>NC_064438.1:55576577-56914077 GCF_023343835.1 Lagopus muta
AACCAGTCTAAGCCTTTAAAAGAAAAAAAGGACGTACAGGAGGAAATCCACAGCGTTTGACTGGACCTGCAGTTCCAATTCAGGGTGAGCAATGCACATAAAAGAGATCCAGTGAGTGCCAGAATTAAAGAATGAGTAGAATTAAGACTTTGAGTGTTATATATTTTGGTTTTAGACGAGCGCTAAAGACCCTGGCGGTAACCACAAGTGGTGACCTATTGCTTTGATCAACAACATCTACCAGAAAATATATTTTGCCAGCGGATCCTTCTGCTCCCACAGTAATGAACCTCCACCAAAGATAAATGCATTTGGACGTGCATTTGATCTTGTCGTATGATTTGAATGCATTTGCAATTCTGTACTCACAGTTTAAATTCACTGTCGAGAGCAAGTTGCAATACTTTTTAACGGGCTCTAATCTCTCTGGTTTCAGTTTGAGACCAAGAGGCATTTCATATCATCAGCAGTGGATTTGTATTGTATGCTCAGAAAATAGAACTGGATTTCCAGGGGGTTTAATTTATCAATATCTGGTCTTTACGGGAAACACTAGTTTGCATAGGAAAAGGGGTTAAAGGAAGGTTTAAATTATGTCTCTAATATTTCCTGAAAACTTTGTACAAAAATATTCTATGCCACAAAAGCCCATTAAATATTCAAACTTTAATATACATTCCTCAGTAACAAATGTACAGTTAGATAACACATAAAGAATTGTGAATGACTAATTATATTTTGCATATTTACAGCAAAGACAATTAGCAAATAGCTTTTATATGCAAAATAAATGAAAAAGTAATTAAGATGCACTAACTAGAGCAGCAATATCAAGTCTGTTGTCTTGTGATTCATTCCTAACAAACATAATAATTATGCATTCATTGTCATATAATTAAAACAGCTCTGTCCTTTAGAAAACTGGTTATTTACTGTATAATAACCTGAAGAGTGGCAGAAGTTCCTCATAATGGTGAGAAGGATAATTAAATATTTCTTCCTGGTGTCTGCTCACTCAGTTGAGTTTATTATCTTAAACTTCTACAAGAAAACATTTCTTTGGCAGTTCCAAGCCCTCTCCCCAGCTCACCTCCTCCCCACTGGGAAAGCTGTGCCTCCGCTGCTCCCTGCTCCCACACCAGAACCTCCCCGAGTGCTGCCAAAATGGGTACAGCATTAAATCCCACACCAGAAGTTCATGGGTTCCACTTGGGAGGATGGGGATGCTCCCGTTCAAACCATCTCCTCCATGCTGTGACCTTGGTTGAACTCCTTTGGTGTCACTGCTGGAGGGGCCCACATATCTCATTTTGTGCATGAAGAATACCCCCTGACCTGAATGTGCCATGATCCTTGGATGGAGCACAGCAAACCTCTATCCTCCAGCAGTAACCCACTGCACCTCTGCCTCTCTCCATCCTCCTACTGCTTTCATTGCCCAGCTCTTATTATAGCTCAGTAAAACATAATAAATCATTTGGACTCAACTGGAACCATTAACCAATGCACAACAGAACATCCAGTACCATAAGCCATCTCTGTAATACCACAATATCATCAACCACTCTTTTTGTCTTAAAATTCCATTTTCCTGTAAACCTCAACTGCAGAACGCACCAAGCTCCAGCACAGGAAAAGCAAAGTAATTGTTTGGCTGAACTCAGGGCTGGCCTGCATCAGTAATCGGATTTCAGGGGACTCAATAGGTGAGGAGCAGGGCACAGGGAACCGGTCACCGATGTGTGCTGGGACAGACAGACTCAGTCCTGTCCTCCTCTCGGAGCCTCAGCTCAACACCAGCCCCGTGTGAACCCGCACAGAGGGAGCTGGGATTGATTTCATTGCCTGCAGCCCCTCAGCCCATTGCTAGGAGTGTTTGGGGTAACCTGAGATTTGCCTTGAAGGGATGAGCAAGATGCAAAATGAACAGAAAGAAAGAAAGAAAAGGATAACATTGTGCTGTTGGCCTCTGCCAGGAGTGTGGTCTTTGCACATGTTTCTCAGTACTCCAGGAGAAAAAAAATTGAAGTCCCTACAGGCTTTGCTACTCAATTCATTTACTCAGACCTCTCCATCTGCTTGTTTCCTCTTTGGGAAGCAATGGGACATGGCCTGGCCTGAGCAGAGGGACCTCATGCTGCACCCCTTGAATTAGTCATCCTTCAAAGTTCTGGTCCCACATTGGTCCCCATGCCCCCCACACTTCTTCAGCACAGAATGGAGATGGGCTTTATTCTCCATTAAAGTCTATACAGCAGAGATTTCAGTGTTTGGGCCATGCTTACACTTCCTTAGGCTAACCTGGTGCTTGAATGCATTCCTCAACAGCTCTGTCTTTCTCCTTTATCCCCTTCATACTAATGTTGGACAACCAAAGTTTTCTTTCCTTGTGCACTGCTGATGCCTAGTCTGCTGCTTGAGTCAGAGCAAGGATGGAGGGCAATACCTGTTAGTATGGGCAATACCACTGGGACCCCTTGGAGACCCATTTTCTCTCCTTATCCCTTGAAATATACAGCGCTGCAAACCATCTCTACCATGCATGAAGGAACAGGGACCATTAACCAACCTATGAGGACTATTAGCCACCCTGTATGGACCATTAGCCATCCTATAGTGAGCAGTAGCCATTGTATAGGAAGCATGAGCTTCCAGAGCCTGCAGGGTGTCAGGACACAGCTCTGTGCAGAGCTGTCAGAAGAGACTTAACCTCACTCTGTCCCTGTTTACCCAAAGTAAGAAGATTGCAAGGCTTATTTGATGTTTGTGAGTGCCTCGGGGTTATGAGATGACAGGCATTTTGTACATGCAAGTGTATTATAATGCATGTCATAAGTAGAATTAATAAGCTATAATGTATTAATGTAAAGGTAGCACACACTCCTGCATGATGGCCTTTCTATCTGTAACTAAATGATTGTTAATTTGAAATTGGGTTAAGAAAAAGTAACGTAGTCCATCAGTATGGGATAATGAGTCAGTAAATACCATTTATACAAAATGAGTCAGCAATAAGAACTATGACAAAAAGAGATGCAAGGGAGAGGATGCTTGGAGAGATGGATATGACACATGCATTCCTTTCAGAAGTTATAATGTTCTTTTTGAAAATCTGGCTTTGATTTTGGGCAGTTCTCATCTAAAATATTGGGGATCCCAGCAGGAGCTGGGCACAGAACCAGAAGAGGGGACCTTTTGCCTCAGATTTTTTGTGAAGGGCAATCTGAGCCCTCAGGAAAGAATCAGAAGGTCCTCTGTGACTTAGTAGGGATGTTGGGACTGAACATCAGAAGCTGGGATTGGGGTGAACATCAGAAGCCCTTCTTGATCATAGAGGCATCAGTGAGCTTCCCTAGAATCATGTAATAGAATTGAAAGGCTGGAAATGGCCTCCCAATATCCCCAAGCCAAACTCCAGCCCACCCCTACCCCTACCATGCCCACTGACCACATCCCTCAGTGTCACATCTCCATGGTTCTTGGGGTACCTCCAAGGACTGACTCCACCATTCCCTGGGCAGCTGTGCCTCTGCATCACTGCTTGTCCTGAGAAGAAATGTTTCCAAATATCCAACCTGACTCTCCCCTGGTGCAACTTGAGACCATTCCCAACACCTGGACATTGCCCATATCCTGGATTCAGGAAGGTTGTGACAGCCAAGCACAGCTTGGGTAGAAATTATCAAAGTCCTCCTCTGACTAGAACCAAGAAGCCAAACTATTATTGTGATAAGTGTTTGTATTTGAACTAATTATGTATTTTGCACTTGCAATCCACACCCACTGATGAGCTCTCCCAAAAGCAGAGGTCAAAATGCTGTATCTACTTCAGCAATGAGCTGTCGCTTGAGCAAAGAGGATGCAGCAAGGCCAGCTCCACATTGTAGCACTTTCTTTCATCTTGCATTGAAAGCAGGAAAGGCAAATGGTTTCTTTCACCTCTCCAAGGTGCTGCACCTCCTGCATCTTGCAGAAGTCACCCCTAGATTTGTCCCCCTCCCAGGCAAAGGGCCAGCAGCTGGCTTGTTGCGGGGCAGCCTCAGATGGACAGGAATGGGGAGCGTGTGTGAACAAGAATGAATGTTCCTAGGCAGGGATAAGAGGTAAAGGAATAAAATGATCTCTAGCTCTGAGTAAAAGAAAGAGAGAAAATCAAATTCCAGCAGCTACAAGCTGGCTACGTTATACCATCATAATCCAGAAATGAACATTGATTCCGAAGAAGTCGCTTCTTCAAACTTTAACGCAACAATTAAGTATTCCATTGTCATGGCTCAATTAAATGGTATGGCCTGAGAAAATTGAGGATTGTAAAGTGAGGATGGAATGTGCTTTGATCCTCTTTCCAGGGTTATTGTTTCATTAATAAATGAACATGTCATTTGTCTCACCAGAGGGAGCTCCTGCCCTCCAGGCTTTTTCCCTTTTTTGTTCAGGTTTTATAAAGATGAATTTCCAGTGCTCTGAAATACCATGGATTAGTAGTTAAGCCTGACAGCACTTCGGGGAGTAGTGGGCTTAAAGTGCCTCACACAGGTCTCCAAAGCACTTGTTTACTAATAGAGGAAATCAGCGACCGTCTGCAGCTGCTGATATCGCATTACCATTTGGAAAGACAGTAGCTGAGATAACAAATCACACAGTTTTAATAATTACTCCTGCATTCCAGTTTTTTGTTTCCTGCATAACTGCAAAGGCTGGATTTCTTCCAAATAAACAGATAAAAACAGTATGGAACTTTTATCTTTTAATGATAATGACAACACATCATGTTTCACTAAAAGTTTCCTGCTGAATTTTTTTTTTTTCCCCCTGATTTTCAGAGTTTCAATAAAACGTAATTATACTTTATAATTCCGCTCTTTTAATCTTCACTTCAAAAACTATTCACAGTTAGCAAGTTTGCAAGGCACGGGGAGGCAGAGCGGCCCTTCCCCACATTGGGCTGTTCACAAATTCTATCTTGGGGTAAACCTGTCACCAAATGATGCGACCCAAGCTGCTTTGCATTCAGATTAATAGCTCGCCTCATTTGAATACAAAATAGCCCCATTTTTGCTATTACTAAAAAAAATAATAATAAAAAATTAACAAAATCGTTTGGCAGCGAAAGGATGTTTGAGCGAGGATGTGTCTTTTCTGTCCTTATTTCTTTTTTTTCCTTCTTCTTTTTTTGAATCCTGAATGGAATATGCTCTGGTGTCAGGACGCTTTCGTATCAATGGCGAGGCACTAAAAGCAGTGCCTATAAGAACCAAATGGTGAATACGTACTCTGGGAGTCAGAAAGTTCTCGTTACCCCAAAACCTAATCAGATCTCCACACCTTTGCTATGCTGAGAGAAATGCCAGCAGTTTCATTAAGAACTTCTGTTCCTAAATAATTCCATGGATTTATTTAGAAGAGCAGAGAAGAGGAAGAGGAGGAGAGGAATGCCGCAATTGCACCTTCCTCTCCCAACCCAAAATATCCAGGCTTGAAGGTAAGGTAAACTTTTCTCACAGCTTTTAGTTTGCTTACCACCAGCCTATGTTCCAGTGGGTGATTAAAGAAAGCTTTTTTAAAGCATTACTTCAGAATGATCTTAATTGGTGCAAGGTTGAGCCCTTTCTAGGAGGGGAGGGAAAAGGTTGAATAGCCTTTTCAAGTCACATGAAAGTTTCTAGGATGAATGTACGATAATTAGATTAATAAGTAGCTTAATTTATCACAGCTAAGGATTTCAACAGCCACACATTAGAGCAAGAAAAAAAAAGATTAGTGTGATTCCAGTTTGTAAAAAAAAAAAAAAAATTGTACCAAAACTTGATTAACCTTAAATACAAAGTGCCTTTCTTTTTGTGTGCAAATTCAGTGGTTTAAGGCGCAGAAAAAAAACTGTGAAATAATCAGAAAAGTCCTGTTCCGTTCCTTTCTGTGTGCTGGCTAATGAGAGATATCAGGACTGTGCAAAAACAACTTTTCCCTGCGAGGTTATTCTTCCCAGAATGTGGATTTAAATGGAATCTGCAGCCTCTGTGCCTGTTGGAGATCCTGAAGATCTGTGTGAGGCGTGAGACAACGGGGCTGAAAATACCCCTAACAGCAGCCTTATACATTTGAAAATAAAAGAAATGGAAGCAGCGAGGAAATAGGTGAACTATATATTCTGTGGGAATGCACAGTTCTGTTCACCTCGGTGCTGGCAAGCGAGAGCAAGGCGAGAGCAAGGAGCCAGAGGTGTGCAAAGCAGCTGTGGCCAAAGCCGACGCCAAGTGTGCAATTACCAATGCTAATTAGCCCCTCAATATTCGCCTGCACCGAGTGCGGTGTCCAAAGTGTGCCATCATCACTTCTGGGTGCTCACACCAGGTGTCATTAATCCACCTCTGGAATGCTGCTGCCTTGTCCAACGAGGCTCCCCATGCTTTTTAGGAAGTTGGTGTTGGGCCCAAAGGATGGGTTTCGGCTCTCTCTGCCCCAAGCCCCAATTTGAAACAGGCCCATAAGGGGAAGGGTCGTTCCTCCCCTAGGAAACAGCAAAACAAACGACTCCAAGCCTAAAACAATAACAAGGCTGCGATGAAATGAGAAACGAGGATGGTTGCTTTTAATTTGATCTCATACTTAAGGGGTGCCCATGAGTGCTAATGAAAGGGAGGGAGCAGTGGGTGCAATTAGGGTGCAGATAACGCGCCTTGCACGCGCCGTAGTGTCTGAGAGGTTAGCGCCAGCACGGGGAGATCATCCCAATCAAAGTGGCTGAGGGCACTTGTGCATCGGCCTGTTTGATAAGACTGATAAGTGTAACCAGTAGCTTAGGAGAATCGATTTCCACCGCCGGAGATCTCCCCGGATGCTCTCATCCTTTCTTCTGTTTATATGAAAGTGAAGCTTTAAAGATGCTTTATCATCTAATGGCGAATATGACACAGAGTTACAAACGGAATCTTTTTTTAATCTCAGAGTGGAAAATTTAAGCGGGGCAGTGGTTCGCTTTAATTATGTATATTGAACAAATTTGAAGAGATGAGAAGAAACTTGTTTTTCAGCCCACTGAACCCAAGTGCTTGCCTGTAATCTAAAATGGATATCTAATTATTGTTTAACATTATTTATTTAGGAGGAGTTACGACCTCTAATTTGCCTTTAAATGATTAATTTAGTGTTTAAATAAAGCTCCTTTTATTTAATAATGTTTTCTTTAACCAATCTTCACTAATGTCAATAAACTCTTTGTTTAACCTTCTTAAAGGAAACAATTTCTCAGCTCTGAGACAATTACAAATTGCCAATACCCATATGGAAAAATGAGCTAAGTAATCATCTAACATTACTGCACTGTGCTTAAGAAGAGAATACTCCATCCCAGTAATGCAAAGCGAGGGGAAAGAAACAAGCTTTCCTAATCATTGGGCACCCTCACCCATGGGGAGGGGTCTTGGTAGCACCCTCCTGTGCATTGATGCCAATGACCACAAGGGATGAGCTCACACACAGGGCAGGGGAGCACCAATCATTGCCCCAAAACTCAGCTCCAGACCTTTGGCTCCTTTCTGAAAGGCACATACAATGGCACATGTATGTTACTTTATAGTCCATACTGGCCAACAGATTTCAAAATGAGCAGCTGCTGTGTGTTGAGCACCATTTCTATGTTATAAAAATGGTATTTGTAACAAGCTATGTGCATGTTCTCTTGATCTTGTTTAGATCCTCTGTGCCTTGCTCTGAAGTACGGTGTGTCACTGGAGCTGGGAAGATCATGAGAAACAACAAGTAGCTCTAACAAAGGCAAAACAGAGTCCAGGAGAACAGAAAGAGGGGAAGTAATGGACAAGAAGGAGAGACAGGGCTTAAAGCAGGAGCAGAGAGCAAGATTACAGAGGATGGTAAAGGGTAGAAGGAAGAAGAAAATCCAGGATGTGAGGGTCATAGGTTTGTGCTGGTCTGATTGTGGAGATCTCCATGGATGGAGACTCCACAATCCCTCTGGGCAGCATGGTCCAGTGGTCAACAAATCTCAAGGCAAATAACACCCTTCCTGTGCTAGGAATGGGACGTCCTAGATGGGATGACTTCTCAATATTGGACTTGTTTTGTTATTGACCCAAAAGTTCGTGTTGGAACTAAAGAATGTTTCCAGCAAGTGAATGTGTGGCAGGTTTGTTTTTAGAGTAGGAGCAATGCCTGAAGCTGCTCAGGAGTTGTGGGACAGCAATAGGATGGAAACGTTCGACTCCTCAAGGTGTGGTCTGCAGAGATGTCACATGTGGGAAAAGAAAGGATGGACAGGTGGAAAACAAACCAGGAAGAGGAAGAATGCAGAAAACTCTCAAAAGAGCAACAAATATTGAGAGGTGTGAGACTCAACCAAACATTAGGAACAGAGCTGCAGAAAGACTATAGGAAATGTAAGTCCACATTGGTTATTGTCTGGAACTCAAGTCATATCAAGGTGAACAGAGACATATGTTGGCACTGCAGTCCACAAAGAGCAAAGCTGCCTCAGTGTGGCTGGAAGCTCAGCAAGCATTAGGTGTCCAAAGCATCTTGTTCTTCCTCTGCTCTAGGAGTAGGTGGGAGCCTGAGAGCTGTAGGGAGCTGGTTCTCTGCTGGCCAGAGACCAAAATGTCACACGGGAGTGTCTGCACTTCTGTTCTCCATCACCTGATCATCTAGCAGGTCCCTGCTCTGTTCCCAGCATCCCTTCACTGACATAAAATATTCTCTTTTGGTATCTTTCTTTTTTAATACTGGCAAAGACCTTTTGAGTACTTGTCTTCTGAAGTTTTGATATGAGAGGTTCAAATTATTTCCTAACAACACGAGCCAAGACCTCATTCAAGTTGTGGACATCCTTAGCTCATTACTGTACACACTTAGGCTGATACACTGGCATGGGTGATTTACCACAGGTTCTCACAGGAAGGTGAGAAAATCCATGCTCAGCTTCTTCTTTCTCTCTCATCCTTACACTTACAGACCATTCCTCAGAAATTCAGACTGAGGCCACACAACAGCAGAGCCCAGCTGATGCCATCAACACAACCAGGATTCTCTTTGCATTCACCTGCAAGCAAACTTCCATGTAAGTGATGAGACTGGGACCAACACACAAACAAGAAGGATCTGGGGACTCCCAGGCTCCCTTCCAGAGCCAGCAGAGTTGGATGAACTGCTACCTTAGCATCTCCTCAGAGCTGGGCCAGCACATCAAGGGGGAAGAGAATTGAGTCCTGCCTTTAGCTCTGGCCTCGGCTTTCCAGGTGGGGTTCCTCCTCCAGCAAATGCAGCCATGCACTAGTCCAGATATTCAAAGAGGGACCAGCCTCCCACAGATCCTATGGGAAAGATGAACAAAAGGACAGTGAGCAACTACATGTCTTAAAATGTTCAGTTCACAAGCCACCATGAGCTGTTTGCCCTGCACAAGGTAGGAATCAAAGTATAATCTCAGTTGGGTTACAGGTGAATGAGCAGATGTTGTTGCCCTCAGGCAGCTTGAGGAGATACCATCACCTTCTGAACACAGTGTGTTAAAGATGAACCTTCTTTAAAATAGCTGATGACCTTCAGACTGCTAACTCTATGTAGGCCCAGCTGCTCGTTAGGGGTCAAGAAATGCCTGGTTAAAAGCTCCTGCCCCAAGCTTCCACACAGCATGGCCAAGTCCCCTGAGACTTGCTTGGGAGCCCAACCACATGTGGAGCTGAATCACAGTACACATTCCTCCACTGGAGTCCTTTCAATGTTAGGAGACATCATGACCTGCCCCAATGGACGTGGGAATAGTTTTCCCAGGAAACATGTTGACACATAGGAAGCAAGTTCTCTGCATCAGTCGATGCAGAGTCTTCAAATAGCAATAGGATGCATCCAAACTTTTATTATTATTATTTAATAAAGAAGTTATTGTGCCTTTTTTTTTGAAACCACAATAGGAAAAGGGTAGATGTGGCACCGAGGGATATGGTTAGTGGACATGGTGGGGATAGGTTGATGGCTGGGCTAGATGGAAAAGATCTTGGCAGTCTTTTCCAAACTTAATGATTTTATGATTCTATGAAAGAAAAAATCAAGGGTCTTTTTGCATCCCTCATCTCTTTAGACAGGACTTGCACATTGCTCCCAGCTGCTGAAAACCCTCACTAACCTAAACTAAGTAAAAATTTAAGAATCAAATGGAGCTGTAAACTGCTAGTTAGAAAAGAACTTAGCTTTCACACTTCGGTTAGCTTTTCATCAACCCTGTAAAATTCCCACTGCTTGCATGGACAGGAATGGGTAATATTCTTTGATAAATGAATAAAATATCAGGTAGGAAGCATTTTGTTTGCCTGGAACTTCATTATCTCCATCCCCACCCTCCTGAGCTCATATGAAGGCTGTGTGTCTGGGCTGGTGTGGTTTTCCGTTCTGGTTATTCTCTGTTTGGCTTGTATTAGCAGCTACTAGCATGGAGCCCTGGAGGTAGCTCAAAGTTGAAGTTGTTTCCCCTTTCATCTTACATCATTATTTAAAGTGATATTATGGATTTTGTTCTGGGGCTACAAATTCATCTAGATTACGTACCCCACTGTAAATTTTTACAGTGAAATACAGAATCGGTAGCTTTTCTGAGAGAGACCAAAAAAAAAAAAAAGGCAATTCTAGCAATGGGAGAGGACAAGTTGGTAGAATATTAGGAAAAAACTATACTCCAAAAGAGTGGTGATGAAGTGGCACAGCTGCCCAAGGAGTGGTGGGGTCAGTGGTCACCATCGTGAAGATATCCAAGAGCCACGGAGATGTGGCACTGAGGGATGTGGGCAGTGAACATGGTGGAGTGGGCTGGGGTTGTGCTTGGGGATCATGGAGGTCTCTTCCAACCTGAATGGTTTTATGATTCTGTGGTTCTACGAGTATTTTTCCACCTCACCATAACAACCCTCAAAGCCAGAAACACATATTCTCCGTGATTCTGTTTTTGTTTTGCTCTCTTGTTTATTTTCATCTTAACATTAATTGCCCCATAAAGTCTGCTTGGTTTTATCAATTAGCTTTTGCAGTGGGAAAATATTTTAGCTCCTAATGCAGCGTAATGATTTTTTTTGCCTATTTGCTGAGGGGGTTATTAATAAATGTCCCCACTGGGGTTAGAACTCTGGTGCACTGGTGTTTGCTTTAGGGGAAATGAGGGATTGGAGGAAAATCCTAACCAAACGGAGCTGTAATTAGAGGGAAAGCAGCTGCAATTAGAACTATATGTTCGCCTACACCCATGGCACGTGGGGACAGACCTCCCCTTGACTCAGGCAGGGATGGCAGCAGCAGCTCTGCCATGGCAGATAGGGGAAAGCTGTGGGTTTCCTCCTCGTTTCCAGATGTTGCACCATGCATTCAGCATATTTTCCAAGGAAAAGCCTTTCAAGGAAGATTTCTTCTCAGCAGAGAAGCCAACAGCAGACTCCTCTGGGCCGGGATTTCACCCTGATGTCTCACTCCTTGCTATTTATTTATCCTGAACTGCTGCCACCAGCACTGCTGGGCTCTCTGGTCAGCTGCCAGCAGAGAAGGTCCTTCAAACACTGCATCCCAGTGCTCATCAGACACTCTCACTGTTACCTGCAGAGTCTTCTCCTGTAGCTATAGGTTCTCCAGGGCTGCATGGCAAAGCCTGGCAGACCTCGTCCTCCTTCCTGCTGCCACAACGGGCTTTGTTCACCAAGGAGAGGAGCAGACGCTGTCCCTGCAGCTTTCCTGCCTCTTACAAATCTAAATTCATCGTTGCAGGGAAATGAGGCAGCTAATAGGCTGTCCTAGCAAAATCACAAGACACAAGTTTCTGGAAAGATGAATTTTCCAGCCTGAAGCCTGATGGGAATTCAGGCTGAGTTAAAACATTAGCGTTTGACTTTATCAATTAGCCGAACAACATTAAACACTTTCATACAGCAAGGACACATATGGAATAATAATAAAAAAGTGCAACAGATGTGCAGTGCTGCTTAATATGGCTTTTAGCTTAATTCATCTCATTGCAGAAAGCTGTAATTCTCGTGGTTTCTGAACACCAGCAGCTGATGTAACATGTTGTCCTTCCCTCTTTTTTTGGCTAAAAAAAAACCCAAACCAAAACAATTACTATTATAGCACTATTAGCTTTAAGGATTTACAGCTTTGCTTCTTTCACAGCAGAGATCAGAAGTAATATAATTTGTTCTGGGAAAACCTGACCGTGTCCTTACAAGCCTCTGCAGGGCACTCGTATTGATATTCTCTATAGGTTCCCCATACAGCCCTGTGTAGGAAACAGGCTAGGAGCTGGCTGGTTACAGTGACCCATGTTTGAGTGCAATCTCTAACCCATCACATCCAGAGAAAGCAGATAGAAAGCAGCATGGTGCAAAGGCTTATCATAGAATGGAATATCATAGAATGGTTGGGTTGGAAGAGACCTTAAACGTTCCAACCCCTGCTGAGGTCTGGGTGCCTCCTACCAGGTCAGGCTGCCTGGGGCCCCTTCCAGCCTGGCTATGGGCAGCTCCAGGGATGGGGCATCCATAGCTTCTTGGGCAGTCTGCTCCAGTGCCTCACCACCCATTGAGTAAAGAAGTTCTTAAATTCCCACCACTTAAATGTAATAGAGGAGGGGTTTAGACCATCATTGAACTGCATCCACAAAAAAGTAGATCTTGCCATCATCTCCAAAAGATGCAAGCTGTGCGAACACCAGAAAAGTCACCTGTATGAGGATGGGTCTTAAGATTCCCTTTGGAAAACAACTGCTGTAGATAGAAAACCTGAAACACCGTGTGGAGCGTGAAGCAGGTATCCACCACCAGCACTGCTGGAGCAAGAAGAGCTGACCCTCAGTTGCTGTGTATGGCTCATACCCTATTGCTCTTCCCAGCAAAAGCATTGAGGCTTTGCATGGAGAAGGTGAGAACTCTTTTTGTATAAAACAAAGCCTTCTGACCTGGCAAAAGCAAAGACATTTCCACCAACTCCATGAGGGCTCATGCTCTGTTGGTATCTACTCTGATTCCTGGCAAGGCATCCACCACAACCTCTCCAAATCACCATAAAGCTGCCTATTCTTGAGTCAGCTGACCATTCAGTTTCCTTTATTTCCTTCTTATCCTTTATGTGTGTGTGTAAGCATGTGTCTCTCCATGTATCCCTCTAATCACACACACTTTGTGTGCACAAGATGTACGTGTATTATCTTCAACACTCAGAGAAGCTTCTTACTTATTTGAAAAGTTGTTTTAAAGGAATATGTATTATAGGGTGGAAATAGTAGTCACAGAATCATAGAATTGAGTTGATAGAGACCCTTTAAGGCCATCTGGACCAACCCCCATGCAGTGAACAGGGACACCCAAATCTCAATCCATTACTCAGAGCTCCATCCAGCCATGTCTCCAGGGATGAAGCATCCACCACCTCTCTGGGCAACCTGAGCCAGTGCTGCACTTGTTGTAGAAAAACATTTTCCTTGCATCCTATTATACCTCTCCTCTTCTAGTTGGAAACCATTTCCCCTCATCCTGTCACAACAGCCCCCGCTGCAGAGTCTGTTCCCTTCTTTCTCACAGCCCCCCTTTAGATACTGAAAGAACAGCATACATCCGTGCACGCACACAAACCAACACCTATGTCTTAGTGTGTATCTGTGTAACACGTGTACACACACAACCAACACGTGGTATGTTCATTAGCTAAACGCAGAACTCATGCTGTAGCCTTTCCTCCCTGTGCTGAAGGGCGTGAAATTAAGCACAGGTGTTTTGAGTCACTTTTATTACATTAACAGCACCAGAAACAGCACAACCTATTGCGGCTGCTTTGACACGGCCGTTAATTTTCTCTTGCAGCTGTGGCAATTAGAAAGTGTACTTAATAGAGTGTCATGTTAATTGTTGCAGAGTTAACCAATTTCTCCATTTAATTGTCAATTGATTAACCTATTGAAATGGTAAGTGACTCAGTTTCCTTCCAGAACAAACAGCAGCTACGTATTGTAGCTCCATCCAGCTGGAGGGGGTACTCTGTGATTTGCTTAGGCTCAGTGTGCTGGTATTTTTCTACACCTCCCTGAGCTTTTAATTAGATGAGCCAATTTTACATGTATTTGTCTGCTGGAAAGGTTATCTGTGCTGGAGCTGACCTGCAGAGACAAGGTTGAGCCTAGCGGTCTTAATAGAAAAGGTTTTCAGCTATGACTGCCGTACTTGATTGCATTGTAATGGTAATTAACTTGAGACTTGGCCTCCCTCAATGTTTTTTTGTAGCTTTAACTATGCAATGAGATGTTTCCTCTGTCATATATATGCACTTATTAAGCTCTCATTGGATTCTAATATGCATGCAAATAGTCAAGAGTTTCTTAAGGCTAATACTACACTATGTAGATTGTAGTGCCATTAAGTCACTACAAAGATGTAGCCCGCAGCAAACTTATAAGGCTCCTCTTCCTGTGAGTGTAGGCGAGGTTTGATTTCTCATTTCTGTGCTTTGCTTAAACCTAAAAGAGGAAGAATTCCCTCTACGTAGTTTCGTTGCCTTTTAACCTGAAGGATGCTTCGCGCGACAGCAAGCTTTAAGGCTTTGTTCTTACAGAACCATCCTAAAAGCGCTCTTGTGCTCTACAAGTAAGATTGCAACGTTCTCAATTCCAAGTCGGTTTGTAATCCATCCCCACCCCTACTCCTTGCGTCGTGTGGCCCGTTTGAAAGCCCCCGGTATCTCCTGTGTTTCCGCATGTTCTTTTACAGTACGGTGCTGTCCTTTAATTACGAGACAATCCACCACAACTGAGCAAGCATTTCCATCATTGATAATGTTGGTAGCAGGCAACTGAGACAAAATGATTACAAACCTATGTTGCGCTCAATAGTCCTTTAGAGGATTTCTCTCTTAATAGCGCTGCCTCATTCATGTTTGGTTCAGTACATTTGTTCTTTAAAAAAGGCATAGATTAGAAGAGTTTCAGGGTAGGTTAATAACTCAACTGAAAATGGCTGCTCGCATTGTCAAAGTCTGTTCCTGCAGTTGCCTGGTGCTTTCTTCAGTTCTTCCACACTGCAGCTTTGGCCCAGTTGGTAAACAGCTTAAGTCCAGACATCTTTTCATTCTCTGCGCAGCGGATTGAAATAAAAATGCATATAAGTGGCGACTGACTGGCGCTGGCCTGACAATAGCCTGTAACATTATGCAAGGGCATTTACATAGGAATAAGGCCTTGGTAAAGAAGACAGGGGCAATTAATGACTAGGGCCACACATATAAGGAAAGTTTGTCCAATCCTTTCTTCAATAAAGATCTTTTGTAAAGTGCTATGGAAACTCATGGAGGCCCCCAAACAGATTAGGAGTGGGACTTTTGTGGTATGTTTTTTGTTGTGTTTTTGTTGTTTTTTTTTTGTTTTGTTTTGTTTTAACTTGAAGCTAAAAGGGCCAAATTTTGTAAAGGTAAAATGTAATTCTTCTGCAGTTTAGATTTTTTTTATTTTTTTTTTCCTATTGTGACTCCCCCACACCCTTTCTTTTTTCCCCTACAGGAACCAGTTGAGTGCAGCTACTTTCATAAGAGGAAGCACAGGGGAAAAAGAAAGGAAGCAAGTAGTGTACCTCCACCAGGGAGCACGGTGGAGGCACAGGGCTTGTAGGGGATCCGTCATGAAGCTTGACTCCTTCTGCTCACACAGGTTTGGCATTTAAGCTAATTTGTAAGCATTTAGGGCCTGACTCTGATCTCCCTTTCACCGCTCGCTGGAGCTGTCAAAGCACTTCCCAGCAGAAGTAAGGAAGGGACCCTGCCAGCTGGATTTGTTCCTTTCTCCACTCTTTTGTCCTGGTGGATTTGGGCTTAAGTAATTCTGACAAAACAAGGACCCCCATGTCCTAGCATGGGTTGTGTTGCTGATAGTGGAGCATCTTCAGGGATGTAGAATCCTTCCAGATGGGATGCCCTCCTCAAGGCTGACATATAGGGGAGGGTTTACACACTTTACTTTTCCACCTGTAGGGCTCAGCTCAAGGCTTGTGGATACCCATTCTATCTCCCTAGGGGACACCAGCCCAAATCCTAGTCAATGAGGCCTATTCCAATAGCCAACGAGGCCTACTCCAGTGAGTCTCAGGCTTCAGACTTGCACGGCTCTGCTGAGGACCTCATTTTTCCATGGGTGGCCATGGCACATCTGTTAATGGCAACTTGAACACGTCCACAGCAGTTAAGCAGTTTCAGTTTCAGGCTCAGATGTTGGTGTTCAAAGACTTTGTTCTTATTCCGATGACTGATAGAGGACCTCTGTTTGGGTTGATGCTGTAGTCTTTTAAGTATGCTTTCCAGAAAGCTGTAAGTCTCTATTTTGAGAGCAGAGCAGAGATCCTTCTGTTGAACCCATCGTATATATTCAAGAAGACAACACTTTGGTGGACATCAACACATTGGTAAGCATCAATGAGGAAAGCCTCAATGATTTTTCTATAGTTCTTCCAAGTTTGAAGCCATTTGATGATCTGCTTGCTGAATCTTCTTCCTCTTAAGTGATTTTTATAGCAGAATATAACTCAAGAGAAAAATATACTTCCTGGGAAGTATATTCTTCCAGTTATGCCACTTTCTTTATTCAGAATTAAATTAAAAGATCAACACTTCCATGGAAATTAATTCCTGAAATGCTTTCTGGACACTGAAGAGGGGGAAACAAACGTTAATAACACAAATGTGTGATTCCTGTGAGAGGAGTGTGGATGCAGCAGAGAATGTGATTCTACTTCAGCCCTGGAAAGCTGCAGAAATCAATGCTTCATTCAAGGCTATTGATCAGTACTAAATTAATTAGACTTCAAGGCTTATGGCAGTTGATAAGACAACTTGTTAATTTAGTCAATGATAGTGTTTTCCCTAAAGCAGCAAATACCCTCTTTCTCAGAAAAGACATTTCCAGCACTTGCTACCCAATGTTTTTCCCCCTTTTTTTTTTTTTTTTTAATAAAAAAAAAAATTCACTTTACATTTAAATTAAGATAAGGATTGGATGGGGAGATGCTTCCATCTACCCCCATTTGCCTTCCTTTGCTCTAACGTTGGAGCGGGATGTTGATAACATCTGATGTAATTTAATAGGATGGCAGCATAACATTTAGCTTCTTCGACCCCGGCCCATTGACGGCGACGTTCATTTGGGAAAGCTGCTGGGGGAGGAGGAGGAGGGAGCAGACCCACTTTCTAACTCCGTTTTTAAAATGGCAAACCCAGAGTTCCTGCTTCCCAGGCAAGGAGGATGCTTGTGGCAGCTGACAAAGGCATGGGCAGTGCTGGTGCTGCAAGCCATGAATGAGACGAAGGTATCCCAGAATACCCCGGACATCGGGCCGTACTTCCTGCTGGCTGGGAAGGACAAAAGGACAAAGCTGAAGGAGTGCCGGGGTCCCACCACCAGCTCTTGGAGGCACCAGTCTGCTACCAACAGCACTCCAACCCTCGGAGAATGCTAATAAGCCACTGAAGAGCTCAGCTTTCCTGCCATAATTCTATAGCGCCGTCGAGGACCCCATAGTGTTCGCTAAATAAAGACAACTAATTGAGAATTTTTTGCACATTTTGCTCTGTGGACTTGTTGTTCAGGCGGTTCGTTGGGGAGAATGTCCCCCTACTGACAACAGGGGCTGATTGTTTTGGCAGCCGCCGGGTTAGCGCGAGTTCCCGGCTCTGGGGCTGACTTTCCAAGTATGACAAAAATGTTTAATTTTGGATTTTTTTTTTTTTTTTTTTTTTAATTATGTGGCTGAGAATTATTTTGGCGTTGTGGAGAATAGGCCGTCTGGTGCTCATGTTTAAAAAAAAGAATATTGCTGGCATGGACTCTCAGAATTAAACCTTTGGTCTTTCTCCTTTATTTTCTCTCTCTCTTTTTCCTTCTCTCTCTCACTCTTTTTGCTGGTTTTTGGTGGTTTTTTTTTTTTTTTTTTTTTTTTTTTTAAACTGTATTTTCTATGGTGAGGCCTACATTTTTGTGTCTGCAGGTGACACTTTGATTGAAACTAAAATTAATAAATCAGCTGAAAAGCTCACACCTACAGCTCACAGCAGGGCCTTGAAAACACGGTTATAAAGGGAGCTTTATGCCCTTGTGTAAAGAAGGAATAAATTACAGAAGCACTTGTTGCCCTTGGACTTGATTTTGCTTTGCAGCCTGGTATCTTATTTTTGGAGCTTATTGTTAATCAACAGGTTCCTTGTAGGTTTAGCAGGTGACTTTGCTATTAATCTCCTATTTGACCACTATAGCATATTAATGAGGTAGGATTCTGGATGTGGCTATGTCTCCAGCACGAGGAATTAGTTTAAAAGGTGCACTCTTTACTCAATTGCCCACAGTTAACGATGCTGCGGCCCAAATGCAAAGTAGCATTTTCTGCAGCTTGTGTAGCATTAAGAGTGTTTTACTAACATTATGTTCCTCACTGTGCTTTTCTTCTGTTGTATACTTATTTCTTCTCCGTGGAGGGCTATTATCAGGCTTACCGGTCCTTCCTTGTTGCTGTGTTTTTGGGGGCTTTCTTCATTTCGCATTCCCCTAACAAAATAATGAAATTACATATAAATGACAAAATGATATCCTTGCTTATTAATGCGCACCTTGGTTTTAATTAAACAATTTTGGTGGGCTTGGAAGGACCGTTGGATTTAAATGAAACGCTCAGCTCAACATTTCTCTTCAAAACTAGCTTAATAAATATCATTATAAAGTGCCGGAATTCAATCAGCCCCGTTTCACCTTGTGTTTTGGGTCTGATTTAAGCTTGAAGTGAGGATACCTATAGGGGTAGTTAAAGAACATAAAGAAAAGCTGAGGATTTAAGTCTTAAATTTGTAATTACAAGGATCTGCCGAAATACATAATATTATGAGACGGGCTACAAAACACCCTGGTGGAAACAGCAGCTTTGTTGTAATACAATAATTTCCACATTCCAAGAAACGTGCTCTGCCATAGATGGTTATTATCGGTGTTCCCTTTCATAACTTTCAGACATGTGGTCTACCTCCCAAACAGATCCATTTTCTGATTTAAATCAGAACTGCCAGGCTTATGCACGCAGATTCTCGGCATTTTCTTAACAAGGACTCTTGCACTCAACAGCATATTTGTGTCAGGTTAGATGTCAGCCTGGAGTTTTAGCCTGAACCGTAAAATATCTGTCTTCTGTGGATTAAGGTCAAAGTTATCCAGTTACTTTAGCTTGGTATTTTGGTATTCCTTTTCTTTCTTCTTTTTTAATTGGGTTATACATATTATAAAAAAGGACAGGGGGAATAAGATCTGATGGTGAGTGTATTTAGGAGCAAGAAACACAAGTATTGCTGATCACTTTACCTTTGCCTCACAACAACACCCGCAGAAGGAGATGTACTGCTCACATTCAAAGTAACAACAAAACGTGTATCTATATTTTCAGAAATGAATGTCAATTTATGGCATTGCAGGGCACTCGGACAAGAGCTGGCTTCTCCATCGACCCAAAGTGCTGTGCTGGAGTGAAGCATTTCAGTGGGGCAGCCAGACAAGCTTGGTGGCTTTGGGAAGAACCTCAGCGGGGACAAGTTATGGGGAAAACACAAACTTCATTGTCAGACCTTGTAGAACCTTGGGCTCGGAGCGGGTGGGATGAAGGCTTGAGGTGAAATGGACACTGGCTCAGGAGTCTGGATGTGCCCAGAGGTGCTCCCAAGGCACGATGCACACAGAGCCCACTGTCCCCCAGTGTGCCCCAGGCAGAGCAAACAGGCTCAAGTGGGACACACACCACCCAACTCCTTCATTCGTTAAAGCTAACGTGACATTTCCCTATCACAGGCCGACAACTCAACAAACTTCGCTTGGAAGAGGGGGGAAAAAAAAGAGAAGAGTTTTTCAGCTCTGAGAATTCATGCAGTTATAACCACTGACTTGATTTTTCTTCCTTCCTTTTTTTTTCCTTTTTTTTTTTTAACAGTTTTGTTGCACTTCGTTCAGATATTCTGCATTGCAGCCCAGTTTGTGAGGGCTCGAGGAATAGTGCATTTTTACTGCTCAGGCACAGACCCTATACATCAGGATTTGTCATTAAAACACTGGCAAGTCCTTCACTGAAGTGGTGCGAGCGGGGGCTGCTGTAATGCCTATTTCTAAGCAGGAACAGTTACTGCAACGTAGTTTGGGAGCCCTTCCACTCCCCAGCCCCCATCTCCCCCAACTACTTACAGCACAAGGAGGTTTGAGCTTATTTTGTCTTTTCACATCTTAGCAAGATCAGACACATTTCTGCAATGCATATGCAGATTTTACCTCTTGTTACTTTCTCTAATGAGCTTTCACTTAATCAGTTTGACAGTAGCCTTTCTTCCTTTTTGCTTCGTATCCTCTAGGAAAGTATTCAGGAAAAAGTGTTAACAGTTTCAAGGGGTATTAGCAAAATGGAATGGCGGCACAGCCAAACTTAGGAAGAGAGCAGGAGGAAGGAAAAAAAAAAGAAGTTAAAATCTGGAATGTGGATTTAACAAGAATGTATGTCTAGGAAATGAGCAGGACTGCAGACATCGCTTTTATTTCCTTGCAAAGCATTTTAAAAGATGGTAATTGTAGAGAAATTCTGATCTTATGTAGTTGTGTGGACTAAAGAAAAAAGCACTTTCCCTGATAAAATGTAAACCTTGTGAAAATAAAAGTGTCTTCTGCAGTGAGCTACTGAGTGGTGCCCTAGCTATAGCCTGATGTCAGGACAGGGATGCGGGATGCCCCATTGACCTGCAGAGCCATGGCAAGGGCTGTACAGAGCCCCATCAATCCTACACACCTGGGTTATCAAAGCCCTTGAGAATTTGTTATATGTCCCCGTGTGGGCTGAGCTGGAGGGGAACCTGACCTTCATCAAAAAGTGTTGGGGTTTGGGCAAAACCACGCTGGGGAATTGCCACCAACACGGAGATATTGCATCTGGGTGAGCCAGTCAGTACTTACGCATTCAGTGTCACCACTAAGCTGTGTCAAGGCCAAGGGCATCTCAGGCATTAAATTCGTAATAGCAGAGTGACCAAGGATTGATGACACATGCTAACAAGGAACACGACCTTTTAGCCAAAGCTTTTGGGAGAGTCACAGGATCTGACCACATGAAGGGAGGGGGAATGCACCAAAGGAAAAAGTTTTCCTTTGTTTGCATGGGGGATTCATGATGCAGTGGAGGGTACAGCCTTCACCCCTGGATTCTCATCCACTAACAGCAGTGGTTCTCAGCTAAAAAAACCTCACCAAATTATTACTGAGGTGGAGAAAGAAATAGACAGTGGTGTTGCCACATGGAAATTCTCCTTACATTCAGTCTGACAATACCAAAAGTGAAGTACTGGTGATGCATTGGGACAGGCTGTGCAGGGAGTTGATGCTGTCGCCATCCCTGGAGGTGTTCAAGAAAAGGGTAGATGTGGCACTGAGTGACATGCTCTAGAGTGGTCACAGCCATGGGCTGATGGTTGGACTGGACGGTCTTGTTGGTCTTTCCAACCTTAGTGATTCTATGATTCTATGAGAAGGAAGCTTGTGTTGGATGTGATTATCAAAGTGCTATCTATGATTTGCCCCACAGCTGGACCAAGCTGCTATCACCCTTTAGAAAGAAAATTGGTAAGAAGACACGAATAATCATCTCTTGACACAATCTAGTTTTCAGCATCATTGCCTGCAAACTGACTGTACCCCAATAAATGCTCCAAGTGCCTGCTGCGGGAAGCAGGGTGCTAATTTCCACACTGTGGCATCATTTTGCCCAGTTATAAATGTGGTATTCAGGCTGCACGTCCTCATCAGGAGAAGGAACACAGCCCTTGGAGCTCGACCTTGCAAGCCCACAGAGCCCCTGGAGACACATGGAGCCCAGAGAGGCTTTAGCTGGGCTTTGCTTTCCTGACACTGTTTCCATCCCAGAGAGGGGACCTCACTGCTGTGGAGCCAGTGCATGAACTCCAACTTGACTTTTCCAAAATTGTCCCTTTCATATATTTTTTTTAACATCTTATTTTTAAGCCGGGGTCCAAAACCTTTAAATCAGAGGCAATTTTGTTTTCCTAGCTGTCAGCAATATTTTGGCTATTTTAAGAATGTAGGACAGGGTTAAGGATTAGTACCAGCATTTCTTTTCTGTGTATCAGAGCTGCTTAGCAGTAATTAATTAGGACATTGGGTTTTGTACTCTTGGTTCAGGTCATTTGCCTATGAGCAGCTCAAGCCTTTTACAAAGGCACGCTGCATATGTTTCTGGGTACTTTTTTGAGAGAAGATTTAAATTGGCCAGATGAATAATACTTTGCTACAAGTGTTTTGCCCTAGGCAAAAAAGGTTTTCTTCATATTATCATTGCCCGGAGCTGGAATCCTCAAGCTTGATGTGACTGGTGTTATACTGTCACATGGCAATGATGTAAGAACAGGAGCTCTCTGTGTCAGACAAATCTGGATTTAAGGGAATTATAGCAGATGTTGCAAAATGGCAACAGTTTAGTAAGTTCCTTTCATCCCACAGTTGGGAGGCAGGTCCACAAAGTACCCCCAGACAGAGAAGAATGTTATCTTTGATCCCTTTCACTCCAGGGCAAGGAGGCTCCACCCGCCAAGGGATGCTGGAAATAAATGAAAATAAATTTACAGTAGCTGTTTGTTTTGCAGTATGGAAATCGGCCATTACTTATTCATGCTGTTTGCCCAGACGTGTATAAGAGATTTTATTGGGGGTAGCGTGTATTGTGTGCTATAAACAGATTAGGGCATTCAATATTAAGATTAATGGCATGGAAAAACACTTGGAAATTTGTGAACGGTGAGATTACCAGCCTTGCAGCTCCTCTCCACCAGATGTACACACACAGTGGCACAGTCCTAGCTTCATGACAAGGAAACAAGAAAGGAAGGAATATTATATATATATAAAAAAGTTATATGTTCTGTTATCTGATATTTAAGACTTGTGGTGCAGATGAATGGAAGAACTCCATTCATCTGCTCTGCTTATGACAAGCAGGCATTGCCTGTAATGAATAAAGCGTGCCAGCGGAGGACTATTCATAATTCTTTTCATATGTTTAAATCTGATTGGAATTCGGTCAGAATTCGCAGGACTTTTCTTAAATTGGGCAGTTCGTTGAAAAAAAAGAAAACAAAAAGCATTTGGTGACAGGTACAAAACCACCCCAGCTTCTGATTAGGTTTTTAAATAAACAAAATCCTTCCTACCGCCTGACAGCAGCATGGGCTCAGCCATGTAGGGCACTGGCTCTGCTCACACTGCTCTGATGGAGCACAGCCTCTGCCCGACAGACTCATGGCTGCAACCATGGATTTTGTGATTAGGATTCCAGGTGGGCTCGGATCAGGAAGGGATTTGAGATATTAGATATTAGACTCACATCAGTGCACTTCAGGTCTTCAACTTAAAATCTGCCCATGCTTTCATTCCTTCCTGAGTTCTTGTCTAGCCCTGCCAATGGAGCAGCCCACGTTACCCATACAGAAGGAACAATTGGAGAACACAGCACCAGTCTCCTGCTGAGCCATTCCCATGAGCCCCACAGTTAAAACATGTGAGATGTGGATAGGACCACGCTGACAAACAGCCACAGTGTTCATTGACCACAGTGGTCAATGGCCTTTTGACCATCTTAGGGAAAGCATCCCCCTGCAATTCTGCTCATAGGAAAACAAAAAGTCCTTTCTGCATTTCCAGTTTTTTTTTTTGATGCCCTAAACCAGAGGAGACCTTGTGGCAGCCACACCTGAGTGATCCCAATGAGCAGTGAACCCTCTGCTCATTGACCTGCACCCAGGGGTGTCTCCCACTCTGAATCCCAAACCAAGGTGGTTTTTGCAAAGCAAGAGCCTAACCTTGTCTCTCCAGAGGAAACTATTTTGCCCTTGTCTGCTCTTTGGGGAGCACTAAATCTCATTCCCACAGCTCTTGGTCCATGCAAGCAGTGAGCCTTGTTTGGCAAGAGACTCTTGAGGTGACCATGCAACAAGATCTTGACCTTCCTGTCTTCTACATCCCCCAAACCTTTCTTTCCTAGAACCAAAACCCTACGAGAGAAAGGCTGTAGTGAGCACTTTGCCAAGCACAACAGAGCCCGGCTTCGCTGATTACTTTAATTGTTGCCACCCTGCAAACATCATTTACAGCAGCTCAGTGCCACAATCACGACACAGCCAAAAATCACTGCAGCATGTCACAGTCATAGCACAACACTGGTCACACCGCTTATGGCCCTGGTCACATGTGCAGGGATGTATAAGGAAAACATGGGATCAGCAGAAGTTCCCATTCAGGATGCCTAATCTTGTCTACACTCAAAATGGTACTGGCTAAAATTGGTTTTCAATTGATTTAAGTTCACTGGCACAAAGCCCTGTGTAGACATTCTTAAATGGGTTTAAAAATGGCTTATCAATTTAGCTTAAGACACTTAGTAGCTAAACTAAGCTAAATCGGCATAAGCCAGGTTTAAATTGATTTATGATGTCCACAAAGAGTTTTGCACTGGTTTAACTAAATTGCTTTAAAAACACACCGCCACTTTAGCCATCAAAAGTGAGTGCCTACGAGTGTAAGGATTTAGGGTAAATGTCTTTAAAAGTGAGGAGCTTATGCCCTTTTTCCCTAAACAGACTTAGTCTTTTCGAAATCAGAAACTGTCCTTTGTCAACGCTACTCCCAAGTGCCAAAAAAGGGAAAGGGTCAGATCCTCCATGGAGTAAATTAGGGAGATATCCCATTTTGCATCAGCTGGAGGAAAGCCAAGCCCTGCCTTGAAATTTTAAAAGGAAAACTAAATTGTCTGAAATCTAGGTTCAAACTGAGGCTTGCACACTTTTTTCCTGCTGGTATTTTCTTTACCTCCTCAGCTATAGATAGCAGCTATCCGTTATGCAACATATTCACACGTATTCACGTATATTCACGTAATCACATCACCATTCACAGCATCCCAAAGCCTGCAGCAACTCCCCCGTTTATGCTGATGTCTATGGACAGAGTTTGGAAGATATTTCAGTGCTGGTAGCCACATCTGTTGTTTTCTTGCTTAATGATTTGTAGTTAGCCAAAATAATAGAAAGCAGGCAGACCTTTTTAATGTTGGCTTGCTTGAAGGGAGCCTATCTGAGTCAAAATGTTTATTCTGCAAGTGCTCCTGCTAGCTCTGGAAATTCATGTATCTATATGTATTTGCGTGTTTTGCTTGGCTAGACACAAATTATGCTCTCAACTGGAAATATCACAAGTGTAAATAATTTGGAGATGTAAGTGCCTGAGTGAAACTCGTGTAAAAGCTATTTGTTTTATGGATTTTGATCTCCAAAGTTTAAAATATGAGCAAACTTTTCATTAAGGCTTTTGCCATTTGTTTGAGCACTCCTGTAGTAATTGGAAATGCAACAATTGTTTAAAAGTGGCATTGTCCCTGAAAAGATTTAGTGAGGGATGAAGAAATTTCTTGAACCTAAAGACATAATCTGGTGATCCAATTCTCCCCACTGTGTCCATTCCCGTGAAACTCCATTTACTTTCTCCTCTCTGCCACCAGCTCCCCGCATCCCACCTAGCCAATCCTCTAGGTTTCCCACATTGTTTCCCCTTTTGTCTTTTCAGTCCAAACAGAAGAACAACAGACAAGGTTTCGAAGGGCAGGGAGCATCAGGGGCTGGAAGAGAATGGCTAAGATGAGGGTCAGAGTCCTAGCCCTACTGCCAACAGTTACCAGGGTTTGTGCTGCCTGGCTGGGCAGTGTTCAAAGACTTTGCTGGGCTTTGTTCCACTGTGTAGGGATTAGGCCTGGCGGTCTGAGAATTTGCCTTCTAATTAAAAAGGATAAAAGATAGAAGTAGCATTAGACTAAAACATAGCAGTGATACTTCACAGGCTTTTTTTTTTTTTCCTTGCTTTTTTTTTTCTTTAGTCACAAGACAACGGCACGAAGTCGTCAGGTCGTTTTATTTCTTTTGTTTTATTTGCACATTTAAAAAAAAAATCTTAATAAAGAGAACAGAGGGGAGGAGGAAAAGTTTTGAAACTCTTCCCAGCTGTTCCATATGGTGGATGAAGGCTGAATTTCACGTACGACGTCTGTGTGCCCTGTGGTGATGCCGCTATTGCATCTATCAGCAAGGATTACCCCATCTCCCAATAGCCTTCTTTAATGCCAAACCAAAAGATGAGGGAATTCCCCACGTCATTCTCCCTGGCCAAAGAGGTCTACAAGAAACCTGAATTTCTTCTTGCAGAGCCTTCGCTTTTATTCCTTGCTTTTGGTCCTTGTTGGGCACACTCAAAAGCACAGACAAGCCCTCCCCTTATATTAACCAGGAGGTACTGTTTTACCAGCACGGTGTGAAAAATACCAGGCTTATAGCACCCATTTAATTACTCTTAAAACTCATGTGTTTTGGGAAGGAACTTGAGGCCAAATCCCTACGAGCTGCTCCTCATGTGTGTAATCCCGTCTCCTGCAAAAGCCCTACTGATGGCGGCCGCCAGCATCCAGCCCAACGCAGGACGCCGAGGACGGGCATCCATCCAGCACGACAAGGGCTGCTGGAAGAGATCCCCACCGGGTACAGCTCCATCTGCCTCCAAACTGCCTGGGCTCCATGGATGGACACCACCAGCACCTCGCGAGAGGAGCCGAGGTGAGCGGTTGCGTAAGGGCCGCTGATGGGATTATAGAAATTGCTTTTCAGAAAGGGGGGGTGAGGGGGGGAAGGAAAAAAAAATAAAGAGAGGAGGCGGTAGGAGTTTCGTGGAAGACTTCAGAAGCTTTCAAAGCTGCAGAGCTCGGATTGCACGCGAGGATAAAGGAATGCCCCTTTGTTCCCACACATCTCCTGTTACGTCACGAGGAGCTCAGTTTCTTCTGAATTCAGGAGGAATTTGCACGGAGTAAATAATTTGGAAGAGACAACAGAGAGGGTGAATATGATTCACAGCAGAGAGTCGTTGCAGTCCTAATGCAGGGTACTCACAGGAAAGCATTTCTAATGGGAAAGCATTTCCTCATTGCATTTTTGAGCAAGTTTTCTAGCAAAGATTTATCCTATGCAATAATGAGAGAAGCCCTATAGGCATTGCTCGGGCAAATGTGTTGTTGTCTTCAACAAAAATAAGCACTGTCAGACTGCTGTGTGTTAGCTCGAAAGCAATACTAATGTGGCAAATTATGCCATTGATTTTAGGCAGGGTTCTTCATTGATTTTTGCTTAAAAATCTGGTAGTATGCTACAGCTCGGCATGGGTAACTTCTTAATGCTAGAGCATTTGTAAAAGGTTACACATGGGCAATTCTGCTCCATTTTAGGAACATGGGCATTTAATAAAACCTGAGTGCTGTCTCAGCATCTCAATGAGAGCAGCCCTTCTTTGGGTGCTTTTGGAAGCCAATAGGCTCAATGTCCCCCCAGAATGCTGCAGCCACTGTGCTTAACATGGCTGTAGAATGGTTAGAATGAAGGCAGCAGTCTGATCCCCCCTCACATCCCAGTATAGGAGTGATAAATGGGAGGGGGTTCCCAGCTCTCACCCTTTTTGGGGTAGGATTTTGGTCTGGTTTCATTGCGAGGAGCAGGGACAAAAACCCCTTGGATGCTTTCGGCTGTGCGCATTCCTCTAAAACATACTCAGGAAAGGATTTTAAAATTCATCTTCCGTAGGGCAGGGGTAAAGATGCAGGGCAAAAAGAGGAATCTTGCATTATTTAAACGAGAAATAGAAAACAAGCAAACAAAAATTATATTTCCAAAGTGATCTAAAGCACTTAGTGTCTGCCTGAAGCCCCCAAGGAGGTGTGTGCAGGAGGGCTGCTCCCTACTGCTCACCACTGATTCAATGAAGGAAAGAGACGTTGTGGGGAACAGGGGGGTGTTATATTTGAAAGAACGTTCCCAATATTTGCATTATGGTGAAGGAAAATATTTTTCAAGGCCAAACGAATATTCATTTATATTTATTTGCTTAATCTAATGATCTATTGTGATTCTCCCTTTCATCTATTCTTCCCTTGATGAGTGTGTGGCACTCCCATTAAGATTAATAGCGGTTTCACATGCACAGTCAGGGGAGATTAGACCCCTGCCCCGGCCTCCTGCCAGCCCCATGTATGTCTTTGGATTCAAGCTCCGAACCCTCGCTGATGTCAGTGAAAGCACCATGTGTACAAAAAGGCCCCATCCTGCCCGGGGCTGAGCATCCCTGGCCAGCTGAGGCTGCACTCAGCCTCTCCCCAAACCCATTTGTTATGCCCTAAAGAAGGTGATTTTAGGGCAGACTGCTCCAGCATATGGGGACAGTGAGGGGTGTGCTGGAACCATTTTCTAGCAAAATAAGACACATAACCATTGCCTCTGAATGCATACATCAGCATCCTTCTACAACAACTCTGTGCATAGAAATTAATTTTTGGGAGCAGCTCTCCTCTTTTTGGCCATGAGATGTGGCATACAGCTGCCATCACAACAAGAGATGCAGGGAGCCACCTGGTTTTAAAAAATACTTATAATAAAGGATGCTCCTTTGCAGCACAGGGCCTGCTCCCAAGCCCTGCCGTGGGAAACCCGTTCTTCTATTGTAATCTGATGAATTTCCAACATCTTTTCATTTGCAGGAGTTTACCAACATACCCTATGACATCCTGACATCATCAGACTAACTCTGCCAGCTGCTGCAGCACTCTGACCACAGAAGATTTGCTCCCATTTCGCTGATGCACAATAATTCTGGGAAGGAGAAATGGAGGATTTGCCCACTGCCAGCAAAGCTGGATGTGGCCTTGTGAAAATCACTGGTTTGGCCTCGTGCCTCAGTTTCCCCAGTGCGTGTGGTGAGACTTTTGCCTTTCCAGCAAAGGGGAACAAGTATCATAATAAAACTTACCACTAATATCTTTTAATAATTTTTAATAATTTTGCAGTCCTTCATGGAAGCATCTCTACAGCGATTCCACAGGATTAGGGCATTCCTTTTGCCCCAAGCAGCCCCCAAGGACGGAACAGCGCCAAGATCCAGCCGAAACAACATGACCAAAGTCAGAGTACAGAGTACATAAGAGCCAGAAAGTGAGCAGAAGTCAGAGGCTAGCATGGAAACTGCTACACCATCTGTCCTCTCTGCTTGCTGGAAAGACTCTTCGCAATTAGGGCATAACTGAGTATACGACATTGTTTTCCTGCACTGTATTCAAGCTCCGTTCTCACTCGTTATAATGAGCTCATTATTGATTTGTGGAGCTTCCCCTTTGAGCTTCTGTATCGTTCAAAACACGAAACCAACGTTCGGGCAATAAAATGGATATTCGTGTCATGCTGTATGTATGTCACAGTGCCTGTCATATGTTGTGACACACGGGATAGCCATCTTCTGCCAATATTTACAGGTACGTTTCTAAGCAAACATTTCAATAGCTCCTATTTAAATTTGACTATGGCTGTTTATAGTATCAGGCATTTAATCTGTTCGATTGATCCGATAGATGTGAGTAGGTGATGAATATATGCATTTATCCAATGCCTTCTTGAACATTTGTATGGTGGTATTTCTTATTTTGGATTTTCTAGGAAGTAATAATAACAAAATGAACTTAATTGCTGCAATTTATGGTCATGGCTCATGAGATGTTTTAATAAGAGGAAATAATCCGCAGAATTTCAGCTCTTTCACTTAGAATACATACTTTAATCTCTCCAAGATCATTGTCCTTATTCTAAGTATGAATTCCTAAAAAGCCTGTGTTGTGATTTGCTTTTATTTTCTTTCTTTTTTTTTTTTTTTTTTTTGGCTTAAGCAATAGGCTTGAAAGTGGCAGCTCTGAAAACAGATTTCTTTATCCAGAAGCCAGTTTGGAGAGCATCCACACAGGCTGCTATTCTAAGGCACCATTCTGAAGACTGCCATCTCTACGATGGCATATGAGATGTAATTTAGTCTCTGTGTTAATTTAGCCCAGGGTCTCTCCTGAACAGAGAAGACTGGCTGTGCCAGATTGTGTTAAACTAGGGATGGTGCTTTTGTGATACGGACAACTGTCTACCAGGGATTGAGCTGAGACCACCAAACTACTTTCATTTAGATTCTCAATTTAGTCTTGAACCAAGGTCAGAAGGTAAATAGCCAGGGCTTTATCTTCCCAGCCAAGCTCCTGGTAGAGGGTCTCTTTGAAGTGGAGTGTGATCACTGGCTGTTTCAGAACTAATGTCCAAGACAGTGATGTATAATACATTTGCTTCCATTTTACATCTGCTGGTATGATCGCAGGTTAATTTAAGAATGATTTCCCAAGAAAGGAGTGTTTTTGCCCAGTTGTAATCTTTTAAAAAATCTGAAATTAACTCAAGATGCCCTTTTGACACTCCCCAATGTATACTTGTTTGGGGTTTTTTTCTACTGCTTTGATTGCCAGTTGCTTTGGGTCTGATGCTGCTCTTGCTGAAGTCAATGGCATCGTTCGTATTTGCTTCAGTGAGCAAGGCTCTTTGAAGATGCTCTCTATGTTGGCCGGTGTTTGTGGCTGCACATCCACCAGGTGGTCAGAGGGAAGGAGATTTCTGTTTGCTGGAGGCACATTTTCTGCAATGACACAGTGATAGCAGTGTGTGATGGACCCACTGCTCATGCAGACTCCACGCTCATCCCTTGAGCAAGCCAAGATGCAAACCTTGTGAACAGGGCTGCATTTATGGGGAGCTAGTGATGGTAATTTGAGAAGTCTGTGACCTTCCTGTATTTGCCCATTCACTTGTATGAATACATTTGTATTTCTTTAAGAGCCTGGATTCAAACCATGGAATAAACCTTTAAGGTTTATCCCAGATCATCTCCCTAATCCAGTTCACATAATTGCCCCCCCAGCCAGTTGTGGTAACATAGGTACACGCACACATGGGACATTGTGACGAGTTGGATGGAAGGAGAGAACGGCCATCAAATACCTTGCTCCTTCCAACTGTGCTACAAAACTTGCACAGACTGATTTCCCTTCCTGTTGTGTGCCATGAGGATACAGTTCATGTAGCTCCTCATCACGGCAATGCAGTCATCCTCCTGCTTGATAGCCTCTTGCACCAGATGTTGCTGCATCTGTTGTGGGAGGCCCTTGAGCAGGAGCAGATCACATCTGAAGCTGGGGGAGCAGGAAGGTTTCACGCTATTTGTTGGCACCAAAAAGACTGTAGGGTTATTGCCCACACTGACAAAAAGCATCTTGGAGATGTCTACCCCGTTGTTGGTACCATAGCAAGGGGAACAGCACATGTTCAGCCAAGCCACGGCTCCAGCAACATGGAAAAGCGAGCAAAGGAAAGGAGAATGGGAGGTGCCTTCAGAAAGGGGCATCGGCCATGAGTAGGGAGCACACCAGATGGCTGAAAATCACATTTTTTCCTGCAAGGGAACAAGTAGCTGCTCAACGCCTCTGTCTCAGAGCAAGTTGCTGCCAACCCACTGCCAGCACTGGTAGCACATTCAGTGCTGTGTGTCCGTGCAGCTAGTACTTCAGGCTGCTTCTCTGCATCAGCATCCCCATGTGCAGGCATAAGGTCTGCCTCAAAGGAAATGGGAATGAAATGGGAATCACTACAATTTTCCCTTTTCTATTACTGTTCTGCCAGGAAGAGCTGCTGCAGAAGTGGATATCTATCAAAATATTCCCTTTCATTGAAGTTTTTAGTTGAGAACATCTGAAAGGTGTTTTGTTACGTGCCACAATTTGTTGATTAAAATAGAGCCAGGTTTCGCCTCACTGGGTCGGAAGTTTTATGAGTAGCCAAGAAGTGGACTAGAAAGGAAACAAAGCCCTGTGGACTCCAGCTCAGGTGCCTACACACAGATGTATGCCATGAAGCACCCTCCCTCCCCAGATTGCACCCAAATACATACAGCCAACTCCACGTGGTGTGGCATTTTGCAGTTCTTCAGAACAACAGGCTGAGCTATTACTTTTGTTTAGTAATTCTGGGTGAACACAGTGTAAAAGATGAAGAAAACTGGTTTATGTTCAGGTGCATAAAAAAATAAATAAATAGACAATAAAACCACAGAAAAACAAGGCTGATGAGGACCAGGAAGCCATCTAGCCCATTTCTCTGCCCCAGGGCAAGGTCACATCTTTCAGACTGAGGTTTGTCTAACAAGATGTTAAAAGCCTCCTCGACCCCTCCAGGCAGTCTGTCCGAGCACTGAACTGTCCCTATACATGGAAAGTACTTCTTAAGGTCTAAGCTCCACCTCAGGGCTGCACCTGATGCCCCTTCCTCCTTGCCCTAACCTCTTGGACAAAGAGGACAGAGGACAGACTCACCACCTTCACACAACACCTCTGGACATGTCTGACAACTGCTGTCATCTCATCTATCCCTTTGTGACTCTGCTCCAAGCTAAACTTGCCCAGACTTTTCCCATTCTCATCCTCTGCTGCTGAGTAGCTGTTGTTCACCTCCCCTAACTACACTCTCATCCATCCCCATCCATGAAGACAACCACCAAGCAGAACAAGAGCACGTCCCTGATGGTCTCCATGATGGACAACCTTCCTTTTTGACAGGGGTTATTGATGATCCGCTTCTGGTGAGGTGATCTGGCCACAAGTTGGACTCAATATTCTTATGGGTCCCATCCAACTCAGGATATCCTATAATTCTATGATTCTATGTCATATCCAAATTACAGAATTATTCGTTAAAGATTATTCCACTTTTTTAAATTTCTGGTTGTCAGTCTGCTGTGACGGTCAGGGTTGTGCAAGAATTCTGTTGCAAATTATGTATATCGTAGTATCATTGTTTCCACCCTATCACATTTAGGAAAAAGCATCTCTGCTAAAAAAAAAAAATGCATGATCCCAATCATAGGAAAACTGACTGTAGTGACTGTAGCAGAAAAATTCAGAAGAAGGTCTGGCCCAAGATTTTAGAAGGCCTGCATCTCATTCTCATTAGTGCTAGGATCTGCAGGTGTGGTCTTAGAAAAATAAGATTCTTCTGGGGAAGATTCGTGTTCGTAGACTCATAGAATCATAGAAGTGTTTGTGCTGGAAGGAACACCTGGTCCAACGCCATTGCAGCTAACAGGAACATTTACATCTATATCAAGTTGCTCAGAGCCTGGTTTTGGATCACCAGGACAGATGTTCATGATACTGCTTGGCTACTGGGAAAAGTTCTCCTCCCATAGGTGCTCTGAAAGTCTCTGCTTTTGTTCGGTAACTACACAGGTGGTTGAAGATAGATGCCTAAAATAGGCAGTGTGCATGAAGATTCCCCATTCCCCATCTGTAAAAAAAGGAAGCAATTCCTACCTAACAATTGGCTGTGAGGGAGGAATTAATAAGCTGATACCCATACACAACTGGGCGCCGTGAGGGGCTGTGCTGGGTCACTGCTCTGCAGCTGAGGGCAGCCATCCCCCAAGGCAGCCCAGTGCACGGGGAGCACGTGTTTGAGCAGACCCCTGACCACCCAGCCACCCCTCCTCTCAAGGTGTCAAGGCTGTCACTTCTTGTAGCTGTCACCAGCAGAAAGACGAATGTTGAAGTCATGGCATGTCTACACCATAGTGCTGAGCCACCCAGGCAGGTTTCCTTGCTTGCTAACTGCAGTGCTGGAAGGAGAAGGCTATGAAATGCAACTCATTAACAAGGCTAAGCTTTCTTCACAGTCCAACTGACACGCTTGCATAAATTTGGCATAAATGGCTTTTGCACCTCTCGTCATCAGAAGCTCTGTGGTTAGGCAGTGTTGAAGATGAAAGGGAGAAGCAGGCCCTGACTGGTAGGTAGACGGTGGGATCCAGTCCCTAAAAACTGAATTTAGATTTACTGAGCCTTCTTTTGACTGCCTGAATTTCCTCCTGGATGGCTCTCGTCTTTCAGAAGCACCAGGCCAACAAGTACCCCCAGACTCTGTATCTGGGAGAGAATGGCCCATTGAGATAAAGAGGAAACTAGGAAGTAATTAGCGACCAGAACAAATGACCAAGCACTGCAGTGGAATCTCCAGCTTAAGAGTGGATGTTTTTCCAAGTGATATTATCCAATCCAAACAGACTTTAATCTACAAACATTCCCCAGACTGCATGAAACAGCAAGGCAGATTAGACCAGCACAGTTGTCCCTCTGGCTTTTCGATCTGTGACTCCACTTAGATCCCACAGTTTCTTTCTTCACAATGAGTAGCACTAAATTAGCAGAGAGATACAAATTTACTCCTGCAAGAACCATAAAAAAGTACATATCTTCCAAAAATGCATGTATCTGTGCCTTGCATTTCAAAATGCAGCTATCTGATGGCTTACACACCCCAGATCAGGCATTTTGGCTGCCTACAGCAAAAGATATGTGAAATGAGATCCAAAATAGCCATACTGCTCCATGGGGAGTTGTCAGGAGGGAATATCTGGCAGCAAGGAGAGGCTCAAGACCCTCCTCCGGGATCCAGGAGGCATCAACTCAGAAGCCATATCTCCCATCTGGACTCAGAGAACCACATGCCCATTTTCTAGCCAAGAGAAGGTGGATGTGGGTTCATAAATTTGGGTTCAAAAGATGGCAGCATAGTGCTTATATAAATGAGACTGCTTGGAGTTTATGAAGCTTGAAGACCTGGCTTTGTTTTCCTCCTCAGCCTGAACATCTCCTGCTTCCTCAGAATATCATAGTCACGGTCTGCAGCCCAGTTGGCTGGGGGCACTCACCATCCATCCACAGAAACTACCTTCATGTAGGACAGAAAGCCATCTTCTCTGATCACAGCCAAGCATTAATAATTGAGAAGAAAGCTCTAGAAGCCAGGTGGTGGTCACCTCCAGTGCTTTCAAACGTTGTATCACCCAGGAAATGTCGTGCCACCTCTTTATGTTGGTCCCTGCCAGTTTGGGATGTGCCTGATAGTGTAGGCGCCGGTGATGATGGCATCCCACCACCTGCTACAAGTAGGGCTGATAGGAAAGCAGATGTGAGTTGGTATAAGTGCTTTGTGTCAAGCAGGAGCACCAGCCTGCACCAGATGATTTAGATAGACTTTGATACCAATGGGCATGGACCAACCCAGAGCCAAGCAAGTTGACTCCTCCAGTTCAGCCTTAGCACAAACCAGAACAGCGGTGTGGCTCTCACTGAGGGGCAGGCTGACCCAAACCCCTGCAAGCTGCACAGCTCTCAAAAAGGCTGCTGCTAAATCCAAACTGTGAAATTGGGACTTGGCCCTAGACCAAGTCAACGTCTTGGTTGAACTGGGAATAGAAACCCACAAAGTAGACATTGAGAAATGAGTAGTCTGCTCCCTTCCTACAAGAAGGGAAAAAAGAAAGCTTTTCCAAGGTCTCAGTAAGTACCCCAACTTTTCAAAAACCTGATAATTTGATATAAAATAATAATACACACACACACACAAACACACAAAAAAAAGAGGAAGAAGAAGAAGAAAAGAATAGGAGAGTTCAAAAATACAAAAGACTTTTACGGATGACACACAGGAATTTTTTCTTTGCTGGAAGGGATGGATTTATAGCAAAGTAATTGGACCATCTCTCTTTAAAATTCAGCCCTCATGTATTTTTTTCTCCTCCCTTCCCCAGCCTGCCTTCCTACTCCCCTTGCTCATCAAGAAAAATTTAGAAACCCATGAAAGTTAAATCTGAGGTTGCAGTACAAGTCCTGTTACGCAGCCAGTTTCCTCTCAAGAGAAACACACACAAAGGAAGCCATGGGAATGTCTTTGGAAATTCAGAGGCTCTGGTGCCATGCGTTCACTGGGATGCAAAGATTCAGCCAACTGAGGTGCATCGCCCACATATTTTTCTTACGTGCCTGGAAGAGATGGCAGGGATGGCTTTAAACAGTTTCAAATTCAGAAGTGAGACGCAAGGTCTGGTGAAAAGGATTGCTATTTTTAATGCCCAGAGTTTCCTTGTGCGATTCCAGCTCTCTAAGACCCTAAGACCTTTAAATTCCATCTAGTGTCTATCACATGCCATTGAATTGGCATGTTTGCAAATTGCATGCAGTGAGATCCTTCCATACCAGCAGCTCTGTCTCAGATTCCCCACCATCCCTGCCAAACTAGTATTGCCTGCACATTTTTTTCATCTTTTCATTGAGTTCTGCGTGTCAGCCAACACATTCTTTAGAACAGGCTTCAGTAGGCATGGTAACTGGTTCCTGGTTGCAAGCTGCCTTATGCATTCGCTCCTGCTTCTTTCTGGATAATTTCCCCCCCTCCTTCTTCTTAGGTGAGGACTTAAACGTGTTTAGCGTTATCCGTTCCATCTGTTGTGTTTGAGATAAATAGCCGAGATATAATAAAAAGTCCTAATTGAGGTAGTGATGCGGTGAATAAGCAAAGCTTGTTCATCGGGACTGTGAATCTGGACTGTTGATAGCTGCAGGTACCTCGGGGCTGCTCAGCCTGACTGCTATGTTGACTTTGTCTAATTGCAGGGGAGGAGCTAGGGAAGCAGTGAAGGGCAGTGGCACACACAGCAGGAGAGCTGAAAAATACTGGCATGGCCACGCGGAGCGAAACAAACTGACTGACAAAGCTCCTGGCGTATTATTAAAAAATCTGGCAAAATGCTCATCTCTTGACAAAACATGTAGGAAGACTAGTAATGCATAACTTCGTCCCGCGTTGGATTTTAACATGGCTAATGCCAAGTTGTCTGTCAAAATTAATAGGGCATTGCTTTTTCTTATAGAAGAGGAAAAAAAGAGAGAGATCGCGCATACATTTTATTCATTTATTCATCTCTAACAAAAATGATGTATCTGCTAAAAATTTATTTAGGGAGGGCTTTGGTAGATGCTAAAGTTAATTCTGGAAAAGCAATGCTGGAGCAGCGACGCCAGCTTATACTTACAGAGGTTAACGGATAAAACCTCCCAGTAACATCAGATAAAAAGTCTGCTACCATCTCAAGCTGCAGCTCGGGGAAGTTTCAGCCCAGAAACGCTGCTATCCATACATATCTCTGCCCAGATCCATGCTTTTTGCTTTTCCAATTACACTTTAAAATATGCTGCTTTGGTAGAACTGCACTGAAATTTATGGGCTTTCGTGGGCACTAATCCAAAAAAACAGATTTGTTTACCATCCGCCCTAGTTAAACTTTGTTAAACTGCTTTAGTGATTGCATGAGATTTTGACTCCGTTCTTAAACTACTGATACCTGACACCTGGGCTTTGAGATTACATCTCCTGGAATCTTCCAGGAGAAATGACTGATCTCCTCCAAACATCAGCTCCAATTACTAAAATTCCCACCCATCTACAAAATGCAGAGTTTAACCTGTGTTGCTTTGCTATCTGGCACTTGTCTGACTCCACGTCCTGAATATTCCTGAAGACTCTCCCTTTCTCTTCATAACTCACGTGTGTCACTGCTGTCTTTCCTGCTGTGCTCAGTGGCCACATCATCCTGTGCTTCTGGTTCAACGCGCCTGGAGCTTCAGTGTGACAGTATCACAGACCACTGTGATAGGACAAGAGGAAATGGTTTCAAACTAAGACAGAGGAGATTTAGATGGGATATAAGGAAAAAGTTCTTTATGATAAGGGTGGTGAGGTGCTGGCACAGGTTGCCCAGAGAGGCAGTGGATGGGGACAACCAAGGTCAGGCTGGGTGGGCTCTGAGCACCTGATGGAGCTGTGGGTGTCCCTGTTCATTGCAGGGGAGTGGGACCAGATGGCCTTGAAGGGTCCCTTCCAACTCAAACGATTCCATGATTCTATGAAACCAAAGAAATGAGAGGTTTGCTGTGATTTTAAATGAAGACACAGCTGGCTCCCCTTCTGATTGAAGGGATTTCTGCATAGCCTACATCTAATATTATAAGATGTTACTGAAAATAGCCCAGTGCATCTGGACAATTCCGGGAGGGCCAAAAGTCAGGAAATCATTTTATTGTCACACCCAACTAAAGAAAAGACATTCCGTGGCCTGAGAACATGCTGGTACAAGTGATTATGAATTCTCTTTCTTTTTTTTAATAGTAGGTTCTACAGCAAAACTATGGGGGACTGTGGTCAGTGATGCACTCGTGGCCTGCAGTCGCTTTGTACCACTGCCCTTATCTGGCACATGCAGCACATTTTGTTATGTTAGCAAGGTCTTATCTTTTCCCAAGAAATTCACTAAGTGTTTTTGAACCATCCTCACAGCAGGGATAGCGAATACATTTGAAAGAACAACTATTTTCAACAGGTAAGGAAAAAAGTTCCTGCGTGCACCCACCTCCGGGAGCCAGCAGCAATGCAGTCCTTGATGCATGACAAAGCACTTGTGTGGCTCAAATGGGCAAGCTACACCTTGCAAGATGCTTGAAGGCATCCATTCAGCATTCTAAGTGACCCTCCCCAAGATGGGGGCTGGCTGTGGTTGGGTGTCTGTATGTCACCCCTGGAGGAGTGTGAGCAAATGTTGATGCTCAAAGGGGGGAAAAAAAAGGATCATGCAAACGTTCTTCAAAGGCTGATGGAATAAACATGTAAATACAAGATGGGCTGATTTCCTACTGTTCATGTTTGCTCACTGTGAACATTTGGTTCACTTGGCTTTCCTCATTATTTCAGCTGGGGAAAGTCACTATATGAATTAATAGCAGATTTCCCCGCTGAAAATAAATGTTTACCAGTTGTTGGTGTTGTTGTTTTTTTTTTTTTTCCTTTTGGCAGAGACCGGGCTTTTTTTGTCTGACTGCCTCCTTTCTGGCCTGCACATCCCTGAGGTGTGTAATTAAAGTGAGGGAATTTGCGCATAGTGCTTTAGGGGCTTAATGAATAGAAAACACAGGATATTTCATTGATTTGGTGCACGCGATGTTGTCAGAGTGTACATTTCCTTTGTAAATGGCAAAGAGACAGCCATAATAATATACCTGCATCCAACCACAACAAAAAATATTTTCAAACAAATGAAAATAAAAGAACTGTATCTGTTTCCAAATTCTGATGTAAAATACATTCAAAAGAGCAATTTAGATTAAAGCAGTCAAGGCAAGATCTTCAGCGTGCTTCAGAATTAACGACTGTGTGTTGGAATAATGCACTGTGAGCTGGGACATACAGGAGGAGGGCATATAGGAAAACAAGCTCCTCATTTCTGGAGAGGTTCTCTATAAGCAATTAATGATGCGACTTTATCATGGTGATCAGGTTGGTTCAGATGCATTTTGTCTCTACAAAAATGGTTATACATGCTACTGACCCAAGGGGTGGATCCCTTGGGCCCACTGGAGAGGTGCAATGTGAGAAAAAGCAGCACAGACCACATCAATGGTTGGACTCAATGATCTTAATGGTCTTTTTCAACCTGATTGATTCTATGATTCCATGAACAGCCTTCTATCAGGCCCAGCTGAACCCAACCTAATTCAGCTTCTGCTCCACCAGATGACAAAGCACGTGAACATATTTCCTATCAGTCCCTGTCCTGTGTCCAAATGCAGCACCATCTCAGACATCAAAGAAGAAAACAACTGAAGAAGCTGGGTACTATATACTTCCTATATGCAATATGTGTAGGCTACGAATAACAGGAGCCTGGCCAGGAGTCCCTGTGCTGTGCAAATGTGAAAAAGCCAATAACCAGAGTGCACAGAGTAAAAGAGGTTCGTGAATCCCCCGTTCAGCAGAGCTCTGTGCTAGAACTGAAGGCCCAAGGCAAAAGCTGATGCTGTGATCCTCTGCTTAACAGATGGATGGTGACATGCTGGAACAGATTATCTGGTGAGATGGTGCAATTTCCAGCACTGGAGGTCTCTGAGGTACCTTCCAGCCCTATTGCTCAATGAATCTATAATTCATCATTTCGTGAGTGAGTCAAGACACTCCCTCAACTCTCAAAACAGCATGCAAAGGACAAATTGCTCTTTTTGTATCTCTTCCCACTAAGCAGAAGGGAAAATAAGACATGGGGTGGGAATGCAGAGAGGAAGGAGGAGATTCAGCATCTCCCCACAGCTCTATTCAGTTTGTGGTATAAAGCATTGTACGTGCTTATTCATATCCAAAAGCACACATGAAAAAATAATTTTTCTCGTCTTTCCTTTGACCCTTCTGATATCTTCTTCACAGCAGAAGATTAAGTTCAATTTCAAGAATCCATTGGAGAAGAAATGCATGTAGAATTGAAAAAGAAGCATTTTGTCATTAAAAGAAGACATCCCAGGGCGTGTTAGGGGATACCAGCAGAGAGAGGCTGTTTTCCTGGGACCTCAGACCTCATCCTCCCTGAATTTCCAGCTCTGTCTGTACAGTTGGAAAAAAAAAGAAAAAAAAAGCAGCTAATTCAAGCAGTTTATTTCAAGTCAGTATGATTATTACAATACAGTTCTATAACAGGCAGGACGGTGGGGCTGGGGCTGTGAATTATCTGAACTTCAGGCTATTTATTCTAACTGTGAGTGGCCTTCCTGATCTTCTCTCATTCTCAGTCCACCAATGTGCTGGATTTAATAATTTGACACTATGTCAACAATTACCTAGGCTCCAAAGCAGTAGCAGGATCCACTTGAAAGAATGTTATTTCTAACTGTTAAATAACTTAAATAATTAACGCATTGTTGTCTCATCCTACTATTTTCTGGAAGGACAGAAGCAAAATTCCAGCATATCATGGAATCATAGAATGGATTGGGTTGGAAGGGATCTGTAAGATCTAGTTCTTGCCCCCACGCTGTAGGCAGGGATACCACCCTCTAGTCCAGGTTGCTCAAAGCCTTTTAAATATGTCCTCCTAGCTTTCTGTGGACATTTATCTCTGTCTCTCAACCATATCCAGTACTGTGAGTCACAGCCTGCTCAGCAGAATCACAGAATCCCATCAAATTCAAAGTAAGGTCAGCCTTATGGGACTCCCTGCACTGTGGCACACACTCGTCAGCCACCTGCCAAAGGACACGACTTTCATAGGATCATTCAGGTTGGAAAAGACCTCACATGTCTCTAAGCCCAACCCCAACCCATCCCCACCATTCTCACTGCCAACATCCCTTAATACCACATCTCCACCATTCCTGAACACTTCCAGGGACAGGACTTTGTGTTATGAAGTTAGTATATTTCATATCATCTGAAGGGTTGCCTATTTAATTTAAAGAGTATGAGAAGAGCTCTCAAAGAGCAGCAGTCTAAACACAGTATTGCATGTGTAGAACTGGGAAGAAGTGCTTTTAGCCACGTTTACTCGCACTAGCTGTGCACATTGGCCATGCAGCAATGTCTGTAGAATGTGAGGACTGCTTAATGAAGGCAGATTCATCTTGTGCCCCAAGGATGGGGTTAGCAATGCTCTTCAACAGTCAGTGCACACAGAAACTTTGCCATTTATTTATAATGGTTTTGTGACTTTCACTGATCTTAAAACAACAAAGCATTGTAATCGTAGAGACTTTGACCTTTTGGTCAAGTGGAACAGTTGTTATTTAATTTATTTCTTTTTCATACAGCACATGAGATCCTCCTTGTAAAGTAGCTCAGGAAACTGTTCAACAGAGAAATACTTGCTTTGTGGTAAAGCAGCCACAAAAGGTATAGCTCACATCCTGCGTGGCTTTGCTTGCTGAATTCAGACAGTGTGACCCATCCCACTTGGTTTGGCATCCAAAGGGGAAACAAAAGTATTTCTGCATCCTCTAGGAGGTCAGCAGAAAAGAACAGGATAATTGCACAGGAATAATTCAGTCCACAAGACAATTCAGTCTATCTAAGGCCTGATATGCATCTTAGAGACACCTCTTTCTCTAGTATCTGATTTGAATCACTAATTCACACCTATGTACAGAAATTTGCCTCAAGATTCATTTATGTATTTTTTATTTTCGCTGCTTCTAGCCAGGAAGATCCAAATGGCACCAAGCAGCTGAGAATGAAAAGCAGAAGTGAAACCAAGAGAAAGTGTTCCATGTTCTCACATGAGAAGTAGCTCTGACAGACATGTGATCTTTTTTGATCCAGGTAGGTAGGACAGATATGGACTAACAATCCTAATTGCACCCTCCCACCTCAAGTCCCACGCTACGTTTGAGGCTCACCCTCGCACACACACGCACAAGCAAAATAGATTTGTCACATTTGCTGAGCCTCCCCAGATAGCATGTTCCTACTTTTGCCTATCCACCAGGAAGCAGTATGATTTATATTTCTCCATGTATGGTCATAGAATGTTGTCAAACACCATTAGAGTGGCAGAAACAAAAATGAGTTTTGCAGCAAATCCACACAACGCTAGCAGCAGCCATAAAGATTGGAGGAACCTCCGATCCTTCAGATAAACCACACCACAGCCTGCTCCATCCCAAATCAGAGATGTACTCCTCCTGCTAGAGGAATTCCTCTTCATGAATGTTGCTCATCCAACCTGCTTTGCACACCTTTCCAAACGAACCTCTGCTGGCCCACAGTGGGATTAAATCTCTTTTGTACTCCACCATTAGGACATCTGACTAGGGGGAGAGGAGAAAAGGGACGTTCATTGTGGTAGTCACCAAAAAACAGATTAGGCATGAGTAGATAGCATCTCTTTTTTAACACTACCAAAACTGTGTTCTGTTCATATCCTCATATGCAACTTAGAAAAAAGTTATTTCTAACTCACCCTGACTCCCACAAAGAAATATCAGATGCACTTCATAGAATCCTAAAATCTTATAAGTTGGAAAAGACCACTGAGGTAATCTGGTCCAACCATCAACCCATCACCGGATTGACCTCTTCAGAAAGCCAACAAGAAAAAAGTCTTCACGTCCCCTATTCACTCACAGCTGCTACAGAGCAACAGAGTGGGCAGACACATCCTGAGCTCCTTTGCAGCCCTGCCTTCTATGCATTCATAAGAGAACCCATAAATACACATAAAACAGAAGTTTGCACTCCTCTCTCTCTTTTCCCTCAGGTTTGCACTGCTTAACTTGCTCCAAGCAGCGAGAGCCACTCCCTGGTGGGAAGCCTCCTTGGCTGTGACCAAGAAGTGGGAATTTAAAGGCAGCATGACTCAAGACTCACAGAAACCAGCTGCTCCTCAACTTTCAGCCTCTCCCTCTTCCCCCCCTCCCTTTTCCCGAGGCTCTCATTGCAAGCTGGTCATGTTCCTGCATACCGCAGGTCACTGTCTTCCCACAGCCCCCGGAGCCGCAACCTGCTGCGGCCTCAGTGCCAGGGCAGCGCATTCCCTCCGAGCGAGAGCTCTTTGTGCCTTGCAGTTGATTTTCTAACGTTTTCCTAAAGCAACCAGGCTTGACACATTCTCATTTTGCCATCCCGACGGAGGCCGCCAGTTCTATAAGCATCAAACTTAAATTCACCGAGCGTTGGCTTTTTCCCCACTGCTCTTTGGGAGGCGGTGGTGAGAAATTGGGAAGCATTGCAGCTACATTTTAAAAACTACTGAGCAGACACTGCCAAATTTCAGCCCACAGCACATTCTTACAGCCGAGCTGTAACCCTTCAAAACAGAGACTGCTAACATATGGTTGTGTCAGTGGGAGCCTCTGTAATGCAATTTATTGTTGTGTAGGCTCTTTCAAGCTACTACACATGAAAGGTATGGGGAGCATTTACTCTTCGATGGGAGTTTAATCTTAGATTTACCCCATTTAAAACAAAACCATCATTTGCATCTCTAATACATAAGCAATCACCTGTAAAGAGTGCTTGTGAATTGAGACATTTCTGTCATAGTGTCCTTTGTCCCTGACTGGAGCTTTTGCCTAAGAAAAAGCAGCAGAATTCAGTCCTCTGGTAGACAGCATGCACAAAATCCACTGATATCGCTAGAAAACAGTGAGAAATAAAGGAGAGGGCTCTCATGAAGTGGAACAGATATTCACAGCTAACATGGGGCTTGCGCTACGTTCATTTTGCTGCATGCATATATAATATATAATTTAATTCCTGCACGCTTTGCCTTCCATGCCCTTTTTATATCTAAGCGTTACAGTGTATGGTTAAGGCTTCAAACAGAAGTAATCTCCTGTTGAAGTGAAAGTGCTTGATCTTGCACAAGCAATAAAAGATAAAGCTACTCCACACGAGAGTGAGGTGCACGTGCAATTCAACCTCCTCTCCACAGCTTAAGCAAAGGAATATTCAGCAATGCATGATCTTTTTGTGGGGCCCACTCCAGCTGAATCCCATTGGCATGATGAGCTCTGACACCACAAAGCACCTCTTCTAAATGAGAGTGTCTAAAGAGATCTGAGGTTGAGGATGTTTCAAAATGAGTTACCTTACTTGGTTTAAGATGGCTCTATCAAGATGACAGGTACTGTGCCCCACATCACAGAATCATGGAATCATTCAGGTTGGAGAAGACCTCCAAGATCCCCAAGTCCAACCCCAGCCCACCCCCATCATGCCCATGTCCCTATGTGCCACATTTCCAATGTTCTTGAGCACCTCCAGGAATGGTGACTCCAAAATACATCTAACCTGTGCAACTCTCAGCATCAAGCCTGGCTGCAGAGCTAGGAATTTCCTTGTGTGAGAAGGACGGAGAACTCAGCACTTTCTTTTTTCCCCTTTTCTTTCTTTCTCCTCTTGTGTAATTTCCAGATCTGAAGGCTGGAAGCACTTCAGTAATCACTGGGCAGACATTACTTCAAGAACATGACCCCATGCTCTAACCTCTAGCTGTCTTGCCAAGCTGAATTGCTTGGTCTGAACCCATGACACACGTAACTAGAACATACAGGATAGTGCACTGAAATATAGCTCAGATATTTGTCAGTGTCTTTGAACTGGGCTGTGCAGAAGCACATATACTACAGATAGAAGAGTAGCAAAGGATAAAAAAAAAAGATATATTTTAATACCTTTAAGAAATGGAGATGGTCCTATTACAGTGATGTGATGAGTCTGACACCTACCAATTGCCTTTACAGAGCATCAGGGCTAATTTTCAGAACTCATTCCTTCAGTAGAAATTCTTACCGTATAACAAGGATCTCCATTGTGGCTACTCAATACCAGACATGCAGGTCACCCGTTTCAGCTTCCATCCCCAGAGGACTATTTGCAAACTATTCCTTCTATAATTCATCTAATCTTCTCCAGCTAACATCACGATATTAAAAATTGCCTTTGTTTCCAATACTGTATTTTGCTGTCCTGACTGACTACCAAGTGCTGAGTGCCCTGGTTACTATAAAAGTCATGCACACATGTCTTCTGCCAGCATGGTGTCATGTCTTCTGTCAGTCTGTTATTTAGTACTCAGTGTTCCTATTATCTTCAAACTGGCACTGGATTTGTTCCAAAGATTGCAATGCTATTCATGAAAACTTTGGTGGAGGGCTTGGGCAATAGATTGAAACAATTGAGATTTTGGGGGTGGGGGGAGATACGGGGATTGGTCTTTTGGAGGGAAGAGACGCAGGGGGTTCGTATCTATATGTGCCAATTATCAATCTGACAGTCCGTGTTCATCTGTCTGGATAAAAAGAGTTCTACATGGTGAGGAAAATGGGAAGCACTGATATATGGAAAGAGGGAATTTGCTCTCCTAGACAGGAATCACCATGTGAACTCCCAGTCAGGTTAAGCCCCTTTTCTGCCTTGGTTATTTGCCAATGTATTACCATCCCTGCTCTTCCAAACAAACAAACAGAGCAGAAACCCGAAACATATTCCTATCAGGCTTCAAGATGAGACATTAGCAAAACTTTCATAAATGATCATTTTCTCAGAGCTAATTTGGCTACTTCTTTGTCTCCCCAAATCCTGTCGCTCTAAATCAATGTGAGAGCTACCCTCCCTGGGCTGCTCAGTTTTACTATTACCAGAATTATTCAAGCATATTAGCAGAGTTCTAGCCAAGAATACCTTGTGGTCTGATGTAAAGTCTTGTTTTCCTTGATTAAACCTCCATTTCTCTTATTTGTTAGAACAAACAAGCAGTTGAATATTTTATTAGAGAGGGTATGATTTATTTTTGTTAGCTAATATATTTGCTCCATGGCAGGGCCTCAGGGGATGAATATTTTACTTCCTTGACAGCCCTAAAGGGACAGCACTTATAGAGTCTGATCTCAGCCTATTCTTGCAAGCAGCATTTTACAGTGCAGAGGCCAATTTTTAGATGTTAAAAAACTCCTGTTCTTGGAAAAAAAACCAGCACAAAACATAATGTTATTTTCACCCTTATTACTTAGGTATTGCAGTTTTGACATCTGGCTGCTTGTGCTTGGAATCACCTTTTTCCACGGATAATTAGTGTTGTCAGTGCAGGAGTAAAACCAAAGAGGCATGCACGTGTGCTTGCCTTGGAGAATCAAGATGATGGGCTCTGCATCAGCTGGGGGATTGTTGCAAAGGTTTATCTGGCACAGGTTGCCAGTGAGGTGGCTGTTCCCCATCCCTGCAGACACCCAAGGTCAGGCTGGATGGGCTCTGAGCATCTGATGGAGCTGTGGGTGTCCCTGCTAACTGCAGGAGAGTGGGACCAGATGGCCTTTAAGGGTCCCTTCCAACTTGAACGATTCTGTGATTCTATGACCTACGTGGTGTAAAGATGGGTAGGAGCACTTGGCCCACGCTCATGCAGGCTGCAGGACGAGTGTTATGGAAAAGGTGGGGAGTAGAAATGAGAATGGCTTAGGAGTGAGAATCTGTCAAAAGCATCCATCCTCCACCTGAATCTTGGTTCCTTTGATCCAAGCTGATAACATAAAGTGAAGGGAGACCATGGGGCTTTTATCTGGCCAGTACATCATGCATACGGGTGCTCTTACCCTGCCTGCACAGTCTATGTTCACTCTCAACAGCTCACTCCCAATCAAGGCCCAACATTTTCTTCAAAACAGATCATCTGGATGCCTGATTCAATGGGACCAATAGTTTGTCTCAGCCTGAGCAGTCTGGGCTTTGACTCATTCACTGTTTCGTGTAGTTGCAGTAGAAGAGTAAAGTGAATTAGTGAGTAGTGTGTTGATATTGATGCCATATTACATTTTCAGTGTGATCAGACTCCTGCTGAGCTGAGTGTGATACACACACATACACACACTGTATAGGAGCCACTCCATGCTATGGGAAGCCTAAAGAGTAACGAATCAAAGCACACAAAGGATGGAAAGGAATTGTACCCAGGGCCACACAAAGGTTCAGCAGCAAAAGAAAACCCATCATTTTGTGCCTTCTCTGCTAAAGAATGTGGAATCACTCTATGAACCAAGATCATATGGAAAAAAAGCTGTTAAAGAGGATATAAAAGGGGATCCTGTTGAGGCTGAACCAGCATGTTTGTTCTTGCACGCTGCACCATGAAACCTGCCATGGAGCACATGGGCAGTGCAACTTCTATGATGACCCAACACAAGGAGGATAATGTAATCCCAAACCCCTCTAAACTCTGTATGTACATCTGTCAACTGCCTGCTATCTCTGAAATCAGACCTGGAATCAAAATGCACAGCTTCTGCTTGTCTTTTCTTCCCAGGAATGATACTGTAAGGGTAGAGGCAGCGTATTTAACAAAGCTGCTATGCAGTTTACTGATTGTGATTATTCATGGCAAATGCTTTGAAGTAACAGCTTAGTGCAGAGTGACAGTAAACAAGATATAGAGATATACCTAGATGAGAAGAAAAATAAATGGCAATTGGCATTGATATTCTAGGTGTAGGAAACATCAGTGAGACCTCCATCTCCAGCAGTGACACTGCATTCATATTGCTACATCCCTGCAAGATCCCCAGAATGAATTATAAATATCAATTAGACATCACTAAATGACACATGAATATTCGCTTAGTTGCACATAGCTGGAGCAACAGAAGAATAAAGAGATGGAGAGCCCTGTGTAGACCTCCAGTGCTAATACTTATGATTGACCTGGGCACTGAAGCAGCCTCTAAGATCCAGAGTTAGCAGTTCAGACCAGCTCTTGACTTCCAACACTCTGAATGTGGAGGAGCTGTGGGCTGTATTCACACAGGCCACTATAAGACTATTTTTGACATAGTCACCTCACCTTCCCACTAGCTGTGCTGGGGGCTAACGACTGCCAATCCTGGCTAACATGTGGTTTAATTGTTCCTCATAGTTTCATATAACTGTGTCCATAGCTGGAACATGCACTTATGGGATACCTGAATCCAGGGGCACCTATGGGTATTATGGGATACCTGAGTCCAACTGAGCACAAACTGAAGAAGTCAGTAGAACTGCAGTGTTCTCTTTCCTATTCTCTTGTAGCTCTTACCCACTCTGTTTGCAAGCCTGTTTACCACCAGTTTTTAATAGTCAGGACAATGACTATATGCACTTTAAGTTTCCAACTTCCATTAATCTCACTCCTTGGGCCCAGGACACATAGGTTGTAATAGGGGAAGCCTTTGGATGAGGGTAGAGCAACTTGACTGCTTTCAGTAGCAGAGGTTGTGCAGAAACCATGAAGGGTCTCTATGCAAACTGAGGGGTTAAACATAAACATAAGCAGTCCCATGGCATGTCCAAGCAGCTCCCACTCCCTCTTATAGAGCAGTTAGCTTTTGCTGCAAATCCCAGTCTACTTAACACGTTAAAATAATTTGTTTTTTTCTTCTCTTCCGTAAACTGCCTTCTTCTGTAAAGAATGAGAGGACAACAAGGAAGTGATCAGCATGGCAAAGCCAGTGAGGCTCCTTCTTAGCATCACAGTGAGTGATATCCTGTAAAATATTGTAGATCTAAGACTCACCCCAATATTAACTTTCACAGTGATATTTCCTCCTGAGCAATCCTGCATCTGTAGTCTGTGAAATGCCACTGTTCCAAGGGGCAAACCAAAGAATTACGACTTATCAAGAATACTGTATGCAGAACATTGCTCTTTTTTTCCCTTTTGTTCCTACCTAATTCTATTTTTTAGAAAAATTATTAAAACTAATTGCATTATTTAATCCCATCACATAAAATCCCCCAGTGTTTCATTAATCAATGTAATCAAGCCAATCAAAATAGATAAAGGAGATCTTTTAGCAGGCTTTGATGAGATTTTATCAAAATCTCAGTGCATATTGTAAAGCCTTAGCATCCTCAGAAGCAAACTAACTGTGGAATGTGGAAGCTTTGTCAAGCAGGCACTAATAAAGCAGATGATGCTTGGACCATTTTAAGAGGCTCTTCATATTAAAATAATAATAAGAGCAGTGTTTTTGTAGTATGTATATGTATTAAATATGAAAGCAAATGGAAGTTGCGTTCATTTTATGCACGGGAAGAGATTGCTATGTAAGCAATCACGTTTTTAAATAATGAAGAAGATACGTGTCTGTGAGTCAGCAGACCATAAAGCCCAAATGCTATAAGGAAAATGCAATGGGTAATGCAAAGGTTATATCAGAACAGCTGTAAGTGAAGAGCCTTATTAAAAGCACAAACCATTTCCTTTTAAATGTAGTGCTTTTACTCCACACCCGAATCATAAATAAATATGAATCAATAAGCTGTGCCCTGCACACAACACTTGTGTTTCTCCTTCCTTCTTCAGGTCACAGCTCCATGTTTTTGCACTGGCTAACCAGGGATATGAGCTATTCAAACACCACCACAGAAATAGTAATGTCAAGGGTGATGAGGTGATATGGCATCATAAAGCCATGAAACGTGTGTAGCAGTTTATCCTTTGACTCCCTTTGCCCAAGGAGGCTGTGGATGCCCCATCCCTGCAGGCATTCAAGGCCAGGCTGGATGTGGCTCTGGGCAGCCTGGTCTGCTGGTTGGCGACCTGCACACAGCAGGGGGTTGGAGCTGGATGAGCATTGTGCTCCTTTGCAACCCAGGCTGTTTATGACTCATTCCAACCTGGAACAATAGACCTCTGGAACTCAAAATCCACAAAACAGACCTTTAGGAGCCAAAGCAACCAGCCCAGCAATTAGCACTCACATCACCTGCAAAGCAGAGAGATGAAAAATGAGCACTGCCATCATCTTTCACAGCCACCTCTATGCTTGTTCCGTATGAATGCTGGAAGTTTTACCACTTTCTTCCATTTTGAAGACTCTGGAACTCTGAGCTGGAACTGTGCCCTCCCTTCCTTCTTGCATGGAGATAAGCAACAGGTAGAGGTCAGCCCTGGCCATTTTTGCAATGAGCTCAGCACTTCAAAAGCCTCTATTAGAGCTTAAGAACATCAGGAATAAAATCCAGCAGGAATAATGAAGGAGGAGAATCTCAGGTTTTATTTAAAATCAAACAACATGGCACTGCTTGATTGCTTAGCAAACTGCTGGATGGAGTGTGTAGGTAGCAGCCCAACGGCAGCAAAATCTGATGAATGCTGTAATTTTGCCTTATGTTGTACTTTCATTTCAATTCTGAGTTGCAAATGCTTTTGAATGGAAATAAGCAGACTCTGTTGTTTTTTTCCCTCTTGCTTTTCTTCCCTGTGTTTATCCAGACACCCAACAAACACGGCTCATTTTTAAAATAAAATCAAGGCTAAAGAAGGGACAATGTGTTTGCCACAGAAGTAGCTGAGCTCACCACAGTCTGCACAAACCAGTATGGGAGGCCATGGGGGAAGGGCTGTGTGCACTCCCAGCCTCATTCAGCTCTCCTTAATGGCAACAGCATCACTGTGCTCTCAAAGGAGTATCGTTGTTCATGGAATCATAGAATGGTTGGAGTTGGAAGGAACCTTTAAAGGCCAACAGTCAATAGTGGGGCTTGTCCTGTTCAATATCACAGAATGGCCTGGGTTGGAAGGGACCCCAAGGATCATCAACTTCCAACCCCGCTGTCACAGGCAGGGCCACCAACCTCCACATTTCATAGCAGCCCAGGCTGCCCAGGACCCCATCCAACCTGGCCTTGAACACCTCCAGGGATGGACGGGGCATCACAGCCTCTCTGGGCAGCTGTTCCAGCACCTCACCACTCTCTCTTTAAAGAACTTGCTCCTGACAAGGCCAACTCCCCTGCAATGAACAGGGACATCTACAGCTCAATCAGATGCTCAGAGCATAGTGTAGCCAGAGACAGGACATTATATGCCCAATGCACTTCAAAATGAAGCTAGAGTTTTGCTTTAAAAGGATGTTATATTTACTCTTGAACTCAAACTTATCTTACAGACACCAGCCAGAGTCCCCATGGTACCAGAAAGTCACTTCATATTAGTTGAAATGGGAGTGTTCTGGTTACAGATGCACAAGGTCAAAATGTTCTCAAAATCTTTTCTGGCAAGTTAAGACAGAAATATTCCCTGGAAAACTCAGAATAGTTCTAATGAATGAATGGCTCACCACCAGGAGAAGTTCTGGCTGGTTCCTTGCAGACCTCACAACCTTAGAATTAGTTTATTGTCTTAAAATCACAGAATCACCAAGGTTGCAAAAGACCTCCAAGATGATCCAACCGTCCACCTAGCACCAACATGTCCCACTAACTTATGTCCCTCAGTACAACATCCAAATGTTTCTTAAACACCTCCAGATACGGTGACTCCACCACCTCCCTGGGCTGCTCATTCCGGTGCCTGACCGCTCTTACAGGGAAAAAAAATTCCTAATATCCAACCTGAAACCTGATTTGCTGATTTCTGTTTCTTTGCACGTGATTGGTTTCAACTGGGAGAGCTGGTAGTGATTTCCAAAGCACCAGGATGGGTGCTTTTCTCAGTGCCAGCATCTGAGATTGCTCTGAGCTGAGGAGTCCCATCATCCTGTTCTCTCCCCACTTCAGCATCCCACCAGTGAAGTGATTATAGCAGAACTGCACATTGTGCAATTAAAAAAAAAAAAGCATATAAACACAATGCAAACCTGCTCATATTAAAGCAATTAAGGAATTAAGGGATGTCTCAGCATGTGAGGAAGACTAAGTGATTATTTTATTTCTTGATAGACAGTCAGCGTACTGGAAATTGGAGTATTGCATCACCCAAAACTATTCATGGAAGTGGGTGAAATAGAGAAAACAAAAATCTTAATTCATTTGGATGTTCTTTTTGATTGATGGATTTTTGTTCATTTGTTTGTTTGCTTTTGTTGTTTTTATACCAGTATGTTTCTTTCACTTCTACCCATGCTGGCTAGGGATGTGCTTAGTGGACATAGTGGCGATGGGTTGGGGTTGGACATGGTGAGCTTAGAAGTTTTTTCCAACCTTAATGATTCCTTAGTGATTCTAAATTAAAGATTTATGTTCCATTTCGAGGTAGAGTTTTTGAAACAATAGAGAAAAAAGGTGTTTAAAGGAATTAAACAACCTGAAAATATTGTGTCAGCTTCCAAATCACGTTGCCAAATATTTTAAAACTAGCTGTAAATTCTAAAGTAGTAACAATAATAATCTGCTTTCAGTTATGTATTACCCATGTTTATCCTGACTGTTCTGTGCTTCAGAAAGAAAAGAGAACACGTCTTCCACCCAACACTCATGCATGGTATGTAAGGCTCTCAAGCCCCTGGAGAAGGACTTAGGATTGATGCACTGACATCAGCTGGACTTCTCCCTTCTGTGTCAGCCCAAGAGAAGAAAAACTGGGTGCCCAGCTCTAGAATAGATGGCTGGGTTGGTGCTGGATGTGGTCCCTAAGAAACATCCCAAAATCATGGAATCATAGAACAGCTTGGGTTGGAAAGGACCTTAAAGATCGAGTTCCAAAATGAATCAGCCTGGGGAGAAGTTCAGGACAATGGATCTGGGATAATGGAAAGTCCCAACCATCACCCAGGTGACCACATTAGGAATTCATTGGGAAACGATTTCATGCTGACAGCCTTTCCCAGGTGGCTGAAGTGCTCGTAGAGACTCAGCATTTTAGGGGGAAAAAAAAAAGAGGGAGAATGATGGGTTTAGAGGAAAGAAACAGCAGAGAGGAAAGGCAAGCTTAAGAATTACTTTCACTGCAATGCCAAACAATTAAAGTACAAACTGACATTTGATGGATTTATAAATGTTCCTTTGGGATGACCACTTGAAAGCATTTGATCCATGCTGTGATATTTTTGTTGGCTTTAGTAAGTTTGGAATCCAGCCTCTTCTTCCCTCTCCCAAACCACAAACATGAACAAATTGGGTCTCAGATGAGGACGTATCTGTGCCACTTCCCCAACCACAGTCACCATAGGCACTGAGATGCTGACAGCATGGCTGTGTTCCACTTTTACCACAGGGACAAGGGTGATGTTAGAGCAAAATAGGAAGAAGAAAATGTTTCTATGACAGGAGATTTTGGAAGCTATTAGCTCACGTATCCCAAGTGATCCTATATGCTGGGGTTGGCGTTAATGCTTGAGGATGACTGTGCTCAGGATCCCTCTGCTTTCTAGAGGAGTGTGATGCTTGCTATGGGAGTGAGGGCTTTGCACTCTTGACCTGCCTCAGACGTGCAGCCACATGAGTTTTTACACATCCCTCAGTTAAATCTGAACAAAATTTAGCACTCTGGGACATACTGCGGAGGCACCCATGTGCCCATTTCTCTGTGGCTCTGTAAACCACAGAAACTGTGCTTCACTGGGGACAATGCAGGTGTCATGTGAAATTCCTCCTCTGGGAGATGCTGGCAGTGTTCCTTGCATTTTCAAGAAGTAATAAACAGTTACAATGCCAGACTGGTCCTCCCACAACCTCTTTTCTCGAGGTTAGCTCATCAGACATCTCCTCTCTTACAACCCTGTAGCATTCAGGAACGGTATGAATCCACTCATTAGCACTGGCAAGGTGTTCATAGGATCACAGCATCATTAAGGTTGAAAAAGACCTCTAAGACCCCCAGGCCCAACCCCAATCCATGCCCACTGACCACATTCCTCAGATCCACTTCTACACAACTAGAATTTCATCCAACATGGAGTTCTCTCATCAATTCACTCACAAATACCCTATTATTGACCACCCCTGGTTTTTTTACAATATATAACATCCTTGTCAACATTTGCATAGGTTTCCCTTTCTCATTCAAGCCTCTTTATTCCTTCCAGTTTCTGAATTACACATGGCTTTGGCAAAATGGCCACCTTGGAACCCAAAAACATGCATGCTCCCAAGGCAGGGTGCTGTGGGAGTACAAGAAGCCCCATATCACTCCAAGGTATTTTTCTTAAAACAAAGCCCACTGGGCTGCTGATTTAGCTCGTCTCCATGAGAAAAAGCTCGCACATCCACCAGCAGTGAATGGACATGGATTGGTTATCTTCTCACATGTCAAAGACCTGAAGGGTCAACAGTTGTGTTTCATTGATAATGGTTGGTAGATCTCTCACTGGAGAGCTGTTCTGAATGGGAGACCATTGCTATTTGTATTATCTTTCTTTTTTGTTGTTGTTATTCTATTTTCGAGTGAGCTTCATCCAGTAACTCCTGTAACAATCCGTGCACATAAGCTGAAGCTGAAACAGTGCAACAGGATATCAGGAAAACAACATATTTCATTGAAAAAAGTGTACTCCAGCCTTAAAAAAATAGAAAACTATAGGAGAGGAACCGTCCTTCTACCTTTTGTTCTGCTCCTTTAGTTTGAAAACATGGTAAGTTGAGGGGAGATGGGCAATTATACCACTACACTGTAGTTTACATTTCTTAACAGTGCATATGTAAAAATTGTTGGAATGTCGCATTTCAATGCAATGTTTAAATTGCTGCCATAGCCGTGAATGCCCTGCTACATGGAGGAGAGAAAGGGCTGCAGCTCACTGGGAATTTCTCATCAGATAGCAAAGGTGGATGTATGGGCTGAACAGATTAAATCACAGCCATTGCCCTAAACGTGGAGCTATAGAGACCCCCTTATCACTGCTCCTCCTTCCTGCCCTGCCCCTCTGCCCCATATTTACTGCTGGAGGAGGGAGCATCGGGCTCTGCCCCTCGGATGGACACCAGCTCCTAAAACAATCCCTGCCCATTGTATCTGCTGTCTCTTTGTGTTTGTTATCTCATCTGCTCCCGGGCTGCGTTGTCCCATAGGAAAGGGAGCTGGGGGCTGTTTTCCAGCTCTCATCACAGCACAGAATCCTGCACGGGTACATAGAGATGTGCTTGGAGTGGGCAAGGTGAGATACTCAGGAAGAGCCCAGCTCACATGTGGGTCACCTGCACACACTCATTTTGGGGCCCTTGGGATCAGGGAGGTCAGGGCAGAAGAATGACTGAAAAATACACCTGGAAAGGTATTTCTATGCTTAAAGAGAGGACTTCATCACTGTGTTTCTCAGCGAATGCAGACAAAATCATTCTTTTTCCCAGCAACCTGTCGATATTGAATTCACCTGCACCACCAGTATGAAAGTAAACACATCAAGGGGAAACCCGGGTGTTTCTGCTACAAGTTCTTTTTATAGGGAACCTAACGATGTAAAGGACGGATTTTAGGGAGAAATAAGCTGTCTGCCAGCCCCTGATGATAGCCCCTGCTATCTCCACAACATAAAGCAAAATATCCAGGAGTGCTCCTGTCAGAAATCCCTTCTCCGGCTGTGGGCGAGGAGCAGTGTTACTCCAGGAGGAGGAGGAGGAGGTGGGCACTGAGCCATCCCAGGGGGTCACGTCCTCCCGTCCCATTAGGCCCGCGGGCAGCTCAGGCTGCAGAAGCAGGCAGGGAGGGAGATGAAAGGCTCCTGGAAGGAATCAGGTGCAGAGGGTGGGCAGATGCTGCTAAAGAGCAAAGGGATGCGGCCAGGCTCATTTGTCTGGAAGGGAACCAGCGGGAACTTTCTTTTTATCTCCAATTGCGGATGTTAGGGCCGTTCCTAAAGGCCACAGCCAGTTGGGACCCCACCACTTTCCATCCATTACAGGGAGGGAAACTGCAACGGTTTGTTTTTTTTTTCCCCACAACCATGATGGGACCCAGCCGGGCTCTGCCTCCCCCAGCTCCAAACCATGCTCCGTCCGTCTGTCCCACAATGAGTTGAACACATCCCCACGTTCCTGGCCCTCTCCTCCTGCCCTGCCTGGGGATTAGCCACGCTCCAGCTCATCTCAGTGTGACTTAGCGGGGCACCCCTTTGCCAGGCAGGCGGAGCGGGGCATGGCCCCGTCTGTCTGTCCGTCTGTCTGTCTGTCCACCCGCCTGTCTGTCTGCCCGAGGATTAGCCCAACCCCACCTGGGCTGCCCCTGACTCCTCACACCGGGATCTCCTGGATCATGTGCGTCTCCAGTCTGCATGAGCTGGCAGGTGGCAGCTGTCTGTCCGTCTGTCTGTCTGAGGGAGACGGACGGGTGCTGCTATGCCCATCCTACCACTATGCCTATCTGACAGGGAGAGATGAACAGGCACGATTGCCCATCCTATCACCATGTCTGTCTGTCCAGGAGGGGAAGCCATACGCCGCCATGTCCGTCTGTCTGTCCATGCCCCACACTGCCATGCCTATCCCTGAGCACAGCCCTGTCTCTTTACCTGTCTATACCATGCACTGCCGTGCCTATCAATCAGAGGACTCTGGGCACAGCCCTGTCCGTCTGTCCATCCATAAGGGCAACTACCACTGCCATGCCTATCTGTGAGGGCTGCTGGGCACAGCCCTGTCCTCTGCCTGGTGTAGGCAGCCTGGGCACCAGCGTTCTACCCGTCCTCCCCCACTCCCCCCAAGCCCCAGGCACAGATTAAATCTGGGATTAGGGCTGGAGGCCGCTTGGGCACTGCAAACAGCACAGAGCTCACATTGTACACCCAATGTCACAGCGGCCAGGGACACAAATATCAATAAAATGCAAGCAAAAGAGCCTATTTTCACCCATACGATGAGACAGAGCTGGCCTCCTCCCCCACCTTTGCTGAAAACCCACCTCCTACCCCAAAAAACTCAACATGAAGCCCCTGGGCTGGTGGATGGGACACTCAGTGCTGGGGTGCTCAGTACAGGGCAAAGATTCTCAGAGAAGGTGCCCGCAGGGATGGCGTTTGTAGGAGACAGAGAGCAGGGAATAGATCATTCGGGGCTTTTTCTTATTTTTCCCCCCACTTCTTTCTTTTCTTTTTCTTTTTCCCCCCTTTGTTTCTTTCCTTTTTCCCTCATTTTTTTCTATGCCTTTCCCTCTTTTCTCTATTTAAAATTTCTTTTTTTTTTCTTTTTTCTTTTTTTCTTTTCTTTTTTCCCTTCTTCCCTTTTTTCTTTTTTTCCCCTTGTTTTCTTTTCCTTTTTTAATTTTCTTTTCTTTCTTTTTCCCCTTTTCCCCCTTTTCTTCTGTTTTTTCTTTTTCTTCTTTCCCCTTTTCTGTTTTTCCTCCTTTTCCCCCTTTTTCTCCTTTATTTCCCTTTTCCTCTTCTCTTCTCTTCTCTTCTCTTCTCTTCTCTTCTCTTCTCTTCTCTTCTCTTCTCTTCTCTTCTCTTCTCTTCTCTTCTCTTCCTTCCTTCCTTCCTTCCTTCCTTCCTTCCTTCCTTCCTTCCTTCCTTCCTTCCTTCCTTCCTTCCTTCCTTCCTTCCTTCCTTCCTTCCTTCCTTCCTTCCTTCCTTCCTTCCTTCCTTCCTTCCTTCCTTCCTTCCTTCCTTCCTTCCTTCCTTCCTTCCTTCCTTCCTTCCTTCCTTCCTTCCTTCCTTCCTTCCTTTCTCTCTCTCTCTCTCTTTCTCTCTTTTCTTCTTTCTTTCTTTCTTTCTTTCTCTCTTTCTTTCTCTGTTTCTCTCTTTCTTTTCCACAATCGCGCTGCTCTGATTTCATTATTTCCTTTCCAATTATCAAATCAACTCCTCTTCCGAGGGAGGGCACTTCGCTTAACTCGGGCATCACCGCGCCCCGCCCGCCGCCGCTCCGTCTCCGGGCACCGGGCGGCCTCCAAACCCCTCCTTGGGGAGAAGGGGGGGAGGGGGGGAGGGGGGGGGGGACGAGAGGAAGGGGAGTAGAAGCAAAAGAAAAAGAAAAGAAAAAAAGAAGGAAAAAAAAAAAAAAAAATCCCACAGCCTGCTCTCGGTACGCGCGCACCTTTTCGGCCGATGATGGAGCGAATGAAAGTTTCATTCTTTTTTGACCCCCAAAAATGCCTCTCGAAGCGCTCGGATGGAGCTGAAGGGAGCGATTCGTCCCTCGGCTCCGTCCTCCCATCTCTCCCTCCCCGCCCCGTCCCGGAGCGCTTCCCGGACCCCGTTCCGCGGTGTCTGCGCGGAGCTGCGCGCCCCAGGTACGGCGCTGACATTGATGTCACCGAATTAGAGTTAATGGCAGCAGCCTGCTCCTCATTATTAATTGTCTTTGTGTTTGGATAAAGTATGTAATCTTCTCCTCAACCACACCATTAAAATAGGTTGCCTTTTCAATTAAGAACTGTCTTGAGCGCAGCAGTCAATTTTCCTAATGAAGATGCATTATATTTTCACTTCTTTTTTTTTTTTTTTTTTTTTCTTTTTAATAATGGGAAAATCCCACGTTTTCATTAGGCGTGATTAGGGAGAAAGTACAAGAGGGGGTTTGGCTGAACTCGATGCGGCCCGTGCGGTGTATTAAGCGCTTTTAAATAAATTGCAATTTCCTAGAGCCGAGGAGAGGGTTGGGGTACGCATACGGCCGCGTTCGCTTCCTTCAGATTAATAAAATGCGGAGCCCGCTCTTTAAAGCGCACTCATCAGATGGAAAATAGTGATTAAACCAACTCCAGCCCACTCTTAGCCGCAATTACTCGGGTAAACTTTTCGCCCAGCCCCGCTCGCTTTGCATTAAACCTGAGGATGATGCTCTGCGATAGACTTGCTGCTAATGTGCGGCTTTGGGGAACAAATAGCGCGGTTTAATCACGCAGAAATGCACCCGGATGGGCTCAGCATTAATTTTCCCCCAAATAAACGTGCGTTGTTTCATACGGAGCTCCCATCGGAGAACGGCAGCCCCGGGGCTTTGGGAAGGAGGAAGGTTTGGGGAGACTCGGAGGGGTACAAAGACGCTGGGGGGAAAAAAATAAATAGATATGGCACAGCGTGGAAGCAAAGGGTTAAATTTTACACGATGGTAAAAAAAAATCAACCAAAGAAATGAAAAGAAAAGGAGAAAAAAAAAAAGGAGAGGGGAGAAGAAAAGAGAGGGAGGAAAAAAAAAAAGAGCTACGGGATAAAGAAAGTGCGGTGTTTGCGCGCTGCGGGGGGACTGGAGTGGGTAGCAGAGCGGTGCTGCGCTTCGGGACCTTTGTTAGGGACAAACGGAGAGGAGGGGAACCCATCGGCACCGATTGCTTCGGGAAGGGGAAAAAAAAAACATCACCGCACTCTTCGGTTTTCAAGTTTGGCGAACCAACAGCACCGCTGCCTGCAGAGGGGAACGGAGTTGGGCTTAAGGGTAATTTCTGATCCGCATGGCAACAACAACAACAGTTGGTTGGTGGTGGTTTGTGGCTTTGTTTGGGTGTTGGTTGGATGGGGAGGGGTTGCTTGGGGGGTTCGGGGGGTAATTTTTTAATGACCATTTGTCTCTCCACCAGCCAGCGGCTAAAGAAGATCTGCAAAGAGTGGCAAAGAAGATTTTCGATTAAAAGCTGAGCCCCATCTCCCCGGATTACTTTATATCGATTTTTATATATACGGCTGCGATTGATGGGCTCTAATTAAAAATCCAAAGGTGGGGGGGGGGGGGGGAGGAAAGGGGGAGTTCTTTCTGGGTCTCAATAAAAAGAGCTTTTCATATACGGGGAATAAAGGTTGGAAAAGGTTACAAACGAAAGAGCAGTTTAAAGCTTCTCTGCGGTTTTCTTTTCTTCTTTCTTACAAAACCCTTTTTCTGGCTCTTTCTCTCCTTCCCCCCACCCCCCCCCCTTCGACCCCTTCATTTCTCCCAAGTTTGCCAACACGCAAAGATATTGGACTGGAACCGTTATTTTAATATCTGGGTTGGGAGCTGTAATCTGATTGCTGTAGGACTCTGCACGTCAGGGGGAACTTCGTGGCCTGGAGAGGAATATGATGGAAACAAGCAGTGGGAGCTCCTGCCAGCATGCATAGACAGACACGTGGACACACAGACATCAACACATGGACGTACGGACACATAGATACGTGGGCACACACACGTGGACACTTGGACACAGTGACACGCAGACACACGGACACCTGGATGTACGGACATGCATGGACATGGACATGCAGACACATGGGTACATACATATGGGGACACGTGGGGATGGGGACAGACAGACACACAGACAGACACGTGGACACACGGGGACGCAGACCCGCTCCCCATCCTCCCTGTTCGTGCTCTCCTCCTCCCCTATCCCAAATACTTCTTTTAATTTCATTTCAGCTGGTGATTTATTTCCCTACCGAAGTTTTTATTTTGGAGGGTTTTTTTTTTCGTCCAACCCTCCCCAGGTGGGAGCCGACCTCCCTCTCCCTGCTCTCGAGATACCACACTTTAGGAGCTGCCCGGCTCCGGGATGGGCTGTGCCCACACAGTTCACCCCCAATGCCTCCTCTCCCCCCACCCCAACCGGCTCAAATGATGAAACTTTCATTCAGGCGAAGATATTGCCTTCATTTTTTTCTTCTCCCCCCCCCCCCCCCCCCTTTAGGAAAACAACCCCCCCACCACCACCAAAGAAGGTTCCTTCCCTCTCCCATCCGCTTGGAAAGGAGGGGGGGGGGGGGGGGGGTGGATTACTTTTAACCATTCCATTTTAAAACGAATTCGGCCCCTTCCCGAAGTGTTGCTGCTTTCCCCGTGGCTGCAGCACTGCACCCCCAAAGGAGATATTTGGGAAGGGGGGGAGGAGGGGGGGGTTGGACACGACGACACGAAAAGAAAATAAAAAAACCCCGCTATTGAATTGCAGATAAACTTGAAGGAAAGTGCGGCGTATTTTAGCGAGAAACAAATCCGATGGGGGGAAAAGCTTAAAAGTGCGGAGCCCGTCGGAGATACAACGATGACAAATAATACATCGGTTCATTTTGGGATTGGGGGGGGCGAGGGGGGGGTTGTCGTTCCTTCACTTTCTCCCAACCTCAAGAAATGAATTTTTTGTTTCTCTCTCCCTCTCTCTCTCTCTCTCTCTCTCTCTTTGTCATAATACACAAAAGCAGCGATCAGCCCCGGCGGGCAGAGACACGCGGCGATAACACCACTTCGGAACGGTCGCGTTAAGCAGAAGGGTCGGAAATTACAGCGGGGAAAGGAGAGCAAAGAGAGAAAGAGAGGGGAGAAAAAAAGAACTACGAGAAAGCGAAGGGATGGAGCCGAACCCGACTGGCATCGGAAGTTGAGGAACTTACTGAGCAGCAGAAGTTACAGTTCCTTTTCATCCCGAGAGCTGATCTGGGGGTTCTCTGAGCACAAAAAGTCGCTCCCCGTTGAGCCCGAGTTTAGATACGGCTCTGTATACCTGCCCGGAGCTGCTATCCGAACGGAGCGCAGGAGGTCGGAAAGGAGTTTGGTCGCTTTGGTTGTTTTGTTTAGTTGTTTTTTGTTGGTTTTGTTGCTTTTTTTTTTTTTCCCCTAAAAAAATAATTAATTAAAAAAATAAAAATTAAACAAACAAACAAACACAAAAATAACACAGTTCCTACGGCTGCCTCTTGTTTGGTTGGTTGGTTTTTTGGGGGGTGACTTTTCCCGAGGCTGAAGGCGGAATGCGGCTGCAAAGTGTGTGTAGGATCGCTCCGGGATGAAGGTTTTCCCCCTTTTTTTTTTTTCCCCCCTCTCCGATCCGATCTTTGCGAGAGCCATTCCGACACATCGCTAAGCTAAAGGGAAATTCTCTTTGATAAAGCGGTGTTCCCAGCTTCTGGGTTTTAAAACCTAAATCTATATTCAAATCTGGCTGAAGGTGTGTTCTGGGATTTATGAAAGCCTCTTAAAGGGGTAAATTTACCAAACCGTGACAAAATCATCACAATCTTACTTTAGACATCTGAAGTGGATGGGAATTTTAAAGAGACCCCTCGTTGCTTTCGGTCGCACCGTCCATCCCCACCGTTCGCTCCATTGGCCGCGGGGACGATCCCAACTTTGGGGCCGGGCAGCGCTGTGCCCGAGGGCTGCCGCCCCACGGCGCTCGGATGGAGGCAGGGATGATGCTCCCATTTCCCATTTCCATTCCCAAGCACTGAATTTTCTTTCCTCTCCTCTGCGTTTCTTCCAACCCCCAAAAACCCCTTTCTTCCTATCCCTCCCCCCTTTCCTTCCCCCCCCCTCCCCTCCTCCTTTGCAGCCCGCAACACACCGCTTCTATATTTATTTATTTTAATTTTTTTTTCTTTTTTGTAAATCGATTTCGAAAATACCCTCCTGCTCAGGAAACACGGGAACGAATTATCTCTCTCATTCTTCCAAGGTGGATTAAGGTTATTAAATAATATGTGGGGGCGGGAGGGGATGGCGGGGAGGTGGAGGGGGAGTGAGGGGGGGGAGGAAGGGTTGCACGGGGATATTTAGTGCTGTGCTGTGCTCCGGGAGCGGCGGGGCCGTGCGGGGCGGTGAGGGGAGGATTTTCCCCAACGGAGCTTTGGGTGAATGTAAAGGGTGTGGGGAGGGAGGGGGGAGAGAGAAGTGGGGGGTGGATGGAAGTGGGGAGGGGGCTGAGAAGGTACCACCTCCCTAAAAAAAAGAAAAAGAAAATAAAGACTAAAATGTAGCCAAAAGAAAAGAGAGAACAATTAAAAAGTATCGCGGATTTGGGAAAATTAAGAGAAAACACACACACACACACAGACCAACTCCAGAGAGTGAAGAAGAGAGAGAGAGAGAGAGAGAGAAGAGAGGATTCGGGGCTCTCGGGGGAGGGGAACATGGCACCAACTTTCAGAGAAGTCCCTTTGGCAAAATGCGGCCAAAAAGTGGGAGCGGCTCCTTTGGGCAGCGGCCGCTTTGTGCAGCGGGGTTATTCGGGTTGTTGGGTTGTTTGGTTGTTTGTTTAATTTCCCCTCCTCTCTCCTCCCCTCTTTCCCTTCTCCCCCTCCTTCCTCCTCCTCTTCGGGAAGCCAAAAACAACAACAACAACAACAACGCTGCAACGACCCAACCCCGAGCATCCCAAATCTGCTCCCGTACCGCTCCGACTCGGGTCGGTTGTTTCTCTAAACCCAAAGACAACCACACTGGATTGCACACAACGGGGACAGCCACGGAAAGGCGAATTAATTGCCGTCCCTTCATTAACATAGGTCACCCCACGAAAACGACGGAGCCTCTGCGTTTTGGCACGAGAGAGGAAAGTGCGCGCAGAGCGGGGCTGAGCGCTCCGCTCCCTCCCCGAGCTCTGCCGCTCCGCACAGCTCCGCGATCTTTTTGCTCCCTCTGCCCGAGCTGGGAGCTGCGCAGAGCCCGGCCCTCCTCCCACCACCCGATCGCTGCGCTGAGTTTATTTCTTTTAAAATACTGACGCGTCCCGCTTTGAAAATGCGGCGCAGAGCGAATCTCGTTCTGCGGCTCCATCCAGAGCTACATCTCAGATGTATCCCGTGTATTCGTGTATTTTTACATGCGTATTTTTGCGCACTCATATTTATTTGATGTCTGTTTATATTTATATGCACGCATACATATGTTTATATTACACCTACACACATTCACACACACTGTCCTGTGACCCCCAGGACCGACCGGCTCCCCTTCTCCCATCCTCCCCCATCCCCTTTCAGCTCTGCTCAGGGGGTGCTGAGTCCCCCCCCATTTTGGGGTATCCCGGTGCTGGGACACCCCAATACCCCTCTCATTACCCTAAGAGGTAGGATCTCCCCTCAGCTTTGCTCTCCCCTAACCCTGCATTACTCAGCCAAAGGCTCTGCTTTACCACGAGTCCAACCCCCCCCAAAATGTTTACTTCCATATTTTAATATCTTTTGTTGTTTCTATTATCATCCCCCCTCTCCACCCCTCCCCATCATAAGCTTTCTACGGTCCCCTCTTTCCTTCCTACCCCGGGCAATGCACTCTCTGCTTAAAGTCCATCACATTCATTTGTACAATGACTTCACGCGTTGCGGTCCATAATGTGTATTTTTAAACCGAGCATCTCCTTTTAATGGACATTCTCATGTCATTTCGGCGGCTGTTATTTCTCTCCTGATTGTCCCCCCGGTCCAGCAGCGGCCCTGTTTTTTCCTCCCCCTGTTGTGTGTTTTTATTATTTTCCCCCTGGCTTAGATGTGTCAATCACTCTCTCCCTGCCATTGGTTGGAGAGTTTGCGTCAAAAAGTTGCCAGAGAGGCGCTTTCTCAGCAAAGCTCCCCGAGAGAGGTAGAGACCTCAGCTCCAACGCACCCTGCCACTATTATTAAAAATAAAATCACTCGACCAACTCCGGCACCGCCAGCTCTGTACGTACCGAGCGCAGCCCCCGAGCATCCCCGCATCCCTCTCCCGCACCGCCCCCCACTCCCCCCCCCCTTTCTTTTTATTCCCCCCTATTTCTTCTTTTTCAAACATTTTTTTTCCCCTCTCTCCTCTCCCCCTTTCTCCCCCCCACCCCACCCCTCCCCTCCACCTCAGTGGCGTGGGCATGTGCATGCGGCGCGCTCCCTAACCTCCCGCTTTGTGCTTTTTCTCTCTCAGCTCAACCCCAGCCCTGAATTTGGAGAGGACCCGACCGTCGGCTCAGCCCCCCGCGCCCCCCAGCCCTGCCCGCGGCCCCGCAGGTAAGTGAGGCACCGCGTTCGGGGCACCGCTCTTAAACACAACGACGATGGGAGAGGTGGAGGGTGGTGATCGTAAATTATTACGCTTATTTTATTATTACTTATTTTGGTTTTAAGTGCTTTTATGCCTGGAGCTGAGGGCACGAGAGCAGGGAGCGGGATACTGGGATGCGCCGGTGCCCCCCGCACTGCGCCGGGAATAACCCGCACTGCCATGGGGAGGCCGGACCGGGCCGGGCCGAGCGGAGTCAGGCTGCCCCGAAGGCTGAAACATTCCCCAAAGGGAACATTCCCCAAAGCGGAGGACGGGGACAGGCGATTCCCACGGCTCGCCCCTAAGCCCCTCCGCCGTGAGCTCGCTGCGCGTTTCTTCGCCTCGCATTATTCCCCCCCCTCCTGATCCTTTGGCCTTTCATTCTTCCCCGGCCCCGAGATGGACGTGGAAAATGAGAAAGAATCGGGGATATATCTATTTTTTTTCTTTTTTTTTCTTTTTTTTTTTTCTTTCTCTCTTTTTTTTTTTCCTTTTTTTTTTTTTTTTTTTTTTTTTTCCCCCTTTTTTGTTTTTCTTTGTTTTTTGTTTCCCGACTGGAAACTCCGCTCGTCGAGCTGCGGAGACTCCGCAAAGTAATTGCGCTGCGGTGCACTGAGCACCCGCGGAGCCGCGCTGGGAGCAGCTGGGGTTGGCATCCTCGGGGCTTTGGGGCTACAGAGCCCGATGCGGGCAAAACGGATGGAGTGAACCGCATCCCGACCTGGGGGGCTGCCGGGGCTGTTTTGGTGTCTCCCCCGCTTAATTTATTTTAATTATTATTATTATTATTTGGCCGCGGGAAAGCGCTTCCCAAAGGCTCCGTGACCCGAATGGTACCGCGCTGACAAGAGAAAAGTCGGGAAAGTCCTTGCGAAGGAGCATAAGTTGCATTAGGGAGGAACTCCTCTGTGGGGGCTGAGATCGGTTTGCGGTTCGGCTTGCTGTGAGAAGTTGGGATTTGTTATCCGTTCCGTTAGAAGAAAAAGGAAAGAGAGAGAGAAAGAGAGAGAGAGAGAAAAGAGAGAAAAGAGAGAAAGAAAAAGAGAAGGAGAGGAAGAAGGAAGGAGGGAAGGAGAAAGAAAGAGAGAGAGAGAAAGAGAGAAAGAAAAAGAGAGAAAGAGAGAAAGAGAGAAAGAAAGAGAGAAGAAGAGAGAAAGAAAGAGAGAAAGAGAGAAAGAGAGAAAGAAAGAGAGAAAGAAAGAGAGAAAGAAAGAGAGAAAGAAAGAAAGAAAGAAAGAAAGAAAGAAAGAAAGAAAGAAAGAAAGAAAGAAAGAAAGAAAGAGAGAAAGAGAGAAAGAGAGAAAGAGAGAAAGAGAGAAAGAGAGAAAGAGAGAAAGAGAGAAAGAAAGAAGAAAGAAAAGGGGGAAAAAAAGAGAAAAAGAGAAAATAAAGAAAATAAAAGGAAAGAAAAAGAAAGAAAAGAAAAAACAACTCAATTAACGATGCGTTTATAAAAATGCGATCGTGGAGGCAGAGATGGGGACGACGGCCCCGAGGTGAGGTCGCTCCCGACCGCCCCTTTCGTTCTCCGGAGCCTCAACGGAGCGCGGAAACAGCGCGGCAGAGCCGGGAGGGGACGCACAGCCGGTGCGGATACATTTATAGTTGGAGGATATCAACACCCCTCCGTTTCAGAAAAAAGAAAGAAAGAAAGAAAGAAAATAATAATAATAATCAAAGCCATGGAAGTAATGCGGGCAGGGTGCGAGCGGAGTTTTTCTTCGCCGACCCCAGCCTCGATTCCCCTTCGTCCCTCAGCACTGTGCCCCAATCACTGCAGCTTCCCCCCCGACCCCCGCGGTGCCCCGGGAGCAATGTGCGCTCACGGTCGCTCCGTTCATCCATCAGCGGGCCGGGGCCGGCGGCCCGTAATTAGGGGAGCGTGTGCAGCCCGGATTATCTCGTTAGTTTATCAAGAAAACATTTATTATAATTAATTCTCAGGACGGGGTAATTATTATTGAGCGAGGGCAGAGCAACTGGTAGGAGCGCGGGGGGGGAGGAGGGGGAAAGGTGACAGATTGCGGAGCGGAGCCGTTGCTCCGCGGGTTGAGGCGTTGCGCGGCCGCGGGGGCTCCGCGGGGCTCCCGAGTTCACGGGTATGGAACGCTTTTAATTTTCACGAATTAATTATTAATTACTATGATCCATCTTTTTATTTTTATTATTATTATTATTACTATTTTTAGGGGCCGTGCTTTCCGTTTGTTATCGTTGTTGCTCGTTGGCTCGTTCGCAAGCGTGCACCCACATTAATGTTGCTCTCTCTCTGCATAACGCACCCCCTTGGAGCGGCTTCCACCCCCTGCCCCCCCCTCGGGGAAGCTTCACCCTCCCCAGGGCAGTGCGGTGAAAGCAGGGCAGAGCCGCGCAGGGTGCGCGCACGCGGAGCCGCTCCGCGCATTTGGAAGCAGCTCCGCTGCACCGGGGGCATAGAGAGGGGTCGGGGGGTTGGGGGGGGTCTGGAGCAGAGCCTCAGAGGTATTCAATGGCCGAACCATTGAGCTTTAGGCTGTTTGTGGAAGAAAGTTGCGCTCCTGTTTATTTATTATTATTATTTTCCGACGGCGCAGGGAGAAGGGCGAGATTTGGCCGAAAAATGTATTAAAAAACAAGGGGGTAAAAAAGGCACTTTTTGTTTTCCCCCCAAGGGTTGGAGATTTAACACTTTCAGGAGCGCCGGGCACGGCCATTTCTCGGCGTTTGGTTCCCCCGTCCCCGCGCAACGCGCGGTGTTTGTTTTGCTCCTGCTCCGTCATCAAGAGTTTCTTGAAAGCCTAATAAATCTGTTACTCGCCTCCAAATCTAATTACCCGCAGTACTAATTAGGTGCAAATGGCCGGTGGAAATTACTACTGGTGGTAGAGCAGAAAAGTTTGTCTCTTCCTCGAGCGGGCATTTGAGCTCTGAAATGCAGCAACGTCGGGGGGAAGGGCGGAGGGGGGGGAGGTCTGAATGTACCCAAACCTGGGATAATTAAAGTCCTTGCAAGAGACTGGGGGAGAGATAGGTTTCTTGAATTGTTTCTTTGTTTCTCACCCTTGGGCTTTGTTATCTGCATTATTTATTTAGCCGAGGGGTTCTTTGTGTCTGCGAATGGCCCCAATCAAGTTTTGCTTGAGACAATTAGCTGGTGCCCGGCCGGGAATCCTATGCAAATGCCCCGGGCGGCCGTACAATTGCGGGCAGTTGAAGGCATGGGGGGGTTTTGTTCGGGCAGTAATTACTGGATGGGACGTACACCCCCCCCACCCCCACCCCCCCCCTCTCCTCCCCTCCCTGCCTTTTTTGGGAGGGATGCGTTGATCTGCTCAGTCTCTCCCAGCTCCCAAATCCGGCTGCGGTCCGGGTTAAGAGCAGCGGGGATAAAGGCAGGGGGGGCAGCGAGCTCCCTGACCCCCTCCTCTCGCTCCGCAGGCACCTGGCGGCCCCCCCCCTCCGCCCGACGGCACCCCCAGCACCGCCCGGGGCAGGCAGGGCGCTCGGGCGGACCCCCCTCGCCCGGATTTCGGCCAACTCTCCTCCCCGCTCCAACTTTAGCATGATGTCTTATCTTAAGCAACCACCTTACGCAGTCAATGGCCTGAGTCTCACCACCTCGGGCATGGATTTGTTGCATCCGTCCGTCGGTTATCCCGGTAAGGCACCTTTTTCTCCCTCTCGCCGGTCTCCCTTTTCCCCTCTGCCACGTGGATTTCCCAAGAGGAGAAGCCCCAAAGGCACACAGTGCCCTGAGATTGGAGTGGCCGGGGGTTTGCGGTTCTCCTTTTTCCCTTCCCTCTTCTCTTTTCCCGGGGGAAAAGTCAGCAAAAAGAGAACAGATGCTCCAACCCCAGCCGGGAGGGATGGGGAGGAAGAAGCAGCGCTGCAAAATAAGGCACCTGGGAACGGGCAGCGGATCCCCTAGGAGAGCCAGCGGGAACAGGATGCCCCTCTGGGGAGGGGTCCGGGGGGGTTCACAGGGCTCCGAGCACCGCCGAATGACAGCCAGGGCTTCTGGCTCCCTTCGCAGCCACCCCCCGAAAGCAGAGGCGGGAGCGCACCACCTTCACCCGGGCACAGCTGGACGTGCTGGAGGCCCTGTTCGCCAAGACCCGCTACCCCGACATCTTCATGAGGGAGGAGGTGGCCTTGAAAATCAACCTGCCCGAGTCCAGAGTGCAGGTAGGAACGGGGAAGAAAACGGGTAGGGAGCCCCGCTTGTATCCTCTGCCTCCAGCTTGCCAAACATCAAGAGGTGTTTTAGGGGATGACACCAAACCTAAAGGGTGATCGAATGGCTATGGGGTGAAGCGTGCTCAGGGAGGGGTGATGGTGCAGGGAGAGATGGAACGGCTGCTTGCCCCCAGCCTGGGCTGTAGGATGCTGCCCCTTTCTCCCAGAGCTTTGGGGCTTGGTGCAGCTCTTGAACACTCTTGAGCCCTCCGCTCCCCACCCTGGGCTCCTTAGGTCTCCACCAGTATCTGCACTCTCCAATGGACAAATCTCAGTCTCGCAGGTGCTCGAAGCCCCATGCAAAGTATCCCTGCTTCCCCAGGGACCCCTGCATCCTTGGATCCCCGAGGGTGGGGGCTTTCTCTGCCTTCAGAGAGGCTTTGATAGCAGAGAGGAGGCCTTGGGACCCCTCTGCTGGAACCAGGCTGCCCACCACTTGCTGCTGCGAGATGCCCACCAGCAGCCTGTGGGTTCCCAGTCCACGGAACATCCCGGAGTGCTGCTGGTAGGGCAGGAGCACGGTCATGAGATCCAGGACAACCCTTGCAGCCTCCAACCCTATCTGTCCTGCTCACCTCTCCACAGCCACATGGTGCTGTGTCCCCCCTTATGCCCAACCTTTTCCCCCATGGTACCCTTCTAGAAGAGGTGGAGATAGGTTTGGGCGCTGACCCTGGCTGGGATCTGAGAGGCTGTTTAGGAGGTAAATCTTTACCTGGCCCCCAAGCTCTGCCTCTATTTTCCTAATTGTTTCCACCCTTTCTGATGCTCTGTTGTTTCTAATTAAGGGCTTGACTTCAAGAGGCCTTAAAAAGTGATTCCTGGGGGTCCCTGGCTGGCAAACAGCAAATAGGGAGTGCTCCCCCCGCCCTTCTCCCCCAAAAGTGGCCTTATTAAGCCTTTTGATTTGCCCATTTCTACTTGTTATTATTGCTAATGATCTCGGTGAAGGGGAGCCTTTCCCTGCAGCAGCCTCCGCAGCTCCCACCGCTTGCTCTCAGCCCCTCGGGGTGCCTGTGTGTCCCTAATGCTAGGCTTGTCTCCATCCCTCCCTCCTTCCCTCTGTCCCGGTTCCCAGGTGTGGTTCAAAAACCGCCGGGCCAAGTGCCGGCAGCAACAGCAGCAGCAGCAGAATGGGGGCCAGAACAAGGTGAGGCCGGCCAAAAAGAAGAACTCGCCGGCCCGGGAAGTGAGCTCGGAGAGCGGGACCAGCGGGCAGTTCACACCCCCCTCCAGCACCTCGGTCCCCACCATTTCCAGCAGCAGTGCCCCCGTGTCCATCTGGAGCCCGGCGTCCATCTCCCCTCTCTCCGATCCCCTGTCCACCTCTTCCTCCTGCATGCAGAGGTCCTACCCCATGACCTACACCCAGGCATCGGGTTACAGCCAAGGATACGCCGGCTCGACCTCCTATTTCGGAGGGATGGACTGTGGATCTTATTTGACCCCCATGCACCACCAGCTCCCTGGACCGGGGGCCACCCTGAGTCCCATGGGTGCCAACGCGGTCACCAGCCACCTCAACCAGTCTCCAGCCTCCCTCTCCACCCAGGGCTATGGAGCCTCCAGTTTGGGCTTTAACTCGACCACCGATTGCTTGGATTATAAAGACCAAACCGCCTCCTGGAAGTTAAACTTCAATGCTGACTGCTTGGATTATAAAGACCAGACATCCTCATGGAAGTTCCAGGTTTTGTGAAGGCCCGCGGGAACCTTTGTGATAATAAGAGAAATCGTGACGAGAACAAAACACGCTGGGCCGAACGCTCCAGCTTTAGTCAGGTCTTGGTTAAATTAAAGAGAAAATAACTAAACGGACAAACGGACAAACAAACGAACATAAATCCGACGACGACGACAATGGCGACAAAAGAGGGACAGTGTTGGTGTGACCACGTTCAGACTCATCTCCTGCTCAGACGCTCTGGAAAAGGAACGACAAAGAGGAAAACGGAGGAGGAAGGCCTTAAACGGACAGATCATCTAGTGAGCAGAAAACAGACAGACCAATCCGTGTTCTTTATAGTTTTAGGCAATTGTTGGGTTTCTTTGTTTGGAAGAGGTGGGAGATCGTTCCACCTACGGGCCAGTTTTTAAACAACAACAACAACAAAAGTCTAGGTTTTTATTTCTTTTTGTGTGTGCGTGGAAAGATCCTTCACCCAGAGGTTTCCAACGTGTTAGCCAACCCTTGGTTAAAATATTCGGAATGGACAGCGTCTCTCTTTCTCTTTTTCTCCCCTTTTTTCTCCCTCCTTCCCTCCCTCTTTCTTTCTCTCTCGCGCTCATCCAACTGTTTGACGCCCAACTCAAGTGGGCACCGAGAGAACTTGGTTCAGGGCTGTGTGGGTTGTGTGACTGATTGTCCTAGCTGCACTACTTTATTTAAAGAAAAAAAAAAATAATGTTCATAAGGAGTCAATATGTAGTTTTTAAGAGACAATCAGTGTGTGTCTTATATAAATGGTACATCTGTGGTTTTTAATCTGTGCTAGACTTCAAAACTGTGATCTCCTGTATTGTATGCAACTACGAACTCCGCACCAGCGGGAGTTCCGCTGTGATTTAAATAGGTTATAATTATAAGTGAAATTCAGAGCAACTGAGTTACTTATTATCATCTTTCTAAAAAAAAAAAGAAAAAAGAATATATATTAAAAAAAAAAAAAAACCCACAAAAAAACACGATCACCTTTCACCAGAGGTGAACTGCACTGAAACTTTTTACAACAAACTGTCTCTGAATGAAAGAGAAAAGACCGAAAATAACCACCCAAGGACATTAAACTCCTCTGGAGTTCACTTACAGCCGGCCACGCTGGCAGTAGCCGTCAAATCAAACAGGACTTCGGGCAGTTGCTCTGACCTGGACGAATTTAAACTGAGAAATTCATTGTCGTTTATGCTTGCAGATGTTAACTGAAAAAAAAAAAAAAAAAAAAAAAAAAAAAAAAGATATATATGCATAAACCTTTTTTTTTTTTTTTTTTTTTTTTTTTTTCCTTTTCTTTTCTTGGATTTGGCAGATATGTATAATTATATTAAAATGGTTCTAGCACACTCCATGGTTGTTGTCCGTTTCGATCGCAGCCGGCAGCGGTTCCGCGGGCAGAGGGCTTCGTGATCTCGCGCCCCGGCTGGGGGCTTCTTTTTGGGCAGGGAAGGATGCAAAACGGAGTGATTGATTTCTTTTATTTTTATATATTTTTTATAATCCAACCAGGCGTTTCAAACCTGTTTCCCAAATCTCATCCTTCGGAGGAGGGATGGTGTTTCATTTAGGGAGAGTCCCGGACTTCCCTCGGTAAATCAAGAGGGAAAAGGGGGACGGGGAGCATCAGGCAGGGCTCGTGTCTGAGCAGAGGAACTGGGGAAGGAAAGCGCTGGTTTTCAAGATGCAGTTTCACTAAACGAATCAGGATCAGGCTCTTCCCTGATGTCTCTGCTCACAGGGGCCCTCACCTCTTCACGCGTGCCTCTAGGACTGTATGAGCCCCGTAGTCAGTCTGGATTTAATGCAGTAAGCCAACAGACCGCTGGAAAAGGAGAGGCAAATGGAAGCGGTTGCTGGATCTGCACTCCTGCCACCATCTGTACCCAACTCAGAGCCACCACCACCCCGCCGTGGTCCCCAAGTAGCTCACGGGCACGATGTCTTCTTGCAGCCTTGAGCATCCCTTGGCTTCGCTTTCCCATTGGGCTCTGCTCAACCCTTGTAGGGTCCATGTGCCCACAGGGAGCTTCCTTCAATCAACCGCCTCTATCAACACACTGCCGTGCCCCAAAACCACCATCAGTGCCCCTCCCTTAAAACAGGCACCCTCCACCACGCAGCAAAGCAGCTGTCTCCAAACGAAGGCGAATTTTCATGCTGCTTCACCTTATTTCTCAGAGCACATGGATGGTTTTTGCATGGGTTGTGCCCATGGCTGCCCTGCTCCCAGCTAAGGATGCTTCCAGCTCCCCACCGCCAGCGTTGCCCGCAAAGCCACGCATGAGTTTCCAGCATTGGTGCAAACCAATGGAGTTGAACCCTCCCCAAAAAACCACTCATGCAAAATACACGCAGAAAAAGCAAATCCCTGTTGAATTAGGGCACAGCATCACACCTGCCTGGAAAGGCTCTTTGTTTGGTGGGCTTTTGATTTTTTTTTTTCTTTTTTTGCAGCCTCTTTAAAAGCACTTTTCTCGTTTTGCTCTTCCCATCTTATCTTTTGCTGTTCTTTTCTGAGTGGTTCCCTGTCTTTTAGGGATGAGCTCCTTCAGCTAGCGCTCATTTTTATCAGAAAAGCCAGTTCGTGCCAAGAATTTCTTTCTCTAAATTTTTTTCCTGGCATTTTGCACTCCCCACATGGTCTCTACCTGTTTTCTGATTTTAATTTAAATGGGTGCTCATGTAGGCAAAGGGCAAAATCCTGTGGTGAGGCAGCAAATGCAATATATTATTTAAAGAACATTTTAACTCCTTTTTCATTTTCAGTGTTTTAGATCTCCCTTCCAGCTAAACTCATTTCCTCTGAATGGAAGCTGCAGAAGGGGACTCTGAATCAAATAAAATCAGTAGAGAAGTTGATGGTTCACCACATTGCTTTCGTTTTGGAAAGCCAGATTTAAGGGCAAAGAGTTCATTGGCGGTGTGTTAGATTTGAGATGCCTCTTATCCACCCCCTGTTCTGCAGGGGGATGTTTCCCACCAGAGGGGGAAAAAAAAAAGGCAAAAATGGGGGGAGAACAAGAAAACTGGAGGCAATTATTGAGTGCCCAGTCCTCAGTCAGAAAGCACTGCCCCAGCTCCAAAGCAGGGATGAGTTCTGCATAATCTCATTTTCAGGACCTGCCAGTTTCCAAGGAGACAGGGGACAATTAGAGCCAAAAGCTGGATTTAGGGACTCACAGCACAGCTTCCCCAATGGGTGCACAGGGAGCCCCCAAAAGGCCCCACTCAGCACCAGCACTGCCCTTACCTGAGGCTTACAGGGAGGAGCTGAAGGGATGGTGGAGGATTTGGGAGGCTTGGGGTTGGATTTGGGGTTTGGAGGGCTGGATAAGATTGCAGCTTGGCTTGGCTTTGGTCTGGGTCCTGGGCCCCATCCAGTTTTAGGGGATGTGAGGAGACATCAGAGGGGCCCTCGCCCTATCTCCCTTCTTCCACTCTAATTTCCCAAGGTAAGAGGGTTTAATCCCCAGGTTCCTTGCTGAAGCAGGGGTGCCAAAGAGGCAGAGCTCAGGATGGAACACCCCATGGTCATCACAGGGCCATGGCCTCCATCAGCCCATGCTGGGGGCTGTAAGCTGGGGAGGGGGCACCTCCCACACACCCTGCATAGGCACGCATGGAGCATATCCGTAAACACACATAGCATGAATGCTCTTCTCAGTGCATACACACAACTGCATATATCACACAAATGCACGTATGAATGCAAGTCTGAGGAAGTAAATAGCAGAAATGCACATAATGGTGCATAGCTATAAATGTGTGTGGCACCAACCCATGTAGTATAAATGCAGGCATGTTAAATGCCTGATACTAGCATGTACTGATACATATATATACTCGTATATATACAAGTGTATTTAGCACTGATGGATACAGTGAAGCCCACAGCAGTAGTGCATGCAGGTTTAAGCTGCTCTGCCTGCTGTAGTGGCTGTACAGCGCTCCAGGAGCACTGTGGGTAAGGAGGAAGAGAAGAAAAACAGAAAGCAAAAGAAAAAAAAATAAAAGGAAAAAAGAGAGAGAGAGAAGAAGGAAAAGGCAAAAAAAGAAAAAGCAGAAAGGGAAAAGAAAAAGAGGAAAAGAAAAGGGGAGAGGGAGAGGAAAAGGGGATAAGGAAAAGAAGAGGGAGAAAAGGGAAAGGAAAAGAGAAAAAGAAAAGAAATAAAGGGGAGGAAAGGAAGGGAAAGGGGAGGAAAGAGGTGGAAAGGAAAAAGAAAAAAAAGAAAAAAAAGAAAGAAGAAAAAACAAAAAGGAAAGGAAAAAATGCAGCAAAGCCAGCAATCGAGGCCATCTTCCTGCTGCTGCTAATGCTGCCGTAGCCTCTGCACTGGGGCAGACTGGAAGTTGGAGATGTGGGAGGGAGAAGAGGTGGCAAACAGACAGATAAATATATAAATGCTGCACAAACTGTTAAAATCTGCTCTGAGAGTCAATTTTGACTTTCAGGCTCATGAACCATTAATAAAAATCTCCTTACACTCAAATGGCTTTCAAATGCCGTGATAGCGGATTACAAACTCCTAATGGAGATACTGTATGATCAAATATTCTCTAAGCAGCAAGGTCTAACGTACCAGGGGTGGCCAGGCCACCTGATTATCAGCTTATCGGCAAATACTTCTTAGTGTGGGATGTGCCAAAAAGAAAGCATCTTCCTCAGCACAGTCCCTTCCCTGTTCTTCATTTAAATAGGTTTGGAAACAGCATCGTGTGGTCCAGGGGCTGCACGATGAGCTGCAGGATGTCTTTGTAACCTTGCACATAGCCAGCACACACCAGAGTGGCTGCAGGACTGCACCACCCACAGCAGCTCATAGCCTGAGATGAAGCTACTCTCCCTTTGCTCAGGTCCTGACACAGGAGACTTTTCTACATTTGGAGTGTTTTTTTCCGAAATGATGTTGTGAGGTCAGGATGTCAACATTAAGACGTTTCCCACTGATGTGCTTTAACCAGGCTGCTCAGAGAGCTGTGGGTGCCCCATCCTTGGAGGTGCCCAAGGACATGGATGGAGCCCTCTGCAGCCTGAGCTGGTGGGGGACATCCAGCCCACGGCAGGGGTGGGGCTGTAAGGTCCCCTCCAACCTAAGCCATTCCAGGGTTCTATGACTGTTCACTCAGCAGTGGCTTTTTGGCAGGGCTTCATGTCTCATCTCTCCCTTTGCAGAGGGCAAAAGCAGCCCCAGTACCACAGTGCACTTCCCAGCAGGCCAGCCCTCCTTGCAGCCTCATTTCCTTTAGAAGCAATGAATTGCAAACACTTCAGTGTCCAGGTGAACCCTACTTCTGAGAGCTGCATCCAAACGCTTCCAGAATTCCAGCAGCCCTTGGGCTGCATGGCACACTGCTGGGTAATCATGTTGCTGTGCTGCAGAGAAATGCCTGGAGCCGGCTTGCAGGAAGCATTTGGGATAGCACCTCAGGCTGATCTGAGGGAGGACATGGCCCTGAGGGCCACAGAGCTGCTGAGGGGCTGCAAACAAGGAGTCAAGATTACAGCACACAGAGTGTTTGTTCAGTGTCCCAAGGAGGAGGCAGTGAGGGGTAGGCTTTATTTAACATTTTTATTAGCGATGAGGAAGGGCGTGCAGGCAGAATTGTTAAACACAGGAGCTGGTGAAGGGAGAGAAGTGATAGAAAGAAGAGAGCCTGGCAAAAGGGATTGGGAAGAACCATGAAAACAACTGGAGGAATGGAGAACCTGCCTGGTGGAAGGGTTCCAGAGGGAATCCCATCAATATATGGAGTTACCCAAGAGGAGGTTGAGATGATGAAGGTAGATTTGGTGAGTACACCTAGCAAAAGTACCCAGGTGGATGTGTTAAAATCAGATTAATTCACACTTAACATCAGAGACAAATAAAGAGTAGTGATGCCCAAGGAAGTGGTGGGGTCACCATCCCTGGAGGTGTTCCAGAACCATGGAGATGAGGCACTGAGAGATGTGGGCATGGTGAGTGCGGCTGGGGTTGAGCCTGGAGATCTTGGGGACCTCTTCCAACCTGAATGATTCTGTGATTCTATTTGTTCCTGTCCAGAATATAAAATAGAGCACTGCACATCCTTTTCTTAAACCCCGGGTTACTCTGCTGTTTCAGGGCTTTGATGCAGGATGGAGCACAAGGATGTTTTCCTATCAGCAGCAAAATGCCACCACCCTCAGGGTAACCCAGTCTTGGGAACCATCTTGCAAGAATTTCCTGGAGCATTTGGGTCAGCCCTCCTGTGCTTCAGCTCTTTCTTTTTCCTTTGGCTGCCCTCTCCCCTCCTGTGGGGATCAGGGATGCTGTGCCAGCCTCTCCAGGTGTGCAAACTGTCCTCCTCCTTTGGCAGTGAGCTCACAGCACTGAGCAGGTATTGCCAGGGTCGCATTAAGCTGCAAAAAGCTGCCAAAGCTCATTTCTGCCTCCTGGCCTCCCAAAGCAATGGGGAGAGAGGTGAAGAAGGGGTTGCAGCAGGGAGGTCTGAGTTCCATTCCCTGTCTTTTATGGGGTGTATTTCAATGTTTCGGGAGGATCCATGTGCTCCAATGAATCACAGCTGTGATCTGTTGGTCACAAATGATCTGTTGCAAGCCTGTGACATTGTAAGTGCTGGTGGCAAACTGCTGCAAAACTAGTAATAGAGTACTGAAGCTATGTGGGTTTTGCTGGCAACTAAGTATGTTGCAGGTCTCTCTGTGGCATTAGATAGTCCCTACGTATCTGAGAGCAAAATTTCAGCCTCACTACATTTATTACAGTATTATTTATTTAATTGCTTGGATTGATACGACCATATTCAAATAGTCTGATTTCCTAGGCAAAATTCCCAATTTCTGCCATTTCACTTTTTACTTTGATGGCATCTCTGTCCAATGAGTGTCTATCAAGGCTCTCCTCGCTGTTGTACCATTGAGTCAGACCGCAATAATCAGAGAAAGCAGATCAGGTAGCACCCTTGAGTGACAAAGGGTACTCAGGCCCCTCTGCCATTGGGCCCTGCAGCACCCATTGCCCACATGTAGGTATACTTGAAACCCTGATGCAGGTGATAGTTGTGTCCCAGAATGCCAGGATTCCTTGTGGACAGAAGTGATGTTGTCCTCTGTGCTAAGTGCCTGGTGATCAGTTCATGCCCCAGGGCCTGTACATGATGCAGGGGAAGGCCATTATGGCCGAGCCATCTACATGCCTTCTATGCAGCTGTCTTCAGTTCCTTAATTGCTTCAACCTTTGCACAGATACTGCAGGGAAAAGTTATCCCCTGACCACAGCCTTTTTTTGCTGCAAGATTTTGGTGTCAGTGCCCTGCAAAGCAGCCTGAACAGACTCTGGCTGCATGCATCATGCTCTCTGGGTTGGGGATATGGCAGCAAGGCAAGATAAGGGACCTTCCCCCAAACTCATCTGCACAATGCCACATCTCATTCCCCTCCCTTCCCCCCCTTCCTGATGGAGCACAGGGCAAATCAGCCAGCTGTGTCTGGCACTTGGGCAAGTTGGAGCGGAGGCATTGCAAATGCATGAGATGGGTTGAGCTGAGTGGGGAGGGAGTTGTGAGACGAAAATCATCTACATGACCCCCCCGGCAGCACCGAAAATATGTAGCTGTCCCAATAATCATGAGAATTTGGTGATGCTCATGAACTCATACTGGTGATCTGTGACCCTGATTGTCCCTACTGGTGTCTTTACTCACTCCACCACTTATTGGACGGTGATTAGATGTTATATGGAGTCATATTAATCATGGAGACCAGGAGAAATGTGCTTTTTTATTTATTTATTATTTTTTTTAAATTTGCCTTCAAATCACAGCAATCTGCAAGACGCTTTACTGATAGACCTGGGCACAGCAGCCTGGTCTGGGAGCTTTCAAATTAAAGCAATCAATAAGGCTGCCCTTAGGTTTCCAGTGACTTATGCAAGAAACCAAACACAAGAGGACAAAAGGACAAATGGAACGCTGAGGTTTCGGGCTGGAATTCAGCCTTCTCTTGGTTTGCATTGAGAGCAATGTGATCAACTCACCGTGCCTGCGCCAGGAGAGGGGAGGGAGGGGGCTGTCCTGATTAGATCTAATTTCCAACCTGTTTACTGTAGGCATCTGCATAATGATCGCCCTGCAGAGCGGTTTGCATTTTGTAACACCGGTTCCCCAACCCGTTAAAACACAACACGGCTCAGACCGCTGCTGTTGAAAACAAATCTCCTCTTCCTGGTTGCGTCCGAGAGGATGTGGCCTTTGGATGTCCCGGCTGCTTGAGATGACTGCGAGCCTCCTCCAAATGCCATCAGAGAGATAAATGCAAACTGTTATATTTAAATTAAAAAAAAGAAAAAAGAAAAAAAAAAAAAAGGAAAAATTAGAGGGCTGGAAAGGGATCTAAAGGTCCTTCAGGGGTCATTTTCCATTTTAGTTCCTAGTTTGTAGAAATGGACTTCTCTAATACCGTGTATTCCTGGTCCTGCTGCTGGTGTGGGTGGCAGATGGAAGCAGTGCCAGTGAGAGGAGAGATGAGGGCAGCGATTCGGTCCTCTCTGCTTATCTCTGTTCGTGCTTCACCAGAACTTTCACCAAAGCAAATCTTCCCGTCCGGATTGACGATATATAGGCTGCAAACGTGGTGGGAAGTTGAGCTTATTTGTAAATCATTTGCTTTTAGTGAGAGCAGATGAGTGTGCTATTGTTTTGGGAGAGTTTCTTGTCGGCTGAATTACAAAAAAACAGATAAAGGGGAGGAATGCGAGGCAGACATGACCGTGCTGTTGCCAAAGGGTGGCAGAGGATTGCAGGTTTGAGTATCCAAGCAGCGAGGTGTCAGCAAACAAACCCAGGCTGGTTCACCTTTCAGCAGATCTGTTCATCGTTTTACTTTGATAAGCAGGGTCCCAGTGTCCTTCCCCACCTTCTCACAGCTTGGCAGCCATCGAGACAGTCACATGCTCTCCTCTGGCTGCTGTGGAAGCAAGCTAAAAAGTTATCTGTAATGGCAGCATTTTGGCAGCCTGGGCGGCTTGACCTGTGTGACTTCCTACAGTGACATCTAGGGCCAGAAACGCAGCATGGGTGGTAATCACAGCTTGGTGGAATGCAGCAAAAAAAGTGGTGGGTACCCCACTCCGATTTGGCCACAGGCTGCCTCTGTTTCCTTCCTGCATGCTGCATAATGAGAGCTTTAGCTCTTGGCTGTTCAGCTCGTTTGGCTGCAGGGCTCTGTGTTGAGAGAGTGATTTGCCCCATCCCTGGAGGTGCTCAAGGCTGGGTGGGGCCCTGCATGGCTTGATGACAAGGGGACTAGAAGGAATGGCTTCAAGTTGCTCCAGGGCAGATTCAAGTTGGATGTTAAGTAATATTCTTCTCCAAAAGAGAGGTCAGGTGTTGGAATGGGCTGCCCAGGGAGGTGGTGGAGTCACTGTCCCTGGAGGCGTTCCAGAACCGTTTAGATGTTGTACTGAGAGATGGGTTGAAAAATATTGGTGGTATGTGGACGGTTGGACTGGATGATCTTCGAGGTCTTTTCCAACCTTGGCAATTTGGTGATCTTGTGTCTATTTAGTGGCTGCCAACCCTGCCCACGTAGGGGTTGGAAGAAGGTGATCTTTGCGGTCCCTTCCAACCCAAAGCATTCTGTGGTTCTATGATCCTTTTTACTGAGGGTCTACAAACATCACTAAAGGTAATCTACTGCTGCCACCTCAAAAACTGCTTCCTACTTGGCAGCTGGAGCTGGTGGTTCATGGTTCCATGCCTGAGAAAAGGAGCAGCCCTTGGAAACCACTGCATTTCTCTGTCAGACTACAGCTGCACAGGCTGGTGCAACAGCCTGGCCCTTCTGCTGGAACCACACTTTGCTTTAGCATTATGCAACCCTTGTATTTTAATAGAAGCCTTTTTTTAGGCAGTCTCAGAAACAGTTGGTGTTTTTTTTTTTTTTCCCCCTCTTTTCCTCCTTCTGTCAAATGACCAACTTAATAATTCACTAGTTGTGCTGGGATTAGCCACTTTGGGCCACACTCTGGATTTCTTATCTTTAATGTAGTTCTCCACGACATCTTCTGCACTTAATCCCCTGACAAAACTCCCTTTGATTCTCATGACAGTCGCTCACAGAGATCAAACGCAGAATGCTGCTCTGTCAGGTAGAGCTGGGTGAATAATTTGTGACAAATAATTTACCCACAGACTTTCTCCTCGTTTTCTGTGCACAAATTGTCCATTCGGTTGAGACTGCTGATGGATTTGTTTCTGGCTGCACGTGTTTGAGTTCAGGCTCATGAGAAAAAGCCTGCAGGTGCACTTAAAGGGCTTCAGCATCTTTGATGCTGCTTTGGTTTTTGGCAGGGCTGAGCCCATCTCACCTCAATGCACACCCTGATATGCTCACAGCTCGTGAGTCATCGTGCTTTATTTCTGTACCAGATCAGAGGAGCGTGACTTTCTCGAGCTGAGGAGTTGCAGTGCAAATATTCCCTAATATCAACTTCGCATTTCCTGTTCTAGGGATGCGCTGTAATGTGCGTGCCTGATATGAGTTCTATCACTTTCCCTTGCCAGAATATTCTCCAAAAAGCAAGCTGAGGGATGTGCAAACCATCTGACCAAACATTAACAGTGTCTCTGAGAATGTTGCATCCATGCAAGCTAGGTATTTTAGGTAGAGAAAAAGTTAGGAATTAGGATTGATTAGGAATAAGCCATAAGAGAATTCTGGATTGATTTACGCAGTCTTTGTAATTGTATAGATGGGAATGTTAGAGCTTGCAGATCGTGTCAAAGTTAGCTCTTTCCTTCTCTAATTAAATGTCACCTTAAAGGTGGCAACTTTAAGGTCTCCATCTATTTTCCAAACAGCCTTGGTAATGCCTGCGGGGAGCAGAGAGCAGTGCTGCCTTACCAGGGCCCACAGAGACGCTTCATTAACCCAATTAAGCAGGTGGATGGAGAGGGTCTCTCTGATAATTTACACCTTACTAATGAAGTGTGTGACTCTTAATCTCCTCCAAACAAGATACACTCATGAAACACTGGTGCAAGGAAAGGGGAAATTAATTAGGTGAAAAAACTATGAGATTATAGCAGAGGGATTCCAATGAGGCAACTGTAACATAGCTGGTGATTCATTTGTGCCTGTCTTAAATTAATGGCTGAGCTGTCAAGTAAATAAGACCCAGCATCATTTTGGCTTAAAAGACATTCTCATCAGACCTAGCACGAGGCACCTGATTCTGGTGCACTCCATTTCCAGCACCCAGCTGTCTGGGTAGCCCTGCAACCAACCCAGCCTGAGCAGATCCTGGCCTGGAGGATCAGAAGCAGCTACTTTATGCCTATATTTTCAATACAGGATGAAAAGCTGGAGACCCCCCTGCTATGTGCAGGGTCGCCAACCACTAGAGCACGGTGTGTCAACACTTTTGTAGAACCAGGAACTTCTCCTGGCCCCAGTGGTATGGCAAGAGACTTGCAGGGGTTCCTGTCCTGCCTGCGTAATGCTGGGTGGTGCCCTAAAACCTGGATGTGATGACAGAAGGGTTGGAATTGGATGATCCCTAAGGTCCCTTCCAACCCAAGCCTTTCCATGATTCTGTGATGGAGATTGTCTTGTTTTGTCCTCATGAGCTCACTGGAAAGACACCGTTGATCTTGTAGGCACTCATGGTAGCTCGTCCGCAGGGAATGGAGTCTTCAGTATTTCCAGAGTGGGAATGCTACAGAAATGCATTTTATCAGTTCAACTGAAGTGAAAGATTCCCAGAGCATCAGATCTGAGTAAATGTAACATTGGAAATTGTATTTTTTTCCTAAAAAATAGCTCAATACAACCAAGGATTTCAAAGCTTTTGACAAACACGAATTAAAGCAGCAATTAATTAAGCTCTGCAGCACTCTTGTTTGATAAACAAGAGATACATTACGATCAGTCACTATTGCCAACTGCAAACATTCCCTGTGAGTCCAGCTCCCCAAAATTATGAGATTGGCTTTAAAAATCATGAGATTAAAAACCAAAATTGTTGCATTTTCTTTATCCACCATCTGGCTTCTCAGCCCCTAGGGTAAACACGCCTCGTGTTTTCGACTACAAGGGCTAACCACTTACTTACAGACATGAAAACTGGGATCCTTGCACTTCACCGCAGCTCCAAAAGTGAAGCTTTGGGAAAGATAGTAAAAAATCCTAAGACTCATCATGAAATCTGAAGAATTTGCAGTAACGATCGCTTATAATTAAAATAGTTTTGGCTCAGCAGCTATTTCTGAGTGCATCAAAACAATTTGAGAGCTGCTGGATGAGGAATAATGAACACAGCCCTTCCTGGTCCAAACTGCAGGAAGGTATAGATGGGTGAAAGACAATTGCAGAGGGAAGACGTCATGGTGTTCTTGCTGTAATGTAACCAGGGCACCATAGATAAACACATCAGCACTTGTGACAACTCTTCTGGGATTATTAATTATGGTAGATGATTGCTCCTGTCTCTCTGGAAGATGGTTGCAGGCAACACTGCAGCATCAGGCCCTGCCTGGGGGCGATAGCTCCATCCCAACGCACAGATGTGAATGCCACCCCCGGACAACCCGCTCCCCTGGATGTGCAGCCCTGACAGACAGTGCGTGTCGGCAAAATCCTGTCTCAGGCTGATCCGACTTAGCTTGTGAGACAGGGCCATTTTGGTGGCAGGGCTGGCAGCCACCGCATTACTGTCTGGAGAAGAATTTACGCTGCAGTGGGAATGGCAAATTATCTGGAGGGAAAGTAGCTGCAGAAGAGCCATGGCTGGCCAAAACCAGGAAAACAGATTTCAAACTAATGTAAACAGCTTGGATTTATCACCGGGTTTGCAGGTTCAAAAATAAATATCACCGTTTCCGTGGTTCAAAAGTTGGTTATTTTCTACTGACACTTCAAAAAATGCGGTTTTCAGGTGACCTTGGAAACCACTTTAAATACACTTTTCAGTAATTTAAAAAGCTGAAGTTAATAAAAGAGAATCGGGGAAAGAACGAAAGTTTCAATTCTTTAAGCAGGTCTATTTGTCACAGAAGAGAAAATGAACTTGAGGCCACCTGAGCACCCAAGCACATGTATTTTAGAGAAAACTAGCTCTAATGTCTACTCCGCAGCAGGATCCCCATACACGTTAAGAAGCCATTTTCTCCAAGGAAGAACATTATGGCTGTGCTTAGGATAGACTCTGATCTTTGCACCTAAACCTATTTCAGGCGATACGAGGGGCTTTTGTGCTGCTATGAAATTGCTCTGGGCCAGCGAGGGCACTCGCTGGCGGTGCGCTCCCCTCTCTGCTGTGGAAATCAAAGTACAAACAGGTTGAAAAAGCTACAGACAAATTCATGCAGTGAGAACCGGCTAGGGCTATTTAGTAAAAAGATGCAGCCTCTGGCTTAGGAAGTTCAGCACTGCAGGGAATGGGGGAGATGAGGAGGAGGGCTCGTCCTGTTCTGATGGTTTTTTTCTCCCCTGGACAGCTCTGGTGGCCTTGGTTGGACTTGGAGGCCATCTCCTGCGTGGAGCCATGGACCTCATGGTGCTGCCCTCCGTTTGGACCTCCTTCTCTGCTTTTCAAACAGTGTTTGTGTATTGAGTAAAGCATTTCAAAGGGTTATGCTAAATAGGTGTCTGGGGCTTAGTAATTAATGTCAACATCCGTAAGGGCTGCGTGTCTCACTGTCTTATTGCCCAACCTGTGACTGTAGACCAAGTATCTTATCAAGTTACTTGCTTCCTCCAAAAGGATGTACCAGCAGGTCGTGTGTAGGTTAAATATGGCAGCTCTCTAACCACTCAGGAGCTGTTTTATCCTGTGTGCAAACCTGGTTTATAAAGCTTATCAAGAAGAGAGGCTTGGTATCGCAGTCTAGTACTCATAATTAATCCTGGAGACAGTGCGGATTTAGGTTCATTGGGGCTGACTTCAAATTAAAAAGTCACTATTAGCATGTGAAACAGACACCATATGTTACATATTAACACTGTAGATATTACAGAATGTTGTGCATTTCTCTTTTCGAGTACAATAGCCATAGGTACACCCTTTTCAACAGAGAGTTGTTCAGGTACCAATAAATTGCTCTCTGTTAGGAGTGGTGGCAGATGTCTTTTTACAGGCATTCCTACATCCAGATCTATTCGTAGGCACGTATCCATATAGGTGAAGTCATTGTTTACACAGTTTTTTATGTTTTTTACGTATAGAATTGTACTAATTTACAGATGAATCTATACACATGCTATTACAACTTGAGCACTGTACTGATCAGTACAAATACACACACTGATCAAAGAGAAATGACACATTTACACATACAAATACAGAAATCTTGACATATCTAGTTTGTATTTTCCACAAATATTTGTCTCCCTTGTTCTCTCTCAACATCTGTGGCTACCTTGATCTGATGTACAAGTTCAAAGGGGAAATGCTGCCTAAGAAGGCGTTTGGCAGCAGCCTGTAAAACCTCATTGTACTAGGAGTTAATGCAGTGTTCTCAGCGTCTTCAGTCATCTGAAATTCGAGTTTAAAGTTCTTGCACAATCACAGTCAACATAAAATGCAGCAGGAAATCGCCATTAGTCAAATGTGTTCATCTAATCCCACTGCAAAATGGAGCTTTTTCATTTCTAGCCTGCCACGGGTTACTGTGTGATTTCATATGTCAGATACATCAATTCTGCCAAGGAGAGGAAATGGGCAAGAACAAATTAAAAATATGGGCTCCTTTGCTTCAGGGGAAGTGGAGAGGGCAGGTCTTTGTAGGGAACAGTAATAATGATCTCATTTAAGAGAGTTTCTGAGTCTGATTCTTTGCTGCCCTTCTTCATACTTAATTAGTCCCTAGCAAATTGAGGGCCTAACCAGCAAATCCATAGGAATATGTATTCACTCTTCTCTGCTGAAAAGGCATTGAGAGAGTGCAAGTGGGGAGACATCAACCCACGTACTTCGATGCTTTACCGCACCTACTGGTTGCCAATGGGAAAACCTGCCGGTTCTTTCTCTCACTCTTTCTGTCTTCGTCCTGTTTTGTTTCTGTCTCTCACTCTCTCCCACTTCCCTCTTTCTAATTCTCTCCCTTCATTTGTGCAACCACAGGGATAAATACAGCAACAGTCCCTCTTCCTAGAGGCTCATTCTTGGGTGGATATTAGCGCGTGCCACACTCGGCTGCCGATTTGTCTTAAGGTAATTATTATTAATGGCTGTTGTTGTTTTTCCTGCAGAAACTGTAATATAGACCCTTTTGTACCATTGGCTGAAGCCTGTTGTTTCTGTAGGAAAAAGAATGGGCCCGCAGATTAGGTCTGCGTATTATGGCTCTAGTAGCACAGCAGGCTTTTGGTATTGGTACCAATCCTATCAATTCCTGGCATCCTTCCCCTTTTACTCCTGGTAATTAATCTTTTCATGAATGCTGTCACATTTAGAGCCATTTCATTAAGTTTCTGTTTCCTACGTTTACGTAACTCACTGCATCTCTCATCTGCTCCGTCAGCCGGGGGATGCTGGGAGGTGGTCTGCTCACCCCATCCTTTCCTTCCTCCCTGCAGCACTCGCGATGCCATAAATGAAGCCACACATGGATGACAGACAGGCAGCTGTGTGGTTCAGACAGCCCGAAAGGGGCAAGATTGAGCCATCAAAAGTGAGGAAAAGCCCCTGTGAATGGAGCCTGTGGAATGCCTGTCTCCCGTACGTGTCTGTGTACCAAAGGGACTGGTAGGGAAGCAGTTATACACTTTCAGCAGTGATGGTTTCAAGTAAAACACTGCAGAGTTCTTAAGGCAAAGATGTCGGTTTGGGGCAATCATCTCCTCCAGCCAAACATTGATGCTTCCTTCCTATTCCACAACAAATCTCCGACCGCCTCTCGTAAAACACACCAACCCCAACACCTTCCTATAAGGTATAAGGAGGGAGCCCTTACAGAGGGAGAGGAGGTTTAAGCCACTTCTGCTGGTGTTGCTCCAGACTGTTATTGCTGGATTTGAAAGGGAGTCGGGCCCGATGGCTGCAGACAGCGTGCGTATGCATAGGGCACAGCAGCAGGGTGAGAGACAAAAGCTTGTATTCCCAGCCCAGCCTCGGGTGACCTTGTGCAACCCCTTAATTACTGCAATTACTTGCCTCCTGAGATGACATTATTAGGCCTTGCTTGGTAATAAGGGCTGTGAAGTTCACAGAATTATTCGTGCCGGTTGGTGAGAGAGCAGTGAGCAAAAACCCTGGGCCATCTTGTGCCTTCCAAACCAGCTCGGGGTCAAAAGGGGATGGCTGACAGCTCTTCTCAGGAACTCAGGGTTGGCGGTTCTGCATTTGGGGATAGGATTTTTGCAGCATGGCATCTGCAGAGCTTCGCGGACGGTACGCAACAAGCCGTGCTGTAAGGTGACTGCACCCAAGGATGTATCATAGCTCTGCTCCTCCAGTGCTGTCCATCTGCCAAATTTCACATTTCTCCCCCAAACCAAATGCGAGAACTCTTAAATGGTAAAAATACTAATGATAAAAAAAATGAAAGCATTAAAACTGATAGCTGCCGGAGCCAATTTTTAGCATTAGCAACACTCATTCAAAAGACTGAGGAAAAAAAAAAAAAGAAAGCTGGAGCATTTTGCTGGTCCTTGGGGGAAAAAAAAGTAATAATAATAATAATAATAAATAATAATAAAAAAACAGCACTGCAGAATTCACCCTGAGGTACAGAACAAACATTGAGGATCTCAAATGAAGTATTTCGCTATTGAGGAAACAGCAGCAATGGAAAACAGGAGACCAAATGGAAAATATTAAACAGGCTTAACTGTAACTATCACTGCAATGACAGATGCAACTTCGTCTGCCTGCAGCTGGGGATGCTGGTCTGGAGCAACAGTTCTTCCATCTTAGTGCTTGTGTCCTACATGAAAACATGGCTGACAATGAGCACCTTTGGCTTTCGTGCCCAGTTTGGCCCCATAGATCCCATCTGGGTGCAGCAACGCATGGGAGTGCCAGCTAAGCCAGATGTAACCCAAGCCCAGACCCAGGGCAGGGACAGCACCCAGCCCCAAACCTGGACCCATCCAGGGAAGCAGTGAGAAGAACAGAGCACTGAAGAAGTGACACGGAGGAGAGGGATGCATTTGGCTTACCCCTTGGGCAGGCTTGTCAGCCTGCCTTGAGTGGAAAGAGATGCCGTGACCAGGATGACAAATCAGAGGGGAAAACTAAACCTCCCCTTTCAGCACAAGAGATGCAGCATGGGCTGCAGGGTGTGTGTTTGGGCTGCCTTTATTCCCTTGTGAAAACTGAACCATTCTATACGTGTATTCAGTTCCACTCTGCTCTGCCACTGCAGTCCAAGCCCTGCATTGTGCCTGTTGTATGTTTTGCCTTTTCTTTTAAATTATTCTTTTAAATTATTTCATGTTGCAAACCTGGCGATTATTTCATGCTGTTTAAACTATATTTGCAGTCTTTGATCATATGTAAGTAGACTGAAGTAAACTGCTGATAGAATGAAGATATTGTTCTCGGCGTTTCTCCTCTCGCTTTGTTCATGCATTATGCCTATAAGCTTGCATAAAATGTTCATTGCAGCAATATGCCTTTGTTATTAATTCTCGTGGTGCCACGTATTTTCATGAAAACTAATTCATTCACAAGTGGGGTGATTAGGTAATCTAAGCCAGTGTGTATGGGCGTATTTTGCACACAACATGGACACGTACAACGCACAATTACATGTAGCCCAAACACATACTTATCCATACAAATAGAAAGACCAAACCAACGTGTCCTGTTTACATCTGTTTCAACAACATACCAATAATCCAGCTTCCAGGGCCCATTCTCAACATGAAATTTTGGACTGCCGTGAACCTGAACACAACAGCAGAGATCTGCAATAACAAGTAGCAACAAAGAGCCCAGAATTTCAAGGCAAAACACATGCAGGAACCCAGGATATCCCACAGGACACCTGTATGACCTCTAGCTTGACTCCTACTTGCTCCCTTTATAAACCACATGCATTAGTACATGGCCATTCTATAGGTCTGTGCTTCTCTGCACAAAGAACAGGTATCCAACCCTACTAGCTGCCCTCATTTAGTGGGAGACAGATGTCTCGCTCCCAGGTTTCTCTGCAAATCACAGCTAGGCATTCCATCAAGTAATTAAAAAATTGCCCCATGTTCAGGACATGGCTAAGCTCCTCTCTAGCCTTGACTCTGTTCCATGCAGTAAAGGCATAATTTGTGTCTGATTCCTCCATCACTAATATATCTTCATCCCACTTTTTTTTTTTTTCCCCTTTAGAATTTACATTAGGCATTGCAAATGAGGGAACACCACATCCTTCATTTCTAAACAACAGAAAAACTCCCCCTCTGGACTGAGCACAGCTCAGCAGGGTAGGAGGGACAGGAAGGTGGATATGATGCACGATGACAAAAAGCTGCCTCCCTCTGAGTGGGATGATGGGAGGATGCCCCGGAGCCATACCTATGCTGAAGACATGGTGGTCCCCTCCAGCCCCTAAAGGAAAGAACTGACAGCATCATCAGAGAGTGCCCATCCAACCCGGGGGGCTCCAGAATTTTGGATCCATTTATGGGGATCTGCACAGCCAAATTCTGGGACCGAGCATTCGAAGGGATGTCCCTTCATCAGATTCCTCCCTGGGTGAGATGGGCATACGTTGTTGCAAGTATTCCTGATAAGTATTAGTTTACCATTTGCAAGAGACATTTTCATCCCTAAAAGATTTTGTTCTGATGTGTGGGGCAGTCAGAATTCAGTGATGGGTTCCAGTAACCCACTTTGCACTCTGCAAGTTGCATTCTGATATTTTAAGGCTCCAAACTCTTCCTTGGAAGGCACCTTTTCTTTCTAGCCTTGGTAAATAGAGTGTCCAATTGCAAAATGCTGATATTGTGCAGCATGGAAAAGGCTTTTTTCCCCCTGAGTTTTATTGTATACAATTGATTATACACCATTTTTCTCTCCTTCTGAAACCTGCACAATTGGAGTCGTGTTGCCAGAAGAACCTGCTGTTAACCAGCCCCAGGGAGAAGAAACGGAAAACAGGAAGAAAGCCATGTTTTCAAGCTCTTAAAAGTTTTTAAAAAACATTCCTCTATAAAACATACTGCAGTTGCAAGTACCAGGGGCCTCGTGATTGTCACACAGTACCAGGGCCACCACAGCAGTTGCTGTGTAACCGTGTCCAAGTGGATATGAGCTCGCTGCTCTCCCTCTCCCAGGACATGCTGTCTGTCCTACTCAGGGTGCACATCACAGAAAACCAAGCGAAGGGACACAAGGCCCTTCAGCCAGCCAGAAATACCTGGGAATGACATGAAACTCAAGAAAGAAAGGGTTTTCCTCAATCCCATCCCCTTGCTGGTCTAGAGGGTGGGAAAAACTGGGGAGTTGTAACAGCAGAGGCATGGCAGGAGGGAGAAAAGCACGCCAGGTGACATTTTCAGCTATTATGGTTCAAGGCTTGGGTTATGCTTCCTCAGCAGATGGGGCTGTTGCATGGCAAGCTCATAACCTGGGTTTGTGGGAACAGTATGGCCAAATGTGGCCACGTCAGGACTCGTTGGCCCATCTTGGTGATGTAGGTCTACCTCTTCTACGTCCTCATCTAGTCTTGCCAGCACAGGTTCTGGGATCTCTGCATCTCACTACAGCTGCGTGGAGGAGATGGGCCAGAAAAGAGCAAGAACACAGCAGAAGAGGCAATATGGATCAGCAGGAATGAGCAATCAAGGAGTACATAGAGTATTTTCCTGGTCACCTGAACTGCAACATAGGTCCAAAGGCAAATTCTCTGGATGTGGGTTCATACGCCTGATCTATAATTGGTTGGCTATTAGGGAACATTCCTTTAAACATATGAAAAAGGAGCCAGTTTGCAAGACCCAAACCAGCCTTCTGAACTGTGAGCATTTCCATGCCCCCTCTACATGCAGTCATACATAAATACACATGCACACAGCCTTCCTTGTCTTTCAGAATTCCCTATGAGACCCCAAATCATCCTCCAGTCCAGATTATGCTTGAAAAAAAAAAGAACTGCACAAATAAATGCATAGATTTCACTGCAGGGAAAAAAAAAAAAAGAAAAGAAAAAAGAAAGATTATTTTCTTTATTATTTTTGCTCAGATTATTGTAGCTGATGAGCTGTTTTGAGGTTTTCAAGTAAAGGGTAGATGTGGCACATGGACATGGTCAGTGGGCATGGTGGGGATGGTTTGGGCTTGGACTAGGGGATCTTTTCCAACCTTTATGATTCTCTGATTTCCTGCATGATGGCATTATGGACTCAGCAATCCTTAGGGGCCACATCCAACTCGGGGTATTCTGTGATTCTGTGATTTAATGAGCAGCTTTTGCACTTCTCAGTTTCACCACCCAAGAATAGAAGAGCTCCCTTTGTGACTCTGCTATTTTCCCAGCGACTGACAAATGCTGAACGATTGGGAAGTGCCCATGAATGCACACTGCTTCTATATGGAGTAGACTTCCGAAAAGGATTTCAGGGTCCAATCCTGTCTCTGCGTACACTGTGTAAATCAGGTGTAACTCCAGTAAAGCTAATAGATGCAGCCTGGTGTTGAGCCCACCCAGATAAAAGGATCAGGCCCTCTAAGCTTTAAAGTTATGAGTCTTTTCAAACTGCCGATCTACTGTCAACATTTCGGTGATTACTTCTCTTTTTTTTTTTTTTTTCCCATCACACAAACATAAAATAGTAACAAGATTATCAGATTAAAGAGCCAAAGAACAGCCAGTTTATTATACTCTCGTGTCTAAAACACTCCAATCTTATAGGTTTCCTCCCTGCTCCGCATCTCGAGGGGGGGAGATTGGATTGTTTTTATTTGTTTTCATTTTTATTTTTTTAAGTAGCAGCCTGGAAAAAAATAAAGGAAACATAATGTTATGATAGTTCAGAAAGAGAAAAATACCCCCAGAGCCCAAACCAACTCTTCTGAGCTTTCCAACTTAAAAATAAACCTTTGCATTCTGCCAGTCCCCATGAAGAAGGGACGAGAGGACAAACAGAATGGAAAGGACAGAGCTGTTTAAAGCTAAAAATGTGCAAATGCTGCATTCCTCCCAGGAAAGGCAAAAAGCCCTGCACCAAGCCACTATATTGCAGCGCTATAAATTGTTTAAATCGGAGATGGTTTGCGTTGAGGGTCCTGAACAGATTGCATAACTGTTGCACAACTAATGTGTACAAGTGTGTCACTAATTTAATTTTAATTTTACTGTATGAGTTTGTATAAGATCCCCCAGCTGTCATGTGCTCATCATCTGTCACAGAACTATCACTAAGCCATGCTGGGCTAAGACAGGATTATAAACGATGAACTGCCATGTGCTCTAAATCTTCTTATTTGCCTAGCCTGGAAGGTATGCCCTGTAAAATTTGATTGGCAGCGTGCTCTATTCTGTCAATTGACTTTGAAGGCCTTTTCTATTGGCGCGGGGAGCGGCTCTCAGTAGCTGTATTGACTGTCACCTGCTGACTCCCACACGTGCCTGACCCCAGCCCCGCACCAGGCTCTGCCCACTCGCGCCGCGGCGGCTCGCGGGGCTCTGGTGGCACGTGCTGCACATCAGGGCATATGGCCGGCTGGTTGTGTGCAGAATGGGATAACTGAAGCCAAGCAGCCCCGCACTGTTATTACAGCAGATGGGGGAAGCGTGGCATTCAATATTAAGACAGATGCCACCTCCTTATTCCACCTGTCTGGAACTTGGACATGGGACAGAATGAACTGTCTGCCTAATAATTAAGGAAACAAAGACTGCATTTATGAAGCTCAGCAGAGCACCGTATCTGCGAAGCATGCACGGATACAACCGCCGGCCACAACAATAAGGGAACGTAGACCACTGCTCATCAGATGCTCAGATACGTACGCGCAATTACAGTAGGAAACTGTACTGTCCCCAGCTGCTTGTGCAGCCTTTTATTTAGGCTGGTTGTGTATTAAATTAAACGGGTGGAGCGAGTTGGCTGGCATTATTACTATTATAAATAACGCTTTAAAATTACAGTGAAGTTCCTTAAATAACAAAGCGCCCACCGCTCCCCCTAACAGCCGCTGCCGCTATTGTGCTGTGCCCTTTCTCGCAAATTTGCTCTCTGCTTCTCAGTAGTCAACTGTTTTTGTAACAGCCAGAGAGAAGAAAAACATTCTTTCCAGGACCGCTATTATTTTCACGTATTTTTACACAACAATTTGCCTCTTTCTTTAGCATTGTTAAAAAAAAAAAAAATGATAACTGTGTAAAAAAGACGGCCTGGCTCCTCGGCATTTATGCTATGTTACGTTTCTGTTATTTAATCCTACTTAATTTTGGTCCAATTACAGCTGAGCCTGCCGCGCTTTGTGATGGCAGTGAGTGTGTTGGGGAGGGCCTGATCCTGGCTGGGGTTTGTAGAGTGCTTGAATTCTGAAGGTTGGAAAAGAGCACTGAGGTGATCCAGTCTGGGTTTGGCACAGCGGAGGCTGAGGCTGGGGCTGGAGTGGAGGCTCTGCCATGTGGTTGCACTGGGGTCTTTGCTTCTCCAACGGGGGTGGAAGGGTACGTGCCCCACTTTTAGGGTGCCCCCAGCCACACACAGGTCTGGTGACAGTGACAACACCTAAAGCCTTCTCCACTGTGTCTGCATAACTCCTCAAGAGCATCCAAATTCAGTGCTCTGATGCCTCGCTGGGCAAAGGTGTTTCCATGTGGAAGCAAGATGCCATTGATGCCTACGACTGAGAACCCAGTGTGATCCAGGAGATATTTCTTGTACCTCTCTAGCTACCTCCAGCCCTCTTTCTGTGGTCTCTACTGATGTGATCATGCCCATCCTTAAATCCTTCTAATTATTTTTACTCACTTTTGACTGAGTGAATTCAAAAGCAGCTTAAAAATCACCTGTCTGTCTGTCCTAGGATCTATCCATACATAGCAACTGGAATAAAGATGAATAAGTTGCAGAGGGTGGAAACACAGGAGCAAATGCTAAGGCAGCATACACTGTGTGTATGTCATATACAAGATTAAGGACACATAGTGCCCATTGTCTCAGCACACCCTGAGAGTGAGCTTTCATGTTTATACACATGTATTTGTGCATACATGGTGGTATACGTACATGATCCTTATTAATTAAAAGGAATAATTGAATTTTCATAGGTAGAAAGAAAGCATGCAACACGGTAAGCAAAGCTTGATCCTTACGTTACGTGCATATATACATATTCATTTAGAAACATATACATGTAAATGCTGCATAACATGATTAGTTAGACATCACAGATCTATACGTATATTCAATTATATACACATAGACAGGCATGATGAACCCATTGTAATTCTGTAATAATGCTCGTAGATTGTTCCACCCCAATTTGTCACAGATGCATTTAAACCACACAGCTCCTCCTCAGCAGCAAACAACGACCAGATGTATTTCCAAAGCACAGCAATCACATGCCACAAATTGAAAATAAGCAATCAAAGCCCAAACTTTCTTTCTTTCTTTCTTTCTTTTTTAACAGGAGAGATAGCATTTAAAAAGGCACACATACATATTACGAGATGAGGATCAGTTTGAAAAGATCCCACAATATCTGTTACCAAGAGCTTTGTTAATCTTTAAAAAACCCCGAATGACTATTTATAGGGAAGCTGTGAATTAACTAGGCTTTAATAAATAGCTCACAGGCACGGGTGTCAAGATTGTGCTTTTTGTTCTTATATGTGTCTGCATTTGGCAAAAAAAGAAGAAAAAAAAAAAAAGAGGAAGAAAAAAAAGGAAGCTATTATTTGTTATTCTTTTTCTGTAACAATTATTTCAAATTAAAAGCCCATCTGAAGAAAGGCATATGGATGGAGTGGGGGTTCAGCCCTAATTGAACAGCCCAGGACTCGTGAGGTTAATTACAGATATTAACGCTGTTGTTCTTCAGCTTCTTGCCCTCATGAAGGCTCCAGCTTCCAAATGACCTGGCTCCAACAATAAGACTCTCTTTAGCCCATTAACTAATTGATAAAAATGTGAGTGTTTAGAATGAGTCTAATTAAATCACCGAGCCTTACAATTACGAGTCCATTTGGTAGCTGTCGGGAGATGGGTAACCTCAGCTGGCATTGTAGGCGAATAAAAGATAAAAATAAAAGGGAGCTTAACCAAAGATCATTTTGAAAGCTGTTCATTTGAAGACAAAGTACACATTTGCCTGAAATGTATACATACACCACTTCAGACGAGCACGGTGTCGCGAAAAGAAAATGGAGCATTTAGCAATCATGATTTTTTTTTTCCCCCCAGCACGTGCATGAAATTCTCTCCCGGCTGTGTGATGGAATGAGCTACTTTCATAACCATTTCTGTGTTACTGGGAATAACTGGATGCTTTTGGAGCATCTAAGTGGATGACACCAGGTTCCTCAATGTTACTCACGTTTTACGCCCCTCTCTTTTATAACAGAGCACTCTCTGCAGTTGACATCCCCACGTCCCCTTTGGGGTTGCTCTAGAGTGCTGCTCTAGGGATAGCTAATCGTTCCCAAAGGTCCCATTGGTGAGGTAGGCTTGCTACAGTAGGGCAGATGTTCTCATACACATCACATTTGCCTTTGGGAAGGGAGCTGCAAAATATTTTGTGCATGAAACTCCTCTTGAAGGCATGCCTCTTGTCCTGAGCATCCCAAGTAGTCACCAAGTCAGAGAGTTTCACATCTAAAAAAGGATGGAGAGGTAGATGCCAATGCTTGCTGAAGGAATGGTTCCATAGAAGGGACCCTAAGCTGATCTCTTCCAACCCAAACCATTCTTTGATTCCACGATGCCATGATAAGGGCTTGCCAGGTGGAAAAAGAAAAGACTGAAGCTGGATATCACAATTGCAAGAGGGATGGAGGAGGTGAACAGGAGTGGATACACGCTGTCTCATGGGAGTATCAACCATGCTGATCATGTGATAACTTTGAAACAAATGAGAGTGGCTTTTCACCATTAACATAAAAAATGTACCCCAATAATATATGTAAAGATGCTGTCTCTGTCTTGGGAAATCGCTGAGCTGCAGACATCTTGAAACTGGAACAACATACAGAGGAATTTTCACTGTATGTTTGCCTTACTTGAATAGTCTACAGTCCTTACCATTAGCAAGATACTGGGATAAACTGCTTTTTTGGCTCACCCCTGTGAGCCTGCTGTTTGTACAGTCTCAGTGTGTGTCTACAGTGAGTGCACTACCCAGAGTATGTCTCTGACAGCACCACAGGCACTAAGAAATCTGGAAGAAGCTTTGCACAGCCTGTGAATGGCAGGGAGTTAGGAGGCATAGATCTTTAGGTCAGTGAACTATGGAGATTGTGCTTTGGCCTCTAAAATATGGCCTGGGTATGAACTGTCCTTGAGCATTTCTTGGCCCTTTGCATATTTCTAAGGCATATGGCTGGAGTCTGCCAAGATACTTCTACCTTGCAATAAAATGGCCAGCCTAACAATTTGCAAGTATTCATACATCAACTGTGAACCTCTTCACCTAGAGGATGTTTTCCCATTATTTCCTGCATTGGAAACCTAAAAAATCAAAGCACAATAAGGCAAACACACATCCATCACCTTTCTGTGTCAGTACGAAGTATTCTCACTGCTTGTTGCCTTCCATGTCTTGTTACTGATCATTAGAACATTACTTATGGTGATACTGGGGTAGATTGGAGGGTGAATTAGTTAATGTGCATGTTATGATGACAGAGAGAGCTACACACAGCATTAAAACCAAAAGCACTGTGTAAGCCTTGGCTTTCAGATGTCCTGAAATGCAAGCGCTTTCTGCACAAGCAGGGAAAACATGAGATCTATATTAGCACGGCAAGAGAAGAAGCCATCTCCTCATCTTCCATTTTCACAGCCTTTCAAATTGTCCTCTTTTCTTCTTTCATGAGGAAATCTGGCTTTCTGCGTCTAAAATAAACATTCATTCTTCTCTTTGCTTTTCTGCCTCTTTCTTTCCTGATATAAAGTTCTTGTTGCTAATGCACTTCACTCCTGAGAAAATTCCTGGGCTTTGGGTTCAGAAAGGGGATTGTGAGTGGAAATCCCGAACCAAGCAAGGCTCCAGACATGGGGATGCTGGTCTGGGCTAGGATGATATTTCAGGTGTTATGAGTAGGCAAAGCAGAAAGGCAGATTTGGATCTAGTCAGAGCTTAGTTCATTTCCGGCTTTATCGATATTTAACCAGCCTTGGATGCTACCCAGGAGGGACTTGGCAGCCAGTTCAGAGCATGGAGCACAGGTGTGATGCGCTCCTGCCAGTTTGCCTTGCTCAGAAGATGGGCAGCTGTGCTCAGTGCTTGACAATGTTTCCAAGCAGCCTTGCAGAGTAGCCCAAGGTAGAGCCTGCATCTTCAGATTAGTCTTGAAATGGCAGACAAAGATAACCACGTGAAAGTCCTGGAGAAAAGAGGTGATCTCTTGGGTAGATCAAGATGAAAGAGCATTTCCATCCATTGCTGCTCACTGAGATGTTCAGGATGGAGGGAACATCCGCTTACAAAAGACCTGGAGAAAAACAGTACAGGGGATCTTTTAATAGACAGAGTAGGCAGTGTCTTCCAATTCTTCACGACTGTCTCCATCTGCCAAGCAACACTGCTTCTGCCTTATCTGGATTGACCTTCAGCCAAATGGCTTTGATCCACAGCCCTGTCTCAGCCAGACTTTGGAAGAGGAGGGGAATGGCACAGTTGGGCAGGGGTAACTGGAGCACAGAGCTGGGCACTGTCAGCGGGTGAGTCTATGGCACAGGGAGATTCTCCGCCCCTTTCCGAGGAATTCACATATCTTTTGAGGAATATAAATTGAAAGAGCAAGGCTGATGGGATGGGACAAGCTGGAAATGGAGGAGGCTCTGGTCTAGTTTCTGGCAGAATGGAGAGGCTGAGTGGAGGCCCCTTGAGCTCTGAACCAGATGTCTGCAATGCACTGACACCAAGATATAAATCTCCATGAAACTCGAGTAATCAGTGAAGAGATTTTGGTAGTTAAAAGACAGAAATAAGGATTCAAGGTGGATGGAAATTTCTGTGATTTCTGTGCTCTCCATTTACCCAAAATTTCCCTAATTTTTTTTACGACAGAACTTCAGCTTCCAATAAAAATGTAAAAATAGCATTATTTTTTGGAAAGAGATTCTTGCACAGGTTTTGAGGGCCAGCAGAGGGAGGAAAGGATCATTCAGCCCATTTTACGTAGACTGATTTTTTCAGTCATTCTCATTTTCCTTCAATAGTGAAGACTATTTTAAAATGGAAAGAGAATCCTTAAAACACTCCAACGTGCTGTAAAACACGATTTTGTGGAAAACCTCAAACAAAAGTGGACAGCATGCTCAAAAAACAAAGACCTTCTCTAAGAGATTGTCAGAATTTGGCTGCGAATTGCTGCAGGAATTGACATCTTGGCTATCCCTCCTTTCTTCCTTTCCTTACTCAGCAATGCCTATCCTTTAGAGATCTCATCCCTGTTCCTGCAGCACCTCCATGCTCTTCTTCCACCAACCTACAGCTCCTGTGACATAGCTATTACCTGACTCTTGCTTTATCACCTCACCCCCCCTCCCAAAGAGCCACATCTCTCCTAGCAGTAATAACAGCACTCCTGGGCAGAGGGCTGAGATGAGGGCACCTGGCACTGTATTTTGTCCAGGGGTATTTGTGGCAGCTTGATTGGATTTAATTGCCAAAGATCACGTGCAGTGTCATACCGCAGGTGTAATGGCAAAGTATTAGAAGGAAACATAATTCAGATCAATCACAGATTCAGATTTGCTAAGGAGACACCTGCATGGTTGAAATCTCACTGTTTTCATGCTAGTCTATCAAACAAAGGGGAATTAATGCAGAAGATTGAAGAATGTGTGTGTGTGCAGAGGGGAGCAAAATCATTTAGAAATGCCTTGGAGTAATATCTGAATTGAAGTGTTACTATGCAAGTTCCTTTCCTAAAGACAAAGAAACTACTTACAAATATAAAGTTCCTGTCCTGGGCACATATGGCCCAACTGCAGGGTAATAAAGAAATGGCCCATTAAGGAATTAAATGCTTGTTTAGCATCTACCACGCCTGCTTTATCTGAGGACTTATCGTAATAATTGTTCGGTAGCATACTAAAAATATGAGTGTGTATCTCACCATAGGCAAAGGAGAGTGATAAGAATGGGTTTTGGTTTTAGACATAACAGCACACCCCCAAGAGGCAGCCAGTCAACAGGGGGTGTGAGCCAGTAACGTTTTTAGACCGGTGAGATTTTGGAACTACAAGATTTAAGGGCACATTGGACAGTTTCATATTTATTTATGTAACTGGAACAGATTGCCCAGAGATCTGTGGGTGCCCCATCCCAGGAGGTGCCCAAGGCCATGGATGGGACCTTGGGCAGCCTGAGTTTGTGGGAGTGTTTCTGCCCATGTGTTGGGGCTGGGTGATCTTTAAGGTCCCTTCCAACCTAAGCCATTCTCTGATACTCTATTCCAGGCAACCAGATTCTTGTACCCTATTACTGGAAAGAACTGCTTGGGTTGAGAAAATACCAAATGCAATGTTTAGATGCCTCTGAAATTGTGACCCTTGTCTTCTCACTACCCATCAGCCCAAAGTGGCATCTGTTTGGGTAGCTTTCAAGAGAATAGGCAAATTTCAAAATATTAGGTGAGATGCGCTGTGAGAGTTCTACTAAACTGTGCATGGAACTTTTCAAAGTCAGGAAGACACTGAGAAAATCCTATTTATGTGTAGATATAGCTTGATACGGCCATGGAAAGAAGATGAGCATATTCTACATGCATAAACGCACCCACTGCACTGTGTGCAAACTTCAAAGGTCTAAAACATTCCCCCAGCAAGTCCCACACACATTTTCATGTTCTGTGCAAAAGACAAGAGGATCCAATCAGCCATTTCTGCCACGAAGAACCCTTGGAGGCATCTGGCCCAGCTATACACAACATTCCATTCGTTTTATTTCCTCCCCCTTATGACAAAGCCTCATCCCAATGCACTGTTACAGCGGTTTGCTGCACAATCTCTTTGTTCCCCTGCAGGCCAGTCCATCTGCCTCCAAGAATCTAGGCTTGATCACAAATGTATTTTCAACGCATTGGTGAAACATTCACTTAAAGTTATCTTGTTTTCCCTCGGGAAATTTTCAATTAAACAAACACATAATAATTATTTCCTTTAATTACTCATCTCTGTTTACCTGAAGCTAGGGCACCTTTGCCCTTTTACACATCAGAGAGCCGTCAGATTGATTAATTACTATTTATTCACTTCTTGGTCTCAAAAATTACCTCTGTACTACGGTCATTTTAAGAAATATTAAATAAATGTCAAAGGGAACTGTTTTGCTAGACATTTAAAGCACAGGCTCAGTTCCTATGCAGTGCTTGGGACCTTTTTCTAATCCAAACCAGTCAGCTGGGGCAGTTATGGAGAGTTACCAACACCGAAAGGATGTGTTTGATTTCCAAGGCTTTCCCTCACTGTACCACACTTACCAAACACCAACAGGGTGTGTCAGAGCCAGTTGGGTGGTACGGAAGAAGGAACCACAGAATGGTTTGAGTTAGAAGGGACCCTTCAAGGCCATCTGGTCCAACTCCCCTGCAATGAACAGGGACACCCACAGCTCCATCAGTGCTCACAGCCCATCCAGCCTGACTTTTGGGTGTCTACAGGGATATCTACCAACCTCTCTGGGCAGCCTGTGCCAGTGCCTCAACATCCTTATTATGAAGAATGTTGCCCTTATATCCAATCTAAATCTCCACTCTTCTGATAGGGATGAGGTTGCTTTTTGATAGAATAAGGTTATTTCTTACAGCTGTACCTCCCACAAGAAACCTCAAGCAATGGGATGGAAAAATTCACTTCTCTGGAACCTCCTAGGGAGGTCTCATTCAGTTCCCAACCTCTACAGCTGTATCCAAGGCTCTGCTGACCTAGAAAATCATAGTTATAGTGCAAGCAACAGTCACCTGCTGCCCAGCCCAAACATCTGTGGAGTTCTGCTCTTTCTGTCCTTCACATCCCCCCAAAGCTCCCCACAGCTCCCGAAACCTGCTGCTTTTGCCTTAGCCTTAGAGAGCAGCATGCAGTCGGTTGGGATGGAAACAAGAAAGGGATGGATGATTCCTCTTAAGCCAGTATCAATATGTCTGGTAAACTACATTATTATTAATGAAACCATCAATATCAAGCTGCAGCTCCCACTCCCAGCTCATCTCCCAGGCCCTTCAAGCCTTGCCAGATCTTACCTGCCTCTTTCCAAGTTCCCACCCAGCCCCTGTGATGCTGCACTTGTAAAATGGAATATTGATGCTGTAAGGAGGAGGGCAAATAGAATCAATCTGCCTTTCACTTCTGAGCAGCCTCCAGCATGGTGAAGCAGGGAAGGGGCTCTGTGACTTTTACCTCCCACAGAATCCTCCCAGGCAGGAAGGAGTCCAGGTTGGGTTGATTGTTCTTTAAATCTCGGTTCCATGTGGTGCTGCCATGTAGAGAGCTTTCTTTTACCAAAGGAAATATATAATATTTTAAATTTCCTACACATCAATTCACAATACACATCAGCCCTTCCATTGTATCCTAAAGCACTCCATGTTTGCTTCCTTGGAAATGCAGTGAATATGTGCATTTTCACCAAGTTACGTGACTGTGTTTTCTCCACAACACCACCTCAGCCTTCATTAAAACAAGGTTCCTAAAACCATTTTCTCAGCCTGGATATCAGGAAAAGTTTCTTCAGCAAGAGGGTAGTCAGGCACTGGAACAGCCCCCAAGCTGCTGGACTTCAAGGAGCATTTGGACACCACTCTCAGACATGCAATCTGATTTTTGGGTGGAGCCAGGAGTTGGACTCACTGATCCTTATGGGTCCTTTCCAACTTGGGGTATTCTACAATTCCATGGTCCTTCCAGTGGAAGGTGTTCACATGTATGTGCAAATCTCCACATGAATGTGAAGTACTGGCAGAGCACGGAACGGATCAGCATCACCTTCGACAGCCAGCAGTCAGGATACAGGCACATCAAAACGTTCCATCAAAAGATTTAAGAGATTTTACAAATAAAGCTTCAATAAACATGACTGAGCTGCTCACATGCGTGAAGCTAGTCATGTATGTACACATTTGAAGAATCAAGGCTTATGAACCAGGACTCAGGGGGAGTTAGAAGATAATTATCCAAAAAGACCTACAGTGAATATCTGTGGGCCAAACAGCACCATATGTATGGTATATTGATTTGGTAGTAAAGGGATTATTTGAGTGATAGTGTCTATTCTGTATATTATTCAAATACAACAGATGGGAAATTGGCATGCCCTGTAAAATACAAAATTCAATATTCACCCAAGTGGGCTGATAAATTATCATAAACCATTTATGAATATCCCTCAACCATGAAGCCTAATAATAAAATAAAATTTAAAAGATGGAACTCTCAGTCTAGCTCTATCAAACAGCAGAGACAGGCGTACTCTGGAATAAGGATTCTGTTCTGTTATCTGAGCTGATCCTAGGCTGTGTTTTCTTCTGCAGCTTGGTCCCACCAAACCCAATAGAAGGTACATTACCACCAGTGATAAAAGAGGGAGACCATCCTGAAAGGGAATACTGATCATGAGAGAGGTTGGCATGAACTGGTATATGAAGATATATGAAGGTATATGAAGATATAGCTTCATCATTAGCCTTCTTTCCAAGCAGACTGCTATTTACATTGGCCATGATGTGGACAACGGCAGTCCCTGATGTGTTTGGACATCAGGGCTACTTTGGGTAACAGAAGGGAAAGCCAAATAGCAAACAAACTCTCAGTCCACAGCAACCTGGGATGAAGTGCCTCTCTTCATATCCCTCCAGACAAGGGGATGCCCACGCACATAGAAACCAACTGCAGTCTAACATGAACCCCACAAGCACAGATCACAAGAAAAAAAGTAAGAATTCATAACAACTGAAGTATCCAAAAGCCCAAAGGAGATTGGTGTCTGACCAAAGGAAACTTTTAGCCTCGTTAGGAAGTAGGACAAATTCATTGTCTCTAGCCAGATGGTGGCATTCAGCATAGCCAAGTGAGTAGGAAGGAATTTCTCTCTTACAGAGAAGAGCTCATACCAAATCTTAAGTGGACAGCCAATACAGTGCATGAAAATTAGGAAGGGATGAATATCCTGTCTTCCTTCTGTTAGTTTAGGTGCCTGATAGACTCTTGTCTAGACTGAGTTGCTGCACTTTCTTGATAAACCTGTTGTAAGCTGTTAAGAGTATTGATAGGAAGTTAGGCAGCATGGTGCCATCTGGACCAGGTCTAGCCAGTTTCCATGGCCATGCCTCGTGATGGACATGCTGTCATTTTCAGTTATTAACCAGACAAGAAAAAATAACTCCACCTCACACTCCTGTCAGCGAATCATTCTAGAAATAATAACAGAGCTGCAGTGAACAGACAAAGATTTCTGAAGATCTCAACCTCAAGAAGAGAAGCCCTGTGGAATTTCTCTACGTTTATTCTGCAGCATAACTCTCAGAGGAAGTCTACTTTTTGTGATACACGGTTGTATCCAAAAAAGGTATCTAGACAAAAGAACATCTATTGTGAGTATCTCTGCCGAGAAAAAAATAAGGCTTGCTTTCTGCCACAGAAACGATTTTCAGAATAAGGTGGAAATAATTCAAAAGGAATTTATAGTTAGGGGATTAATCCTCAAAGGAGGCAGAAAAATAAATTACCTGATTTTTAATATCTCTTAGCATCCAGCAGCTTCATTCTGATTTCTCCTTGAAAGGAAGACCACCTGTTAGAGCACCAAGATATGGATTTATCTAACAGTCTTTGGGAAAACACACTCATTTTTGCTCTTCAGAGATCAACTCAGTATTGTACATCTTTGCATTTAACTGCTCTATCCGTAAACTGACACAGCTGGAAAAAGTCCCACACATAATGAATATATGATTCCTCTGCACAACTCACTGTATCCCTAGGGTATAAACCCTCGTGTTATTAAATTTCAAGTATTTAGAGGATGACTGCAGATGAGACTAGGAGGCTGGAATTGTTTCCCTGTCTCTATCATGGACCTGCTAGCCAGAACACTTCATCTCAAGCTTTCTATTTAACTGCCTACACTTTGTCTTTCCGATGGAGACCACATAGTCCTCCAGGATCTCTCATTAACAGAATCTGACACCTCTATGCCCCAGGCTTCAGTGAGGCCACGACTCACTGTCATTGTACAGCTCATTATCAGTATGTGTGCTGGCTTCTTCAAGGAACATTCAGGAAAGGAAGGGGAAGGTGCATGTGTCCTTCCAATGTTGTGCACAAAAGCTGTTATGAAAGCAGAGGAAACAGCTGAAGACATCCAAAGTCACCTTTGGATCTCAGCCCTGGTGATAATGGTGCGGAGTAGAGCTGTGATACAAAATATTTCATTTGATACTTTACAGATGTGAACCAGACCTCACAGCAGCTTCTCAGGTAGACTTCACAGCAATTGCTCAGGTTGATGGGCCCTGACATCTCTCTCCTTTTTTTGTTTCCTTAATTGTGCATCTTTGTCTAGCACACAAAATCACCAGATTATCAACACAGAGCACCTCAAGAGACCCTCCTAAATCCATGGTAAATGAGTGTCCTGACTTTCAAGATCTTGCAGCTGTCCCTGTTGATCCTGCTTAGTCTAAGGCAAAGAACTCCATGAAACTCCTCTGCTCTGTTTCATGCCTTGACTTGAGCTTTGAGACCACTGGGATATGGGCTAAAGATACGTCTTTTTTAGAATCACAGCATGGCCTGGGTTGCAAAGGAGCACAATGCTCATCCAGTTCCAACCCCCTGCTGTGTGCAGGTCGCCAACCAGCAGCCCAGGCTGCCCAGAGCCACATCCAGCCTGGCCTTGAATGCCTGCAGGGATGGGGCATCCACAGCCTCCTTGGGCAACCTGTGCCAGTGCCTCACCACCCTCTGGCTGAAAAACTTCCTCCTAATACCCAACCTAAACCTGCCCTGTCTCACTTTAAAACCATTCCCCCTTGTCCTATCACCATCCACCCTCACGAACAGCTGCCCCCTGTCCTGTATTTTGGGTTCCCCTCCTGTTTTCTTGGCAGTGGATGTGATGTGCTGACAATGGCAGCTGTTTGCACACTACTGATCTCAATCTATGTCCATGAGAATGGGAACCCAGCCCATCCTCAATCTTTTTTGATTCAAATCCAAACTGACCACTGGATAGCCCTGCCAACTCCATGCCATCTTTCTTCCTTTGCAAATAAAGGTTTTCAGCTCTGCTGCTCCACAATGTTAGCTGCCATGTAAACTCAGTCTTTTTCATCTTCCGAAGAACAATTTCTATCTGTTCACTTTGCATGATAGAAGGTCTGGTCACACAAATGCAGGTTTGTCTTACTTCCCTGTTACTTTGCCATTTGCTTTACGACCAATACAGGCGATGCTGCTTTTATAGCTGTACAGATTTTTGCACCCCAAAGTAGCAGTGCACTGATGTGTCGTTGCTGTAATTAAGAAATACAAAAATGATTTGTTAGCGAAGAGAAAAAAAAAAGACAGAAAGAAAGAGAAGCCCCCTGCAACATAATTGGTCACTGCTATGAATCTGCACTCAGGGGACAGATAGCACGACCAGAGGTAATAGCTTACACACGTATTCTTGAGCTGTGCAATAGATGGAAAAGTGTCCCAGATGGATTGGGCAGGGGCTTAGTTCCGGGATTATGATGAGACAGTGGGTAATTATTGAGTGGCATTGCCTCAGCGCTGATTATATCTGCAAGCTTGTTCCTTTCCTTCAGAGGAAAGCATTGATAAAGATAAACCATGCTGCTCTATGTCCTTCATGTAGCACAAAACAACACATTTCAATCTAACAGGATCAGGTCTCCACTTTGATCACAATCTGTTACCTAGATGTCTTTGCAAATTAATCAGCCCTGCTTGTTTAGCTCCAGTCAGTTTGTACTGCTAAATTAATAAATGTACTAGGAGCAACAGAATACATAATTAAATTCTACAGTTTAATCTCCACATAATAATTTTGACCTTAGTCTGGGGCCTCTGTTATAGCCAGCAACACATTGAATAGACACAGACCTTGCATTGCAGCTTACACTAACAATCTACCTTGAATGATTACTCAGGGGCACCATAATCAAGAGCTACTAAAATCAGAGAAAGCAGGAAGCACAATTAAGAAAATAAAATTGTAATCAAGGCTTCTGGCCACATAAAATAAAAGGGAGCTAATGCAGCATAGGCGTACATCTATCTCAGAAAAATATAGGAAGATACTCTGCCATGGCTCAGTTAACCAGGAAAAGTCAGTTTGTATTTCCAGCATCAAACGCAACTGAAAGCAGCTTGAATTCCTAAGATTCCCAGAAAAGCAGAGGATGGGTAATGTTCTTCAAGGAAAAGTTTTGGAAAGAATGGGCTGTGCCATGAATCTTAGAATCATAGAGTCATAGAATGGCTTGGGTTGGAAGGGACTCCAAGGATCACCAAGTTCCAGCTTCTCTGCCACACTAAAGGTTGCCAACGGCTAGATCAAGCACTCAACTGGGTTGCCCAGGGTTGCATCCAACCTGGCCTTGAACACCTCCAAGAATGGGACATCCACAGCCTCTGCAGGGGAATCCTCTGAAGAGGATTTTTGGGCCAGCCTTGAAAAAGATCAAAGACGTCTGATGTTAGAATGAAGGGAAAAGAGAAGTTATTGCTGAACACGCTCCTCATAGACAGCTTCATGTGGAAGGTGCAGGGGAGCATGGAGCTTTTACCTTCAGCTTACCTACAAAGAATGGATTCTAAGGGACTTCCAGAAGAACCTCATGAAAGGGGGGGAACAGAAATCCCACTTTGATGTGTAAATGCTGTTTTAGGTCTCTGCTTTACGTTGTCATGCTCTTCTGTCAGTGTTGTTTACTTGTAACCGCGTTGGTTCAACTCCAGGCTCTTCAGGGCAGAAATAGGATTTTCTGCTTTTGCCAAGTCTCTGCCGTACAGCTCCATGGACTACAGCTGAGGACTTTCAGCAATGTTTTAGTAAAATTATATTTTATACATGTGTATATATATATGTATATATATATATATATATATATATATATATATATATATATATATATATATATATATAAAATATATAGGAAACTGTTCAAACCCTTTCCTCATGTTTTCTTCCAGGACACAGAAAACATCTTGATGTTCACCAGGCAAAAACAGACTTTTGAAGGTTACGGATGTTTTCAGTAGTTAGCATGAAACTCTTCCCAGGACATTTGGTTAGAGCTAAGAGCTTGCTGTGGGCAGAGCATCTGAAGCTGTTTCTACACAGGGATGTACAGTGGGAATGTATCTAATGGACATCACAGGCAAACTAGATTTTCCTGCATCCACACAAAAACCTAGCTGATTATTTATGAAAAGATTAATTATCATGAGCCCTTTCTTTCCACTTGCATCTGAGGCTTCTTGGCTAAGTAATGAAATGAGTCACAGACAATGTCTCGATGTGTTGATGGAATCAGGTCAGTGCTTTGTTGGCTTTTTGTATTGAGCAGTAAGGCTGTAGCACACAGCATAATTGCTAGTAGATATGCAGACAGCAAGGCACATTGGATTAATCCCCGAGATGGAACTCCCAGTATCCACTATTAACAGAACCTTTGCCTGCCTTAAGGAGAAAGAAGTGTCTCCAGGACAAACAGGAGTTGCTGGCTGCCATACATTCAACATACCCTGTTGGGCTCTAACATAAAGGCAATGGTGAAGAATGAGACAATGCTGAAGATTGATTCAAAATCAGCTAATTAATCTTCGTAGCACTGAGTGACATAGTTTAGTGAGCACGGTGGTACGATTTATTTGATGGTTGGACTTGGTCATCTTAGTGACCTTGAAGTCCCTTCCAGCCCAAGCCATTCTATGATTCTATTTTGGGGCCAGCAGACTGACAACACAAATGATGTAAAGCTAAAGCAGATTATCACTAGAAATTGTTCAGAGACCTGTTGCAAATGATAAACCAAAATACTTGCTTTAGAAGTCAACACATCTGAAGAAACTAAAGCAGATCAACAATGAAATTATCTGTCAGTAGCTACATGTATGTTTCCTTTAGAATCATAGACTCTCAGAATGATTCAAAGGACATCCAGTTCCAACCTCCCTCCCACAGGCAGGGTTGCCAGCCACTAAATCAAGCACCCGATCAGGCTGCCCATGGTGGCCCCATCCAGCCTGGTCTTGAACAACTCCAATACTTATGTTTAAACCCAGTTAGCTGACTTAATTCTCTGTGATTGCAGATAGTATCAGAAGCTTAAACAACAGTTTGGCAGCCAGTGTTCAGTGGGCCACATGATTGGTAACACGTACTGACTGAGCGGGGACTCTTTGTCCCGGATGTAGACTGCAGTAGCTGACACTAGAGTTCTCTGCAGAATAGAATGTAAGCAACAATATTTTTCACATACCTGTAAAAAAATGCAATGTGATCAGTTCAAGTGCAAGGAGCACTTAGAGAATTCAAAACTATTTAACATTAGTGGTCAAACTCTCAAACAATATGGAATAATGGCATGGGAAGGTGTTGAATTACAGCTATCGGTGCATCTTCCCCTTTGACTCTCAATAGGATGAGAGGGTATGGCCTAAAGTTGCATCAGAGGAGGTTCAGGTTGGATGTTAGGAGAAACTCCTCAGAAAGAGCAGTGATGCAGTGGCACAGCTGCCCAGGTAGGTGGTGGGGTCACCATCCCTGAAGGTGTTCCAGAACCATGGAGATGTGGCACTGAGGGATGTGGGCAGAGGGCACGGTGGCGTGGGCTGGAGTTGGGCGTGGGGATCTTGGAGGTCTTTTCCAATCTGAATGATTCTACGATTCTATGAAATTCCCTTTCCTCTTCTTTGCTGACAAGGTGCAAAGCCCCTATGCATTCACTATAAAAACCCTGTATCCAAAGATCATGCATTACATGCGTGTATTTTTTTTTCCACAGCTTTCAATGCAAGCTCATTTGCCACTTACCTCACAGCACTTCTCCAGTACTCATCAAAGTTTAGACACAACTTGCTCCTTCAGCCCTGCAGAACTAGAGAAGTGTTTTTGATGTACAGATACTACCAGGAAGAATGGAGCACCTTACTCTATCTAAGATTCATGTCTTTTGGCAGATGCTTGTATCATCATCAAATATCATATATCAATATATCATATATCAATATACTGTAATATAACATCATATATACACTGTAATATACTGTAATAACGTCACTTTTCCTGTGTGCTCCATGTAGAGCAATACAAACTGTGATCCTGTGAACTGTGTTTCTATGCAATATCTGTTTTGTTTATTAAAACGACATTAAACACGATAGAAGAGCAACCAGACGTTCTTTGCTTTAAACAGCTATAAAAATGACACATAACTAATCTACAATTTATTGTATTAGTGACTCATAAGCTGTTATTAATGAGTAACTAGACAATTTAAATCTTCATGTTTACTAAAAAGGGAGAAGAAATGTAAAAACAGCATGAGGAAGAAAATGCATATTCTATAAAGAACAAAAAATGGACACTTCTTGCACTGAAACGACAACACAGGCAATCAGCCCTGTTCACCATTTATATCAATTATAAATGTAAAGATCAACTGGAATATGGAAATCTCTGGTGGCCAGGGGTATTAAAAATATTATGCAGAATTGTCATGCACTGCTCTTAAAAATAAACTCCAAACCTGTGCGTAATGTTGGAGTAGATAAGCATTTGCAGTCAGGTTGTTGATCCAAAGAGAGTAATTAAAGAAGGTGAGGTCTAAACTTGTCAAAGTCATTTTGCCCTACTTTCCTATTTATAGGTTTCAAAATGGAAAAAGCCTTCAAAAGGATTTGCATCCTAGCTTCCCTCTGTAAAATCCTTCTGCAAGAGATTTGAGAATTAGCTGCTGTGCCTGCAGTATATTAAAATCTTTGACAGCCATCCACTTGGGGAATCCCTGGGAAAAAGGAAAAAAAAAAAAGAAAGAGAAAGAAAAAGGAACAACACAAAAATAACCACCTCACTTTGCTTCAAAAGGTTCCCAGTATCACTTGAAAGCGCAGAATAAATCGCCGCTCTTCAGAATCGTCCCTAAGGCAGCGGGGTCCTTTGGTGGGAAGAGATGTGTGCCAACACGTGGCCCTCCTGCCCACTGCCCACCTGCTGCAGGCTGTGGGGAAGGGGTTTCCCCACTCTCCAAGCACAGATAGAGCAGAGAGGAGAGGCTCTTCTCTCTCACTGTGGTTTGGTCGGATAACGTCTAGCTATCTTTTCACTCTCATGTTGGGAAATTATCTTGGCCAATTAATGTTTAACTTTCTTTAAATGCTGTGGGAATCATAGAACCACAGAATCACCAAGGTTGGAAAAGACCTCCAAGATCATCCAGTCCAACTGTCCATCTATCACCAATAGTTCTCACTACTGACAGAAATGCCTTACATAAAAAAGAAAGTTTTTAACCCCCAAAGCTGGAAAACTCTACATTTTTGTTACTGGATATTTTTAGCAGAGATTCATCTTGAAAAACAATTAAAACTGTGATTTTGATGGAAATTAATAGAAAAGGAAGAGACAATGTTACTGCAAATTACTCAACAGCTACACACTCAGCTACCAACCAAACTTTGACATGGACATTTTATACACTTACCACAAAGACAAGCAATTTTCTTAGAGCAGTTCTCCAATAGACCAGACCTGTGCTTCTTAAAATTGACAGCTGAGCTTTGCTTTGTCCTGTGATAGTGCAGCCAAGCATTTCCTTGGGCTTATAGTATAAACATATGCCCCACAGGAGAACCATAGAATCATTAAGGTTGGAAACAACCATTAAGGTCATCTTGTCCAATCCCAACCCACCACCTCCATGCCCTCTAACCATGTCCAATGTTCCATGGATAATCACTCAGCAAACAGACAGGTACGTGCTGTCAGGGACACAACATTATCTGACAATATGACTCTTCACTTCCACTTATCTGAACTTCTCTGGGCTAAGCCATGAAAAGGCACGGCACTATCTAACAGCAGTATCATAGCTGTAAGCTGATAAGACAAAAAAAAGATAGATAGTGATGGAAATATTTTGGGAAAGTAAAAGAAAATATAAATAGCTGACTCATTTCCTAGACTGTTGTGATTATTTGGAAAAGCAAGTGAGTGAATGGTTTTATTTCTCACTTCCTAGCTCTAATTTTCAACTCATCTTCAAGAAGTTTATTTGTCATCACGAGGATTAAAGGTGAGCTGATACGGGCATGCATCATAAAAGAAATTGCTTCTGCTTCCTTGGCATTTGACAGTCCCGAGAGATGAGTAATGGGAGAGGAAATGTGTTTTTTATGCCCACACAGAACTTGCTGAAGGAACCAAAGTGAGAAGTGTCATTTAGATAATGAAAAACAGTGTCCAGAGACAATCAGAGCTTGCTCAAGAGCAAGAAGATAGCATGTCTCCTTTCTTCCATGCTTTTTCTGACTGCGTGGACCAGATTTTAGCTGTGTAACATCACACAAGTCCACCCACAGCCAACAGTTTCCAACAGCTGAATATATCATAGAATCACATAATGGCCTGGGTTGAAAGGGACCACGCGATCATCTGTTTTCAACCCCCTGCTATATGCAGGGTCACCAACCAGCAGCCCAGGCTGCCCAGAGCCACATCCAGCCTGGCCTCGACTGCCTCCAGGGATGGGGCATCCACAGCCTCCTTGGGCAACCTGTGCCAGTGCCTCACCACCCTCTGGGTGAAGCTTTATCCAGAAGCTTTGTGCCATTTTGAACACATTTTAATTCTCCTTTTTTTTCCCCACTGCTGCTACATTCCAAGAGAGCATTCATCCCACAAAGCCTTATCTACAAAGGCCTGTTTAGAAGACACAACTCTGCAGCTCCTTAATATCCTGGGAGGAAAGTCTGATTTATTTGCTTGTCTTAGTAATATTTTATTCCTTAATTCATCGACTAAATTATCAGGGAAAGAAAAGCAATATTTAGAAAAGAAAAACCCACTCCTTACTACATATTGTGTCTCTAATAGAGATATCCCCATACCCATTCACTCTTCAGTTTAAAGGAGCCTTCATCCTTATTTGCTGCTGGTTGGACTAGATGATCTTAGTGCTCTTTCCCAACCTTAATGATTCTGTGAGTCTATGATTCTGCATCACTCCCATCAGCTCCTCACCTGGTTTGCACAGATGCACACACTGGCTTCGCAAACATGGCACATCCCTGAGTGCTGGCCATTGGACACAGCCCTTTTTACCCCAAACATCACAAGTATCCTGACTCGGGAGCCAAAGGCTCTGAAAGACGACATAGTGACATACTGGTGTTAATTGTTCTGACAAGGACCCTCTGAGCAGTGTCATTGGAGGTGACAGTCCCTGCCAGTCTCCAGCTTAGCAGCAAGGTCACTGAGGAAAGGCAGTTTCCACTAATGCTGTCGGGCAGTGGCTGTGCACAGCTCAAATAGAGCCGAAACCTTCTGTTAATGGGCTGTTCCAGAGTGACCACAATCCATGGGTAGCTCCAGAGTGACCACCATCCCTGGGGACAAGACATAGCAATAAGAAGGATAGATAGAGCAATGCACTTAGAGGTGCCTATGTTATTCCTCTTCAGATGAAACCAAATGAACAAACAGATAAAACAAATGAAATGAAAAGAAATAAACAAAAACATGGAGGAACGAGAAAGGGTTTCATTTTCAAAGTATCTCTGCTAATGAACTAGCAAATCTGTGAAGCAAGAAGACCCTGGTCAAAGCAAGTGAGGCTTGGATGGAGCCCTCCCTCCATTTTTAAGGCTTCTTTTGTTGCCCAAAAGCACAGTTCACCATCCCTGACTTCAGAAGTGAATAGCTGGGGAATGTCTCAGGCACCTGAACACAGCTTGCACATGGCAGAGTTTTACTTCTCAAGGCACTCAGGAATGTGGCTCGCTGCTCCCATTGCAGCAGCTGCATGGGAACCAATGTCAGAGACATTCACTTGGAAAGAGGATACTCTGCAAAGCAAATAAAAGCCATCAGCAAGGAGATGCAGCACTGTGCTCCCTGTAAGTTCAGCACAACACTGACCTCCTTCCCTGGAGGTACCACTCGCCCAACAGGTGATGTTTGACTCGCTGGTCAGGAGGTGACAATGTGCTAGGAATAGGAAATTCATATCGTTTGTATTCCTTTTCCTCTGCTATTCTAAGGGTTGAAAGGGCCACCATTTTAAATTTAATTTACAGGGTATACTGTCTATCTGTTGGAAACACGAGGAAGCAGACCTTGTCCTAGTATTTATCAGACACATGCCGCCCATCTGCTTGAGCTGGGTCGAGGAGGATTTGCTGTTAATCCTTCAGACCCATCTGCAGGGGGTTCAAAATGCTGACCAGAAAGCTAGACAAGATGAGGTTTATTTAATTAAAAAAACTGCTCCGGAGGTTACTGGAAATCACTCTGAAGAAGAAATAGCTTTTGATCATGTCACTTCTAGGGGAGGCGGGAGGGGAAGGGGAGGCGGGCAGTGTTTTGCATCAAAATAAGATTGCGACTATGGGTAAATAAGTAAAATGATAGATCTGAGCTGAATAACCCCGTGAGGGGACATTGCTATCTACCTGTTACAACACATGGAGGGAAAACAAAGCCCCTGCTTCAGCTTGGGTGTTTCACCAGCACATTGCAGGGCTTGGCCTCTAATCTGGGCCAAGTATGAAAGGCAGAAATTGGGTTACTCGTGCATGCACACACACAGCACACGCATTAATCTGCAGGTTTGTTTGCATGGAGAGACAACCTAGAAAACAACTTCAGAACTGCAGCAGGTCAGCACTGCAAAACCTGGCATTTACATCTGCCTGCTCTGTGGAAGGAACACCAGTTCTTGTAGAATTGTAGAATTTGAGGGGAAGACAGCTAACCTGAGCTTTATTGCTTTAACATTTAATTTCAGCTTTTCATAATCAGGGCTACCACCACGCAGATCCATTTACGTGGAAGTGAGGAACTCCAAAATCCCAGCTACGTTTCTTGCTGTGTTGAAAATGGGCATCTGTCATGATATTACTTCTAATGAAATATTGTGTATGTGATGGCTTTAATGCAGTGCTGTCTTTTGGGAGAAGTGGTTTGCCATGGGAACAACCCTTATACTCCTGATTGTTTTCCTGTGGCACAACAACTTTTGATGTAACTCATACAGACGATTTGTCCCAACCTCTCCCAGGGCTCTTCACCTAACCTAGAAGGGTCCACAGTCATTTTCTTTTTTTTCTTTGCTATTTCTTTTAAGCATAAACATCCACAGGCAGTAAACAATGACATTTCTGACCATAAGCTGGGAGACACAAGGTTTAGCATTGTGGTCCAATACTCGGCACACTGGTGACAGAGAGCTCCATCTACAGACCAGGGGCACCCATCCTGCAGAAGGATGGATCTCAGAAACCACTTCCAGGAACAATCTTATTCCCTTGCAGAGTGGCAAGTGAAGATCCACACTGCTTGGGGTCAGATAGCAAAGCCTTCTGCTTTGTGGCTGAAGATAACCTCCCAGCAATGTAATTTTATCTACTGCAAATTATTCCTTAGCTTCCCATTGCAGGATTTGCTTCACCTGATTCTGGAGCTGCCTGCTATCAGATAGAGAGTTAGAGGGATGTTTTGATTTATGAGAGAAGTTCTCGTGGAAAGTGCTTGGGTGAAGAAAGAAAATCTCATCCAGAGATTATGAAGATGGAAACTCACTGTGTTTCTTTTATGATTACCAGGTTAACCAGCTATGCATTGATTGTACAGATAGAAGGCCTCTAAAGTTGGGCAGGGCCACTAGACATGTTCTCTTCTCTGGACATACAGCTTCAAATTACCTATGGGTCTTTTGTTCCCCTTCCCCAGAGCCTCCCAATCCACGTATTTTTACTTTTTACTCAGCAGTTCCTCCAGTTGTTATTCTCAGTCATGCAAAGGTGGCATTAACCCTTCCCAACCACCCACACCATAAGTTCGTAGCCAGGGCTGTGTGAGCAGATCTGAGCCCAGCCCCATGCTTGCTGTGCCAAGAGAAGACAGCACTGCTGCATGAATTCAGCCAGTTCTGCTGGCTGTTACCTCAACTTGAAAGGTGCAGATGTGGCATTCAGGGCCATGGTTTAGTGGGCAATATAGGCAACAGGTGGATGGTTGCACTGGATGATCTTTCCAACTTAAATTGTTCTGTGATTCTATGATTCACCCATCACTGGCAAAAAGGAATACACATCCTAACTAGCTTTGGATTTAAGGTCCTACTGTGCTTATAGTTGTCAGATGCTGGACTGAGAGTCAAAGCCACTGATGCTGAAAGCACATTCTTTCTGCCTTCTCCATGGCAGGGAGTGTGTACAAGCACCTCAAGTCACAGCAGTGTCCACCAGGACCCCTTTGAGAGGTTTCAAACCTCTGTGAAGCCCAAACATCACAAGGCAAAACATGGCTGAAAGGGAATTCTTAATGACAGTATTTAAAAGATGGCAAAGCCCACTTTCTCAGCACAGATACTCAAATTGTGCACGGGTCCCCTATTTACACATGCAGAGTGGAATTTGCACATGCAATTAAGTTGATTGACATTTTCTTACTGTGTAGAGACCTTCATCGGCAAACATTTGTGCAAGAAATCAAGTGAGTGATATTTTTAAATGCCCACCCTGGCATGCAGGAGGAAATGGTAAGGAAACAGCAAGGACACAACTTCTTAGATGAATTCATCTGAGCACTTGTCAACAAATGTAATGAACGGAAATCAGAGGAGCAAATGACAAAAGCCATTGGTTCTGGGAAAAGAGCCTAAGAGATGGTGTTAAAAGTGTCTCAGGAACAAGCACAGATCAACTGGTATGTCACTTTTGTCATAATTAGTTGGCAAAGAAAACAGCAAAGTCAAAGTCACAGTGGTGCACCGCAGCCCTCCTGTTAGCAGAGCAAGGCTATCGATCCCATCACTCATTTATTTAGGAGGCAGAATTTTAAACAGGAACGAGAACAGAGTCACCGTCAAACCAGTTGTCAGCTGGATGTCACCCTAGGCAATTAGCATGCTCCTAATGTGCTACAAATTTTAAGCCCAAATTCTGTCCTCAGATGCTCGCGTTCAGCTCACACTGACTTTGCAGAGCACGTGGTTCAGAGAGCAGAAACTACAGAAGATCTGCAGGTAGATATTGCAGAGGCTTTAGACAAAGAGCCTGGGCTGGGAGGAAAGGAACAGGAGAGCTCTACTACGATGCTGCTAACAGAGCAGGAGGCATGAAATACCCTCCCTGTCAGACTGAGTAGGCAAGGATGCAAATGTGCCCAAAGTAGCACTGGAAATGGGATGTAAATGCATTTGTAAGCGCCACAGGTAGTTGGCTATTAATAAATCTGGGGTTGATCCTTCGCAGGTGTAAGTCATTCGAATTCTGCTGATTTCCTTTGTTTGTACCAGCTGTAGATCTGCCTGTGTGTTGTTAAAAACAATATATCTCTTACCTGGGCCAAATTTGGTTCTCTGTTGCTGTGACTGGATTAGCTCCACTGAAATTAATGGGAGAAGTATGAGAGATGTGGGCAATGTGGGAAAAGAGATCAGAACATGGCTGCTACATTTGTTAAAGTAGAAAAGAAACGCTTTCATATAGACATACGAGCAAATCTGTTGCACGTTGGACTGATTGGACATTTTCCCTTAGAAAAAAAGGAAAACAAACTCCTTTCCCTTCAGAAAATGACATTTTGTACAGAACAAGATTTCCCAAAAGGGAAAAAATGTTTCCTAGAAACGTTCCAATCTGAGATGTTCCAACCAGAAAACCAATAATTCTTCTTTTGTTCTACATCTGCCTGAGTCAGGAGACTTGTGATTTCTCCAAGCAACTCAGCTACTGGAAGAAATGAGGGTATGTTATGGTAGAATCAGTTTAGCTCATGTTAGGCTTTCCTGGGATCGCAGGACACACGTAGCTACAGCTCCCATCCAGGCAGAAGCAAATGATGGTGACCTGATTCAAGCAAAACTCTTTCGTTTTAGCTCAAAATGTCAACATGAAATGCTCTGACATTTGCAAACAAATTCTTTTTAGGAACTATGTGTTCCAATTTGAGATGAAAACAAATACGAAAATACCAGAATTTCCCACGGGATAGAAATCCGGTTTTCATCGAGAGATCTCTATTGAGAGGTCACTTCTTTATTACAAAGCCACTGCTTTCTACGGCGATGCCTGAATTAAAATAAAAGATGGTTAGGGACCCAATTCTCATCTCACAATTGGATGGCCAACTGTCCTCCACCAGCTGGCTCCTCTGCCACTGTCTTGGGCACAGAAAGTTGAAGAATCCAGAGCAGAGCCTGACAGTGACAACCACAGTACCAAAGGACAGAACTTTCAGAAGTCTCGTCTATACGTCTGCACAAAGAAGGGGTAATTTCAAGCTTTAGATCAGGTACCTCAACATCTTATCCAGTCCAAGGCTGTACATCAGCAAGGATGGAATTTCCACAGCCTTCCCAAGCCCCTTTTCCAGTGTGAACTGGAAAAGTTCCTCATGTGAACAATCTTTTCTTAATACCTAACTGGAATTCTTCCTGATGTAGTTTATGACTGTTGCCTTTTGTCCATTAACGCCAAGAATAATCCGTCTCCATCTTCTGACCATGACCCACCCTCAGCTTTCCCTTGCTCTGGCTGAGCAAACCCGGCACCTTCAGCCTCTCTGTGCTGCAGGTTTCTGATCACCCTGGTGGCCTCTGCTGGACTCACTCCAGTTACTCAGTGTTCCTCTTGTAGTGGAGAGCCTGAAGGCGTACACACAACTGCATATTTAATTGGTGAGTGGCATGGACAACAAGAAGGCTGATGTTTCAACCTGATTCTTGCACTTCCCTTACTTAGCAGTGGCATTTTCTAACTATTATTAGAGAGACAACACTCCTGGATTGTGTAAGTCATCTCAATTCTCTAGGCACCAAAACAGAGACAGACTGGTTTACACCAGGTCTGGACAAGGCTGGCTGTCTCCTCAGCATCTCCGTTACCATTGCCATTTGAACAAATAAAACCATGATTGCAAATCACTCACCTGCTTATTTCATGTAGCAAAATAGCCAATGACACAACCAATGTTCCTGGGGAGAACAAGTCAGTTCATGGAAGTCATAAATAGGTGATAGCACTTGGAGCCGTAGATTGTATTGGTATACATGTATAGGGGGCAAATACCAGTGTATGTGCAGAGAAAAGCAGGAGAAGTGAACATTCAGGAAAGGCAGCGTGTAATTCTCTGCACCAAAGCAGAATCATGCACAAGCCACCAGAAAATGCCATATACATGCATGAATAACCACCACGACATGCCACTGCCTTCTCTTTAGAACTCAGTCACAAGTCTGGGCACTGTTTCTCCCCACCACATAAACTTTCCCTTATACAAGGTGCCCCTACGTTGGGATACCTTTGGCCGCCATTAACATTGGGTTTCCATGGGATACTCCACCTTTTTGCCAGAGGCTGAGCTCCCCCAGTGTCTTTGGGAGTCCCTTGCTTTCTGTGCCTTGTTACTAGTGTTACCTCTGGCCAACTCCCCAGGCCTTTGACACCTATGGAAAGGCTTTGAGGGAGACCCTAAAACCACCAGAACATGAAGTTCATTCTCAGTTATTCATCCCATAGTCTCATCTACTGTTCCAAAATATACAGCATATATATACAGCCATACATGATGAGACAGCATTGACTAAATCTGGATTTCTACTTTATTACAAGACACCATTGACTAAACCTGGGTCTCTACTTTGTTACAACAGTGATTCATCTCCTATCTCTAACTTAATAGAGTTGATTAACATTTGGATTTGGCAACCCCTTGATTAAACACGATACCCACAAGGAAGACAGTAGCAGAGACCAGTTGCCAAAATGGGAACTGGGAACTTCCTGTCCAAAAATACGAAAGAAAGAGGCAAAAACAAACAAACAATAGACAACAACCAGCTCTTTCATCTGCTTCCTATGAGGACTCCGTTGTGTCTGTGTCACTGTGCAGAAGGCAGTAAGAGACGATGTCGACAGATGGGGAGTTGAGGACACAATTCACCCAGCCTTCAAGAAAGCTTACAGTCCTGTACTATACATTAATCCACAAGGTCAGTAATGGGGAGGGGGGGGAGACACTAACCGTGTAAGCAGATAAAGAATTAAGATGGAGGTAGCAGACAAAGCGGGCACGTCTGTAGCATTTAGTGTAGATGGGGGAATCTGGTGGAATGTCACAGGGGGCATTTCAGCTGCAGGGCCCTTTGCCAAAGGCATGACCAAAGGGAAAGAAAAGAGCAGAAGGAAAGAAAAGGTGCAGGAGACACTCATCCAAGTGACAGCCAGTGCTGAACAGGGAGTAAATTAATCCTGGATGACACTGACAGACTAGGATTAAGTAGCTCACACATGTCATTAGGTTGCATGCACATATAGATGAGCTAACAAAGATAGGGACAATGCTTACCCCAAATAATTGAGGACACAATGAAAAAAGGGTCAGAGGAAGGCTGCAAAAATAGTAGACCAGGAAACTTCCAGAGAAGACTTTCAAATCAGTCCTGTACTCAGTCATTCCCTTGCCAAAGCATCTATTCCTACTCTTATCACCTCTCCTCATCTGCTTGACTTTCCTTTCATGCTAGCTTCTCATTCTTGCTGAAAATATAGTTTTCCTAGATCTTCCACACGTTGTCCTGCTCTCCAATTTCTGTTACACCCAGCCTTCCACACACCCCTGTCAAGCTCCATTTCATTCACAAAAACCATCACTATGGTTCACCTGATGAGAAGTAACTCAACTTGGTGATCTTACCCATCTCTTCCAACCTCAATGATTCTACGAAAGCTTCCCCTCAGTTCTGCAGTTTATTTCCCCCTGCCCACTGTCAGGCTTCTACCTACTCCCCTGGAAACCCACCCCGGGAGTTCCTCTTTTGCAAAGTGGTAAAGCACACACAGCACAGCTTTGCAGGTTATGTTTTCAGGACTTGTTTAAGACAAGCACTGCTACCAGTAAATGACAGAGCTGAAATTTTCCTCGTCGTCCTTCACATTGGTTGATACACTCAGAAATTAATTATTCACGGAATTGAGTTGCAATTCACTGCAGGACTGCAAGGACTCCAGAGTGGGTGCCAGGGAAGAGGCAGAATTGCATATTTAGGAATGGAAATGGCATCAGGCTCAGCTCTGAGTTCTCCTGTAGCACCGAGAATACTGGGAATAAGAGCAGAACCTGCACATAGTGCTGCTCTGTCCAGAGACTTGAGTGAGGCTGTACTTGGAGCTTCTTGCAGTGCTTGCTTGTTCAGGGCCCTTAGCACTACCACCCAGGGAACATTCACTCTCCTACACTGCAATAACAAAAGTTAAGATGGTTCACATTCACATCTGTGTGAAAGTGGGTTAAATCACATGTTTGGTAAATTGAAAAAGGATCATCTCACTCAGAACTGGCAAGGAGATAAGACTTAACTACACATCACCTAAGTGAGAAAGAGAAAAGTGCTATTTACCTTCTAAGACTCCTGCGAAAGGCATCTCTGTTAAAGCAGATACACTCCTCAAAGATGGGTGGATCCCCTTTTGTTTCAGGTTTCCCTCCTCAAGACTGTTCTAATTAGCATTTCTTAATGCAGCTCAGCTGAAACTGCCACTAATGCAATCCGAAGTTGCTAAATGCAATGTCATTGTGCACCATAACGAATGTTTGCTTAAAGATCAATAGGTGAGACCAGTGTTAATTGTTAAATTAAACATAAACATTGTCAAAACACAGCTATCATTATTCTTCCACCTGATGACACGAACCTGGAGATTCCTTGGTGACCTTATATTCAGGCTCTGCAACCTTCAGGTGCTTTGCATCAGATTATCTTTTCCTTATGCCAACTTTGTGTTTTAATTGATCACTGTAGAATACAGCAGTTTGCAAAACTCAATACAGGGGTGAAAACATCTATAGGGTACCTGGGAACATCTGTAGGGTACAGGGAAACTTGGAGTTAAATGTGTCACAGTTCAGCTACAGCCTTCATGGTAATATTCACTTCTACCTGCTTAGATTACCTCCTGGACTTAGCATTGGAGCACAGTGTTCCAGGCTACATTTTTCAGATGCTTTGCCAACTGTTGGGGTTTGGTTCCTGCTAACTGGTCACAGGAAGAGATGTAGATCCAGGGATGGATAGTGAGCATGATGCAGGAAGCCTCTGGCTTTGAACATAAACAAGGCTGAGTTCCAGCTCAGCACAAGAACCATTGCTCTCAGTAACTAAATGTGAACTTACCTTGGCTTTAGCAGAGAACAAGAAATCATTCCTGCCTTAAATCATTCCTGCCTTGCTGTGCAGCTGCAGACAGTTGATCAGAGTTTGCAAAGGCTGCAAACATAATAACAATAACAGGTATTATTTTCTATATGTCTTAGGAGGTCAACATCACCAGGGACTTTGAAGGGTTATCCTAAGAATCATTTCTGATTCTTTACATCACAAGGAATAAAACTGCATAGATTTAATTGGTTTGTCAAATACCATCTTGGAACCATCCTTTTTTTTTTTGGTCCCGTTTACACTGGTAAAATCTGCTGCAGAGCCCCTTCCTCTGACAGTTAAAAGCTTCCTTCTAACTTCCAGCCTCGATTTATTCAGAGCCAGTTCCTGCCTATTTGTTCTTGTGCCAGCATTTCAGCTTATATAGCTCTTATCCCTCCCTCGTGTTTACCCCCACAACACATTTCTGGAGAGCAGGCCTATCTCTGCTCAGCCTTCGTGTTATTAGGCTGAACAAGCTCTGCTCTTCCAGCCTTCTTTCATAAGACAGCTTCTCCATTTCCCCAGTCACCCCAGTAACCCTCCACTCAGAATCTCAAACATGGGTAACCACAGCTGTCCCACTTAGGTTTTCCTTGGTATCTTACACAACAACATTAATGCTACTATAGTTCTACAATAAAACGGGTATCAGCCTGGTTGCATAGCAGTCCATCCTCATTCGTCAAGCATTTAACTGCCTGTCTCCTAAGCCAAGGTGTTCGTCATTTAAGGCAGCAAAATCCATCACTGATCCCAATGTACACTGCTTCTCTGCTTCATAATACCAAAATTCTTTGGTCTGAATCAACAACATTCCCCAATCAGCACTTTGTTTCATTAACTCAAATAACTCCATAACCACTTGCCAGTTCCCCTTTTCTCCAGCCCAAGTTGTTTGCCATCCATGTCCCTTTGACTACTCTTTCTGCATGACAGAACTCTTCTTTTAATTCCCATCTTCTGTAAAGAATTTCCAGCACAATACATTCAATGCTCCAAAGGAACCCAGTGCCAGGGAAAGTTCAGGTTGGATATTAGGAAAAATTTATTCTCTGAAAGAGTGGTGGAGTCACCATCCCTGGAGGTGTTCCAGAACAGTGGAGATGTGGCACTGAGGGTTGTGGGCAGTGGGCATGGTGGGGGTGGGTTGGGCTTGGAGATCTCAGAGGTCTTTTCCAACCTTGATGATTCTATGATTCTACGATTACACAGGTCTTGATTTCTGCTGAGTGAAAGCTCTCAAGGAGCCTGACAAATCTATCTTCCACTTACCCCACTTTTCATGTGCCCTTATGCGTTCAGTTGTTTCAAAAGCTGCTCTAAAGCATTGCATTGTACTGAGGTACAGCCAGGAGTTTCTCTAATCACTTTCCAGCAGCTGCCCCATCCTTTATTACAGGTGCTGTGCTTGCTACTTCCCAGACAAAAGCACACAGGTTTGAATGGTGACTTAATTAATAATTTATTAAGAACTTTTGCAATGGGAATGTTGATCTCCTGTGCTGTCTCTCTCTTCTGGGTCTCCTCTGACCCTGACAGACTAGAACACTCTATGTACACAAGTCTGCGTTGCACGGGACTCTATCAGTTCTATTCACCCACTCCCATTAGTGATCTTTAGCATTAAGGAAGGCTGAGGCTGCCCCTTCAGTGTCTGGATGACACATACTGCTCACTGCAAGGTAGACCTGTTCATTCCTTCTCTTTCTCTTTATACGACTAGTGAGCCTTTTACTGTCTCTTTTCCTTACAAGATTCTCTTTGTTTCACACCCAACTTTAGACTTTCATTGCCTAACCTTCAAGATAGAGCTTCTTTACCAAATCTAACCTTTCTCTCTTTCCAAGCATACTCCTTTTTTTTTCTTTTTCTTTTCTTCTTTTCAAGGTTATTATTGATCTGAGGTCTAAACCCTTCCTGACAGCATTCTTTTTTTTTTCTCAACACAAATTCCAGATGGCTTCTGTACCTTGCTTTAAAGAAATCCCCACCATTTTACATCTTCAAATCCCTGTGTTGCCCTGCCCTATTCATTTTACCCGCTTCAGACACCAGCAGGAGCTACTGCTGGCCATGAAAATGTACAGACTGCGGACTTTGTCATTCTTACAGAAGGGCTGAAGCCGTGAAAGCCACTTAATAATAATATCACCAATACTAATAATAGTGTCACCATCTCCATCCTTCATAGCTACTCAGTTATGGGCAAGATGAATCTTGGGTGGCTGCACAAGCAAGCTGTCTTCTCAACTCTAGATAGCTTTGTATTAAGAGGGAATGTGCAATGCTTTGCCCATCCGGGCTCTGATATACAGACATTTGCTTTTTGTGCTGGTTGGTGCCCAGGCAACACCTCAGTACCAGCTTGAACCTGGGTTAGTGGGTAACAACATTTCTGCACTGTGATAATCCCATAGATCAAATTCTGTGCTGGTGTGGTTGAAGCTACACATCTCTCTTCAAGTTTGCATGAAGTTGGCATGACTGAACTGTTACCGGTGTTACACACAAATAAGTTGCCTTCTGATGGGATTCTCGAGCGGAGCATTGCGTCAACCCTGCAGTTTTAATTTGCTGGAAGGAAGAATAGCACTTTGATATTCATCCCCACTTCTGTCAAACAAGATACGTGCTCTGATTTGCCATGAACACAATTTCATAACTCCAGAAAGACGCAGTCACACAGCAGTCAAGATGTTTTTGCTAAAGTCAACAAACCTAACACAAGGGCGTTTAAGGCTTCCTCCTACATTTTTCACTGTGTGGTTATAAGGCAGCTTGGTCTTATCCTAATAAACACATTTTCTCACGTTAGTCAGATTTGAGATTTGATAATCTCATAAGGAAGCATGCAAGTCTCGAGCGTAGCGGGATCCACAACAAAAAGCAATAATAAAGGAACAACGAAATTTCATCGAGATGAGGATGGGTAGAGCTAGAATTGTCTCTATGAAAAACCTGGGGAAAAGGAAAAAACAATGCAAGAGGTGTAAAGAGAGAGAAACCTCCAGAATTCAGCTTCTCCATGCCATTAATTATGGCCGTCAGGAGAATCGAGCACTTTGGACAGATTTCGCCCGGATTCAGGAAAGCGCTTTAACATGGGTTTAAGTTTACCCTCTGTTTGGAAAGTACTTAAGTATAGGCTTAACTTTGAGTAGACGTTTAAGTCCCCTTGACTTTAACATGTGCTCAAGTCCTACCTACAAAGGAGGCATTTTCCCCAAGCAGGAGACCGTCTTGGCTTAGGCACTGGATTAGCGATGAAGAGACAGGGATTTGAGCCTGCTTCTACCCCTGGCCATCGGCCCCTTCTCTGTGCATCAATTTTCCCACCTGTAAAATGGAGCTAACTGCACCGCCGTTTGCAAAAGGTGCTACTGCTGACTCACAAAACGTGTTAATGGTCGCTCTGAAAGTAATACCTCCTATTCAGTTCCGTGCAAACTGCAATAAAGAGCACAGCAACGCTGTTTGGTGGAGCAAAATCTCTGCTGCACAACACTGCCTTTCAACATAGCCACTGCCATTAGCTACGCAAGCCTCATCTTTAGAAAGTTCATATTCATATCACTGTATCCAGGCCTTTCTAACTCCTCTGAAACAACAATGGTTAATATGGGGCAATGGGGGATCTCAGCTGCACATCCTTCCCTGTCAATTCAATAAGGGTTGACTTTATTGGCTGGTTTCTCCTTTTTATATACCTCTAAGAGACACCTACCTTCTGTATATATATATTTTTAATTTTAACTTTAAAAAAATCAATTTAAATTAATGGGTTATTAAGTTGTTGGATGCATTTTACACCTTCTACGTGAAGTGAGTTTGGATTTTCATTAGATAGAGCTAACACCAATTTTCAATAAAATATTAACCAAACACACACAGAAACAGTTCATGTGGATCTATCCACTACTTCAATAAAATTAATAGACTTAGATATTTACTCTTGCCCCAGCAGTAATATTTTCCCACATTACATTTCAAACAATGAAATGACACTAAATTCATTTAAAACAAATTTATACTATTGTTATTTTAAACAATACTTAATTCAATTTCAGTGTTTGGCATGCAACATTTGAAAATATCAATATTGTAGTTTAATGTAAAAATAATAATAATGCAGCTGCAAATTGTTAGCATACACAAGCTTCCCAAATGCCTTCCAGGGCTGGTATTTACATTAAACTGAAAATGAGCAAAACCAGCCAGATGTAACTGTGCCATCCAGAGAATGTGGCTGCAAAGACTTATGTACACACTTACACTTACAGAAGCACACATATATTCTACATTTAAATGTGTATATATGTGCAGGTATGTCAGCATATGTGTGTGTCTATGTCTGTGTCTATGCATATGTATGAGAGGGAAGTGCCTGGAGGGCTGAAATGTTATTACTTAATAACAGAGTTATGAATAGTATGTATTATATCCAATAATATAATAACCCACATTGTTACATGTCCAATAGACTATTATAAAACTTACATTAGCACCCCAAGGAAATTATATGCCAGTATAGAGCAGGGCAGAGTCCGCAGTGGATGAATGCTTTAGAGGAGCAGCTCTACTCAGCTGTTTCCTTAAAAAATGTAGGATATCTTGTGCTACTTTGGCCTTTCCACGAGCTTGGGGAAAAGGGCCTTTTTTATCATTTGGATGAGATCTTTAGGTTGAAGAAGAAAGGGACTAAGCTGTATAAAAGCACATGTGAGATAAGGAAAGATCCAAGACAGCCAGCATGGCTTCATCAAGGGCAGATTGTGCCTGACCCATCTGATGGCCTTCTATGATGAAGTGACGGCATCGGTAGGCAAAAGGCAATTGATGTAACCCACCTGGACTTGTTCAAGACCTTTGGCATGGTTCCACACCATATTCTTATCTCAGAATTGGAAAGGTATGGATTTGAAGGGTGGACTATTTGATGGATAAGGAATTGGTTGGAAGGTCACAGTCAGAGGGCTGTTGTCCATGGCTCTGTGTGCAGGAGGAGACTGACAATGAGCAGTGTATCCCAGGGATCTGGGGGAAGAAATTCTTCACTCAGAGGGTGGTGAGGCTCTGGCACTTCTGCCCAGAGCCGTGGGTGCCCCATCGCTGGAAGTGCCTGAGGCCAGGGATGGGGCTATGGGCAGCCTGAGCAGGGTGGGTTTCCCAGCCCACAGCAGGGGTTAGACCTAGGTTAAGGTCTCTTCCATCTCAAGCCATTTTATGATTTTGTGATTCTATAAGAGGGGTCACTGTAAGTGGAGTGACTTGAGACAACCTCTGAGGAGACCATCAAGTATTAAACATGCAACCTTTACAATTTTTTATTCCTCTACTAAGACATATTTAGAACAACCATGTGGCCATAGCTACTCTGACCTCAGTTCCCAGCTCTGTGCTATGGTCTCCAGCCTCAGTATTTAGATTGGATCTCTACCTGCTGACATGGTCCTTTGAAGCCCTTCTAACAAAGAGCTTGCCATTTGAGGATACTTCCTCAATGTTCAGCACACAGGGGAGCTCTGATTCAGAATAAAACAAGCAGCTAGAAGAGTGTGTGGGTACTTAGCTAATTACACGTTTGGTAAATTTGTGTTTTAAAACAATGCTGCTTGTCTCCTCCCTTTGCAGAGTGCCAGCTTACTGGAGCGTTTCCCATGGATTGGCAATTAGATGTAATTAGGTCTTGTGATTTCTGCATTTGTCTTCATGTCACCAAGTTTACTACTAAAAATGCTCATTTTGTTGGTAGGCGTTCTCTAATTGCTTACAGCTTGCAGCAGTAATAGAAACCGTTGGCAGCCACGGCACCTGAGTTTACTGCTGGATCAAGACATCATTCCAAGCTCAACTTTACAGGAGGATTTTGTGGCAGTCAAGGTAGAAGGACAGAACAAGGTACAAGAGGTTTAAGATGCAAAGGAACATCTGAGTTGGGTGTTAGAATATCTTTACAGAGCAAAAATTCAAAGCAGGAAATGAGGCTAGATTTGATATGGATTCTTCCACAGTGGAGAGCTTTAAGAATAGGTTAGAGAAATAGCCAGCAGGAGTGGTTTAGGTTTTGTTGGATGCTGGGACAGGGAGATGGACTGAAGAGCTTTCTAAGAGTCCTTTGAGTCTTATTTGTTGGTTTTATGAGAAGTACGAGCCTCTGCTCACCATGGGTCACCATGTCCCACTGCGTGTGCATTTGTCACGTAAGTCATATGGGCATGGGTCCCCTCTCCTGGCTAGATCTTCTAAGCTCTTAAATGCATTCCCCTGAAGAGTGCATAGCAGAAGGGCGCATTTGACAAGCACAATTGGAGATAAGCAGCCCTGAGGAGTTTTAGGACACCAAAGAAAGAAAATAATCTTCTGGTTTCTTCCTTGCACAAAAAAGATTTAAAATAACTCCATCCCCTCTGGACTGCAGAAAGAGACACTCTAAACCTGATAATCTCCAGCTCGTAGACAGAACATTTTCTCTGCTGATCTCAGAGATCTTTGCTAAAGAGGTCAGCAGTGGGATCCTGTTTTGCCGAGGACCGCAGGTGTGCAGAGCTGTGCTGGTGGCCACACCACCAGGTCAGCAGAGCTGCGGGCTGCTCATGCTGGGCCCACTCTTCTTGCAGACGGAGAATGCAGTGCATCTGTGTGGGCAGACCAGCTGGAGCCCAGCGGAGCTTAGCTAGCCACGTCTAAGTCCATCAGCAGACACCATAAGAACAGCTCTTTCTTAGCACCCTGCAGACACTTCGTGCCCCACCGACGGCTTGGCACCAAGGATGGAGGCATGCGTGGGTCACAAAATACAGTGATTGCACTCATTCCTCATCCTCACCAAGCTGTGCAGACATACTACTGGCAACTGGCTTATGTTTACCCCACAGGTCATAGGACGGAGGAGAAGTAGAGCAAAAGGCCCCTTCCAGTTGTCCTGACGCTTTCAAGGCGTGTGCCTTTGCCTGGAGCAAGCACACTTAGGGATGACGCATTTGGTTATGCACATTCCACCCGCAGAGACTGCTGCTCTTTGTCTAGCAAATGCTGCTGTGACAAAGCTGTTCCCTATCACTCCCTTTGATTAAATATTTGCTACAGAGCTGGCTCAGTGCTTTTCTCAAACTCCGCAATCTTGGATTTAGGATTGACAATAGCAACGAAGAACAGAAACAGTGTATGCGTATATACAGGGATAACACCTAAAAATTCAAGGCTGGTGGCCCTGACATCACGTGAGGCATTTATTTGTTTCTTGAGTCAAGCTTTGGGGAAAAAATACCCTCAAACTATCTGGTTTATTTTTGTCTGGAGCTGCAGGGCAGATGAGTTTTCCAGAAGGGATAGAAAGCTGCCATCGATTTTATTATTGAGTCAGTTTTAATGAGTCACAGTATTTTTGGAAGGCTTTTAAGATTACTGTAAAGTGCTTAGTTACAGTGGCTACAGGTGCCAAGGCAGGAAAGGGAATAACAAAGAAATGCACAGCAGCTGTATCGCTACGCTTCCCCTCAGAACTGGGATCAGCAGAACAACACACACAGAAAATGCAAAAGAAAATAGGAGGAGATGTAAGAGATGACAGAAGTCAGCATGGTCAGCTGCTACACTACAGCAAAGTGCATTTTATTTAAGGGACTGCCTAATGCTCCTTGGAAAGGGCTGCTGAAAGACTCTGGATTGCCAGACTTTCAGTGAATTGCATGTTTGCCTTTCAAACTGTCCTTTGGTTGTAAGTCATTTGCTCCCATGGCTGCCAAGCTCTACCACTGTCAGCCTGTGTCGGATGAGCCTGGAAACATCTCATTTAGCAGATGAGAGAAGGGAAGGCTTAATGGGGAAAAGGGATGGTATCAAAGAAAAGAATCTTTTTTCTTTGACTGTAATTTGCCCTTTTTTTTTTTTTTTTGCCTGTATCATTCTGAAAGACTTGGGGTGCAACTTGCAGAGAGCCCATAGGGATGCTCTGTGCTATATGACAAACAATAATTAGTAAAATATTTTGTAATTTCTGCTAAAAAGTATGTTCTAATGCTCAAAAATACAGAGCTAGATCAAAAGCTCCCAGTTATCTTATGATGTGCCAGCCCAGTTTCAGATCTTTCCCATAACGACTGGACCCAGAGTTTGGTGCAGGCAGCACCCATGCTTCCAGTGCACGAGCTCAGAGCAGGATCCATTAAACATGCACATGCTCATGTTTGCTTCGGCATAGCAAGTGCCTGAATGCACAGCTGGATGCTTGCATATGCAAATACTGGTTTGTACGTGCAGATAGCTGCACGCAGACCGAGGAATCGGTTCTGGCTTTGGGGGCCCATCTCCTCCTGCCACCCTTCACCAAGCAGGGTCACTACTGGCTTCGTAGCATCTTCCAGCATCTTCAGCGAGGCATTGCTGGCCCTGGAGATGGCATATAGCACCCCGGGTACACAAACACACACCAGTGAGGCAGGGAGAAGCGGAGGAAACCACTCATTGTCTCCAGCTCCAGCCTTGTGTCTGCTCTTCATGCGTGACTGGCATGAGTCCCACCGCTAAGTCCTTGGCTGCCAGCCATGCACGGAGTGGCAGGCACCTGTCCCTGCTGGGAGACCTGGCGACCCCGGCGTGCCCTAACGGTTAGTTCTTTTCTAACATCACGTCTACTCGAATTTACCTCAGGATTTCCCCCCTCCGGGTGCCAGGGAGCTTGGCTGATGCCAACTGCTTCACCATGGATAAGGCAAGGAGCGTTCCCAAGCTGCACCCGGGCACCCTCGAAGCATTCAGCTGTACTCTCCTCGCTGGAACAGATGGGGCCCATCAAGGTGTTAGTGTCCTCCAGCACATCAGCGAAATACCCCAGCAATGGGACAAAGTCAGGAGAGAAAAACAAACTGCTGCTGAGCTCCCTCTCAACCATCCTTAAATCGCAGAGATGGGCTAAGCAGAAGGACTGGCTCTGTGCTCCCGCTTTGGGGCACCAATGGGGCCAGTGATGCTCCCACCACCCTTCCTGCAAGGACGCCATCTCTGTGCCCAGGGAATCACAGCTCCCAGAGCTCTGCACTGCGTTTTCTTAATTTGCTTTCTTTGGGAAGCCCATCCAAGCATTTCCCTTTCTGTTCACAAACCAGGCACGCAGCAGCACCATGCATGCACAGACAGAAATGCCTTTCACAAGCTGTCTCCAAGTGGCTCTGCTGGAGTGGGGACAAGGAATTTCATTTCACTGGAAAGAGACCAGCCAGTAAGAGCTCTTTTTTCAGGAAGTTTAGAGCAGCAATAGGACTAAAACATAGAAGTCCTTATTCTGCAACCTGTTTCTTACATAGCATTCTCTTTTCTTCAGCGTTACAAATGTGAGTATAAGTCTTTCCAAAGCGTGGAGAATTTTTGAGTGATCTTCCATTATTTCAGCTTCATTTATGGTCTCTTGCACATTTCACTTATCCGTCTGAAGAAAAGGAACAGAAGCTTTTGCTTTCTGACAACTGATCTGCAATGGAAATTGGCAGGTTCTGGGCATCTTGTCCTCATTTTAATGACATGAAGTTCATCAGGTAGAAAGAATGACAGATAGGGGTTGGAGGGGCCTTAGTTTGCACCTTGCTATAATTGTGTGCAAATATAGCATAGGAGAAAAAAAGAAAAAGAAAAACACAAGCAAAAAGCTGCCTGCTCTGTGATAAGGAAATAGAGACGGCTGAAGGCAGAACATCCCAGATCTCATGCCTGACACTCCTTCACTCTGCAGCCACTTTCCCTCTTGAGCAACCAACCACAGTCCAATGGGTTCCTTCCATCCATCCTATCTATCTCCTCTGAGCACCAATTTTCTCATCCCAAGCTCTCCTCTGCAAGAGCCATACAGTGCCCATAGGCTGGAAGCTCCATCTCAGCAGGCTCCACTGTGAAAGAAATAACACAAGAAAAACTAAGCATCCAAATCTCTCCAAACCCAACACTCATTTTGTATTTAAGTTCAAAGTGATGCAAAAGCCAGCATAACCAAGGCCGAGCAAGTGCAAGGACTATGCAAAAAGTGCTTTGTACTGAAACGATGGGCCAAGATTGAAGCTGGTCTCAGGACTGTTCATCTGCAAAAAGAGAGAAAAAAAGAGGGCTAAAAACAGCTGAGCAGCAGTGAGATGAAGGAAAAGCCATCATTTAGGGCACTGGCAACTCGTTAACCCAAATGACCTGCATCTCTGGCGAGCCCTGACCCAAGGACTTGAGAATTTACCTCCGCTGCCCAATAAACTGTCGCTGCCCGGCTTCTCTAATTAAAATAGTCCTGGATTTGCAGGACCTACCCAGAGAATAAACTGGAATTGATCAGATTAGCTAAGCCAGATCATACGTAGAGCATACAGGCTGGCCAACAGCCTACTTTGGACCAGATTAACCAGCTAAAATAATTGGGGATTTTTGCAAAGTCTGCCCCTAAAGACTCGCATTAAAGAAATGCACCAAAGACTGAGCGTGTACTGCAGCCCATTTCTTTTTACCTTATTTAGTTCCTAGTTTGATGGTCTTTGGCAAATGCTGGGAAATAGCCTTTTATCTTTTGCTTACCAGTGAAAAAAAGGTCTCTGCTATAGCTTCAGGTGAGCTGCACCAATGGAGACTGGTGGGTCTCCAAAAGGGTAGGGAGGCTGTATTTAATGTTTTACCATAGAATCTTAGAACCATTTGAGTTACAAGGGATCCTTAAAGGTCAACTAGTCCAAAATCAGTATTGTCACCCCAAAACTCTGTTACCCTTATTCCTACCCAGTGTTCCCTGTATTTCACCCCTGTGCAATGAGGAATGATTTGTTGGGATTTTATGGACTGACTCTTAAGCGAGAACAAAGCTGCACTGAGTCTTTGCTGGAAAAGAAGGAGGAGGCAGAAAGTCCTGCAGACCGAAAAGGACTGAACCCAGATGGTTGCAAAACGCCCTTAGGGACCACATGGAAAATGGCCCTGGGAGACACAGTGCACCCCTCCACCTGTTTTCACTACGTTCTGTGCAGGGCAGCCACATCCTGCCTGATGTTTCTTCTGAGCAATATGGATGTCGTGGCCACTCGGGTAGAACAGGTTTTGCTACCAGAGCCAAGACTGCAGGCACAGGGAGGAGCAGAAGGAGGAGCAGAGCCAGGAAACACCTGAGAGCTGCAGTCCCCACTCCTGTTCTCACCGCCTTCAGCAGCCTCTGCCCAAGCCAAACAGACAGCAGGGCCGCCAACATCTTGTTCTCCTCTGCGGGGGCAGCCACCCACTTGGCTTCTGCCTGCAGCAAGCCTTGGGCTTTCCCTGCATTGCTACAAACCTATCAAAAGCCATGTCATAGGGGAATCAATATAATGTCTTTTTGGGACCACTGCTCTCACTGTTTGATGAACTCCTCTGACACTGAGTTTTTACCACACAAAAGCCATATATGTCAAGGCAGATAAAACATCCTATAGATAGCTGTATTGCATAATAAAGCACTGGCACAGGTTGACCAGAGAGGCAGTGGTGCCCCATCCCTGCAGACACCCAAGGTCAGGCTGGATGGGCTCTGAGCACCTGATGGAGCTGTGGGTGTCCATATTTGTTGCAGAGGGGTTGGACCAGATGGCCTTTAAGAGTCCCTTCAAACGACTCAATGATTCAGTGATTCTGTTGACCTCACCTGTGGGATGTAACACAATTCACTCACCTCCAAACTCTTTATGAAGGATCTGTCCTAGCACAGCCAACAGTGGAGACTTTGCTGAGCCAGTGGTGGCCTGGAGTCCATGTCTCTGAGCAGCAAGGAAATAAAGAGAAGCATATGTAATTAAAGGGCAGCAAAAGACCTCTTCTCCCTGGTTTTGATTTTCTCAAGGACATTGGGAGGCTTCTGTTAATAAGAATCATAGAGTAGCTTAGGTTGGGAGGCATCTTAGAGCCCATCCAGTTCCACTCCCATGAGCTGGTAGTCCCCTCACTACAGCAGGCTGCTCAGGGCCCCATCCAGCCTGGCTTTGAGTGCCTCCAGAGATCACCGAATCACAGAAAGACAGAATGGCCTGGGTAGGAAGCGACCTCAAGGATCACGAAGCTCCAACCCTCCCACCACAGGCAGGGCCACCAACCTCCCCATTTCATAGCAGCCCAGGCTGCCCAGGGCCCCATCCAACCTGGCCTTCAACACCTCCAGGGATGGACGGGGCATCACAGCCTCTCTGGGCAGCTGTTCCAGCACCTCACCACTCTCATAGCGAAGAACTTCCCCCTGACATCCAACCTCAATCTTCCCTCCTTTATCTTAAAACCATTTCCCCTTGTCCTGCCATTATCTAAAGAGTTGAATGGAGTGGGACATACACAGCTTCTCTGGGTAAAAATATAAACTGAAATGCAGAAAAGCCCCAACAATTTTCTTCATACAAGATAGACACTGTAGAACTGTGACTGGTTCAATTAGCAGCTTGCATTGTCATATCTTTGCCTGTTCCTTTTCCCCCTCACCCAGGACGCTCAGGATGGTGGAGGCTGGAGCTCCATAGAAAACCATGACAAGTGCCATGCCCTCTCTCTGCTGAAGGCAAACTTCCTTTTTCCCAAGCTTGCTTCCACCCAAGCTCAAAGCAGCAGGCTCATTTCAGCCACGGCTTTTGCACAACCCAGCCCTGCACACACAATCTGTTCATCTGCACCCATACGAGCCACTCACAGCCATTCTGCACTTCCAGTCTCCTGGAATCTGCTGCTTGCTACTGGTCTGAGGGTAGGAGCGCAGAGCTGCCATGAGGTGAGCACACCGAATGCTAATTGGCCTGCAAATGAATCCTTACATACCACAAGCCAGGGAGTGCATCTGCTTTTTGAGCAGAGGGACAGCTGCCACAGCGGGAGAGAACGGTTCAGTCCCAGCTCTGTCTTGGCTGCCATGACCCATCTCCTCAATTGCCACGTGTGAAATTGCTCCTGAGATGAACGAAGCAGCCCCATATACAGAACAATTACAAAACCAGAGCTGTAAGGTGTTCATCCTCACTTTATCTGGGCTCTTGCCGAGGTGTCCTTGGGGGGTTGCTGTGGGATCCACAGCTGAACCCCACATTTTTCACCCAAGTGGGGTTGGCAACCCCACCCAAGGCAGCGGGGCTGGAATTAGGTGATCCTTAAGGTCCCCTCCAACCTCAGCCATTCTATGCTGCTATGATTTCACCCTCTTTTGTAGAACGATGTCCAGAAGCTGACCTAAGACACCCGCACAGGGGTATTATATAACAATGGAGATTGTATGCGTAGTTGATGTAAAAACACTTAATCTCACAGCTGCTTCCCTCCCCTACATCCTCGGCAAAATTCTCCTTTCATCTCCCCTTTAAATACCTGGTATTTAATCATTTCACAGGGTTGGCAAAACAAGCACAATGGAGGCAATGTTTCCTCAGACCTATTTTTGTGTGGATGCGCGCGCGCGAATTTTTGGCAGAACCGGTGTTTGCGAGGAGCAGATAAAACTTTTCTGTTCAAGAACCACTGACAGCCAGGAATTGCTGCCTGCCAGCAAATCTCTGCTCGCCGGGGGAGATCATGTCATTGTTAGCCAGGTAGAGGGGCCGGGGATGGGAATCTAGAGAGCTTCCTTGTTAGGCTGTCAATGGAAGGGTTGTTTAGCAATTACTCTAAGACAGTAAATCTCTGTGTGTGGACCCACTTCAAGATAAAATCCAGACTTGGTTTGCCCTGCTTATAGAGCACGGATGCATATGCATCCTGGAAGCGACATAACCCGGTAATATTTTATTCACATCACACTCCAAGGAGCTCACTGACTGGAATTCAATAGAAACTGTTCTCTGTGTGAAAGTAATTTCAGAAAGTAATCTAGTTTATGGAAATGAAAGGCATCAAAACACAAAAAACACTGTTTCTGTACAAGTGCTTTGCTTCAAATATTTGACATGGAAATTTATATAATCCCTCTGGGGCACATGGGTTTCACGAGTGTTAACATCTTTTGAAATGAATTTCACAAATGTTTATTTGGAATAGCAGGCATACAAATAATTTAGAATATCAAGGCATCTTGTTGAATCAGTCTTAATGATACAGATCTCAGATGGCTGCGGAGGTTAAAAGGTATGAATTTTAATTGAGTGTATGGGAGATGTCATTTCCAATCATTGCGCTGCACTGCCACAGCTATCACTTTCCAATTCTAAGCTCTCTGCTACCTCCTCCTCAACTCTCTGTTACTTAAGGACCAAAGTGAAACATTTTTCACATTTTATTTGAGTGCTGGGCATGTATTAAATTCAGAGTTTTGCTGCCTATCTTGGTTCGTACAAGACTACATCACCGTCATATTGCAACACTTCTCAAGCAAGAAAAAGGATGACTTTTTCCAGATAGATTAGGCTGGAATAGCACATTGTTATTCCAGCCTTAGAAAAAAGTTAAATGATAAAAAGCAAACAGTATTGAGGCCATCTACAGCATGAATGGTTGCTGAGACCCTGGCCAAAGTCAGATTTTCTTCCCTGCTTCTATGGCGGCCTCTACTTAGAGTACAGCATAACGCTGAGGAGAAATTCTTTCGCTGTCTAAAAGCTAGCTTTTAATTAGTAGATCTATATTTATTTGTGGCTTGGGGCAATGTGATGGATAAGCATGAAAAGACAAACTAACTGGGTACCTGTTTGGAGATCTCTGCCCATACTGTGTGGCAAAGGAGCAAGGATCCTGTGGGAAAAGATATCGTGTGATTGGGTAATTAAAAATTATCATAAGCCATAGGCAGTAGGAAGGCAAATTAAGCCTGCAAAGGCAGCATGCGTTCTGAGAGCTCCTCAGATATTGAGTGCTCAATATTACAACTTCAACGCTCGTTTAAAGTTCATTCGTAACCCAGATTTGTAATCAGCAGGATTTTATCCAAGTTCTTATTTGCCTGTGTGTGACACACACACACACACATATAAACTGTGGAAGGAAAACAAAAGAGCAGTTTTCTCACATGGAACAAAGTGGTTAGGCCCATTGGTAGCTTTCTGCCTGGCTAACCTTGTGTTCCTTAGAACCTAGATGTGTTCCGACAACGCAAGGGAGTCAAGTCGGGCACATTCCAGGGGAAAAAAGTCTCTCTGCCATTCAACAGACTTGGGTCAGAGCAGGTGCCATGCAGACCATGCCTTCAGAGAAACACAGCTGCCAAATTTCAGCAAACCTCTAAAGAACATGCACAAGACTGGTAACTTGGCCGAACACGGATGGACTTCAACAAGGGCATGAAGAGCACTTTGTTGGCAGGCAGCATACGGCCAATTTCCTTTCTTCTCCCAAGTGTGATGATAAAAGCTCAGCAAACAGCTGTGAGGGTCTTTTTTTCCTTTTTGCAAGCAAAAACTTATTCCAAGAAATACCCCTTGTTTTCTTTACAATGTCTATTATCAGCAGTAAGAGTACAATATGTTTGAGGCAACCATCCAAGCCATACAAGTTTTGAACCTCTAGAAAAACACTGATGTTTTTGTATGACACATTCAAGATGCCTTGCTATGGACTGAATCATCACCTAGAGTGACTCTGGTTTCAAATATATTTTTGTTTGCTAGGATTTATGATCTTAAACAGCTGATAATAATCATTCTGGGTCAGACAACGGACAGTCATGTCACTGACTTTGGCAACCACTCAGAACAACAAGAGAGTAAGTAAGTAATTGTGCTTCCCAAGAGTAACCTTCCAGCTTCTGGCAATCTGCTGGGATTTATGAGGCTACTGACCCTAAACAAGTAGGATTGAATGGAAATGACCCCCTGCAAGGCACAAATGTTCCTAAGACATCCCTGGGAGTTGGGAATCCATGATCATAGAATCATGGAATCATGTGAGTTGGAAGGGACCCTTGTGGGTCACCTAGTCCAATTCCCCTGCAACGAACAGGGACATCTGATCCTATGGGGCCATTTCAGGGTTTCAACAGCTTCACAAGCAGAAGGTATTTCTTGGCATCTTCTTTAAGATCCTTTCATCTTAGAGGAGACTGGGCGCAACATCTGTCCTTGTTCCCAGCAGTGCTGTGCTGCTGCAGCATCCCCTCTCCATGGTGCATGAGCACACCCTGCCCATTATCAATCCCGAAACTCCCCTCTTGTTAGGGCAGGCTGGGAGGAACACAAAGCCCTCTGTTCTGCTTGAGTCTCTCCTGTGAATAGGTGGAACAAATGAGAAGCACAGAAAGCAAGAGAGGTTGTTCAAATGAGGGAATGACTTCTCTCAGGAAAGAGAGCTTTTCCTTCCTCTCCATCCCATCTGGATGGAGTGAGCCTTCTGCTGAGCAATGTGGGCATCAGTTTCATCCCTCCACTCCTGACAGTCCGCTTTCCCCCTCCTATCACACACTTATTACTGCAATGTCTTTCCTGTCCTACAAACCACCCTTTCCAAACTGCATGTACTTGGGCATCTGCTGGTTTTAAAGGAGCACTGAGCTCTGTTCAAACCAGATCCATGCCTATAGAAGAGCTCTTGAGTCCCCTTGTTCAGCAAACCCATTTACAACCAAGAAACCAAGTAGGGTCTGGGCGCTGAATGCTTACAATGCACTGGCTGATCCAAAAGGTCTGCTCGGACATTATACAATCATTAATCATTAATTATTAATCATTAAGGCTGGAAAAGACCACTAAGATGCCAAGGTGCCAGTTTGTCTTAGCTGAAGTAGAATGGGCAGCTACTGGACCTATTGCTCCAAGTGCAACTATAAAATGATCAAAATAGTCTTTTGCAATATATGTCAATTTACACTAGAGATCACTATTCAAGAAAGAGGATTCAAATGGATGGTTCCCAGTAATGTGTCTGTCAAGGGCAGGAAAGCAGCGCAGAACATTCAGTTGCATTACAAGCACATCCCTTCCTTGCAAGTATGGCAACACTCCTCATGTGTACACCTCATCCAGGGCACACATGCTTCACCCCTATTTGCCTGAGTTTGCAGAAAGCCTAAAACAATGTCAACTGCCAGTATCTTCAATGCATGATGGCAGCTCCAGGATTTTCTAGGAAGCACCACCAGCACTGAAGAGGAAACTAAAGCCTCCTAAAACACATCTGAGGACAAGAAGAGCCCCCTTTAATCACCAAGTCCTCCCGTCACTTTCCACAGCAACCAAGGCACACAAATCCCATTTCACAGGCTGAACAAGCATCAACTTCAAATGAACTGGAGCGTCTGCCCCAAGGCCATTCCCAAATCTCAGTTGTCTGAGAGTCTCAAACGCTCTTCTGATATCCAGATTGAATATATTTCTCCTCACTTCATGTCTCTCCGTATTTGCAGCAGTGCAGTCTGTCAAAGCTAAACAGTCTCACTCCTCTCACAACCAGCAGCTGCATCCTCTTCAGCCAACATCACACCAAGTTAAATCCTCCTGGCTCTGCCCATTTCTGTTCTTCATTTCTGCCTCAAATTCCAAGCACTCCCTGCTCCTGAAGTCCCCAGATCTTGCAAAGATCCATGTCAAAAAGCAGAGGTGCACAAAAAATAGTGTGTCTTTTCACTGCAGAGATGAAACCAGGGGCAGGACAGTTAAGTCTCATTAGGTGGCTGCTAGCCCTGGCTAACAGCCTTTCTTTCCCCTGAAGTGAAATTCTTCCTTAGATGAGTTCTCAAGATGGGACAGGAATTTTTAATACAGTATAGACACCGATATGGGCTTTCCAACACCCAGATGGCCACCATAAACACCTTCCTCAATGGAAGGCACTTTCACACCATAGCACATCTAAGGATGGCCAATTAGTCAAATCATCCAATGGGAAGGAGCTAGTTACTGGGACAATTCACTCAGGAAAACAACCAGATCTCCAGAAATCATTGAACCGTCTGAGTTGGAAGAGACTTTTAAAGGCCCCCTGCAATGAACAGGGACACCTACAGCTCCATCAGGTGCTCAGAGCCCCATCCAGCCTGACCTTGGGTGTCTCCATGGATGGGTCATCCACCAACTCTCTGAGCAACCTGTGCCAGTGCCTCACCACTCTTTTTGTAAAGAACTTTTCCCTTACATCCAGTCTAAATCTCACCTCCTTTAGTTTAAAACATTTTCCTCTTGTCCTATCACAACAGACCCTGCTACAGAGTCTAAAAGCAGGCCTTCTGATGAAGAAGCTGACCAAGCATCACTGAAATCATTCCGAGCCATTGGTTTTATTTCAGTGCTGCTTAAGTATTTCTTTGGAGGGATTTCAAATCCATTTTTCCATTCCTGTTGGTTTGATCACACTCATTGCAATCAGCATTTACTCTGATTTGAACAAGTATTGTTGCGTAGATTGGTAAGGAAGGATCACATCTACAGCACATCATCTTGCTTGCAGAAAAATAAGTTTAAAAAACCCACAATCAGCATCAACATCAAGTGGATTGCTTGGGAAATAATTTCTCTTCCAAAATGTAATCATCTATATTGGATGCAATGTTTATTTCTTCAAAAGAGAATAAAAATGGAGTCTGGGAGCTCTCGTGTCTATAAAAAGACTACTTTTCCTGGCATTTATAAATATTAATATGGAACGCCGGTGAAGAACAATACATAACAATAATGAGAATCACCAAATCCCATCATTTTTGACATCGTCATATCAACAGCTTAAGGATTAGCAGGTGAACTTTAAACATATTGCTTCCAAATAATAATAATAACAGTGACGATAATAACATCAGAATGAAAAAAACCTCTCACTGCATTATATATTCTTGATGGCTTTCTTCTTCTAATAGCGTTTACGGGATCATTGCTTTGAACATTTGGATGACACGCTTAAAAAATTAACCTGAAGAAGGGGGAGGTCTTCTTATCTCCTTCCATTCTTGCCAAGCTTTGCTTAGCCCCGTCTTTGTTTCCCACTAACCCCTGACACTGGCAGAGTCAAAGGCCTATCATCTAATACCCTAATTTCAGCAGGATTTTATATATACGTCTATCTGTGCACGTCTGCAAATATTGTGTGTGCCATCTCCACGCCTGTGCACGAACTGAAGCAGCGTTTCAAAAGATAAAGTTGCACCAGGTGTCAGTTCTCACACCTCCTGCTAAATGCACACGGTAAAAAACAACGCCACAATTTCATTGGAAATCCAAGCTATTGAGATCTAATCGCTGCTTAAGCTGTGGCTTTATTCAAATCTGGATCACCAATAGGGCTCAGGATGTAAATGAAGTGCAAAGAGAAATAAAGCAAAGGGGAAAAAAAAAATCTATGATAGCCCTTTTCCTTCAGCCATTTGATTCTCAAGTCCTTATCAGTCAATTAATGCATACTAAAACTTTGGAGGCAGCCTCAGTTTAACAGACCTAATAGCTGCAGCAAGTCCCAAGCATTAGCCAAACAAAACACACTTTCAGCAGCCTTAATATGAGACTGAAAAAAGGTCAAAATAGACAGGCTTTACAGAATAAATCCCGACGATCCATTCTAATTTCCACTCAAGGATCTTTTAAGCAGTTCTTGGATGCTCTTTATGGTACTTTGATCCAAGCATAGTTTCATTAAAACTTTGTGGCTTGGTATTTTTAAACCTGATAGCTTCACTAAACTAGTTCTCAAAATGTTAGCTAAGCCGCTATGCATAAAACTACTTTACTGTCATGGTGTCTTCTAATATCACCTAAGTACAGGCTGCTGCAATTTTGAAAATGAACCTTTTCTACATTCACCAGATCTCAGCTTGGGAATTTTTGCTTTCGCACTTGAAGGCTGTCTGGCAGCATAAAGGGAAGGTGCTGCCTTACCCCCTTCCTCTCCCCCTCCTTGAAACCTAAAACTAAAATTAGCTGCTGTACCTTATTTGTTCTGGAAGCAAGTTACACAGTACTTTTATCCACCGTGGTTTCCAATTGCGGGATTAACGCTGGATGCTAAAAGAAAATAAAAAAGAAAAAAAAGAAAGAAAAAGAAAAATCCCTAGAAAAATAACAAAACATTAAATGGTGGCTTAAAATCCCGTTAAATGATGGCAAGATAAACTCCCTAAAGACTCAGGAAAACAAATGTTACTTCCCACCTTCATAACTTGGCATGTTAATAAATCTGATTTAACTGCCCACGGATGAAAACCTCTGTGCCTCCAGAGAGTGTCCTTTGCTCCCCTGAAAATGAGGAGGGCTGTAAGGTTAGGTGACAATTTTCTTCCTTTCTGCCTGTGTTCACAAAAGCCTTGATTTCTCAAGGAGCTCTTGCGGGAAGCTTGCAGTACAGCATTTCAGAGAATTACAGAAAGATGGCTTTAGAAAAGGCTGGGCTGAGTTTTCAGGAGAAAATATAAACAGGATTGTTTTTAAAACTAATAATAATAATAAAACCAGTAATAAAACAACTGCTTTACCAGGCACTAAAGTCCAGCTCTGCTATTGTTTGAGCCATGTGTCGACCTGATGCTGGCTTTCATGGGAGCACGTGGCTGGTGCAGGGAAACATCCAGCAAAATGTGTAAAGTTGCCCAAAAACACCTCAGGTGGCTTTTGGGTGGGAGACTGATTCCATGTATGGTGGACATTCAGGGAACCCATGCTGACATGAGCATCCAATTCAGGGTCTGAGCCCAGGGACCCAAAGTCCAACTGCATCTCTCCCCATGACACTGACACCAAAGGAGGCAGAAGTGTGTATGATCATAGAAGCACAGTTTCGGTTGAGTTGTAAAGGACACTTTAAGGCCATCTGATCTAACTCCCTGGAAATGAGCAGGGACACCCACAGCTCCATCGGTGCTCAGAGCCCCATCCAACCTGACCTTGGATGTTACCAAGGACGGGGCACCATCACCTCTCTGAGCAACCTGTGCCAGTGCCTCACTGCCCTTAGTGAGGACACTTGTTCTTTATACCCAGTCTAAATCTCCACTGTTGTAATTTAAAAACATTTCCCCTTCTATCACAACAGACCCTGCTGAAGATTCTGTCCCCTTCTTTCTTACAGTTCCCTCTTTAGATATTGAAGGTTTGCAGTGAGAGCTCCCCATAAACCCCCAAAACCCAGAATATCCCAAAAATTCATGAGAGAATCGTGGTTTCTGAAACAAACCTGCCCCACTGACCACCTCTTGGGCGAGGTTTGCTTCTGAATATCCCATGGGAAAGGCCACCAAACCCTCTTTCTTTAACTCCCTTAGATGCTCACTCAAAAAGCCCACGAGTTACCAGTTTTGCCATCAACCACAGCCTGGTGAGCTGGGACAAGGCTGCCCCACTCCATCCCCATCACCTGGCAGAAATATTTGGGTGTTTTCACGGCTTCGCACACCTCGGACAGGTCGGAGGCAAATCCAGTCAACTCAATGACTGACAAAAGCATCCTGATGTCAGGTATAAAGAATGCCACCTACAGCTTAACGTCTGCAAAAAACCCTCCGAGTTCGGGCAAACAATGAACGTTTTTGTCTTCTTAATGCCCTGTATGCAATCGAGTGGAAATGCTACTTCCATCCTTAATCTACAAATGAAATTAAAGTTGTTGAAAGACATATGATAAACCGGGATCCTTTGTTTCTTACAGAAGAAGGGAAAAAATTGAAACCACTAAATATTTTAGCAGATTTACTAAATTTCCAATTAAATCTGGAATTATGGCAGAGCCTGTATCTGCCTCTCACTCCACCACACACATTTTCTATTTGAATAAAGTAGGTTAGATGCAGTGCTCCCTCCGCCCGCCCGCCCCAGCAGGAATATTAATGAAGCAGATCCATCGTGCTGGGCCAGCGGGGATGCTGGGGCATCCCTGGGCTGGGGTGGGTGGGAAGGACTGGTACGAAGGGGAACAGCCCCGGCTATCCGGAGGGAGAGGGATACGCTAGGCAAGAGCACCCTCTGCCCGCTGGCAGGAGGGTCTGGCTCTATAATCATGCCCCCATCGCTCCCCCTCCTTCCCTCTGCTGAGGAAAGGTCACGGGAAGCAGCTTACACAAGCCAGATGAGGTGGAGACCAAATCGGGACCAAGATTATGTGCCAGGGACTTAAAAGGAGGAGCAGAACGGCAAGTAACGCTGGTGCGTGATTTCTGCCTGTTTACTGCCCTTTCTTTCATCCCACAAAGCCCTGGCCATGTCAAATTAAGAATAACTTCTGGTCCCCCATGCCAAGCTTTCCAGCACATGTGGCCAAGCTGGCCCCTGCTTGGCCAGAAAGGTTTGGGTGTGCTTATGGCTCTTCCAAGCTGGTCCAGACCCACTCAAAATGAAAGGGAAGGTGGATGCTGAAAGGGAATGGGGATGCATGGCTGGCCCTCCTGGCAGGGGTAAGATGGGGATTTATCCCCTGCCAAAGGAACCTCTGACCACAGAGCCCAGACCACCAAACCACAACGCTGGCTATAAGAGCTGGATCTAAGGAAGAACCTCCCACCAACCCCAGGTGCTCTAGACACACCCCAAGCCTGGCATTTGCATTGAAGACCACCCCTCTGCATTTTGCCTCCACATAAGTGGGGCTATATCAGAGACTCACAAAAACTGCTGACCACAGATCTCTTACTTCTCTCATGCCTTACACTTCTCCTCTCTGGACTCATCACATCACTCCCTGCTGCACACAAGAGGCTTTTTGCCCTGTGCAGCAGCTAAGCCCATGCCAAGTTACTGCAAAGTTTGTTGTGACACAGAACAGTTGAGCATAAGGCCAAAGAGATTAGAAATTGCACTTTATTTTATTCTCTTATAAACTGGTCCATTGCAGCTCATTCCCACTGCCTCTATTTGCATCTTTGCTTCTAGGCAGCTGACAATTGATGCTGCACATTGGCATTGGGGGAGAATGTACATCTCTAAAACGCTTTTTCAATCCCATTTTGATATTTATCTATACAAATATCTATATAAGGACCAGTATTTCACAACCTCGTATGCCAAGAGAACAGAACAGCTTTATTTGCTAGCAGTCAAAAAATGCAAATTGCAGCCACAAATTGTTTGCCACCTTGCATGGGATTTCCTACACTGCATTTCTCACACTTGGGCTCCCTTCTGTGCTGGGGGGAGAAGGGGAGCAAACCCCACAATCTCCATGGGACGGCTGTGTTAGGATGGGATGGGATGGGATGGGATGGGATGGGATGGGATGGGATGGGATGGGATGGGATGGGATGGGATGGGATAGGATAGGATATGATGGGATGGGATGGGATATGATGGGATATGATGGGATGGATGGGATGGGATGGGATGGGATGGGATGGGATATGATGGGATGGATGCGTCTCACCTTCTGGAGGCACTGTCCAACTCAACCATAAAAGGGTTTCCATCCTGAACCTCACCATCAGGCCAGGAGTAAGAGATCAGCAACATTAGGGGCATTTTGGGGAACAGTTCAGAGATGAGTCATATTAGCAAAGCCCCCATCCTCTCCAGCACTTCCAGCATGGTGCTTGTGGTCTTGAAGAAGCCCATGAGGCAAATAAACTCCTTCTGTTTTTTCCTATGGTTTTTATCCCTCTGCTCAGCTAACAAAGGACTGGGAAATATATCGACCTGCCCCAGCAAAGAACTCAAATCATGTTTTCAGTGGTAAAGGCACATAAGACACCTATGAATTACCATTACCAGAACCAAAAGTAATCCTGAAACACCAAAACCATTGCTATATTCAGGTAGATTTCAGAACATTTCATAGAATCATAGAATCATAGAATGGTTTAGGTTGGAAGGGACCTCAAAGATCATCTAGCCACAAGAAACAAGGTAGAAATGTGTGTAATAAGCAAGCAAATATTTAATTACTAATAATTAATATTTTCAAAATGTAGGTCTGATTTTTTTTTATTTTTAAATAACATATATGACTTCAAATTTTGAATGGGGATAGTTTCCATTTTAAAATGGACCAGGAAGGATGAAAGCTATGAATTCAAAAGGCTGAAAAAATCTTCCATATGATGCAAACCAGCTCACTGCTGGCTGAACAGAGAACCACCAAGGTGTATTTCAACAACAGAAAAGATGACCTAGTCTAATCCACATTGACCTCCTTCCAAAACCAACAATTTCCAGCACTCCCAGTGGGAATCCCTCTTCGTCACTGCCGTGTGGTGACAGAAATCCCCGCTACCATCAACCTTGGTTGGAGAAGGACAGACCAAGACACTGCCACATCTGCTCCCTCATTGCACTTGCGGTTTTCCACTTCTCACCACTCAGGATTGGTAGGCAACTTCCCCAGCCTGACAGCGATTGAGCAATGCCTTGGGGTTGCAAACCTTGGAGCCCAGTGCCTTGGGGACCATCTGTGCTCCTACAAATGAAGGCAGCAGAGGGTTGGGACGATTTGCTGTAGGTTGTGTGATTAAACAGCAACTCTGAGTTTGCAAAGCTGTCGATCCATACCTTTCATCAGCATTTAATTCACTGAAAAAAAAACCCCAACAACAACAACAAAAAAACCCCACACAACCCACACCAACCCTTAAAAGCTTCGGAGTTGCATTTCTCATGGCTGCAATAATACTTAAAATATGGACTCTAGCAGCTTTTTATGTAACTGCTGCTCTTAATCAGCTCAGTGTTAGCAGCTCTAACCTGCTCTTCCTTGATTTATTTTATTTTATTTCTAAAACAAACATAGATTTACAATCTCTCTGATTTCCCAGCTTTTATGCCACTCCACTGAGGCGCTTTAAACATCTCATTTATCTCCCATACGTTGGGAAATTACAACCCCCTCCTCTCCAAAACAAACAAGCAAGGGAAAAAAACCTCCAGCTAAAATCTACACAGTTGGGAAGTGTTGATTTAAACAATAACCCTGAAACAAGATAGGGAGAGCCGCGAACACAAGAACAGACTTTTATTTTCCCTTTGCACAGACCGAGCTGTGAGGTTGTTTGCGTCAAATGTTGACTTGTTCCAAGGCAGCATCTATTTATATGTTGTGGAACTGCGAGGAAGCAGTGTGAAATAATAATTTTCAGTCTTTTGGGAAAGACCGCGCCGTTCCATTTGTTTTAGCACACGTTTTCCACCACGTTTTTCCACTTCCACGTCTGTCCTTCTGTGAAAGCTGGAAAGCATGGCAGTAATATTAAGGATTGGACTGCCCAAGCGAGGTTTGGATAGGAAATACATGCTAACATTTTTTTCTGATCTGTATCATTTATGAAGAAAATCCTTCCCTAATTAGACAGACGATTTAAGCTGTGATTGCTAACGATGGATGTTTGCTGAATACAAAGGGCTGTGCTTAAACAGAGTACCCACGCATTTTGCACCAGGGAAAGCAACTCTGTGCACCAACGCTGGAATCTGTTTTGCTATTGCTATTTGTTGGTTTAGACGCCTATGTGTCTTTCTCTCATTTCTCTTTAGTCTACATTATACTAATATACTCACAATACTAATACAAAGCTTTCTCTTCCTCATTAATATTTTGTAAAATATAAGCAAACAACTCACATTTTTCCATGAATAAAAGGGATAACGTTCCCTTTCTCAGCATTATCTCCAACCTCTGTTGTTGGGTTTTTTTTTCCTTCACTCAAATGATGTTTTTATTTACCCATGGCAAGCTGTGTAAAATTACCAGTGGAAAACACTCCTCTGCTAGATGCATCAAGTCTCTACTAGCAGTCAAGGTTGGAATTCTGAATCCAAGATAACCTCCAAACTACCAAAACTGTTCCCTGTAGTTTTTTGCAGCAGACCCAACAATTCAACACTCCCCCCTTGAAAAGAGAAAGCGATCAAACCCCAAAAGTCTCCTTTGTGTCAATGGGGTGTAGGGGGACAGTTACAAATCTAAGCTCTCCATTCCAGCGCACATCCCCAGATGTAAATAAGCACACAAGCATGTTGCTACATATTTTTACTGAAGCAATTACCGACAGCCTTATCAGCAGCGCGTTCCGCACGGCGCGCATTACTTATCCGTTGTGCCCTCTGCTGGATGCTGCACACAAGGCAAGCGCTATTATTTCCAATTAATTTTTGGCATCATCACTTGGCATCCGCTTTAGGAATGCAAAGCGTGAAATTTGTAGTAGCAGGTTTAATATTTGATCCAGCCAAAAATATTTTTGCTACAAGGACTTACCTTTGGTGGTGTTTTCCTCCCCTGCCCCCTCCTCTCCGTGCTGCCGAGCCTTGTTTGTGGTCCAAACTCAAAAATCTGCCACCGAACGCCGTACGTGGCAGGAATAATTTCATGCTGTGCAAAATTTGTTTCATTTCACATCCTGTAAGAATAATTACTTAGCATAATGCCACTTAAGCTGCGTTTCTAGGTGCAAACATTAAGGAAATGGTAAAGAGCTTGATCCTGGTTGGGAGAAAAAAGGGCATTTAGGGGTTGGTGGGGTTCTGTAAAGCTAGATGTTTTTAATGCCAGGGACAACAAGCAGAATTAAAATGTCCTAAGTGCTATCACCAAATTTAAAAACACAATAAAATTGGGCACCTCGATAGCACACTGCCTTCATAAATACAGGACATCGCTCCTGGTCTGTATTGCCTCAAGTTTCCTGTGTTTTCTGTAATTAGGTTTATTTGAAGGTGACAATTGCCCAAGCAGCCTCGAATAAAAGAGTAAGGCAGGAAGCTCATGTCATGTTACTGACTCATTTTTACATAGAGAACAGGACAAAGTAGGTTTGGAGGAGACTTGATGTGGCGTATGAGAGGGGTGTGTTGAACAAATTTCAGCATAAGCACCTTAGTACTTCAGGGCACTGTGATACGCAGTACCAAGGAGACTCTGATCTTCCCTCTGGACCTCCCAAAAGAGGAAGAGTTTCTCTTTGTTGTAGGCAGTTACTCAAAGTTCACTCTGTAAAAACGGACTTACCTCCATCAGAATCAATCTGCAGTGAAAGCCAAGGGCAGCTTGGCCTAATTGAATAACCTCAATTTTAAGGACCAAAATTAAAATTCTGATTCTTACTTTTCCTTTCCTAAATGGCGGTAAGAAATAATCTTCAGTGAAGAACATCTCCTGAGAAGCACCTTATTGCCTCATGCTTTATCCATCAGTGACAACACTCCTGTGCACCAAGTAGCTTCATCTTATTCAAGGCCATTGTATCTCTTCCTTACTTGTAGAGGAGCCAACAAAGATTTACAAACATAAATTCACTGATGACCGTTCCGTTTGCGTTGAGTTGGTTCAACCTGACAAAAGACACATTCTCACATTTGTTAGGAACGGGCTGAGGATGTTCTCTGGATGGAAACCACCACCAGAATGTGCTACCTCCAACCTACCCACAACCAACACAAATTGCGGTCATGGCCTGAAGCCTGCCAGATTTCAAGAAGCATTTGGACCACACTCTCAGAAACACAGTTTGGATTTCGGGTGGTGCTGTGTGGAGCCAGAGGTTGGACTCAGTGAACCCTGAGGGTCTCTTCCAACTTAGGATATTCTATGATTGCATGAAATTCCCTCACTTCCACTCACCTGAAACAAGTTATTTCAATTCGTACTCATTTTTGTTTTCACTCCATTTTGAACAGGCCTTTTGTGAAATGTCAGGCTTGAATATAGTAGAGGAGTCAAGAGGCAGCAAGGGAAAAAATTACGAATTTTAGGAAAAAATGGTAACAATTTGGGCACACAAATTGTTCTGCTTTGTGGTCTGAATTAGGCAGCAGACCCTCCCTGAGGAGGTTTCATCATCAGCAGTTCTTCAGATGAGCTTTTTATACTACTTTGTACTTTTACTATATACATTGAACAAAGTGGTTTTGATGCTAAATCAAAGGCCAAGACAAAGAGGAGCAATAAACAAAAGGCTCCCAAGCAATCTAAATGGAGGGCTTCTTCCCCTTCGATGTGTTTTTCCCTCCTGAAAATTGGCAAGTTGCTGCCCCATCTGACAAGCAGCGTGTCACAGTTGTCCAAAACCTGGTCAACTACTCATGCACAAGGGGCAACGTGTGAAGGACGCAGTGCCACTGGCGCTCCTTGTCCTCTCTGCAGGGCCCTTGGTGGTCACAAAGCATGGTTGCTCCATGTACCAACCTGGCAAGGGCAGTGCTGCAAGCGCTCGCTCCAGCTTTGCTGGGCAGATCTAAACCAAACAGCCTTTCGGAGGGTACTGACAAGGACATCTTCATCCCCTGCTGTGAGCAGAGCAGCTTTAGTCTTTGTTTGCTCTCCTAGCGCTGTGCCAAGCTCCAACTCTGCAGGTCCCTGGGGTGGGCTGCAGCCAGGCCACGCTGAGGGCTTCCCATCCCCATAGGCATCACTTGGAGATGCCATCTGTAACATGGGTGCTTGGTTTCCTGAATCTTAGAGATGTGGAGGCTGGGGAACATAGCAATCGGGTTTTGTGCTCTCTACCCCCTGCCTCAGGCTGAGGTGGCCCACAGCACTTCCAATGGATGAAATGTTTATATGACCCGTCAAATTTTATTCATTTTGAAAGCGCAGTGGGGAAGAGGGGGAAGCAGGGCATTAAGTACATTCAAATTAACACAGCATTTACCCAAAGCAGCATAAAAAACAAGAACACAAAAGCAGTTCCGTTCTGAAGCACTTCCTACCTGTAACTCATTTCTCACCAAACCCGGGGATGAATCAAGGGCACCAGCACTGTCCCTGGGCATGCTATAACTTCAGCACCACTTTGCTTGACAGGCTGCAAGCCATCCCAAATACCTGTGCCACCCTACAGACCCTCTCGAGGCTGACCCATGAGCTGGTAATGCATGTGTGCGTCTGCAAGGCACGGTGATTTCAGCTGTGTTTCAGGATGGATCGCTCTGCTCAGCGTCCGGCTCCGCAACTCTCCTTTCAGCTGCAAATATAAGTTACCGGCGTCTTGACGAAGGCCAAGCCCAACGATTTAGCAATTGCCTCCCTTTATTTCTTTTTAAAGACCGCGCTGAATCACGACGGGATTTGGGGGTTTTGTTTTAATGGCAAGGCAAGAATTCGCTGATCCTCCCCACGGCGAAGTTACTTTCAAGTCAGCGAAAGTTCTTGGCCCACGATGAAAAGTCTTTGCCAATTAGCGCTCAACAACCTCAATTCATCCCTCCTGGTTCAAGATGAGTAGGAACCTAATAAGGCTGTGATAAAAGGGCAAAAGGCACCGAGTACCCAAAGGGGATTAATGGGCTCTTCCATTTATTTGTCTTCCCAACAGCTGAACTGTTACAAGTATTGACGGGCTTCAAACGGCCCCGCGCCCGACGCAGCCCCAATGGCCACCTCCAGCCCCAGCCCCGCAGGGCCAGGGCTTCCCCCTGGGCGATGCCAAAACCAACAAAGCCCCGGGGATCAGGTAATGAAACTTCAGCTTTTCCCCCTTTGAGATTTATTTACTGGCAGCTGACAAGGGGCAAATTCAGCGCGGATTGTGTAGCCGAGGCCCTGTCAAGCCTTCAGAGGCACCCTTATGTCGAATCACCTTCCTGACTGGCATGTCGCTGAAAAGCCCTCGGCGCTGGTCCTTAACAGCTCCCGACAGCACAAAGGACACTCCAGACAGATGCCTACATGGCATCCTGCAGCATTTTAAAAGAGAATTAGTGGTTTTAATTATGGTCGTCGTATGAAAGGAAACCATGCAAGCTCCGCAGGAGACCTTTGATCAAACCCTTTTGCTAGCACAATGCCGCGGAACTGTGACTATTCCTAGCAAGGGGCCTTTTCTCGCTGAATGACTCACCAGTGATCTTTGAATGCAGACAAGTTCCTCGCCCTCCCTCTTCATTAGCGAGCATTTCTATACAGGCCCTATATAGCGCACGGAGTCTAGGAGCTATACAATGGGGGGGAAAAAAAGGATCCCTACAGATTCTGGCCTCCTCTTAGGAAGTGCTGAAGGACTCTGAGTGACTTTATTCATTAAAACAGGTTGCTATTAATTAACTGTCATAATAAAATAAAGAACTATTATTTGCATTTCTTAGTGCGCTCCCTTTAGTAATATGTATAAAAAGATGCTTGTAACAAAAAATGAATTTATAAGGGAGAAAAAGCCCTCTGAAGTCTCCCCCCCTTCACTTTTTTTTTTTTAAGGCCCAGGCAGCAGGAGTCTGACTAATTATTAGGGCTGGTTCTGCAAGAGAACAAATAGAGGTAAAACACAAATATGAAAGTAATTAGGAAAATGCAAAATCCTGTTTACTTGGCAACCAACGCATGCAACTGAGACTAACGAAGAGCAAATCAGCTTTGCTTGTTTGATAAACTTAGGGGTGCCACCTAAGAGGAGCTGATAAAAATTAAACTTCTGCCAGCATCCCTCAGCACTGCCTTTCAGCAAACGGGCTTACTAACACACGGGGCTTCGTCTGAAAGCACCAGCAAATCTAATTGGAACAGATTCACAGGAGGAAATCTCACACTTCCTTCTCCGTTAAACGTTTTCACCTTTGCAATCTGCCATCGGTGATACCTTCCAGCTGAGCATCCAGCACAGCCACCCGTGTTTGCACGTGCAATTCATAGGCTAGCAGCGCTCACAGATGCAAGCATTTCTGGTCTCCTTCCCTAAAAAAAAAACATCAACACTTCCACTGCTGCTCACACCTGGGAATGCGTGTGGTGGGAAAGTTCTGCTTGCAGTTTGCATTGCTGCTTTTTACAATACACGGTGATACATCACTTGAAGCAGACTGCAGCTTACATACCTTTGTGGAGCCCCCTCTTTTCTCCCAAGCAGATAGTAGAATTCACAAAAGCTGCCAATTATTTCAAGACTATGCAGCTAAGGAGAGGCATCGAATCAAGATAAAGAAAACTCTTGGCTCAATATATTTGCTTGAATGGATTCTCAATAATGCAGGTAACAAAAGCACTCAAAAATTGGATTCCTAATGCTTTTCTGCCAGCCTGAAGGACTGATTCTGAGAAGTGAGAAGAAAGTCAGCCTTGAGAAAGCAGCATGGAGGAATGTATGACATTCTCTCCCTCTGTACAAACACTTCTGCAGGAACTGACAAAAAGGAAGAGATTTAAGTGAGGAACAGTCGACCTGAAATGTAGTCAATTACAACACAAAGAGTTAAAAAGACACCCCTGAACCGCTCTTCTTCACTCTCCCCTTTGCAACCCACAAGCCTGAGTTTTATTTTTCTTTTTCATTGGTCATTTCTTATCTGCTGCTTGGACAGGAATTGATTCATAGAAGGACAGGGGAGAATTGCTATGGAAATCATTGGAATGAAAGGGAGAAAAACAAAGAAAAAATAAAAGAATCCAAAGAGCAGTTTGATTTTTATACATACAGCACTCAATGAAAGTGCTCAAGTTTTCCCACAATGAGTTAAAGGGACCAACAAAAAAGTCATCTTCTCTTGAAGGGATCTGTTAAGTTCAGCAAGTACACAAGCACCTAAAACTGCCCCTATCCATGTGCACAGCACAGCACATCCAGCACTCAAACTACACACCAAGTTCTGCAAGAGAGCATCCCCACAAAGCTCCCAGCAGAGCCACCCAGTAATGTGATCCTTACAGAAATCCTTCTGCCTTCTCCAAAAAGTTTACTAACCCAAATGCACCCCAGGACCGACAGCAGTTTCTCTCCCACAAAACCACCATGCTGAGATTTCAGAGGATGGAGGAGCAAAGTATGAAAACTCTGCCAAACATGCACTTCCAGTAACACCACCAGAGTTCAGCGTCTGTTTTAAGCCTTTCTAAGACATATTAACTGACAGAACCTTGAAAGACAAGCTATTTCATGTCATTCTTTGGAAAATATGAAGCTGAGCTCTTGGGAACTGAGTCTTCCTTAGCTTTTGGGGAAGAATGGAAAGCAGGATGGATGTCAGCACTGCAGCCTCCCTACCCCAGACTCACACAGCACAGGAGATGCCATGTTGCTGCATACAATCACGCTGGTCTGTGAAGAAAAATGTAAATTACTCGCTACAGGAAAACCAATGCAATGAAGTCTATCACAGCATAAAATCCCAGTGCAATGAAAACAGCCCTCCTTGCAGTGAGCTGGGTTTGTCTCCACCAACACCATCACCCCATACCAGTGGCTGCATTTGTTCCCAGGGGGTCATTTTGGCAGCACCACAGGGGCACAGCCAGGGCATGGAGGGCACCTGAAACAGCACACAGTCATGCTCCTGCAAGGGCTCCATCCTGCATGCTTGTCCTGATGGAAACCCACGTACCCATGCTGCCCCATGACTGTAAAAATGCACAGACACACAGTCTAAGGAAAAATGTAGTAAAACTCTTTGCTTGACAACAGCAGCAATGTTTAAGGGCAAAACATATATTTTTGCATCTATAAACCATCTATAAACATCCATAAACAGATCTAAATGATTTTCTCAGTGCTGCCTTTAGGAGGAAACTCTCTTCTTGAAACACCGCATTTTATTTTGTGTTGAGCTTTCTTCACATACAAACTGTTCATTTGGCAACAGCAATCGGATACCAAACAACAGTACGCTCCTGCAGAGCCCTCTGCTCTTTTTGTCACCTTTTCCCAACATTCTCACATTGGCTGTGACCAACTCAAAGCTCTGGACCTGTCAAAATCCTCAGCACCTCAGAAGGGGCACAGTGGAACAGGCACTACCCAGCTTGCCGCTTCAGCTCAGCTTTCATTTCCCTCAGCCCCTGCAGTTCCTTCTGGAGGTGGTTCACAGCCTGGAGGATATCCTGCCGCTGGGGATCATCTTCTGCTTTCTGGGTGTAGAGGAGGAAATGCTTAACAGTTTCGGAGAGCAATGCCTCAGGGTCCTCACCCACCCGATGGAGACGCAACATCCTCTCGCAGGCTATCGCGTAGTTTTTGTGCCAGTTCACTGGGTGATGTGGATGAGAGCTGACAATTTCTTTGTAGGACTGTTAAATGGCAAAAAAAAAAAAAAAAAAAAAAGAAAGAAAGAAAAAAAGGGGACAAATTAAGCAAACAAAGGGGACCAACAGCTCTTAACAGTGCTTCAGAACTGCCCATAAAGGAACAGATGCTACTAAGATGTCTCCATCATCCAGAGTCAGAGCATTTTTGAAACTCACTCTGTGTTTGCCATGTGATGTGTGGTAGTGTGAATCCAAAATCCAGGGATTTTGTGCAGCAGCTGTTTGTTTAGAAACATTACAGACAATTGAGAAATTGAGATAACCCCAGAGCACATTATGCCCTTTCCCAAGAGGGAACCAGACTGGGCAAAGATGGATTTCCCTGCTGTGCCTGCAAAAACACTGACTCAGTGTTCCAGGAGATTGGGACACCTTCAACAGGATGTGAACAGTTTGAATCCTAGGGTTGCCTGGGTTGCAAAGGAGCACAATGCTCATCCATTTCCAACCCCCTGCTGTGTGCAGGTCACCAACCAGCAGCCCAGGCTGCCCAGAGCCACATCCAGCCTGGCCTTGAATGCCTGCAGGGATGGGGCATCCACAGCCTCCTTGGGCAACCTGTGCCAGTGCCTCACCACCCTCTGGATGAAAAACTTCCTCCTAATACCCAACCTAAACCTCCCCTGTCTCAGTTTAAAGCCATTCCCCCTTGTCCTATCACCATCCACCCTCACAAACAGCCGTTCCCCCTCCTGTTTATACACTCTCATCAAGTACTGAAAGGCCACAATGAGGTCTCCCCAGAGCCTTCTCTTCTCCAAACTAAACAAGCCCAGATTCCTCAATCTTCCTTAACAGGAGAAGAGTTTGCCTAGGAGCGTTTGCTAAGTGGCAATATTGATAAGCTCAACATCATGCCTGGGAACTTCATGGAACAGAACAGCAAAAATGACAGCAAAATGGGCAAAACTTTAAAGGAAGCGATTTACAGACTGTTTGCTGGGGTATAAAACATCTCCTCTCTGCTGACACACACTGATCGTTTCGTGCATCTGCTGGCATCTCTGGCAGTGCAGTATTTATTGAGATACCTACACCAGCTTACGTGTGTCATTCTCTGCTGTGAAATGCAGCAGAATTAATTTGCAGTGAGAAGACTGTCGGATTTTACACTTGCTGGCTCAGATGCAAGACTGTGTAATGACAGAGAGGACAAGTGCATAGAGGGGACTTTAGGACAAGCAATCTCTTGGCATGGGTTTGGAGCCCAGCGCAGACAACATAATTATAGCAAAAGGAGGGTGTTGACTGGTTAGCTTTTGGCATCCTCTGTGACCAAGAGGGCAAGCAGGAATGGATAAAATCCCTGAACAAATCTCTTTGAATCTGCTATGCTCCTGATTTGGATGAATGAGAGAGAATGCAGATTACAGGACAGCCTATCTAGATACACCGTGATATTTCCATGTGGTCAAAAGAATTAAACAAAAAAAAAAGGATGGAGACTGCAGACAGTATTTATAACAAAATATACGACTTACAGTGTATGCCAACGTGTACAGCTGTGCTTTCATTTCTGCAGGCACACTGGCAGTTTCTGCAAGGCCAAATATAAAGAAAGCTGTTTTCATCCTAGGAGAATAAGAAAAGAAAACACCTTATAGCAACTGCTTAACATAACCAGCTCACATCTCCTGATCACGTCTTCACCATGTCCATAAAGCTCTTTAATTGTATGGGACAGTAAACAAGATTTTTTCAAGTCATCAGTGATAGAGATTTCTTTCCATGGTATGCCCAAACTACCCTCTGTTCTTCAAGATGCTTTGAGCAGAACCTCTAAGTGAATGAAATCAGCGTTTTCCTTCTGAAGTTTGGCACATTAAGATCCAATAAGGCCATGCACTATCAAGCTGCCTGCTTTGGTGTGTATTTCCACGCATGGGGGAGCAAAGGAGCATCACCTGGCTTGCCACATCTCCTCATTGGCGACAGCTTCCCAGGAAGAGGGCTTGAAACTAAACGGGAATTAAAACAAAATTCAGCCATCAGATCCATGTCATTGTGTTTTGCTCACTGCACAATCATCCCTTCTAACCCAAGCACTGACAGACCTCCCAGGCAGCAGAAAACCTGTCATGAAGCCTACGGCTCTGACAGCAGGGAATTCAGCTGATCCTCAGTCATTCATAAAACTTTATCCCTCTCCCTGCACAGGGGGAGCCTCTGGTGTTTACATCAGGTGTTTCACAGCATCCCAGCTATCCACAAAGTGAGAGATGATTTTTACCATCCCATCATAGCTCAGTCTACAACATTTAAAGCTCTGGGTGTCCCATGTCTTCAATGGTTTTGGGCTCCCAATGAAGTTTTAGGATCAGAATTGGACATGACAGTTGACTAGAAACCTCTATTTTTAACACTAGCAAAAAACAAAAAAACACATGCAGAGATACTGTGTGTTCCAAAACATAAAGCATTAAGATTAAAGCTCAGATTTAATTTCTCTAACACTGCAATGGATGTGGTTATGAGGAATAGGAAGCAGGAAGACACAGAGCTGTCCTTCTGCCTCTTACCTCCCATACTCTTCAGTCCAGTTATAGAGATTTCTTGTCAGACGAATCCACTCTGCTGGGTCAAAGACAGCATCAGAAGGAACCAACTTCTCACAGGTACCCCATGGCCAAAGCGAGTAACTCCTCTTCCAGGTTGAGTCCCCTTCATGAAGACCTATGCAGACAAACACTTCTTTACTGCCAAAAAAAGGAACAAAGAGAGGAATGGTGAAGCCATGCCAGAGGCCCTGGGCAATCCCACGTGCTTGAGCTGCCCACCCACCCCATGTTGGTGCAGCAGACAGGTCTCAAGAAGCACAACTGTAGACGTCTCTGTTCAGTGAGGGGAAGCTGAACCAGATGAGCATTAAGAGTTCCTTCCAACTCAAACAAATCTATGATTCTATTACTTCTTGCAGCACAGAGCATCTCGCATCAGAACGTCTCTGGGGCACTCTGAAGAACAGCTCTGTGGGCACATAAATACCTCCATGGTACTGCACACCTCGTGCACCAGAGCAGGAGGGACATCCAGGGGAGATGTTCTCCCGTGTCACACCTTACATCTGTGCCAGAAGGAGGAGAAGCCCACTTTGTCCCAGTGGCACCTGGCCCTGCTAGTCTGCCTCCCCACGCTCGCCCCAGCTAGTCTAAATGCAGATGCTATTCTTATTCATGGGAGTATCTAATCCTTTCTCCACTCTTACTAAGCTATTTTTATATGATGATTATTCCTGGAATACATTCATTCTATGCTAATCACTTGGCCACAATGTTCAGGAAGGAGAAGCTGCAGCAATTTACTCTCCAACCATCATCATTGTGAGTACACAGGAATGTTTCTTTTTTTTTTTTTGGTGACGAATTGTGTCAGCAAAAGAAAAAAAAATATATCCATAAATATTCTCTGCCAATCACCTTCTTATTTTTCCTTCCTAAAATCCAAACTTACCTCAAAACAACGAGAATATTATACCTTGTTCAGCAAGACATAATGTTGTTCAACAACACTGAACAACATTATATCTGGATGGAGTTACTTCCGCACAGATATTTGCTTTAATTGCAAAAATAATCTCACCACTGGGGAGGAAGTCAGTAGAGAAAATTGGTCTTTTGGATGCAGCACCAAGCTGTTCCATAAACAATTTCAAGAGAAAAAGGTTGAAGATTTTCGGAAAGCTGTTCCATTATGAAAGAAATGCTTACTGCTTATTCGCTTTGAGGAAATGGTGGAGATTAAAAGCAAGTGTCCCATCAGGTAATATTCCTTCCACAGGGTTCCACCGGTTCCCAGGGAAATGAACACCAGGTAAATGCTTTGCCAGCTTGGGTAAATACCATTCATAGGTCATCATCTATCACCAAAAACATTATCGTAATTAAAACAAGAAGCAGAGTTTCCATCCATTTTACACCAGCAGCTGTAGAAATGCCTTTCATGTGAGTAATGATTCCATTTATTCAGTAAGGGTTTCCTCTCATTTCAGCAATGGCCCGGGACCATGCCATCAGATCAGACCATCAGTGGCTTCTACTTGGAGAAACATGGTCATTGCCACTGAGGGGAAAAAGTCTACATAAACCCAAAATAGCTGTGAGGAGACACAAGAGAGCTTTGGTTAGACATGGGGCATTGGGTGAGGCCTCCCCAACAAATCACAGTACCCTGTTGCAAAGCCAAGTGCAAGGATTATGTGCTAGTAGAAATGCAACTGTGCCTTCCTGCAAAGAGGATTCTTCTCCTTCCAGTACTCAGGAAAAACAAGCACAACCACCACCCCACGGGACACAGCATCTTCATTTGAATTAAAAGAAAAAAAATAAGTCTGCAAAAGCACCTTTGGTGGACCAGGATAACACAGGAGACCTCAGGAATTGGGCCCCAACATGGCAGAGCCCTTGAGAGAAAGCCCAAAGCCCCATTGCCCAAGGGCTGCTGGCTGACTCTCAGCCCTCCAGACTGCTCCCAACATGCAATTTTCTGAAAACAGAAAGGATGAAGCTTTCTCAGCAAGGTAAACATCAGCCCTGTGCAACAACTGGATACCTGCCATGTTGCCTCATTCAGTATCACCTCCCAAACCTACCTCTTGGTCCACTAATGTGATATCTGGCCTCACTCCTTCAACATAATGCAGGTAACGAAGGGCATTCCCAGGTAAGTCTCCTCTTAGCAAAATCACTGCACCCATTGGCATAGAGGACAGCAGGTTTTTTGCAAACTTATCAACAATGTAATTGTTGCTCTGATCACAATCACTGAAGAAAGCAGATGAAAAAAGAACATTTTAAAGCCAGGCACTTGCACGGTTTTGCCCATGTTTGGAACAATTTTATGCAATAGACATCCAGTGGTGAGGTCCTTCCCCTTTGTCAGATCTGGCTGAAAAGCATCATCTCCACTTAGAAGATACAAACACGAAGCCTTTAGTCTGCTGTCCCCCAGAAGCTAGAACAAGAGACATGCCACTATGGTTTTGCACAGATACACACACAGTGCATGCATTCATCTTAATGCTGATCTTTTTTTCTAATTTTTCTTCTTGGACTAAACATAAAGATTTGGAGCTGGAAGTGCCAGTACACAGTAAGTATTTGAAACCCTCCCTACTCTTTTAACACTTTTAATTAAGCTGAGCCTTGTACAAAGCAAGGATTTCTGCCTATGGAGCCTCTGAGCTCAACACTTGACCAGTTGGTCAAGCTCCACCTGAGCAGCCGTACTACTATACTGATTTTTACCTAACCCACTGCAGAGTTCTCAACGTGGTTATGGAATAACGAAGCCTTATATTATAAGATGTAATTCATTTAATAAAAGAAAGAAAAACTAAGAAAAAATACTGGGAAACTTGAAGCAAAGCATGGGAAGGAGAAGGTGATGCCCGAGAGGATGTCTTACCTATAGTTGGCCCAAATTTGAGCAGCAACAAGAGTCCCAGCAGAAAACCACTCCAGCCATGGCAGCACCCGGCTGCCCTGCAGCACAGCACCTCCGAGGGACGTGAGAGCAGCCAGCCCCAGCCCTGCCAGCACAGCCACAGCCACATTGCTCTGCATCCAGAACCGCTCCACCTAGGACAGAAAGCAATGTGGCAGTGCATCCTTGGGATGCAAGTCTACACTTTTGGAGCAGGATATCTCCAAGCTGGAAAGCTCACAAATGAAGGGCAGACAGAGACAAGGAAAGGAGAAGTTTCTTTCCTTTATTCATAGAATGGCCTGGATTGCAAAGGAGAGCAGTGCTCATCCAGTTCCAACCCCCTGCTGTGTGCAGGGTAACCAACCAGCAGCCCAGGCTGCCCAGAGCCACATCCAGCCTGGCCTTGAATGCCTCCAGAGATGGGGCATCCATAACCTCCTTGGGCAACCTGTTCCAGTGCCTCACCACCCTCTGTGTGAAAAACTTCCTCCTAATTCTTCCTTTTAAACATACATCATCTATCTAAACACCCAGAGACCATATTTATGCTTCCCCAGTTAAAAGGGAACAGAAAATGTAGCTGCATGCTTGCACCCTGTGCATCTCCAAGACAACCACCTGCTCTTGATTCGCAAGGGACCCAACAGCCAACGAAGCATGAAGGAGGCTGCTTCCAAAAACCAACACCCCAGAGCAATTTTCAGAGTGAAACTTACCACTCCCAGAAACAGAGGCTTTGTAACATCCAAATTTGCTCTCCAGGCGAAAAAGAGTGAATAAACACAGAGCATTCCAGCGAAGAGACAAATCACGGGTGATTTCTGTTGCTTTATCCTGTAAAAAATAACGTAGCACTATAGTGGCATGATCAAAAGTAGGAAAAAGTTATATGTGCATGAAGACAGCTGTCTCTCTGCATGTCTGAATGCGTTTAATGCAAGGAGCTGGTTGGTTTTACCTTACTTTTCCAATTTATGAAACTTTTGTTTTTCAGAGCATGCAGCCATCAGGATCTCAAGATTTTTAAGGCATCTACAGAGTCACAGGGTAATCAGGTGCAGGGCTGTTTTGCTCTTTATCAATAACACAGGATAACTGCTGAAATTTCTGCCCAAGGAAGCAGATTTGCTCCATGTGGCACAAGGCAGAGAAAGCACCTAAAGCTCACGCTTGGCCAGTAAGGAAATGCAGGTGGGAGTAAATATTCCCCTCCAACTTACCGCAGTGCTGTGCTGAAACAGGCCATGAGTGCCAGGGCAAGGACAGGAAGGGACAGCTCTGACCTCATCTGCTCCAGCTGGAAGCTGTGGGGAAATCAGTGCATGTCTGCATGACCCTCAACTCAGTGCCTGCACTCAGTGCAATGAGAAAACAGGGCAGCTGTACGGCAGCACCCCTGTTCTGCTGGGGTTGAGTCTACCAGAAACAGGAACAAGCCAGGATTTTGAATCCCCAGCAGTGGAATAGTCATGATTTTACTCACACCAGCATATCTCTCATACTTGATCGAGTCTCGGACTTGGCCTGGATTAAAAAGAAAGAAAGAAAATGAGAAATTCACACACTGACTGTGGAAAGGAGAAGTCTTCCCGCTTTCTGTCTGCAGAACCCTGAGTGTAAAGGGCTGCTCTAGAGCTCTTTCAAATGGTACCACACTGATCACAGGGGACAGGAATTGCTTAAGCAAAACCAAAGACAGCAAACTACTCCAACATTCACTGCAAAATTTTCCTCCATTTTTTTTGTTTTACATTTTTGCATGGTTCACCACCCAGATGAACCCAACTCATTACCCTGTGACCAGAGCACATCATATGGCTTAGCTGTGAGCTCCACTAAGTGCACGACTGGGGGCACCTCATGGGCCTCAATTTCTACTTCTTTACCTACTTGGAGAAGACCTCCACAGTCAAGTCCAACCCTAACCCTCCCCCACGATGCTCACTGCCCACGTCCCTCTGTGCCACATGTCCACCATTCTTGAACACCTCCAGGGACAGTGCCTCCATCACTTCCCTGGGTATGATTCAGGAAGTCTGGAAGGTGTATTTAACGTCAATAAAAATGGAGTAGTACGTTACATTTAAAAAATAGTTAAGAACATAAAAGTGTCAGAGGATGGCTCTGGCATTAGCCCAACCAGCATTAGGACCAAACACTTGGATTTTGCTGCATGTACTGCTCCAGTTTCAGACCAGTTCAACATAAATGTGGTGCAGGATTACACACGGCCCATCCTTAAGCCTCCTGAACATCAGTTTGAATTCATCAGATCTAATGGAGAAAGCAGTCGAGAGATTTGTATGCATTGGCATTGCTCTGCCCAACAGAACCTAGTTCTCAGGAGAGGTCTGGGAACAGGACAACAGGGAAGTCTCAGAAGTCCTTCAGAGGGTGGACCTTATCTCTGTAGGAGCACAATGCTATGTAAAACACAAGCCTTTCTTTTATTCCCAGCATTCTGCATTGAAAACTCTGAGACAAAATGGCCACTGCTCTCCTTGAGTAGCCAGAGCTCAGTTTGGGTTGGAGCAGAAAGATGCAAATCCTACACTCTGCACACAGTTATGTGGTATCTCCCTCTCTTTGCAAGAGCACAAAGCAGACAGAATAATTCAGAGCAAACGATTCTGAGATTCCCCCAAACCTACCCTTCACTTCAGTGCAACACTACTGAGATGTAAGTTAGAGGAATCTCTTTTAAGGTTAAAGCAATGAAAAATTGCTTGCAGCCTCTTTCAATAGCTGGGTTTAAAATGATTTAAAACAAATAAGCCAAATATTTGTCTTAAAATAAGAAAAACACAAAACAGGTGTTGCCACCTCTCTCTAGCAAGACTTGGTCTTTGGGTTTTTATAAATATGACACATGTGGACAGCCCCTGGTAAATAACACAGCTCATCCCACAAAGACAAAGAGGATCAGGTCTTGCTTTCCCAGCCACCGAACCCACACCCAGAAAATCCGACAGATCCAAAGGTGAAACTCAGGAAATGATTTTTTAAAGAAATTTCCAATTTTTTCACCTCTAGGCCATTTAACACCACAAGCAGAAAGGTTCTGCTGCCGCATTACTCAAAAGAAAGCCTTGTAGAAAATGATCTTTATTTACCAGATTGAATGTCCCATATTCCTCCCTGAGAAAGTGGGTCAAAAATCCTTGAAAAGTCGTCTGGTCTCCCCATGTCCAACGGGCTCGATTGAGGTAGGACGAAGCCGGCAGATAGAGATAAGGCAGCAAACCAGCCAAGAAGCATAAACCCAACTTCAGCAAATGGCCTAGGGACAATTCCTGCACCAAAATATGTCATATTGCATAACAATGTTTATTTTAGTTTAATCATGCTGGAACTTCAAGAACAGATAAAGAAAAAACATCAAATATATTTACACAGAGCTGATCTCTCAATTTATAGTAAGTCCCTACAAAATGCTATGTTAAACCTTATGATTTTGTGGATTACTAGGAAACTGCATCAAACTGATCTCCTTTGCATGGCAGGGTGAAATTTAAGTGAAGCAAATAATATTAGCTAGGACTCATGAGTATCATACTCATTGCATCTTTCACATTTAAATCATGGCATGACATGCATAGATGGCTGAAGCACTGCAAGGCTGAGATAACCCACTTTGCAGCGATTAAGAGTTGGCTGGTATTCCATCTGGCAAAAAAAAAAATGCTGCTCTAGTACAACTACACACATCATCACCATCATCAGGAGTCAGTTTTGCCATTTACTTTATCATGATTACACTGGCTAAATTGGATAGGCCAACTTTTGGGGTGGGATTTTCAAGATTGCCTAAGGGGTCAGGAAGACAAGACTTTCAAAGGGACTTCTGTGCCTAACTCCTTTAAGTGCTTTGGAAAATCCCACCCTAGAATATTGCACGCTTGCTTTATCATTAGCCACCGTCCTGTCAATCAAACACTTGTTCAGAATTTGGGGTTATGTGGAATAGACACCATTCAGCATTCAGAGCAACAACCTACAGAACAGAGAAAGTAGCCTGATAAAGTTGGTGGCCAAAATTTCTTTAGAAGACCGACTACTTCTTGAATTTATTTCTAACTGAAAGGCACTGGTTTTGATCAAATATCTTATTATTAGGTGGTTTTCCACAGCATGCTTTCCTGAACTGTCTAAAGTATTTCCCAGGAACATTACATTGCAACAGCATTCTCTCTGCTGGAAATCACAGAGGTCTGTGCACCTCCCTGGTTAAAAAAACAACTGTTTAAAGAAGAAAAATACACTGCATGAACCATCACTTTGGTAAAGGAAACAGGAAGGCTGCAGGGCTTTTGCTAGAAGGACTTTTGCATCAAGCTTGTCTGAACTGCATCTTATCTCTTGCTGCTCACACACTTCACTCCAGGCTTAGCTATAAGCTGTGCCACTGTGTAGAACCACACCTGATCTGCCAGGCTGAGGGTGTAGAAATACAGGTAGGAGCACCCCAGCACAAAGCTGCCCAATCGTCATCTAAAGGTAGAAGGCAGAGGGTACAGGTGGAGGTTTCTCTGGCCCACTTGTAAAGTGATATTAGTACTAAATCTTTTAAGATATGCAGCACTTTTTAGAGCAGAGTTCCTACAACATGTCTGCACCCAGCCCAACAAAGCCATCTGCAGAAGACTACCTACATCTGACAAGAGCATTGTAAAGTCCCTAAATGTTATCATGGAACCTCATCCAGATGGATGCACATCACCTTCCTGAGCCAGGTATGCAAAAAGGTCTCCTTGTTCTGCAATGAACAAGGAGATGACCTTCAGAAGTCTCTTCCAACCTCCAACTACTCTGAGATTCCAGGACATCTGACCACTTCAGGGCTTGTTGTCCACTGAAGGTCAATTTTGCCTTGGTCTTCTCCAGCTGGCACAAGCCAGGTGCCTCACCTGAGAGTTCATAGAATTGGCTTGGGTTGGAAGGGACCTCAAGGATCATCATCCCCCTGCCACAGGTAAGGTTGCCAGCTGCTAAATCAAGTTTAACTAGATCAAATTGCCCGGAGCCTCATCCAATCTGGCCTTAAACACTTCCAATGATGGAGCATGCACAGCCTCTCTGAGCAGCCTATTCCAGCAGCTCAACACTCTCTCAGTAAAGAACTCTTCCCAGTCATCTAATCTAAATATCCTTTCCTTTAGTTTAAAACCATTCCCCCTTATCCTATCACTACCTACCTGCATAAAAAGTTGATTTGCCTCATGTTTATAAACTCCCTTTAAGTACTAAAAGGCCTCAGTGAGGACTCCCTGCAGCCTTTTCCAGGCTGATCAAGCCCAGCTCCTTCAGCCTATCTTCATAGGAGAGGTGCTCCAGCCATCAGATCATCCTCATGGCGCTCCTCTGAACCTTTTCCAAAAGAGCCTCTTGCAGGACTCCAGTCCTAGTAGTGTCAGAGCTGGAGGCAACCAAACCTGGCACATCCCAGGGGCATGCTGAAGAGAACTGCATGAGATCAGCACCTGCAGCACCCTTGCTAATTCTTTGTGTCTTTGCTGGCAGCAGTCACACAATGATGGACAACAAGTCAATGCAGCTTCCATTTGCTACCACCAGGGAATCAACACAGAGAAACTCATCTCCAGTCATAAGCCAGTGCCTTAAAGCAAGCTAAAACAGCTGTGAGTCAGCAAAATACACACCGTCTTTCTGAAGAGCAGGAAGAGAACCCAAGGTACAATACAAGCAATATAAAGCACTATTGTGTGCTGATTGCACAAACTGAGGCCGCAGCAAAAGGCACCAAGTTTGGCGATCTGGAAGGGAAAAACAAACAAACAAACACCTCATAATTGCTCTTCACAGTTTGCAAAAAGAGCCACACGCCAAAGCAGCATCAATGCAGCCCACAGCAGACATAAAGAATGAGACAAAACACACCTGTGAGCACTGGTTGGTTGTAATACAAAAAACACAGGTTACTTCAGTTAAGTTTTATGCCATAAAAACAATTACGCCATTTCTATGTATGAAGATATGATTTTATGTAACAGGAGTTAATTCTTTCCTCTTCTGCAGGCACAGATGGCTAAAGTCAGGGCTACACAAACTTGCTAAACAAAGGGAATTAAAAGCAGTATCACTCAATAGCATAATTTCATTTCAGAACCTGTTTTTTGATAATAGAGGTAATGTGTTCAGACTATGCAGGGTATTTCTGGTACTCACTGAGGATTACTTAGCTTTGTTACCAGCACTATGACCATCCCAGGCTCATGCTACAGAAAGCATCTCTCCACCTCAAGTGGCCGTAAGCTCTGCTCAGTCCTGCTTATTTCAGTCACTAGGTGACAATGGCATGTGAGGGGTAAACATTTGCCTTCACGTGGAGATGGGATCACCCAGTAGCTTTTAATTAGAATTTAACACTGGATGTTGCTTTGTCAAAAGAAAAACCTGCTACAACTTCAAAAAAAATCCTTGTGGTCTTCAGAGCTGCCCTGAAAGACTTGGGACACCTCAGTAATTCTTTGTGTATACCGGCAACCTGCAAACACATTGCTAAAGATGTTTCAGGCTGGATATTAGGAGCAAATTCTCAGAAAGAGTGATCAGGAACAGAAAGGTGGTGGAATCACCATCCCTGGAGGTGTTCCAGAACTATGGAGATGTGGCACTCAGGGCAGCGGGCAGAGGGCATGGTGGGAATGGGTTGGGCATGGACTTGGTGATCTTGGAGGCCTTTTCCAACCTTAATGATCCTATGAAACGTGTTGTCGACTTGCTGTTTGTAGCCTGACCTTGTTGAGTTGTAAGGTGCTGGACACCCAAAAAAAAACAAATAAGCTCACTGACTACTTCTGGAGAACTCATTCGAAAATCCCATTGGAAACTGGGTGCGTCAAGCACAGGAGCAGCTTGGAAAATGCCCAACTCCATCTCCGTGGAGTCCAGTCTCTAGGGATCTCGGGACAGAATTGAGCAGAAAATAGGAGAAAATAAATAAATCCAATGATGAAACAAGGTTTCTCCAGCCAGTGACAACACGTGTTATTTGATAACTTGCAAAGCTGAGTAAACTACCACTGTGGGCTCCTGAAATTCTAGGTTAGCCCAACAAAAATCCTTTTATTCACACAATTTATAGGAGTCACAGCAGGCAAGTCAGTAAGTAGAGAGGAGATCAGATGTTCAGGCAAAGTAAAGTAGGAAGAACAAGACTGGTGAGTAAAGCCATCTGACCACCTGGTCTGCTCCCAAAGTAGTGAATACAGCATGAATTGTCCCTGTATTCAATAATGGCATTATTTTGGGGGTAGTTTTCATTTTGAAACAGTATACATTGAACTGCACAGAACTGACAGAAAAATTGGCCATTCCTGTTTTTCATTAGAAACGTGGGTTTCAGACTGGATGAAATTTTCTGTAAGACGTATCTATTTACCCTTGGGAAAAATAACAGTCCTACCAACAAAACCTTGAACACTCACAGCCTACTTTGAGTCTTTGATGCAGAAAATTAAACTTTGTGCTACAACATTTAGATGAAAATGATTTTGCTTTTTCCATTCCTATCCTCTACGTGTAAAGCAACACAAAAATGCCCATCCAGCGTGTCCCAACAAAACCCTTAAGCAAAGTGCACACATTTTCAAATGTTTGGCACTTCTGAAAATGCAGGTGGATCAAGGATCAACACAGCTGAACCCAGCCCCAAAATCTGCCCTCCCTTGCTTAACAAAACTGAATCAGGACTAAATGGATAGGAAATTAAACAGACTTGTCATAACTAATTGAAAAAAAAAAATAATAATAATAATAAAAAACTATTCACTTGGCTTGAGACGTTTTACCTTTGATCTCTCTTTTGCAGTGGATGCCTCCTCAAAATGCACGGTAAGAGCCATAAGCAGCCCCACAAACAGATTGTTTAAGCTAAAAACCTCCGCCGTGATGGACCACTGCCATGTTAGACGAGAAAATGAAAACACCCCCGCAGCAAGGATTCCTCCAGCATATGAGCCAGAAAGCCTGCAAACACAGATAACATGAAATCTTCTTTTCCAACAAAAAAAAAAGCCTACTTTATTGTCCTCTTTTTTTTTTTTTTTTTTTTTCTTTTTTAAACACTGTAGCAGCAGAAATTATGACTGCCACCCAGCTTCCTTCCAAAACATTATATGGTTAATATGTCCCTAATAATTTCTTTGCAGAGAATTGCAATTAGGAAGAGCACACCTCAGCCATCCCGTGTATTTGCAAGGCACCAAATGCTGAACGGTTGGTGAGCCAAGCTGGGTTTTTCTCCACAAACACCACAAAAACTCCCAGTATTCAATTCAGTTCCAAAACCTTGATGAGCAATGACACAGCAGGTCATGGTACGCTGAGCCAAAGAGTCATGCCTCTAACGGGATGCTCTGTGCTGGAGGACACATGAGCAGTGATGCAGCCTTAAGTTCATTGAGGCCCCGCATAAAGAGTGGATTAGAGCTATTCATGATGGACAGCATTAGCAGAGCTTCCCTAAGGCAGGTTGGACTGTCTCTGGGTTGGGCAGGGATTGCAGCACCCACAGCCCTGGGATGGAGAGGCACCCACCGGACAGTGGGAGAGGAGACAGTGGGTGCCATTGCCAGCTAGATGGACTTCAGCTCTTGTTCTCAAATGAGCTGGATGTTGCAGGTAGCCTGGGGAGCCCAGAGGTTGGATTTAGCCCAGGAAACCCATTGCACCCACTCTGCTGGTTGCATTATGTTCTCTGCTCTTTGGAAGCTTGGCTTTTTGGGAGGTCTGTCCCATAGGAAGTTACCCTGCAGAATGGGATGGAGGGCAGCACAACCAGCTCAGCCATGTCTCATCCAAGGACTAATACCTGTGACTAAGGTTAAAGCTGCTCTCTAGAAAATCATAGGCTCTATACAGACTGGTATATTTCTAATCCCACCCCAGGTATGCATATTTCCATTTAGATATAACATTCCTGGCAGGTTTAAAACAAAAGTAGCATAGGCTAGTCAACCTCTTCATCAAGCTGAATCATCAATACCTGAATCATCGATACCTGAACACTGACCGTATCCCTTAGTGCAACCACAGCAATGTCCCCACATGGTTCATTCTGCCCATCAAGGACTAGGTATCCATGTAAGAGCAGCTAATGGAGTTCCTCAGAGAACATAACTGAGATAAATGGAGACGAGCAAACAAAACCTACAGCCCTTGCAAACAGGGACAAGAGGGACTCTGGGAAAGCACTCTCTAGTAAGGGCTTCTCTCCTTCATCATAAGTTTCTCCCACTTTCTCAAAACAAACTGAGGTCTTCCAGCAGGCTGAAAAGCTGATACATTTCTGTAGATGTATTTCTGTAGACGTCAGAGAACTCACGCAGTTAAAACTGGAAGCTGTAAACTATTAAAAATGAGAGGTAGCATCCATGGGGAGAAGACGATTAGCAAAAGGAAGTGGAAAGACCTGATCTTCATTTCTCTTCCTAACATGGGACATGCTGGACGGTCTGCGGCTGCCCCAAAGACATCTGCAAAATAGAACTCATTTATCTTCTTTGTAAAGATCTGCAACTGCAGGATATTGCAGGACACTTCCAGTGTGTGAACTTCACACAGTTCTATACAGGTTTGGGCATTCAGAACAAAAACATCCCAGAAAAAAAGCTGTCACTCAATACCCATACCACTCAGCAAAATAAAAGCCACGTTACAGCTATACTGTGATAAAGAAGTTGCTATTTAAGTGTTTTCTAGCATGGAATTCCATCTTGAAATCTTCAATAAATTGAATGCATGCTCACAAGTAACTAAAGGTGCCAATCACTACAGGTTTTCCACCAGCATTAATACGAAGTTTCAAGTCACACAACCACACAGAGAAGAGGTTTTCACAGGCATCAGCGCTGCTCCATTGATCTTCCTACCAAGCCAGCCTAACATGACAGACTTTCCTTTCCTTTAACCAGCAAAAACTTATAGAGAAATAAGGTTGTAAATCCACTTGAAATTCTTGCAGGGAAATACAGTAGAAAAGATAAAGCAACTCTCTCAAACACCATGGGAAAGAGAAGCAGAGTTTTAGGCAATCTTCTCAATCATTTACCAGTTTTTTCGTCTTTACTAGAAAAGACTCAAGCATCTTTAGTAGAGTTCAAACAAGATTAAAGACCTCCCACCCCCTGATAAAAAGTCTCAAGCTTACGCTTCAAGTTTGATGAAACCAGACTTATGCAAAAGTTACTCAACTCAAAGCTTAAAGCCTTATCCCAGCTTTGTGGGTAGGGGACAACCCTGCTCACCGTCCAGCCCCCAAGTAGTGCAGGTTCAGAATCCAGCACTGGGCACAATCCAGAGGCTTTTAGGAAGAAGAGCTGACTTCATCTTTCATTCCCACTGAAACACTAAGGAAAAGCTTCCTGCTAAGTTCTCTCTGTGAGAACATGTTGTGTGTATGGAGCACCAAGCTCCTACAAGTGCACCAGGTGCTTAAGAAAAATCAAAAAGACAAAACGTAAGGGTGTGTGCTCAACTGTCCAAGAACATCACAAGAGCAGCTTTGGGAAATGTACAGTGGAGACCAAGAGCTTCTTCCAGATTCTGTTATCAACAATGGGAATGATAGAACGGCTGTTTACAAGGATGGATGGTGATAGGACAAGGGGGAATGGTTTTAAAGTAAGACAGGGGAGGTTTAGGTTGGATGTTAGGAGGAAGTTTTTCAGCCAGAGGGTGGTGAGGCACTGGCACAGGTTGCCCAAGGAGGCTGTGGATGCCCCATCCCTGCAGGCATTCAAGGCCAGGCTGGATGTGGCTCTGGGCAGCCTGGGCTGCTGGTTGGCGACCTGCACACAGCAGGGGGTTGGAGCTGGATGAGCACTGTGCTCCTTTGCAACCCAGGCCATTCTGTGATTCTACAATTCATTTACAACTGATGATTCAGAAGGAAACACTCTGAGAAGTGGAAGTGATAAAATCAGGTATTTCCAGACAAGACCTAACCGGCAGAAAATAACACACCAAGCAGCTCTGCTCAACACAAGCTCAACACAAGCGGTGATGGAGCAAAGCAGCACCAGCAGAAATGAATCCCACACAGCTATGCCACACAATGCTGGCCCCAAATGCAATGAAACCGGCCTTGTGGCCGAGCTAACGTAAGCCACATGAGGATTCCTACATACCTGGTAGAGGGAGAGAAAATAGATAAAATAGAGAAAGGAAGAACTGGAAGAGCAAAAGGACGGGGGCTGGACTGGAGGTCATGAAACTAAGAAGCATGAAAGCATGAAACTAAGTTTCACGAAGCATGAAACTAAGAGGATGAAAGGATTTGCAAAGCAGGACTGCAATCTACAAGTGAAGATGCTGCTGGTGACAACATGTTGCAGGCAACAACTCCTTTAAAGGCAGGCACAGATGGTATTTTAATGAGTAAGTCAGAGTATGGTGTGGAACAAGGTGAATATAAGAGGTGAAGGAGATATCCTGTAACTACAGCAAAAGCTCAGAAACAACCAGCCTACTAACTGGAACCTTATGAACATGGGCAGAAATTCCCATCACCTGATAACATGCTATGAGGGACAGAAACAGTCAGCAAAGAAGAATTTACACAGTCCTTTGTGAGAAGTATTTTCCCTTGGCAGCCCTACACGTAAAAGAATAAAAAAATATTTAGTTTTCAGAAACAAGAATATTAGAATGTGTGCCTGGGCTTCAAATCCAAGGATGTGGGCAATACAGACTGCTTTTAGCCAGGAGTATCGGGGCTGCAGGTTTTTATTAGGAGTTAAAACAGCAAGGAGAACTCAGATTAGATGTTTTAATGTGTCTTGGCAAGGTTTTAGCTTTTCATCTGCAGGTAATCTCTATGACGTGTCAACATGCAATTCAACATTCAGCCTCTGTCCTAAGTTTGGTAAAACTTTCCCTAAGTATAGATTCTACCTATATTCAGTTAGCAAACTACTTAGCTGCTATTTATTTAAAAATTAATGCCTGAAACTTTGTATTTAGTCATTTGCAAGAAGTTATTAAATGATTTGGGTAAAGCCATATGGGTATGGGAATTGTAACTGAACTGGAATGTTTTAGTTAAATGCAATCTTCAGAGCAGTGGCTTCTTAAGAAAAGTCAGCTAATCAAACCACACTTTATATTTGAAGCTAATGTATTAAACACTGGAAACACCTATCTACTAAAATAAGCTGATTATTTCTGCCTTCTGTTTCCTCCAAAACTTTAGAGGGGAGCAGATTTGTTTCATTTTTTCTTTTCAAACACTCTCGGTACAAGGAACAACTCTCTTGCTTTTAACCATCTCCATCACCAAATGGAATTTTTTTTTCCCACTTTTTTTTCTCCCTGCTAAAGGGAAGCTGAAGAAGAATGGGACTTAGAAGATTCAACAGCCAAGCTTCCACCAGCCTTTTTCTAAATGTCCATTCTAATCAGAAGAACTACTTTTTAAGGAGAAAACAAATAAAAATCAAATGTGCATTTAGGACTGGTGTTGATAATCATCCCCCCAAACGCCAGTCCCTCTGGATCTGCCTGTCACAAACACTCAGCAGACAAAAGCCAGTTTCTCCTGCTCTCAGCCCTGAAGAGCCGGCGCAGGTACTACAGGGAATAGCAACCCAGATTTTATTCTTCCTTAAGGACCTCACGCTCAAGAGCCACTTGAGCTGTGCCTGCAGCCTCCAATCCCAGCACTGGAGGAGGAGGCAGCACAGAACCCAGCTCGGTTCGCCCATCCTGACGGAGTCTTCACAGCCATGAAGAGATGATAATAATAAAAAGCATGCAAAAAGGCAGGAGCACCACAAATGAAAAGGGACTGTCAGGACTGGCTGGGAAGTACTGATGCAGGAAGAATTTCGGCTAAGAGAGGTGGTCCTGCCCCCATCCTTTTACACAGGCCCTATGGGATGGGAGGCTTGCGGTGAGGCCACCACCACTGCAGCTCTGTAGGGTCACACTGAGCTCCACCTGTAGGATGATCCCAAGTCCCCAAGATCAACATGCAGCCTCGAACACTACCAGCACATGTAAGAGGTACCCAACCAAAGGCTGGGTAGGAGAGCAGCAGCCTCTTCTCAAGGAGTTTGGCAATTGAATGCTACCACACCAAGCCATCCCAGGGCAACTCATGGGGCTGAGCAGCTCCTGACAGGCCAATAAAACTCATTAGAGCTGTGCTGCTCTAGGAAATGCCCTGCTGTGCTTGCAACTTTCTAATAAGTTGAGTAAAAACTGCACTTCCAGCCACCCAAGCCAGGAGGGAACTTCTCTCCCTGTGTCTTTGTAAGCAGAAAGGGAGCATTAGTTAGGCTTGATTCACAAACTCAAAAATCCTTAGAAAATAGGTACGCTTGATCCCGGGCGCTCATAATAAATGGTGTCTGCTTCCAGCAGCCAAAAAAAAAAGAGAAAAAGAAAAAACTCTCGGTAGGAACCGGCTTTAGCAATTTGAATGTTTTATAAGTTGTTTTTTTTTTTTTTTTTTGTAATTGCAGAAACTTTTCCTAATCTGACATTTGTTAAAACCCCTTATTAGAAATTATGCAGCCGCAGTAACTGCGGCAAGAAGAAGCACTAAAGAAAAAAAAAAATTAAAAAAAAAAAAATTAAAAAAATAAAATACTGGAGCTGGCTTCACAATTACCAAGTCAGCCCATGCAGCCCTCCGCTATTGTGCGGGGTGGCATAAACCCCCCGGCGGGCTATCAGCTCCCTGGCAGGCAGGGGGCTGTGCTATTCAAAGCGCGAGATACAAGCTGCGGGGCACAAACCTGGCAGCTCCCATCTGACCCCGCAATCCCCGGCTGGTGACAGCTCCAAGCTCCATGGCAAATTAGGCCTTCTCACATTACAATTGCAGGAGACAGATTCCATTAGCGGTATCTGAAATTGAGTGGAGAGCTGCTCTGTTATCAGACTTGACTCATAAGCGCCGCTATTAATCAGAGCTATGATAGCATTTATATATTTCAAGCTATCTGCTGCCGCTGTGATATTCTGCTACAAAGGGTTGATGGGACTTAGGGAAGTGAACAATAGAGCTTTCTGGGAAAAGCAGAGTAAATCAAGAAAGTCTGTGACTTCCGCACATTCTGAAGGGATTGCGGTTTACATAAATTTTCTCCCAATTGGAGATTGAGCTCTTCCTCATCTTACACATGGGATTTAGTTGTCACTCAATGGTAACAGCTGTGAAAAGGTGAAGCGGCCCACCGCTCAGAATATTGCCTCCGCTTTTAAAGCAATTAACCCATGAACAGGAGGATACCTGGTGATATCAAAGGGATTAAGCCAGGCAGTGCATTATTAACATTTCCTTGAACTAATTCTAACTCTGACTAGCTGTCAGAAAAGACTCTTCAGTCTTTAAAAAAAAAAAAAGAAGGAAAAAAAAAAAAAGACTTCTTTTTGCCCTGCTTTCTCTTCCTCCCCTTCCAAACGAAGCAGTTATTTCAGCCTAATGTGCGTACTTAGAACCGAATGCAAATGAACAGATTTGCTCACGTCTTCACAGCGAACTCAACGCCGCTTTATGATGGCTACACAGGGGAAAAAAAATATACGTGATCAATTAGTCAGAGGTCACAGTAGGTAGACTCCTAAAAGCAAATCAACACTGAAGTATTTTCCATTCTTCTCTTCGCTCTAATACTTACTTGTTACGTGCGCTTTTCAACCTGTATTTGGCTACAATGGCAATATTCTAAAATAATCTGTAATCTGGAATATCTACATGTGCCCTAATAGATGATTTCTCGCTCTGTGAAGCTTGGTATTCTCTTTTTCTCATGCCTACAGTCAACGGGGCAGCGATGGCTGCCAGAGCATGCTCTTCTCCCTCACACTGCATCCAAATCCCCCTCCACAATCCCCTTCCTGAAACACCTGAAGCATGAGGATGCTCTTATACCCTGCCCAAAGTAAGGGTCAGGCTGCTGGGAGTCCCATCACTTTGCACACCCAAAGGATGCATCTCCCCACTCAGTACACGCAGTAAACATATTTTTTGAGCACATGTCAATTTTGGGGGTCTTCCACACTCTGTTTTTCCTCCGTTTAGCTATAAGCATCCTCTGGAAAGGGCCACATCCTCCCACACACCTTGTCCATCAATGGGTCTTTCCCACAGGAGCATCACTGGAGCAAGGAATCTCAAAGGGGCCGGAACAACAAGTTTAGAACACCTCTACCATACCCTGTGCACATCACCACCAGTCCTCACTGTCAGCACGGGGAAAGCAACGGGCTTCAGTCTTCATGCATAGCCACAGCTTGTTGCTTGGCAGAGTGGTGGGGGACACATCTGTCTATTATATACACATATATGTGCATATATATATATATTCCTATATGTATAAATAGAAGTCCGTGTACATATACATTTTTCTTATGTGTATAAAAGTCCATATATATATATAGGTATAATATTCTCCTAATATGTATAAATAGAAGTCCCAAAACTAATGCAATACGCAGAACACCAGCCGAAGAGAAGTAAGCTGCTCAGCTCAATGCAACATTTTTCTCCTTTTCAAATGCTCGCGTGCAACATGATTGCAAGAACTCCTGTGGAAAGGACACCTTCTATTCTGCAATTGCATCTGCAATAGTTCAGCTTCGTATGTCTGCACAGAGCAAAACAGCCACGCTACGGAAGGTAGGAAAAATGCACTTAGAGCAACGAAAAGCGCACTATTTCTATTCATAACAGAGAATGCAAAGAACGCATCATCTGTGCAGAAAATTACACTTTGGCAATCATATTATAAGAACATAATTGGTTTACTTTGTCAACTTGCTATGCTTTGCCTCCCACAGTAAAACAAATAAATATTTGTTTAAGGAAACAATCGTAGAGTCGCACTCGCTGCGTCCTAAAAACATAATGCTGCTCCCCCGTCTTTCAAAGCAAAGATGAATTATTTGCATCAGTTACAAGCAGTCGAAGAAAATTCTTTGTAAATGCCATTTTACCATAATTACAAGCGATTCCTTAAGACTGCGCGGAGGGGAAAAACATATTTGATAAGTAATTCAAAGGAGCAAAACGCTCATTCAGCAATAGTCTGGATTACTGACAAAAGGGCTTTTTGCATCCGCCTGGTCCGATGCAACTTTGTTGGGAGAAGCATATCTCTGCGTTTAGCAATGAATCAATCAGAAAGCTGAGCTGCTTCCTATCGCCCTGCAGAGCATCCCGCCAGCGAGCACCTGAGAGAGGAGAAATCTGGTTAAATTATGAACGGATCGAGCACGGTTTGGTCCTAATCCTACGCGCACCGCGGCGCCCTAAATAATGCCAAATCGTAACCCTTGCGTTAAGCAGGAAAAGAAATTACCCCGACCCGGCGGTGGATAAAGTCGGGAAATGCCTTCTCTGACAAAAAAGGAGAGGACGATCTAAAAGGAACAGATGTACTGTAGGCAGAGGCTGGGAAACGCAGAGCGATCCCCTCCCCGCCCCGCGCGATGGCAAACTGCACCACGCCAGGCTGGTGGGTTCACGGGGAGAAAAGAAAGGTTTTAGAGGTTAAGTTCAGGTCAGACGACAAATGAAATTGTAACAGCCCAAGTGACATTGTATAATGTCTTCTTCCACTCAATCAATAGGGCACTGTGAGCCCCATTACCATAGAGATGGCTTCCTCCTTTCTGAAGGGTGTCTATTGTTTGACGAGAGAGATTTGCCACTTGAACCGTGCTGCTCCCAAAGGATGTGTACTTCATCAATTATTTGTATTCCTAACATCTACATATTTTCATATTAACGTCCCCAGCGCTCGCACGGCAGAAGGAGCGGCCGCTCGCTTTTCCTCTGGTACCGAAGGGCTTTCAGGGGTCACCCCGTCAGCTCAATTTTAATTAAAACACAAAAATGCAGCAGGATTTGATAGCCTGGTTTAAAGCTTTTGTGAAGACACACAATCCCAGTTCAAAACAAAACACGCAGATATCGGAGGCTTTGGAGCAGACGCTGCCAAGCAAACGCTTTCGGAAAGACTTGTATTTGGTTTAAGCAGGTGGCAAGAGAGAAGGAACTTTTTTTTTTACCTTAAGAAATAATAATCGATTTTAAGGTGCTTACAGGGAAAATCACGACATTGTAATTTGTAAATAAAAGTGACCCACAGCACCTTACAAAAATCAATCACCGCAAGGCTGAATAATTGATTCTGTCACTCACTGCCTTACATCTATGAAATAATTTTCCACAAGCTCTGACAGTTTCCACCATCTCCCACTTCTAGGTTTTCCGTCCCTCGATGCGAGTTTCACATTTGACAGATGCAACCCCTTCCTATCCCAGTTAAACAACAACATGATTAAAACCTCTAGAAGCAGAAAGGAAATTCCTAAACTTCACTCATCATTCCCCCTTTGCTTTCCAGCTTCTCTGAAGCAATGACAGCATCCCTTCATACACACAAAAGGGGAACAGTCATATTTGAGTTAGAACTGTAAAGCAGGGCAGATCTCTACAATAACTGCAGCAACTGTAATTAAAAATATAAAAAGTAGAATTCAATGCTTAAAGAATTCAGACTTGGTGATCCTTACGGCTCTCTTCTAACTTAGGATATCCTATGATTCCATAGTCTAAAATATTGAGCAGTTCCACGCAGGACTTCTTAATGTAACTGGAAAATGGGCTCACACAGGAGGGCAACCCTCAGCAAACACACATTACGATGCAGGATGCTACATAAAAAGGCACTGGCTCAATCACACATCTGACCCAACACTGAAATCAATCCTACTCCATAAGACACAGCACAGCACCCTGACAGAACCACAGACAGTTTTTGCTCCCACCCTTTTTTTAGAGCTGCATAGGATCCGGTCCCATTTACTCCTGCTTATATTCTGAGGCTTCCCGGGAGTGGCAGGGTGCTGTGAGCTGGGTTAGAAAACAGCTTTTCTCAAAAAAATCAAAGGACAAAACAGGGTGCTTGAGGACTGCATCCCCAGCCCTGATACCATTTCAGATTTCACTGCCATCCGCAGCCTAGAAACGTGCCCTATTTTCCCCGTCAAAGAACATTAGAAATTGTTTGTCGGGGTTGCAGTAATCCTCTCCAATCTGGGTCAGGCAGAGGTTAAGTGCAGAGAGAACTCGCACATCAAAGGCGGTCGGGGTGAGCGCATCCCAGGACCGCACACCTCCCATGGGCAGGGTGCAGGATGCAGGGACGATGGTGGGTAAGGGACACAGGTAGCTGCCTCTGCTGGGAGCTGTGATTAAACCCAGCTCTTGCTTTAGCCACAGGTGAAGCTCATCTTGTTAATTCAAACTGACCATCTGCATCTTCCAAGAACGACAAACTTCATTAGTTCTGCTTAGTTAGAGCGCTCGCTGATTTGCGATAATGAGCCCCAACAGCCTGTCACCTCTTTGTCAAGGGAAAGGGCATACTTTTTCTTATCATTACTATTAAAAAAAAAATAATAATACAGAGAGAGCAAGCTTTGTGCAAGAAAGAAGGTCAAATTCAGATTAAACCACTAGTCCTTTCACCCCGAGGAACTAATCCCAGCCAGGAGCTGCCGGTCGGGGGGGCTCAGCCCCGTACCTGAGCACGGTGTAGAAGAGCAGCGCGGCTGCCGCAGCTCCCAGCACAGCACACAGCAGGTTGACACGGCCCGCAGCGGCCCCGCTGGGCAGCAGCCTCATGGCCAGCCCAGCCAGCAGTGTGAACAGCGGGTAGCCGGGCGGATGGGCAACCTGCAGACAGAGGGATGGGCTCAGCAAGAGGACTGCAGCTTCCCAATCCAAGCACCGCATCCCAGCATCCCGGCACCCAGCATCTCGGTACCCAGGTATCCCGGTACCCTGGCATCCTGGTGCCCCGGCATCCCAGCTGTTTTTTTTCCCCCCTCTGCTGAATGCTTTTAGGTTTCATGCCAATTTTTCACTCCACAAATATTTTCCCCCTTAGTGGATTTGGCGGCAGGCGTCACCCGCGTTAATGAGCGGCGGAGAAAAGAGGTGACACGTCGCATTATCGCGCCTCAAACTGCTTGTTGTTTGGGTTCACAGTATATTAGGGTCATTCAAAAGGCTGGGGCTTTTTTTTTGTTGTTGTTGTTGTTTTTTTTTAAAGCAGATTCTCAACTATTTTATTGGGTAGCAAGTTGAAAGACCACACTGCTATCGGATTACCACCGCGCTGACAGTCCTAAGGTCTTGCCTAAAGGGATCATGCACCATAATAAAGTTTATTAAATAATAAAACTTATTAAAATTGTTAACCCGATTTATTTTATTCTCCCCAGCTTATACAAAATTTGGGTTGATAATAAGCCAGCTACTGTATATACAGTAAAGCCTTTGCTTTATAATTTAGTTTAATTGGATTTAAAACTTGAAGTAAATTGTCGCGTGCTGTACTTATAAGTTAGTAAAAACTGTGGTTTGAAAATAAATTAATCTACTTTACTCCATGCTTAATTAAACTTCCTTAATTCCTAAAACTGTTAATGAGAGCATTGATTAAACAATAAAACTAATACTTACTCCAAGCTCATATGCGGCTGTGATCAGCTCCCCTGTGAAAAAATAATGTAAAACCAATAATTACTATTAGGAAATGACACTCCTCCAAAGTTTTCAAAATCCAAATGCTTGCATTGGGGTTTTGCATTAATTTGACTGGATAAAACTGTAAATCTGTAGAGATTTAACAGCATGAAATTTTCTAAGAATATTTTCTCCCTCTGATGTCATGGCACAAAATATCTTTTGTATGTTTCCGCACGACTTTTATGAACAGATAAGGGAAAGCATAGGTGTGCTCGGTTACAGCACGGCCTCAGACATCCCAGCTGCAGACATCTGCATGCATCAGTGTATTTTTAATTTAAAACCCATGGATTCGACAACTCTCAGTGCTTACGTTGTGCTGCCTCTTAACAAATTGGGTGTTTCTCATTAAAAAAAAAACCCACAGCAATAAGCAAGCAAACAGCAGAACACATGGCTTGTGTTTCAAAGGGGGTTAAATGCAATCACTCTGCTTGCAAATCTGCAACCTCAGTGCTAAAGCAATCCCTGCAGCTTTGCTAGCAACCCCTTTACCTGTCAGGGTTATGCGCTCAGCGGCTGCTCCTGTTACACAACAGCACCAAGATTTTGCATTACATTTGTAGTCGATGCTGGGGAGATGACTGTCACAGAACCATCCACGTTAGCACAGCAGCAGAGAATCTTTGGCACTTTTAGAGCACTTGGAGCTGCAGTGCTGTTGAACTGCGTGCATTAAATCCAGCCTGTGCACATGAGCACCATGGGCTCACCAACGAGGCAACAAAATTAAATATTACGACACTTGAAGCATTGATTCTATGATTTTCGACGTGATTCTGTGATAATTTTATGCAATTCTATGATATTTCTATGTGATGTTTCTATAAGATATTATTTCTACATGATTCTATGAAATAGCATAGGTTTGGGTTGGAAGAGGCCGTAGAGATCATCCACGCCAACCCCCTGCCATGGGCAGTGCTCTCTCTGTATCAGTTCCACATGATTCTATGCCATTTCTATGCTATTTCACTGAATCATCATGCAACATTTGCTATCCCAGCTGCGCCCAAGAGAAATTTTCCTCTCCCCTCTCCTCAAATTGCCGTTTTTGGAAACAGAACCTCATCTTACTGCTGTCTTGGAAGTGCCAAGATTGAGGCAGCCCCATCCCATCGCTGGATGGCAGAAATGCAAAATGAAGGGTGCTGTAGGATAAACTTCTCCAAAAGAGAAGCGATGCAGTGGCACAGCTGCCCAGGGAGCAGTGGGATCACCATCCCCTGCAGGTGTTAAGAACTGTGGAGACGTGGCACTGAGGGACATGGGGCAGTGGGTATGGTGGACAGGTTGATCGTCAGACCACCCTTTTTGAGAAGTATTTCCTCATATCCAACTCAAAACTGCACTCACTGAGCTCCCATGCGTTGTGGTGATGTCAGTTTGCACCATGCATAGAAGCAACTCCAAAGCAGCACAGCCACAAAGCCAGCAAAGGTCCCAACCCCAGTAAAGGCAGTCAGGCAATGCCTGAAAACTGACTTATCTCCAGCAAGGGTTGGAACCAGTGTCTGAAACATCAGAATGAAACTTTTTTTTTTTTTTTTTTTTTTGGATTTGAGTTTATTTGATCCCTTTTTAAGCAGTTTTAACATCTGTGAATGTATCCCAATGAGCTCTAAAACTCATTCTCTTGTTTCTTTCTTGTAACGCTACATAACACAAGAAAGCTGCCAATGAAAACATCTATTGCCTTTTACACTCCAGGATTACTGCAAGCTTCAGGAACAATTAAAAATATACAGATCACTTAAAAAGAATAAGAATAGGCTCACTGCCTCAAAGCAGATACAGCAAATCCTTAAGCACCTCTTTACTCACACAAGTAGCTTCAGTAATTTTGATGGCACAGGCGTGAGCCCATCGAGTTCAGCAACACCACACAGAGCTCCCAGAGACCACAGTCAGGGCTGCAGCAGGCTGTTCTCCATGAGAAATGAAGGGAACAACCCCAAAAAGCCATTTTACCATTTGGTGGTGTGGCTGCTGGCAGGGAAAAGCCCAAAAAGGCAGCTGGGATGAGGCCGTCTCTGATGGTTGGACTAGATGATCTTAGTGGTCTTTTCAAATCTTAGCGATTCGGTGTTCAGCTCTGGTGAATGCATTCAATCCAAGCAGCAGGTTTGGAAGAAAACAGAAAAAAAACAGGGGAAGAAGGGGAGGAAGGTGATGGGGCAGGGAAGGGTGGGTCTGGCCTGCACTCCTCTGTGTGCCTGCACTGGTTACCCGCAGGCTGAGGCAAAACACAAGCCCAGGCACAACTAAAACCCATGCTAGTGGGGTTTAGATCAGAGCTAACAGCTCCAAGTGAAGACACTGCATGCTTCAACATGTGTTCATTTATCATGAGGGAGTGTTTCCGTGGAAAAACAACAGTAGCTGCATACCTATTGATCACTGTATATGAAGTGGAGCTAAACCCTTCTAAAAGCTTTGGAGCTAGCCTCACACACCTCACCTGTGGACTGTAGGATGCAAGAAAACATTTACAAATAAATTCTTTTAACACTTGGCAGCTCACAGCACAAGAGTCCCTCTGATCTCACACAGGGGTGCAGGGAGATGAATAACACCAAAGTGCAATCAGACCCATCTGAATGTACGAGCTGTGAAAACATAAAACCCCACAATCTGCAAGCCCAAAAGCCCTTACTTGAATACCCCATTTTTTTTTTTAATGTATGGTATGGATCTGAAACCAGAGTTTGGCTGGAGTTTAATACTCATTCAACTCTTCTTTGCCATACAACAGAAGGAAAGCACATCAGTGTTCTTGTTCTGTGACCAAAACATCAGAGTTCCTAAAACATCCCAACCACAACCACATGCAGAAACTAAGTAGTTTGTTTGTGTATTTTACACAAAATGACACTCAATTCACACAACTGCAGAAGCCAACAGGGGAACTTTCTTCTTTCTGCTCAGGTCAGTAAAGCAAGACACAAACTGTCAGACAGGTGCAAGGTAGAGATTTCTGAGCAGTGCAGGGCAACTGGATCCCATGGAGCTGATGAAGCCCAGGAGGTGGCTATGATGCGCTGAGCCCCAGATATGAACCCCTGGATGGATAGAATGGCTGCAAGGCCCCAAGCCCTGTGGGTTAGCAGCACTATACCGTAACAGGGGACTGTAAGCAACAGCCCCTTAAGATGAACATCTTTATGGGGTGACAGCAGTGCAACAGCCTGTATAGGATGAGCATTCCTATGGGATGGCAGTAACACACCAACCCCTATCAGGTGCGCAATCCTTCTAGATAACTCCAGTACACTGTGGCACTCCTATAGGATGATCAGCCCCCACACAGCATGGAACTAAGTGATCTTTAAGGTCTCTTCCAGCCTGAGACCAATGACCCTTATAGGATAACTGCGATACACAAGACCCTACAGGATGCCTGCGACGCATGGCACCTATACGGCAAGAGGCACTGTTGTGGGGCAGGAATGCACCAGCCCCTACAGGGCAAACATCCCTACGGGGGTGACAGCAACCACACAGCTCGGATCTCCCTCCGGTGCCACCACCCCAAAGCCAACCCCCAGTCCGACCCAAGCGCGGCCCCCCGGCCCCGGTCCCTGCCCCGCGGTGGGTGCTGGGTACGTTACCCGCGTCCCCGCCGGGCAGGCCGGGCGGCAGGGTGCCCACATACACGGCCGCAACAGCAGCACACACAGCCCCGGCAGCGGCCGCAGCGGCCACATCACTCCCGCTCCCCGCGCCCATGTGCGGCCGCTTCCGGTTTCGGGTGGAGCGCACCACTGCAGAGCCAACTGGGGGGGGGAAGGGAGCGATTCGTCATGCTTTCCTTCCCCTCTTCTCCCTCCAAACAGCCTCCTGGGAGCCGCCGTTAATTATATAGGGATAGAGAACGAAAGGATGCCGTCGTAATGGTAAAGCGACGCAGCAAGGCCTCGAGCACTCGTTCTGCATCACCACCCCCCCAAAGGACTTGGTACAGCCGGGAGGGCGGGGCGGAGGAGCCGCGCAAGGCGCGCTGCAGGGCGGGACCACAGCGGGGAAGGGGGGCAGAGTTGAGCGGAACCGGTGCGGTCGGGGCGGGCTGCCCTGGTCGCAGAGTCGGACCTGAGCACGGGGCCGTGCAGGGGCAGAGCTTCTGTGTGCTGCCACTGCGCCAACACCGGCCTTGAAGTTTTAAATACAAGCTCAGTGAGCGCTTCCTCTTCAAACTGGTGTAAAACCAGAGTGAGAAGCCAGCTTGGCTCTGTGTGAAGAGTCTATAGACAAAAACAATAAAGGTTTATGGCTTGAGTAGAATCGGGCAAGTCTCTGTTGGGAGGCGGGTTTGAAGGTGATGGTGCATAGCTGGCCCTGCACAGAGACCTGGGCAGGCTGCATTGATGGGCTCAGAGCAATGGGACGAAGTTCAACAGGACCAAGTGCCGGGTTCTGCTCTGTGGCCACAGCAACCGCAGGCAGTGCTACAGGCTTGGGGCAGAGTGGCTGGAAGGCTGTGAGGAAGGAATGGAGCTGGGGATGTTGGCCAAAAGCTGGCTGAATGTGAGCCAGCAATGTGCCCAGGTGGCACAGGAGGCTAATGGCATCCTCTGTACTCAGCACTGTGAGGCCACACTTCAGGTGCTGTGTTCAGTGTAGGGCCCTCCACTACCAGGACACTGAGGCCCTGGAGTGTGTTCAGGGAGGGGAATGGAGCTGGGAGGGCTCTGAGCACATGGCTGAGGGAGCTGCGTGGGTCAGTGTGGAGAACAGGAGGCTCAGGGGAGCCCTCACTGCTCTCTCCAGCTCCCTGACAGGAGATTGTGATGATTTGGTCTTTTCTCCTTTGTAACAGTGATAGGACAAAAGGTGATGGCCTCACATTGTGCAGGGGAGGTTCAGGTTGGATATTAGGAAGCATTCCTTCTCAGGAAGAGCAGTGATGCAGTGGCACAGCTGCCCAAGGTGTGATGGGGTCACTGTCCCTGTTCAAGAACAGTGGAGATGTGGCACTGAGGGACACAGTTGGTGAGGATGGGTTGGAGTTGGACTTGGGGATGTTGGAGGTCTTTTCCAACCTGAATGATTCAATGATGCTATGAGATTGCTAGAAAACAGCAGCGTGACCCACCTAGAAGTTAATCTGGTAGCTCAGGGTACTGCTGCCAGCAGAGCGAGGCCGGCCCGCATGGCTGCTTTCCATCAGAACACAACTGCTGGGCTCTGTGGTGACCAAACAAGCTCCAATGCACTCCACTTGCTGGCAGGTTCTTAGCGTTATTGGCTGAGGTTCATTGGGGAGAAGAAAAAGATACGTTGCAATCTTCCACCAGCCATTGTCACTATGGTAATGAGAGGGGTCATTGTTCCTGCACCCGTTGGGGCTGCTAAAATGTAATGTTAGCAGCAAAGTGTGCAGTCTATGTGTGAAAGCAGGCTGGTGGCGAGGCTCTTTATCCAAAGCGTGGCTTTTTTCTTTGCCCTATTTTTCTTTCTTTGTATTTAACTTGGAAAAGGCACCCAGAGACAATGCAAACTGTGACTGATTACAATTATATTGATGGGGGTGGTAGCAATTTGAACGCGGATATCGAAATGTGGAAGAATGGCTGGTAATAATATGGTAAGGACAAACTATTCTTTAATTGTCCTGCAAGTTGTTTTATATCTTTGTCATGCAGAAACTGGAACTTTTAGTGGCAAAGTACTTTGCTCTAATATGGTAGGGCAGGCTCACAACAGCTTTTCTCTTACTGAATAACTAGCACCATTTCAAAGGCCAGGATTACAAACCCACTTTATGTTGGCACAAACGCTTTGGAGAGTGCATTTACATTTTTCTCCTGTAAGCAGAACTCTATTAATTCATGAGGTTTGACTTCCACTTCTTCACCAGGCATAACCCAGAGGGGTGACCAAGATGAAGACAGATTGCATACCCTCTTTTTTTTCCCCTTCCTTCTACATAGTGTGAGCCAGGAAGATGTTTTCAACTATTTTCATGTGTGCTCTGATAGTTGAGAGTCGACCAAACCCAAATCAGTCACCTCACCCCAGAAAACACTCTGCCCTTTCTCAAAGCCCTGAGAATGGGCTCAGCAGCAATAACAAAATATAAATATAAATATATATATTCCTTAGGAAAAAGGAAGCACCAGGGGAAGTGGAAAGCTTTGGAAAGATGGCTTGTGCTACACACATCGATTTATTGAAAAAAAAAAATAGCTGGAACTTGTAGCACGAGAGCATACTCTAGTGGTAAGCAAGCACAGAAAGTGCTGGTTGGTTTGCACAGTGTGTGTGCTGGGTGCTGCTGTAAGACGCCTGTGCCTTTCCACGGGAGGCTTAGTGCTCCTATCTCCTGCTTCGTGCTTCGCTCAGCCTGACAGGAAATACCCAAGGCAGGCTGAGAAAATAAACAGGAACTTCTGAAGTAATTTAAAAACACAGCTTGAGAACATATCTCCAAAAATGGCTGTGTACTTAGAGAGCTGCCTTTGTACCGGGCTCTGTTGCAAATTTACTCCTGAGAGACACAGTTTAGAGGAGGCAGGAGATAGGAAAAGGGAGAATAATACTTAAAGCAAATTCTCTTCACCCATGGCAGTGTCATTACAAACTTGAATGAGCACAGTTATTGCAAATAAATAAAAACAATAGACCAGAACCAGTTTTACATAAGAAAATACTGGAATACTGTTCAATTAGTCCTAAGCTTTAGTTAAACCTTTTCTTTTGCCCATCAGGTGATAAGGTTAATACAGAAAGCACTCAGCTGCTGTACTTGTGTAGCAACAGTCAGCATCCATTTAATGAACTTGCATGTATACACATTTAGCAAAGCTTTAATATTGTCAGCACTGGACTGGCACAGAATTTTAATGGCAAAGTAGCCAGCCCTTGTCTTAATCGTAAACAATGTCCTTATGGAAGAAAAGCTTGTCCTCATGGGGAGTGTTAACAGTGCAAATAAGCACTGCTTCTATATTTAAACAAGAAGTTTGGCAGTATTTCTACCGACAATATATGCTTGCCTGCAAAGCATGAAGAGGAAGATTATGATACTTTTATTTGTTCTTAAGTGGCTTGAATAAGCTGCATTTTATGACTTCTTGCTCTGAGGAGCATGGGAAGACCAGAGAGCTGAAACTGTTGGGTGTGGTGAAGAGTACATCCAGTAGAAAGAAGCAGCATGCTAAGTAAGCAAGCATCCCTCTGATCCCATTCACGGGGCTGTCACCACGCTCATCCCATGAATGCATGTGTTTGGAATTACTGAGGTGAGCCAAGGATGGGCTGGGACATCTTTGGTCACCCAATGTGCCTCGGGACCTGTGTGGCCAGATGCATCATGCAGGTGGTTTGTAGCAGTCACCTTGGACATCTGACCAAATGAGCTTTATGTAAGCACACTGTGCAACCACTGTGGCACAGTGCCTTTTGAATCTGTGCCCAATTCAAATAAAACCTGTAAAAGAAAAAACACAAAAGTCTCTCCTGGTTAGGCTACCAGCACTGCCAGGCTGGTGGCACCATTCCATCCTTTGTCTGGTTGGGATGAGACTCAGCAGTCCTGGGTTTGGGGGACTGGGGAGTTGAGGACTAAGATCCAAGGGAAAAATGTGCCTGTTCCATCACTTACAAGATAGCTTACTCCCTATTTCACAAATCAACTTTATTCTCTTCCCCAAATTAAAAAAAAAAAAGAAGACTAAAGAGATTTCCCCCTGCAGTTTTCGTTTTCCATGATTTTGCAACTTTATGAAACAAGCTTTATTGTCTTGCGAAAGCCCTCCAGTGCCTGCGTGCCACCATTCTTTGCAGCCTTCCAGCTGATTTTCTGACACACTGAGCAGTCACAGATCCCATTTGTCTCGGCTGGTTTTCCCAGAACTCTGACAATCAGCTCTATGTTTTCACACCTGACTTCCTTAAACTTATTTATTTCTCCCCATGCCTTACTGATAGACTCAGGTCTGGTGCCTGATCTGCACACTGTGTTGGCACAGAAGTTTTCCAGAGAGCACCTTCTTGTGAGTGTGACTGATGCACCACATGAGGGCCCCATTCCCTTCATCCCCCCCCAGCCCCCTCACCTACTCTATGATGGGTATTTGCAAGTGCAGTGTGCTGGAAACACCTTTTACCACCACAAAACACATTCAAATGTGGTTGTTTTTTTCCCCCCTTCTTTTTAAGTATATGTGCCAGATATCAATTGCTGCCATGTATCTTGGCCGCCAAACTCATCAGCCTGGCCTGAGAAGCGCCCAAACACAACATCTATCTGAAGTCCTGCAGTAGCAGATGATGTTCCAGGGATCTCCGTGGTTCAGTTTGTCATCCGTGTTCTCACTGCCAGTAAAACTCATCAGAACTCACTCAGGTGAAGCAAATAAAATACTGCTGTCTGTTTTATACCTATTTATTGAACTGTGATAAGAATGTATCAGCTCAAGGTATTTGCACAAAGGAGGAGTATCAAGCAAAACAAGAACTGCATCCCTCAAAATCGCTCTCCTTTCTTCGTTTACCAGTGTCTTCTACTTGGACCTGTCATGTCTTCATTACATTCTTGCACTGAACAAATCTCCAGGGCTGCTACTGGTAGTTCAAGTTCTGTCTTTTAATCTAGTTGGAAACTGGTGGAGCTCCAGAGTCACTTAAATCTGTATTCTTCCCTGAAGTCACTGTCTTAGTCTCATTATGGTAAGGTGATAGCACAAACTGTTTCTCCTCTCATTCCACTAAGTTAAGGTTCCTGGCCAGGACTGTGATGTGTCATGGCCAAAATTAGCTTGTCTGTCATGGAAGATGGTCACTGGCACAGCTGCCCAGGGAGGTGGTGGGGTCACCATCCCTGGAGGGAGACGTGGCACTGAGGGATGCAGGCACTGGGCATAGTGGGGTGGGTTGGGGCAGGGCTTGAGGATCTTAGAGTTCTTTTCCAACCTTAATGATTCTGTGATGCTGAACACAGAAGATGTTTTGAGGGGAGAGGGTTGGAGGCTTAGCACATGGACAGAATGTTGAGTTTGTTAGTCTGAAGGCATCAGTTTGCTTTTCCCTGGCCAGCTAAGAGCAGATCTGACTCAGCCCTCTTAATCCCTGCTTCAAAGGGGAACAATCCTAGAGACATTTGTACAGTAGAGGAGCAAAACACCGCCATTTTCTCTACCCTTCTACTCAGAAATGTCTGAGCCATCTCCAAAATTCTCCCACAAAATTCACCAAGGGGCAGGAAACATTTGACCCAGGAAATTTCAGCCCAAACACTCAGAACTGTGATACTCCATACTTAAACAGAACTGAGACTTGGTGGGTGACAGCAGCATCCCCACAGCTCAGATGTGCACGTACCTCCTGCAAAACTCCTGAGCATGCTCCAACCTCTCGCTGCCTGATCTGTACAGACCCTGCAGTTGTTCTCCTTAGAGGTCAGGAAGCACAAAAACAGAATCAGGATATTTTGGCTCCATCTATATTTCCTCCAGAAGGCCAGGCTAGGAAGCAGATTAAATGGATTACATTAAATCCAGACTAAATCCTGGCGTGTACCCAGACCCGATTTGCCCATTCACGTTCCCAGTTACTCAATGGCCATGTGGCATTGACATTGCACAATGGATCTCAAATTCAATTTATCTGCTGGACTGCTGCTATGAGATGTCACCACAAGGATCTATATAGCCCACAAGGCAGAAGATGTGGTGAGCAGCAATCATCCCAATGCATCAGAATGCAGACCACCCCTAAGCACACATTAAAACACACAAAACTGAACCCAAGTCTCCTCTCTGTCATGCTCCAAAGATGGCTTCAAGCTCACATCTGAGCATCAGCTTATAACCTTGTAAGGTTTTTCCCCCAGGGTCATGCCTCGTGATGCTGAGGATGGATGGTGGCTTGGCAATAAATCAAGGAACATATTCATTGATGAACGTGCTGGAAACTCTCAAGGGGCTGCAAATGGAAGGGAAAACAAAGGCATTAGCCCTAGTAATTTGTCATGTGGATATGGCTTTCTAGGAAGGGAACTGGGAAATTTGGTCTGGTCCCACTGAGAACAAAAAACTTCCAGTTTGGCATTGCCTACTCCTGGATTTGAGGTAGAGTGATCTCACCCTGAACACCTTTTTAACAACAAGTGGGTGTTCACAATCTCATCCAAACAACACATAAATCACAAGGCCAAGGCAGACATAGAGCCGTGGAGTTTCATAGACCTGTTATTTCAAGGATGAATGAAAAGACCTTCAAAACCTTAATTTAACTGAGAGGGAAGCACTTCTATAGCCTCCTCTTCCTGTCTTGCATCTCAGAGCCCAGGAAAAGGTGATTGCAGTGTGATGTGGTCAGCAGCCACTGCGACGTCTGCATTTAGGTTAGTGTGCTCGTTGTTGCCACTGCTTACAATTTACAAGCCTCAGACTTCTCTGCTTCCTATGGCCCAGGATTTTCAGGCTCTTTGCAAGCCAAAATGAGAATAATGCATCCCATTTTTCTAAGGCCAGAGTTGCTGGTGCAGAAAATAGCTAAGTGCTGGAACTGAACTCTGCTTCTGCTTACACTAAGAGAAGTCCAGCATTCCTCACTGCCTTTAGCTGGTTCACTCCAGATTCCCTGTCACCAAAAGCAGAATTTGGCTCTTGCTGAGGTTTTTTTTTTTACATTAGAACAAAATCCTGCAAAAGATGTAACCACAGACAAAATCTCTTGCCTTCCACAGATCTGCCTGAACCTGTGCTATGAAAGGAACGGAAACCTCTTGCAGGGATGGGGACAGCATCAGGGTCTGCTGTGCGGATATTGGTGCATGGTATTAGCAGGACTGGCACACCATGACCCAAGGTGGGCTGACCATTACTGCTGGGGTCAAAGGCATTGCTGCTTGGTGACTTGATAAGTTTTATGAGCTAACAAGCAACAGCTCAATCAACATAAGCAGTTCTTCTGCAATATATGAGATAATTACACTTTCCCCCCCCCTCATTTTAAGGAACCCTGTGGATTTTTTCATTTTTAAATATGAAATAATGGCATACAATTTGACCTTCCCAAAAAAACCTTTTGCAGAAAGCAGTATGATCTCTACTGATTGTTCATGAAAATAGCTAGCAAGCAATATTACACTCACTGTCTTTCATGAAGGTATCTATTAGCTTATCTAGGCTGGTTTGGGGCTAGTTGCAGCTGACTGATTAGAAAGACCACCAGGAGAAATGCAAGAAAAAACCTCAAAAAATCATTTAAGTGTTGTACACATACATAAAACCCTGTCTATAGTTTTCACTTCAAGGGAAGAACTGTTATTCTCTGGAAGACACCATAGGCAGGATGAAGAACTCCTCAGGCTCACCTCTCTTCTACAATCCTATGAGTTGGACTCAATCCTTATGGGTCCCTTCCAACTCAGGGTGTTTCGATTCTGTGATCTTCCACCTCCCACTTCCTTTGGCTCGCTTGACTTTCTCCCATCACCGAATTAAACTGAAGAGCCAAATTCCCTTGGTTGCAGTCAAAAGCAGCAGCTGCCCATCTCCACTCCCATGCATGCAGTGAGTGGGTTTCGGAGCTGCTCTCCCAGCCCAGGACCAGCTGCAAGCAAACGCCAGCTTGGGAATTCATTCCAAGTAGGCAGGTGCAGTGGCTGGAGAGCTCATGGGTTGCCCTTCTGCCTCAAAACAACATTACTGCACATATGCTGCAAAGATAGCATTGTCGAGCAAAAGCTGGGGGCTCACTGCAATTTGAAGGCTTGCTCTCACAGGGGTTCAGAGCAGGAGGTGTGAAAATAGAGGATGAAAATAGAGAATAAAACATTTTGGCATCAGCTCCACGCAAAGTGAGTACATTTGCCCCAAGAGATAGCAGGTGTGGAGCAGCGTCCCTTTGCAGCAGTGCTGGAGAGCTGGGTTCGGGGCAGGTTTCCCAGGGAGACTTGTTACAGCACAGGGGAGGTCAGAAAATTGCTGCAAGCAGCAGTAGGGGTGCAAAAAAAAAAACCCACCCATGAACCCATCCGCTGTTACATTTAGCAATCTGCAGTTTAGCAGAGAGAAGGGTAGGCGGTAAGTTGACCGCAGACTGTAAGTACCACATGAGGAGAAGATTTCTGATGGTGGCAGGCTGATTAATTGAGCAGAGAAAGGCAAAGTGAGCCTGAAGTGCTAAAAGCTGCAATTAGATAAACTACACCTAGCAGTAAGGTGAGGCCCTGAGGGAAGGCAATGAAATGCTGGAGAAATTTTCCCTGGGCTTGGCAGCTTGTGCTGAGTTTTGATGGCCTCTTCCAGCACTTTCTCCTCCTAACATCCCCTGTTTCTCTTCCAACTCCTTTTTGCCTTTTCTAGCAGATGCTGGGGACGCTAGGACTTGAGATGACTTAAATGTTCCTACAGCCATGCGTGGGCAAACGGAAGGTCATAGATTCATAGAATCACAGAATAACAGAAACACAGAATGGTTGGGTTGGAAGGGACCTTAAAGATCATCTGGTTCCAACTCCCTGCTCTCAGCAGAGTTGCCAATCACTGGGTCAGATTCCTTAGGTCCCATCCAACCTGGGTCCATCCAGTGAGGTTCAGTGCCAGGGTAGCTCGGCTCCCAGCCCAGCAAGGACCACTTAGCTTTTTTTCTTAATGCATTTGGTTTTTGGGTTGGAGACCCCATGTTTCTCTGATGTCCTCTGCAGAGTTTCCAAGGGACTACGGCAGGGATAGCAGTCCAGCCCCATACATAACAGATGACCCTGACAAATATCCAGTGCCACCACTTGTTGGCTTTGGCCTTACGCCACCCTACAAAGCAGCATCTGTTCCTCAGGTCCATGGAGCTCCAGGAGACCAAGGCTGAGAAGAGAGAGAAACCAGTTTCTAACAGCCTCTAATCCCAGCCTTCCATAAGCAGTTTTAAAATGGCCATCAAATCTTCCCTCTGCCTTTAAATGAAAAAGTGATGTCAGCAGTAATCTGCTGCCCCAATTTATCCCCATATAGTTGGGCAGTTTGGGCTAATGCATTGTTCCATAAACATATGTTTTAACGCACCCGTGAGCGCATACACACAAAGAGAAAGCTTTGAATACGCTGCACTAGTTATGGAGACTAATGCCTTAAATATTACTTTTAAGACTAATGTCAGATTATTAAAAACATAATCCATTCTCCTGATTGGACCTAATGTAAGCGGGAGGATAAGAGGGCTTCTATCCATGCATTAACACATTTCATGGAGTGTAAAGCCACTTTCTTCCTCTTAAAACATAAGGTCAGGAACTAATAGAATCTGCACTTCAAGTGGTTTTTTTTGAAACATATTACACAGAAACTTTAGTGAAAGTTAATCTGTTGATAAGTGTTGGCTGGAGCTGTGTGGGTAAACAAGAAATAAATGTAATTCACATGGAATTTTTTTTCCCCCTGTTAAAGACCTATCTGTGCACTTCAAAACATTTATGTTTAAATAGAGCAGAGACCAGCACTAAGAAGCACTCAGCCCAAAGCAGCTTTATGTAAATGTGTCGTAAGGGACTAAAATAAAGTAAGCTACCCAAATCTCCCAAAGCTAACTGGAGAGGGGCTCTGACCCCATGGGAGCTCCCCCCCCCCCAACCCTGACCACCACTTTCTGGATTTCATTCCCTTTTCTGGCCTCTTTTTTTTTTCCTCATTGCCACTGTAGCAGGTTGAGTCGTCCCCCAAAACAGTCCCACTTCCCCATTTCCTTTGCCCAGCCTCTGCAGAGTGATTCAGAAAGCACAAACCAGGTGCTGACACAGAGACGATGTCCACAAAGGGCTGGTGTTGCCCAGGACCCATAAATCTGTCAGAAACATCAATTTTTAGCATCCTCAGCTCCTCAGTGGTGCTGGAGGCCAGGCAATGACCCAGCTGCAGCGGGAGAAGCAGGAGGTGGAAGCTTGTGCTGGCAAGCTCCGGGGCTTTGGCCCTTGTGCTCCCAGCTTCATGCCAGGGACTTAAGCTTTGGAAACGAGCAAAAGCCACCAGAAAGGGATTGATGACATATGGATTTCATACATTCAGCAAATGAAGGAAAAGCTCGCTGCGGCTGCATGGGATTAGAGCCATTCATGTGCAATTCCTTACAGGGAACCTCCATCTCAGGAGATACTGATAGAAAGATAAGAATCAGAATTTGGGGTTTTAGCCAACTCCAAGGAAATGGGGAACAAAGCGATTTCCCAGCCAACCAGCAACACCTGCCGAGATAGAAGTAAGTTGCTGGTGCTGCTTGCACCCCAAGGCTGCTCCAAATCCTTTGGTGACCAAAGTACCATCAGAAAGAAGCAGCAGCACCTTCCAGTCAAATACAAGCACAAAATATTCCCATCAGAACCCAGATAGCTCCTCTTACTTTCAAATATCCTCTGGATGCAACTGCTTTCCAATATATTCATCCCCATCAGATGTCATGCACCAATGAGGCTCCACAGTTCATGAGAAAAATTACTAAAAAAGGAAGAAAAAACAGTAAGATAAAGAACTGTGATGCTGGACAGTGATCCCTCATTGTGTGGCCATGTTACTTTAAAAAGTAAGATATGACTTTGCAAAAAAGTGGAAATTGGATTGTGTGTTTGGTGGTGGTAGGGAGCAGGAGGATACTGCTGTCTTAATCCCTTCTGTGGCTCTTGTCCTTAGCAGGAACTGATCATGCCTCAGGGGACCAAAAATCCTTACAAATGGGAATTCTTTGGCCATCTAAACGGCTATGATTTTGTCATGGAAGCCACAGGAGCCATGAATTTGAATTAACTCCATGAAATCTTACAAATGGATGGGGAAATATATCTAATTCGTCAGGTTCTTTTTCTCCTTTCCAAAAGACCATGTCCCACTGATGGCAATTCCAATCAGTGGAGGCATCATTCAGCAGGGAATTAGCTCTGGTAGCTGTGCCCATCCCCAAGGCACACAGCTGAACGGGGAGGTGGGAGTATTGGGAATGCCACCAAGGTCCCAAAGGGATGGGGAATATTGGAGCAAACGTGGCACGGCCAACTGGGCAGAGCGCTGTTATTGTATAAGAGAGAACACAGCAGCTCTAAAAGCTTTGAAGAAAAGCAGTAGGGAAAAAAATAAAAGGTGAAAGTGATATAATAATAATAGTAATAAAAGATGCTAAATAGAGGCTTTTGCCAATGAATTCCCAAGTCTTTCAGTGGTGACAAGCATTTGATCCTGGTCAGGCCAATCCTCTTGACCTGACTCCAATGTGCACTTTTCCCGTATTTGAAGGGTACTGTATTTGGCCAAAACTAAATTCAGAGCTTCATAAGCACAATTTCCAGTTAGTTATACAAAACCCTCTTGAATTGCTGTGTGATTTAAGCAATAGCATTCTTGTTGCCACCATTGCCTCTAAGAGGTCCATCAGGAGCCATCAATGGGAACGAAGTCGCAGATGGCAGCCTCAGCTTCCAATCACACCTCCATCAGGTTCTCTGCAGAGTAAATTAATGCCTCATCACCCTGTTAGGGACGGATGTAGCTTTCTGTTATGTGCATATGTAGGTCTGGCAGGTGTATATTTTATTATTTAAAAGCACCTTTAAGCCACCTGGGTCATTTGGTGTCATTCCAAGGACTTTTCCCCAGCTCTTACATCCTCCATGACATAAGCTCATTTTTACTGCTTTGAACCCATGGTTGCACTCATCTGCTGGAAAAATTCTTTGTTATATTTAAGTGTCTTTTTAGTGGTATTTCCTGTATGGCAAGCAATGGCAGGTTGGAGTTTCAACTTCTCCATCTCAGTGCAATGTCCCCTCCCCAGGCAGGCAGAGTGGGACTGGTGGTGAGAAGCCACAAGGCAACCAAGATGCCCATCTGAAAGGAAAGCAAGTGGTTCAGTAACGATGGGTAAAAAGCATGCAATTAAATTACCACGCATTTTAATTTACAGGCCATAGAGACAAACTGATTTAAACACATTTTCATTGCAAAATAGGTACGAGCATTGAAATATTACCCTCAGACTCAAGGACCAGCTCTTAATTCCTCATTTGCCTTCTGCTTAGCCTTTCCTCTCGTTTGGTTCAGCTTCCTGGCTGTCACAATGTGTGTGTATAATCCTGTAAAGACTTGGCTAAAGTGTTCAATTGGAGTGGCCTGATGGAAGCTGTCACCATAGATGAATGAGTTGACAAGGCCAAAAAATGCTCTGCTCTGGGTACACAGCAGGGATGGAGGAAGGTCCCTGTGCTGAGGGCAGGGTGACCCAGTGCCCTGTGAGTAGAGTCACATGCAAGGAGAGCATCCTCATCAGGTCCTTTTCCTTCTATAATCACGGCCTTCTCCAGCTCCTGCCTTCTCACTGAGGAAGAAGAATAACTCTCCTCCAAGCCAGCCTCCCATTGGGAAGGTCGTCCACATCTGTCCCTAACGTGGAAAGAGAGAGAAGAGAAGCAGTGAATGCAAGGAGACAAGGTGAATTGCAAGGCTGTCACATGGGGCAGAAGGTGGCCATGGCATTAAGGAACAAACTGCAGTACTCACACGGTGACTTTTTGCAACTTCTTTACACATAGCATAGGGAAAGAGGTGGCTGTGAGCTCGTTTGCCAAGTGTGGGTCCCACCAGGAGCAGAATGGTGGACGATACTGGAGGGAGGTGCTAAATTCACCTGCAAACACAGGCAGCTGAATTTTAAAACATTAACAAGTTAGGAAATGCCTCCTGTTTAGAAGATCAGTGAGTATTGAAACAAAATGGGGCCAGAAGCTAATTATATGGAAATATTTCTATTTGCACATTTCACTGGAAGGCAAAGCGAAGAGTGCAACTAATACATCTCTGCAACTGACAGGAATATTAAATTTTCTGTCATTTTGCTACCACGGCTACCTCTCTCAGCATGCATTCTGTCCTAGTTCCTATTAAGGTGAGAACAGAATCAAACTCATTAATTGTCTGCATTTTAGATATGATAAGAATTTAGTGGCTGGTCTTAATTAAACTACAAAACAACTCCTCTTGCTGCGGTGTGCATTCCAAGTTGGAGCAATTAATTCACTCACTTAAACTGATCAAGATTTAATTACCATCACTCTGTGCAATTACTCCATAATTAAAGTAATTTGGTTCATTCCACTCACTGACAGTGTCATTGAACAGCCATTCATTGTACCAAAAGAAGTGATAATTAACTTAAAGAACAGCTCAAGGCAGTTCTACACGGACTTTTAGTTATTCCTAAATATACCTGTACCAGAGAAAGCAACCTGTCCTATCATACATATCCCTGGTAAATGGTTTTTCATTGAAATTGCATGTTTCCTTTCCTGGAAAGAGAGAACCACCACCAGAGAGCAATGCATGCTATCTGAGAAGGACAGAGGGATTTTGGCCATCTTCTCAGGGAGCCCATTTTGCTCCCCAGCGTCATGGGAAGACAGATCACGTAGATAGTACCATCTGTCCATGCTCAACCTCACCCTGTAGCATCCCACAGCGTCCCCAGTTTTGCTCCCATACTCACAGGTTACCTCCATCAGGCCATGAGTCGGGTGTTGATGTGAATGGTGATGGTGGCACTGTGCTCTGTGATTTCCTATTGTAGGCTGCCTGTGTTCTCCTTGAGCATCCTTTCCTTCAGGGGACCTCAAAGGACCCATGGGTGCACAGTCAGCACAGAGCATCAGGTTTGGGGATCTCATCTGTGAGAAGAGATGAAAGGACAAGAGGTAATGGCTTTAAGCTGCACCAGGCGAGGTTCAGGTTGGATATGAGTGAAAATTCCTTCTCAGAAAGAGTGGTAGGGCATTGGAACAGGCTGCCCAGGGAGGTGATGGAGTGATTGTCCTTCAGGGTGCTCAAGAAAAGGATAGGTGTGACATGGTTTGGTGGGCATGGTGGTGATGGGTTGATGGTTGGACTTGATGGTCTTCTTCTAACATGAATAATCCAATGACTCATATAGGCACCAGAAAAAATGGCTTTAGGTATGTCTGGTTGCACCTCAGCCCAGGTAAATGTTAAGTGTGCCACAAATGACCCTTGCACCTGCACCCCTGGTAAAGCCAAGTGCTTTGGTTGGGATCCCAGCGCTTGTTGGCCTTTGGTGACTTAGTTGGCTGAGTTAATATCAGCTCTGCCCAGGGGAATAGAGACAATATTTCTTTTTTACTTAAAAAGAAACAAATCCCAAACATTATTTTTAAGCTCCTAAAAAAGAGCATTACAAAAGAATGAAGGGGAAGAAGGAAAAAAAAAAAGGAGACTACGTAAAGATTGCTTACCGGAGTCCTTTTGCAATAGTCAGCCACACAACAGAAATAGGTGGACATTAATTCATGCTAACCTTGCACACCTAAATACCATTAATTCATCAAAACTAATAACATTAATTCCTTCAAAAATGAGATTAAAGACAGGCACCCCTTGCAGTCATAATCTGTGGCTGATGACACTAAAATGAAACCTCCGCTAGACAAAGCTACCAGCAGAGCTCGTAGAATCTCATAAATTGCAGCTGGCAATACATAAATCCTCAAGACAATATATATTATTTTCCAGAGAGCATGCATTTGCACACCAAACACCAAACAAAAAGGAATGCAAAGTTGTGTAACTTCTCTCTCTACAGGAGCTGTCAGAGCAGCGGGACGCTGCAGGGAGCAATACTCACCCAAATGTGTCACAGCAGGATTGAGGACACCCGGCTGGGACCACATTTGTTGTGAGCTGGGTGCACAAAGCCCAGCACAAAGCTTGGGCTGACCTCCTGGGATGGTTTCCAGCAGGGATATCAATGGGGCTGTCCTTCATTTTCAGCAGGCTGGGGGCTATTGGTGCTGACATGGAGCACCTTAAAGGTAGGATTTGACCATGAAAACTATTCCACGAGATGGCACAAATTGCTGCAGGCCTTCCTTCCCCAAGCACGTGGGAATACGAGGGTTCAGCTTCAACACTTGGGATCATCATGACACGCATCTGTCTGATTCCTTCCTCAGCCCCATCCCTTTCTATCATTTATCCTCACCATGTCCAGGCATGGAGGGGGGGAGTGAAAAAAGAGGAGAGAAGGCACTGTGGCAGGATTTGGAGGATTTTTGAATCTTGCTCCTTTCTGAGCAGGTCAGGGTTTTCCATGCTGCACATGGTGCTCACTTATGGGGATAGACCAGGGCTTGCTTGGATTAAATGAGAAAAACAACTGAATAAGGGCAGCGTGGGAGCCCTGATACACTCATCAGGATATGCATCAGCGCCTGGTTCTGGATCCGCAGCCAAGAGCTGCCTGCAGCTTCACCTGCATGATCTGGGACTGTCAACAGCTCCAGCAGGAAGTAACACGGGCACATCTTGAACCCGCAAACATTCAGACTCCAAGCTTCCTATAGATTGCACCAAGAGGTGTCCCTGTCACAGCTAATGGCCAGATTGAGAGCAGGACCACCTGCAATGGGATGGATGCTGTGCGCCTCCGTGCTGCCCAACTTCACTGCCCCTTGGCCCTTTGGGGAAGCATCGATGCGTCCAAACACCGGAGGTATTATTTCAGATTAAAACCAGATTAAGCCCATTTAATTTTAACTCGGATTAAGCCCCTGTTTAGAGTCTGGCCCCGTTTCCAACGCAGTCAGGCTCCCTGCAGCCAACTGCCTTGGCCCTGGATTGGAGCAGAGCTGCATCTCCTCCTGCCTGCCTTTGGCTCAATGGTGCACTGGGGCTGTGCTTCATGGTTTTGAGTGGGCACCCCTGCAATCCCCAAGAGATAGAGGCACCAGTGCGTGCACTGCTCCAGATGAATGTGTCACCCACACATGCACACCCTCTGCATGTTTAATTACACAGTGCTTTTCAGTGCTTTTTAAGAAACACAATCCTTCAGTGCCTTTCAGAGAACAGTTGTTTGCAATGAAATTTAAGGAAAGAAAGGTTTTGGACCTGTTCAGTCTAGCTGGAAAACGGCAGCAGGGAAAACGCAATCCATCTCACCACACTGAGTTACACTGTCCTCATGGTGTCACAGGTCTGATTTCTGGGATATCTTTGTTTAAATTATTTTGAGATTTGGGGATTTTGCCTGTTTCCATCGGGTCATTCCTGATGTTTGAGGATGGATTGGTGCCCCATGGCCCCACGCTGCACTTGATCTAGGAGCAGTTCCTTGGCTGCAAGTCCCACACTTCAATGCTAAAACCACTTCTTGCTTCTGCTGGGAAGCGTTTTTCATTTGCAAAACAAACCCCACACAATTTCCCCGACTCCACTCACCATACTGGGTGTGCTTGTTTCAGCTGGGCTCTGTTCCCACGTGGGGAGCTGGAAACAACGCACAGCAGTGAGGTTGCAGCCTGGGTGAGTGAATAAGAGAGGTGATCAACCCAGACCATTCATCCCTTCAAACTTCTGGCCTCTTGAGGTGAATTCTGGGTCTGATCAAGGGCAGCGCTGCCCATGGGATGCATGGGACCTGAAAAATGGAGTCCCAACCCAATAGGAAGTGAGCTGCGGATTTGTGGAAGCCAATGATGACATCCCCAAACATGGCCCTGTCACAGCAATGGGACACAGTAGGTTCAATGTTCTCAGGAAACACAACTGAAGACTCAGTTTCTCAGCAGGAGAGCAGAGCCTGGCACCAATCACAGTGTTTGCAAACCCAGGGCTGCTTCCAAATAAATGCCAGAGCCCAGAGCAGTACTGGGATGCTCAGCTTCCCTACTTTTCCTACTGAGCACCCTCTCCTTAAAAATACTGAAAACAAATCTGATATTTTGATGCTTCCTGATAAATCTTACATCTGTCAAAAATGACCTTTTGGGGAAACAGCAATAGCTGGCATTAATCCTATTATTTTATCGTGATTTTTTTTTTAAACGCAGCTGCCATTTCATCTTGCACTAAGTGAATTGAAGTTCTCAGCTGGGGCACGCCACTCTCTTAGATGTGTAAAACACTGATAGCCATGACAAGAATCACAGCTCCTTCCCCTCCTGAGCCCCCAAACTTCTTTCCAAGTCTGCACTGAGACCTTCAGAAGAGTCAGCTCAGCATTGAGAAAAACAATCTCTCACCAAATGATGAAGGGGTCAGGTGAAATTCATGGCACCCTCTCATGGTATCAGCCCTCGTATCCCAGAGCTGCACAATGCAAGAAAGAACCTTTGTTAGTTCTGCAAAGAAGTGGGATAAAATTACTAATGATTTATCTTAAAAGAAACAATAAATGAATGTTGAACAATACTGTTCCAAGTCCGAATTAAAAGCAGATAAAGACATGAGCTAAAGCGTTATGAGTCAGTTAGACAAATTTCTTTCTGATTCAGATATCATTGCTCTTACCAGAGCACCAGACATAGATTTGGTGGCCTGGTGAGGTCCCTGCCAGCTGCAGTCTTGGTTTCTGTGCAAGGAAAGGGTTGGATTCTCAGGAGGTAACCATACAGAGCTGGTCCTGCTGAGCTGTGCATGGGCGCAGGCCATGGAAAGACATAGGAATAGGCATAGGTATGGGCAGGGGTAAGGGTGCAGATATGGCTTTGGGTATGGGGAGGAGTTTGACAGATGTGGGCATGGAGATGGGAATGGGCATGAATATGGACATAGGGATGAAAATGGACATGGAAAGACACGGCTATGGATGTGGACAATGCAATGGTTTGAACAACCACAATGGGCCCTTTGGGACTCACCACCAGAGCTGGCGCGGTGGGAGTTGCGCTGGGATTGGAGGCATCCCAGCAGCTCCCTTCCTGAGAGCTTTCCAAGGAACTGATTTCCAAGGAGTTCAGCCAACGCAGAGTAAAACCCTTCTTCTGCAGCCCTACACTCACCGTCCCAAAAAACCTTGGGTTGAACCCCTCCCAAGGCAAGGGGCGCCTGCCCTAGGGGACCCCTCTGCATTGAGGAGACAGCACTGGACAGAACCTTCTTCTGCAACTCTTCATTTGTCCTTTACAAGGTTCTGTGATTTAAGAACGTGTGTTAAATCTTCTGCAACAATCAATTCAAATATACAAGTTTGGCTATTCAAATTACTTTTCCAAAAGTACTTTAAAATGCATTAAGTTATTAATTGCCTGCTGGCACTTTAATCAAACGGGAAAATTGACATAGCTAGAGGCATGTATTTTTGTGGAAAGGAAATTTATTTAAGAAGAAACAGCAGCTCTTACTGCTTAATTTAAACTGAGAAAACTGTGGAAAATCAACTGCTATGGAAAATTAATAAAACATTTCCAGCTGCAAACAGTGACTAATTGTACAAGATGAAGACTGCCTGGAATTAATAACTTGCAATCTTCTGTGTGAAGAACCCCCTACCAGTTCAATTTACTGGGAGATTAAATTACTTCTAAGTTTGCCATATTAAAACAGAACATGAATAAAATGTTAGTGAAAGCACATCTATTATTTACTGTCTGTGATATGGATATAATTATTTCCAAACAACCACAATGTGACGTGACTGGCAATATTTAAGTTATTTGCTGGTGAATGCAGTTATACCACCCTGGTTTCTGTAAAAGCAGCCCAAATGGGTTCCTACAGCTGGCATACTCCTGCTACAATGAGTTCTCTCCCATCCAACCCACCATGCCCAGCATCCTCATCGCACTGCTCTTTCAGCACCGATGCTGCTGTGCTTTCTCCACCACCCCACGTTCTATGAACTCTGCACCTTCTTTGCTTTGCCTGGTTTTTTATATCCCCCCCCCACCCTTCCCCATTTTATAACAGGAGGCAGCTGGCTGCACTGAAAACCTCATGGAGCACAATTAGGTGAATGCTTTCCCTGCATGTAGGGGCTCTTCGCTGGACCCGCTGCAGAAGCTCGCTTTCTTTTTCAACGTGTGCCAAGTTCCCGGGGTGCATAAGCCCCTTTCAAAGCAGTAAAAATAGGAAGGTGAAAAAGACAGAAAGCCAGGTGAGAGGGTATTTGCTGAAACCCAAACAAAACCCGGTGGGATTTCAAAGCAAACCACGGAGTGGTGGGAGACGAAGGAGTCACGGCTGCTGGGATGCTGTGCTGTGGTCGTGGTGTTGCATGCTGACATTAAGCAAAAAAAGAGCTTGTGCATGACATGGCTTGGCTTTGGTGGAGGAGATGGTACTGAAAGTTGCAATGCTGGGAATGAGGAGGGACTACCTGGGACACATCGGGGCTGATAAGCTTGACAGAGATCCTTTGCCATGAAGCCATAGAATTGTTTAGATTTGAAAAGTCCTTAAAGATCATCACGACCAGCCATCAACCCATCACCACCACATCCACTAACTGTGTCCTTCAGTGCCACATCTCTTGAACGTGGCCTGGGGAAGCAATGAAATGAGGCGAGAGGGATGGAACTGGGTGAACCGCAGTGGGAATCACTCAGCAACTCATTCGAATAGGAATAAATGATTTACCATCAAAAGGGACTGTCTCTAAAGCTTTGCACAGACATTATAAACCATGAGTGCAATAAGCCAGAGCTGCTGGGGCGGCCGTGTCAGAGGAAGGCAGAACTGGCTGCATTGTGCTGGTCTGCGTAATTATTAACACTGGACGTTGAAAGATAAGCAGCCCTTCTTCCTCCATCCATGAGAAAATGAGTTGTAGTGCAGATCTGTAGGTTAATATACAGAATGTGCATGGATGGAGATGGAGCTTCCAGAAAATGTTTTCACATTTCGATAATTGAGTGTGTCACATTTAATTGCAATAGGCTTTCCACTGTGCAAACCCAGGGACCTCTCCTCTTGATATCAAGTTAGACCTGATTGCCTAATTGCAATTACCTGGGTAATTAGAAAGAAATAGAGTAGCCCTGTGCTGCCCGATAGTGACGATCCACTTCCTAAAAGAATTAGCCTAGCTTCAATGTGGAAAACTTGTACATCTACTGATAGACAGACAGACAACTTAACCTGCCTGTAATTACACAGATTATACCTGGAGTGCGTTCCTTCCAAGCAGTAGTTATAGATGTCACTGGAACAGGTTGCCCAAGGAGGCTGTGGATGCCCCATCCCTGCAGGCATTCAAGGCCAGGCTGGATGTGGCTCTGGGCAGCCTGGGCTGCTGGTTGGCGACCTGCACACAGCAGGGGGTTGGAGCTGGATGAGCACTGTGCTCCTTTGCAATCCAGGCCATTCTACGATTCTGTGTTAATTCTGGTTCCACGGAGACTCATCTGTGGATCTGGAGGTACCAGAGAGCAAAGCAGCCAGCATGCTCCCACCACACAGGAAATTTTCGCCACTGTGCCCCAATGCCACCATGCCACCACTGGGCCTTTCTCAGCCAGGCAGGAAAATGAGCTTTGCTCTGGAACAGATTCCAGAAGCAAGAAGAAAGCAGTAATTCCCCTGCAGGGTGCATTTCTCATAAACACAAGTGGTTGTGAATGCTTACCTGGAGATCAGCTTGCTTTAAAGTTCCCTTTTCTCCCCTGCAATCACATAAGTGGGGGATATGCCAGCCCTGAGTTGCATCTCCTTGGGATGGAGATGAGTAACGATGGCCACGGTGTGACCAAGCCCTGGTGAGGAGTGGGAAGAAGACATCATCTCTATAGGGCTGCTATTTAGGACACCATCAGCTCCTTTGCCAGCCCTCACACCAAAACCCACCCCAGGCAAGGCGAGGTGGCCTGGCTTAGCTCTGAAGGGCCCATTGCAGCCCCATTCCCCCATCCACCTCTCACCAGGCCACCCTCACCCATCACATTGCTCGCTACTCCCACCCTCCCTTTTCTCCTCGCTTTGTTAACTGCATTTTTTTTTTCCCCTTTCTCCCCCCTCCCCTCTTTTCTTTTACCCTTAAAGAGCGAACAAAACAAAACAAGAGAAAGCGGTGCCAATCCGATCCTCTTAGCACAACGTGCCCACCCCGGGGAGGGATCTCGCCTTGAGCCCCACGCATTCGTGCTGTTCCTTCAGAGCGACTCGAGCAAATTGAAAGCCGCGGAGGGGTGCGCCCCGAGGCACTCCGCAAATCCACTTCCTTTGTCATAACAAGAACAAATCCCACCTTTGAAGTTTTTTCCCTTCTTGTTACAAGGGGGAATGTCTTTTGTTTAATCCATTTTAGCCTTTAATGCCTGACCTGGATCAATCCTGTTGGGTAGATTACACATTACTCACGCCGACTTTAAACCACCCTACAGGGATTTTTATTTCCCCCCCCCTCCCCCCGCTGCATTGGTGTGAGAATCTCAGCAGTAATCAGCATTATGACTTTAGACCATCGCTCACTTTGAAGGAGGAGACCTTCCTTTAACAGGGGGGAAGGGGAGGAAACCCTCAAATATCAAACAGATTTAATCAGCTTTCAGGCCCTCCTATCTCCTATTCAGAACGGATCTTTATTAGTTATGAAAAATCAGTGCAGATTTTGGTTGGGCTCTGTCTCCTCCTTGGCCATTTGATGCTCTGTACCCCACCACTGATTGTTGGGACGTCCAGCTCCCAAACTACATCTGAACCTCCTGGTCTCCGTTCCACTGCTCATGCAAATACAAGAGGCTGAGAAATGCTGCCAGCAGAACCCAGGCACCCTCTTTGATGACCCAGATAGAGAATAAATGTATATACGACCCTTTAACCTCGCCTCATTTAACCTTACATTAGAACTTGGGATCTCAGCTCTCAGGGTTACCTCAGCCTTGCAAAAAAACCCTGCAGTCTCAACTCCTTTGCTCTCTAATAACCACTTACAGTGGCTACACTCCCATGTGAAAGCCTTCAGTCCACAGCACTCCTCTTCTACAGCACTTCAGCCCCCAATGGCTCCCAGCACCCTCTAGCAGGGTTGAAGAAGCTTTGGGGCAGGCCCTGCCTTGGGATCCCAACAAGGCACAGCTGTGCCTCACAGCCCCAACCTCTCAGTGAGAGGAGGTGATTGCTTCATTAGCGCAGCCAGACCCCATTAAGGCCAGCCCAGGGCCCTGACAGCCACCCCAATACCCTTGGGACTTGCCTTACACAGAGATGTCCCAGATGGCCACAGATATCACCTCACTGTGCAGGATGTGGTGGCAAGGCTGAGATGAAGGATGCAGGATCCAGGGTGTGGGATGAAGCTGCAGGAAGAAAGAGGACAGAGGATTTGGAGTGGTCCTGTGTGTAGTCAGGAATTAGACTCAGCGATCCTCATGGGTCCCTTCCAACTTAGGATATTCTGTTATTCTGTGTGTGATTTCTCCCTCCCCGCTCATTGAAGAACCCAATTTTGCTCACTTCTGACCTCAGTTCGTCACGTTTAGAATTCCTGCACAAAAGCTCTGGTCTCTCCCCTTCCCCGAGCTCCAAGGTGGACAGCAGTACCAGCTCAGCATCTCACCTGACCACACACAGGAAGACAAATGAAAAAGATAAAACTGCCTGAACGTCCCAGACACATCTTGTATTGCAGCTCTTGAGAGGACCAAAACATCTTCAGGCGGATGCAGCCCACCTGTTGGGTTGGGGTCCCAGTTAAGCATCCAGACCCTGTATCAATGAGCAGCTAGGAAGACTGGGGACGTGAGCTATAGATGCCCCTGTTCATTCATGGCCTAGGTGACCTGCAAAGATACCTTCCAGCTCAAATGATTCCGTGTGGGCATTTAGGAAGTGGGATGATGATGCGACAGGGTGCCACCAGCGCTGGGTGATTTGGGATCTGCCATTCTCACCCCAAGCACCAGTTCCACCGACAGATGGGAGCCATTTCTCACACCACTGACAAGGCTCTCCTTTGGGGATTTGCCAGCAGGAACCACAGGACACCCACCACGACCTTCCTGCATCACACTGGGGGGATTGCAAAGAGCAGGGATGTCCTATGGGAACAGCTGGGTCATTCTCCATGAAACTGAGCCAACTGTTCCATAGGATGGTGCAGGTAAGGAAATATCCTCTTTGTTTAGCTTCTTATGAGTTTGATATGTTTTGAAATTAGCAGCCCTCCATTAGCTCTCCAAATGGCTCTGCATCATTAGGGTCAGTACGTCTGCACTCCTCAGAATGAGCTTTTACCTGAATTAGCATCTCAAAGAGGCAGGGCTCCCTTCTCTGCTTTAATTCCAGCACCGCGGCACATCAGGATGAGTTCAGTGGCCAATCCAAGCCCCGCATCCCAAATACATTCAGGGGAACCTGCTGGCTTGTTTAAAATGTTCTTTTTCCTTCCCATTCTTTACTAAATGCCTATTATATTAATGTTTAAAATCCATTTAAGTTCATCATGGGTGGTTTTGTGAAAGGACACCGGCTCTGCCATTGTAATTAGATGATTTATTGCCCTCTCGTGGTGACACACGCTAACTAGAGAAGCTGTGATTTAAATTGGATGATCCTTCCAAGAGTGTTTGAGTGAGAAATAAAGGGAGAATTATTAATACCATTAGAAAGCAGCGGCGTATACATGCTAGGGATATACAGTGCCAGGAGAGGGATTAGCCCAAACTTGCTGGTTTGCAGCTGAGCACTGTGTCAGCCAGCATCCATCCCGACGTGGGACCAACATCAGTGATGGGCATCTCATAAAGATGGAGGTGGTGCATGAAATCTCTGGGTTTCAGCTGGGGAACTGTGGGGAATCCATTGACGTGGGGTCTGCTGCTCCCTGCGCCCTGGATCTGCCATCTCTTCTCACCTTCCATTTCCATTTCTGGCCACAGAAAGCAGTAGCTTAATTTTATTTACTTTTTTTTTTTTCTTTTCTCCAAAAGTTTGCTTTTTATATTTTCCTTTCGGATTAAAATAGGTTAAATGTGATCTTGGGTTTACCAGCCTTCCTCCACTCTATGGAAAAGCACCCCAAGTTAACCCATGTACAGTAATTTCCTGTCAGCGTATGGGAATCTGTATTAACATTTTTCATTCAATTTAAAGCAAACAAACAAACAGACAAGCCTGAACCACAACAATTTTGTATCGAACCCAAGTATAGACCTAGCCTGGAGCTGTTATTCAAATGCCTGGGTTAATACAGTGTAAAACCATGAGCACATCCTCTTACGGTGGGGGTTTAAATCTTTAAGAGTGGCTTATATCAATCTAGTTTAAGTCAATTCCTCACCCAGTTAAGCTAAATTGAAATAAGCACTCAGACCCCAAATGCCGGCACGAAGCCGGTGTCAACTAATCTCCTTGCACATAGACTTCAGCCAGGCACTGCATCCCTGCAGGGGACAGGGTGGTAGGGACAGCTCAGTCCCACTTCAGGTGGCTGTGCCTTAGCAGAGGGCTTTCAGCCTCAGCATCCACTTTTCAAGGCTTCGGGGGCAATTTCTGCTGTTGTGCTGAGCCCCAGGAGGGGCACAGCCGTCTTGCTCAAAGTTTATCCATGTTGGAACAAAGCTTCCCGACCTCTGCATCAATGGGATCTGTGTGCGCAGCTCCCCCAGGCTGCACTCATAGAATCATAGGGTCATAGAATCATTCAGGTTGGGAAAGATCATGAAGAGCCTGAAACCCAACCCAACCTGATCCACCCCACCATCTCTGCTGCCTGCATCCCTCAGTGCCGCATCTCCATGGTTCTGAAACACCTCCAGGGATGGTGACCCCCCTGCTCCCTGGGCAGCTGTGCCACCGCATCACTTCTTTCAGAGAGGAAATGTTTCCTGCTACCCAACCTGACCTTCCCCTGGCACAACTTGAGGCCCATCACCTCCCGCCTTTTGCCGACCCAAAGTCACTGCTGTGAAATCACCAAAGTCCCTTGGGAGATGCTTGGGAGATTAAATGGACACAGATTTGAAGATGTCACCGAAGAGTCCCACGCTCCCTCTTCCCTGACCTGCATTTTGCTTTTTGGGGCAGGACAAAAGCCATTTTTTAATCCATTCCAACTCATTACATACAGCAGCACAACTAAAACACAGAGATTAAAGAACCCATAAGAAGTGACTCGCAGGAAGAGGGTGCTTTGCCTGCAGATTTTGGGTGTGCTCAGCTAGTAGGACCAACCTATAACCAAACAGCATCCCGGGCTGCCCTGAGGCCTGACTTGAATGCTCTTGCTATTTGCATTGCCCAAAGGGCAATTTGGGAATGGCACTTGGGAAAGGGTTTTATCATTCATTCATTCATTTAACTATTTATCTAATCATTTATTTATATCTATATTATTATTATTTTCTCCTATGGTTTCCCAAAGGTCTCTCCCTGCTCTTCTCCAGCTCGTGGGCTCTGAGCGTTAGGTGGCAGCAGCGCTCAGGCAGTGAATGTATCCCCATCCTTCTCTTTTTTTTCCCGTGCTTTTAGCTCCCTATCATCCTTTACAGGACAGGAAAAGTTGGATGTTGGGATTTGAGGTCGGGGTATTTTGGAAAGTAGTTTTGGGTAGCTGGTGTTATCACATGGGTATCAACTCTGGTGCTTTGGTTGATGAACCTCTGGAGCATCCACGTTGTCCCGTCCCAGGGGAAATGGTGCTGTGGGCACACAGCCTGGGATCCCCTCACTGCTCCACCAAGAAAACTGCTGGAAAAATGGATAGTAGTAGGGAAAGCCACAGTGTCATAGAGGTTGAAAGGTACAGCTGGAGATCATCAAGCCCAACTCCCTGCTAAAGGTTCAGGTTGGATATTAGGGAACATTTCTTCTCAGGAGGGGCTGTGATGCAGTGGCACAGCTGCCCAGGAGCAGTGGGGTCACCATCCCTGGAGGTGTTCCAGAGCCATGGAGATGTGGTACTGAGGGATGTGGGCAGTGGGCATTGCAGGATGGGTTGGGCTTGGGGCTCTTGGAAGTCTTCTCCAACCTCAGTGATTGTGTGGTTCTGTGATTCTAAAGCAGGTCCCTACAGTAGGCTGCAAATCATAGCATTTAATGGAAGGGATTTGGGCCAACGTACGGTTTGGGGTGTTGGGGTGCAAGGAGGGGTCACCTCACCATCAGCACGACTTTCAGAAGGCCATTTGCAGGCTGAAAAGCAAGTTCTCCAGGATCAAGTAAGATAAAATGAAATCAAATCAAATAAAATTTGACTTCTTTGCTATTGCTGCAGCTGCAGAGGAATTCATGGAAGCACAGGACAGCTTGAACAGTACAGTAGTTAGCGCTGGGGAAGTGTGGTCAGGGTGCAGTTGGACTTGATGATCTTGAAGGTCTTTCCCAACCTGAGCAATTCTATGATTCTATTTATTTGTTTTATAGGACACATCCACTTGCTCACCTCACCTTGTCTTATCTACCAACTCCAATTAGTGCCCCCAAAAACAACAAACAAAACCAGAGATTAATAATCAAGAGAAATTGCATCAGGTCTGTGTGCCAAACGTGGGACAGAGAGCACTGTGTCCTTTGTCCTTCTGAGATTGGGCTGCCTGGAAACCACAGCACTGTTTGACCAAACAAGGCAGAGGAGGACGTGGGTTGGGGGTTTTTTCCTGGTGTCACGTCTGCAAACACGGGGCACCCCTGCACCCACACCCAGCATGGCAATGGAAGGAGCCTTTGCTTCAGCAATGAAAGAAGAAAACAAAGGTGTTTTAGGCTGCACTCTTGGCTGGTTTTGCTCCATGGGGCAACTGCCTCTGGTATGAACAGCCTACATTCACCAAACATCCCAAAGTCACCAAATACCTTAAATATCCCCTATACCCAAATACCTTGATCCTGGGCAGCCTGGTCTGGTATTAAACGTGGAGGTTGTGGCCCTGGGAGGGGGGGGGGGGGGGGGGGGGCTGGAGATTGATGATCCTTGAGGTCCTTTCCAATCCAAACCATTCTGTGATTCTGTGTGATTAAGTACCCCAAATACCCCACTTACCCCAAAATAACCCCTACCAGAGCCACCCTGTGCCATGCAAAGGGAAAATCCAGCCAGCTGCCCGTAAGCAAAGCTGGGCTGACCGGTTCAATCCTATCCAAATTTACAATATTACTTATTTTCTAAATAAGATTGGCTGTCACCTTCGGCCACGACCTCGCTGATGACATCCAGCTCTCTGCTGCCAAGAACAAGCTGTGGGTTTGCCAGGAGCTATGGAGCAGCGTGCCATCGTGGCTCAGGGGGATTTCGTGCCTTATCACACGTGCACTGCAGTGATTCACACCGTAACGGGAGGCAGCAGGAGGTCACATTCACAAATGTTGGCAAAAATCTTTAATTACTCCCCCAAAGGCTGCGTCGGAGCTACCGTAGGGCCAAAAAAGAGATTGGGAAGGATCGTTAAGGAAGTTGGCAGGCAGCTGCGCCCGCAGTGCCGCACCGCAATAAAGTCCGTGACCTTAACGCAGCGAGTGGGGAACCGACCGCAGTGTGAGGAATGCGGAGAGCTATGAGGATCCTCTGCAACCTGCATCGTGAGGTTGCTGCCCTGAAACGTTGACTGTGCTCTGTGCAAGGAGCAGCGCTGCCAAGAGAGGGCAGCCCAAGCCAGCACATCCATCTGAGCTGCTCCCAAATCCGTGAGTGGAGCCGTTGGGGTGCTGTGTGCAAACAGGAACGAGAAGGGTAGGGAAAGGGAAAAGGATAAAAGAGAAGGGAAAGGAAGGGATAAAAGGGAAGGGAAGGGAAGGGAAGGGAAGGGAAGGGAAGGGAAGGGAAGGGAAGGGAAGGGAAGGGAAGGGAAGGGAAGGGAAGGGAAGGGAAGGGAAGGGAAGGGAAGGGAAGGGAAGGGAAGGGAAGGGAAGGGAAGGGAAGGGAAGGGAAGGGAAGGGAAGGGAAGGGAAGGGAAGGGAAGGGAAAAAAGAAGAAATCTGAAAGGCATTCCGAGCCTAAATTCCCTGTCCAAAAAATGCTTTGGAAGAAAATACAAGGGGAAGCAAGGAGTCTCCAGCTTTGGAGTGAAGTAATAATTCTGCACACTGTGCAGAATGGCTGATTTTATGTGATTTTACAAGGCCAACCCAAATCCCTTCTGTAAGGGATCGTGGGGGATGACTTGCAATGAGATAACCCTGGGCTTTGTTTTCACAGTATTGTAGGAAGAGGAGAAAGCATCCAACGTGGGCCATAGCTCAGCCCCATGGAGTGCATCCTGGAGGACTCAGCCCCTCAGGAAGCATTGATTTCCCATGCAGATGTTTGGGTTTCTGTCTCCCCCGAGTCGACGAAAGGCCTTTTTCTCACAGAACGAGGCAGCTTTGCACATTTACAGAGTCCTTAATAAATAGTGACAACAAAACCCATGGAGGCTGTGTAATGGGTTGTGTCAGTGCTCCAGTGTGCATGTGAGGCTTTGCCAAGCCTTAATGGCGGTGGGGGAGCAGGTGGGGTGGGTTGCACCAAACATGCGGTTCGGACACGTAAAATGGACATTATCCACAGCCCCAACTTAAACATGGGATTCCTTTGTCCCCTTTCAGCGTGGATTTGTGCTGATAATAAAACCCGAGATGGTTGGGAAAACCCTCGTGGTCGGCAACAGCCCACAGCAGGAGGTTGGGACTGGATTATCTTTGAGGTCCCCCTCCATCCCAGGCTATTCTGTGGTTCCATGGATTAATGAAGATGATGGAATGAGGATAGGCCCCAAAGTGGCTGATTTTAAGTAAATTAATCAGGAGGAAAAAGAATTACCCAGCACATTCCCTCAACGTGTTGCATCAGTTTAAAGCGATGTTAATGTTGATTTATTGATTTGGAAAGGTACTTACATTTATAAAAGCAGCAAGGGCTTGTCCATAGTGCCAATAATGTGACATAGGCATGCTGGCTGGCACATGGGCTGCTCTGGTCCTGCCTGCCCATATCCAAGCAGCAAACCCATCATGGGATCAAAGGGAAAAAGCAGGAAGCTGTATTGCTTCTGCCATCACAGAATCTAGTTTGAAGGGATCTTTAGAGGTCATTTAGTCCAATTCCCCTGCAATGAACAGGGGCATATAAATAAATGATAGAAAATAGAATAAAACAAAACACAGCTGGAAGACAAAACAAGAAGCATTTTGCAGGGTGCTGGATGCTGGGGGACACTTGGAGACACCATGCTGTGCTTTGGGGAGCCCAGAAAGGACCCATGCAGGGGGCAGAAGTAGGGAGAAAATCCCTTTGCGTGGCAAAAACAAGTCAATAACCTCCTCCTGGCTCATTGTTAGGAGAGACATGGGATTAAAGGCATTTTTCTGAATAGGAGGCAGAAATCAGTCATATCCCACAGATCTGGCACAGCCCAGGTCAAGCAGGCAATAGCAATGCCTGCTTGTAAGGAAATCCATACCAGCACCCTGCAGACCGAGCTTACTTCTCAAATGGGAAATCAAGCTCCTTGCACAAGCTCTGGGGTTTTCCTGTGCTGAACCAACATGGAAAGGGCAGAAAAGGCAATGGGCAGCCCCAGCCATTGGCTTCCGCACCAAAAAAATGATGGAAAATAGCAAGAATGAATTGTCCACAAATTGTGCAAGCTGCAGAGGTTGCTCTGGTTACCAAAGAATTAAAGCTTCTGGTTGATAAAGCGATGGGGATGGTTATGGTGTAAAAACAGGGAGTGTGGGGAGGGGGCTCCTCCTCTACCCCTTCAGGGGCTGCCCCAGAGAAGTAAAACATCACGGATGGAAATGGAAGTGGATGAATCAGTGAGCTGATCGGGTCACAGATGAGAAATAGCACATCTGCTGCTGCTTTCAGTGCATTAACAAATAAGGCCACTGGATCAGACACCCTAATGCTTGGAATAATGAAGCTTCAAGAGCGATTAGAGCATAAATCACTTTTTTAAAATGTAGGCAGTCCTTCCTCAGCCATTGGGATATATTTGCTTTATTCTGCATGCTCCTGGCCACGCTGCTGCCCTGTTCTGTTGTACAAAGAAGCATAAACCCAGCCCTGTGAATTGCTTCCACGTGCATCAGGTCAATATCTGGGTGGATATTAGGAAGCATCTGTTCTCCAAAAGAGCAGTGCTGCAGTGGCCCAGCTGCCCAGGAGTGGTGGGGTCACCATCCCCAGAGGTGCTCATGAGCCATGGAGATGTGGCACTGAGGGACGTGGGCAGGAGGGATGGGTTGGAGTTGGACTTTGGGATCTTTGCTGACACGAATGGTTCTAAGATTCTGTACATTGGGTTTGCAGCAGTTTGGGGTTTGGCTTGCAAACTTCCAACTATGAATGTGGGGTCAAACCAGAGGGGCTCAACACCCAGTGGACCCACCAACATCTAGTCCCATAAGAAGGGATTTGGTAGGATTTTGGCACTTCCCAGCCCCTGCTCACAGGCTCTCGCAGTGTTCAGCCTTCTCCTCATTCCTATTTTCCCATCTCCCTACCATTGAACACGGGAAGGTCACAGCACCCCGAGTCTTAGAATCACAGAATCATTTGAGTTGGAAGGGACCTTTAAAAGTCATCCACTACTCCTTTATCCCCTCCACACCAAACACCAGCCCTGAGCTCACACCCTGCCAGTCATCATGGGTCACAAACCAGGAGATGTCAGCACCATTTGGGTCCCACAGATGCAGCCGGGGCTCTCCTACCCCTGCTGATCCCCAATTTCTCTCAGCCAACCCCACCTCCTTCATCCCCTTTGCATCCACTGCGCACAGACGAGCAGATCGATAAGCTCATCAAGCTGCTCCCCCAGGGCTTGTAAGAGAGATGGATCGTTATTGGTGTTTCTATTTTTAAACAGTGCTGGGATATTATAGCAATAGGGTCATCTGCGCTCCTGGCTCCACTGAATCGTGACTCAAACTGCAGATGTACGGGCCTTAAAGAATGGTGCAACCTGAATGTGGAAATCCGGCACCAAAATAGCAATAGGAAGAGCCAGTTTCTGGTATCCAGATGCAAATGCTTTGAGTCGAACACTGATGCTCCATCCCATATGGACAGAATTGTTCCACCCTGACTTCTTCCTCACGCAGAAGCACAGATGTGGCTGGGATAAGGATGCAGCCCTAATGCCCGTGGGCATTTTCCTGTCTGGAGTTCTGAGCCCCATTCCCATGCATGCATCCTTTGGGACAGGGGACATCCCCAGGGATTGCAGAGTGAACCGCTGCAGAAAAAGCCCCTGATTTTTCCGTTATGTCCCCTAGTGGTGGTGGCCTCAACGAGAGGATGAGAGGAAATGGCCTCAAGTTGCATCAGGGGAATTTCAGGTTGGGTATGGGGAAAAAAATCTCCAGTAGAGCAGTGATGCAGTGGCACAGCTGCCCAGGGAGCACTGGGGTCACCGTCCCTGGAGGTGCTCAGGTGCTCATCCACCATGGAGATGTGGCACTGAGGGCCATGGGCAGTGGGTATGGAGGGGGTGGGCTGGGGTTGGGTTCAGGGACCTTGAAGTTCTTTTCCAACCTCAGTGATTCTGTGATTCTGCCTGCAGCCCGTGAGCTGTGCACGAAGATGGGGTTGACTCGCAGGTCAGGAAGCTTTGTTCCAACACGAGATTTCATTTTGAGCAAAATATCTTGTGCTCTTGACTTTTTACCATGAGAACAGAATCACAGAATTACAGAATAGCTTGGGTTGGAAAGGACCTTAAAATCATCTCATTCCAGCCCCCCAACAAGGATGAACTGAACGGCTAACGTGGGCTTGACTGCTAAAACACAAGCACTCAGATCTTTGGAAATCACGTTTCATGAGAGCAAGGTGCTGCTTGGGATTCAGGGGCAGCCACATGGGATTACTGCACGACGGGATTATCGACCCATTAGGATTTCCTGCACTGCTGCTATCCAATTACTCAGCTCCAAATGCCTCCGCCGCCAGCCCACGCCTGTGCAAAATCGCTTCCCGTTGTCCTACCGGGGAGATGGCAAATGCGATCCTTCAGGCTTTATTGCTGGGCACTGAGAGCAGCCTGGAATTATCAATTTGCAGTGAAGGTGGGGAGGGCATCGCTGCGAGGGATGGGGCAGCAGCTTTAGATCGAGCAGCGAATAGCAGCGCGTTTCCCAGCCTAGATTAAGAGCTCTGCTCTCGCTGCGAGGTGCTCGATTTATTGCTGTGACAGCTGCGTGTGTTTGGATTAATATTAAAAGGCAAAGGACCATCCAGCTCCACTCATTCATTAGGAGGAGTATCGCAAAGAAGCCTGCTTGGGTTGAGATTACCTGTTTGCAAGTGATATCCATCGCTGAACCAAAAACTAATTACGTGGTTCGCTGGCTTTCCTCTCCCTTCGACTCTGCCACAAGACCCCCAAAAAGCCACGGGAGCACTGGGTGTTTGCAGCATAGAGCTGGAACTCGTCAGCATTCACACCATGAGCACCAGGAATCAGGGCTGGGTGCAGGGCTTTGGGATGGGGAAAGGCCCAGGTGGACCTTGGACCTCCTCCCCATCTCTGGGGATGCTCTGGTTGTGTCTCCAGTTGGCATCACGAGGCTCAGCGTCCCCTTGGGACCTCACCCTGGGTGGGTGGGTGCGTGGCTTTGGAGGAGCAAAGTGAAATCCATGTTTGTAAAGGCTGGGAGAAGGTCACTGCAGGCATCCATCCCAGCACAGCGTGGCTGCGTATCTGCGTTTTTTTTTAAAGGCATGCTTTCATGTTGGGAAGTGTTTAAAAATGCAGATTTTGACCTAAAAAGGGCTGGAATGGCTCCTTGGGTGTGCTTGCAGAAATTGTTTGTCTTTTGAGTTCAGAAGAGACTTCTCGCCCAGTGTGACTGGGCAGGGGGCTGCATCAGAGATGGGGATTTGTAAAGGGAAGTCACAGCATAGCCTGCAAAAAGGGGGTGGGAAAAAGGGGGAGAGGGGAAGGGAAAAGGAAAAGGAAAAGGGAAAGAAAGGAAAGGAGGAAGAGAAAAGGGAAGGACAAGAGAAGTGGAAGGATAGAGGGGAGAAGAAGGAAAAAAGGGAGAAAGAAAGAAAAAAAAGAGGAAATGAAAATGAAAAAGGGAAAAAAGGAGGAAACTAAGGGGAAAAGATCCCCACCACCCACATCCCACTGCTCAGCTTCTGCTCTGCAGAGCACGTGCAGAGCCAGCTCCACTGAAGAGCTGGCAATGTAGGTCAGAGCCGTGCTTTAAGCATCTTTCAATATTAAACAAAACTCAGGCACTGTGAGTAGCACATCTGCAGGGCTTCCTGCTCCCCTCCATTGGCTCAGCATGGAAGGCAGCAGCCCTGAGAGACACAAAATCTCCCATGGCACTGGGTCTTACGTGTGGAGGAGCGTGAAGCAAAGGTAACCTGCTTGGCAAACGTTTTGAAGTACTCAGGAGGTCACGTTTATGTGTTGATGCTGGGAAACCCACATTCCCCTTCTACATGAGCTATTTCATCTGAGTAAGGGTAGCATATCCTCCCCAGCCCTGTTGCTATCCTATTAAATGTGGGTCAATCCTCCAGGCAGGATTAGTGCTCCGGGGACACAGGACAGCTGGGGAGTGATGATGGCACCCAGATTTGAGCTGGATAAGACCCAGATGTAGATGGAACAAGACTCAGATGTGGATGGAACAAGACCTGGATGCATCCGGGACAAGAGCTCCCCATGGCTTTCCAAGGCTGCATGGCCAGGGGGCTGCATGGTATCTCCTCACTGCTCCCCACCCGACATCCCCAGCTGGAGCAGCTTGTCACAAAGGGTTTCAGATCAGATAAATCCAGGCTCAATTTAGTGCCTGTTACACTCTGCAGGGAGAAGGATGCCCCTGCCCAGAAAAATGCACTCGCCGGTTTTCATCCTTTTGATTTATGGAGCTTCTGGTTTAAGAGATGTTCCTCTCCTCTCCAAACGAAGCTGGTGCTGACAGCTCCATCCATCACCCGGGCTGTCAGAGGCCCAGTGCTTTAAATAAGCTATTAAAGTGAGATCTAGCTGGTTAACAGTCATAACAGACCAGAAATCAGAGAGTTTGCTTACTTCAGTGCTCGGCCAAATGAATTTCCTTTTAATGACCGGGGACCTGAAGGCACAAGGGCTGCAGTCTGACAACGGGAGATATTCCTGGCCTCAGCCATACCCTGTAAACAACCATCCACAGTCAGGAATTCATCTTTGTTATTGATGGTAAAGTCTCATTAAAGGGCTAATTAATGGGCTCCAACACCCATGGTGCTTGACCTTGGGACCTTCCATGGTGGTGATGGTGGGAGCAGCAGGGGAGGACACAGCAGCCCTCACTGGGCAGGCATCCCTCTGTCTGGAATGCATTTTTTAACAAAATGAAATATTTTGGATGTTTTCCCTTCCTTTAGAGCTCTTAATGCTTTGGCTCCAGTGCTGGTTCCTGCTGTGCCACAGCTCAGCAAAGCTCATCGTGTCCAAGAAGTGACCCACATCAGCAGCAGTGTAGCACCTTCTCCATTTTGTTTTGGTTTGTTTTTCTCTTAGCTCACCCAGAAAAATCCAGGCACTTTGTCTTTGTTAGCAAGCTCAACGCCCTTGTCATCTTTTCCCTTTCAATTCCCACCAGCCCGTGTCACCCATTCCCACCCCACCATCCATCTTGCCCACCTCCCCTCCTCCATCAATGTCCCAGCTCACATCACTTCACCTTCTTGCTGCACCCAATCTGTTCCCAAGGTTGGAGCACCTGCAAATCACTGGGATTTCACTGTCAGCCTCAGCACTGAAGCAAGGGGACTCTGCTGGAGCAAGCGTCACCACCACAGAACATGAATGGGAACTGGGACCCCAACCACAGCCCTATGCTTTTGCCTCTGGGTTATTGATGCCTCGAGGGAAACCTGCTCTAAAACCCATTTTGATGGCTCTAAGCCAGCCATCAAAACAAAGTGCTTTGCATCTGCAAGCAGGTTTTTCTCATCACGTGTGCAGCAGGAAAGGCACTGGGGCCATTTGGGGCACCTGGGTGTCCTGATACACGAATTGGGGCTCACCTCCCAGCTAACAGCAGAAGGAAGAGTGGCAATAGTCTCATGTTGCACCAGGGAAGGTTCAGGTTGGATGTTAGGAAACAGTTCTGCTCCAAACAAGCAGTCGGCACAGGCAGAGCTGCCCAGGAGTTGTGGGGTCAGCATCCCTGGAGGCGGTCAGGGAACGTGGAGATGTGGCACTGAGGGACGTGGGCAGTGAGCGCAGTGGGAGTTGAGTATCTTGGAGGTCTTTTCCAACCTGAACGATTCTGTGATTCTGTAATGATTCTAATTGCCATTCCCTCGGTGCTGATTACATCATTATCTGCCATGTGCTTCGCCTGGCAGCCTTTGCAGGGAGTGAAGGAACTCGCGTCCTCACCTGGATTCAGTGAGACACGGGGCCTTCACTCGCTTCTAAATTAGTTTGTAAACAGGGATTTTGTTGGCATTTGCTCTCAGACAGGTAATGCTTCTGGGCAAGGAGTCAAGCATAGATCTGCTGTCTTGCAGCACCGTCTCAGAGCCTTTAATCTGCACTGACACACAAAAAAAGCAGTTTTCCTCATTCTGTTTCTGCTGTGCAAGACCAGTACCACACTGCATGCACACAGCCAGCAAGAAACGGGAAAAAAAGCCATTTTATGGGTTCTCAGACCAGTGCTATGGCATGGGTTTTGCATGGGTTGGCAGTGGAGGGAGGCTTGGGGCTGATGTGGGGCAAAGGCACGGGATGAAAGCAGCGCTGTATGGTTCATCCCCACATTGAATTTTGCCCAAGACTCAGAAAAGAAATCCAGGATTTAGGATCATCACAGCCTGCCAATGTTTCTTTCTGGTACTATGAAACCTAATTCCTGGGCAGCAGGGACATCACCCTTTCCCACCTCCCTGGGATCATCCAGCAGCAATTCCAGGGGATCCTCACTTCACTGTTGGCTGAACCCAACGCACTGGCACAGGTTGCCCAAGGAGGCTGTGGATACCCCATCCCTGCAGGCATTCAAGGCCAGGCTGGATGTGGCTCTGGGCAGCCTGGGCTGCTGGTTGGTGACCTGCACACAGCAGGGGGTTGGAGCTGGATGAGCACTGTGCTCCTTTGCAATCCAGGCCATTCTAGGATTCTATGAAATACCCAAAGTCATGGTACAAAACAAAGGCCATTGGCTCCTTTTGGGAAGGATGGGGGAAAGGAGACAGACTGTGCCCAGAACCAGGGAAATCTCCCCAGACAGCGGCAGACGGGCGGCCTGATGGGAAGATTTAGCTGTAAATAATATCAGTATGCTAATAAGAATCCTGATTATCAGTCTTTCTTTGGGAGAGCGCAGCGGATGGGTTTTGTAGGGGCTGCTCCTCACAGCCACCAACGCAATGAAATCTGAGCTCCCCCAGCTCCAGTGCAGCGTTATTGGGCTCTCAGAAATCCAATTTTACTGCGTCCAATATTGAGAGTTGATTAAACCTGATTTGAATCGACAAATGTCTTGGGAGGGTGAGTGGGAGCCAGCTGCGAAAGGAGGGGGAGAGTTTAATAAACAGGCTTTGGAGATAAAAATCTCCTTTTATTCCAATAAAACACCCGCATCAGAACGCTGATGGCTGTATGGAGGGTTGGAGAGAGGGAGAAGGAAGTCTCGAAGACACAGAGAACTGGCTATCAAGAGCAGCAGAGATGAAAGATGAAAAGTAGGTGGGAAAGAAACTCTTTAAGTTGTTTACAGAGAGAGCAGTGAGGTGCTGGAACAGCTGCCCAAAGAGGCTGTGATGCCCCGTCCATCCCTGGAGGTGTTGAAGGCCAGGTTGGATGGGGCCCTGGGCAGCCTGGGCTGCTGTGAAATGTGGAGGTTGGTGGCCCTGCACGTGGCGGGGGGTTGGAGCTTCATGATCCTTGGGGTCCCTTCCAACACTGGCCATAGTGTGATTCTGCAGTTCCTTTGGTTCAAGACAATGGATCACAGCAACTAAAGCACAGCCAATGCCACAGAACTGCCTGTGGGGACAAGGAGATGCCCTCACTCCTATCCCATCATGAAGAGTAGCATGCCTGCGTTTGGGGCTGAGATACAGCTGTTGGGGTGCCAAAACCAAAACCCCAACAGAAAACCAGGCATCTCTGTGATGCGATCCCCAAGGAGACACAGTGACCCAACCACATTCTGCTGCACTTCTATGCCCACATGCCAGCCCCACAGCCTCCATCCTGCCCCATTCTGCCTTCTATTTGTGCTTCCCTTCTGATAAACCTGAACATCCCTCCCACCTGCAGCTTCGCTGTATGGTAGCAGTGCCATAAATCCCCGCATCCCTCTGCTGTAGGGCTGCTCAGTGCTGTCAGAGCCGCCTGTGAAACCTCCCCCTATGATTTAGGGAGCGGGACGATGCGAAACGCCGCAGTGCCCAAACCCTGCGGCATCCAAGCACTTGGAGCCAGAAGGAAAACTGTGCCCTGTGGGCATGAAACCAAGACCCACAGCACCTGGCATCGATAGGGGACCCCATGGGAGCTCCCAGCTCCAGCACACCCCAACAAAGCAGGCTTTTATCACCTTACAAAACATATTGCCATCTCCTGTGCAGCCGCCGGGCTCCTTGTTATTCAGCCCACATCCGTGCCGATGGCTCTCTCCCAGGCAGCAAAAGATCACAGCAAGGGCTGCTCGAGACACTCGTTGGGACTTTTTTTTTTCCCATAAGGAGTGTGTTGTCAAAACCTCCAGGTTTTTGTTCCTGCAAAAGGCTTAAAATGATTTTTACAGCAAGGGAGCACCGTTAAACCGTTATCCCCAGCTGTCCTAAAGGGATAATGGTTGGGTATTGGGAAACATTTCTTCCCTGAAAGAGCAGTGATGCAGTGGGATGCAGCTGCCTGGGGAATGGTGGAGTCACCATCCCTGGAGGTGCTTCAGAACCATGCAGATGTGGCACTGAGGGATGTGGGCAGTGGGCATGGTGGGGGTGGGCTGGGGTTGGGGATCATGGAGGTCTTTTCCAACCAGAGTGATTCTATAGTGATGCCATGGTTCTATGCGAAAGCTGCTTTCAAACAAACTGTCCAAACCACACTCACTTTTTCTGTCAGCTGTTTTATCCACAGGGCTGAAATCTCTAAACTGGACCCCCCTCCCCCCAGTTCTCCCACCAGATTGTGAAACTTAAAGCTTTGCTCAACCCCAGTGACAACATTCCATCTTAACACCACTTTGCAGCTTTCAGGGTTGAGTTTCAGAAAGCCCACACCAAAATCCCTGGAAGCAAAGGGGAAAATTAAAGGAATCTTGAAGGAATCCCAGCAAACACTGAGTGCAGAGCCCCAGGGCTCAGGTTTTGCACCTCACCAAAGGAGCACACCCCATCCCAGTGGGCCTTTATGGGAACGCTGCATATTTCCACGCACTGCAGAGCCAGCGCCCTCAGCTCGACCCCAAATCCCTGCACAACACAGAGACTTTGCTGCCAGGGGGAAGAAACAGGGATGCAGCCCATGTCTGCACCCCATAACTGCAGCACATGGTGCTCACGTGGCCCCACACACCGGGGACATCACTGCCTTCACTTCTGTTTACTCCATTATCCCATTTTCCACTCTCTAACTCCCTCAGCATTTTCAAGCCAAATCAACCCTCCCCCCCCCCCCCTTTTTTTTTTATTATTATTATTTTTTTAATTACTCATAATTAAGTGATTCTTGGCAGGGAGGCCTATGGAAACAGCATTATCCCACAGGCAGTCAGTCAGTTAGGAATTTCCTCTCGGCCCCCCTGGCCTGAAATGCATCTGGAAAAACAGATAATTGCTTTATTTACTACTGCAAAGTATTTCCTTGCTCGCACGGCCCCTCACAGCACCTCAGGACCTCGCTCAGCTGCTCCGTGCTTTGGTTCTTCATCACAGAACCATGAAACGGGTGGAGTTGGATGGGACCCTTAATGGCCATCTGCTCCCACTCCTCTGCAATGAGCAGGGATCAATGGACATGGGAAGGCTTTTTTGGTGTTGCTGCAGGACCCTGCAAAGAGCTGTTCCCATCTGATTCGGGCAGATAGTCACCTGAATTCAGCTGACAAAGAAAACAGAAATGCAAAAGCAACTGGTTTCCATGGGGTGGTTTTGGAGGAAATAAGCATTAAACAAACATGCTTTCCTTCTTAATGAGACAACAGGGTGAAAATCCATCCCCAAACCTCTGCTGAGGGCAGTCTGAGCTGGGAGGAGGTGTCCCTGACCTCACAAGGGGCTGAAACCAGACTGGCTTTAAGGTCTCTTCCAACCCCAACCGGTCTGCTGTTCCATGAACAGGAAGGTTCACAGCTGCTAATGAGAGAAGATGATTGAAAAGCAGATCCAGACTTGACTAAAGAACAAGGCAGGTATCTTTAGGACCTGTTGCCCCACTAGCCACCTTCAAAGGTCTTACCACACTCAGCCACCATCTATCCATCATTCCCATTCCCACCGCCAGCAGCATCCCCCACCACTCAGCCACAGCCTTGTGTTTCCATACAGCCTTCAACACAGCACAGAGGTTGGATTTGGGGAAACCAGCATCTCACCAGAAAGATGCAGAGCACGTGAGTCGGGTTTTTACCACAGGAAAGCAGGAGGCAGCTCAGCATGCACAGCCCTACTACAGCAATGCTACAGCCTACCTACAGCAATAGGCAGGCAAGAGGAAGAAGGCAGCAAAAACTGAGTGGGGACCAAAGGCAAACCCACGAGCCAACTTCTGGTTACTGTACCCACCAGCTTCTCTGCACATTCTTACGTGATTTTCTTACTTCCAATCCAAGATACTTGGTTGTGGTGGGTTTTCTTGGTTGTTATAAACCAGAAGGCCAAGCTCTGTTTCCAGAGATGTCCCTTAAAAGAAGCCAGACCCATGGAAGCACACCACAGCTCTTTGACCAGCATTAATGCAAAGGAACAGATTAATGCTTGCTGAGATCCAGGGCTGGGCCCTCATTTTGAGCAGGCTCTGTGTTAATTAAGTGCAGGTCTCACATACGAAATACACCAAGAGCCCTTCAGCTCTGCAGACAATGTCTGGTATCTCCTCCCAGCCCCCTGGCCCCAGTGAAGCTGCACCAGAACTACAGGTTGGATAACAGGAAAAAAATCCTTCCCTGAAAGTGGGGTCAGGCAGTGGAATGGGCTGCCAGGGAGTGGTAGGGTCAGCATCCTTGGAAGTCATTCAAGAAGCATTCAGATGTTGTACTGAGGGACGTGGTTTAGTGAGGAAAGATTGGTGGTGGGTGGATGGTTGGGCTGGATGATGCTGGAGGTCTTTTTCCAACCTTGGTGATGTGGTGACTCTATGAATCACTTGAAAAAAAAAAACAACTTGAGAATGGCCCAGGTTGGAAGGGACCTCAAGGATCATGAAGCTCCAAACCCCCAACACAGGCAGGGCCACCAACCTCCACATGTCATAGCAGCCCAGGCTGCCCAGGGCCCCATCCAACCTGGCCTTGAACACCTCCAGTTTTCTATCAAAGCTGCAAATTCTGTCCAAACAAAAGCAAACAACAAAAGGAAACAAGAAAAAAATACGGATTCTCATGCAGTTGCAGTGGAGGTCAAGCTTCTGTTTTCCCAATGAGACAGGACAACGTGCATCGGAGAGCAGAGCAGCAGGTTCCCAGAGCTCACAGCTACGGAGCTCCTTTCTGCTGCTCAGTATTCCCTCATCCCAAGCCCGTATTCAGCCATGAGATCTCAGAGTTAACATTTTAGAAGAATAAAGAAGAATCAGGCTCACACAACTCCGACACCTCCGTCAAACTTCTGTCTGCCTTGTTTTTACATGAAAGAGATTTCTTAAGTTCCTCCTAAAAATATGCATCCGTGCGGCGATACCTTGGAAGGGAAAGAAAGGGAAGACATCAGAGGTGCTCTGGAAACCTCTCACAAAGTGCACATCGATATCCCAAAGCTTTTCCTCTCCCGTTCACCTAAGAGCATCTTCCCAGGGAAGCACGTAAGGCTCCTATTTAGAAGGAAGCCTGCTAGCCAGCTGGCAGGTCACATGTAGAGAAAGCTGCTGAAATCCTGATTCTCCTTTATTATGCTCTTGTCAATGTTCTTTCCTTCTTACTGAAAAAAAAAAAGAGAAGCAGACCATTCATTTCAGTTCATTTTAAAGAAACGAAGCTTGCAAATTCACAGCAACTGCGTACAGAAAGGGCACAAACACACAGACGTAAATGAAATGCAGAATTACCATTATGAAAATTAATCTCAGGAGTCACAAAGCATATTATTCCTGGAAATTGCTTTTATTTTGCAATTATGTTAACACCGCGAGAAGGCAGCTGGCATTGGAAACAAACAGCTCCATTTAAAAACCAGGGGTGTCAATCAACTGGAATTTCAGGGCACTCACACCTGAATCCACTCTGTACCTCCAATGCTTAAGGATCCTCAGAGATGTGGGGCTTTGCTTGCTGAGGAACAGAGGGAAGGGGATAAGAGAGCAGGAGAAGTGGTGGCATTCTTAATAAGTTCTTCATACGGTTTTGCAAACCCTTGTCAAGCCCTGACAACCAATCAGCAGGAGGGAAAAGAAAACAACATTGGAGGAGTCGATGAGAATACTGAGATAACATTTTAATTTCTCCTTTTTTCTTGAAGGTTTCTGCCACCCCCTCCCTCCCTCCCCCCCAAAATGGCTTGTACTTCCACGGGTACAACAGCAAAGAAATCATTTCAGTTCATTTCACACAGTGTAGAAAAGACCAGCTTTACAAACACACCCAGAAGTCTACGAGCTGCTAAAGCTGCTGGAAGGTGAACGCTTCTCCATCACGCTGCGTGGCTGAGGCTGTTCCTATGGCTGTATGGCAGCAACAGGGGCTCTTCACCACACGTTTGATCCCTGGACACCCATCCCTAAGCACTGAGATGGAAACAGAAGGGACTTCAACTCCAAGGTGCCCTGCTGCAGTCAGTGGGGCCCGGTTTGCACGCTGCAACTTCTCAGCCCAGCAACTACCCCCACACCCCCAAAAAGCTCATGATCTTCTAAGCTCATCCCTTCAATTCACCAATACTGAGTGTGAAGGTTGTGAAGAGTGCTCATGAAATACAAATATTGAGGAAAAAATCAAAGACATTTGTAACTTCGTTTTCCTTAAAAAGAAGCAAGCCTGAAGGCATCTATTTCTTTTCCCTGCCTTCCTTTCAAGCCACGTTTACTGGTGTACCTGCAACGAGGCAGGTAAGTAGAGAAAGAAAGGAACCAAGAACTCACAAGAGGCTGAAAACTGAGTAAATGAGTAGGAAGGAAGGATCCTCAGTCAGAATACTCCAGAAGTTGGGCTGCCCACATCTACTCAGCCCCAATGCCCAACAGATTTCTGCCTGCCACCTCCTTGGGTCAACAGCTCTACATGTCCATAACGTGGGAGCCACTCATCCACATCCAGTGCAGAAAGTCAGCAATAACTGTGGGTAAAACGAGACTGACCACTCTCTGCAATATGATCCTTGACAAAAATGGACAAGCACAGCTCCTTTCAAACTGGAGTCAGTTTTCCTAGCACATTAAAAATGCTTTTCAATGACCATCAGTGCTAACGATGGCCAGATCGCTACCAACAGATCTCTCAGCCCAGAGAAATGAACTAGATGCACAGAAACGTGACGGCTTCCAAAAACAAAACAGCAGAAAAACGAGTGAGCAGCAAAGGGAGAGCTCCCACAGCCCCAACCAAGAGCTTATTTCACGAGGTACATGGAGTTCCAGTAAATCCTGGTCAGTGTGTTGCATTCTCAATGCAACTCCCAGCTGTTCAGGGCAGCCCCAGCCCAGCACCTCCACTCCCTGCTCGGGCTCTGAAGCAGAATCCTTCAATTCCAGGCACTGCCATGTTCACAACCAGTATTTTCCTGGGATGACCACAGCCTTCCCAATCTATTGTGGGGCCTCCTAACAAAAGTGAGTGCTTTTTGCAGCACGAACTGGGTCTGAAAGCAGAATGGTTATGGTCACAGCTCCTGGCACAGCACTTCATGGAAGCAGTCCGACAGCGGCTTTCGTCTCCTTTCAGTCCCATTCCCATCCTCCCCAAGAAACACAATCCTCCTTTAATTGCTATGCCAGTACAGTGCTGCTACTGTACCAGAGGCACAAAGTGACCACACTTGAAAAAAAAAATATCTTGATTAAAATGCAGTATCATGCTAACTCTTTTGTACAAGTTGGACCACGGTTCAAAAAAGAACAACACTCACTACTGAGCTGCCTATTGAGACTTCAGCGCTCTACCAAGAAGCTGCCAGGAAAAAGAGAAGTGTTACAGCTCCAGCATGCATGGGTATGACAGACTTTTTCCTGCTTTAAAGATCAGACTAGAAAAAAATACTTTTAACTTTAAGTTATGCAGTCAAAGCTGTTTCTGAAGCATTCAAATTGAGTTAACAGGTTAAAAAAAAAAACTTTACAGAATATGCTGCCAGTGCTTGAAATGGTATGTAAGAAACTCAACGTTGAGATCATGAAATGAGCTTTCAAAACAAAGTATGAGTGTGGTTCTCAAGTTCAGTCTCTCCAAACAGGATCAGTCTTGCTTGTCTAGAATCTACGGCTTCCAGTTGAGTTAGCAGAATGAGAAGCCGTGTGGTTATTGAGATGAGAGAAAGAGAAATGGGATGAGCAACTGAGCAGCCCCTCAGTTAATCAGAGCAGCACACGTGGCAATGGTGTTTGAGGAAAATAATGCTACCAACTCCTCTGCCTTCCCAGAAAACCCAGCCTTGTAGGATGCACCCTAGATTTGAGTACTGTTCATGGCAAAGTACCTGGATTTATACATGGGGCTGCAGAAGCTTGCTTCCCAGACAGAAGTTTTCCCTCCTGCAGTATTTTCATCATACAGAACTGCTGACAGTGAAAGCAAAGGAATCCTGCTTAAAACACAGCCTTTTGAAAGGACGCTTCCCTCAGACACAAACCATTCACCTGCCTTTCACTGCACACCAAACACGGCGACCAGATGGTGTGCTGGCACTTCCAACACGCGCTCCTCTAGCTCTGTGCATGCACTTTGCACAGGGCACAGCTACATGTAAGCCCCGAAGCAACAATTCATCTGCAACAGAAAAGGAGGCAAGTGAAGCACAATAATGGAGGTGCCTTGGAACCTGTGCTTCACATCCATTTAGGCTCAAAAGGAGACACGCGTGTCCCGATGAGCTAAAGCTCAGGAAAAGGCAGCTGCCAGCCCAGGCTGGTGAAGATGTTGCACATGGAACCCAAGACTTCTGCCCCCCCCCAGCATAAACACACAGCTCACAGCCAGAATTCAACAGTCAGCATTTCCTGAAAGTGTGTTTTCATCGCATCTCTTGTGAGAAACAAAGTTAAGCACTCCCGAGTCCAAGAGGAACGAGGTGGAGGTGAGACTGCCTCTCACAGATGAGGTATATGCTAAACAGAAATAATGCTGCACTATACATGTGGAACCTGAGGAACTCGTACTGAAGATAAACAGGGAAGAGGCACCTTCACATTTACAACAGAAACCAGGAGGAACTGAAGGCCAAAGGCGTTTCTTCCCCATCTGGTTGGATCGCCGTTCTTGATGAAGAGCAGCCACAAGGTTGTCTTGTGGGAGTAAGGACTCAGCACACGGAATCACAAGAGGATCTCATTGAGAAGGCACTAGGAAGAAGCATATTGTTTTCTGTTAACAAGATGCATCCTATTTCCAATCACTGAGTGGGACAAAACTGTACAGTTTGATTTTTCTTAGAGAAAATGCTACGGAACAAAACTGAAAAAACCAAAACCAAAAAAAAAAAACCAGCAAAAAGCAGTAAAAAGTAAAGCTATTTTCAAATTATTAAAATGCTGAACATTTATACAGCAAAATTACACTAAAACCAGCAGCAGACAAAGCATGTCCCAGCACCACCAGCAAGGGACACGTTAAATGTTTATAAGGTTAACTATAAAATAATTTTACAACCAAAATATGAACAGGCCAATTCAAGTATATATACAGAATATATTAAAATCATATAAATTATCTATTTATACAAAGGGCGCAAATATAGCAAAAAGCTACAGTTGATCAAACAGAACTGAGTTCGAGTCTGGAGATGCTGTAATTTTCTCCCGTTTTGTTGTTCTTTATAGACTGGATAGATTGATACCTCAGATACCAAGAGCACAGAAAGCAAAAGGCAGAAACCAAATCAGAGTTCTCACTCTGCATGAAATGACACTAACAGTGGGCAGGCTACATCTCATATGAAATTCTGATTTAATTATCTCCACAGTAAATATTTATCAGCTCCCTTAAAGAGTCAGGAATTCCAAGTGATCCACTTCAGATGTACCACCCCGATACGTGGATCTGATCACATCTGAATGTTGTTTGATTTGCAAACATTTAAGAAAGGAAGATACAAACACATCTCAATCTGCATAAAGAGGTGACAGATGGCAGCTAGTTGAAAACTGAACAGAAATACTCAGCTGAACCAGAAAGGATGCTCTCCTCACAGCATTTTGGCTACTAAGTGAACTCAAATAAATTATTTTTAACCTTTGCTTTTCTTTATTATTTCAAAGCGTAACAGTGCATAGCCACGACCCACTGAAGCACTTAGATCCTTGAATCCCATCTGTGGGATTATACTTGTATGTTAATTAAGTGCTTCCCTGAATTCAGGTCTATGTAAATAGGTTCTGTGTCAATTGCACCTGAATCTGCTGTTTTGCTGTAGCACTACATCCCTTTCTTGGATTTAGTTTTTCAAGGCTTGCTACATCTCAACCCAATGGTTGTGGGCATGCAAGGCGCAGGTAGGGCAAGCTAAGCTAAGCAGAAATACAGAGATCAGACTACACGTATGCAGAAGGCTGGCTTAAAACCAGATGTATGTATGTAGAAAAGTAAAGAGGTTTCACCATATGCAAGTTAAACAGGGAAGGAATAACAAAACAAAACCCAGCCACACACTACACATAACGAGCAGTGGACATCTATTACACTGAAAAGAAATCAATGCAAACAGGATTTCCTCAGTTTCAAGTAATCCTTGATGCCTTGTTGGCCAGCTGTGTTATACCATAATAGATATTTTAATTACATTTATACTCTGCAATTTAGGCAGCTAATTTTTCTCTTACATATCCAATTATCTCTAGTGAACATTCACCTATGGCTGTCCACACATTCTGCTTTAGCTCCTTGAGAAACTATTCAAGTTAAATTATACTGCAAATTAAAGACAGTTACATTCTGTATGTTCCTTCTAGGTTTGAAAAATAGGTTTTAAAGGCTTGTCAAAGTTTAGAAGAAAAACCTTTCCATTAAAAAATCTTAGCTTAAAAAAATCATTAAGACATCTTTTTCTGATCCAGGGTACTAATAAAAAGATTACAAATATACTACAATTTGACCAAGAAGACTTTGTGAATATGCTGCTTTTGAGCATGCAACCCCACTGATATCTGTCGAGTTCCAGGTATCAATGTATCCCATCCCACCACAGTTCCTCACCGTTTCCTTTGTCAGTTCCCCATCCCCACCCCACCACCCTATTAATAACGTTATAAAAAAAGGTAAAATCTAGAGTTAGTGGCAAAATTTTCACAGTAAGTTGTTAAACAAAACGCTATCGTGGTCATCGCAAAAGTGACATCAGTCGATTGGACCCTGAAAAATAAGCTTGACGCAGTTGTGTTCCCCAGACAGTTGTGTCGCACAAAAAGGGCAGGCAGCATGAAATGCGTGAGTACCGTGAGGCAGCGGGATTTGAGACCAGTACTTTGCAGACTTCTCAGAGCACACGTGTCCACAAGGGGTGAAAGCATGAGTCGGAGGGCCGGCATCCACGTAAAAGCCTGCTTCGCAACCAAGCCAGAGAGGCACGTAGGGGCCAACGGTTCTGCACATCGGACATTCCCGCTCGTTCGCTTCTGTGTCACTGCGATGTCCCCAGTTGTGATAGCCGTGAACGTGACCGCAGCTGAGGTATGCCCAGGGCTGCTTCTCTTCCACCACATCTTTACGGTTGATACTGGGAAACGCCAAAGTGTTTAACCCGACGGGACACTGCGGCCTGGCGGCGTTGATCTCCTGCCGCAGAGCTTCGATGTGTTTCTGGGTCGGGGTGTGAAACAGTCCGTCTGCTGTTCTCCACAGAAGGGTGGCTCCACACAGGTCAATGAGGGAGCCATCTTGTAGGACGTTGGTCTCGTTTTCTACCTAGTGGTGGAACACAAAGATCACAGAATCACCACAGAATCATCACAGAACGGCTTGGGTTGGAAGGGACCTCAAAGATGACGAAGCTCCAACCCCCCACCTCATGCAGGATCACCAAGCTCCACATTTCATAGCAGCCCAGGCTGCCCAGGGCCCCATCCAACCTGCCCTTGAACACTTCTAGGGACAGACCGTGCATCCACAGCCTGATAACCAAGATAAGGGGTCAGGTCTGAGACACCACTTTCTCACAACCAACTCTGTCTATAAATACACCCTCTCTCTCAAGAAACAATTACTTTCACCAGCATGCTAAATAATTACCTTGTTCTTTTGTTACAGTCCCCCATTTGTCTGAATTCATCTCTCACCTCTTCTGTATTTAAGATTACAATAAGCATAGCTCTTTTTCATCCTGTTCTTGTAGATGAGATCTTAAATTTGCAACCATTACATGCTACGGGAATACCAGTTACCATGCAGTTTTCTTTCCTCTAATTCTTTGTGAAATTATCACATTACACTAACTTCTTCATAAGGTGCCCCTTCCCATGGTGGGGTTGGAACTAGATGGTCTTCCAAGGTCCCCTCCAGTCCACACCATTCTGTGATTCTATAATTACTCTCACCTCTGAGCACGTTATTTTTTGTCTGGTACTGACTGCCTGCATGCCTTTTATGCCTTTGATAAGTCACCACAGATGGAAGGGGAAACCTGCCATTCCCTCAGGGCTGTCTCAGCCAGGCAGCAGCTAGCTCCCCTGTAATTCCATGCCCATGAGGACTGGCAGAGGGTTGCTCATGCTAAGACCCTCTATGGACCAAAACCAGCTACTACCAGGACCGTCCTGATACCCAGATCCCATTTTTTTGGCTTGTGGTAGGAGCAAAGCATTTTGCACAAGCATGAACCCCCACAGCATACCTTATTAACGGTGATTCTGCAGATACATTACGGATAAATGACAAATGCAGCACCAGCTGCACACACAGGTACATCCAAAGGTATCACCACACAGTGAATTACAAGTCACATCTCTCAAGAGACAAGTTCTGCAACCAAAGCCACCCAGCCTCAGCTTCTGAGCAATGATCCCCCCATCCCCCAAACTAATTAGCCCTCTCTTCAGTGAGGTGTTCCATGTAAATACAGCCCCAATAAGCACTGCCTAAGGGTTTCTCTTATCTGAATGAAAGCAGGTAATCGTGATACATTTTCAAGGGATTATGCTAAACACATTGTACTTCAGCGAAATATTCTAATTTATTTTAATTTCAAAAGTATATAGGCCATTGCCCCCAGTTTAGTTGTGAAGAATATGTATTAAATGAAATCAAGAGAGACAGCATACCTACTGCCCAGGTTTGTACATTGAAAATGAGTAGTAAATGCCACTAAGACAAAATAAATCCCCTGGACATTAAGTAGGTCACATAAAGTCATCACTACAGCCTAAGAATTCCATGAATGACAAGCAATTTGGCATTCACACTTTAATCCAGTTTAAATTCATACTAACTGTGTATCCTCCTTGGATAAAGCACCTAAATGGTACAATACAGACTGCAGATAAAAAGCCACCATCATAAAGTACTAAAAAATAAATAAAATACAAAAAAACTCAGTGGTTCAAATAGAGAATCCTTGATCTGATGCACTTCAGATAATGCCTTCACAAACAGAAAAGAAAAAAGCCCTCGTATGCAATGTGTTCAATTCATTATACGCTGCATTTGGTTTTATGAACCAAATCAACAAATACTGATCACATCAATACCAGCGTGCCATGTAATTTTATTTCAATGAGAATTCAAATCATTTTACATGCAGGAAAGGGGATTTGTTTTAGTACTGCCTTTCCTTAGGAGCTCTATCAAGGTAGCTTGCTAACAACGTACAAAGGGCACAACTGCAACACCAAAACAATTTATGTACTCCAGGTTGTTTTCTGGAGTTTCAGAATTTTATTCTGCATTCATTTCCCAAACCCACTGAAGGAGTTAGTTTTCAGCAAAGCAAAACTGGGTAATTCAGTTCAGCATGAGCACACGGATACCTCTAACACTATTAAACTAATGAGAACGAGGCAGCAGCACAAAAGCAGCTTTGGCATGAAGGAGAGAGCGATGAAAATCCTCTCCCCCTGTTCTCAATGTTTAAAGTCTGGCAGATGGATGAGGAATTTAACACACAAACCCTGGTTACATATGGCACAGGTTGGCAGCTGAAGCCTTCCTCTGCTGGTAAAGGTGAAGCTATCCTGCTCCATAGGAGAATACAGGAATATACTTAGCAGGGCTCCTTTTATCTTCCTAGTAGCAGGTAAATCAAACAGAAGCTGCACTATTCAAACTCGTTTTGCATACAAGCAGACTCTTTTAAGGTTCCAAGTGCACAGGGAGCTGTCTTTTGCAATACAAACTTCCAGATCTTCCCATGTCTCAGAAGGACATTTAAGAGGTGAACATTCACAAGAGCAAAGTTTGTTTAGCTTCTACACTCTTCTACACTGTTTCAGTTGGAAAGAAGTGACATTAGCAGAAAACTAAAGAGAATTCTGTGTCAGTAGAAACAGAGCAGCAACGAGAACACACTGTAGCACACACATACTTCAGTGCTACTGGTACCCTCTACCCTTGCTCTGGTTTAATGACCAGCTGCTTTCACTCACCAGCTTCCCTCTTTGCTGAGCAGATCTGGTTTCCCGGAGGGTGTACACATCCCCACAGACAGAGATCTCACGCCAAACTCCAGGTTTAGACTCCTCAGTGAACCCTCCTTTTGGATGCATGACCAACACCCCATTGGTTGTTAACCCATCCATGTGGCCATCAGGATTTTTCCATTTTGCTGCTTTTTCCTGCGGGTGACAACCAGCCCCAGAAAGAAAGTTTGTCTGTAAGTTTATAGATTGAAGTTTACAGATGAATTCCTTTGTCTTCAGCACCCAAATCCACAACAGCAGTATTCCCAGTGAACACCAAGAGCATAGCAGGCAAACCCAAAGAAAAATTCTACCAGCTACTGCAGTAGACCTTCATCAGTAAAGACAATTATCACCAAGAGTCCATGGTAATAAATTTGGCACATAAAACTACGGTTACTTCTTAATACCATGGCTGCTACTCTGCAGTAATAAAAGTCTAATGACAGGATAAGTTGCCAACTTATAACAAGAGAATCTGAGGGCTTGAAAATAAAAGAGGCCAAAAATTGAGTTTGCTCACATTTAACATAATCAGTAGTACTTACACCGAGAAATATGTTTTTAGAAGAGTCAAATCCAGCTGCAAAAATCCTTGCTGTGTATGGTGGGCTCCTGTCACAAACAATCCTGCATGCAAAGCGGGAGATGGTGCTCTGTGTAATCTGAGTTTCGTCGTTGTTTTGACTCCCAGAAATAGTATCTGTCACTACAAAGTCTATGGGGCTTTCTGTTGACCTCCCAACCTGCGAAAAGTAGTGAGATGATGGTACAGTTAGAAAGAATCATGGGAACATCACCCATCGAGGGCATAATTTTGTCAAGTTAACACTGATGACATCAATAACCTACTGTCTATTGAATTTCTGGATCATAGAATGGCCTGGGTTGCAAAGGATCACAATGCTCATCCAGCTCCAACCCCCTGCTGTGTGCAGGTCACCAACCAGCAGCCCAGGCTGCCCAGAGCCACATCCAGCCTGGCCTTGAATGCCTGCAGGGATGGGGCATCCACAGCCTCCTTGGGCAGCCTGTTGCAGTGTGATGGAACACACTGCATGGCAAGATCCACTTAGAGGCTCACACATTTTCACATTGGTCCTAGGCACAAATGCACTGCTAACAGCAAGACAGCTTATGTATGTTTGTCCATCACAGCTCCCACAAGCTGTTTGATGGCATATCAACAGCACAAAGGGATTATCACCTTGAGATTGCATAATGCAATTACAAGCTAGCCACCACCATATTCTGTCAATTAAGAAAAAAGCTTGAAAAAGAAAGCTAAGAAAAAGAAAGTTTTCTTTGTAATTTTTGTTCCAATTTAATTTGCCACGAAAATAAAGGACTTGTTTTTAGATCCAGAACCTGATTATCTTTGTATGTTTTAACAAGGAACTACACACCTTCACATTTTCAGAATTTGCAGTTGGAGAAACAGAAAAGCTTTCAGATAAAACCTAATCTATGATTAAGTTTATTCCAAATCATAAGCGTAAGGAAGTTAGAAACATATTTTTGTCCACTGACCAGCAGTGTTTTTATCTTTCTGAAGAGAAGGGAGTTTTGTTTTTGTTTTATATCTTGCTGCCTACATGTTTTAACTGTAAAACTGGGAACACCTCAGCAGTGCAAAACAGGACAGCAGGAACTGAACTTGTGGTTGGATGATTTTTACAGTCTTTCCCAATCTGAGCAATTCTATGATTCCATGATTTCATGAAATGCAATCCCAGTGCCCAAGAAATTGCATTCTGTTTAACTTCTTGCTCTACAAAAGCAGCTACTGGAACACACATCTTGTTTCGTCCTGAATATTAACGTCTCTGCAAATCAAATCCATTGTATCAACCTAAAACAGTAAAGAAAAGTTATCTAAGAGTTGAAAGTGATATGTTTGATACACATAACCCCTATTAAGCACTGTCACAACTGAATGATAGGAACAGTGCAGGATCTTTCCCATGCCCCTGTTCTACTTGCAGTTCTGCTCTGCAGTGCTACTCTTGAATGCAAGCTGAAAGTCGTGTCTCAAGGAACACATCCAATTCTTTCCTCTGCATCACAGCTCAAAGTAAAAAATATGATGAGCTTGTCAGAGAAAAACCACCAAGGAAATACTAGCAGAGGCCCCATCAAAAGTATGCACTTCAATTTTTCAGTGAAAGTAACACGATTGCCAGAATACCCAATAGATAGAGTTTAGAAAACCACTTAATATAGGAAATTCTGATTTATGAAACTTGACAGGTTCAATCTAATAAACTATAAAGCTGTTTTCTACAATATTACCACCAACAGGCTCCTATTTGCCACCCAATGCAGCTCCTGCTAAGAGTCAGCACTGACCAGCAGCAGGAACTTTATTCCTAACTTCTGACTAATCCGTATGCAAAGTCTCTTAAAGGGCAATCAATAACGAATATGAAGTTGTTCTTAACAAGCTCCTGCCTGTTGCAGTCTCCCCAGCAGCTCACTCAAGGCTTTTAAGAGGCAATTAGAAAATCCTGGCTTATTTTCCTGTAAAAGCTGCAAGCCTTCGTGCCTTGTCTTCCTCATACCTCCCTCATCTGTCAACATGAAATCCAAATACATCCAGACATAAGCATGAAATTACATATACCACCATCCTGCATTTTTAAAAAGCTGACATTAAAAGTAAATTTTGAGCAACAACGAAAGGCTGCATTTCAGGACTCTTTCTGACCCGTGCCATCATTTCACCCAACCACTTCCAACACCACGCTATGAATCTTGCAACTGATGTGCCAGACAGTTTCTGTTGTCTACACTACAAGCTGCTGTTAAAAGCTGTCAGAGCCAGGCCATCAGTCAACTCGCTGCTGCCTACTGTCAGTCAAACAGGTGTTATCAAAAAGCCCTCACTCCTGAGACAAGGCAAACCCAGACAGCCTGCCAGCACACAACGCAACCGCTGCAGACTCTTCAACTCAACACAACTCTGCTCTCATCACTGGGAGAAGCAGGGAGAAGCATCTTATGTTGTTTTCAAGAGAAGTCACAGAATCACAGAATCACCCGGGTTGGAAGGGACCCCAAGGATCATGTAGTTCCAACCCCCCTGCCTAGCAGGGCCACCAAACATACACATTCAGATCAGGTTGCCCAGGACCCCGTCCAACCTGGCCTTAAACACGTCCAAGGACGGGGCATCCACAACCTCCCTGGGCAGCCCGTTCCAGGGCCTAACCACTCTCCTTGTAAAGAACTTAGTCATAGAATCCTAGAATGGCCTGGGTTGAAAAGGACCGCCATGATCATCTAGTTTCAACCCCCCCGCTATGTGCAGGGTCAAATGTTCAAATCCAATGCTCATGTGCAATATACCCACTTCCTATATAGACCTGGAGTTATTTAGGCTGCTGGCTGCACACTGTGATCCTTCTAGAGGTACTAATTTGATCCACTCTTGTCTAAACAGACCGTGAAGGAACAGGTTCTGCTCCAACCTGATGCATCACCCACAGATTGCATCAACTCGTAAAAATCTTTTTCTTTTTCTTTTTTTTTTGCAACACACAGGTGATGAAAGGAACAACTTGTCTTTGGGGAAACAGAAAATGAAACGTTAGCACATCCATGCTTTTAACCAAATGAACACACTCCGTCTAGGTGTCACTAATACAAAGCTCCACGGTAGCGTTTGTGCTCAAAATTCACCAGACAATTACATCAAGGAAAAAAACACCCAACAGGATAATAAATACAAATGTAGTCTGCATGGCTAACACAGTGTGTGTGTGCACGGGAAACAGGGGCTGGAATATGGGTGCATATGGGGCATGGTGTTATAAACTAGACCAATAGGTTATACACAGGAACAGATGGAAACTTTAATGTCACTATTGAAAGTATCAAGAAATTGCATGGTTTGCCTATCATAGCACATGTCATCAGGAGTCTGAGGAGAGGCCCCAAGTCTTAAGATAATCCTCCACCTTGCATTAACCTTCCCTTTCCAGATTCTGTATCCTTACCACTGTTCTACAGAAGTCAGGAAAACAAACTTCAGAAGAAAGCAGCAAACTCAAAGAACTGTCTACTCGAGCAATGATTGATCAGCAGTAAAGTTTTATCCTGCAGATCAATACAGACAACTAGGAATTTGCCACTGTGTGGGATGGAGCAACATAAAACAGCCCTCCAGTAGCTACTCTGACAGCCCACAGCCTAAATCTTGAGAGTAATTAAAGCCCAGTGGCTTGCCCAAGTTAACTGAAGCCTCTTCAGCTGCTGTCTGAGCATGCCCCAAGCAGCAAAATACTGTCACAATCTACCAGACTATTTCCTTCCCCGTTACATGCTTATCAGAGCCTTCAGGCCCATATCTGCAGCACACCGAAGGAGGCTACAGGCAGAGGAAACACGAACCAGCATGCAGCACTCAAGGTAAAGCTGAGATCAAGTCACAGCATGACAGCCTTCACATCATGGCTGAGCTGAAAAGACAAATCGGAACAACACAGAAGTTGTAACCCTGACACATGAGCTGTTTGAGGGGGCACCAGGAGGACTGGGATGCTCTACAAACACCACACTTGTCTAAAAACGTTCTGTTAATAAGATGGGATGGGTTGGCTTGTAACAGGTCAAACCAGTCATGTAACTACAAAGGTAGGACAGACAGTGGCACGAACCACGGGCATCGTCTCAGAGGTGAATGAGTAGAGAAGCAAAAATGAGAGCTTTTGTGACATTTCACTCAGCCTCTGAGAGCTGATCCAGGCTTGCAGAACGGCACTGAGATGTGCACTGCAGTGCCAGCTGGTGCAGTAGGTCTCTGGGTCAGTTCAAGCTGTCTCACTGTGTTACTCCATGCAAGTTCCTGCTCTGCTGAGCATCAATGGATCCCAACGGGTGCCAGGGGAAGCTGCTACATTTGCTAGGCTGCTCCACACCGAAGTGAGTGTAGAGAGCTCCTCTCAAGGTAAAATCCTGGCTTAGGTTTGAAGTACCTTTAATTAGCTCCCTTACCCTCCTGCCTTAGACAGGCATCACCTCTACAGTAGTCTGCAGAGCATGGCTTTACTTCAGGCTGCTAGATTTCATTAGTGACAGCTGATCCCTCCAGCTAATTCTTTACTGACATCCTTCCCTAAAGGAAAAGCTGCAACTACCACTATATTATTATACAAGGAAAGAGTTATCTATACAATGCAACCAAAAAAGCAGCTGTTCTGCTACTCTTCACTAGCACAATGAATTCTTTTATCTGTGTTACTGTACACAAGAAGTAGAAAAACCTCCAGCTTTCTTAAATGGCTTTTCACGATTACTGAAATGTACAAACACTTTACTGCAGCTACTCAAAGCACCACGCAGAGACGAATATCAACCAGGAACTCAAAAGCAGGGGTTACGTTTTCCTTTTACCAAAGTTGTTATGTTCACCCCAAATGATCATTTTATAATGGTGGAGCATGTGGACAACACTGTTTCTTCCCACTCTCTCTTTGGACTGAACCATTTCCAAGAAATACTGGGAAAACATTACACAGAGTAAAGAACAGAAGCCCCACAAGGTAAGAAGCCCTTTTCATCTTGACAGAGATGTTTCCTCTTCTGTCAACAGCATGCAGTTGCTGACCCTTCTGAATTTGAATGAGCAGGGATAACAATCCATGATAAGATGCTCTAATTACAGAGGTCGCTGACGAGACAGACCCAGTAAGTCTAGATTGGAAAAGGTTGTGCATCTTTGTTTTTCCTCCAAGCTTGAAGTTTCCACTGAAATAAGCATCACACAATAGCTAGCTTAGGTTACCACACTATCAGATGAAGAGAAAAACAAACACGCATATGTGGGTAAGTGAAAACACACTGGATATTAAGGTACATAGAGAAAACTCAGCACGGGTCCCTTTCCTTCTTTCTCATCCCATGTTCTGCTCACATTCACTTCATTTTACTGCAGTTATTCAATCAACTGGAAGCTGGCACAGGCAGGAGGGTACATAATTTCTGCTTATTCATGAATTCAAATGGACTACTCATTCCTTTCTGGTAATATTTGTACCATCACCACACTGCCCTTGCAGAAAAAAACAAGTGTAGGGACAGCAGAGAGGCAGTACAGATATTAGCAGATGCTGGCAGTGCTTTGACAACATATTAGGGCAACTGCACAAGAATTCCACACCACAGACAAGATGCCCTGAAGAATATAAAGCAGAACTATGGCTTCACGTATTGCTTCAAAGAAATTAAAAAGAAAGGAGTTGCACAGAGCCTTACCTGAAACATGTCTGTATCTTTATCATGTGTGTACTCCACTACAACCGTCTGATTTCTGGATAAAGTGTAAGAGATACTGTGCTGACCTTTGCAGCTGATAGCCTGTTGAATTAAAAAAGAAAATAAATTATATACAGTTTTACAGGAATATCATAATCAAATTCATTTTGCTATATAAAAACCTTTGACCATGATCATAATTTTAATATGAGGCTTGGTAAATAAATGCAGGACTTCTCGTTATAATAGAAAATCACAAGCTGCTCTCATTTGCTTCTGGTTTTAAAGTACCCATACCTACCATTTTCATTGTCCAGACTCCAAGCATACAGTTTTAACTCAAATTATACGAAGTTCCCATGCCTCAGAGGAACCCAGCTCCAAAGATTGGGCTTTTAGGGTTCCTTAGTTCTGTCTTCTTTTTTAAGCAAGCATGCAATTAGATCAATTCCCAATTAAAAATGCCAGGATTTTGAAGGTAGGAGTCATTAGAATCGAGCAGACTTAGCACTTACATAAATCATGAGGAAGAGCGTGCACTTTCAACATGTTTTTCCTCACTCTAGTGTTTCTCACTCCCTGCCAAAGGAAACTGATCTCTACAGATACGAATGCAGCAAAGACCAAGCAGTACTTCAGCATTTAAAGCAAGACGACAAGAGGACACTCCTGTTGCACATAGCAGGAAGGTTGAAACTAGTTGATCATTGTGATCTTTTTCAACCCAGGCCATTCTATAATACGATATGATTTGGCTGAGTACGAATTCTTGTTAAGCCTTCCCAGGTTTACATCTCTACAGAAAAGCTGTACCAGTGCAATGACTTCCAGAACAGACCAGAGACATCACTCCAACATAGGAGTGCTCACAGCTCTAAAACAGACACCCACAAACAACAAAACAAACAGCAAGAAACCCATTTCCCCACCTAAAATAAGAGCACAGCTGTCCCAGTGGAGAGCTGTAAGAAGGGGTGGCACACAGCAATTTTTTTGGCACCTCTGAGACTCATACAGCATTTCTGTGGCACTAATGATCGGTTCTCAAGCTTGGGATTAATAGTTATTATGCAATGTCAAAGCATAATTGCACTCTGTGTACAATGTAAATGCATCAATAAAAGCTTCAGGACAGAGGAGAACCCACTGAGAAACTGTGCCTATTGGCTAACAGGAGACCGTGTGTAAATATCAAGTCCATACAATGACACGTCATTAGGAAAAAGGCAATGACTTACTACTCAGAAACACTTGCAGATACTTAAGTACTGAATTAATAAATCAAAGCTTTCTCCAGATTCCTGCTGAAGGGGTTTGTTTTCTAGTCTCAACAGCTTCATTCCCTAGTGGGGCTCTTCACCTACAAAATCACAGCTGGGGTGGGTAAGCCAAGCAGCTACAGGTATTCTGCTCTTCTATCTGACATCTCCCACAGAAGCCCAGAAGTTCCTATTGCTACAAGTGCTAAACAAATCATTAGAAGCGTTGCTGAATGTTAGAGCTACCTAAAACACTGCCATGCACACTGAAAGCCTACTAAGGGCGAGCAAAACTACTGATGCATACATGAAAAAACACTGGCAAAAGTATTCTTTTCTTTTTTGCAACCGAGTGTCTGCAGCAACAGATTAGAGACTGCTTTACAACATGCCTCTGCTGAAAGCTCCCAGCAGCTTCAACACCTGCTAAAGCTTTAGGCTTAGGTGATAATACCTGGAGGCAAAGGATTGGCAAGATGACCTCACTAGTCCCTCCCAAGTTTGTCTGCAAGCAAGCTTTTCACACTTGAGAGGTTCTGTGACTTCAAGCCATGGTGCCTAATTCCCCTGTTTTTCTTCCAGCAGGGATAATGACTGCTGAAAAGTGAGGTAAACACATTTGGTGATTGGTGGTGCGCTAACAGATTCGAAATGTCTCGTGTTCAATGGGCAGGCTGTTTGGTAATAACCATTATGCTGACGCACAGTGTGTTGCAAGAACTAACAGCATCTGTAGATGCAATGCAAATGAAGTCACCACCACTTTGTGACCCGCCAGGAGCAAAGCATGCAGCAAGAGCTTCTCCTCTTTGCTGTCCAACACGTGAGGAGTGGGATCTCATGCCCCAAGCAGGTCTCAGATGCTAGAGAGCGAACATGAAACATTAAGAGCAACAAGAGACCCTTACGCTTTGCATTTCAAGCATAATACTGCAATGATCAACTTCTACTCACGTTATCAGGCGTTTCAAGTGTCAGAAAGTAATTGCTTTCAGACAAAATTCATTTGTTTGTAAAAAAAAATGGTGGCAGCTGAAACCATCATGGGAGACAGCCCCATCCTTTACTGTTACCTGATGATCCTGCCTTAAGCTCCAGCCAGCCCATGAATACTGACCACCAGCAGCAGGGTGAAATTACCAGGCAAGGATGAGTGCCCTAAGCTTACACTCTTCTCAGTCTGCAATTTCTAAGGTCCAATTAAAACAAAACAAGATAAGTGGGAAAGTAAGAAGCTCCAGGAATACTTAAGGTCATGTCCTCATCAATAGAATGTAGGGCACAGATGTGCTAATAATTCCCATTAGGTCATCCATGGTCGGCATCTCATCTGAAATATTAGCGTAGGACATAATCTGTATTCTTCCCCCCCCCCCCCCCCCCCCTTTCTTCCTCATCTTATTTCTCCTCTTTGCCTTCCTCTGTTCAAACCCAGTCATTTCCAGTGCAAAAAGCCACATTTTGTTTCCTGGACTTGTGTAATCATTTCTCAAAAAGCTGAGACTATTACAAGCAATGTTCCAGCCCGGCTACTCAGCACCAACAGTTCCTTCAATTCAAAGGACATTTTACAAGTATTTTAATTGCTTGTCTCAAAGAAATTGACCATTTCTAGCTAAGAAGAAAAGTAGCACTATTTCAGGACTACACAAAACCCAAGAACTGGCACAATGAATTACAAGTGCAGGGCAAATATCTCAATAAAGCAGCACTGCGAGTGGAGTGCATCCACAGGCAAAAAATCATGAAGGACCTCAATAGCTTGATAAGCTATAGAAACACAGTGTTACCAGTCCCAAAAGCCTGGTGATGGATTGCTCCAATCCCCTTATACTTCTCCTAGGCTGCCACTAATTGCACAGTTCCAGTAAGCTGAGCTGGAATAAAACCCCACCTCACTAACACAAATAGCCTGAGCTTGCCAAACAGCTCAGAGACATGCAGTTCCAGGCTGGCCATTGCAAATACCACCTCTTGTCCAGCCAGAATGCTGCTGGGGAGATGCAGGCTAGATTCACCCTGCTGCCTATACAATTGGGTCCGTACGGCCTGCTGTCTCAAGCTGCTGCATTCAAGTAAAGCCTTCAGGAGATAGAGTGGGGACAAAAACTCTATGGAAGAAGAAAGTAAGAAGTAATCAGAGCAAGACATCTTCCATGACAATCCCACTGCCAGCAGCTCCATGCCCACACTGGGACTGAGGGATTTTAAGTCCAAATGAAAGGAAGAGGAAGATTGGGGTGCTATATTCCAGTTGGCATGAAGGCTTCCCCAGCACCTCTCCAAGCTGGAGCTCACGTTTGCAATAAGTCACTCACCTCCATGAGACTTTCAGCTGCAGGACAGCACACATTTGCTCCATGCTCCTGCATGCTGAAGCAGTTTATCTTAAGAGAAAACCTTCTCTCCATTGCTAAAAGCAAAGCTTGCAGTTAGCTCACTTGTGCAGTGCTCCCACAGCCTCAAAATTTGCATTCCAGTAATTTAAGGACATAAAAACTGCCATATATTAACAGAGGCTGGAGAGGTGCATATTAACCTCACTAACCCACCCTCACTCTTGACATGGCCAAAGCAGTTCAACTTAAATCAGAACTTTGCAAGCTACTTCATAGCAGCTCCTCAATCTTTCTGTTATTTTGCTCCCATGGGCCAAAATTACGCTTGGCCTTGGTTTTTCCCCACTTCTTTATCCACAATTTCCATCCTTGCTTCTTTCTCTCCAGATGGAGAGCAAGACTTCATCACAGCACTCTGCATAAAGGCCTCGGCTTACAGACCTGCCCGATCTCAGAGGAACCAACATCAAACAGTGCTTCCCCAACAGCAGTGCAGTAGCTCGGCCCACCCAAAACATCTCAGCCCACCTGAATGCATTGCTATCCCTCCAGATCCCCACATCACCATTTTGAGAACTGGGAAAGCCAAATGCACTCAGCCTATACAGAAAAACACCTAGCAGGTAAGGGGAGTAAGAACATACAAAGATTGTGTTAAAAAAGCAGTATCAGAACTCTACTTTTGCTAGCAAAATAGAGAAAAAGGAAGGATAACACCAAAAAAACACCTTCAGCAAACAAAACTTATGCCCAGTTAGCAGTAGCCATGCACAGCACCTTCTCATCTGCAGGCATCCAGCATTACTCAGGAGCAAGACAACACTGCAAGTGTCAACTCCTACCCTAACCACAGATGGGGCACACAGCCTCCATCCCAGCAATTAGCAGAGGGCAGTACCTCTGAAAACAAGCTTTAACCAGTTCCTGTTGTGCAACGACAGACTGATGTCAACACCACTCCAGAATTGCCTTTATGGACCAACAGGACACTGCAGGTATAGTAAATACCCTGGACTAAGGACGAGGCCCAAAGAAAGGTGTGCAAAGTACAGGTGTGTTTTTCCCCCAAGGTTAAATGCAGATCTCCTAGCAATATTCCCCTAGAGGGGAAAAATTACACGGGTTTCTTACCCACCATCAGGCAGATGTTCCTCATCTAGGAGCACCTGCTGATGTGCCACAGCCCTTCCCAGCACCGACATGATGAAGGTGCTCATGTGCTATAGGCACCTTCAGCCCAGCAGTTCAAGAACAGGTCAGAAACACTCAGCATTAACGCTGCCATGCAACGGGGTCAAAACTTCTGTGTCAGGAATGTGTCCATGAATCAACTGAAGCAGCAGATCCTGACATTCTCACAGCCTTCAGGCCGTTACGTACAAGCAGCAGGTCCAATCCACTGCCAGAAATGGATGTTTTCCTGCTTTTTTTTTTTGCTCTGCTGATAGTATTTTCAGGAAGAAGAATAATACGTGAGCTCTGCTTTGGAAACTGAAGCTTCACTCATGCCCAGCCATCTCCCCAAAGATCAGACGAAAGGCACAGCGTTATGGTTACCAACTCTCATGCACCACAGCAGAAGGAAAGCGCAAATCCATTAAGAAAAGAGGCAGCTGTCCTGCAGGAAGGGCTGTTCCATTAGAACAGGAGTCCTAGTTGAGTTAATTAGGTTGGATTAGGACAATAAAATGATTTATGGGAACGCTTTAGTTTCCTTTGTTGGTAGTCAAGCTGACCGACACCACACTGACGCGTGTGAAATTAATGACAGCAGTGCCTTCATGAGTTAAACGCTTTCTTCCTTGGCTGCCAGCCTTCAACTTCTTTCAGAAAAGAACACAAACACTCAGGCACACCAGACAAAAGTTCTTAAGAAGAAAAAAGAGGCTTTAGCCAGCAAGGAAGACTCTGTTTTAAAGGGAAGAACCCAGCACGCTTCCACTGGATTTCTAGACTGTCAGAGCCAACAACCATTGGGTTATCATGTAGAAACCACACCAAGGGTCCCTAATCATGACACTGAGATTTTGCCCACTTCAGAAGTTCCCCAGCAAATTAGACCAGTTTTCAATTCATGTAATGTTAACTAAAGCCTGCCTGCAGTGTTATCCAGCCTCAATGTAAAGCCACCAGTAATTGCCCAGAATTACTGCTTCTGTAGCGCTGTATTTCAATAACTCTGGAAATTTACACTGACCTCTAGCTACTGATACAGCTATTATATGCAATTGTCCCCCAGCCTCTTTCAGAGAAAATAAGAGACATTATCATGGAAATCTCCCCATGCCTGCATCTGCTCCCTGCACAGCTCCACACAAACCCTGCTTTCAGCACTCCCCTTTCCTTGGCAATAAGAGCCTGAATTACAACTGCAATATCTACGGCCTCTTCTGAATACCAACACCTCCCCTCTCTAATCAACATCAGTCTCAAACGCTGAGTGTCACGAAGTGGTTAAAGACAGTCAGCAAATGCAGGTGAGGAAAAAGCTGCTTTCTGAAAAGCACCAATTGTAACTGTAAAAACATCAAATTCCATACCAGTTTCAGACAGTCGTGTTTATTTGCTGATCTGAGCATTAACAGCCATAAACAACCCAAAGTGGGATTTTTGCCAGTTAAAGAAACAGTTTAAACCTCTGTACGCCCGGCACTGTTTGCAATCCCACTTGGAGCAAATCAATCTCTGTACAACTTGAGGCCACTTCTGTTCAATTCACCTAAGTGCAAGTCAGTCCCTCTGAAAGTCTGGGCTCAGCACCTAGAAACAAACTAATTCTAGTTGGTTATTTACACTTAAAAGCTTTTGTGGCTTCCAAGCGCTCATGTTTGTTTCCTATGAACCCTTTCATGCTGAGCTTGTATATTTGAGGGGGAGGGGGAAGAAGGGACAACGCATTTGTATACATGGCAGCCATCTGCTCCACGTGCACACGTGGGGTTGTGCTGCTGCTGAATTGCCATTTATCAGCTCAACGGGCAGACCTTACATCTCCTCCATTTGCTGAACTGAGGCTTGCACAAAGCTTTAGACAACACTGCAGACTGCCCTTTCTCCTCAAAGGGCACCAAAATATCCCATTGGAGTAGTTCTCTAGTCTGAGTAATGCAATAAGCAAGGAGGCAGTGATCTAAGAGCATCCCCAGGGAAGTTTATTGTAAAGCAAGGTGGATGTTGACAGATCACACAGAGCCCAACACCTCTGTGCATGCTGTTATTCTGGGGAATACTGCAGGGTGGGTTATTCCTATGAAAGCAAGCATTAATCAGTGCCTTAGCAAGGCATTCTGAATTGCATGGACTGACTCCAGATGGCCAAAATCATCATTACTGCAGACCCAAGTCCTGCCTTAACACCTAGGACTCCTGAGCACGTCTGGTAAAGCAGTGCAAGGCCTTCTGCTTTGTATTCCAGTGCATTAGGAGCAGCTTGAAGAAGGTGCAGTTTTATACTAACAGATGCAGCTATACTATGTAGTGCCTCAGGACCTCTTTGAGCATCACAAATTTCTTCTGAGTGTTATGAATCAACACTTTACCTGCCTAACCTGGGAAGCATTTTCCTTCCATCTGGCCTTCTAGCTTTTTTTTTTACCCCTTACAGACCTTTATCTTCCCCTTCCATTCTCCTTTAAGCATACATTAAGTAACACTACATTGCAGTGATCTTTCACACATCTTCGAAATCAAGTCTGTAAACACTCCTCCCTTAGTCAGCCCGCTCCATTTCCCCTCCCCCCAGCAGAGGAGAGCTGCAGGCAGCTCAGATGCACGCACAATAAGGCGCAGCAGTGCCAGATACATCACCCACTCAGCATCATCACTCACACCAAACTCCAGAATGCTCCTTTCAGCAAATTCCTGCCTGCACATTGCTCCTACACCGTCTACTGCAACTTCTTCAGAGCTGCTTACATATTCTGCTCCGAGGACATCACACCTGCTTTGAAAGCCCAGGAAAAGGCACACATTATCACTGCCCTGTACTGATTTTTGTCAATCTGATATACCTCACCTGGGTTCCAAAAACTGGTCTCTGACTTCCAGGACAGGACATGTATGCATGCTCCTTTAAACTTCACAGTTCTTACACTGGTAATCAACAGTAATTATTCACACTTAGAAATAGTCATCTCACAATTCCTCATTTATTCTATCATGCTGCCTTTTCATTACCTTAACTGTTCACTACAGGGTGTATGAGACATGGTTTGGTGACAGGACTCGGTAGGTGAAGCTGACGGTTGAACTGTGTAATCTTGGAAGTCTGCTCCAACCTAGATGATCGTATGACTCTTTCTGGAGATCCACCTTCCACATCACAGGTCGGATTCACATATACCTCCATCTTTCTTCCAGTTTTGAGGAATGGTTAAGATACTTTTTTGGATCACACACCTGTTCCCATCTCAGCTTCAGCCTACCATGCAGTCACATCACTGCCTTAAAGGAGAACGCATACAGGCATGGAGGAAGGCCCAAATATGATTTTGCTACAGCAGCTGGAGCACATCCCCCAACACTCTTGATACACCCACAGAAGTGTCTGTAATTAGAGAAGGATGCAACAGTGTTTGTAGCTGAACGTTCTGGTGCCAGCAGTTTACAATTCATTTATATACATCAGGAACAAAAGCAGCAGATGCTTGGCTACACTTATGTATTTGGATACGCCAAGCACACAAAACAGTCAGAAATTAGAATCTTTAACTAAAAACCACAAAAAATAGTGATAGAGTCCCCTCAAGGGCCTCTATCAATACACAGACTGAAAGATTTGTACACTTAGCACATCAGCAGTGAATGCTTCTGTGAATCAAAGCACCCACGAGCACCGATCTAAGCCTGCCTGCCAAAGGAGAGCACATAATAACAAGATGAGAAGCTGCATATCATTCTGTAGCTTCCAGAAACCATAAATTCAATCTGACACAAATCAATTTTACATTAAGACAGCCAAAGGCTCTCCAGACAGTTACCTTAACAGACCTGTTAAGCAGCTGCACGGAAATCTCTCAGGAGAGAGAAAAAGTTAACTCTTGCCAAAAAGCCATTTAACGCTTATGGAAAGCAGTTAGGTTTTATGGAGCCCAACAAAGGACAGAAGTTGCTTTCTGAACTTCACACTACAGCTTGAGCACTGTGAGAGAAAGCACAGAAGGAGCGTGCCCATAGGATCTGCCTCCAGCTGGGATGAAGGAGGAGGCTCTGATCAGCAGGCTCTTGGTGCATGTTCAGATCCTAAGTCAAAGAAATAGCACACCAGTTAACAACGTGCATTTCATATGCAGGAAACGTCCACTTTTTTTTTTTTTTATAATTTCTATGATCTTACAGTGAGAAAAAGTAATCCTAACCTTTACAGTTATACATATTACGGAGCATCTTCCTGTGTAAAGTTCAGAACTTGAATTCCTTATGTGCAACTCCGTATATTTAAAAAAACCCACACACTTACACTGCTTGCCTAAGCTACTGATGTGATTGAAGCCATAAAGTTAACACACTATGATGCTGCCCTGATGCTGCTGCACGGGAGATGCAAAACCAAACCCCTAACAAATGGGAAGCAAGGAGCTTTCCTCACTGTTTATGCAGCTGCCAAGTTCATATCAAACTGCAGCTGGCTATAAGAGCCTTCAGTAGTAGATACGTACAAAAAGGACAAGTCTGGCCGGCCCTGGGCCTCAGACTTGGTACTGATAAAAGTTATCCCAGGAAAGAAAGCAAGCCCCTCGCTGCACACAGTGAGATGGCACAATAATGGTAGTATGGAGCAGCACTGAGAATGGTCAGAAAGTGATGGGTGCTCAGTGCATCCTCAAGTGCAAACCCTCAGCCATCCACCCGAGCTGTGAGGAGGTGTGAACAACCAAATTTGGGATTCATTTATCAGTGTTTAGTCACTGGCTGTCACTCCAAGAGTTCTACAGGCTAACGGATTCACAAAGTAGATTCAGTGCTTGTACAGGGAGGTTCAGCTGAAAGCCAGTTAAAAAGCTTGCATACCTTGGCCTTTTTGGTTTGAATACCTATTTACAGCTTCAGCATGAAATACAAAGTGGGGAACAATTCAAGTATCAACAGTGAGCTAGAGAATAAAGAAGTACAAAAGAAGCACTGGAGCCAAAACACGGGGAACATTTACCATGGAACAGCTTTGATATCAGAGCAGAACCAAAGGACTTGTACAGGTCAGTCCAACACAGCCAACCAACCACTCAAACGACACACACCCAACCCACCAAAGCACAGCACTGCACTGACCTGAGCTTTCAGCTCCATTTCACAACCTGGGATGTCAATGGGTAATCAGAGGGCAATCAGCACCCAGGAAAAAAATCAAGCCTGAAGACAGACGTTTAGCAGAGTAGCCGCATCTGTTCTACTGCTGTCAGATAAAGACCACCACAGTCCATTACTATTCCAAGCTGGCAGCAAAATCCCTCCCTCTGCAGCTTTGGAAAGGAATAAATTGAGATTACTTGAGATTGTACTGAAGAACGTTCTGCAGCACAACTCCCAGTATTCACAGAAAGTAATTAGAGGATTAGTAGCCTCTATTGGTCTCAGTTCCTGTCATTTTCATTGTGTTCTCAAATCCACACTTTCTATCATTTTCCAGTAAAAATGGATTCAGATGAGAAGGAAGGAAAATTTATTCCCCTATAAAATTTAAATACAGCATCCTAGCTTAAACACTGGAAAGATTCGTTTTAAAAGAAGTAACAGTGGCACCTGGCTTCAGTAGGCTGTGCTGGGTGCACTCACAAGCAGGAGTTACCACTTATCTCTTCCGCAATTTATTAAAGTTTAAAGCAAGCTTTACAGGCAACTTGCTTTCTATTCCTACGTTACATTAGATAAGAGAACGTCTCATCAAATGTCTCATGCAGTTCACACAGCATGGTTTTACCACTGATAAGACTCACGTCCCTCCCTCCCCAAACACACACGCAGCCGTCCTTAGAAATAAGAGAGGCAGAATTGTGTCCTGTATAAATACATTTCTCCATGTGCATGCTCAGTGATAAAGCTCAAGTCATCCTGACCCTATGCTCAGATAACATCTCAACCCTCCAGGGTTGGAAGTAATAAAACATTAAATACATAAAGAGGTACAGCACAGAATTGAAGCTGCAGCAGCCAAGTTACAGAATACCTCACAATTTCTGTGGGAAACAGCAGCTAGGTATACTGGATTTTAAGATTTCACACTGAATGCAACAAATGCTGAGCAAAAGATATTGAACTGCAATACATTCCAGAGGCCTAGGGTGTAAAAAAGGCATGGCATGTGATTTGGGCTATAGAACAGCAAGTACCTCTGTACTTGCTGTCTGACTGCTCAGAGTGAAGATGACCAATGACAAAAATTCATACATCTGAATATTTCATAGAACCACAGAATGGCTTGGATTGGAAGGGACCCCAAGGATCACGAAGATCCAACCCCTGTGGAGGGCCACCAACCTCCCCATTTCACAGCAGCCCAGGCTGCCCAGGGCCCCATCCAACCTGGCCTTGAACACCTCCAGGGATGGACGGGGCATCACAGCCTCTCTGGGCAGCCGTTCCAGCACCTCACCACTCTCACAGCAAAGAACTTCCTCCTGACATCCAACCTCAATCTGCCCTCCTTCAACTTCAAACCATTTCCCCTTGTCCTGCTGTTATCTCCCCTTCCCAAGAGCTGACTCCCTCCTGTTTGTAGGCTCCCTGTAGGTACTGCAGGCTGCAATGAGGTCACCCCACAGCTACTGTCAAACAGTTTTAGTAGCAGCATTTGACTCGTTTCACAGTTAAATCATGCCCTCATCCTTAAGACTCCAAGTTCACTGATAAGCAGATAATGGGGAAAAAGCAACATAACCCCACCCAACCAAATCTCCCAGCCCTTCCTACGCCTTGGCACAACACGTGCACCATGGGGTGCCAGCAAGACTCGACTGTGTCCCCACCTCACTGTACTTAAGCTGCAGCTCTGATCTTGCAAAAAATAAATAAATAAATCCTGCTCCAAGTTCAACGGCTTTGGTACTCACCACCTCACACACCACTGAAGAACTGAACGCTTTGGAGGACAACTGATTTCATCCACACAATCCTATACAAAGCTCAGTCTGTCACCCGCTCACATTACAAAGGCTTTCAAGCTGATTTGGCACATTACACGAATACATATTCAACTACAGACCAAGATTTCCAAAGTTTGAGCTTTGATGACTCCAGCATAAGAATTAAAGTGTTCTGAATCACACAATCAATGACTAAGTGTGTCTGCTGCAGATAAGAACAGAAGATTCCCTTCTCTGTGCCCTCTGCCAAAAAGCCACATCACTGCCTTCCAAAAGCTGCTGCCTAAAAGCATTCCAAGTGGTGCACAAGTTGCCTGCACTGCTCCGTTCCCCTGCTCCCACTTGCAGACTTACCAGCCTGTTTTTGCACTACTGACCAACCACCTAATGGCATTGGTTTTACAGAACGTGGAAAATATATGTAGTAACATGTAATTTATGCCCTTTGTGTTCATTAAATGTAAAGTTAAATATTGAAATTGCATGCTCTTGGGTTGGATTTCACCACACATTTGGAACATCTGGATGCTATCCAGAGGAATCCTCAAGGACACTGAATGAAGTCAGCTGGGTGGACTAGGAAGCAGCTACAGGGGCTCCTTGGAGCAAACATTATCTGCAATAATTGATCACATTATCTAATGCAGACAGTAGAAAAATAATGAATAGGCTTTAAGCCAGCAGCAGCAGTGAAGATCGAACTGGTATAGTGAACAGCCACCTCTTATCTGAGCTCAAGAAGCAATTTAAAAACAGTTAACATGGGAAATGTGCACTGAAACCGGCTGATTCTTTCACAAAGTATGAATTCAAAGCTACGAAAAACAGCAAGACAACAGATAAAATAGCAATCCAGATCAAATGCCAGATTATAACTAAACACTTGATATATTTCCAGGGCAAAGATAACAGAGAGAAACCCAAAGAAAAACATAATCTCTTCAAAGTCAGTATTACTGAAGGACGCGTTCACATTTGCATTTAATAAAATGAGAAGGCAGGTTATCAGTTTTCATACCTAACAAGCTAGAGCAGATTCACCATTCCTTGAAAAACACAGAGCTTAATAACACTGTATTGTTGGGAAAACACAGACCACACAGACTGCAACGGCAAGAAGTTCTTTTAATGTACAGATCGTACACAAGCAGGCAGCTTTCTCTGAACTACCAGCTCAGAAACCAGAGCAATAACCCTTATCCAGCTCACCTCTACACACACAAGGAGGGATATCAGCCTGTCTCTGTAACTGAATGCACTCCCAATGGATGTTACACACTGCCTCAACGTCTTGTCCAGCAGATGCAAATAACAACTTACGTATTGAGTCTCCTATATTTAAACTGTGATTTATTTCACCTCCATCTAAGTTTCACGTAGGAACCTCAATCATTAGTCATCATATATTAAGTAATTAAGAACATTTTATCACAGAATCTCATTCTGGCCTCCTAGTTACTGTGCATGGCAACTGATTTAACTACTCAAGAGATTGATTCTCTTAAGCTAGGTGAGCCAATGGGGAAAACAGGGATTTAAAGCAATGGCAGATGGTGGAGCCAAAGATTTATGGCAGATAAGCCATCTCTTTACACTACATACAGCATCATTCCAACTTTTACTCTCCCACAGATTAAAAACAAACTGCAGTTTGAAGATGTTTCTGGCATTGGGAATAGTTAACGAGCCTCTACAATAATAGCCAATAATCACTTAAATCTGCTTTGTTGAGGACGCACTGCATCTGCTTTGCCTAACGAAGCACCAGAAACAAGGATCTGACAGCTGACTGCTCCACATCCATGAAGGCACGGGCTTTTACCTCCTCCCCTGCAATACGATGCCTCTGCAGGCAGAGCTGAGCTGACAAATCACACATGGGCAATAAAGCTGGTGTCTTCTGAAGACTAACGCTTCCCAGGTTTCCCACCCACACTCCATGCACAGATATTAGCTTCTCTTCTCTCTCTCCCAATAAGCACTATCATTTTCTACACCTGAAAAGAACAGGCCTTCAGTTTTGACAGTCGTTCACAATCACCCTTAATTTGTTTTACAACATCCCTTACCCTCCACATCCAGTTTCACACACTACAAACAGTGACTACTTTAACACACAGGAGCATTTTCCATCATCCAAGACAACACTACAGTTACTGCACTGCAACTTCTCCCTCCTCCAACAGACTTGGAAGAAAATAGCGCCTTCCTGCTTCAAAGTAACCAAAAACCTTTGAGCAGGTAAAGGGCTTTTTTGGAGAGTCCAAGTTTAATTAACTCGGAGTTTAAAAAGACTATTTATTTTTAATCAGGTCCCATTTTCCCCATACCAGGTATCTTCCATTTCCATCCCATCATCCTCGCAGTGTTCCTAACCACACTGTTTCAGATCTTTCACAAAGCCGCTCCAGGCCGATTTGTTCACATCAAGATATTTTTAGTCATCTTACCAAAGAATGGCCCGGGTTGGAAGGACCCCAATGATCACCAAGCTCCAACTTCCAGCCACAGGCAGGGCCACCAACCTCCACATTTCATACAGCCCAGGCTGCCCAGGGCCCCATCCAACCTGGCCTTGAACACCTCCAGGGATGGATGGGGCATCACAGCCTCTCTGTGCAGCTGTTCCAGCACCTCACCACTCTCATAGCAAAGAACTTCCCCCGACATCCAACCTCAACCATTTCCCCTTGTCCTGCTGTTATCTATCCTTTCAAAGAGTTGAAATCTTCCTTGGTTCCCATAGCTAACTCTTCTCTTAAAAAGCATCCTTTCTGTCTTCAGCATGTAGCTCTGGTTGCTGACTCCCCTGCTAGTGCAGAACGCCTTTTGGCCTCCCCTGTGCCCACGGCTGCAGGATGAGCACTAAACACAGAAAGCAAACCGTGTTGCAAGGAGCAGGAGCAGCAAGCTGGAACTGATAGGTAGTCCTGCAGTTCAGAAGCAAAGCTGTGAGCCACTTTCTGCGTTTCATGCATCCAGTCCCCATAGCAATAGACACAGACCTCACTGAAAGCTTCCACTTGTTCAGCTTTACTAGCATTTTGGTTACAGATTTCGTCAGATTAGGAATGGGGTTTTTGCTTTCTTTCCTCGATTTCATATGGTACATCCCACGCAGCAAATTGCTTATCTCTCTGGAATCCCATTAGTAACCAGCTCAGGAAATTAAGTTTCCTTGATAATTCCTTGGGATTTAAATGAATTAATAGCCAGCTGAAAATGGTTAAGATATTAAAACCACACAGTGCGCCTTCCTATTTCTCTCCTCTTCATTTCCCATACCAGAATACAATTAACTAAAATTAAAGAGAAAGGCAAATATAATACATAGTTAACAGTCAATCTACTAGCATTGTGGCAATCCTTACTTCAGTGTCACATAAAACTGTGAGGCAGAGGCAGTTATTCTTACTCTCTGTTAAGAATAAGGAAGTTCCTTCACATTTATGACAGTAACAACATTATTGCTGCCACAAGGTAGGTGAGCCACAATAACTGCCTTAATACCACATGCAATGGGGCACTGATACAGTTAAGCAGACAAGCATGCATGCTGAGGTCCTGCAAAATCAGTACATTACTGACAATAAAACATAACTGTGCTCACAACACAACGCCTGTCCTGGACAAAGAGCTGTAACTAATTCAATTCTGGTCTCTAATCATTCAGTTTACCTTTTTATATGCTTAGCAGACCACCAGAACTCGGCAGGAATCCCCCACTGCAATCCGCCCAGCACTGGCTCTCTTTGGCCACTTGGGATTCCAAGCAACACACCTGATTATAGGTAAACACCTATAATCTATAATCTATACTAGGATTCATTTTATAACCATCCAGTGTTCTGCTTTTTTCTCCTAAATAAAAACAACACACCTGTGAACAGGGATGAAAAGATGCTGCAGAGTTGTTGTGCGAGCTTTATCATTCTTACTTTCACTTAGGGAAAGGAAACCAATGAGCTCTCACCTGTTTCTAATAAAGAACGTCCAATTACTTTAACTATAGGAAAGATACTTCAAAGGCGAACAGCTAAACAGATGAGGAACCAGACTGTGGCATTCATGCTATGCTCCTGACCCCTTCTCCAATGAAAAGCAAAGGCAGAGTAGTTCAGATATCACACTCCTCCTTTGTATTTTCCACTGCCCTTTCTGAAGAGTCCTTTTTTATATCAACATTTCACTTACGCAAACCCTCAGCAAGTTACAGAAATGCCACAGCAAGTTTCTTGTCAAGAGATGATCTGCAGAGATTCCCTGCATTATTCTGTAGGCAAGCAAGGAATTTCTTTGGACCAGAATCTGCTGCGTAAGTTTCTCACATACGCTACTTAACACACCATGAACTGCCATCCTGGGTGTTTTCAGGTGTCTTCAACCTAGATGCTACTGCCACGTGCCAATAAAATTAAGGTCATCCTCCACACAGTCACAGAACTATTCAGGTTGAAAAGACCTCCAAGCCCAATCCTAACCCATGCCCATGTCCTTCAGTGCCACATCCCCGTGGTTCTTGAGCTCCTCCAGGGATGGTGGCTCCACCACTTCCCACTGAAACTGAACAAGAAGAGCATACAACACAAAAACATGTAGTTCTTGCTTCTCACAGTACATCTTTCTTCCTTCTTTCCTCCTTGCCAGGAGAGACTGAGAAGGCAGGCATTCGCATGGTACCAGATCCATATATTGATGCATTCAACACAAAACAAGCTCTTTGAAGAAAAAAAATTTGGATAGAGCTCCCTTAATCACCCCTACTTCTAAAAATAAGTATTAAACAATAGCTACATTTATTTTCCAGACAAAGAATTGTAAATTGCAGATTGCTACTTCAGTAAATGCTTTTAAGACCAGACATTCCTTCCAACTTGCTACAGACGTATATATGAATCAAGAAGCTGTTTGCTTGACTTGTTCTCAACCCTTAATTGCTGGCAAAGATACCACCATACACACACACTGCAGAAAAAGCCTCACAAAAATATGCAAAAGAAGTACATTCTGGAGTCATTAAAATCATACAATGAAATTCTAGCATGAATTATATGCAGTTTAATTATGTAAAGGGATTTGAAATATCAGGTGTCCAGCTGACATGTTCTTAGGTAGTGGAAAGTACAAGCATCAGACAGTTTTGGTTCCCATAATCCAATATATCCTTAAAATCTTGTGCTGAGACTCAAACTTGGATTCAATAGCTAAAATGTTTCACCAAAAAAGGTTTACAAAGTGTCATGAAAGAAAACCAATAACAGTGCACTACCTGAAAATATCACAGCCATGATGCAGAAATATTTGCCTAGAAGCTCTGAAGTATTCAATACTTGCCCTGGGGAGAACAGGTTATCAAATCAAACTTCAAGAAAGCCTGTTTAAAGACACTACCCCATCACAAAGTTGTTTTTAAAGCATAAGCTTTCAAGGGTTAAAGCACAAAGTACCTGTGAAAGCATATTAATCAATGGTGGAAATACACCAGCCTAAAGCCATTTCAGATATGCAGTTGTCCCCATCTCTTCCTGATAGTGGTGAATTGATGCACCAATACAGTTGATACTTTTGCTACACTGCTATCAAACAAGTTGATTTAAAGACTAGAAAGTCTGCCAGAAATTGCACAGATCCTCTGCTGTTGTAAGAACAGCAAGAAGGATGGCTTGATGTCCAACCTGTAGGCATGAAACACTGCATTACTGCTGAATAAGTTCCACAGACATAAGACCAAAACGACAGCAATTCGTCCTGAAGGAAGCAAGCTAGGCTGTTTTTATGAAGCTTTTCCAGCACGTTTGCTACAGGAGAAACAAGATGAAATTCTGTCCAGATTTGGAAGGCCTCATTTTATTTGTGACACGAGGAGACCACAGCTCAGCATGCTGCTGTTAGATACACGGCTGACTGACACTTTCTGCTCAGACAGCCTTCCAAGCAAAATGATAGCTTTGAGAAAATGATAGCTATGAAAGAGCTGCATGTATCCTACATTTTTCCCCTTCGGTAGCAAAAGGTCCCAGTACCAAAGAAAATATAAAGACAGCAGAAGAGCTTGCAACTGAAACATGTAATTTTTAATGCTTGCCTCCGTGCAGCTCACATAGCAAAGTGCGTACAGTAGTGATTTTCACTACAAATAGCAAACTAAGAGATAATCCAGCGCAACTAATACTCTAATTAGAGACGTAATTACAGAAATACATTTACAGCTCCAGGACCTTTCACCCTCCACGGAAGCATGAAGCAGCAACAACACAACCAAATCACCTTCCAACCTGCAGCTTCTTGCTTTACAAAGTTCAGACCTACTTCTCTGCAAAGATTCAAACCCAGAAATTCACAGAATTGTATCACAGAATCATAGAACCCATAGGCCTGGGTTGCAAAGGAGCACAGTGCTCATCCAGCTCCAACCCCCTGCTGCGTGCAGGTCACCAACCAGCAGCCCAGGCTGCCCAGAGCCACATCCAGCCTGGCCTTGAATGCCTGCAGGGATGGGGCATCCACAGCCTCCTTGGGCAACCTGTGCCAGTACCTCATCACCATCCTAATATCTAACCTAAACCTCCGCTGTCTTAGTTTAAAACCATTCCTCCTTGTCCTATTCTGAGCACACCAGATTGTTTTTCACTCCATGTAAGAAGGAAATTTTTCACTCAGGGTGGTGACTACTATCCTACTCCTACTATCCAATCTATCCTGCTCCTGGAGGATGAAGGTTCTCAAGCAGTAGTGAGTGCTAAGCACAGCCGAAATATGTTTTATGTATTAAATGCAAAATGAGAGGGAAAATTCTCTTTACGAACCTCCGAGTGCAGTTTTATCACTTTTCTTTCCCAGAAGAAAACGTTCAGCAGCACTTTTTCTAAAAGAGCTCAGCAAGAGCACCTCACAACAACCACATCCTCAGGACTCCTGGTGCCCCTTGCTGTGACAGCAGAGCACTGAGCAGAGCAGCACCACAGGTAATGGGCAGAGAGACGAGTGGGGAGGGACAGTGACTGCAGAACGCTTTCATCCATCCTTTCAAACCTACTCATTAAAGCAGAGGGCACTTGACCTACATATTTTCATAATATGCACAGCAGATTATCTGGAAGGGGAAACAACACGCTGCAAGCTTATTTTTCACTTTATTCCCATATCATATGTAATCTAGCCATAAAAAGTTACTGGAGTGCATTATGAAACTGTCACTGTCAGAATCTGCACGCCAATTATTTAAGAGTTTAATGCAACAGCCACCCCAAACGTTAACTGCTTTATCATAGAGTGATAGAATGGCTTGGGTTGGAAGGGACCTCAAGGATCACAAACCAAACCCCCACCACACACAGGGCCACCAACCTCCCCATTTCGTAGCAGCCCAGGCTGACCAGGGCCCCATCCAACCTGGCCTTGAACACCTCCAGGGATGGACGGGGCATCACAGCCTCTCTGGGCAGCTGTTCCAGCACCTCACCACTCTCATAGCAAAGAACTATTAAAGAACTTTATACCCCTGGCAACTCAGAATCTTGGAACTCTCTTCCAGCCCAGCAGTTTCACAGCAATTCACACAGAGGCCACATCAGACACACTGCCTTTGCCCTGGTTACACCTAACTGCACACCCCACAAGCAGACACCCAGCTCCACGTATCGATCGCAGTTGCTGTGAAAAGCACTTCATTACAACCACGTCCCCTATTTTAACTGTAAGGGTTCCTCACCCCCACAGAGCACGCAGCATACACTCAGCATAACAAACTATTGATAGAATGACTGCAGCAAAGGTTGAGCATCAATCAGAGCCAGATCTTGCTGACCACACCAAGCACTGAGCTCTCTTTGGGCCTTTCTGCTCAGCGTTCAGCTGTGTGCACAGAGCTATGTTAACCTCCTATCAAGGAACCATCTCACTCCAAGTCTTCAGCTGGGCTTCATAAAACAGCATTCCAAGACCACACCAGTTCATTAACTGGCAGTAAATTAGTTTTAAATGCAGTGATGCTTCATGAGAAAAGGTTACAACTGCTTGCTTCCTCCCTTCGGCTGTGAGTTCCCCACTGTAGGAGCAAGGTGAGCGTGGTATCTAAGACTAATGCAGCAACAAAACACCAAAAAAAAGAGAGTGCATAAGCAGCAAACCATCACACTGCATAAATGTGAACCCTGGTCTGTCACTGAAATGGGATTAAACATCCTTACTACTCAAAGTTTTCATTTTAAAGAAGAAATAATTTCTATATATTTCACAGAATGTCTTGGGTTGGAAAGGACCTCAAGAATCTACCTTTCAATCTTAATTGTCCTTCAAATATGTTTTGATGCATTATCTGAGAAGCTACACAGATAATACATGAAGTTATGCACCTGCATCAAGCATTACTCAGCACTCTCTCCTTCCTGATAACGAAGGTCAAGAAAGTCGAAGCGGAGGCAAACCCTGAAGCACTGAACAGACTTAGAGGCAGCTCCAGTTTGTGAACTTTCACTACTGCTAAAGGCTCAATTAACAAAGCCAGCCCTAAATGCAGACAGGGCTATGTACAATCCACAAACAGTTCTGGCTAGGACATTTCCTTGCGGAAGACTTCCTAGACTTCAAAGCAACGAGTACGTGAATCATTGCACCAGTACAGAAAAACGACTCTGCAGATGTTCCCTGAGTGCTTGGCAGAAAAATTACTGCGGGACAACAGCTGACATGAGGCTCCACAAAATGTCAAGCAGCCACTGCTCCAGTTCCTTCTGGAGTTGCTTTCAGCTGGAGCAAGATCTACTATCAAAGCAGCTGCATTGCCACAACCCACCCTACACACTTGATCTCCACTGTCCCTACCTCTGAGCACTGTTGTACACTGTTTTAACCAAGGCACAGTGGCTTGCTCAGAGCAGTGTCAGGCAGGATTGTCAGACTTACAGCTACGAGCAAGACTTTCTGGATATCAGATCTTACACACTAACAGTCTGCCATCGATGCTGTAGCTAAAAACAAGCTAAAAAAGAAAGGATTACTGGTTCATGAAAGCTGTAATGTTTGCTTGTTGAGGCAAAACCATCATTTCTCAGCATTTGCATAGCCTGCAATCCTACCTGAGGCAAATGTACTTCTTGCTACATTCCAAAACCTTTTCTTCCCCCCAGAGATTTGTTTGAAGCCATGCAATCCTTTGGCCTAGGATGCTGCCTCTGTATTCCTGTTTTAAAGTATGCATTTTAGTGCTTCTAAGGTTAAACACAGTCAGCTCCACTGTCACAAAATAAAACAGTTACCACCTTACCACCTACGTCCAGAAAAGCCTCAGCACATCAATTCATCCCTCTTGTCATTCGTACCTGGTGCTCATACACACCTCCCTACAAGCACGCTCACCGTTATGCTTCAAGTTGAATCAGACAATTTTCAACCCATATCAGTGCTTCACATCAGAATTTTATAACTGGGGGGCATAGCCATAAAATGAGGCAAACTGGAATCGAAGCAGCAACAGAATGCACACAGATACTGGTACAGAGCGGGTAATCCCAGAGCAGTAAGGATTAGAAATAAAGCCTGAACGCTACGGTTTGTACGGGAGGGGCAGGCTGAATTATGAGGGTTTTGTGATGTTCCTCACACCCACTCCTTAAGAAAAAGCCTTGTGAACTTGAACATCTGGAATTAAACCCCCACAGCAAACAGGAAGAAAGGCATTCTGCCAAAGGATTTAACTGTCGTATCGTAAAGGAGTTTTGTTCAACAGCCAGTATCGGAACTGAATACGCTGTAGGTCAAATAAAGAGCGCCTACTCCCGTTTAAAGAGCCATCTATCCAAATTTTAACACAGCCATTTTCATATCCATTGATTTTAAGCTGCAAATCTTTTCCGTCAAGATCCAATATTCTTCAGAGAACGACTGAAACGCTTTCATTTTTTTTTTCTCCAAAAATCCGTAAAAATATTTTACACAGTGAAAGCCATAAAAGCAGCTTACAAAATATACGAAACATCCATCACATCATCTAATAGCAGTGCATTACACAGTTATTTAACAGAAAAACGCTTCTGGAGCAAGGTTTTCAACGACTGAATGGGGCTACTGCGACTCAGGCAGATTTTTCACCAACTACTTGAGGCCGTAAGCAAATGCACACATCCAAAGGAATTCAGATGCACAACTTCCCTCAAAAACCCTTCTGCCTTATTTCTAAGAAGAAAAGGGAAAAAAAAGCTTCTCGGGAACTTCTGTGTTTTTGTATGCAATACAATCATAGAATAACTGGGGTTGGAAGGGACCTCAAGGATCATCAAGCTCCATCCCCCACCAACAACATCACAGCAATACTCTAAACTCCAGCAATTACGCGTTAGTACAGTACAAAGAGAGTAAAACTTAACTTTAAAGGACAAATATTTATCAAGGAAAATATGCTTAGACCTTCTCAGTTGCAGTTAAGGCTGTAACTGTGACATTGTAAGGAAATAGGGCCGTCTCCAGCAATAAATTGCAAACACTGTTTTGACTTGTATTTTATTTATTATGCTACAACAGCAACCGAGCCATTTTTGTAATTAAATACCAAAGAAGAGCATTTGAGAAAGCTCTGAGGGGGAGGGAGAAGTTAGGAAGAACATTAAGAGCTATTATAAGTTTTGCAATGCAGCTTTCCAAAGCTGGTTTTTCATTTGGAACAAAACAAGAGCAGCTGCCCATGCTGAAGCAAGGTCAGCTTTGTTCCTGCCTGCCTCCCACCTGGACCACCAAGACATTGCCTCATTGCTGACCCTCAGCAGCGGAAGATTCTTTGGTGGGCTGAAATAGAGAGAAAATGGTGCTCGAGACTGAATGTCAGCATATGGAAACAAGGAGCAAACCGTTTCTGGGCTCCTCAGTTGATTGCGTGAAGTTTTTAATACAGTATTCACTATGAACCACAAAGTCCCACCCAGAGTTGATGGGGGCATCCTGCAGTCCCTGTCTTCTTTAGTATTTCCTCCAAACCTACTCTGGTAGGAAATTAAACAACTATAAGGTCTGGATATACGAAATACATAGCTATCAAAAGTGCAACCGAGGTAAATCCTATCTAGAGAAATTAACCTATGATGACTGAAGACTTTTGGACCATTCACACGCTTTACTGGCAGATAGAAAAACTTTTATTTTAGTAACACTCAGCGAGCATTCCCAAACATCAAGCTGAAAAACCACACCTCTCCCTCACCTTCTCTCAACCACATCATCTCCTTAATTACTTCTTTGCCTTAATAACCTCTCCTGGAATTCTGGATTCTGAAGGAGACTGCATGTCAAGCAGACGCATAGCCAAAATACTGTGAAGGAAATACCTTCAAAGAGAGGTTGGTTGTTTACCTGTATGATCAGCTTACGTCCATCCAACCCTCCACCCAGTGAGAGACTCCAAGCAAAACTACCAGAGAACCAGTTGTGGAGCAAAAAGCTCCCAGGCTCAACACTTAAGCAAAAGATTGAAGGATGGCTTTCCCCAAGTACAGCAGCAAGACTGAAATGTGAAGAGAACATCTAGAATTGAACAGTGACTGCCAGCAGCATGCCCCTATTGCCAAGGAGGCCAACAGCAGGAGTGGTGAAGGGACTGTCCTCTTGGACGTGACACTGGTGAGACTGAGTTTTAGGTCCCTCACTACAAACAGGGCATGGAGATGCTTGAACGCATGAAGAAAAAAGCACTGAGGCTGACGAAGAGTGTTTGAGTTATGAAGAGGGGCTGAGGGAGCTGAGCTGCTCCACCTGGAGAATAGGAGGTTTGAGGAGACCTCTTCACTCTGCACAGTTGTATAGAGATCGCTGAAAAGAGGGGTTGGTCTTTTCTCATATGAGATGTGAGGAAACAACATCAAGTTGTGCCAGGGAAGGTATATATTGGACACTAGGAAGAATTTTTTTTGGAGAGGGTGGTCAAGCTAGAATAGGTTGCTCAGGGAAATGGTGGAATCTTCATCTTTGGAGGTATTTAAGAAGTGTGCGAACATGACTTATGAGGCTGATGGGCACAGTTTAGTGCTTGGACTTGGTTAGATTGATGGTTGGATCTTGATCCCAAAGGCAGCATCCAAGGCCAAGAAAGGAGCTCTTCAGTGAAAGCCCAGCCCAAAGAAAATCACCATTCAAACACTGGCCCCATTCACCTGAGCAAACAGTCAAACACGAGGCTAGCAGAGTGAGATTCCTAAAGGAAAAATGAAAATCCAACTCCAATAAACCAAATCAAGGTTTTCATGGTGACAGCAAGCAATACTCCTGCTTGCCTGGTGATATCAAAAAGCAGGGGAGAGATCATTTTTCATTCCCTGACTATGGTAAACTCAGCATAGGAGAGATCGCTCAGAGCTCACACTGATGTATGTAGTTGGAGAAGAACTCAGTACTGTACAACTAAGCAAGCTGGCAGTGTTAGGCCTATAATTAGCTTCCTCAAGTCAAAGTGATAGGCATCTGCTCTTACTGAATTAGAAGGCCAAAGTATATATTACCACACACATTATCTCACACGAGGCATCTGCAGAGTCCTGAACTTCCTGAAGTACTGGCAGAATCACAATGGACAGGAGACATGTGCAAACTTAAAAGACAAGTCTGTACACAACACATGGTCTTGCAGGGAGGTCACGTAAGTACAGGGTATGACAGAGTCAATGGTTAGAAAAGCTTGTTTTCATAGAAGGGCAGCTCACTGGACAATCCCAAAAGATAACCATCTTGTGGAAGCAAATCCTTAGTGTTAAAATGTTCTGAATTGTTCCTATGAAATCCAAACATGATAATGCCTTCTTTGCAAAAAAGCTCTGAAGTGCTGGGAGCATCCAGTGAACAAAGCATCCCTATAAGCATTTTGCTATAGGTACATCCTTTCAGAAGAGGTTATCCAAATGAAGGAGGTTATCCATTTTCTCCCTAAAATCTTCATGAGATGTTTGGTATGGAGTGTAAGCAGAATCCCAAAGTGAAGTAGTCCTGCATGTTCAATAAATCATGAACACTTTTCAGAGACCTACAAACAGCAGAACAGGAATCCTGTAGCCTCACAAATCACTCACCCCCTATTACATAGTGAGCAGATGAAATTAATTACTCTTTATACATGTATCATAAAGCACCCTTCTAAAACAAGTGCTTAAATTTTGTTCTCACCATCAACAAAAATCTCAAAGAACTCTGAAAATTAAGTATTTTCCTATTTTTAAGAACAGAAGTAGCAGTGCTTTGCTTCTTTGAAAAGCTCCTGGTGGCCTATGAGGCTTGAATTGCTTCCTGTGTTTTTAGAACAACTAATCCACTCAACAACCCCTTAAAACATAAGAGTCTCATCTACTGTTTGAGGCAGTTCCAGCTCCAGTGCCCCAGGACAGTTGTTCCACACAGCTCTAAGTAAATACCACCTTATTTTTCCAAAATACAATGCTCCATCTATTTCAGATTGTTTCCCCTTATAGGACAATACAGTTTGGGATACTAAAGTAAACATTTGTTTGGCTGCATATTGCCCTTTCACCTAGAACGCAACAGCAGATTTTCATTGCTTTTAAGGCTCTCACTTAGTAATGCCAACTTGCAATGATGCATTAAACCCAGAGCAAGTTCAAGGAGAAGTAACCCGTGTTCAGTTTTGGGCCCCTCACTTACAAGAAGGGCACTGAGGCCCTGGAGTGCAATCAAAGAAGGGGAACAAAGCCGTAAAGGTTCTGGAGCACAAGTCATATGGGGAAGGGCTGACAGAACTGGGATCGTTCAATCTGAAGGAGTTTCAAGAGATCTTACTGCTCTCTACAGCTTCCTTATAGGAGGCTGCAGCATGATGGGGTTAGCCTCTTCTCCCAGGTAACTTGATACAGGACATGAGTTGAGATAGGACATGAGGTACTGGCCTCAAGCTGCACCAAGGGAGGTTCAGGTTGGATTTTAGGGAGAAATTTCTTCTTAGAAAGTGTTATCAGTCACTGGAACAGGCTGCCCAGGAGGTGGTGGGGTCACCATCCCTGGAAGTGTTCAAGAATAGTGTTGATGTGGCACTGAGGGACACATGCAATGGGTTGATGGTTGGACTTCATGATCTTAGAGGTCTTTGCCAACCTTAATGATTATACGATTACCCAGGCCATGCAATTTCACTTGATCCAAAAATCAGCACTAAGTTACCCCTTAACCTTCAGGAAGACAAGACCAGCCGAGTTCTCAAGACAAGCACTTGTAAAACCAAATCCAGTTTACTCAGGACTCTTATTTGCCTCGAACAAGCATGTAACAAGAGAGATTCACCACTACACTAGATGGCCTCAACTTTCTGTTCTACATCCGAGATGAGGAGACAGAACATACAGAAACTAGTTAAACAGGAAGAAGTTGGTGTCAAACAAGTTGTCTTTTATTGAGTGGCTCTGCTTCTTGCAGTGCAAAGCTGCAAAACCCTATAGGTAGCTTCTTAACGTGATCCTTGCACACAGCACACCTTCCTCTGCCTCCAAAGGATAGAGGAATTCAAGTATAACCTGCTCCAAATATCAATTTATAGCAGATGTTGTTTAAACAGTTTACAAGGAAAGCATTTTCTGATCTTCTGTCTACCTTCTGAAGGAAAAGCATGAAAGCAAAAACAAAATGTTATAAAAAAAATAATTGTGGTCTTCAGCAGTTTAATTCCCCTTCCTTTTCTGAACATCTGTTTTTTGTTAGAAAACATTGCAAAGTGATTTTCAGAAATCTTTGACACGCATTCTGCTCAGTATGACCCAAAAGCTTAGGAAGAACATCAAACCAAGTGACAGTTGTTATTTATTAAGCAATACAAATGAAATTGGTATAGCCATTTTCTTCCATCCTACCATTCCCTACTATCTGGGAGAGCAAAGGGGTAGGGACATAGCATGTTATGAAGATTTCATTTAATAGAAAAGGACATTTAACAGCAAGGAAACCATTAATTAAGCAGATGAGCCAGGGACTCTGGACAACTCGGGACTTTCAAGACATGTATGCAATTAAGTTACTTGAGAACAAATTAGTGTTCCAAAAGCTGGTTACACAATAAATAAGCCCAACAAGAAATAAGAAAGCCACTGACAGGACACTGACAGCACCCTCCTCCCAGCAGCCAAGCTCTACAGCGCTCATCTAGAAGGAGCACCAAAAGCTCCACAAGGATTTTCAGCCTTTCTACTCAAAATTCATCACATACATCAAAGCAGACACAAGAACTTGCATTAGATAAGCAATCACAAGGATCCTATACTTTCATTTTCTCTAGCCACTCAAAGCACAAATCGCAGCTCTCTCTCCTGACCAGCTTGCATAGCTGCCTTTTATTCTTTTGCAGTAGCAGTATGAAACTTGATGGGAGCTGCAGGAACCCAGCCAGGGACTATACAAGCTGCTGTTGTGATAGCACAAGGCAGAAGCCAGCTCGGCAGGTAACTGGACTTCAAGTCAGAAAGATCTTCCCCAGTCAGCTTGAAACAATGATTTCAGAGGGAGGGAAAAGTACGTTGTCTTCATCTACCACAGGTTGCCAAAGGAAATCTTTTATCCTAAGACAGACAGACAAAAAAATAACGAAATCAAGATGCCCTTTCACAAAAAGCTATTACGGTCAGATTTTCTGTTGCACTCTACAGCAATTCCAAAGCCATTTGCAATCTTCTACCGATTCAGCATTAATATCCGACAAGAAAGAAGCACTTAGGTATCAAAACACAACATCCACTTGTTAGAAAGGAGCATTTCTAGTATTTGCTTGTTATATTGTACTGCCCATACAATGAAGCGCTTCTGCAGATCTCAACTGCAAGTAAGCTAACTCAGCAGCATCCTACACATTGCTACAATAGAGTTTATTCATGCTTTCAGAGTACTTCCATGGAATCCTGGAGGGCTAATGCCACCCCCTTAACTCTTGTATACAATTCAGGTTTCCAAATTGCATACTTCATGCAACTTTAAAATGCACATTGAGCCATTTATTCTTTTTATCCTAACCTACACGACCATGAAAGCAGTTCCAAAGTGTGAGGAACTCAAAGAAACCCTAAATGTATAAATACCTACAGTCGTGGGCAATTACATCATTTGACCATTCAGCATCACATTGTTAGTGCCCACTGCCAGCAACAGGACAGGGGAAGATCTCTCCCATGGCTCCCCCCATAAGAACTCCAACTGGCAGATTCCAACAGGGCCTTACTGTTGGCTGCAATGAGGAGGAAAGAGCAGCGAAGATCCACCTGTGCTTGAACAGAAGGAAAGCTAACAGCCCACTGAACCAACAGATGGGATGTATATGGGAAGATGAACATCTCTGCGTGGCAAAAATTGGGATCATACAGCCTGATTTACACAGGGCACATTCACCCACTTAAGATCTGTAAAAACACTCTGCCTCAAACATTATTCTACACAGATATTAAGCTGTTTATGTTTTTCAGTGAGAGAAATCTATCCCTTCCTCTTCCAGATACGTGCAATTATTTTTTCTGAGTAAATAAGCATCCCTCTCCCTACCAAAAAAGGGAACACAACCCCACACCAAGAAACCTCCTGAACCCCAATTTATCACATCAATCCTAGGTCTTAAGTTCCACATTCATCAGAAAACTTGCAAAACCTGTGCCTGGGTCTGCTGGCATCCAATACTAGATTCACTACTGCACATGAAAGCAACAGTTAAACTAAACCAACCCAAACTTCTAACACAATTAAAGGTTAGCTGTAAATAGCTCTAACATCTTGAAAATAAAAACTTGGCAATCCTAGCTATATCATGATGAACTATGAGATTGTACCTAAGGTTCAAGTAGTGCAGTCAGAGGAAAGCTGTTATCACTTGATCAACAACTGGTGAGAGACTTCTTCGTTAGGAGCTCCAGGTCAATCCAAGTAATGACCTTTCTAAGTAAAACCCGAATGTAGAACTGGAGAGGTAAGGATACACTTTCTTTAAATATCAATTTTGACTCTGCTGGGAAAAGTCTGTCTCAAATGAATGGCCTCAGTTCTGTGAAATGTGGACAGGACAATTCCCTGCATGGTGTCTAAGCATGGAGTTAATAAAACAGGTCTTGAAGTCAGGTGCATAACGTTGAAGAGATGTATGCATATTTTAAGTGTAATCTGAAAAACCTGTGACTCTTAACCTCATAAAATGCTTTCTTTTGGAATATACCCATTAATAGGCCAAACAATTGTGGAGGTGTCAAAGAAGGTAATTTAGAAGGCAGAGAGGCAAAGAAAAGCAGCACTTTGGGGGGAGGGAGCAAAAGGCGCTGATTCACACACAGTTAGATAGATTTGCTACTGAAACCATTGCTGCTCCAGCTGTCCTTGACACCTGCACATAGCTGGGACAACAGAACATGACAAGCATCCTCTCATGACCTACTGCAGCTTTCAGGCTCACACACTAACTTCAAATCAGTGACAGTTGTGGTTCTTGAGCTGCTGCATTAATGGAGTTGCACAAAACCACTGTGGCACCTTATTCAAGCATCCATGCCACAGCAGCAACAGAACAGATGAAAACAGTCAGTGCCTCACTCACCTCCAAAAAAGCATCAGCACCTGAGAGTAAAGAAACTTCCTTCTACTTAGAGACTCACTTCACATGGTGATGAACAAGCAAAATAAAATAACTTGTATCTGAAAAGTTGCAAGGGAGGAAACTTGTAATATCCTGTGCACTACAAGTTCCCACTGTTTTTCCTTCCCTGAGAATTAAACTGAAAGATTCAGAGCAGAAGGAAAATGTTGAGGTCAAGTTGCATATTATTTTCCAAGAACAAAGCTCTCTGTATTCTCTACCTCCCAATATTTCTGGGACCATTTACAGAAGCTGCATGCAGAAGCCATTCCAGATAAGGCAGTCAGCTTTCTGAATAAGGACAGAAGGGTCAGATTAACTCATACCTGAGGTTAAAGACTACTTTAAATAAGTAACTGGATTAGAGATCCATATCTCTAGAAAGAAAATCCACTACAGACTTTCCAAAGCAAGTATCTGACTACCAGAGAACAAACCAGCAGCAAGATGAATCAGGTAGCTGGGATACAACCCAAGAACACCAGAAAACAGGATCTGCCTCTGTTATGTACCTTGGATGCTTGAGGAGTAGAAATCACGTGAACAGTGCTGGGCTTAACTCCATTTGCTTTAGGTCGCTTATAAAGGGCGAATCTGCTTTTCCTGCGTCCTCTGTCACCATTAGGGAGGGAGCCATTATACCTGGAATTGAACAAAAAAAGAGTCTGTCAAAGCATCAGCAGTTTGAAACAGAAAAGGAAAGCAGCAATTTGGTCACAGTACCCTGATGATTTCGAACACGGGGCTAAAAAACAAGGCACAGTCATACTAAGCTTTGCCACCTAAATTACTACAGGCATTCAAACGCTCCTTTCTTGCCAATGGTTGATGACCTTATTAAAGAGGAATAAAGCTTCAACTACACATGAAACAATGAGCTGTTCAGCAACAGAAATAGTTATTGGCCTTTAGAATTAAAGGAATTCTGAAGAACAAGCTCTAGAACCTTTTGTTTCATTTCATGACATGGCGAGTTGGGAAAACGTCTTTGCACTGCTACTTGCTTCCCACAGATCATGCAAGAAGGGATAAGACAAGAGAGAGAAAAGGAGAAATTTGGGAAAAGCTGGGGAAAAAAATACAGTTTTAACTCCAGTCACATAGAATGGTTTTTTAATTTATTAAATGAAGCCTCTAGGAGTAGATTTATTATTAAGAGAAAAGGACATGTGCTTTTTGATTCATGTGAATCTATCTGAAGACTAGTTAATGACTGCCTTTATCAGGTGTAACCCAGTAACCTTCAGTCATTCTTTCATCTCTCACAAGACAGAAACCCAATGGGTAAGTTATTAGGAGAAGCACTGAGCCTCACGAGGATAATTCCTTCCCCAGGGAAGGAAGGAACTGCAAGTTTCTTTGCAATCCATGGGCAATGAAATCACATTTCCCCCTCCCCAAAGATTTAGGAAGGGTAAATGCTTCTCATCACAGCGCCTCCACCTGTCACATTCCTGATAGCTTTCAGCTGGTCTGTGCTCCCAGGACTTGGCTTTACTGCAGATGCCTCTTTCACACCTGATCTTCAGGCCCTTCTCTGAAGACCTACAGCTGCAATTCCACTTACAGATTTATGCAGTTTTACTGGTGAAGTCTATTCTACCTACTGGATCACCTATTTCTCTCCAGCAGTCTTTGTGATTAAAAGCTAACAGGAAAGCCACCTGAAAAGAAGGTTTTAAGGGGACCAACCCCCTAGAAATGAAATGAGGCCCAAGAATTAGAAGTCCTTATCTATTTAGGGATGCACCTCGAAGCAGTCCAGCTCTATATCCACCACACCATCTGCAGATCTGAAATAGTTTGTCTGTAGCCCTACAGAAGCCAAATTAATGGTCACTCACTGCTCAGGCTGTAAGAGCAATCCTACAGCTGCCAACTAGGAAAAGCAAGACAGTAACCCAGAATCATTTTTCAATAAGATTACCATTCAGCATACATAACCAACCAAGTTTGCCTTACAAGAAAACATGCTTGGGGAGTTTGTTTTGGTTTGTTTTGTATATATTTTTTTTCCCCCCCAAAAAAAGATGGGAAAAGTGAGGCAGACAAGGACACACAGCCTGCTCGCTAAAGCCCTGGAGCCCAGCCTTGCAGAAGCCCTACTTACAGCATCCAACAGATACCTGACAGCTCTATGGAAAATAGCTTCAGCTACACGTGGGAAGTACCTGGGGACGTGAGACCTGAACTACAGCACTGCTGAACATTCCTAAGCAGATAACAGATTTGAGATTATGCTCTCAAATTTAAGCGCTCTCAAACATAAAGCCAGACGTGAGGACTGCTTTTGATAAAGAGTCCCAGAGAGCCATGAGTAGTTCAGAGCTTTGGGCTGGGTTACAGCTCAACTTGTTCTGCCACTCCTGTTTTCACAAGGAAGATCACTTTGTCTCTCTGAAATATTAACAGATTCCCCAACACAGCAAAAAACAAAAAAACACTAACAGAAACAAACCACTCAGTTCACACCAAGACTATTTGTTTTTGGAAGCTTGTTAACTCTGTGCAAGGAGAGCAGAGCTCAGTTAACACAGCTGATCCTAATCCCTAAAGACCGATTCCATATATCCATGACTCACAGGGAATGAATACAAGCCCTCAAAGTGTGAGTGATTTGATTCTGCAGATCCAGTCTTTTTGGATACTGAGACAGGAGGTTTAGGTTGGGTATTAGGAGGAAGTTTTTCAGCCAGAGGGTGGTGAGGCACTGGAACAGGTTGCCCAAGGAGGCTGTGGATGCCCCATCCCTGCAGGCATTCAAGGCCAGGCTGGATGTGGCTCTGGGCAGCCTGGGCTGCTGGTTGGTGACCTGCACACAGCAGGGGGTTGGAACTGGATGAGCACTGTGCTCCTTTGCAACCCAGGCTGTTCTAGGATTGTAAGTACTGTCTTTCAGTGACACTATTACCTCGATTATGTCTATACCTTTCCTAATGACAACATTCCTCCTGCATGGATTTGTGCTTGAAAACCCAAAAAAAAACAACTCCTGAAGAAATCATGTGAGTAGCATCCTTACTGGCTTTACACTCTGCAATTACATTTGCTGTGCTGGTACCATTGTTAAGCAGTCTTGATTTTATGCAGTTTTGCTGAAAGTCAAAACCAGACTTGGCATGGTTATCTTGTTTGGCTTTTCTCATGGTCGCAGAACAATCAGCTGCAAAGGCCACTTGACTTCACTACAGGGTTTTTTTTTCCCCACCCTTGTTCAGAATTTAAACAGTTTTTAAACAAGAAAAGAAAGAAGCCACTCCAGGTTAAAGGCCTCTTGGAACCTAAATAGAAAGGAAATGCAAGCAAAATGAAAGCTTAATTCATCCATCCTGATTAGCACTGACAAGTTTTCACCAAGGTTTTCTTTGTGCCAATTTCTTCATTTCCTTTATATGAAAGGGCAGGAGGATTTGAGTATGCACAACAAACAGCAAAAACTAATCACAGACTCTTAAGTTTTATTCTGATCGGGAAGCTAGTGAAAAGCAATAGGACAATCGCAAGGCATTCCTATGCATTTCACAGGGAGGAAAACAGCATCAGATTGGAGCCTTTTCTCCCCACAGCCAACAGATGCAGCCCAGTACATTTTCCAAGTGCCTCTCAGAGGCAGCAGCACCGGGACAATCAGCATTATGAACCTCTCAGGATAATTATCTCCGTTGATAGCGCTGTTCCTTGCAAATAAGGGAGTGGTGCTGGCATTTCTCTAACTAACAAAGCCAGTTTCCAACAGATTTACATCAAACAGTTGAGGACTTTGGTATACCAAATGACATGCAAACTGCAGTAAGTTTTTCCCAGGGTTGGGGTATGTCATGGAAGCTTCTGCTTTGCTGCTTGGAAAGCAAGACCAACCAGTAATGCTTCCACTAGCCAAAAAGGAACAGCCTGACTTCATTTTCCTCACTATTCCTGACAGTTCCACTGCAGACACTGTACGTTCAAAGGCCATCCCATGCACAGGCTACCATTCCATCTCACAGACTCAGCTTTGAGCAGGCAACAGATGTTAGAATGGCTCTAATTTATGAGAAGAAAGCACGACTTTCCTGCGCTGAACAACAAAGCCACAAAAGCATTAGTGACAGCTTTCATTATGAGGTCAGACTTGAGTGAATTTTTTCCTTTTAAGTCCATTCTGATGCCATATTTGGTATCACACAGTAGTATATGCTCAGCACATACCAGAAGTCAGTCTGGGCTTACAGCACGCTTTTTACCATCACTGAACCAGTGTGGGCCAACACCGCTGCCAAAAGCAGCAGTCCCACCCTTCATTTGCTATTTTGTCCCTGCCCCAGTGCAGCTTCTCTCCCTGGTTCACATGCACTGGAAATAAAACCAGATTTATGCTTTAAATTTAGTTTAAACCACATCAATTCCTTGCTCTCTGGTTCACTGCAAGGCCACAGAAGCATTTTTATCAGCAACAAGGGGAAAAAATGGCACAGAGGACGGGAGAAAAATTCCTTTGGCAGCACTGCAAGCCTGCATTATGGTATCTACAACATTATAAGTCTAAAGATATATTATTTGCCTTGGCAATAACCAACCGCAGGTTTTCACAACTATAGGCTAAAGCCCTGAGTAGCTGGAAAGCCCTATTGTGCTGAAGCATCCAATTTTTCCTTTCTTGAACACAGATTAAACGGGGAAAAAAAATCCACATGCTTGTTTACATAAACACAAACAGCTTCAATACTGACTGCAAGATATATGAGCTTACAACTCCTTTTAGGTAATTCCACTGAGAGTACTTTACATTCTGAACAGTACCCTCTTCTATCACACTGAAACGTTCATTTTGAACACAGAAATGCTGTATTACTTCATAGGATCATTTGAGTTGGAAAAGATCTCCAAAGGTCACCTAGCTCAACTCCCTGCAATGGGCAGGGACGTTCACAGCAGTGTGCACCTTAGCAAAGCATACAGTTACTTGCTGGTCACTGAATGACAGAATAGAGCTTGTCAGAACTTCAGAAAGTCACCTTGTCTATCTTCAACTTGAAGACCCATTCCAAAGCATCCTCAATATTCCTGCTTCAGCCTGGAAAGCCCACTCCTCACTGCCTTACAGACAGCATGCTGCATACCTTCAGCAGTTGCATCCTAGGATTTCAGGATCTTTTGTGTTAAAACTCTCACCCATGCATTCAACAAGGGAGACTCCAGTCAAAGCAAGGCTGCAGCACTTCCTGTCAATAACCTCTGCTGTCAATAACTTCTGAAGAAAAGGATTTTAAGTTAAGGCTACTTCAGTTACTGCTGTAAGAGTTTTTGTTACTATGCCTTTAGCAACAAGTAACTCATGGGTAAGCAAAGAACTTCCATCCTTAGTTTAAGAAGAGCCACTGCTCCACAACCATGGCTCTTGGGTCATCCCGAATGAGAGCCCCAGTCTCACCCCAGACTCTGTTGGTGAAGATCTCCAGGCAGAAGTGCTTCCTGATCACCACACCAGCAGTACAGGTTAACAAAACAGCCTTCCTGTTGAGCAAGAAAATCCAAACCAGCAAGTTTGGAAGTCCCAAATAATCTCATCTCTTTCCCCAATTAAGGCAATGTTTTTGCATCTGTGAGCTTGATTATCCCTGAGAAAGGCATGTTGGCATAGTTAGTTGTGGCTAAATCAGCATCTTTTCCCCCCTAAGATAAATATTTGTTCCTATAACTTGCATTTGGGAAGCCATTTTACACCTGTAAACACCTTACAATGCATTCCCTTCTGTGGGGCTTTCAAAATATCCAGTGTGCTCACCACAAGCATCTCTTCCCCAGCATCATGCCTTAGCAGAGCTGCCTCATTGACTGCCACCTGTACAGTCCCAGAGCCTTCAAACAGAGAAATGCAGTCTAATCTGGCAGCTCCTTCAATTCTTGGGTAGACCATCAGTAAAGGCCGAGTTGGCGTGACTTGATAGTGACTAGAGGCAAGAGTTTTACTTGTCAAACAGATTATTTGAAAAGCCTGGTACAGATATGGGCCCCTACAAATGCTCTTCTACTACACTCCAGAAGTTCACTCCTAATTGCTCTTGTCTCCTAAGATCTGAGCAGACACCTTGACCAAAAGCTATATGCCAGCCTGATTGTGTTTGTATGGTCAAATACAGCCAGCTCCTCTTACAGATCAGGATAAGTGTGGCTATTCACACCATGGAGAAAGTTTCCCAAAGCCTCCTGCAACACATCAGATAAGCTAGAACCTCCTTCCCATGGTACACGGATAAACTTGAACCTTATCTCCTGAAAACACTGCACGAAGTCACACGCGAAACAGCGGGGTTCTCTGGGGTGAACTCAATTCTCCTTCACCATTCTGAAAAAGAACCAGTTGTTCTCCTGGTTCCCATCCCTGGCTGAGGCAAGGAGCCTGCTTCTGGCTGCCGCGACCTCCTCCTGATTTGCCATGCAAGGAGCTGCCATGCTGTGGTTCACATTAATTCACAGGCTGGCTGCTCAGCCAATACTCCTCCACACATCCCCATCCACCATCAGCAGGAGGACTCTGTAATTGTAGCAGCTAGAACATAATTAAAAAACCTGTTTAGTTCTATTTAGGACAATATTTAGACATCCTCCTGCAAGTTGAGCTTACATAATACAGGCAATCCAGGAAGATGCACACCTGATCTGTATGCATTTCTACCTCTAGGAAAAGATGCTACTGGCTTGCAAATACCATGTTAATCATATAGTGCAAATAAAGGAAATTAAAAGCAGTTCTTACACTTCCAGTTTCTTTCCAAATTCCCAAGCCTCTCTGTTACTCTCCCACACACTGCTATGGGAAATAATTTAACAGAGCAAGTAAATGCAGAAGCAAAGAGGTAAAAGCAATGCATCTCCAAGTGAGGAATGCAGGTGTGGCGCTTCATCACTACAACTTCTTGTAACATATGAAGACTGAATCCCACCAGAAACCTAGTTTTGAGACTTGTGCAAGCCATCTGGCATTTCTTCTGCAGAAGGGGGATCTCAATACTGAAACTTCTTATCGCTCCAACCAAGCCTTGCTTGCATGTGGTTTGCTATTTGTCCTAGATTGGAAAACACTGTTACTTTTACTCTTGCGAAAGCAAAGACAGAAGTCCTTTGTCACAGCTTCTGCAAGACAAAAGTCTCTGTAGAAAACTCAACTGATACTACAACCTTGGTTTAACTATTAAAGGAGAATCTTCAACTGCACTTATTACCGACAACAAGGAATTTGGCATTTCAAGAAGCAGCAACCGAAGATATTTGCTGCACAGGCTTCTGTAAGACACCTCCACACACAGCACAGGAGTTTGATTGAATGCTCACACACCTCACAAGCATGCTGATGTGGACTACCAGAGCCTCATGATGAGCTTCAATTAAAGCAGCCTGACAGTTTCAAACAACTTATTAGCTGAAAACCTACACAGACATCCCAGTTAAATACTACAGCCAGAGACAGTACGAGTGAAGTCACACCCACAACATGCATTTCTCAGAAGTCATCCATAATCACTTGATTAATGGGGAAAAAGAGCAGCTATCTTTAAAGGGAAAAAAAAACACACCACAAAAAACCCACAAATTTAAGACAGCATTACCCAATTATAACATAATACACTACAAGAGCATTCAAATGCAAAAGGTTTTCTTTTTGGAAAGCAAAGGGTAAGAGAATCAGTTTTTCACACAATGACTTCCTTGACAATCCTTATTTCCAGCACTTTCCTGCTACCACCCAGCACTCATCTAACAAGGAGGCAATTTTGTTCAGTGCTTTAAGCCCATCTTCAAAGCTGTCAACTGAAACCATTCACCAGAGCATCAAACCAGCAATGCTAGAGCACAGCAAAACACAGGGTACACACTAATTAAGTTCATTTCAAAGCATGCTTCTTCACTAGCTACAAGAGCTTGAAAGGTGGGGAAAGCACAATGTTTAGAGAATCTTCTTTCCAACCCCAAATCTCTCATATTAGAAAGCACCCAGATGAATAGCAGTTCCTAACTACAACCTAGCCAAACACCACTGAAATTATTCAACACAGCATTTTGTTAAAATGAATACAAATAGCTTTTGCTGTGTTGAAAACAAGTCAGATGAACACAAAGTCTCACTCAAAGCAAAGTACGATGCATAGCTGGGTTTGGAGAGAAGCAACAGATGCAAAAGCAGAAGACTGCACATCCAAAACACAGTAGACTTTTAGCATCCACACGTTTCAATACGGAAACAATTTATGGGCCTCTCAAGCAGCAGATCAAAAACAGCTGGGAGTTTTTCAAAACTAAGATAAATTAGACCTTATCCAGTGCAAGGGGACTGGAGGTCCTGTGACACACCTGCCCTGCCACACCAAGCACATTCCCAGCCTATCTGGGCTTCATACCGACTCGAAGGTGAAAAAGCAAACTGTCCAAATTGACAGCTGAGGAATGAATAGGAACACCACCATCTGATGCCTGAAGCTTCACTACATTTATCATTATAGAAAAAAAAGCATTGGATCCAAAGGATCATCTGGTCTATTAAAACAAACGCACGACTCAAACAAATCATTTTCTCAGCTGCCAAGTGCTTTCTTTAACACGCTATCAAGGACTATTTGACTGCTCACATTTTTATGAACTGAAGTGGTAGCTGCCTTATTATTTCAGTTCTCCTCCAAATATGAGCAGCTGGAATATTTTGTGATTGCACAGACAAGTAGTTCCAGGGTCTGTTGCTTACAGTATTTTCTAACACTCAAGCATGACAAGAATCTTTTTAGGTTCCTTCCAATAACATTAAGCATGGAGAAAGAAAACATACATCCATTTTGTGAACATAGGTGATCTCAGAGGCAAAGTACTCAATAGAAAGTGAAGCACTTAAGTCCAGAGAACATCAGGAAGCAGTGCAGCGTTACACCCAGAACAGCCAGAAAGGAAGCGAGCAAAGCCCATTCTTTGCTAGAAGTGTGTATATGTACCCTATTAGGAAAAACAAACAACAGAAACACCCTACAGGAGAAGTCAGTTCTTTAAATCTGGTTATGAGGAATTATCTCAAACCTACTGCATCAGTGGAGGTTTGCAAGCATTGTTGCACAGCTGACTGTTCCCTCCACAAGTCTTGATATACCAGAAATTATCAGTGCAGTAATCCAGAGAACTAGTCTGGGATCTGTACCATTTCTGATGGCAAAGTATATCAGCTTTACACTGCACTGCAAAATTCCTGATCTCCTGTTCTTCCCTCAAGAGAACTTCCCAGGATGTTACAAGAAATAAACTCAACTTCTCAACAACTCAACTTCTATACCAGCGTGATCTCAGAAGACAATCCCATGAATATTTAGGAGTTAACAATGAATTTGCATACACTTATTGAGAATAACTCATATCATAGAATGGCCTGGGTTGCAAAGGAGCACAGCGCTCATCCACTTCCAACCCCCTGCTGTGTGCAGGTCACCAGCCAGCAGCCCAGGCTGCCCAGAGCCACATCCAGCCTGGCCTTGAATGCCTGCAGGGATGAGGCATCCACAGCCTCCTTGGCAAAACATGACCTGAAGTCACATAAATGATGTATGCCTGAAGCTTCTCCTTTCTAGGAGCTCAGAGATTCCAGCCTCCAGAAGATTCCCACTCTACAGCTTTCTGTAACCCCATCAGTGCCTGCCTGAACAAGGGCTCTGCAGTACCAGCACCCAGATGGGAAGGCGCTCCACTCTCACTGATGCACAGTCAGCCACAAGCAAGACTGCTCACACACAGAAACAAGCACATAAACCCTAAAGCCACAGAGCAGGCTCGCCAGCAGTCAAATTCATTGGAGGATCAAAGTTCTCCCATAGCTCACACAACATGAACCCCAATGGTCTATAGAACTGAAACCAAGTTTAAAGCCATACATAGTTGTCTCAATCTCCTTCCTCCCACCCCCTCCCCCCCTTTTTTTTTTTTTTAAATCCAGTACCCACAGTTAGTCAGCACACCAGTACAATTCTTGCTCACTAGCTTCTGCAAAACAAGCCACACCATGTGTTTGTCTCTAAATATCTACATTCCTTTGATTTCGGAGGCAAGGGAGCACCATGCATCAAACTGAACCAAGGAAACAGGACCTGTTTCAAGCATTATCTCCCAAAGCACAGGCTATGACTCCAAACAGTATTACAGGAGTTACAAGCAGCATTTGCAAGCCAAACGGAAAAGCAACTGCACAAGTAGAGCTGATGATGAAACTGCAGTTGGAAGTAGCTTCCCCAGCAAAGTACATCTGACAAGAGCTAGTTCAGACACACAGAAATCAAGTAACACATTAAGCTGACTGGCTCAGGAGATTCCCTGTCACCCTCATCAGCTTTTATACTTGACATTCCAATGGGGCACCAGGGCCATAAGATGCTGTTTTCAACTGAACAGAGGAGCACGTGATGCTAACAAATGCCTCATTACACTGCTCTGCTAGCAGATGAGGACGTACAAATACATATATTATAATATATATAATACCTATAGATAATCATACATTTGTAAAAGCTCAGGTATCTGCAGAACATATATGTACACCTTTTCTCCCTTGCCTACCTAAATAGACTGCATGCATGTTAGAGCAAACAAAGAGCATATTCCTTCGTTACCCTGTCAGTACTCTGGCATTATACTTGTAAAACCCTATCTGTTTAATTCCTGTTAGCTATTCTACTTTCCTCTACAGCTCTATCAAAAGCAGAGGGAAGAGCTTTGGCATTTGTTTCTGTTACACAGAAGTCTCCTGTAAGAGATGCCATCGCTCTACCACCTCAGGAGGTAGGAGAAGATGGTTAAAAAAACAAGTACAGAAATACATTGCATCAGCCTGTTTTAACATCTTATGTCTCTAAAACTGTCAAGTGCATCTTTTGGAACTGCCCACTATAACATAACAAGCCTGAAGTCTACTAGAGAAATATTCACATCTGGGCAAATCCCAAACAAGCTTCTCCTTCTGGATTTTTGGACTGATTTACAGCCACTGGGAAAGTGTGACTTCTGCCCTCTGACAAAACTAAAGGCTTATATTAAGTAACACAAAATGCCAATCTGGGATTTGAACTGAGCTTGTACACAAGAAGAAGAATCACGAGGCTGCAGAACTACAGGGGATGTTATCTGGAATTCCCAAGACAAAGTTTCAGACTGTCTCTGAAAAGCTGGTTTTCCAGGAAAAACAGACACTGATTCTTCCAGGATGACTTTTCCACTGAAAAAGCAGAGAAAAGCTGACATAGCAGCAGTATGCATCACAGTAACTCAGTTCTATACACAGAACATCACAGAACGGCCTGGGTTAAAAAGGATCACAATGCTCATCCAGCTCCAACCCCTTGCTGTGTGCAGGTCGCCAACCAGCAGCCCAGGCTGCCCAGAGCCACATCCAGCCTGGCCTTGAATGCCTGCAGGGATGGGGCATCCACAGCCTCCTTGGGCAACCTGTGCCAGGGCCTCACCGCACAACACTTAAGGTTTTTCTAGTAACCTACTCACTGTCAGCTACTTCCACCCAAAGGCATTTCTCTCCCTTCCATTTACAACACAATGAACACATTTACTATACTCAGATTTTCTTCACAGCCACCTGGGTCAGGCCCTAAGACACAGCCCTGGCTGCCTGCAGGGAACACAGCACTTCTGCACCCAGACTGCCTCAGTCTGGTTAGCAGCAGTGACAGCACATCTGTGTTTGTTCCCATTCACTCAAGGCTGACATCGCACAATTATTACAAGCAGTAGAGGTGAAGCCACGGTAGTGACAAAGAGAAGAATCAAAAGCAAGGAATTTCATAAGCTAAAGAGCCAGCAAAGCATGATTTCCTCTGGGCAACATGACTTGCAGTTGGATCCCTTCTTTGTCTACTAAGGTGACAGCTCCAATTGAACAACTTCTGCAGCTGCGAGGCAATCACAGTCACGTGGATTCCCTGATGTCTAACGAAGCAGGGGGAGTGGTGGGCTGATTTATGTCACAGAGTCTCCTCAATAGAGCACAAACAGCATCGAGAGGCTGTGGAATAAAAATCAGTTCAATGACATCCTTCATTTCCAGTTACAGACTACAGCCTCACCTGCCACTACCTCTTTCAGTAAATCACTGAGCATTCATCAGAGGCAGATGGAAAACGACTGCAACGCAGAGCCAACAGTGCCAGCAGGTTGAGGATGTGGTGTCCTCCAGCAATGAGACTGCCTCGGCAGCAGGGGAGCAGCAGCCATCTTGCACACTGCCTCCATCTGTCTGGGTCAGCATCCTGATCCTGCCTATACCCCATGGCTGCCCATCACAGTCTAAAGGAGGCATCAGACCCTCGAACAGTCTGTCCCATTGCACCTAAACACTACCAGGCACTTTTTCAGCCAGAGGGTGGTGAGGCACTGGCACAGGTTGCCCAAGGAGGCTGCGGATGCCCCATCCCTGCAGGCATTCAAGGCCAGGCTGGATGTGGCTCTGGGCAGCCTGAGCTGCTGGTTGGTAACCTGCACACAGCAAGGGGTTGGAGCTGGATGAGCATTTTCTGAATATTAAAAAGCATCATACATGTGTGCAAGCCACCGATTTCCTCATTTAATTGTTTTGCTGCCTTAACTTATGCACAACAAACTGATTTTTAATGCGTTTCTCCAACCCAACACAGCACAGAGCATCTCACTTTTTACCATGCAACATATTCATAGCAAACTTCATCAATTCACAAAACCGAGACGGCTGTTTCTTCTCAACTGCCATCTCTGCCCAAAACTTACAAGTCAGCCAATATTCTTTTCTGGCTGGGATCTGAATAGAGCCTGCAGTTGGAATTCAGCCAACCCAAAATCCAGTTCCTTCCTTCCTGCCTGCCTGCACTGGCTACAGAATGCCCAGAGGAGAAAGAACAAATCACTTTTGCCACAGAAAGATCTGCTTACCCTTTAACAAAGTATTATTTTTACACACTGCTGAGAGATTTCCAGTAGGTAAAGCTTTAATATAAACTTCTTGGAGAAGACTGGTCTAGGGTGCAAAGTAGCAATACGTGATCAGAGGCCAATTCCTGAAGTCACATTGCGTATAATAAACCTTGAGCTTGACTAAGACCCTGCTAATCACTTAAACTCCCACTATGCTTACAAAAGGTACTGTACTTTATATTTTGTAGTCCTCCTGAATCCTTAAATGGAAAGGTATTTGCTATATTACACCAGCCCCTGCACATTGGAAACTCACAACTTGAGTGCTATATATCTAGTTTTACTGCAAGCATTACAGCTGGAAATGTGATTGTGCAACCAAAGAGATAAAGCAGGGCTGAGCCAGCAATGTAACAGCATTTCGTGCTCCAATGCTGAAAGTAAGGCACAAAACAGAAGTCAAACATTAAAGCTCTTCTGCTCTGACAGCAAAGAGATTGTGAAAACATTGGGGGGGGGGGGGGGGGGTGAAGAAAAGAAAACAAGGAACACATTTACAAGTGCTTTAGGGAAAGCTGTGTTAGTATTTAAATGGGTGCAGGGGTTCACTTCCAGACATGGTTATTTAAGAAAACCTTCTGGAAATATTGAAAAAAAACAAGTGTACATCCCTAAAAACAAGTGAGCAGCTTGTGTTCTGCACCCCAGCAGCCTGATCAACACATCTGAAGAGAAATCTCACCATAGACCATAAAACCGAAGCTTGCACAGATGCTGACCACAGAACCATGTTCCTGGAACTGCTGGGAATGCCAGCATATCCCATGGGCAGCTGGGCCATCTGAAGGAGCCTCTCATCTTTCAGACTTTGCCTGGGTCCCATGAAGATAAGCTGAAGACAAAAAAAGGAGTAAAAAAAGCCATGCAAAACCGATCTGTTCAGCTATTGCCAAACTTCCTTTTCAGATTCAGCTCTGATGGAAGGAGTTACTCAGCTGCTCACTGTCAAACTAAGTCTGCACCCTCTTGATCTGCCCTAAGATCAATTTGCTTAATTCGCTGCTATGTTTTGGCCAAAAACTTCTGAGGTATTGACAGTCCACTTAATGAAACCTTCCATCAGAATCAGATTAGGGAACACTTACGAATGAGTGGAAAGTGTTGCACTTGAGTCAGCACTTAAGTCCCAAATGCACACAGATTAAGAGAACCCCTTGAGAGCAGCCCTGCAGAGAAGGACTTGGGGGTCCTGGGGGGTGAGAAGCTGGACATGAGCCAGCAGTGTGCACTTGCCAGCCCAGATGGCCAACTGTGTTCTGGGCTGCACCAGCAGAATGGGGGTCAGCAGGGCAGGAAGGGATTGACTCCCTCTGCTCTGCCCTCACGAGCCCCCATCCAGAGCACTGCATTCAGGCCAGGGGCCCTCAGCACAAGAAAGATTCAGAGCTGTTGAAGGGGGTGTAGAAGAAGCAGTAAAGATGCTTAGCTTAGAGAGCTGGAGCAACTCTCCTACAAAGACAGGCTGAAAGAGCCAAACTTGTTCAGCACGGGGAAGAAAAGGCTCTGGGGTGAACTCAGTGTAGCCTTCCACTGCTTAAAGGGAGATTACAAAGAGGAAGGAGATTGACTTTTTACATGGGCTGACAGCAATGCAACGAGGGAGAATGGCCTTAAACTAAGAGAGGGGAGATTTAGGTTGGGTATTAGGAGGAAATCTTTACTCACAGGGCAGTGAGGTCCTGGCACAGACTGTCCAAAAAGCCATCCCTGGAGGCATCCAAGGCCATAGATGGGGTCCTGGGCAGCCTGATCCTGGCGAGGGGGTGGCCAAGGCCACAGCAGGGATTAATGGGCTTTAGGGTCCCTTTTAACTCCAGCCGTTCTGCGATTCTATGGTCAAAGCCTCTGCCCACACAACTGCTCCAGCAGCAGGGACACAGACACACACAAGGCCACAGGCTACAACAAGAGGTCATGCACTAAACCCATGAATTCAGAACTCCGTGATGCACTGGGAAACTGTTCTATCAAATATTAAGACGGAAAAAGTAATTCAAACAACCTACATGCTTGTTAGCACAGAGATAAGGACAATTACTATGAGGTAATGAAACACAACCAGACTAAAAGATTCCTCTTCAGTGCCAAACTCCTTTTTGAACCCAAAGGCCGAGATTCACAGCTGCCTGCCCTCGGGGGTCCAACGCAGACTAGAAGGAAGTCAAGCTGGAAGTACAGCAACATTTTGATTTATTAGTCAGTGTTCCATAAAAAAACATGGTGATCCATGGAGATGGACAGCATCCTGCCACAGGATGTACAGGGAAGCACAAGCTACAGCTTTAACATCTTTCAACAATTCAGCCTCTCCCATGAAGAGGCACACATGCACATTACTCCTGTTTCAAAGACTACCGCTACACCATTACTAAATCAGACAGCAACAAAGTAAAATCATGCTGCTTCATGTGAAGAAATACAGCTGTGCTTATATCAAAAGTTTCAGCCCATTAACTTCTGTGTCTAGACTAAACACTTCTTTCACTCTTCCTAAAGGCACGTGCTAGGGAGTTTGCACATTTGGTCTCCAGTTTATTTGCAATACACAAGAGGAGATTTGAGCTTTTAGATGCTTCAGTTTGTTTTGTTTACTTTCATACAGTGACTAATTGTCTTCACAGTCAGTACCGCTCTGTCCCTGACATTTATATGCCCTAAGAGGATGCACCCCATATGCCTGAAGGTTACCTGTTTGTTTAGGTATTATTCTCCAAACCGGATGGCTTTCGTTAAGTTCCTTCATGACCATTTATCAATTTACTGGATCCTAAAATGAAAACAGCATACACATTTCAAGGTGAAGAGTAACCTGAAAGCCTGCTAACCACATCATCAGTGCAGCTCAGTGTAAGGACTGCTTTCTAAAATGCAACGTTTAATCAATAAGAAAAAGATTATGCCAGACTTTCTCCTCTGCCCTCATTTTCTTCAGTGTAAGGGAGCGTTTTGCAACAGGGGTTAGTTTAACATTACAGCACTCAGAGACAGAAGTGTAGTAAGTACTTCTTGACCTTCTCCTTCCTTAAGCACACCATCAGCTGTCTTTGTTTCCTCCCTGTCCCCATTCATTTGTGGAGGCAGCACAATAAACCGACATTTGAAGCAAGTTTTTGTCTCACTGTGTGACTGGCTGCTTTAGCCTCTGCTTAACACAATTAACTGCTACAGTCAGTAACACAGCTATATTATAGTTAATGTAAGCAATAAAATGTGACAGATGAGTATTAGGTCAGGATATACAGTGTACTTAAGTCCTACAGTAAAGATGATATTGTTAAATGGAAGGGAAAAAAAGATCTCTCAGCTGAAGTAAATCACTTGCAGAAGCACAAGACGTGGCTCACTCAGTTTCCCTGCCCATCAGAGGCACAAACTCCTGCTGACAGAAGTGTGCCTAACAAGTCCTCAGCAATCAGCACTTTGATATCAGGCCTAATTAAGCTCAGCTCAAAACTTTGTTTTTAATGAATGAAACTGCTCAGCACTGCAGATGTTACCTGCGCCCGCTCTCACAGCCATCTATTCCACCTATCCAGCCTGTCTGTTGTGAAACAGAGGAAAGCTTTTAGCTCAACTGTTCTCTCTTCACCCTGACCCAATAACTGCCATTATTAAGCAGCAGCAGGCTGATCTCACAGGACTTCACAGCCCGGCCCTGGAGGAACAGAACAAAACTTAAGTGCAGAACCGCTGATATTTGCACGCACTGCTCAGAAGGCCCCTCTGTGAGCAGAAGTTACATTAATCACAGCAATGCAAGCCCCCAGTCACTTTGTCCACACTGCACTCAGAACACAGTCATTAAAACCCCACATTCTGCTGCCACACAGCCCTTCAGTAAGAAGCCTCCAAGGGCTTGGAATGTTTCTACTACTACTGTAGTGTGCATTGCACAGCCATCCACAGGACACAAAGACCCTGTGAGACAGCACTTGCTGTCACATTATAAGGCTGAATGCTAAAGTGATGCTATAGAAAGGGCACAATTGACTGGGGAGTGACAGGCTGCTCCTGCATCCATACTCCCAACAAGCTCATCTGCAGCCCTGGAAGCCCCTTCTGCTCTCAGCTGTGCTGCTTGCTTAGTGCAAGGACCAGGACCTGTTCTAGGCCACTAAGAAATAGAATTAAAAGAATCTAATCCCAAGCGTTACTTACAAATTGGTCCCTCCAAAGTATCCATAGAGCATGCAGACTCAGAAATAACCTGCAGAAAGCTACACCAGCAGCTGTCCAAAGCCCATATTTTATATCATGTGCTAATCAAAGAATTGTCACTACTCAGCAAGAGCTGACAAGTAGCTACCAACTGAAGAAGAAAGTTTCACACCTCACTGAGGCAAAGATCTGTTACATAGCAAATATAACCCTGGTACAAGTGACAGACATTTGTGTAGGCATGGAAATAACCTCTCATCTAGATCAGGGTGGCCACAGTCTTTCTTGCTAAGAGAACACAAGGAGTTTCAGCAGAAATAGGCTGGGAGTAGTGGAGGGGACAGAGAGATGGAGGTGGTGGAACATCCCAGCCTCTACTTAAAAGGTAAGAGAGACAAAAATCTGAACAGCATGCTCAGGGGAAAAAAGCATATTTAGAAGAGGTTCCTCTTCAACACAGCAATAGCATACTTAGGCAACAGACAGAAGTAAAAAGGATGCTGCATATGCTGCATTCCCATTCCTGTCCCTCAAGGTTTAGGACAAGCATGATGTAAAGCTTTTCACTGCTGACCTTGGGGCAGAGTGGAAAACAAACACCAAGTATACTTGCTGATAAAATACAAAGCACCCTGAACACAAATGAGATTTTGCTACCCAGACAACACTCAGTACACCTGGAAGCCTGAAAGCAAGTTTCTGCATGAAGCTAGGAGGTTGAACCAAATCATCCTCAATTCCACTTGCCTGGCTGACCAAGGGACAAATGAGGCAATTAGGACACGGCACAGTAACCAAACAACCCTAAGTGACATCAGAAACACTGCTACTAGACACAAAGCAAGATGTAGAATGCTCCTTCTAAGGCTACATACCCATACTAATCACAGATACTATGACACTGAGAACCAAACGAAGTGTAGGCAATATCAAGAAGAAAAACTGTCAAACCAAGGGCTAGCTCAGCCCACCTAAACACCTGTTGCCTGTATGTTTGTAAAAGCTGCTTTAAAACTTTTCTGCTGGCACTCTCAACTAATAAACCCCATCTTCAGCAAGGCAGGTTGGCTCACGTTCACCCAGCTTCTCCTTAGCCTGGAGTACACAAAAAGAAGGCTGCATCTTCCCAAAGCATCAAGTTGACATGTGCTATAACTGCTGAGAAATAATGATTAAGCAAGTTAAAGGGCAACATTAACTCCATAATAAGCGAGTATAAAACAGCCAGAAGTTCCTCACCTCTCTGGAAAAATCTGTTCTCTAGCAACCTTGCAATCACAGTTGAGAAACAGCCTGCTGTTACAATGGAGCATGAAGGAGCTTGAACAAGATACTGCTTTCAGTAGCAAAAAGCTAATCTTAGTAGCCTAGGAAGTCATTTCTAGTTTTATAGGCTTTTTTTTTTTTTTTTTTTTAATTAGAGGTAAGCAGACTTTCACATTATCTGCTTGTTTACAAATTCCAACTGAAAACAGGAAGCTAAGAATCCCTGATTCTGCCAAGGTAGGAAAGTAGCAGTCAGAGAGCAGTGAGGCACTGGCACAGGTTGCCCAAGGAGGCTGTGGATGCCCCATCCCTGCAGGCATTCAAGGCCAGGCTGGATGTGGCTCTGGGCAGCCTGGGCTGCTGGTTGGTGACCTGCACACAGCAGGGGGTTGGAGCTGGATGAGCGTTGTGATCCTTTCCAACCCAGGCCATTCTAGGATTCCACTGTCTTCTGATTCTACATGTGTGACCTACAGCCTTGCACATGCCAGAGGGAGTAGCACCACTTCCCAGAAGCACCTGATTTTATTTCTCCATAACAAGCACCCAACAGGCAGATATCTGATGCTCCGAATGGCTTTGTTTCACATAGCTTTTTGCTTCCCGTGTTTGAGATTTCTGCTCTCCAGCTTGATATCAATATTGTGATGCTGTGAACAAAGCCTATAGCTGAATACAAATCTGCATGCTGAGGAAGTCAGAAGTACTCCAAGGAATATGATAGTCACACAGAATGTTTTCTTTCTTACCATAAATGAAGCAGAATCTTTGCTCTACTCAACCACAAACAAGCTTTCATTAAGAAAACAAAAAAACTCAAGTCCATCAATGAAGTCTAATGCACATTCTAAAATAAGGTCCCAAAGCAGAACCAGAATTACCTAAGCAGCTCCAATAATGCATCTATGCCATACAGCATGGAAAGTTACAGAATCACTACAAGCCTTAGGTTTGTATCAAACAGCAAATCCACATAAGCACAAGGTAATTCTCCAGCAGGATGCCATAGCCAGGATGACCTTCCCTGCCTTCAGCCCATAAGCAGAAGCAAACAGATGCCAAGGACAAGCACAGATGCTACACTGCTTCTGCCTTCAGCAGCATGACTGGCACACTGCACCAGCCCCCCTTGCTGTGCAGTTGAAGGAGATGAACAAAAGAGTTCCAAAAAAGCCAAGCAGATAATTTAACAACTGGAAACGTGCTTAAACATAGGAAATACTTAGAGAACTTTATTTAGCTTATCAAGAAGGTAGTGATTAAGAGGAACTTGGAGCAGTCAGAAATAGCCTGTATGAGAAACAAGGGTCTAAAAATGAAAGTCTCCCAGATTAACACAAAGAAACGTGCTTCAAATCTGAATTGCTAATAGTATAGAGTGATCCATCAATGAGGACAGCTTCCCAAAAGTTAAGGCAGAATCTATCACTGTAAACATGGATCAGAATTTTACATATTTTTCTGAAAATTTCTTCAAGCAGAACTACAGCATGTCTGTTCAGAAGGGGGTCCAGTGGTCCTCATTAACCTGGCAGCAAGGTGCTGTTGCTGGGTAGTTGGACTGGATGACCTTCAGGAGACCCTTCCAACTCAAAGGATTCTATGCTGAGTTGCTTCTCTAACATCAGGGCCAAAATCCTTCTGTTGCTAGAGGTCTCTGCCTCCAAGACATGCTTCCCTGGTATTCCTGTGTCAGCTTACACCATCTTTTCAAGGCCATGCTGGATGGGGCTGTGAGCAACCAGGTCCAGAGAGAGGTGACCCTACCTATAGCAGGGGGCTGGAACTGGATGATTTTAAAGGTTCCTTCCAACTCAAACCACTCTATGATTCTATGATCTTACCATCTGAAAACAGCACACTGACACAGTGGATAAGTCTGCAGAGATGCAATCCCCTCAAGGGGATTGTTTGGTTTTCTATAGCACAGCTCTGACCACATGCAGCTCTATACAAGCAGCTACCAGACCAGCCAACCAGCTCATTAAATACCCCAATGCTCTACTGAGGTGCTTGCTACTGCATTCAGCTTCTCCTTCACAACTCCCTCCAGTCCCATGTTCCACAAAGCATTTAATGGAACACTGCTCTGAAGGGACTTCAAATAAAGGCTTTAAAAAAATAAAAATAAAATGACTGCGGATGCTTCCACTTCATCAAAAAGTCCACAGCCCTCTGTGAACAGATGATGTTAGGAGCAGATGTACACAACCAGATGATCTCTTCTTTACCAGCCATCTTGACCTGTCTGGCTTGATTTATATAAACTGCTTTTGCTCACTACAACACAGATTATGTAAATCTCAAGAAACCCTTCACCAAACAAGAACTGCCACACTACTTGCAGATGAGCAGCCTGCAGAACACAGCAGCACATCCTGGTGGGAGAACCACCTCCTGCCAAGGGAACACATTCCCCTTGACGTTAACACCAGGAACAGAAGAACCCCACTGCAATACTGCTAAGGCAGAGCAAGAACAAAAGAATCACAGGATCACCATAGAATAGCCAGGGTTGGAAGAGACCTCAAAGATCATGAGGCCCACCAACCTCCACATTTCATAGCAGCCCAGGCTGCCCAGGGCCCCATCCAACCTGGCCTTCAACACCTCCAGGGATAGACGGGGCATCACAGCCTCTCTGGGCAGCTGTTCCAGCACCTCACCACTCTCATAGCAAAGAACTTCCCCTTGACATCCAACCTCAATCTCCCCCCCTCAACTTCAAACCATTTCCCCTTGTCCTGCTGTTATCTACCCTTTCAAAGAGTTGATTCCCCTCCTGTCTGCAGGCTCCCTTTAGGTACTGAAAGGCAATGAGGTCACCCCGCAGCCTTCTTTTCTCCAGGCTGAACAAGCCCAGCTCCCTCAGCCTGTCTTTGTAGGGGAGGTGCTGCAGTCCCCTGATCATCCCTGTGGCTCTCCTCCAGACCCTCTCTAACAGCTCCCTGTCTTTCTTGTATTGGGTGCCCCAGACCTGGACACAGCATTCCAGATAGGGCATCACGAGGGCAGAGTAGAGGGGGACAATCACCTCCCTGCCCAAAAGATGAAAGTTTTACCATATCAAAAAGAGAGGTCTCAGCAGCTCACCAGGTAGGCCAACTCCTTTGTTCATCATCATTCTCCCCATCTAATTTACAAGTCTCACAGCTCCAGACAGGTTATGACGCTGATGAATGACTTCTATGTCATTTTTTTCCCCCTTCTTTTTTAAAGCTACGTGGTATCTCAAAACAACTTTTTAAAATTAGCTGTGAGGTCATTCTAACCGTTTAAATCAAGCGGGTATGACAAGAGCTGCAGTGCCAGGCTTCTGCATTTTACAGATCTCCGTTTCACTTCGAAGAGAGCAGATTTACGCCTTCTTAATTACACCGAACTCCAGATTGCGTGCTTTTAATACAAGGCAGGTATTAATGCATGTATTTTTAACGCTGCCCAACAGATGCTTGCTATGTTCTGAGAATTTCTAGTTGCAAACACTGAGTCACCAAAGAAGAAAACAGTAAGTTTGTGTTACCCAGGCTGGATGTGGCTCTGGGCAGCCTGGTTGATGACCCTGCACATAGCAGGGGGTTGAAACTCAACGATCACTGTAATCCTTTTCAACCCAGGCCATTCTATCATTACTTACAGGTTAAAACACCTCACGGGAAAGGTAGCAATCGGCTTTAACGGCGTTAAACGGCTCTTCACACACCGAAAACGTAATTAGCGAAGTCACGGCATTGCCCCCCGCCTGTCACGCCTCCATCACAACGCGTCTGGCGGAGGGGAACGGCGGCACTCCGCATCCGCGCTGCCCACAAAGGCACCGAGAGCACAGCTCAGCCCGCAGCCAGCCGCTTCGCACTGCAAGGACGAGATGCGCGTTTTCGGCAGCAGCCGGCTCTCAAATCCAAAACCCACACCGCACGAAGTTTATTTCATCTTCTCGGCGTTCCAACGCGCGGCGGGGAGGAGCGGGACCTCGGGCAGGAGCGATAAGCGGAGATCGGTGCGTTTCCACACGTTAAGATCACAGCCAAAACATCCCGTACTTCTGTTACTTTCAGCCGCAGCTGAAAACAGCGAAGCCACGGAGAGGAAAACACTTCCAGCTGCGCACAAAAAGCCTCCGCGGCACAACAGCAGCCCCGATGTAATTAAAGACCCGAGGTGACACGGCGTTGCACCGCACCATTGTTAGCGGCGGGGCCGCGCAGCCCGGCTTACCCTCCATTTTCACGAGGGAAGCAGCTCGCACGGCTCTTCACGAGACTGAGTCGGACGCTTCGCCCTAATGGAGTTACTTCCACTGGAGCCTCGGAGCCCCTTCCCCCTTCCCCCTCCCCGCTCTCCTCCTCCTCCTTCCCTCCCCATCAGGACGGCCCGACCGCAGCGCTCACCCCAGCACCACCAGCTCCCCGTACTTGACGGGCTCCTTGTTCGGGGCGCAGTGTTCCTCCTGGCTGGGGGAAAACATCGGGGCGACCGCCACCGAGATCACCCAGCGCCGGGTGCAGCTCCCGAGCGGGTTCCGCGCTGCGCCCCGCACTGAGCCGGCGGTCGCCCGACCGCGGACACTACACTCCGAGGGTCGTACCAAGTGCTGGAGGCGGGGGGGTGGGTAGGAGGAGCCAAGCGGCGCCCTCGCGCCCCGCTCTCGTTCACCGCCTGCGGAGGGGGCGCCCCCCGCCAGCACCGCCCCTTCGCCTCGCCGCGCCCCCCCCCCCTCCTCCGGCCGCGAGTGGTACGGCCCGGCTCTGTTATGTAAACATAGAGTAAAGGGGACGGGGCCGCTCTTAAAGGGGCCGCGCTGAGAGTTAGCGGGGGCGGGGCTGCGTGGGGAGGTGGGACCGCGTCTCTAAGTGGGGGGTGTCCAGAGTCAGTGTGGTGTGGAAGGAGCTGGTTTGGAGCTCTGGTGGCAGTAAACCCAGACTTTCTGTGGGCTTACACCTCAGCTGCACCCAGCAGCGCGGCCTTCCTTCCATTCCCTCCAAACCCAGCAGGAATCAGCCCCCAAATGGTATTCGCTCAGCCAGGCTCGAGCTCTCTGCTCCAGGAGCAAGGAAAAGTCATTGTGGTCTTCACCCAGAACCTTCCCTGAGCACAGAGCAGGAGTGGGCCCGGCTTCTCCTGCCCAGAGCTTTCCCATGGCTGAAATCACATTTAGCTATTAATTTTCACAGCGACGCTATTTTTCTGCCATCCCTGGTGAAGAGGTGAAATGGAAAAAGCCAGCCAATCTCACAGGGCTGCAGAATGGAGATCTTCCCAGGGGCTGTGCGAAGAAGACAAGGTTTTATTAAAGACAGAGAGCTGAATTATTACGGATTTATCTTCTTTATTGCCCTAACAAAATAGAAAAGAAAGCTGAGCTGTAAGTCACTGTCGAAGAAAACAAATACAGCCTGGAAAACAGTGAGAAAAACAAACCTCCTGGCTGCATCCTCTTTAAGTTCTGCCCCTTCTCCCCCCGAACACAAGTCCTTTGCTTTGCTTTTACATGGCATAAACAAACTTAAATTGTCTTCCAAGAGGCGCTCCGACAGTTCTTAGCTCAGGTTTCCTGTAAGCCCCAAAGCCCTGGATCAGGTTGGGTTTATGGCATTTTCTGCTTCCCAACAACCGCCTCGTGGGGATGGAGGAAGGACCTTGAAGGTCTGGTTTAGTCTGTGTTCTTTCTTGTTTTCTAGCACCTTTTGGAGACTTTATTACCGAAGCACTGGTTTTCTCCCTGCATCTCCCAAGGACCTACTGCTCCCAGCACCAAAAACCTGCTTTTAATTTGCTGGTGAGAGCAATGAAGCAGAGATGGAGCAAGGAGCTGCCCCACGGCTCCACATCCCCCACAGTCACAGCCACAGCACTGACGCTTCCTACAGCCCCAAACATTCCTCTTCGCAACGGGAGCAGAAAAAAAGGAGCTGCATTTCTCCCCAGATCTATTGAAATAATGGAGAAATGTATCTACAGCCACGTTTGCACAGGGAGGTGGTGGAGTCATCGTCCCTGGAGGTGTTCAAGTGCCATAGAAATGTGGCACTGGGGGACATGGTCTGTGGGCATGGTGGGGGTCAGCTGGGGTTGGGGATCTTGGAGGTCTTGTCCAACCTTAGTGATTCTATTATGTTTAAATTGAATATATCTTGTTCTCTCGCCTTCAGAATGTCTCCACGTGGCAGCTTTTTTGGGGAGCATCCTCCAGTTTTATTACAGCAGCTTTCTGGCCAAGGTGCATCTTTCAGCAGGAATATCCAGCAAAGCCAGGAAGGCATTAAAATCAGTGTCCGAAGAAGAATCCCAAGCACAAAGAAATAGTGCATACCCATTTGTTTTTAAAATGTAATAAAAAAAAATATATTTTAAATACGGGAAGATTAATAAGGCTGTAATTCAGCAAAGTGCTTGCAGATGTGCTGGGCTCAGAGTAAGTGCTTCAGCGCTTTCATGATTCGGGGCTTAGGGACTGAGCTTGAAATGTAGAAAAAGTACTGAAAGACATAATTTGCTGTGTACCTGTGGCTTGTGTTGCACACGAAGCTGACAGGACACACATCAGGTCTGGTGATATACTGGTGCGCAGGTTTCCGTTGCATTCCTGTGCAACACCATGCTGTGTAATGGTCCTTGATTCACAGAAACACCAAGAATTTAGAAGGGGAAACAACATGAGGAAGAAAGTGGAAGAGTGAAAAGCATGACACGATTTCAAGTCTCGCAGCAGCAGCTTAAGAATGAGTTACAGGCTTGGGATTAACACAGAGCAGTCCTCGCTAAAGGCCCTACCAGGTTTTAACAAAGCAAGGTAGTGAAGCAGCAGAGTTGAAAAAGCAGCTATCAAATAACTGTATCTAAGCAGGGAAAAGAGAATAAAGCATAAGCAGCATCGAATACAAAACCACAACAAGAAAAGCTGAAAGGATGTTACAGAAATGCTTGCCAAAGGCAAAGGATTTTAAAGAGATTCAGATATGACAACATTGAACAAGTCAATATGGATTCATAGGGATGCATCTGATGAGCCTGATACACTAGGGAGAAGGCAACAGCATCTTTTGCAGACAGAAGTCAAAGTTTATAGTATGTTCACACCCTCTGAAGCAGCCAATGAACATGATCACGTATCAGGATCTCATCTGAATTTTGCCACATAAAAGCTCTGAAAGAAATAAAAGTAGTGTGAAAAAGGAACAAAGTATGTCATGGCTTAGCAGCTGGCTGCAAGAGAATTGGGAGGCTTGAAGCTCTTCTTTTTGTGGTGAGGTCACTGCTGGGACATGGTGGTGCTCTGGGGGACCTTGGCCAGGCAGCTTGCTGGTAATGGAAAACTTTGCTGAGAAGCCAAAAATTTTAAGCTGACTGCAAAGAGTCAGCAGAAGACCTAGCAAGAAAATGTCCAGCTAAAGTACATAGAGAAGATGACCTTAGCCGTATCTACCTAATGACTGGCTCTAATTGAGCTATTATCATTCAGGAAAGACATCCTGAGACTTTACAGTCACTATAGGTCCTTCTCTTGTAGTGTTAGCCCAGAGATCAACAGAAGTCTAAAAGGTGAATAAAATGTGCAAAGGAGCCCTTGTACTTAAAACATGTCTCTGCTTCCAATGTCACAGGTACTCCTAGGAAAACCTGTTCTGTCTCTGGACAGATGGTCATCATCCTTCTCCGTGGGGTAAAGCCAAGGGCATTGCTCTGCTCTGTGCTCACCAGCTCTACCATCTCCCCTTCAGTGAACAGGGACACCTCCAGCTCCATCAGGTGCTCAGAGCCCCATCCAGCCTGACCTTAGGTGTCTGCAGGGATGGAGCACCTCCCCTCTCACAGCAATGATGCTCCACACTCGGGGAGGCCAGAGGAGCAGCCATGTCCACATCTACGGAGCTACATTCAACCAGCCCATAAATCAAATGGACCTCACGCAATGGACGTGAGGAGAATCCCAAATCAGTGCAGGACGTAAAGCTGGGATGCAATGGGAACTCTGTTGTCTCATAGCAGCAAACCTCAGACCCAAACCTTGCTCAGTTTGCAGCCACTTAGGGATTTCACCCACCAGCAATGCAAGAACACCCACAGAGCCACTTAAAACTGAAGACCATTTTCACATATTTCTGCTACAGAGAATGAAATGCGATTTAGAAATTACTGCATATTAAAAAGGAGCAGTCCCCCAGCTGCTGTTCCCACTTCAGATATCCAGCTGCAGATATCCAGCATCCTGCAAAGCTCCAGCACAATCCCACGAGTGTCACTCTGCAGCAGGGTGCAGCTCCCACACCCTTCTTTCCCTGCATAGTTTTGTCATGCTGCTACGTGCACATGGTCTTAGAGGAAAAGGGGAACAGCATTTGGCTGAGAACAGTAGGATCTATGGCTAATAACTACTCAGGAGTTCAGATTTCCCTGGCAGTAAGAACTCACAGTTAATGTTTTCTCCCCTCGTTAAGGGAAAGAGAGCTGGGTCGGAGCTGGGTATGTTAAAAGCAGCATTTGGTCTGCAAAGTATATACATCAGTAAGGTCTTATAACTACCTCCTAGCATCTGATATTCTTTTGATTACTGTCATTCAGTAAGCGAGCGCATTGCCAGGCCTCCAGGCTGCCTTCAGCCTAGTTAGGGCTGACCTTGGCAAAAGACTGGAAACCCCAAAACCTTGACATCCCAGCATGAGAAAAAGAAAAAGAAAGAAGCAAAAAAAACCAAACAAAACTCCACCGAAACCAAACAACAGGCGGGCACAGATGTCAGGAAGATGCAGCAAAAGGAACAATGTCCTGCAACATCCTGTTGGGTCGCTGTGCGAGTGCAACCCCCAGCACTGCCTTCCTCCCAGCCGTGAGAAGCCTGTGTGCTTGTGGATGCTCTCCTCTCCCACGCCTGCACGCTGTGGGCAATTATGAAGTCGTTAGCTCTGTAAGCTGAAAGGATCGCTGTTGTCAGGATCGGCTGAGACGCCGGTTCACTTGTCGTTATTATGGGCACTTTAGCAGATGGATGGCCAAAACTGTATTTGCAGCAATGAGGTAATGACTGAGAAATGCAATTCTGGTAGCCCCCTGATTGCTGCTGGCTTTCACTGGCATCATTAGGAGATGAAGATGCTTCGTACCTCAGCAGACAAAGCAGCTGAGTTATTTCAGGGAAGGGTGAGAATTCCTCACCTTTGGGTCTGCGGAGTAGCAGAGAGTTGCCAGAGTCACGTTAAGCTGGGGAAGATGTTGTACAAGAACTACGGAAGAAGCTCTGAAATGACCACAAAACTTTCTTCTTTTTTTTTTTTCTTTCTGTCATTAGGGGACACAAAATAGATGAAAAGAGGCTTTGAGTGGAAAGAAAATCAACATGGCTTCAATTAGTCATATACAGCATATATTCAACCAAAGAAACCAAAAATATGTTATAGAAGGAAGAACAGGCAACCACTTGGGTAGCTTAGTGGGCATGATGGTGATAGGTTGAGGGTTGGACAAGGTGATCTTAGAGGCCTTTTCCAACCTTAAGGATTCTATGACTCTACAATAAAAATCATCATCTACCTTTTGGAATGAAGAACATCCCATTTCAGATGGTTTAGTCAAAATAAAGAGTCCAGTCATAGAATCATAGAATCAAAGAATGGCTTGGGTTGGAAGGGACCTCAAGGATCATCAGTCTCCAACCCACAGGCTAATACTAGACCAGGCTGTCCATCCAGCCCAGCCTTGAACACCTCCAGGGATGGGACGTCCAGTCATTTTTACATGAAAGGAAAAGCACTTGTATCAATCTGGATAGTGAGGGCCATGGACACCTCCCATGTGGAGGATGAGGTCTGACTGCTCCAGGCAGCTGACTGAATAATAAAAACATAGCAACATACAACCATTAAGGTTGGAAAGGATCTCCAAGATCCCACGTCCAACCCTGCCCACCCCCACCATGCCCACTGCCTATGTCTCAGTGCCACATTCCCACAGCTCTTGAACACCCCAAGGGACGGTGACCCCACCACTCCCTGGCAGCTGTGCCACTGCATCACCACTTTTTCAGAGAATAAATGTTTTCTAATATCCAACCTTGTGCAACTTAAAACCATTACCTCTTGTCCAATTGTACAGCAAAACACCCAAAAATGCCTCCAGGAAAACACACACAGACCATTTTCTTCCCCTGCAAGCTGTGAAACCCTCTGCTCCCCGGCACATGACGGAGCTGTCGATAGGAACACACTGACATCTTCCCAAGGAAGAACAGGATGTGACAGCCCTGCAGGAGCTACGCAGCGTGGTTGGTTTGGTGTTGGGAACAGATGGGAGCAAAGCCACAGGGAGCCGCTTTGCTCCGGAGTTGGCCCAATGTGTGAACCAGCAGTGGGCTGGACCCAAGACTGCCCCATCTGCAACAGCCAAAACCTCGCTGAGCTGCTGCCTGCTGCCCCTGTACATCTTCACTCTTGCCCGTCAATAACTTCAAGATGCAAATGGGGCATATGGAGGCTGGAGACAGCAAAACAAAGGCAGGGGCCACGGGCAATTCACAGGATCAGAAACAGCAAGAGGTTCTCATTATGCAGAGGTCGCTGGCTGAGTGCAGTGCTACATTTAAATATTTCAGTGCGTGCTCGCCTGCATCCTCCCTGCAATGCCTGTGTGTGTATGTGCGTGCAGGCAGGAGCTCCTCCGGGTTGCAGCAGTGTTTTGGGCGAGATAAGGAACAAACAGAACAAGTGCAGATGCCCCCACATAGCACCACATGAAAACTTTAAAGCAGACCTGAGAATCTTGGGAGCTCACGGCTTCTTTCCTCCCTGTGCTTGCTTACTGATGCTTTGAGCCCTGCGTAGCGAAGATAAATGCTTCTGCATCCCCAAAGCCACGTGGGATCCATGCTGGCACCAATAGATGCTGGCCACAGGTGTTGTCCCACAAGGGTCCATCTTGGGACCGGTGCTCTTTGACAGCTTTATAAGTTATGTGGACAGTGGGATTGAGTGCACCCTCAGCAAGCTTGCAGACAGCACCAAGCTGAGCAGTGCAATTGGTACAGCAGAAGGAAGGGATGTCCCTGGACAGGCTCTAAAAATGGGCCCACAGGAACTTAATCAAGGCCAAGCATGAGGCGTTACACTTGGGTCAGAGCGATCCCAGCCATGAGCACAGATTGGAACAAGGCACCCTACCCCTGGAGATGCCCAAGGCCAGGCTGGGTGGGCCATGGGCAGCCTAATCTGGTGGGGGCAACCAGCCCATGACAGGGGGTGGCTCTGAGGTCCTTTCTAACCCAAACCATTCTGTGATTCTATGGTTCTGGTACACCCACAGTATGCTCTGGCTGTTACCTCCACCATCATCTCCACTGCACCCCCAGGACACGGCTGGCACAGGCAGGGCAGAGGGGACAACGTTGGGCATTTTTTCCCTCCTACTCCTCCTCTTTGCGAGCATGCAGCAGTGAGAGGGGACATTGTCAGCCTGCTCGTAGGCAGCACAAAGCGGTGGCTGTGCTGGCCTCCTTATAAAAATTCAAGGCTGTCCTCCTTTTTCCTGGAGGTTGCAGTGTTTTTGCACACACGTGCCTTTGTTGTGCCCACACCCTGTCCCAAAGCCCCCACAGTCAGATCAGTTCTTGCTACCAACCCGGAAAACTGCCAATTTGGATGTAATCGATCAAAACCAGGACAATTTGGGAGAAACTTTGGAAATGCATTTCTGAACAAACAAACCAAAACATAAAAATATCAGTTCTTTCTCCAGCAATTCTGCCAGTTGAAAACTTCAGCTGGAAGCACCTGCAGCCCAGTTCTCCCCCAAATCAGCGCCTCGAAGCCTATCTTTGCTGTGAGCATGGCAAAAGGGCATGATTCTGGGTTTCCCAGGAAACTACTTCACAGGTGAGATTAGGAGATTTTTGTTTTTGTATATTTTCCATGGCCACTGAGGTCCCTAGGCTGGAACTTGTGATTTTTCCCAAGTGCAGGATGGGTGCCCATTGGTACAGTTGGTAAGTATGGAGCTGGGCTTTATCCCTTAGCCACAGGCAGGATTAAGGCCCAAGAGCTCCTTCCTGCCAAAAACTGGGAGAATAATCCTGTCATAACCTATTAATATGGAGCTGTGCTGGCACTTGGCAGCAAACCACCAAACCCACAAAGTTGTGTTTAATTTGCTGTTATAGGACAGGCTGAGTCTTCTTCACTCAATTATCCTGAGCTGATCTTTCAGCAACCGCCCTGGAGAAAAGCCACCGTGCAGCTTCTCCATCCCCACATCTCCATCCTGGGTTCACCCAGATGCCTCAGAACCCCGGTCCCCAGTTTGCAGTGGCCCCACGTGCATAGCAGACTGGCAAGGGCAAGCAGGAATAACCCCAAGAAGACAGGCTGGGGAGATTATTTTGCTTCTTGCAGGTTTTCTTTCATAGAATCATAGAATTGTTTGAGTTGGTAAAGACCCTTAAAGACCATTTGGTCCAACCCCCCTGCAATGAACAGGGACATCTGCAGCTCCATCAGGTGCTCAGAGTCCCATCCAGCCTGATCTTAGGTGCCTGCAGGGATGGGGCACCAGCACCTCTCTGGGCAACCTGTGCCAGTGCCTCACCACTCTTATTGTAAAAGACTTTTTCCATATCTCCAGTCTAAATCTCCCCTCTTTTCATTTAAAACCATTTCCCTTTGGCCTATCCCAGCAGCCTCATGCTAAAGAGTCTTTCCCCTTCTTTCTTTCAGCTTCCCTTTAGGTACTAAAAGGCTGGTGCCGGGCTTTGCTTGGTGCTTTCCCATTTCCCCCTCATCCAGGATGTCATTTTTCTCTTTTCTATTTTTACCCAAATCCTTGACATCTTCAAGGCAGCAGCTTGGAGGAAATGGATTATCCCAGCAGTGGCATTGCACTGCTCTGGCCCCAAGAAAACTTCTCCTTCCCAGGGCTCACCGCATTCCTGACCTGGCTGCAGCCCTGCAAAATAGGAAACACAGTGCCCATTAGCTTTGTTCAGTAAAACTTTGTGATTAGTCACCATATCCTTCCCGTACATGGGAAACGGCAAGAAAGGAACATCTCCTGCTGGATTTGCACGTTTCAGCACACACAGCCTAGGGGACCCCATATCCTTCCATCTCATCCTGGAGGGGGGGGATCTCTGCTCAAGGCCAGGAAGCTGCTTCCCTACACCCAACATGCGGGTGATATTGCAAACAGGACACAAAGGTGCACTGAGGTATTTTGCAAACTGCAATGGGACCGCTGTTGGTGTTCATTTTGTCCCACACCTTATTCTGCAGCTACAGGGCCCAGTGCTGGTTTTTTTCTTGTGATTTTTGTTTTGCCGATTTTGATGAAAAATCAGCTGTTGGGTCCCGCTGTTCTTTTGTCTAAAACACACAGAAGTGCAGAACAACCATTGCCTGAGGAGCATTGAAAGGCAGCACTGGGAGAAACTCTAGAGCGGCTCCGCAGAGAGCTCCCACGTTCCTGAGATTCCTCTTCCAACGCTCCACAGACAGACTTGCAGTTTTATTTGCAAAAAACTGGGAAAGATTCCAAATCCGAGCCTATAAAGCCTTCCACTAAGAAAAAGGAAGAAAAAAGCCAGGAAAATCACATTTTCCCCCATAGCGGAGCAAGAGAGGCTCACAAGCAGCAAATCCTCTGCAGATGTGCACCACCAGTGTGCTGCTTCCCAGCAAGGGTGCGTGGTCCAGGAATCCAATCTGCAAGCCCAGCACTGGTTTATGTCTCTTCATCAGCAGGAAAATCCAAGGTGGGAATACACAGCACATGCTGGAAGCCCTGATGGAGCAGGGCCCCTGGCTGAGCTCTCCCACCTGTTGTTCTCACTTCTGGCTGTATCCATCCCTGTACAGCTGCTGAATTCCTTGGGTGAATGTGCACCTAGGTGTCAGAGCCTTGCAGTCACCTTCATTTCCCCCCCAAAACAGAGAAAAAAAGAAAATGGGAGCCCAATTGCATCCTGGCTTATATCAGAAATAGTGCAGCCAGCAGGATCAGGAGGTGACCATCCCTGTGTTCAGTTTTAGGCCACTTGGTACAAGAAAGACACCACTACAAGAAAAACATCAAGACTTTGGAGTGGGTCCAGAGAAGGGCTATGAAGGCTCTGGAGGACAAGGGATTCTCCCGTGTAACAGTGATAGGACAAGAGGTAATGGCCTCAAGATGTGCCAGGGTGGGGTTCAGATTGGATATTAGGAAAAGTTCATTCTCTGAAAGAGCAGTGATGCAGTGGCACAAGGACATGGTGGGAGTCACCATCCCTGGAGGTGTTCCAGGACTGTGGAGATGTGGCACTGAGGGACACGGGCAGTGGACATGATGGTTATGGGTTGGTGGTTGGACTCAGATCTTGGAGATCTTTTCCATGCTGAATGATTCTATGATTCTAATGCGGACTCAGGACTTTGTAACACACTTGGGTTTTGTTCCTTCATGTTTTACAGAATCAGAGCTGCTTAGGTTGGAAAAGACCATTAGGATCATCAAGTCCAGCCACCAACTTACCACAAGTTCACCTCTAAAGCATTCCCCTAAGTGCCACATCCACAGGGCTCCTAAATGTTTCCAAGGATAGAGATCACCATAGAATCATTAATACTGGCAACGATCACTAAGATCATCTACGTGGGCCTGTCCCAGTGCTTAACCACCCTTTCCATGAATAATTCTTTCCTAATATCCAATTTATTATCCCATCAGAGCTCAGGACAGCCATTGGCACATTGACTCCTCCCAAAGTGCCTCACTTGGCCAATTTGTGACACCAACAGGAGAGAAATAAAAACCTGACCCTATGGACACGGTGTGGTTTTTGCCTAATTTGAAACACCCCAAACACTCCTTTGGTTTGCTGGTGCAATTCTTGCAGCAATCACCTTTCAGTACGATCTGCTCCAGCTTGTTGCAGCCTCTGCTGAAGGATGGAAAGTGCTCAAGCAAAGCAAGGTGAACCCAGCAACTCTGCTGGGTTGCTTGGCCTCACCACGTAAAAGCACAGACATTGGTGTGGAGTGATCTGGCAGACCCTATTTTGCAGGCATCAATCTGTTAACAATCCACACAAAAGTACTTTGCTAAAAAGGAATGATACCATTAAGTTCACAGGTTTTCCCAAGCCAATCTTCCATTTTCTGTAATGCAGAAGCAGCCATGCACTGAGATCCATTCTCAGATCTGTAGTGAAACGCATTCGTTCAACTGTCAATAAGCCTACAGCTGCCCTTCAGACAGCCCCAGTTAGCAGTGGGTCCCCCATTATTCAGCCATGGGAAAGGACAGATGTGGTCCTGGCACAGCTCAGCCCCAGAGCTGGGAGTTGCTGTAGGGTCAGTTTGGAGGCAAGATGGAAAGCTTGCATTCTGCTGAATGGCTCGGATCAGACAGCACACTGTGTGCCCCCACAGCCAGAGCGAAACCCATGCCACTGTGCAGACAAACCCTACTGCAGATGTTATCAGGAAAGGGAATTATTTGCTACTGGAGAATGTACTTGTGCCTCGCAGCTATTCGGCTGCACAAGTATGTGGAGTATTGCCGATAACTCACCGAGGGAAGGCTGGAAAATGGATTCCGCTACGAGATAATTCTGCTTGTAGACTCTTATTTTATGTATTTCAGTTTCCTTCCTCCCTCTCTACCAGTCCCCCTCCCACCTTTTGCCATTTACATCTAAATGGGATCTTTATTTTCTCCGAGTCAATATTTAGTCACTTGTTCCCCATTCAAGCCTCCAAAGCTCAGCTTCCAAGAGCAGAGCCCCTCCCTGGGGACGGCAAGGACTGAGCAAAATGCCAGAGCTGTGCTCTGCAGTTCCTTTGGGTGCTCACAGTCCACTCTGGTCATGAGTTTTGCACATGGATTTGTAACCAGCTGAGCCAAACCTCCTTATTCCAAGCACTCAGAAATAAAAGCCACCTCCCGTATGCTGCTACCAATGGCATTTGATATTATGGAGATCCAAGACTGCATCCACCTTCAATGTTGATTACACCAGCAGATGGAAGTTCCCGTGACTTTAGATGCAAAGACACTTCCTTAAGGCCCTCCACAAACAAGGATGTATTTCTAGCTAATCGCTGCAGATCCTCTCTCTGCAGATCTATGCATTAGCTTCAGAAACAAGGAAACCTGTCCATTAATGAATTGATTTCCACTGAGATATCAGCCACTCGTTGCCCACTGTTTTCACAACAGCTGATGGAGCTCTGCTGACACTCAAGATTCCAGCACTTCTGGTCATTGCTTTTTCTTGCTTTTTGCAGCAAACCCACAATATATAAGCAGTGTTTGCTTCTGGGCTTGTCTATACGCAAAGGAGTTATTGGCTTATTGGCAGGCTGAGCTACACTCGCTGGAACACAAAGCACCACTTGTCGTTATTTTGATGAAAGCCTCTCTTAAGGCACATACTCTAACTAGATTTTATTTATGTTTGTAAATAAGCAGATACAGCAAGCAGGAAATTATATATATATATATATATATATTTAGTCTTACACCAAGCAGCACAGAGTTGTGCTGAAGCAAACACAGGTTGGATTACAATCTGTGAACACAGGAGGTTTTCCAGCTGTAGACCCAATCGTAATTTTTCAGTTCTACCATGTGGGGAAGCCCATAGGGTGCAACATTAAATGAACTTCACCTAACCTCATGCTCATAACCACACGGACTCTGGGAGGCTGCAGGCAACATCTCAGTGCCTGCCTGCTTTGCTCAGCAGAAATGTCTTCATCTCATGGGTAAACAGGAAAATAGAAATACCGAAAAGTCAGGCAGAAAAAAGAATTTGGTTTTGGCATGAGGACCCCCAAGAGATGTCCAGGGCATGGATGATCCCATGTTATCAGCCCACCCTACCAGCAGGATGGGGGTAAGTTTCCCTATGACTAGAAAAGAGCAGGAGGAGCTGGGACAGCTGCAGTTGGGGTGGTGGCCAAGGAGATGGGGAGGATCTGTGAGATGCCTACGCGTGGACATCTGGTGCATGACTGTTGGAGTCTTTGCTGTGAGCAGAGAGGATCCTGGTGAAAAGAGGAAAGAGCATCAGCATCTTTCAGAGTGAAAAATGGGGGAAAAAATAGATCTTACACCTTCTTCTCGTGGAGAGGTTTGTAGCAGACCAGAGGGAGATACACCCACCTCCTTCAGCTGAGCTCTCCCGAGAACATATGTGCCTACTCACACATCCTTACAGGCACACATATCTAATTTTGACCAAAAGTAACTCAAGTCATACAACCTACAAACACTAGGCTGGCACTTGGACCCAAGCCCTTTCTGCCTTCTAAGCCACTGACTGCAGCAGGAGAGTTTTGCATTTGGTTTTACTGCAATTCTTTTGCCTGCTGCTTTGAAAACGCATGGAGATTGAATTATATAACAGCACTATTTAAGCACTAGCAAAATGCACAATTTCATTAAACTCAGCAGTGCACCAACTCGGAGATGTAAAAAGACATCCATGTGCATTTTAACAAAGTTAAAGCCCAAAGCTTTTCATTTCATCCTAATGGATAGCAAAGGTCATTCTCCATTTGATAAATGACATCAGCATTGCTGCATTTGTCTTCTGGCTGGCAGTGCTGGATTCCTCTGAAGCTCGTGTTAATGAGATTCCTCCTACCACAGAAACGAAACGCTTCAGTGAGGCACTGGCACTGGATTTATAGCCAAAAAAACCCACCTATTCTGCATGCACACAACAGGATAAATGCAACTTCCCATCTAGCTGGAGAGGTGCCCACAGCAAATGTGCCCTGATGGAATGACGTTGTCCGTGACATAAGTCCCAAGTGTGGGACCTAACTCTGTGATGAGACATATTTCTTTTCCCCGTGACTCAGCTGAGCAATATTTTTCACAACAAAAACATACCAGCAAAGAATTAAAGAGTACATCCAATATTTGCCCCATGGGGATAGTGCTTAAAAATAGAGCTATCAGCCAAAATCCAAGAGAGGTGATATTTGTCTTGCTAAATCACCTGGCAACACCCAGCATGCATGAGGCTCCCAAAGACAATAAATGAGTAGAGCTGCATCCATGTGCTTCATGCTTACTCCTGCAGCCGGTGCAGTGAGAGACAAATGAATGACAGCTGTAGGAGATATGAGACATCTCTTCCAAGGCTGAGATGAGAACCACAGGGCAAGAAAGAGACCAGAGAGCAGTACAGGGAGAGATCCTGCCAAACAGGAGAAAGATAAGAAAAAAGACAAAGAAAGAATTTCTTCATGGAGAGGGTGGCCAAGCACCAGAACAGGCTGTCCATGGAGGTGGTGGAGTCCCCATTCCTGGAGATATTTAAGAGATGCATGGACATGGCACTAAGGGATATTTTTTAGTGATGGGTCAGGTTGATGGCTGGATTTGGTCATCTTGAAAGTCTTTTCCAATTCAAATGATTCCATGATCCTTTGATTCACAGGGCTATTCTGCAAGTAGGGGAGGAACAGAGGCAGGGGAGAGCCCATTGCACAGGCACCCAAAAGACTGCTTATATTTTGATGTCTCAGCAGCACCAGCCCTACTCTGCCCAATCAGGACAATCTGTGGGCAGTAGAATATGTTTAAGAGCCTGTAGCCACCAAAACATGGCACCTGTGGGTACAATCCCTTGTGGAGCATGACCTACAGCGTGAGAGGCACAGCCAGTCAAGAGCAGGAATGGTTTTAAAACAGTACATCTATCACTTCACCATGCTCCCTCTGCATCTGTGTTTCCAGCCTCTCCTTCACCACTACCATCTTTCCAAGCTCTTTGCACAGACAGGACAACAGCAGAGACCTCACACTGTCACCACGCAAAACCCCGTGACTTCAAAGCCCAAAGCAGCCCCAATCTACAACACAGCCAACACAAAGCTGAGCGTTGCCCCAGGGAACCAAAACACTCCTCAGCCCCATATCAAAGGGCACGGAGCTGACACATGATGGATTCCCAACCCATCCCATGCCAAGCGCACACAATGGCACCTTTCATCCCAACCTCCAAAAGTCACCTCTTTGGGCAGACATATGGCCCTTCTGCCCATGTGACCTTGCAGCCAGCCAGACAGGAGCACTAACACCCAAAACATGTTTACTCCCTCAAGGCTGAGTCACGGGGATCTTGCTTGGACGTGGGCTCCTTACCCATCACATCCAGATGGATGCACTTCTTGAGGATCTTCGCCCTCCCAGTTTCACCTCCATGCTACCTACAAGGATGCTTCATCTCCATCCTGGGCTCTGCTAATAAAGCACACAGCTGAGATTGGATGGAGAGCTGTAACAGTGCCTGCAACTCGTTAAAGGTTATCACAGCTGAATTACTCATCCCTGAGGGACAGGCAAGGGGAAGCAGCTGACTCACATTGTGAGACCAGAGCCCTGATTTTCCCCCTGGCACGGGGTTGCTATGTGAGTACAAGCTGTGCTTTTCCTCCAAAAATTCGTTGTTTTTTTTTTTTTTAAGGCCTAGTCTCACCCAAGGAAGATCTTCTCCTGGGTAAAGGGTTGGGGAAGTACCAGGATAAAAGCAAATTCAAACAAAGCAAAGAGTCCAGATTTTCCCTTCTGACACACTCTGCATGGCTTTGATCTGCAAACAGAGCTGCTAAAGACAGTGTGATATCTGCACAATGAGTAAGGAACCTTGGACCTAGCCCTGAATTTTAAAGGTTTGGTTTGAGTTTTTGCAATAAGCCACTTGCAGATATTTGCAAGATGCACACCCCTTGCTTTCACAGCAGAGATGCTCTTGCAGAGCCAGTAAAGAGGGGAGAAGAGGCGACTTGCTCGAATGTCAACCCCCCTGAAGCCTAAACTGCTGGGAAATGATTTCTCTGGTTCCTCCCCATGACAGTACATAGCACTTCTGGCAGCCCCTGGTGCTTTGTGTACCCTGAGGGTGCCTCATTCAAACCTCTTCCCAAAATTCCTCCACATCACACGTTTCATCCTGACCTCTGCTGACATCTTGCTCTGTGCTAAGGGAAACACCAGCTGACACTCATGTACTTAAGTTTAAAAAGCCATTAAGGCTCTTATCACAGCCATAAACCCACCACACCACTCCCTATGCTGGGGTGGCCTCAGCACCCAAATCTCTGGACCCAAATGGTGTTTGGGTGGCACATGAGAGCAGGCTCATAGAAACTGCTTTTACTCAAGCCTGACCTTGTGACCTCAGCAACTTCACAGCAGCCCTTTACAAACATCCCCCATGGTCATGTGAGCACCATGGGCAGCATCTCTTGGGAATGGCATGGCAGTGAGCACTGAGATGCTGCATCGAGATGCAGCAAAACCCCTCTCCATCAAAGCACTCTTGTTTTCATCTGACTGCCTGCCTTACTTTTGTATCAAGTTGCTCGTTAAAAATACCCCTCACCAGCAAGAAGGGAGTTATTTGGGGCACCCTTGTTTATCTTGGTTTGGAGGGAGTGCCATCAGCTGCTGCACTCCTCCTGAAAATCAACTTCTGCAAAACCCATCAGTGCTGTGCCAGGTCTCTGTTCCTGGGGCGATGCTTGTGGCTGGATGTTGCCAGTGCAAGCAGACAAGAACATAAGTGCCCATCTGATCTATAGTTTGGAGGAGATCCCATAGTCCAGCACATCACAGTTTGGGGATTTGAATAGGTTTTTCTGCAAGTACATCCCTGGATACAGGAAAAAGCAGAAGGAGAAAGCCCACTGGGGGCACAGGGAGGGAGAAGCACAGCCTGTGTCCCAAGCATAGAACTATAGAGCCATGAAGGCTGGAAAAGAGCACTGAGGTCACCATCCCAGCCCACCCCCACCATGCCCACTGCCTACATCCCTCAGTGCCACATCTCCACTGTTCTGGAACACCTCCAGATATATTACAGTGACTCCACCACCTCCCTGAGCAGACTGTGCCACTGCATCACCACTCTTTCAAAGAAGAAATTGTTCCTAATGTCCTTGCCATTGGCACCCAAAGAGCACCCAAACTGTGCTCTGAAAGCACCAAGTCCCCCTGGTTCCTGCAACCAAAAAAAAGCATGGAGCACATCGGGAAGGGTGATGCTGAAAACACTCCATCTGGGGCCCCACCAGGTGACCCCCAATGCGCATTGATTCCTCCTTGCTTTTATTTACTACAGGACATTTTAAGACCCGAAAACATTCCTGGGGAAACTGTAACACCTTGTTTGCAGCCACGGCCTGCCCTCATCAATGAATCAGGCCTTTCTTCTCACCCTCTGCAGCGTTGCTTCTTTCTTTTTGCTTTTTTTTTTAAACAGGTTAAAGTAATCACATAGTAAAAGTCTGGAATCCGACCGCAGGGAGCACAGAAATATTTGAGCAAGCTGTTTCAAATCAGGGCTCTGAGTCGCTTGAGCAACGGCCTCCTTGGTGGAGGCTGTGGCTGCTGCTTGGAGGTTGGGTCCCCAGTCCTCCATGAAGAGGACGAGATTCTTGAATCCTCCTTTTTTCATGATTTATTTCCTTATCTTGCACCAACCTGAGGTATTCCACGCGACCATCACTACTGCGTGTCCATGGAAAGAGTCACACAGCCCTGAGGTGACACCAAGTCCTTCCTAACAGCCTCCATTACCTCCCTTTGTGCCCCTGCTTCCATGCAGCCGGAGGGGCCGAGCCAAGCCCTGAGCCCAATGAGGACCAGTGCTCTCTGCTTTCCAAAGTAAATAATGACTTTAATTAGGATCTATGCATAATTAACCACACTGAGCTGATGACTCAGCTGGCTGTTGAAAGACCCCACAGCACTTTTTTTTTTTTCTTTCTTATTTATTTATTTATTTTTCTCAACCCAACTCTGCTCCATGGACGTTGGTACAGCAGGGTGACACTGAGTCCTTGGGTCCCCGAGCCAGGATGGAGAGATGAGGGCAAAGCACCTAGCACAGAGGACGGCCAGCTCCTGGAAATGAGATTATTGCTGTCCTCATTTGAATTTTAAAAAGCAAACAGGCTCTGTTGGTTCAGACATAACATGTAGAGTGGGGGTTGTAAATAATGCAAGCGTTGCTCTTTTTATCAGCTTGCTTGGCAAATCAATTGGAGGACTCGAAAAAGGATTGTCATCATAAACGAACGAATTCATTAACGCCCCTTGTTTGCCTTCGTGCTTTAATCGAATGCAAAGCAAATACAACAGGCAGGACACGCGTCCCTTATGGGTTTAAATCCTCGGGGAGGAAAAGGGAGCAGGACCTTGGTGCTTGGGGATTTGCAGCTCCTCTCCCATGTGTATTCCAAGGGAAAAGAATTTATCTCCTCATGTATTCAAGGCAAGGCTGGATGTGTCTCTGGGCAGCCTGGTCTGGTGGTTGGCAACCCTGCACATAGAAGGGATTGAAGCTAAGTGAGCATTGTGGTCCTTTTCAACTCAGGTCATTCTATGATTCTATGATATCTTATTCAATGCCCCAGTTCCTGCAGGGAAGGTCGGTGTCTGGCTGCTCCCCTTCTCTATCTGGAGGGACAGATGTAATTGAAAGCACACACAAAGCAGTAAATGCAAGAACTACAGTTCTTTAAGCATTTGCATGCCCTCCAACAGTCTTACCTTTCTATGAAACACTCCAGCCCCACCAGGACGGCTGTGCTGGTGCTGACATGAACTCAGTATGATGCTATTTGGCAGCCAAGTGGGAGGTTCCTTCATAGCACTTTGGATGTGCAAAAGGGGAAAGATACAGAGCACCATCTCCTTTTCTGTCATAGAATCATAGAATCGCCAAGGTTGGAAAAGACCTCCAAGATCATCCAGTCCAACCGTCCACCTACCACCAATATTTTTCCACTAAACCACATCCTTCAATACATCTGCACTTTTTTCTAACACCTCCAGACACAGTGATTCAGCCACCTCCCTAGGCATCCCATTCCAGTCCCCAACCACTATTTCAGAGAAGAAATTTTTCCAAACATCCATGATTGTGAGTGGTTTCATGAGCAATAATCCACTGGCCATCCAGCTGGGACACACCAAGAGCTCTGCATCCTCCTCTCACACAGACCCCAGTGCCTCCAGGTCCAATATGATTATTGTGTATTGCAAGGATGCTTCTCGCTAAGAGTTCTTACATAAGCCCCAAACCAGCAGTCATAGAATCATGGAATCATAGAATGGTTTGGGTTGGAAGGGACTTTAGAGTCCATCCAGTTCCAATTCCCTACCAAGGGCTGGTTTTCCCCATCAGATCGGGATGCCCAGGGCCCCATCCATGGCCTTGGCACCTCCAGGGAGTGGGCACCCATCATTACATTTCTTCCATGGATCTCCTTGGTGTTCACCTCACCATGTCTCTGGTACAGCATCAAAATTACACAGTTTCACAGCATTTGCAAGTTATCCAGGTGTCTGCGACCATGGCTGGCTGGGGGGCATTGCTCCTAATGGACTTAAAATGTTAAAAGTGGTGTTTTCACCCCACTTTCTCAGCACCAGAAATGACCCTTGGGCTCCTTCACTAAGTCCCCCTGGTACAGCTGTTCCATGGGACTCATTCAGCCCTGAGCAACGCCTGCCTCAAACCGAGCTAAAACCAAGCTCATTTGCACATATTTATCACAAAATATATATATAAATGTATATATAGCCGTTCACTGATCCAGAACATTCATCTCTAAATATTTACAAAGCATTATTTATCCGAACGAAAGAGACATTTTTCCACTCAACAAACCAGGCATATGGTGGCAGCGGGCAATAGGAGATGAATTGTGCAGCGTAATTCTAAACAGTTTTAATGCCAGCAATAATTATTTTTAATCAGACAGCAAGTTCCCTGGGTGATAACCGAGCATCTTGCATTTTCAAGCAATTGCATGGGCCACGCATTGTTTGATGCTATTTGTTCCAATATGCTCGTTGTGCCTTTTGATATTACAATGCAACTTTGCCCCCCCTCCATCTCCCTTGGAAAAAAAAAATAAATAAATTGAAAAGGAGAAAATAAACCAAGCCCTCTGTCATTTATTTCAAGCATGCCTTTTAATTACAGTGCTGTGTTGAGATAGTGTACAAAATATTCCGGGCTGGATGCCTGTTTTGCAGACTCCCGGGTTGCTGCTTGGAGCTGCTGGGCAGAACAGAGTGAATCATTCCCAAATCTCCCACTTCAGCCCATGCTGGGGAAAAAGGAGGACAACATGTACAGAAGGCAAGTGTTTAACAGAGAATGGCTGGGAGGGGGGATTTTGCCAGGCTGGGGGTTTTGGAGGTGTTTGGCGGATGGAACCTGCTGCCCTTTCCTGGGATTTGCAGTGCAGGTTCTGCTGCAATTCAAGAGCTTAATGGAACGTTGATTGGGGTGTAACCAACACGAGGACCTCATTGCCTAAACCTGCACCAACACACTGCATGGGATGGTCCTGGAACCTCAGCTAAAGATTGAAACTGCAAGGAGATAAGGAGCAGCAGCACGGGGAGCTCACAGGGCAGTTCTGGTATCCAAAAGGGAAAAGGTTTGGAGTCCAAAAGGAAAACTGTTTTGGGGTTCAAAAGGAAAAAGGATTGGGGCCCAAAAGGAAAATGTTTGGGATATAAATCTCCTCCCAGGGCTCTGCTCCTGTCTGCTGGTGTATTTCCCATAAATCAAACAGGGTAAGTGCTGGAGCCAGGAATCCAGCAGGCTTTTCATCTTCAGTTTGGGGACTGCTAGCAAAAAAAATATCTTCTTCACAGAAATCTATCCCCTGCATGCAAGAAATGCTCCAACCTGCCTCTAAACGTGATGGACATTCTGGTTGGTTTAATATCCTTTCCAACCACCGGCATTCGGGAAAGATAAATGAGATTTTGCTTCCATCCATGGAGCCTTTGCACTTTGGCTGGGCTTGAGCTGCTGGCATGCACGGGCTGAGCTGGAACACAGTCTGTTCTGACCAGAAGAGAGCTCAAGAAGGATCATCTTCTGCCTCTGGAGTGATATCATCAGGCCCAGGGACTGGTGTTTTATAGGAGACATTATTCAGGGCAGGAAAGAAGCAGTGCTGGGATCCAAAAGGGAAAAAGTTCGGGGTCCAAAAGGAAAACTCTGTGGGGGTTCAAAAGGAAAAAGGATTAGGGCCCAAAAGGAAAGTGTTTGGGATATAAATATATGGACATGGCCAACCCAAAGTGATGGCGCACTGTACACCATGGCTCATGTCAGCTCTGGGTGTTAGGGATGGTATTGGAGGTGCTGGGAGGATTTCTCATCCAAACCTGGGTTTGACCATAAATAAGCCCACAGGTTGCACACAGTGCATGAATCCAGCCAAAGCCCCCACCAGCTGCACATTGGGCCCTTCGCTACAAGAAGCCATTGAGACCCTGGAGCATGTCCAGAGGAAGGCAGCAGAGCTGTGAGGCGTCTGAAGCACACATCTATGGGGAGCAGCTGAGGGAGCTGGGGTTGTTCAGTCTGGAGAAGAGGAGGCTCAGGGGAGACCTCATTGCACTCTACAGCTCCCTGAAGGGAGGATGCGATGAGGTGGAGGTCAGCCTCTGCTCCCAGGTAGCAGTGACAGGACAAGAGGTGATGGCCTCATGTTGTGCCAGAAGAGGGTCAGGTTGGATGTTAGGAAACATTTCTTCTCTAAAAGAGTGGTGATGCAGTGGCACAGCTACCCAGGGAGGTGGTGGGGTCACCGTCCCTGGAGGTGTTGAAGAAGTGAGGATGTGGCACTGAGGTCAACCTCTTCCAACCTGAATGATTCTATGATTCTATGACCTCAAACAGTGCTCAGCCCCCAGAACAACATGGTGGATCTTACAGCGCTAAACGTTGCAACTATGCCCAAATATACTGGCACTGGGCACAGAGGTTGAACAATGGCTCCTCATGGCTACTATCAAAGCAGTGGTACAACAAGCACAGCACTGCCAACAGTTCATTATCCCTCCTCTGCCCTAATAGGACATGCTGCTGAACAGAAAGTCTCATTCTGGGGAGGGCTCTCAGGATCTGTGCATCAGATTTGCCCTTTTCTGATGAGAACCACCTCATTTGCATGCTCATCTAGCACTGTACGTACCTGTGCATCTTACAGCACCTTCCAGGTACATTATTCCTGTATTTGAAATCCAACCCATTTACAAAAACGTTTCCCTTAAACCGTAATTAGGTCACAGTGACCCCACATAATCTTTATCAAACCCCTTTGTGACTGAACAGCACAACCTCAGAAATGCTTTATCCCAGCACCCCCATCACGAGGTTGGGCGTGTTCCAATCCAATGCATTAACAGATCTGCAAGCTTCGTCCGATTAGCAAAACTGAAAAGCCTGGGGGGAAAAGAATGGAAAATCATTCCTAGTTCTGTTCCTGCTGCGGAACAAGCTCTCTTTTCACCTGGGAAAGCCTTCCCTTGCATGACCTTTTCCAAAATCCTATATCTAGGTCCTTGGGATAGAATCAGAGAATCGCAGAAGCATTCAGGCGGGAGAAGACCTCAAAGATCTCCGACCACAGCCCACCCTACCATGCCCACTGCCCTCATCCCTCAGTGCCACATCTCCATGGATCTGAAACACTTTCAGGGACAGTGATCCCCCCGCTTCCTGGGCAGCTGTGCCACTGCATCACCACTCTTCCAAAGAATAAGTTTTCCCTAATAACCCAAACAGAGCCCCCCCTGGGTAGGTCCTGGGGAGGTCTTACACTAGGACCTATCTCAAAACACAGCAAGAGGGCTCTGTGATCCATAAGTCTGGAGACCCACAGCCTGCAGGAGATATCCAGTCTGACTAGGAGGGAAAAAGTCATTTTTTCCCATTTCTGAGCTGCCCCATAACCCAGCCCCAGGACCAGGAGCTCGGCTCCTCCCTGCTCTGTCCCTGCTCGGGAGCTGTAGGTTTTTCTGCTGACATCGCCCTTCGCCTTCGCTCTATTTGCTCCCCACCCTGATGTTTACATTCCTGCTGTATTTATAGACAGTCACAGCGTCCTCTCCCAACCTCCTTGGCCAAACACAGACTGTTTTTTGCCTCCTCTCCTAAAATAGCCCCTTTTCCCCCGGCCGCCCCAGCAGCGCGGTGCAGCACCTGCTGAGATGTCAGCCCCTCTCTGGGGAGCACAGAGCAGACCTTGTGGACATATTCCCAAAGGGTTTCCTGAGCAGAGAGCACTTCCAGCACCACCATTTCCCTATGGGATGCTCAGGTCAGGGCTCTAATTCCCCTCTAGCTCATTAACTCACCCAGCAACTCACACTTTACATCTCCAATTACTCCCTCCTTTCCTTTTCATCCCAGCTTTGTGAGCTCAAGAGAAAATAAAACAACAAAACATTCTGATGATTAGCTCTTTCCCCCCGCCCCCTTTTCAAGCCTTTGCCATTCTCCAGGCAGACGATGCCCCCTCCACCTCTTCTGTCCACAAAGGGCTGCCCTGAGTGTTGGCTGCAAACGCTGCGGGGAGGAACGCTCCCTTCGTTCCGGGTTATTATCTCAGCAGAATGCCATACATTATCCAGCAATCTCCAGCTGAGCTGGGGGGAGGCTGTGGTATCCCCGTATCAGCCTGTATGGAGCACACAGATTGCTCGTCTTGTGTTTCTGCCCCCAAAACCAACAGAAAAGCACCCGCTTGTGCTGCTGAGAGAATCCTAGTGGAAAAAAATCCAAGCGAAGCGAGAGCTGATGGTGCAAGATTTGTCACAAGCACGAGCAGAGGCTCAGAAAGGCTCGGAAAGCACTGGGAGGGGGGTTGTAACCAGGGAGAAAATCCTCACAGCCCTTAGAGGATGCCATGTGCTGCTCTGCTCTGCATGACCGCAACGCTTTGTGAGCGGCACTTCATGGGACGTTGTTTGCACACGTGGCAGCAGAAGGCAGAGTTCAATGGGGCATGGTGCCTCTTGGTGTCTGGAGAGGGAGAAAGCTCCAGCCTTCCTCCTAAAGCTCCAAAATGTTGCATGCCTTTAAAATACATCCCATTAGAGCCCCAACACCATGGGCTTTTTGCCCCTACCAAAATTATTGCCTTGCTGTCAGCAACTTTGGGACCCCCTGGCAGCACGGGGCCATCCCAGCTAACCCAAGGTGAGTTGCTTATGGGGTTAATGACAGAAGCAATTTGACATGCCTGTGGTAATCAATTCCTCTGCTCAATTAGCCTTGCAGATTTAAGGAAAAGATGGAACTTGCTTGTGGAGCAAAAATCATCAGCGTCACTGGTGCGGATGCTCATGGAGGGTGATCCTGAAGGTCCCAGCTCTGTCTTCTGGTTCCTCTTTAGCAGACTGAGGGGTCTGTAGGACAAGGGGCCAAGCCACCACGGTGTCCCCAGCAGCAGCAGCACAGCCCAGGGCTCGGAGCAACCTTGGACATCAGCCACTGATGCAATGCTTCTTGCTGGTTGCAAAAATGATGCATCGCCACCACAAAAATGATGGCTCATGATGGTCTGCAGGAATGCAGCAACTGTCCTTGCTCCATCCTCTGCAGCCACAAAGCTCCTGCCCCTATTGCACAGCCCCATATTGAACTCTTAATGCCCTGCAGCACCGCAGAGCAGCATTCCCTCTGGACTAAGCGTGTTTGATTTGATTGCTCTTCTCCTTCCACTTGGAGAAGTGGTGGGAACTCCAGATCTCTCCCTAGGAAATTTGCTTTTCCCGTGTTCATCAGTGTAACCACAGCCTCAGATTAAATCGGAGTTAGATCTCATGCCCACAGAGGGAGGAGGTGGCTGAGCATGCCGAGCATTTGAGGTGGAGAATGAGAACTGTGGGGCTGAGTCCTGAAGAACCCCATGTGTTCTGCTCCACGGCCAAAGCCGATTTGCAAATCTGTCTCTTTTTTCCCTCTTAGGAGAATCTTAGGAAAAAAAACAAACCAATAGTGCATACACATGCATATACCAACTGTTACCATCTGGGAACAGCACCTTACTACAGGAGATTTATCACACAGAGAAGTAAGTGCAGTTGTCAACTTCTGTAATACAGATGAGCGCTGCGGTGCACATCTAAGAGCAGAACGCTGCCCCAGATCCCCTAGTAAGCTGAATACTGTCAGATTTCTCATGTGCATATCCTTCTGTTCTCTTTTCCAAGCCGTAATGAAAAAGAAACTGCAAGGCTGAAGAAAAAGGAGCAGTGCTGCTCCATCTGAAAACAAAACAGATTTTTCTTAGCAAGGAAAATCATGAAGAGAGTTCAGAGACAGCCACAATCAGGGAGCTGCTCATACCAGAGCTCAGCCCACATGGAGCTGTACAAAATCTTCTCCACCACTGGAATTATGCAGAACTGGGGGTAGAGAAGAGCCTTTCCAGGCTATTTCTCAGTAGATCTGAGAGTGAACTGAGTCCTGGGCTCTGAATTCACACCTGTACTTCAATTTAATAATTCATTCTCTCTCTTCAGATTAGGGAGGACATATGATCGTAAAATACCCCAAGTGGAAGAGACCCAGTAAGGAACATCAAGTCCAACTCCTGGCTTTTCTGGACTCCCTGATAGTTTTGCTGCACAGTGAGCCATGTGCTGTCCTGGTGTTTTCAAACACTTCATGGCTCAATGGGAGATGACACATCTCTGCACAGAGCTCCTGCACATGACCAGAGGCCCAACTATTCAATGTATTTATGTTAAAGCCCTTTTCACTGGTCCATTAGTCACAAGCACGTACACCAGACACGTTTCTTGTGGCTGTTGGGCAGCATGGACAGCCAACTATCTGCCCTTGGCTAGCAGCAGCTGCTCTTTCTGCCCAAATTTATGCCAACTTGGCAAATAATCCCATGATTATTTCATTTGTAGAGCGGCTATGGCTGAAAACACAAAGAATTTTGCAAAATACAGACTTTGGAGCATGACACAGATCTGCTAGGTGGGCCAAGAGGATTGGCTGCTGTTGGGTTGTGTCTTGGATTCCCTCCATGTCAACCTTGGAGACCTCTCCAAAGGCCCCAGGAGAAATCCCAGCATAAGGAACACAGTCACCAACCCCTCTCTGTCCTCAGCAGGGCTGGGATATCATCCCATACCCCTCAAAAATGCTTCCTGAATGTTAAATCCAGGGATTCCCATAACAGAACCATAGAATGGCTTGGGTTGAAAGGGATCTTAAAGATCATCTACTTCCAACACCCTGCTGCAGACAGGATTGCCAGCCACTACATTAGGTACCAGATCAGTCTGCCCAAGGCCCATCCAACCTGGTCTTTAAGACCTCCGAAGTTGAACCATGGAGCCTGCTAAGAGAATACATTGAGAGACTTTCTAAGGATGAGGAATTCCTTTTGGCATGAGTCCTCCAAAGATCTTGGCCACCCATAGGAAGGCCACTTCCCAAGAGGGCTCAGCAGCAGTGGAACTGAACCCAGCCCTCAATTATCTGAGGTGGCTGCAAACCTTAAGATGGGAGAGACCACCCCAGGCAGAAATCAGTCTGCTGGGTGCATCTAGAGAGCAGCAGAGTGCTGCTGGTGCATGCAGCCTACTTGCCAGCCAAGCTCAACTGTAGCAGCAACGTGATGGAGATTTGCAGTAATTGAATGGGATAAAATACTGTGCGCTGATTTTAAATATTTTTCATTCGGGGATAAATTAGGCTTTAATTAAACGGTGTCATTTAATGCACTGCCCAATAGATATGATAATTGCTTTCTTTTTTAAGAGGCAGCATGGTTATAACTGCTCATTCGTAAAGTGCTAGAGACACTAATCCAACCCGGTAGACATACAGATACAGCCATGCTATACATCACACCCTTTGGCAAGGCCAAACTGCTCACAACACCCACAGCTCATGCATCCTCTCATCCTTTCCTGCTCCCACCCTGGACTGAGCCCAAATCTCACAGGCAGAGATGTGGCTCTTGGCTCCTTCTTCATACCAAAAACACAATGTGCTGGGGATACCCTCCTCATGAGATTTGCCCCAGAGGATGCAGAGTGGAAAAGGGATGCCTCACAGGATGCTGTGTGAAAGCACCGGTTACATCAAGTTACACCAAGGGCAAGTAGCTCTCTGAGTTTGTACTTTAAGCATGGCACAGGGTGCACCGAGCTTACCCCACATTGCTCACGGCCATCCCCCTCTTTGAAAAACCCATGGTTAAAAGAGCATTTCTCAGAATTTTAAAGATGGCCCAAAATACCCCTTCCCTCCCAGTTCTGGATGCCACATCTCCCTCCTTCTGCATCCTGGCTCTGCTCCCCGCTGGGTTAATTCCCCTCGCTCCGAGCTGCCCTCCCTTTCATCCCTGATTTAATGAGCTAAGTCGTGGTTAATGATGCTCCTCTTTTAAAGCAACAAAAGAAACCGGGTTAATATTCAGGGCTGCTCTCTCAGGCTCCCTGCAAACTCTGTCTGGAGCAGATCTGCCACGCGATGCAGCAGGTGGAGTGATGTACGGCACGGCTGTGACATCCGCACCGCAACTGTTCTGATGGTGCAGCCAGCACCCCAGCACACCAAAACTCCCACGTCTGCCACTGCTAGTATTTCTGCAATGATTTTTGTTTTTAATTTCAGGCTGAAATAGAACTTACATATTATATATGTATATATTTGCAAACAGAGTAGCTAGACACTTGTGAATACATGGATGCTGCACACATGCTACAGCAGGTAGTGGGGTGTTTTTGAAGCTTGCAAACCTCCAACATGAGGCTCAGGGCAGCAGGACCAAAGCTTGCAAGAGGTGCACCCACAACAAGCTCCTGTTAGGCAAGGAGCTGTGGAGTGCACTGTGCTGGCAGTGGGGGAAGGATGGAGCAGCCCTCATCGTTAGCTTCAACAAAGCACACATTTTTCTGGCTCTATAATGCACTTGCATATTTTAACTCCTATCTTCTGTTCAGCAGCTAAAAAGAGACTTTCATTCGCATTCTGGCTGCTGCGTCGCCGTCCCCATTCGTGGGCTGTCACACAGGAGCTGATCCTGCAGCCCCATAATGGAGGAATTTGGGGTGCAGAGATGCCCTGAGCCCCTCTGCAGGCAGGTGGGGTTCTACAGGCTCCGGGTTTTGCAATCCTGTCACAGCAATGCTGGCAGCAAGGAGGGAATGTGAATCAGCACCGCGGCTAAATTAGCTTTCTGCCCACAGCTCGTCCCAGGAATTCTCACAAACAGAGATATATTTGTATTCGGCAAAAGAAGGACGGTAGGAAACTATAAATGCAACCCATCACCCACAATTAGAAATAAGAGAGAGCAGGATCATGAGAAACTTTCTATTTTCATGTCTTTTCGCATAACATGCTTGTGTGCATGTATGTATATTCATATATTCAAGGACTGTTTTAAAGCTATGGAGTATATATCTACATATACAGTGCATATACATACATATTTATCTATCTTTATCTACACAGAAATAGAGAGAGAGATAAGTGCAGATATAGAGACAGATGTAGACGCAGACAAGATAGAGGTAGAGATGAGACAGAGATAGAAAGATAGACATAGATGTAGATTACGAGATACAGAATGATAGATGAAATCATAGAATCATTAAGGATGGAAAAGACCACTAGGATCATCTATTCCAGCCACCAACCTATCACAGAAAGGATAGATACACAGAAGCAACCCAAAGAAACAGAGAACCTACTGACAAAAAAAAACTATTTGTTTGGAAAGTGTGGGAGGTGAAAGGTTTCTTTAAGCAGATTTAAAGCGAAAACCATTAGTGGAGCAATGTTCATTCAGTTCCTTTACTCATGACAATAGAACAAAATGATCTAATCTAAGCAAAACTTCTGGTTTCATAGCAACTACGAATATATATATGTATATATTTTTGGTGGGGAAATATAATGCAAATCAGTGCTTATGTACATAAATTGTAGCTGCCTTATTTCCTGTACTCACGTCTGTTGAAACAATCTTAAAATACAATTTAACTAAATGGCTTCCTGAAAAATAACAATAATAATAATAATAATAATAATAATAAAACCACTCCAGTTTTAAAGTCCAAAAATATATTAAAAAAGAAGCTTCTATGATTAAGTTGTTAAAAATAATAACAGTGTTTAGCTTTTATGTAACACTTTGCATGAGAGCTCAGATAACTTTCTGAAGACAATTGGATGCATTAGCCCTCCTCCAGCTCTGAGAAACAAGAGCTATTTCCCTTTGGAAACCAAAAATAAGGTTCCAAGCCATCGTCTAAGCTGAAGAGTAGACACCTGCACTAAGGTCTCCATCCTGAGGCTATGATGCCAAAGATGAATGGTGGCAGGTCCCTCTGGCCTCTAAATTTGGGTGAAAGTCACGGAATCACAGAATGGGTTGGGTTGGAAGGGAACTTAAAGCCCATCCAGTCACAATCCCTGCTGTGGGCTGTTGCCCACCACCAGCACAGGCTGCCCAGAGCCACATCCATGGCCTTGGGCACCTCCAAGGGTGGGATATCCACAAGTTCTTTGGGCAGTCAGAGAGAGTATCCACATCTCCTGTGCTGTGCTGTAGCTTGGTGCTCTGGCACCCAGCAGACCCCAGGAGCAGATCATAGTTTTAGAAACAAAAATAGAAGTGAAAGCTTGCCCAAGGAGGTTGTGGATGCTCCATTCAGGGCCAGGCTGGATGTGGCTCTGGGCAGCCTGATCTGCTGGTTGGTGACCTGCACACAGCAGGGGGTTGGAACTGGATGAGCGTTGTGCTCCTTTGCAACCCTGACCATTGGGGTCCTTTTCAACCCAGGCCATTCTATGATTCTATGATAAATTTATCACACAGAGGTTTTAGCCTCAATCTTCAGACACGTGCCATCAGCCATCTCTGAACATGTGGTCTTCAGTCCAGCTAGGGAGGTAACAATCAAAATATAGGTGAAGGGGATCTAGACGAGTTGGATCATGATTTTTGGGCAGCTACATAACCAACCCAACATCCCAATCAATGAAGAATTTGGCCAGTTTAGGTTTTGCCTTTAATCTTCTTCATTTTCTGCAAAATAAAGACAACCTTTCCTGTGAGGCAATTAACTCTTTGAATTTCCAGGGCTGTTTTATCAGCAATTCCTCCTGCAGGCTTCCACTTCCAGAGTTTCCCTTCCCCAAGTGGAAAATTGGAGGAAAAAAAAAAGAAAAGAGGAGTTTCACTGCCTTTCCCATATGGAAAATGCTCCTGGAATTTAAACTCCCTCACTACACTTTAAACTCTTTCTTTGTTTTCCTGTCTCTGATGAACAATGACGGAGAAATGTTATCACACAATATAAAATATTAAACACCTGTTGTAAATATTGAACTATATACAAATAGAGCCTGGCAAGGATAATACTCAATACATTGTTTACCTTGCTACTGATTAATATTGGAGATTAAAATTAATACTCACATAATATAAACATCAACATGCTTTTAGTGTGCAATTAAGCTGAACGATTTCATCAGCACAAAATGTTCTCATCCTTGCTAAACAGGGCAAACTAAAACCCAAGTTGGCCAGAAAATATTACCAAAACCAAATTCCCTGCTGCAAGAGATCTGGATTGTAAAAGATGCTTTTTCCACTTTGGAAAATCATTTTCCCAACCTGGAAGGGGAGCATCCTCTGGTCTTCTCCACCGCAATATCCATCTTCACCAATACAACAGAGCCATGAGAGCCAGCAATGTTTTCTTTCCCATTAAATGGGATGAGTTACCACAGTGGTTGGGTGTGAAGCACACTGAGTTGCCCTTTGGCACGGCTCACCGCTGTTGAGATCACAGCTGGAGTACCATGGGAGGATCCAAAGTGGGCAGAGCCCCACAGGTTGAAGGAAAGATGATGAAAACAGAACCCAGTGAGGAAGAACTGAAGGAAAATGGGGAAAAAAGAGAGAGGGGAGCCTTCTCAACGGTCCTCAGAGGCAGAATGTCCCCTCAGAGAAAGGAGTGCATGGTTTTCCTTGTCTGTGATGGGTAGGATGTGACATGGTGAATCAAAGTGCAGCACACCTTGGGTGACACTTGAGGAAACCTTCCTAATGACAGGGTTAATTAAGGACAGGTAATGAATTAGCTTGGGAAGTAAAGGAGTGCAGCACTGGAAGCAGTTAAGAACAAGTTAGGTAAATGTGTAGGAGCAACGTAGAAAAACGTCCATCATTTTTAACCAGCAGGAAACATGGTGTGTTTAATGCCATCAATTTTCCCCAGTTGTCCTTATCCCTCTTCTGATGGATTTTAGCACCTGGGAGCTAAGAGGTGCGTTGGCTCCCCAGCAAGCTCTGAGAGGCCAACCTGCATGAGTGCAGACCAAAGCAAAGAGATCCCATAACCCAAGGACAGTATTGCTCCACCTTGAGGACCCACGCTCAGTGCCTCTGCAGGGAATGAGTGAAGTGTAAAGCCAAGAAGAAGAAAATGTGGGCATGTAATCAGGTGGCAGCACGCATCCTGGTAGATGACTGCGGTGATAAAGCACAGCATATGTCCCAGCTCCGATGTAAATCATCTTCAAATGACATCGTTACGGAGCATCTGAACATACGCCGGTCCTTATGCTTTCTTCCTCCTTCCTACACACTGCCAAGCTCTAAATAGCTAAACATGGCTAACCTCTGACATTGCATGGAAAGGATCTGCTGCATCCCCGAAGCTCAGAGATTGCTCATCCCACATCTCTTGCTCACCCTCAAGAGCCAGACGAAGGCCATGCAGTGGGTACACAGTGCACAGGAGACACCTCATGCTCGCTGTATGGCTTTGGATGCTCTCTGCCAAACTGCAAGGGGTCTGGTGCCCAGGCATACAAAATTTGCATTAGCAACCCAGATGATTGACTGAAGAGTGCATTACAGTAACTCTGGGCTGGGAGGACTGCAAGGCGTCTGGAAGGCAGACGACTAGCGACGATCTGAATAAATTCACAGTGATAATTTGGAAGGAGCTAGACCAAACTTGGAGAAGTAAAGAGCTGCATTTGGGATGGATAACTACACCAGACAAACTGGAGAACAGCTTTTGGGGAGGTGTGAAATCCCAAATAGAGCCTGAGACTGTGGTGGCCCAGGGTGGATGCTGACGAGCAACCAGATGCAGTCAGCCCACGTTGGGAGGATTAAAGACTCTTTCACCATCCACTATTAAGGGAAAAATAAAAAAGCAAATGTTTTTTACCCATTACATTACCCAGAGATAATAATCACTGGGTAAGTCCTGCTGCAGGTTTTACAATAAGCAGTTTCACATCTGTGATCAGACACCAAAAAGGGGCTCCTGGGGCTGATCACAGCTCTGTGGCTGCTTGCCCTCACGTACCTCTGACCTCCTGCATCTTTCTAGAGATGAGATTCTCTTATTTTTATCCATTTCATAAAATTTCTGCAGTAAACACATATTTTGCTGCACCTTTCCTGGAACCGTTGCATGACCTCATTCTTCATTCAGTCACTGTTTTCCATGAATTTTTGCAATGTTCTTTTCCAAACCACTCCTCTGGAGCTGGCTTTTCCCTCGGGTGGGTCCCTCCATCCCAGCTGAGGGCTGGGCATGGCACAGGGGAGCAGGAGTTGTTCCCTGAGCAGGCACCGTACCTATTGTTCTCTGCATCCGCTGCTGCCACCAGGGGAGGAAATCAGCTTTATCTGAAGCAAAGAAAGACATCAATTAGGAAAGTTATCAGGGAAAATTTCCTGGCAATAGAGTAGCAACGCACGGGAACAGGCAATGCAGGCAGCTGCGGAAACAGCCATATTTTTAAGAAAACAGATGTATGGGAATGTTCTCCATGTGCCACCTCTTCCAATTTTGGCACTTTGTCCAACTGATCCCACTCTTCTTACACGGTTCCCTCCTTCTGACCCCAGCACATCACTGGTACCTCCTGGCCTTACCCTGACTCTTAGAGGTTCTGGAGGACATTTGGGTGAGGGTGGGCAGCTTGCCATCCTTTGGGAGTTGATCTCAGCTGGGGAAGGTGCATGGTGGCAACCGCTACAAGCCCACCCCATGAGGCTGCTTCTTTGCCTCCATACTCTGTAGCCCACCCAAGCACCATCCACGTAGGGAGCCCTCGCTAATGGGAAAACCACCTGTTCCTCCTTTGCAAGGAGAGAAGAAAAAAAAAAGAAAAAGAAAACAAGTCTTTTTCTTCTGCTAGCTCCAGCAAAGCAAACAAACCAGCCACCCCAAAAGTCCCTTGTAACCAAATTACCCCTTTGGAATAGAATGGGAGAGGAGAGGAGAGGAGAGGAGAGGAGAGGAGAGGAGAGGAGAGGAGAGGATGCCATGTGCTGCAGATTGGTACAGAGCAGAGCAACCCTCTCAGCTGCCCCACTGCTTAGGGAATTGGGAGGGGTTCATATTTATTTATGTGCTGGAGAAGAGGGGGAGTACTGAATGATGAGATCTGGTGCTCACTTGGCACCAAGAGGTGCCTCACACCTCTCAGTTGCCAACAAGCTGCTCCTGGCATACTCTGCTCCCAGCATCCCTGCCCTTTCTGTCCAACATCCCCATTTCAGGCTGTATGTTGGGAAAAATTTATTCCCTGAAAGAGCAGGGATGCAGTGGCACAGCTGCCCAGGGTGAGGTGGGGTCATCATCTCTAGGGGTGTTACAGAGCCATGGAGATGCAGCACTGAGGGATGTAGGCATGGTGGGGTGGGCTGGGGATCTGGGAGGGCTTTCCCAGTCTGAACAGTTCTATGATCCATCTGCTAGCAAGCCCATAACAGTAACACAAGTGCTCCCAGATTACACCGTATGGAGGAGCATCTCTCCCCTGTGTCAGTCAGTCCCCGGTATCCACATCCATCTCTCCATTTCGACCTCATGAATGTATGCTGCTTGTTTCCAGCTGGCAAAATAAATATGCCCAGTGCCAGGCTGAGGCTCCCTGGGGCCTTGCAGGGCTGCTTGGGAGGCTCACATCGGGGAAAAGCAGTGGCAAAGAGGCAGATTTTGGTTACTGTGCTTGTGTTTGAAGTTTCTGTAGCTACCAAAATGCTCCCATGCACCACTTTTGAGTGAAGAAGGGGGAAATAGCACACATCAGAAAGGGGTTTTGATTTCCGTACTTAAGCAGTTCTCACCTTCTCCATGCCCCTTTCCAGGTGGGACATCTGGCTGTGTTAGTGACGCTTCACAGAGCTCAGGAATCAAATTGCAGGGGCAGATGCCACACAGATTCCCTGCAGATCTGTGGGCAATGGTGGCCAAGGAGCTCAAAATCAGCTGGGGAGCAAACAGGCTTGTGGTCCTGGGCACCAACACTGTGTGCTGCTGGGCATCCTTGCTTGGAACCTTTGGAAACGCAAACCCTTTCATTTTTTCCTCCCTTTTCCTTTTTACATCAATCCTTCTGCGTGTACACACACAGCATGCAATGGATAACCTTTAAGTCAGTTGTATTTCTGCTTTCTGATATTAGGTAATCCAGCCTGGAGAGCGGGAGAAAAAGGACCAGAGGATGGATAAAAAGAGGAAAAACCTTCCAAAAGCACCCCTTTGGGCCCTGAGGCCACCTTTGCATTCTGCTTCCCGCATCTGCAGCTCACTGCAAAATGGTCAAATCTGCTTTCCTTCTCAAAACAACGAGCCAGTCTTTTCCTTGCATTAAGGAATAATGCACGCTCTGTTATACGCAGTGCTGAAATTGCTCCGGGGGGACAGAGGGGTACTCAGGCCAGGGATGATGGATTAGGTGTGAGGACAATTTCCTCAATGGGGTTCAGGTATTTGAGTCCTAGCAGTAATAGGACCCATTTTGTTTCAGGATTGAGGTGTTTGTGGAGTTGTGCTATCTAGATCCAAGGCATTTCTTCTTCTGCCAACCACTGGGACGCAGCAATCCACAATGATGTGCTCACATCAGACTTTTTTCACATTCTTGAAACAATGCAGTTGCTTTTCCACCATGCACACACATGCGTGCACTGAGGGTGTTGTCCCTCAGTACTTACAGAATAAGAAAATGAGAGGCTCGTTTTCACACGAGAAGTCAGAGGTTGGGTTCGCACAAACATCCAGAAGTTCAAATATTTTCCCAAAGCTGCTCTGAACTTTGCATGACCTTCCTTGGACCAGAAATGTGAAGCAACCAGTGTTCCCCGGGAGATTACCAACACGTCATGAATCTTGCAATGCCTGCAGCATCACCAGCAGAAAAATACTCTCCCTGCAGCATCCAAGTGATCTTGGTTTCAGCTGCTCACCAAGACCAGGAGGGCTGGGCTCTGGGTCGTGGTCAGATGGCAGAATTGCTTTGGATGGCTTCCAGGTGGATGTAACCAGCGAGATGTGGCCAGCAGGGTGAGGGAGGGGATCTGCCCCACTGCTCTGTGCTGTCAGACCTCACCTGGAGCACTGCGTCCAGATGGGAAGTCCTCAGTGCTGGAGAGACATGGACCTGCTGCAGAGCAAGGGCTACTAAAATGGTCCCAGGGATGGAACATCTCCCTACAAGGACAGGCTGAGAGCTGGGGCTGTGCAGCCTGCAGAGGAGAAAGCATCCTGATTTTGTTGTAGGTATCCCTGTTCACTTAGAGGAGTTCAACCAGAAGGTCTTTACAAGTCCCTTCCAACTCAAATGATTCCATGTCCATTATTCCATTATGTGGCCTTCAGGCCTTTCTCCACCCATCTTCAAGAGCCAGGACACTGGAAGTAAGGAGAAATTTTCTTCATGGAGCAGAGCCACCTGCCCTGAGCACCAATTTGCCAGCATGGGTGGCCATCACCAGGACACTGTGGGAAACCTGAAGGTGGCAAATGCACACCATACAGTTAACACTGCTATTCTTCAGTTCCTGTCCTGATTTATGCCTAGCCTGCTAAATGCTGTGCGCACATCCAGCAGTGGCACATCTTTATCTTTATTACAGAATCAGTCTCTTCCTGCAGGAGGTAGATGAGTCAGTGCTGAGCCCAAGCACTGTGTCCTGCAGATATCCACAGGGTAACAAACCACCCAGAAGCAGTAATGAACACAGGCGTCCTGGTGGACATTTTCTCTCTGCTCATTGAGATCACATGATATTTCATGACATTAAGATCACTCCACTTCTTTACTCTATCTCACCAACCAAACAAAGCTCACTACCTCAGGCCAGTGTTTTAGTCATAAGTTGCTTAACAGCATGCAAATATTTCTGCTGTTGCCCCTAACAAGCAATTTGCTACTTTTGCTGTTGCCCAAAATGCCAGAAGATTAACAATCTCTCCCCTGGGTCCACAAAATGTCCTTTTACCACTGAAACTAATTATGCTGTTAACCACTAATGCTGCCGGAGGAGAGCTAATGAGTTGCGAGACGGTGGGTGTTTTTATCACCCATGCACAAAAAGCTACAGCAGTGCAATGTGCAGCACCAACAGAAAACTTCTGCAGTGGCCACGAGCTGCCTTGCCAAAGAGAAAACCACAGAGGAGGAAAAGCCACTGCTCTGAAGCACCTTCCCCTGCCCCCATCACCTGCAGTGCCATGGAAATGGGATCGATGGGATGCCCCATTGCTTTAACACCCCCAGGGTGCTGTCATCTTTAATGCATTAATGTTGTTAAATCCTTCTGAGATCAACTGGGAAATGCTGTAGGAGAGGCATTTTCGAAGACAGCCCTCACCAAATAACGTCTCCAAGATCCCCAAGCTCAAGCCCAGCCCGCCCCCACCATGCTCACATCACTCAGTGCCACATCTCCAGGTTCCTTGAATACCTCCAGGGATGGTGATCCTACCACCTCTCTGGGCAGCTGTATCACTGCAGCACCATTCTCTGTGAGAAGCAATTTCTCCTAATATCCAACCTGACCCACCTTGGTGCAACCTGAGGCCATTCCTTCCCATCCTAAAATTTACTATAGGTATTGGTAGTACTGTCAACTTTGCATTGGACCTTCCTTTTCAAGCAGTCAGTTTGGATTCTTTCTTGTCCCCACACAAGCACTGGTGAAGAATTGCTCCTGGGAGCAGACCTGGAACTGAAGAGCATCACCAAGGCACTCAGCACAAGCATTTCCAGTGGTGGACACCTAAAACTCTGCAATCCTCTTTGTGCTCACTGTAGCTATAGGATGTTAATAGATATTCTTGGTCACGTTCATTAAATCTTGTGGAAACGTCTCCATCCATGGAGACACCCAAGGCCAGGCTGGACAGGGCTCTGAGCACCTGATGGAGCTGTGGGTGCCCCTGTTCACTGCAGGGCGTTGGACCAGATGGCCTTTATAGACCCCTTCCACCTCAAACAAGCTTAGCCCAAGAAGGAAGCAAGACAGACCCCAGAATGAACCCTAGTAGAGAGGGTTGCACAGACACACCTGCACACTTTTCAGCTCCCTGTCCATCCTCTACCATGATCAGTTTGCATTCCCACCCACAATTCACCGAGCATCTCACTTGTCCCTCAGCAGGTGATTTCCCTGCACATCACCAATTTTCAGCCTATGAATTCATGGCATTAATTATGCTCACACCAAAAGCAGCAGCTTCACAAAGCAGCCTGCACAGCTGCCAGCCTTCCTGCCTGGTTCATATAACTCCTCAAATCCTCTGCATCCAACTTTCTACACCTTTTCCAGCTCTACTAGTTTGAGGGTAAGAACATTTTTGTGTTGTATTCTTTGATGGATCATTCAAAGGCTTTCAATAACTACATTTCAGATTTGTAACCTTTCCTGAGCACTGCCTACCACTCTTGTTTTCATCTGGGACTTTCTGCTGCTCAAAAATTCCTTCATAAAAGTATTAGTTCATGGCACCTGAGTTGAATTCATGGCTGGAAATTGTATCCTTCTATGTGTTTGTAAGCTTTTTTCTGCATCTGGCACAGGCAGACAGCAGTTCTTTGCATCCTGGGGAGAAATCGCCTCTTCAAGAACATCCTTTCCATTGTTATGATGAATTCTGAAGGAAGAGAACAAAGCATACAGTGCAGGCAGGTAGGAAAAAAGGGGGTCAACACACATCAGAGACTTACCCAGCTCTGGCAAACTTCTGGATGTGGAACAAGGAGCATTTGCAAGGAAGATGCTGCTGAGGGAAAGCTATTTTCTCGTAGGCTGCATCTCCTTTTGAAAGCACACTGGTCCCATCCCACGTCAGCTGGGGAGCAGAAGGTGAGAGCCCAAAGGGGAACCCAGCTGCATCCTCAGGACATGCTTCCAAAATGGGCTCAGGAATCAGCACCTGCTCCACCACCACAGATACATACTTGGTGTTTCATGCTGACATTGATTTGTCATCTACCAGTGCAAGTGTCTCCTGGGGCTCCTCGGCTACCAAGTTTCTGTGTGTAATCCAGGGCAAAGAGCATAGATCTCATGTTGGAGGCTGAAGACTTCTACATCTTCTGGGTGAGGTTTTAGCCTGGGCCTGAGCCTCTCCCCCTGAGGTGAAGGGAAGAAGGAAGAGAAGGGGAATAGCGTGCTTTAAACATTCAGATGCTTCATCCCCAACATCAAATCCCTTCCAGGGATCACCATTCCAGGATGAGGAGCCAAAAACTCATCTCAAACCAGAAGCTGTAAAGGTTGCAAGGGACGTGACATGCTCAAGGTGGGACCTGCATCTTGCTAAGGCCTTCTTAGGTATAGTGGGCTCTCATGCCTCCACACAAACATTCTGTTCAAGGAATGCTATCAGGATAAAAAAAAATTGGTTCTGGAAAAGGGACAGTAGTTATGCATTACATTGCATACACCCTGTGTCTGTGTGCTGTTTATTCTGTTCTCCACTGGCAGCAAATGTAGAGGGACGGAGATGCTTGACCACATAGTGAGAGCTTTTAGAGCACATGATGGTGAGCAAACCCTGCAGGCAGCTGGAGCTGAGCAAGCCCTGGCTGAAAAGGATGAAGGAGAAAAAAGAAAAAAAAAAATCGAAGCAAAACTGATTACTTTTGGCTGGAGAAGTTTGTTTTTGTGTCTTCTCTGGAAAGGGAAGGAAGGGAAGGAAGGGAAGGAAGGGAAGGAAGGGAAGGAAGGGAAGGAAGGGAAGGAAGGGAAGGAAGGGAAGGAAGGGAAGGAAGGGAAGGAAGGGAACGAAGGGAACGAAGGGAACGAAGGGAACGAAGGGAACGAAGGGAACGAAGGGAACGAAGGGAACGAAGGGAACGAAGGGAACGAAGGGAACGAAGGGAACAGCATATTTCAAGGATGAGGAGGGGAGAAATTCTGACAAGCTCTCTTTCCCTCTCTCTGGCTAGACCCAAGACAGCTCAGACCAGGAGCAATGCTAGTGCACATCCTCAGACCTGCAGGAAAGACATCCCACCCCAGCCAGCTCAAGCTTTTAAGCCAAAACTCCCACAAGGCAGTGTCACTTGCTAATGGGAAGCAGATCAGAGACTCGTGGGACCACACTGATGCCCGTACATCTCAGCCCCTATGCCCACCTCCAGACCATTTCTCCACCACAATGAAGCCCTTCCTCTCCTCACTCCTCTTTTCTTTCTATCCCAAGTCCCGTGGCCCAGTTCTGGCCCTTGGTCCAGAAGGTTCTTCCTTGTTTCATTTGCTTTCCCATTGTGTTTCCCCTTCAGTATGTATCCTTCCAGCCCCAGACGCTTGTTTGCAAGGTGCCACGTTTCTGATTGCTGTCATAAATCCTTAAATCCTTTGGGCTGTCTGGTTTGGTGTCCTTGCCCATGGCAGGGTTTGGGACTGGGTGAGTTTTAATAATAGAATTATAGAATCATTCTGGTTGGAAAAGCCCGCTAAGAACATCAACTCTAACCATCAACCCACCCCACTATGGCCACTGTCCACATCCCTCAGTGCCACATCTGCACAACTCTGTTCTGGAACAGCTCCAGGGGCACCATCTCCCTGGATCACCACTCTCTGTGAGAAGCAATGTTTCCTACTATCCAACCTGAAGGTTTCTTCCAACCCAAACCTTCCTGTGATATCCTGAAATTTATGTTGGATGACTGTGCTCCTCTGACCCTAGCCAGAGATCGGCAGGCTGCTGAACCTGGACCAAAAATGCTCTTTTTTACGTTTATTTTCCCTGGAGTTTTATTTCACCAAGCAAAACACACCCTTGTTTTGGTGGGGGCATTTGTTGGACATAGTGCATGGGTGGGCTCTGCAGGCAGTGGATCATTTGACCAACCATGGGCGTGAGGTGTGCATCTCCTCTGGAATCCTGCCTCTTAGAGCCTGAGAATAAGACATTGCAAATGTCCCACCTGCAAGGAGAGGCTGGTGACACCTCCATGCTGTCTGACACCAGAACTGCACAGCTGTTCCATGGATGTTCTTAGAGCAATTGGTTTGTCTATGCACTAGAGAACTGAGATGGGAGAAAGGCAATTACAGAGGAGCTTGGTATCATATTATGGATTGCTGCTGCTGCTACTGCTGGTGTTATTGCCCTCTTCCCTTTGAGCCTTATTATATGAAAGCCAAACTCTCCTGAAATGTCAGCAGGCACCATGCACTTGAACGTCCAGCCCTGCAGCGCCCTGGAAATCTTGTTGATTGCTGTAGACACTATACAAACACAGGAAACCACAGCAAGCCTGCCCTCAGGCAACTCCCAGCCCTAAACAGCAGCAAACAAGAGGCAGCAAGGGCATCCTTCCACATAACACAACCTAGTCAATATCATAGAATCATCAAGGTTGGAAAAGACATTAAGATAATCTAGTCCAACCACCAAATGTCACAGAATCATCATAGAATGGCTTGAGTTGGAAGGGACCTCAAGGATCATGGAGATACAATCCCCCCTCACCACAGGCAGGGCCACCAACCTCCGCGTTTCATAGCAGCCCCGGCTGCCCAGGGCCCCATCCAACCTGGCCTTGAACACCTCCAGGGATGGACGGGGCATCACAGCCTCTCTGGGCAGCTGTTCCAGCACCTCACCACTCTCATAGCAAAGAACTTCCCCCCTGACATCCAACCTCAATCTTCCCTCCTTTAACTTCAAACCATTTTCCCTTATCCTGCTGTACTTGTTAACCAAGTGGTCCTTCCCTTATCCTCGTTTCAGGGTCTCCATGTGTACTCCTATTTTCCTGTATCCTCAAAGCAAGCTCCCATGTTCTTCATTTGGAATAGAGGAAGGTGCCCCCTTGCACTACCATCCATATCCAGAGCTTGCCACCTACCTTATCAGAGATAAACAACATACCTCTAATAACTCTCTCTAGAGGTATTATCTCTATTATCTCTCTCCAAAGAGAACTAGAGAGGCTCAAGCAGTGGGCCCAGGAGAACGTTTTGAGATTCAACAAAGCCAAGTGCAAGGTCTTGCACCTGAGTCACAGTAACACACCCCCATCAGACTTAAAGAGATTTAGACTGCACAGAATGGAAAAGTTCTTCACTATAAGGTTGGTGAGGCAGTGGTGCTCCATCCCTGCAGACACCCAAGGTCAGGCTGGATGGGCTCTGCGCACCTGATGGGTGTCCCTGTTCATTGCATGGAGTAAGATCGGATGGCTTTTAAAGGTCCCTTCATACTCAATTCTGTGATTCCACAGAAAAGCCAGATTTCTCTTGTTTTTCCATCAAAACCAACTAGAGGATACTTCAGGGCTTTCCTGGAGGTAGCTCGTGCAGAAATGGCAAGCCTGGTCTCCACACTTAAGCACGTAGAGGTACACAAAGAGCTCTACTTTCAAGTAACCTAACTTCACAAAAGATCAGAAGCGCTGGGCTTCCTCCAAGCCACCCCATGGCCAAGATGGGACAAATGGGACCACATCTGCTGTTTTCCAGCCCATAGACCTGCTCATGGTTAACACTTCTTCTGAATTTTTCCTCTTTGTGGGCTGCGTAGCACAGATAATTGTTGACTTCACCCCTCTGTGAGGCGTGGGAGGTTTGAGTTTTACGGCCTCAGAAGACAGAGTTCCACTTGCAGCAGCTCTTGCTGCCTCCTGAGGAGTTATATTTGCTCTTCCTTTCCTCACTGTTTTCCTTAAGCTAAAATAAAACATCCCAGACTGGGGAGGGAAAAAAAAAAAAAAAGAAATAGGGGAGCATGTTTTGCTCCCAGTGTCTGGACAAACATATCACATCCCAAGCCTTAAATAGAGCTAATGGGATGAGTCAGTACAAGCTTGCTAGGATGCTGCAGCTGCAGAAGCTAACAAGAAAACGAGGCAACAGAGCCTCCATGGGGACAGCTGCTGCCTTCAGACTTCTATTTTTTCCCCACCAAAACACAGCAATCGCGTGCAAAGAAGTCTCCCGCTGCGCGCTCCTCCTGGGAAGGTGTGCTCTGCCTCAGATCAGCAGCAATGGTTTGGCCTTTTGGCCATAAGGAGTTTGTGGGTTTTTTTATGCTTGGGTGGGTTTTTCGCTACCTCAGACCACCTCTCCCCAGATTTAACGAAATGCTGAAATGCTATCAAGCGTTGGAATTACATCCTCTGCTAGCTGCATGTAGGGCTGGCTGGTTAACCTGTTGTGTTTTGCATCAGTTTAAGAACTGAAGATGCTGAGATCGTGGGTCCTTCCTCAGGGTGGGCACCTCAGCATTCTCAATAGAGAAAGGAGGATGATCTCCTTGGGCTGCATCCACGGCAGAAGTCAGGGGAGCTTGTTTCTACAGCAGGTTCTTAATCCAGCTTTCTTCTGCTCCTCCCCACATCAGTTTGGATGAACTAAGAGCTAGCCAAAAATACAACCCCGTTCAACCAAAAGGTGTATTTTCTACTACAAAATAAGAAGGTGATGTTGACTGTGCTCCAACAGCAGCCCAAACCACAACTTTCAATACAGCTTTACTTCTGCAATCAAAGTTACCTGTGCAGAAATCACAGCCTCAGGAGACACAGGAAACACTTCTCCGTAGATCATTCCATCATCCATCCTCTAAACCATTCCTGAAACATCTTGCTCTATGACTGTGGCTGCCCTTTTATATTTCTGGGGGGCTTTAATTCTCTTCCAAGCTGACCTTGCAAAAATTACCACCCCCCTGGAAGGAAAGTGGCTGCTTCTAATTTACCATTCGCTTACCACTGGGATTTAAATCACCTGCTTATGGCTGAGTGTGAAGGATGCCCTGATGGCACTGACTCAGCTCCATCCAGGGGGAAAAGCCTGGAAAGAACAAGCATAGCTTCCATCTGTCCCAGGGTGAAGCTATTTAAGGGCAAGGACTTACCCAAGGAGAGTCCCACGGTGATCCCCAAAGTGTCCTGGCAGCCTGCTGGCTGGGTAATGCACATCCAATGCGATAGTAAGGAATAGGAGCCTTCAGCCCATGGTCCACTCCTACTCATTGTATTTGGTGCAGCCTCACAATGTGGTCTTGAAATAAAGTGATCTTTTATCAGGCATTTCCTTCGTGCAGTTGTCATTGCACACCTCAAAGGCCAGGCTGTAAACACGGAGCAATACATCCCTGATCACTAATGCGTTTCCAAACAGTGTTCTCACTTCTCTGCTTTGCTTTTCACAGCTCAGATAACAAAATGCTGATGTGAGCAAATCTAAAATTAATCATCTGAGTGTCTCACAGACTGCCAGGTAAGGAGGGCAGCTGAGAATCCTTGTCTCTGCAGGATGCACAGACCTTCAAGGACTGCTCATCTCCTCGCTCCTCCTGCCTTTCATGTGGGTTTGGATTGGAGCAAACCTCACATCCTCACTCAACTCTTTGAAAGGGTAGATAATAGCAAGACTAGGGGAAATGGTTTGAAGCTGAAAGAGAGAAGATTGAGGTTGGATGTCAGGGGGAAGTTCTTTGCTATGAGAGTGGTGAGGTGCTGGAACAGCTGCCCAGAGAGGCTGTGGATGCCCTGTCCATCCCTGGAGGTGTTCAAGGTTGGATGGGGCCCTGGGCAGCCTGGGCTGCTATGAAATGTGGAGGTTGGTGGCCCTGAGTGTGGTGAGGGGATTGGATCTTCATGATCCTTGAGGTCCCTTCCAAATCAAGCCATTCTGTGATTATGATTCTATCATCCTTACACGTGAGCATGAAGGGCAGAAAGTGGGCAGCTTCTCTGCCCCATGTAGATGGACAGAAGCTGGCAATATTAACAGAATTCTTCCTCTGAAACAGGTTTTGCCCCACCATGCCCCATCCCTATTCCTCCTATTCAAGCAGCCATGATGTTCCAGAGGAATAAAGGGTTTTGCAAAGGGGTTTTCCAGGCCCCAGCATGAGCACTGGCACAGGTACAGTGCAAATCTGCTGGAGTTCAAAGGCACTTTGCATTGACTCAAACCAGAAACCAGGCCAGTTACGCTCTAGGAATCCTTACTGGATTGCAAAGTCCTTTGGGCTATGGGGAATGTTTGAGCTGATAGGCAAGGTTTTGCAAGCAGGGATTAATCTACAAGAGCTGAGAGCTGGAGCTGTAAGCCAGGGCCCTGGCCCAGCATGGCAGGCCTCTTTCATTGCTACAGTTCAATAATTATTTGAACTACGGCTGCGTTTTCCCAGACACTGCCCTGAAAACCCGTAAGGAGTTTGATCTACAGCTTGGCAGAGGGTGTGCTGCTGCCTACCTGCGGAATAACTGCATCTGCCTGCCAACAACATGGTATGAATTCACTGCAGTTTGGGCTGAAATTCACAATATCCTGGCTGCTGAGCACACATTCAGTTTAGTGGGCATTTTACCAAAAGAAAGAAGAGATGCTTTTCCATAGCTGTTGTCTTTTGTTGCTCTGAGAGCACCTTTACTGGAGGTTCTTGTCCCGTCTCATCCAGCCCCTTTCCTCTGGCAATGCCTTCAATCCAGTCACGTCAGTGCCCCATCCCTGCAGACACCCAAGGTCAGGGTGGATGGGGCTCTGAGCAGTGATGGAGCTGTGGGTATCCCTGTTCATTGCAGGGGAGTGGGACCAGATGGCCTTTAAGGGTCCCTTCCAACCCAAACAATTATATAATTATATGACTGTATGATAATATAGTTCCATGATTCAAACTGGATCCCCAAAAATGGAGCTGCTGCTGGGAGTTATAAGCAAATGGAGAGCGTTTCTCCAAGGTCAGCGATATGCATTAGGTTGTGCACATCCAGAAGGGAAGAGGTTCTGGTCCTGGTGACCACCAGCTCCTGGCCAGGCTCCAGGCTGACCATCACCCACATTCCCACAGGTTTCCACCTTGAGAGACGAAGGAGGTGACTAGTAAAAAACAATAAATGTTTGCCAAAGCCCGCCTATCCCCAGCATCCCAGTCCTGTGTAGCCACTTGTAACCCTGAGTATGCACAATGAGAGCCTGAACCAGGGGCCTCTGCAAAGTGGGCAGCTGCAAGCTTGTAATCACGCTGTGGGATGTTTCTTCTGCTTTTGCCTTTCGCAGCTGCTGTGCCAGGACAACTCTCCAGCCATGCTACTCATCCACCTGCGGAGGGCACTTCCTCCATCTATGAGCCACATCCGCATCCAGCATCCTGCTTTTCTATCACACCTATTCCCAACATCTCCCGTTTTCCTATCACCATCCCCTTTTGTAGGATCTTAAAAACATGAAGGTTGGAAAAGACCTCCAAGATCCCCAAACCCAACCCACCTCCATCATGTCCCTCAGTGCCACATCTCCACAGTTCTTCAACACCTCTAGTAACGGTGACCCCACCACTCCCTGGGCAGCTGTGCCACTGCATCACCACTCATTCTGAGAAGAAATTGTTCCTAATATCCAACCTGAAATGGATATTACAAGTGGCTGTTGCATCCTTTCTAAGCAAAAGATACCACAGATGGCATCCACCCATGGCATCCACTGCACAGGCAGTGTCCCCTTGCCTTTGGCATCCCCTTTTTCTGGAGCTGAGCAGAGGTTAACTTTCAATCGGTGCCTCAAGTGTCTTCATTAGAGGCTTCTCTTTGGTCAGAAAAAGTAGTGCGGATTGGATTTGTTTTGTCTGAAACGATAAATCTAAGAGCAGGGAGATCAGCTTGAAGCCTTCCAGTTTGGAGGCCCCTATCTCATAAATTCCTAAAACCCTCTTTTCTCCAGCCCAGCTCGATCCAACACATTTGTTACTAGGCTAAGATCCAGCAAAGAGTTTTATTTTGAGTGCCAACAGCAAATTTTTATAACCACAGAGTAAACCTTGAAATATGATATGTTTAGATAAGCGATGGGAATGCTAAGAGACTCTCAGCAAATTGAATCAAGAGGTGTGAACAGTTCTGCTTAAAGGACATTCAAAAATAATAGCACCAGGGCTGTGCTGCAAGTTCCAGGAGGAAATATGATAGAGGCAACAGTCAGCAGACCATAATAATGCTGGTTGAATTATAGCTCTGCAAAGATGAGCTATAAAGGAGCTAGAGGAGATGCATAATGATCAGTCCTAAGGCAAGGGCAAGCTCCTGGGAAGTTTAGACCCCAGAGAAATGCCCCAAGGCTGCCTAACTAGGGCTGCTTTCACTGTATGCAAGAAGTCTCCTTCCCCTGCACATCCATGTCAAAGCAGCCCTATGTATCCCAGTGCATTTTCTTCCTGCATTGCACTGGAGCAAGTCCTGTGCTTCCAGATGAAACGCTCAGCCCATGCCAGCACTGAGCTGCTCACCAGCTACAATCCTACAGCTCTGTGCTGAGCGTGCAACCTCCCTGCCCAGGCAGATGATGACCTTCTTGGCAGCTCAGAGCCGAACCACAGCTGCAGCTCAGATCCAAGCCCAAGTCCTTGGCAATCTGAGTGCCCCAGGGAGCTTTTGCAGCCCATGTCCTCAATCCCAGCCTCTCCTCTCCTCTCTTCTCTGGGGATTCAGGGTCACCGCCTTTATCTTTGAAGCACCCCACGGTCAGGCTCTGGGCCAGATGAGCAAACCAGTAACAAACTCCATTGGTGGCCATTGCTTTGTGCATGGAGCAGAGCTCAGCTGTGCATTAGCGGCGCATTCTCAGGGGGGTCGTTGGCGATGGGGATGAACTCCTCCAGGAGCCATCGCAGACCTCCCCATCGCGTGCAAAGGGCACTTTGCTCACCTCAGGAAGGCAAAACAACACATTCTCAAATTAACAGGGACAAAGCAACACGAGCGGCTGCTCAGGCTGCCCCAGAGGAGAGGATAATGTGACAAACACTGAGCAGATGCCGGCCACCTGGCTCCAAGCACGACCCGCAGCAAGCAGCTTCATGCTGTAAAATAAAGGCTGGGCTTCGAGAAGCCAATGCTTTCCCATTACACTGATGTGACCAAAAAGAATGTGATTCGGTGTCACTTAACCTCAAATTCAGGTGTACCTCTCATCACGGCTAATACTTCAATGGAAGCCCCACGTTCCAGTGTCAGTGTGATGATGGAGAGGGCTCCACTCCTTCTTTTATAACCAATTCCAGACCCCAAAGCCTCAACCGAGGCTGAAACAGAATTTCTTAGTGTTTTTAGTAAATCCATATCCTGCATTCAGACACAAGGGTGAAGTGAAAGCCACCCAAAATTGCCCCATGCTTGGCTCCAAGATGTAGTGGGATCCTCTTGGTACCGAGCCTCGTGTGGATTTCCATGGTGAATTTTTCAATGGAATGAACCCGAGCCTGGGTCTCCTCTCTATTTTAATCCTGTTCCATCATTCCCAGCAAGAACCAGACAAACAGCCCCAAGAAATGCCTCAGAAAGTCTAGAGGACTAAAATAAATGCCCAGACTGTGGTTAGAGGGGCTGAGCTTGGCCGAGCCAACTTGGACTGGAAAACAAGCAGGCTGTTTTCTTTTAAAATAACTCCAGTGCCCAGAGATGCATAAATGCCATCCCATGGCTCAGAGCTGAGGGGAAGGAGGGAGCAGTGTTGGACAACCCCAACCTCAACTCACTTGAAAGTGAAGCTCCTGTAATCTACACTGAACTTCTTTTTCTCCCTTTCCACATCTTCCCTGCCCTCCTCCTCCTCTCTTTAGGTCTGTATCTGGATGTGCCAAAAATAAGCTCAGAAATCCTGCTTTTGCTGAACTCCAGCTGCCCACAGTGAGGGCTGGGGAGCAGATGTGGGACACGGTGGCTTTGTAGTAATGCAGCCCAGAAGAGTTGACTTTTCCTCCTGCTTTACTGCAGACTTTCTTGCTGACCTTATCTTTGCAGCTGCTGAAATTTTAAAGGTAGAAATAAATCAAAATATGAAAAAAAAAGAGACAAGAAAGCTAACTTTGTGGTTTTTGCAGACCAGTGGAGGCAGACTGTCACCCCACTGATGCCCTCCAAGCCAACACCGAATTAAAAGACTCATGGCAGAGCTGGGCTCAAGGTAAGAGGCACACAGACCTATGCTGGGCACAAAGACAGCCTGATCCTTCCAGGGTGAGAAACCTGGGTCTGTGGATGGAGTATAGAATCACGGAATCACAGAACTGTTCAGGTTGGAAAATACCTCCAGGATGCCCAAGCCCAACCCACCCCCACCATGACCACATCCCTCAGTGCCACCACTCCATGGATCTTGGACACCCCCAGGAATGAGGACCCCATCACCTCCCTGGGCAGCTGTGCCACTGCATCACCAGAAAGATATTTTCTAGAAACTGAGATGAAGGAACAGAGGAGGGAGGAGGAATCTGCATGTCTTTCAAGAGGAAAATGGGATCATTAACCTGATAGATCCTTTGCTGAACCAAGGACCAGTGAGCATGGAAATCACCTTGAGCAACAGCAGGTTTAGCTGTACCATGCATGTCCCTGCCTACCTCTAAACATGCTCTTGTTTTGTACCCTGGATCATAGAATCATAGAATCACGGAATGATAGAATCATAGAATGGCCTGGGTTGCAAAGGCCCACAGTGCTCATCCAGCTCCAACCCCCTGCTGTGTGCAGGTCGCCAAACAGCAGCCCAGGCTGCCCAGAGCCACATCCAGCCTGGCCTTGAATGCCTGCAGGGATGGGGCATCCACAGCCTCCTTGGGCAACCTGTGCCAGTGCCTCACCACCCTCTGGCTGAAAAACTTCCTCCTCATATCCAACCTAAACCTCCCCTGTCTCAGTTTAAAACCACCCCCCCCTTTTCCTATCACCATCCACCCTCACAAACATGTTCCCTTCAAGTACTGGAAGGCTACAGTGGATCTCTGGGATCTCTTCATAAGAGATTCAGGATGCTGGCTGTGGGTTCAGGCTGCACGTCTCACTGGCCTTGCTGGCAAAATAAACTCCTGCTCTTTGTCTGCTATAAATGAAGCCACAGCTGTCTAAACTCTTCCGTATTCTTGGCGGCTCTTAAGAAATTCACACAATCCTTAGTAGTCAAAATAATGAGATTGTCTCCTAATGTGAGATTTCCTTTGCAGGATAAAGTACACCTAAGGGCTGCTGATGTAATTCTCTCATACTAAGCTGATTAAGTGCTGAGGAGTTAGAGCCTTTTATAATTTTATTACATTAGATTCCAGAGATGAAATGAATAGAAATGACCAGACACCGAAGGAGGCAGAAATCTGTGTCCGCAGATTGTAGAGACTATCAATTACATTTGTCCAATATAGCTAGGTGTCTGCTAGAACAAATCTAATAATAGAGCGTCCGTCTGTTTGACAACATGGATAAACTCAGGCTGTTGGCCATTGTACAGCACTAAAAGGAGAATTGCAAGCAGGAGCACAGAGAACAAGCAAAGGTCGTCAGATCCCAAGGATTCATGCTGTCCATCCAAGGGACATCAGTGGCCATAAGTACTACTTAGCGACTGACTGCAGGCTCTTATTACCTTTGCTAATTATCTGTGGTAAAAGATGAAGGTTTGCTGGGCTGAACAGGGGACACATCACAATAAATCCACCATCCCTGCACGAGAGGTCTGAGCTGGATCCAGCTGCACCATAGTTATATATAAAGGTAGTTATTTGGCTGAGATTGGGAAGATAGCCCAGATATCTCCCAAAATCAACATGGAAACAGCAATATCCTTCTAGACACGATGTAGACATGGATTTGACCTTGGCTGGTTTGACTCATTTCAGACTTCCCAATCATTTCAATGGAGTGTCTTACACAAGTCACCTGGGAACGGCGATTATGACTGAGGCTTCTGCTTCTCAAGCTCCTTCCCATCTTCCTTCCAAAGGTTCAGCTTTGGCTGTATTGACCACACGACCTGGTCTGTAATCACTTGACAGGGTGATTTATGCAACTTCCCAACAAAGCAGGCAGTGTGAGTCATGCGACCCAACGTACAATGTGAATTTCAAGGGATATTCATGCACCAATGCTTTAAATTTTTCTCTGGGCACTGCTGTCAGCAAAATGCTCCAGTATTCAGATGAGGGTCCTATGAAAGGTCAAACTGAAATTTGCCTGCATATCTCAACAAATATTTGTGAACAGTTTTCCCCATTATTCCCTAAGCTTCACATGCAGCCCATTTGGCAGAGCGGTCCTTCTCAGAATATGGGGAGGGACTGCAGCGACTTAAAAACAGCCTGACATCAATTAAGGAGCTGACTACTCAAACACATTTTCTGCAAACAGAAGTTTATTTGCTATATATAGATAAATGCTACCAGTGGGCTAATTTGGAAGCATTGTTGATTACCCATTGTAATGAGGCCTATTACATAATTAAAAGAGTTTTCTCCTAACTGCATTTTCCTGCTAATTAACATTTTATGCCATCTACAATGGACACTTTGGGCTGCATCAAAGACATTATTATGCAATTTTATCCTAAGAGCAGCCTATGAATTATTAATTAATATTAAATCTGTTGATTAAAGGGTAATTTGTAAGCAAGCCAGTCATAACTACGAACAAGCTTGGCCTATAAGTATTCCCCTGAAATAAGCTCCAAAATAACATGTACTGAAGAGAAGGTTAAACAAAAAAAAACAACAAAATCCAAAGGATTGGAGAGTGTGAAACATGGGAGAATGGGGCAATTTGTTTATGAGAACCTGTGATGTTTTTCCAGACATTCCATTTGCTGGTGTTTCAATTAAATAGAGTCTTCTAGGATTCTTTGTCACGTCCCAGCAGGATGCACAACGCAGTCCTTGTTCTTTTTGCACTGACCACAACCTGGAAGTCTGGGTCAGAAAGCAGCCATAGGTGGAGCAATACTGGAGGCAGCAGATGCTGGCTGAGATCAGAGACATCCAAAGACACGCGTGTGCTCGTGCATCACCTTAAAACTTGAAACTTGGGGCACGTTGCCTTTGTGATGGTCACTAACACAGGTGCATTTATCTACATAAAGGTTCAGATGATTACGGAATCATAGAATCAGTAAGGTTGGGAAAGACCTCCACAGTCCCCAAGCCCAACCCTGGTCCACCCCACCGTGCCCACTGCCCACATCCCTCAGTGCCACATCTCCATGGTTCTGGGACACCTCCAGGGACAGTGACCACCACTCCCTGGGCAGCTGTGCTAATAACTCACTTTCTGGTCTGACCAAGCTACCAAAATGAGATACTGGGCAACATCTTGGCTTGCTGGAGTCAGGAGCAGTCTTCCTTCAACATCAGCCAATATGTCATCTGAACTGCCCACCAGGGATGACTGTCACTGCACACCAGGCCCCATAAATGTGTTTTCACACCAGCTGCTCCCCTGCACATCAGCTGTGAGGAAACAGGAGGGCTGGAGGAAAACTTGCATTTGGCCTTATTTTATAGGTGAGGAAACAGGCACACAAGGCTGGTAGGACAGGGTTATGGTCCCACTCAAGAGACCAGAACAGGACAATGGAGCAAGTCACCCAGAAAAGTCACTCTGAGGGCAGCAATGAAGGCCAGAACCCTGCAACCAGGGCTCATCCATCACGTGCTGTCCCAGGGCTCAAAGACAAATGCACGGCCCCAACCCCAGCATCTGCTCAGTGCTGCTGCAGCCCCTTTGTGCTCTGCACTCAGGCTCGTATCAGCTGCTTCCTATCTTGAGGTTGGGAACACTATAATTGCAATAGTAGCAATGATAATAATAAGAATAATAATAACAATAATCAAAATAATAATGATCAAAATAATAATAATCATCACCATCATCATCTAACAGCCTGCTGATGTGTGTGCTGTAGCACAGGGAGAGGTAGCCGGGCTGCTTTTTCTCCAACCTGTCAGCCTTGCTTGCCAACACAAACAGGCTGTGGGAGTACCAGGGGTTACCATGACGTAATCAAGCCCTTGTGCTTTAATTATTATTGGGGAAGAAAGGAGGGAGAACATGGGGGTTGTTGCAGCCCTGACCGTGCAGTGGATTGTGATGTGTTTCACACGCAATGTGATCAGAATGCCGTGCAACTCAGCTGAGAAAAGTAGCAAAATAGGTCAAAAATAGAAAAACAGGTCAAGCAGATGCTCCAGATCTTGGACCTGCACCGATGTCTTGGATGGAAAGGGCATTTTTGGAAACAAAATCAAATCCAGATTATTCCCACTCCCCAGAAAGTGAAAATGTCCCAGATTTCTGATTCAGACAAACCCTCAGCCCCAAAGGCTACTGTCCCATCCACTCTCACTGCAAGAGCTGCTCGTATGGATTCATCCAACCCCTGCAAGCCTGTGCCTGCACACAGCCTGGCCGGAGGCACGTCATTAACTCCTCATAGAAAAGCTAACGAAGCCCAGCATCAATTAGTCGCAGTCCTCCTCCCAAGAAAAGTACACAGAGAAAATAACTGTTGGAAGCCCTTGGATACAGAGATATTTAATGAGAGTAGCTAACTCGAAAGATGTGTAGGAAGAAACAGCTCTGTTTACGTCAGCCTTTCTCATTATGTTTCCCTCATTTTGACTTTTCCCATTATTCTGGGAGACCTAATGCAGAGCTCCTTTTGGTCATGCCATTTTCACAGAATCACAGAATCACAGAATCACAGAATCACAGAATCACCCGGGTTGGAAGGGACCCCAAGGATCATGTAGTTCCAACCCCCCTGCCTAGCAGGGCCACCAAACATACACATTCAGATCAGGTTGCCCAGGACCCCGTCCAACCTGGCCTTAAACACATCCAAGGACGGGGCATCCACAACCTCCCTGGGCAGCCCGTTCCAGGGCCTAACCACTCTCCTTGTAAAGAACTTCCCCCTAACATCTAACCTAAATCTTCCCTCCTTCAACTTGGATCCATTTCCCCTAGTCCTGCTGTTGTCAGCCCTTTTGAAGAGTTTACTCCCCTCCTGGGTGTAGGTTCCCTTCAGGTATTGATAGGCTGCAATGAGGTCACCCCGCAGCCTTCTCTTCTCCAGGCTGAACAAGCCCAACTCCCTCAGCCTGTCCTCATTTTCTTTCATTTCTGCCCATCAGGGCAAGCATAGAATCACAGAAGCATTCAGGTTGAAAAGACCTCCAAGATCCCCAAGTCCAGCCCCGTCCCACCCCACCATGCCCACAGCCCATGTCCCCAGTGCCACATCTCCATGGCTCTTGAACCTCCAGGAGTGATGACGTCCACATTAACTGGATGCACCCAAAGGCTCAAACTAACCCATTCATTTTTAACGCCGTGCAAACACAGAGGGCAAACTCCTCTCCCATCCCAGTAGTAACACCATGCCGTATTTCCTCCTCCTGCCATACAACACTGTGCACTTTCTGAGCCGGGCTGCTGGCAGAAAGCTGCACCACCCTATGCCTTTGTAGCATCGTTTTGATTTTTTAAAGTAAACGTATTGCATGTGAGAGCCTATAAATATCCAGACAATTTACCGCAGATTTACTGCTCTCCGTTTTTCTGATCTCAGCGCCACAGCTCCAAGTTCAGCCCCCAGCCAAATTAATACACAGGGGTAGCTTTGCATGTCAATTAGAGCGAGGGGGTTATTCTCTGGCCTGACCTCTGATAGCAAGTGCTAATGCACTACAGGAAAACGCAGTGATTTATCATCCAAACTCCAGCAAGGAGCACTTTTTCCTATGAGAAGGGTTGGCAATAACTTACATGATGCTATCCGTCATTTCTTGGCCTTCCTCGCAGGGGCATTTGCAGAGTTACGTCAAGTGCTGCAGGACCAGCAGTAATCAGCCCCAGATGATGACTGAACTCAACATGTTATTATTCATTTTATGGTAGTAGTTTCATGCTCTGGTCATGGAGCAAGACCCAGCCACGGAGAATCAAAGAATCATAGAATCATAGAATGGCTTAGATAGGCAGGGACATGAAGATTGTCAAGTTCCAACTCAACTGCTGAAAAACGCACTGGTTAAGGGAAAAAAAATGTGAACTGGTGAGCAGATATGGCTGGAAGCATTCAAAACACAGTTTTTAAGCAATCTCACTGCCATCTGTGCATATTAGAGATCAAGGGGCAGGTACAGCATGGCACAGAGATGAGATGCTGCCATCAGCAAGTGATATGGTTTGAGTGACGTGGTGTCATAGGCACGGTGGTTGTGGGTTGATGATATTAGTGGTCTTTTCCAACCTTAATGGTTCTATGATTCTATGATCAGACTTCCCTGAGCTACAAAACCTCTCCCATCTGGGGCTTTGTCATGCCTTTCCATGCCATCATCCACCTTGCTGGTGAGCATGGCTGGGCTTATGGAAGGGCAGGACAAGCAGGATGGGCTCATGTCCTGTAGCTGCAAGGAAAAGCTCCCAAAAAGAAGGTTAAAAAAGAACGTTACTTTTCTACTTTTGCCTTTCTGCTTTTTCTTCTTCCCTCCCTTTCTTCCTGTTTCCCAGAGCCCCACACATATGGCCAACAGTAACATGTCCCCACTGGGTGGTGTGGATGAGAAAGACGCCATGAGGCTGAGGAATGTTTCCCAATACCTGCTGTACAGCACATCCCCACAGTGAAGCACTCAGCAGAGATGCTCCTCCTGAAGCAGTGGTGGGAGAAGACTCACAAGCAGGAAAGGCTCCATGTCCACGCGTCGCTTTGCTTTCAGGAGCACAACACCATCCCACTTCTGAGTGGCTCAGGGCCTCATTTGCCTTTTTTCCCCAATTGCATATTCATCTGCTTAGCCTGTGAATCCCCGGAGCCTCGTTTGTCCAATTAGTGTTCTCTAAGTCTCTCAATACTGGCCAATAATAGGCTCTTCCATGCACTATTGCATTACCTGAAGGAGAATTACTTGGTGGCTGAGAGCTGAGCATCTCAGTGCCATGAGGAATAGAGAGGCAGCCCCTGCTCTTTCGCTGCCCTGACACAAGCCCTTGCAGGGAGATGGGGTTATTTAAGGAGACCCTTGCTTGTTTAGTGGGAAAAAATAGCTGGAAAAAAAAGCTGTATTCAGATACAGGAGCAAGGAGAGCATATCACTAAAGAAATCACCCGTGCTGGAATGTAGCAGAACCACAAAGCTCAGGTTTTCTTCCCTTTAGGCTGACATTCAGGCTAGGCTTATATATATTCCTTGACAGAGGTTTGTGAGCAATTTGACCTGTGCTAATTCTTCACTCCAACTGGGAGTGTGCAGCAAGCCAGAAATCAATCTGCTCGCTCGATTCCTTGTCCAGCTCTCTGCAGTTCCTTAGGAAGAAGCAAGCGTGTCCTTGCTGATTTATCATACAACTGCAGTAAGTGCATTTTATGGTTTAGGGCATATCCTTTCATGACTCTCATTATTTTAGACTGGTATTAAAGCAAAAAATAAAAAAAAACAAGCACCGTAAAAGTGTCTTTCTCCAGTGGAGTCAATTAGCCCTTCAGTTTAAGCCCCCCCCCAATGACTAGGAAAGAAGGAACTTTGTCTGTCAGTGTAGAGTAAGACACCAAGATGAGAATGCAAATAAGTGCCTACAAAAGGTGTCTAACATAACTGTGACTCCAGCTGGAGTCTGCTGTACATTGGTTGCTCCCCAGGATGGGATGGATGTGCTGCCTTTCCCGGATTGCCAATTCACATCCCTAGAGAAGACTCTTCCCATGGCTCTTTTTTGGCTTTATACAGGAGTAAGGGAGAGCAGAGTTAGGTCTGCAGCTGCTGGAATACCATCCGTCCATGAGCTGGCTTGGAACTGAGCAAATACAAAGTTGCATCAAAGATTCCAATGGGCACTAGGCTGAACCCTTTGTTCCTCTTCAGAACTGGAAATTAGCCAAAGACAGAAATACTTGCCCAAATTTCAGAATAAGCTGATCTAAAACTGGGAGTTCAGTTTAAAGCAGAGATTGATCCAACCTTGAACTCCAACATCTGTGCATCCCCACAGGTCCTTTACACGCACAAACATCCTTGTGAGTACTGTATGCTCTGCTGCTTAACCTCAGCTTGGGCAAATCTGAGCTTCCACTTGTGGAGGTTCTCACTGAAAGAGATTTTTATTTAATGATCATGGAGGATAGCAATATTTGGATATGATCCCCATCACTTTTTTTTCCTCCCCAATGCAGGGGATCAGCCCTGAGTGCTGATCCTGAGGATCTCTGCTGTATTCCAAGTGATGCAGCCAAGGAGAGACCGAGGACTGGGAACAAACCCATCCTCTGGCTTTTAAAACCTTATTTCCAATTGGTACAGACAGGGAAGGAACAGCTCTAAACTTAAAAAGACATCTCAAATTAACAAACATGAGCCGAGCCAGACTGAAGGATTAAATAAAATAAGACAAAGGCTGCCAGTGCCTGTTAACCTGCTCAGAGCAGGGTAAATGTTTGCACACCAGGTCTATTCTGCTCTTCCAGCAAACACCCTTCTGTCAGCTCGTGAACTGGGAGATTTCACTGCCCAAATGTGCTCAGAGTTCTGCCTTCACCATGAGTTGGAAGGGACCATTAAAGGCCATCTGGTTCCACTCCCCCACAGTGAACACGGATACTCATGGACCCATCAGGTGCTCAGAGCCCATCCAGCCTGACCTTGGGTGTCTGCAGGGATGGAGCATCCACCGAATGGGCTGAATCTCACTGCTACAGAGGCAAACAGAAGAGCACCCAGCATCCACATGTAGAAAAGAACTGCTTTAATTCAGGATCCTGCTGTGTTAGCTTAGAAGAACAGCAGGACAACAGCAACCCCCCCAGGCAGCATAAGATGCCCCGCTGCTGCTTTTGGGGACAGAAAGAAGCTGCTCTGCTCTATTTCTGCCGTGCCATACCAGAGGAAAAAAAAAAGGCCATAAAAAATTCCTGTACAGTCTAATGGGCCATGCACGTATCTGCTCCCAAATACTCATCCTTCAGCAAAAAAAAAAAGAAAGAAAAAAAGACATCTGCCTTTGAACTGCACACTCAGCACCAAACAGCAATTATTCCTCGTGAGCCCAAATAGGCGCCGAATGAGTCACGACTCCGCTGTGGAGCCCTTTCTGCTCTACTTTACAAATATTTGCTCTCGAGAAAAAAACGTTCCATTTGTCACACCAGCAGACTGCATCCTTTGTGCAAGGAGCCTCATTGTGCACGGGGAAACATCTGCTAAACGCAGGGATACAAAAGATCTCGACAAGCAAAGGCACACAGATGGAGCAGGGTCCAGGCAACACAAGTTGTGTCACGGCACACAGATCCCAAGAGCCGCCAGTCTCCCTCCAGGCTGTTCCCAGCTGAAGCTGTTAATTAGGTGGGTTAAATGCTGTCATCATTAGTGTCAGCCTCAGTTCTGGCAGTGGAGGAGGAGATGCTGAGTCCGCCCGGGTTGGATCTAATTGTTGTTTGGTGTCATGAGCCCATAATAGATTGTAGACACAGATTCTGAGGTGTCGTGTGCTGTTGTAGGCTGTGTGCACCAAAGTGCTCGGGGAGGCACCAGCTCCATGATCCCCATGCTTTCAGGGTGCCAACATGTACCTCACTAATGAAACCTCCTTGAAGGACCAATAAACAATGCTGTCCTTGGGATGGGAGCAACACTGAGCCCAGTAGGAAAAGCTTTTCAGGCAGCCCAAATGACCCAAGCATAGAATTCAACATAATGCCCCCGAGGCTTACAGCCAACATTTTTTATTTCCCAAGCAATTTCAGCGTGGACCAAAGCAAACAGGTTCCCATTCCCAAAAGCTCTTTATTAATCAGTTCTCTGTTAGGACAGCTCTCTGCAGCCCACAGCTCAAGCAGACGGCAGCGGTGCTGGTTGGGATGGGCGGCTCACCAGTGGGAAGCAGGATTGCGTTTGCAGGATATTCCCTGTGGGACACAGTTGTATTTACATCCCAGAGCAGACAGGAACAAGGCCAGTTCCTGAAGCAGAGGATTTTCCACTCTGAGATAGACAGAGGTGGACAGAGCCTAGGGTTGTGCTTTTCCTGTTATGTGACCAAAGCTATAGGTGGATTTCTTTGGTTTTTTTTTCCATCTCCCTCTGACGATTCAGGCTCATCTGAGAGCACCACACCTACTCACCAGGGTTCTTCACCCTGACCTTGATATGTGCAATGGGCATCCATTTGCTTGTGCAATTGCCTCAGAGCAGGAGGAGTTCCATGCTGCTCAGAAAGTGCTCGCTGGCTGGAAGGGGTTGCGCCAAAGAGCCCCAGGAGCAGGAGGAAATGGCACCAAATAGGAAACTGTCAGCTAAAATCCCAGCTCGTATACACAAGCACAGAATTCCAGCTTGTGTGCCCAACCACACACACACACAACCCTCTTTTTTTCCATATCATTTTTCTATGCCATTACTCAGGGCTTTGTTCGCAATGCGTAAGAAGCAAGAAGCAGCTCTTTGAAAGCCCATTCACTTGGCACCTTCATCCATATTTCAGACTGCTGCCCAAAATGAAAGCTTGCTACAAGCACAGAGTGCTGCTACCCTGGTCCACTCACCCCATCACCAGCTCTGGAGGTGACCAGATGGCAGATGGCACCACACCTGATCACCATGGGGTTGCAGGAGATAAGCCAGGAGAGTTCAGGTCCACCATCAGGTCTTCTGCAAGGGGCTGAAGCATTTTAGTTGTATCCCACAATCAGGAGACCATGCAGGGTGGAAATAATCTGTGTTCAATAAGGATAGTGTTCTCACTAGCAGATGATGGCATTCCCAGGATATCACAGAGCCATCCAAGGTGACCCAAAGCCCTGGGAAGGTGATTAGCAGCTGATAAATATGGTGCCTGTGATTTATCTCTTTTGCAGGTAAAGAACTGAGCCAAGAGGGCACAGAGAGGGAGATATGGGGGACTGGGCCAGTAGGATTCAGTGTTTGCCACCTCCATTGGCCATTTGGAATGTCTCCTGGTGCAGCCAGACACAGAGAGATCTGGGTTAAGCACTGCCTTTTTTTTTTTTTTTAATTGAAAGCAGGAACATTCCAAGATGGATTATAGGGCTTTAATGAATGTGTGCCCTGCAGCCAGCAGAAAGGAATGGAGAAACCTCTTTGGTGGAGGATGGTAAAGCTTTGGAGCAGGGCTTAGGGTAGTATCTCCATCCCTGGAGAATTTCAATGCTCAGTCAGACCAGAGGAACCAGAAAAATCCCATACATCCTGTTGAAGACTCCACAGCATCCCACCTCACTAGCACTGCTGTGGCCCATGGCCAGGTGGTGCACAGTTTGCTTTTAAAGGACATAAAATGAGGTGACCTCTCCTCTGGTAGCAGCAGTCCCATGGCCCCAAGACAACATGGTGGCACACGCCTGGTACAAACACAGAAATTCCCACCAAGAACCCTCTGCCAACAGATCTGGACCAAAGGAATCTGAAGTAGCATTGAATGGTGGCGATGGGTTGCTGGTTGGATGACAGTAGTGATCTTTTCCAACCTTAATGATTCTTTGATTCTATGAATTTCCCCAGGATCTGAGTGCTGGCTCTGTCAGGTCTCTTTCCAAGCCTCACCCCAGTAGTAGCAGGGTTATGGGAACCAGAACAGCCCCAGAGAGCATTGCCTCACCATAAGCACATGTACACCTCATACACAGGGCAATGAACTCAGCTCCATGGGACATACATGGGTGTGGACACACAAATTGTTGACTTGCCGCCACTAATTACCCTTGGTATTGATGCTGTTAAGAGATCATAACCCTGTAATGAGAAGCAAGAGGAGGAGATGAATGGGTGGCAGGGGAAAGACTAGAAAGCACAAGATGCAGCTGATCAGCTAGGCAGGCTGGAAGAACATTTGCAGCAAGAGTCCTCCATGAACATCTTTAATCTAAATTTAATTGGGAGCTTGGAAGAAGCCTTTTCCATCTGCTCTCAAGGAGGGAGGGCCAGGGGTATCCAAGCTGGCCAGAACCACATGCAAGGGATGATGGCTGGCCCTGACATCAGATCCCCTTCAAGGATTAAGGACAGTGAGGCACTGGCCCAGGTTGCCCAGAGAGGTGGTGGAAGCCCCAACCCTGCTGACACCCACGGTCAGGCTGGATGGGGCTCTAGGCACCCGATGGAGCTGTGGCTGTTCCTGTTCACTGCAAGGGAATTGGACCAGAGGGCCTTTAAGGGTCCTTCCAACTCAAGATTCTATCATTCTATGATTTCAACCATGCTTCATTGCCAGCAACTCCTAGACAAAGAACAGGTATCATGGCACATACCGACCCACTTCATCTCCTGTGCTTGCTCAGCCCAGCAGCCTCAGGGGAGGATGGATTTCCATCCCCACTTTCAACTCTTGCTGCTGATTATTGGTTAATGTCGTATCAGCCATCAAAGTTCCCATGAAACCAGTGAATAGGACACAAATTGCAAATTAGACTTTAATTAGAAACTGGCACCGGCTTTCTGACCAAGAAATACAATGAAGATGTCTATATGTTACTATGGCAGTCCAGCAACATAGATTTCTCTTTCAGGACCCTTTGAAGACAAATTTACTCAGCACTATAAACTTGTATGCCAAAGTGATTAACACTTTAATGCTAATATCAAGCCGGACCAGTTACACACATTTTATTCATTAGAAGGCATCATTTTTCAACTGTGTCTTATCAGTATGTAAATGAGATTTTGACTCGGTCGTTGTCTGCTCCCAAAAGCACAGCCAAAATGAATTCAATTAATGCGATTTACATCCCAATGTGACACGCGAGGCTGTGCAGGGCTTGATAAGGCAGCCCAGATGGGAGCTGGGCCCTCGGCCCCGCCATGCCGTCATTTCCATCTTGCCAGCTTCACTCCATGGAGTGGAGGATGTAAGGAAGGGAGCGAGAAAGAGGCTCAGCTTGGCCAGCTTGAGCCCAAAACTGACGTCCACCTTCATGCTCCTATCAGAATCATAGAATTGTACGGGTTGGAAGGGACCTCTGGAGATCATCCTGCCCAACCCCTATCAGCATCCTTAATCATAAACAACTGATGCCTCCTGATATGTCAATAATCACAAATAACTGGCTGTGGAGCCTCCAATTCTGAAAATTCATGGGCAGAGGGTCCAAAGATGAGCCATGAAGGTGATCAAAGGGAAGGAGAATCCATCCAGTGAAGACAGGTTGAAGGAGTGAGGTCATTTCACTCTGGAGGGACCCCGTCCCAGTGTTCCAGTGCTTACAGGGCAGCTACAAAGGGACAGAGGCTCTCTCTTCATGAGCTGCTACATGAAGAAAACAGAGCAAAGGGTACAGGGTGGCTACAGGCTGCCCCAGGAGGAGTTTCATCTTCATATAAGACAATTTTTCCGACATAAGACTTTTTTTTTCAACCATTACAACAATCTCCCCAAGGACATGGTAGGATCACCATCACTGGAGGCTTTCAAGATGTGATTGGACAGGATGAAGGATAAGCTCGTCCAAGCTCCCTTTTCTCTAAGAAGGTTGGACCTGACACTCTTCTGAGGTCATTCCCAGCCTGGCCTGTTCCATGATTCTGTGACTTCCAACTAAATCCCACCTCCCACCCACCACCGTGCTGCCAAAGCTGCTGAAATAGCACTGAAACCAGCCCAGGATCACACTGGGGTAACTGAGGACGAGTTCAGCCCTTCTCCCCAGCCCCTGCAGAGGTGGAACGCAGCTGGCCAAGCAGTTGGCACAGCAAAGTCCTGGCTCTCCTTGCCCTCTGTGGCACAGCAGGCAGTTGGCTCCAGCAGGGATGATGGCGAACGATGCTGCTCCACCAGCATCCACCCCGAGACCACTAAGTAGGGTTCAGTGACTCTCCTAATGCAAAATGCAGCAATTTGCCCCAAAGAGCTACTGATGCATTCTAGAACACCCCTGGGAGAAAGACAGAGCCATTTCATCAAGTGGCTGAGCTCCATCTACAAATTAAACAGTATTCTGTGCTTCTGCCCTTGCTGGGAAACTGCCCAGATGCCATGTGGCAGCAGCCCCTCCACTCAGCAGGGGCTGACTTATGGACCACGCTATGAGTTTCCTTGTGAGGGAACAAGCCCTTGCTAGGATCTCTGAAGCAGGCAGTATTTATAGCTTTGTTTGTTCAGTGCTGCTTGTGTCCAGGTAAATCACCGGCATCTCCCCCGACCTTCGGAATAAATACAAGGGAAAGATCCCTGTCTGTGTGCCAGCAGAGCCTGATTTACGCTGGGCAGTGGCAGGAGCATCGCACACACCACCAGTGCTCTCAGAGGCACCATGTGCTGCTTTCCCAAGTATTGAGCCACACTTGGGGACAAACAAGGACACAGCAAGGCCCCAAAGCCTCTACCCCATCAACACCTCGCCCACCCCATTTGTGAATGCTCGTGTCTGAGCATGCCCCTTTCTGCTTTGTGTTGTGTGGGGTGGGAAAGGTTTTCCACATCCAGCTGCCAGTGAGCTGTTTGTTATCATACCTGCGAGCTGGCTTCACATTTTTCCACAAAGAGAAACTTTCCGCAATAATTATTTGTCGTAACAGTTTGATTGTGGAGAGAAGCAAAAAGGAAAACGTGTTCCTGCAGAACAGAAGCGCAGGTGGGGCTGCAGCAGCCCCTGGGACCCCAAACCCCAAATCAATTCATGCTAAAAATTCTCGTGGGTAGGGTCCAGAGGACAGGCAATAGGCAAATTCACATTATTGCTGTGCCTTAATGAAGTCGCAGAATTACCTGCTTATTCATGTGAATTCTCTGCGACCAGCTTAAGTGCATTATCCAGTGTGGGGACCTGAAAATAAACAAGCTGGGTGCCTGGGGGAGATTAGCAGAGGGAACTCAGGACCCTGTGTCAGCACGAGCAGCTGAGGTGCTTCCAAATATCCCGATTAACTGCCAGATTGGCCTGGTATTAAGACAATACAATATGCCCTTATTGTCTGAGTGCAGACAATAACAGCCTCGTGCTTGGCTGGGGACAGCCCTGGGTTGGGAAAAGCCAATGCTGGGAGGGAGGGACCAGCTGATGGCTAGGAGATGCCAAAGGATGCCCACGTGCCACCCTCACTTTGTAAGCTACCCACTGGCACCAGGAAAGCACATGAACACGCAGAGCCCAGCTTCATTTGTGCAACCTCCATCATCATAGCATCAGAGAATCATTCAGGTTGGAAAAGACCTCTGAGATCCCCAAGCCCAACCCACCCCGCCATGCCCATTGCCCACGTCCCTCAGTGCCACATCTCCATGGTTCTGGAACACCTCGGGGGATGGTGACCCCACCACTCCCTGGGCAGCAACTGATTGCTCTTTTGGAAAACAAACTGATTGCTCTTTTGGAAAACAAACATTTTCCAACTTGAACCTCCCCTGGTGAAACTTGAGGCCAAAACATGAACAACAAGAAGCACCATCCTCCCACTCTGGGAGGATTTATCAATCTCTGTATACCAATACTGGTGCAAATTTCCATTTCTCCTTCCCACATCACTGGCTTGTGCCATCTCTAAGCCCTCATTTGTACAGCACACAAGACCACGTTTTGCACCAACCAAACAGGCTCCAAGTGTTTCCTCCAGAGAAATTTGGGTACTCAGAGACAACAATCCACGCCCAAGTAACCTTCTGAGCATGATTCAAGCTCTGCCTTTGGGAAGAAAACTGCAGAGATTTGGGCAGCCCTGGAGCAGTGAAATTAAAGACCCAATGGGGACAGACCTCATCCAAGCTCCAACACTGGCAACCAAGGCCATGCCAGCCTTGGAGAAAATGGGCTCAACTTGTCCTGTGATAAGTGTGCAAAATAGGTATGTGCACCATCCAGGATCCATCCATCACTGAAGCAATGAGCTGAACAGAGGGATTTGCATGCAGACATCTCAGAATTGTTGGTGACTTCAAGTCCAAAAAGATGAGCAAGAAGAAAGGGATCTCCAGAGACAAGAGCCATGCAGAGGGAGCTGTGAATGACATTGAGAACCCCACAGATCTCATTAAACTTGGCATTTCTTACAAAAAAAACCCAAACATATCTATATGGAGATGTAGGTGTGCTTGGCTTGAGGCTGGGGTTTGAAGGGCAAGGAGAAATAGGGCAAAGGAAACTCAGCACAGAACAAAGGGCAGTGCCATCATACAGCATTTGCTCCCCATTCAGACCCCTCCTACCACTAACATTTTAGGGCAGATGGTGTTGGTCTGAAAGCAGAGCTGGGGCACTCCCAGAGCACACAGTGCAGGTGGACAAAACAGACGAGCAACCTCAGCTTCTGCGTGCAAAGCAATTCTAGTTCAGCTTCAGGAAAGAGGGGCACCTTTGGAAATGTGATTTTTCCATGTGTTATTTTCCTATGTGACAAGGCTGTTGCAGGAACACAAATATTAACTTCCTTTTCCCTTATCAGCTGGGGGCAAAGAAATCGGCAGGCTGCTCACCCTGGCTAACCCCTGCCACAGCAACAGCAACGCTGTACACGTGTGTGCTGCTCCCCATGTAAATGAATGCATTAAAAGTATCAGGTGCCAGGAAACCAAGAGCAGCTTTGTGGCTCTCATAATGCTGAACATGCTCAGTGCTACGTGGTTGTGGATACCTCATCTCTGGAGGCGTTCATGGCCAGGTAGGATGGGGCCCTGGGCAGCCTGATCTGGTGTCCAATTTAGAGGTTGACAACGCTGCCTGTGGAAGGGAGGTTGGAACTCGATGATCTTTGCTATCCCTTCCAACCCAGCTATTCTTTGATTTTATGAAAAATAAAATGCCAGGGTAAGGTAGGTATAGCTTGTTAACAAAGGACATGGGTGTCACAGTGCTGGTTCTTTGGCATTTTGGCCAAATGAGGACAGTGGTACAAAACGTGAGGAGAGGAGAGGAGAGGAGAGGAGAGGAGAGGAGAGGAGAGGAGAGGAGAGGAGAGGAGAGGAGAGGAGAGGAGAGGAGAGGAGAGGAGAGGGGAGGGGAGGGGAGGGGAGGGGAGGGGAGGGGAGGGGAGGGGAGGGGAGGGGAGGGGAGGGGAGGGGAGGGGAGGGGAGGGGAGGGGAGGGGAGGGGAGGAGAGGAGAGGAGAGGAGAGGAGAGGAGAGGAGAGGAGAGGAGAGGAGAGGAGAGGAGAGGAGAGGAGAGGAGAGGAGAGGAGAGGAGAGGAGAGGAGAGGAGAGGAGAAACAAAGTTCAGAATATTTCAAAACCTTACCTTATTTTAGGTGAGCCCCATGTCTGTCCCAGAGCTGACTTCAGCACTCATGCATCAGCAAAATAAGGAGACAATGACAGCGGTTCCTTTTTGCAATTCCTTCTCCAAATAATCAGAAACTGCATTATTTATGGACAGCACCAAACTGGAGAGGAAAGTGCTTTTACAACAAAGCCAGCCCAGCTTGCTAAGGGAACCCACTGCTGCAGAGCAATCTGCCATTTCAAGCTCATGGTGATTTTATTGTAGGCAAGTTCTGATGGTAGATCCAACAGCAAATCCAATGGCAGACCCAATGGCAGACCTAACAGCAAATTCAGCTAGAGAGCTGAGGGCTGGGATACCTCCCAGCCTGTTCCCATGGGCAGCTGCTGGCCCAGTCCCCTGACAGTGCCAGTTCCCTTGCCCACCCTGGTGTCACCCAGCACATCACCACCAGCCTGTCCCCAGCATGGGGCTTGCAAAATGCTCTCTCATCCAGAACACCTGCTGCTGCAGAGAGGTTGTTCAGGCTTTTTTTTTTTTAATTTCTCTGATTTCCTTCTCTGCTTCCCATTCAAAACTAAAAGCAGCAGCTCTCTTTAGGAGCAGCGAACAAAAGAGCTGTAAAATTAGGCGGTTTCATCTGAAAAGCAGCTGTCTGTGCCATTCGGGAGGTTGCAGTGCCCCTGCTTCCCTTTTGAAGCCTGTTTGTAAAACCCCATTATTCTTCCCTCAAACACACAAAACAACTACAGTCAGGCCTCTGCTGGAGGAATAATATCTTTGCCTTCAAACCAGCACACTGCCCTTAGTGTTTTATTGCTCTTAAAGTACTTCACATCCTCCCTTTCCCCTTTCCCCTACTCATGACATGGGACATGCTTACACCAAGCTGCCCTGCAGTCCTTCATCCTCCTCGTCTGGGAGTCACCAGCAATTGGGAATGCTCAGCCCAGCTGAGGATAAGGATTTAGTGGATTAAAATTGGAAGCTCCTAGGACACCAGCCTCCTGACTTCTGTGGTCTCCTGGCTTGGATTCAGCTCTGTCCAGCTGAGCCATTTGGTGAACCTTCCTGCAAGGAACGTGATGCTCAAGGATGAGTACATCATGGGATGGGTGAGCACCATCCTCCCTTCTGCTCTTCATATTAAGAAATTAGCAGCTGAGATAATAAGCACCCAGCAACAATACCACTATAACAGCACCAGCCAGCCCCCTCCTCCCTCTTCCCACCACCCCAGAGGAAACAGGACAATTCCACCTTCTATGTATTCCCTATCTACGTCCTGAGCCTTTCCAAAGGTAAGAAAATCTTTTAATCCTCTACACTCTTATATCTCCATATCTCCTATTACAGCCCATGACCAGAGCTGATGCAGTTACTCAACTTGGTGAATGATGGCACAGGAGGGCAGCAGTGGTGTCACCAACCAGCTGTGGACAGGAGGCTTTGGTGAGGGGGACAGCAGTGTCCTATCCAAGCACAACATGATGGTGCTTTTTGAAGCCTGTTTCTGTCTGGAAAAGGGTTTTGTTTCATAGAATTATAGAATCATAGAATCATCACCATTGGTAAAAGACCATCATCCAGTCCAACCATCCACCCTACCAGGAATCACAGAATCATTCAGGTTGGAAAAATCCTCCCAGATCCCCCCAGCCCAAACCCAGGCCCCACTATGCCCACTGTCCACATCCCTCAGTGCCACATCTCCATGGCTCTGGAACATCTCCAGGGATGACCCCACCACTCCTGGGCAGCTGTGCCACTGCATCACCACTCTTTTGGAGAAGCTTTTCCTCCTTGCCAACCTTTCATTGCCCAGTCTGGCTGGTTGGGGACCCTCCATTTTAACACCCCGCTAAAGAAAGACATGTGGCAGGCACAGAAATTGCAAATGAGGTTATGGGCCTCCGCTCCCACACAATGCAAATTATTTTAATGCAGGGTGAGGGGACACCAGCTGCTGCCCTGCTGTCGGCCTGAGGCAATAGGGCCAGAGCTGCACGGCTCTGATGCTCCAGACAAGCGCTGTGCCCAAGTCCTACCATGATCCCCCCTTAGTGCTGCTCCCATGGGATGCAGAGTGTCTGTGCTCTCACCTGGGCCAGACACCGAGATGTAAGAAAGTCATCAACACCAAAACCCCCCAACCACTGAGATGTTTATATGTCAATGGGATCGCTAGCAGCATCGTGTCCCGTATCCCTGGACCATGCTGGTCACGTGCAGGGCAGAAAAATGCAAAGCACAGTAATTATCTGTTGCAGAGCCCTGGTAATGATTAAGTTTGGGAACCACTAACAATCAAGCCTATTGAAAGGACTACAAGGGTTTCAAAGTGTTTCCTCCGAACCATGTGACGGCAAATTGTTCTGAGTAGACGGCTCTTAATTCAAATGCTGGTTGTCATGGGGATGGGATAACACCCCTCCTATTCAAGGATGCCACACAAGAAGCCTACTATTCACTACAATAGGCTTTTAGTTCAGGCTACGCTTCATACGTAGCCAAAAATATATATATCCAGATAGTGATATTGGCACCGACCTTCCTTAACGCAGCAGAGCCCAAGGGCTGGAGGAAAAGCAGTGAGGGCATGGGCAGATGGATGGATAGACTGAGAGCCCATGCTCTGCCTGCATTGACTGGGCTCAGCCACAGGCATGTGGGTGGGCAGCTTCGTTTTAATTTCAAAATGTCACCAGTGAGGTCACCTCCCACTCGTGCTGGTGCCAGAAATCAGTCTGGATGTGCCAGGCTCCTGCAGATCTGGATTGGAGGAGTGGGGCTGGAGTCGCATCCAGCCTCAGCTGGGAAGCCCACTTGTCACCAAAGAGCCCAGACATGGGGCCAGCACCCCTAGAGTTCTTCCATCAGCACACAGCAGGGTCTGCTGAGAAAGCTGGATAGAGTTATGGATGGGAGCAGAGGATGTGAAGGGGGAGGAAGGCAACACCATGGCACAAGGATAGGAGAGAGAGGAGGGCTGGGGGGCTACAAGTCCATCCCATCCCATCCCTGGCCCCATAATACACCAGCATGCACCATACATGAGGCCCAGCCAATGTGGCCGTGGCTGAGAGCAGCTCCATGCCTTCACACTTGGAGAAACTGAACTTACTTGCTTCATAACTGGGGCTCCACCAAGGAGGCACCTGAGAAAAACATGGAAAACAGCACCCAGTAGCATTCCTTACTTTATCCTGAGCAAGAAGACATCTGGCTTGCTGGAGTTGTGCATGACTTACGTCTCCATCGGAGCCACCTATCAGCCCTCATCCCGTCTGCAGTGCCCAACATCCCACACCAGCACAGCTCTGCCAGGGATCACCTGCATCAACACAAAAGAGGAGACTTCATGTATAGCTCACCTGCTGCTGGAGAGCGCCACTGTGACTCTGCCATTCCCGGTGCTCTGCCCTGCACTGGCAGCTATAGGAGATGCAGGAGCAGCAAGACAAGCTGTATTGTTTCCCCTGACAAGGAAAGAAAACCACCTTCCTGCGTGGGAGCAGCACTGAAGGGTGAGAAGCAGCCTGCTAGACTGATGACTCATTCCATCACCTCCTCCTCCAGAGCCTGGCACCCTCCAAAGAAGAGCACTGGAAAAGAATCCTTCTCCTCTCAGCTCCTGCTTTGCCTGTAGGAGAATACAGAACTGCAGCCCCAAAACTATCTAGAGTTCCCAAATCCCAGACCCCAAGGCAGCACCCACAGAAGATGCGTGGTGCTCCATAATGATGGGGCAAAACCATTGTGCAGCAGCATCACCCACACCCCGTGTTCCAGCTGCACTTGGAATCATAGAATCACAGCATGGCCTGGGTTGCAAAGGAGCACAATGCTCATCCAGCTCCAACCCCCTGCTGTGTGCAGGTCACCAACCAGCAGCCCAGGCTGCCCAGAGCCACATCCAGCCTGGCCTTGAATGCCTGCAGGGATAGGGCATCCACAGCCTCCTTGGGCAACCTGTGCCAGTGCCTCACCACCCTCTGGCTGAAAAACTTCCTCCTCATATCCAACCTAAACCTCCCCTGTCTCAGTTTAAAGCCATTCCCCCTTGTCCTAAATGCAGTGTGCAATTGCACTGCAGTTTGCATGCAGCAGCACATGGGATCTTCTACACGGGAAGAAATTTGGCAACATTTTCTGCTGTCACATAACAAAGGATATTAAAAGACTCCACCATACCTCATCCTCACTGTTCAGCAGCAAGAAAAATTCAGGGGTTTCACATTAAAAAAGTTTGCAGTTGTGGGGGTTTTTGATAGAAGAAAAATGATGAAAGCGGGAGAAAATAAACGAATGGGAAACACTGAACATCACTGGGAAGCAGCGGTTCAAAGTGTCTGTGGCTGTTGGTTTATGTAAGCTCAGTGCTTTAATCAGATCCATCGCAGCTCCATACGATGCCCGCTGCCCTGCTCACAGGGTACACAATGTGTTCATTACACAGCGAATGGTAACAGAGGTCATGTGGGGGAAGCAGCAGCTTTTTAGAGAAATAGGAACAAAGTCATAACACGAGCGTGACAGGAGATGGGCTGGCTGGGAACTGCTAGCCATCATGGTGGCCACAGCCAGGGTGAGTGACTCCAGCAGTGCCCAGCCCTTTTCTCCAGCTGTCACCCCTCCCAGCAATGGCACCCACCTGGTTTGGGAACACGGAGACACGGAGGATGAGCTCCCATTTCTGGTTACAGAAAGGTTCATCGTCTCCTGGGTTAGCGCCCTCCTTATTCTTAATGGACGCAGCACTCCTCCATCCTCCAAACTTGAAGGCTGACAATAATTACCACAGTGAGTCCTCATTGATCCAGACCTCCCTCCCCTTCAGGAGGCACAGATCTAACACCGTAGCAGTGAACATGAAGAGCAGCTCTTCAAAGCAGGCGTTGGCAAACCTGTGGTCTTGTAATGAGCAGATTAACACAGGATGCAGATGTGTCCCTTTTTAAAGTGAGTATTTATTAAAAACACATCAATATATCACTGCTGTGGCACACATGTAGCTTATTAGCAAGAGCCCCCCTCCTGAGCTGGCTTTTGTCAGCAGCAAACAAAGCCACGGAGATGAACAGTGGCCCCTGTAACTAGAAGTAGCCCTCACATGAATGCTGACACCTCTTAGAGCAGCACATTGCTGTCTGCAACACCAGGAGGGCACCAATGGCAACAGCAACCCTAACGGTAGGCACTAGGCACGTGCATGCATATGTACATCAGATCATACAATCATTCAGGTTGGAAAGACCTCCAAGATCCCCCAGCCCAACCCAGCCCACTCCACCATGCCCACTGCCTACATCTCTCAGTGCCACATCTCCACAGCTCTGGAACACCTCCAGAGATGGTGACCCCACCACCTACCCGGGCAGCTGTGGCAATGCATCACCACTCTTTCAGTGAATAAATGTTTCCTAAAACCCAACTGACCCTCCTCCTCCTCCTCCTCAGAAAGCCATGACACTGGCTGTACCACTCTACAAACAGAGCTGCACCACAACCCATCAAACACCCCAAGGTCTATGACAAATACTCCACAACTGACAGCATCCAGAATCCAAGGGGAAGGGAAACCCCACAAACCTTATGAGGTTTCACACTTGCCCTGAGAGGAGGGAGGCGTCATTATCTCCCTGTTTCAGATGGGAAAGATGATGATGATGCTCACAAGATGCCCACATTGCTGGGGAGAGGACCCAGCTCCATCAGGTTGTTTGGTGCCCTGACTCCTATATCATCACTGCAGCACCAAGCCAGGAACTGGGAACACACCGTATAGGTGCTGAACATTGAGACAGGATGATCTGTATGGCCCCTTCCAACCCAAACACTTCTATCATTCAGCCCTGCTGAACAGCCAGCAAAACCTCAGTTTTCCCCAAACTCCTTTATCTGGACACACAAAGCTCCCCTGCAGAGCACCCCAGTGAGGCTGTGGGGAAGCTGCTCTTGTCATTTCAACTGTCAGGCACCTTCAGCCAATTTACAATTGCATCCATTAAATTAATAATGATGAGCCGGCACTGGCACTGCTGATACAGACCTGCTTGCCCTGCTCCTGAAATATTCATTGACTTTAAAGAACAATATCCCCGTGCCCAACGTGGCTCAGGTTGTTCTCAGCAGGGTTGGATTAGGACAAGTCAATTTGTTTAAATAAGAGGCCAGGCCTCCAAGGATGTCATCAGCACAGAAGCATAGAGTCATTCCAGTTGGAGAAGACCACTAAGATCACCAAGTCCAACCAACTGCCAAGGGCAGCAAAGCAGCTGGTTCTTAGTGCAGGACTAGATATCATAGAACAGCTTCGAAGGGACCTTAAAGATCATCCAGTTCCAACATATGGACTTGGCTCTTCCCTCTCCAAGCTTTAAGCAGGGCTGGGAGTGGATGAGTGCTTTACCCAAACGTGCCCTGCAAGTAGCAGAGCCCCTGGATCGCCCCAGATGGGCTCCATCCATCTCATGGCTTTGGTCCCACAGAGACATAAATGGACCCGTGGTTGTGTTTGGAGAGGAGGTTGTCAACACAAATAACTGCTGATGAGCCTGGAAAGCAAAGGCCTAATGAGCCCTCGGTGACGTTAACACCAGGTGTCTATAATGTAGTAGGATGCCATTCATCATCCAAAACCATTTCATAGAATCACAGAGTAATTCAGCTTGGGAAAGATCATGAAGATCCCTGGGTCCAACCCCAACCCACCCCCCCAAATGCCCACCAACCATGCTCCCATTTGCCCAATCCCATCTCTCACCCAGCTGAGCATTGAAGAGGTCTGCAGCCAACTCTGCTCACGGGGCTGAGATTGAAGATTCAATGGGGAAAACAGAGGAAAAAACTAAGAGTAGGGAACAGGCCCTGTGCAAAAGCCTGTGTTTCCTACCAGTTTAATTAGCTCTTCAACAACACAAAGGCAGAGCCTGCTTTCCCGAGAGCCTAAAAACATATTTTTAGGTGCAACAGCTCCGAAAATAGCAGCAGGAAGCTGAGCAAAGCCTCCAAGGAGCCACGTGTGGGTCGTGCTGAGGATGCAGGAGCCAACAGCTCACCCATCAGCATGGGGGGGATGGAGGCACACAGGGACCTGGAAGCATCCCAAACACGGCCAGGGCAAAACAATGGAAATAAAGGACATGTTAAGAACAGTCTTTTGTATGGAATCAGGCAGCACAGAGCTGCAGGACATCTGTCATCCCAGGATGGCTCAAGAAGGGGAAATGTGGCTGATGGGTTCCAGGCGTCGGGCTGAAGCGGGTCCCAATCTGCTGCAGATCAACACTGTGGATGGGAGATGCTGTTTTCTTTCCTTCTAGGAAAGAAAACAACTTTTTTTTTATTCTCTCCCAGCCAAAACACAGGAATTCAGTTGTTTTGAAGGGCTGGGGTGGCTCGGCCCTTTTGGCAGAGCCATTTTTCATTTACTATTGCTCTCAGCTGGCTTCTCCTTTAAAAACAGAGCCCGATGCAGTAAAAGAAAACACTGAGTGAGGGAAACATGGGACGTGAGTGGCCCAGAGCACCAACAGCCCTGGGGAGAAAACACAGCAGCACCACCACAAACTGCTTTAATGGCAAAAATCATTTGAGGGCGAATGAAAGTTGCACGAGATTTCTTTTTTTAATCGCAGTAACAAATAGCTGAGTGAGTCATGGGCCAAGAAAAGCCAGCAGCAGCTCCAGGAAGATGAGCAGGGGAAGTGGGGGGGGAGGAGGAGGAGGGGGAGTCACACTTGGGGACTGTGAGGATGCACAGCTCCCGGAGCTGCAGTGGGGACACAGAGGGCCTTCCCCTGCCTTTCTCCTTCCCGTTTCTCAGAGGTCGATTAAGAAACCCACTCTGAAGCTGGGAAGCTCACAGCACCGCGATGCACGCGATTTCTCCAGGAGCAAATTGCAATTAAAACCCCATCGCTGGCATCTGAGCATCCCAGGGCTGGCCTTTCTCCAGCTCAGCATCCATCAGCCATTGTCTCCCTCTAGCGCAGGCCTATGGCTCGGGGCTGCAGCTGGGAGACTTGGCAGTGATGACCGAGCTCCTTCCAATTGATTTTTAAGCCCTCGTGTTTTATTGTAGCAGATGCCCAGGGCACAGCTTTCCTAGTGACCAAACCACCTTCCAGATTGGAGAGACAGCTGCCAGAGGCTGCAGTGCTCAAGGATTGGGGAGGACACCAAGATGAAAGCAGCCCCAGGGCTATCCCAGCACTCCAGAGAGGGCATTGGGCTTTGCTCAGCCGGGCTCTTGCAGCTGCCTTTAACACCTTGGGACATCCCTCCTAAAGCAAAGCAGAAAACCTGCACTGAAATTTATTACAATGAATAAATTGCACGTCCTCTCCAGGGAGGATTTTTGCCAAGAGGAAAGGGAATGACGCTGCAGTTCTCACCCCTTTGAAACTGAGCTCTGCAGCTTAACCCAGAGGAGAAGTTCAAGGACCTGGAGAACGTGCTCCCACATTGCCCCTGCTCCTCTGGATGCTGCATCTGTGGCACCCAGCCCACAGCAGGGGCTGGGATCGGATGGGCTTTAAGGTCCCTTCCAACCCAAACCATCTTGTGGTTCTGCGATTCGGCTGCTGCCTACCCACAAAAACAGGCCTCCAGCTGCCTGCTGAAGGATCAGCACCTGGCCAGAACCTGGAGACCTTCCAGGGCTTGGCTTCCCCTCAGATCCAGTTGTAAGGAACGACCGTGGCACTAGAAAGGCTTAGTGCTTCAAAGAACCAACAAGCAGTCTAAGTTGTACTCAGTGACATAACATATCTAAGCAACACTGGTTTACTTAACTGCAGACATGAAAGGCAACCTCTGCACAGAAACACAGGCTCTAGCTTTCCTTTCCCAATTCGGAGCTATCCTGGCAGGACTTGTGACAAACTCACTGGTTTCCTGGGTGGTGCAACACTGAGGCTTCTTGCTCTCCCATCTGGCTGTCTGAGTCCCAAAAAGAACAAAAAATTTAAGAATTAAAAAAACCACAAAGGTAACAGAAAGCTCAAAGGGAACAGTTTCAACCATTTCACCTCTACAGTTACTCCACTTTGCCCCCCATTCTGTTTTACTGCCTCTCTTCAAATATTCGTATCCTCAAGTATTAGCCAAAGCTCAGCAAGAACAACATCATGCAGAACTGAAGAGTTCTTCTCAGACATGCATGGAATCACTCAAGCTGGAGAAGGCTTCCAGAGATCCCCCAGCTCAACCCCACCCCACCATGCCCACATCCCTCAGTGCCACATCTCTGTGATTCTTGAACACCTCCAGGGATGGTGACCACCCTGGGCAGCTGTGCCAGCTCACCACTCCTCATAGGAAATGTTTCCTAATAGCCAACCTGAACCTCCTGTCACAATGTGAGGCTGTTGCCTCTGTGCTATCGCTGTTACCTGGGACCAGAGGTTGACTGCTCCCCTTCAGGCAGTTGTAGACAGCAGTAAGATCTCCCTTGAACCTCCTCTTCTCCAGACTGAACCATCCCAGTGTCATGGTTCTATGTTTTTTGTTTTTGCCTTTCGAGATGGTGGTGGTTCTGAGGAGGGCCCCTCGCCTGGATCTTCCTCCTCCTCCTCCTCTTCTCTTTTTTGTTCAAGACGCGAAGACACTCGTTTCCATTTCTTGCCCTCCACAGGAGCAACTGGTATTGTTACTGGTGTCTCCTGTGATTGATTAGATTTGACTTGGGGATTTTCCCCTTTGGCTTGAACCTCAGCTCGGAAACTCTCTCTCTCCAGAATGGTATTATATAGGGCAAGGTAAGCACAAGCCAAACCCCAAATAAGTTGTACCTCCTTAGATTTATGTAAGCCGCATAGTCCCTGACTCAAATACTGGCTTAGTTTCTCAGGATCCCACAGGTGTTCAAGAGTAAAATCCCATGACACTGCGGGTCCCCATGCTTCTAAAACCTTTCCTAAACCTCTCCATATTCCCTGCCAATCATCATTCTCTAGTTTTGGAGAAGACTCCTTATTACAAATGCGTTGGAGTACATTCAGGAGAATTGATGACACGCACACCAACATGAGTATTAATTCAAGATTCGAAAAACGTTTAACAAACCGAGAAGAAAAACTGGAGACTGGTCTGAACATCGTGTTGTTTGTAAAATTAGCTATTCCATTTGGGATGTAGCTGTTTGTGAAATTAGCCATTCCTTCTGGGATGTAGTTGTTTGAGAAATTAGCCATTCCTTCTGGGATGTAGATGTCAAAGTTCAAATCATACCACATTGCAAATAGGTAAAACATAGGTGTCTCCATCAGTGCCCTTAGATAGTTATATACGGATGCAATTCCAAAACACACAAGTGTGAGATGGATTATTGGCCAGTAGGTTGTGACTAACACCATTGCTTTAAATCCTTTACCCAGCACCCCCACGATAACGAGTGGGTTCATCGCTGGTACTTGCTAAAAAAGGGTTAATGAATTGAAGCTAACAAGAGGAGGGAAAAAAAAAAGGAAAAAAGGCACTACTCAGACTAAGTAGTGCTCAAAGTTTACAAATATCCCAGAACACTGGCAGTACGCCTAATCTTTCAAGGTCAGGTTTTCCAGCACAGAAACCTGAACTACTGATAATGCTCCCTAACGAAGCTCTCTAAGAGCAGAGAGAAAAAAAGATTCGTTCTAAAAGCTAAAAAGCAGTCGTGCCCCATGTTGGGCGCCAAAAATCTGTCACGGATTTGACCAGATCAATCTATGTCCGTGACAGGGGCGACAGGCCTCTGCCCTCTCCCCCCCCACCCCAGTCCCACAAAAATGGGAAGGAAGGAAGGGAGGAAAAGAACAGCGGCAACAATCTATGGAGGAAAACTTATTTTACTATAATATTGGAATACAAGATAACACAATAGATACAATTTAATTGCAATTGAGATTAATGAATCAGACAAGATGAGAGAGAGAGAGTTCCCGGGACCGATTCAAACCTGAAAAGCTTGGAACGGCTAGGAAAGCACCTCCAGCACCCACTGCAAGGCAGCAAGAGTGCGCCCCCCCCACCCGGAAGAGCCAAATCCCGTGACTTCTGTAATGTACAGGGATAGGTAGCTGGGATTGGGCAGTGACACTTTAATGCCCCGTACACTACATGATGTTTTGATGTGGAATACTGAAACCCAAAAACAAAAAAAACAAAAACAAAAAACATAGAACCATGACACCCAGGAAGGAAAAGCACCTGAGCTCCCACACACCCAGAGGAATCCCTGTTCCATCTCTGAGCTCTGACCTGAGCAGACCCCCATCTGGAAGGAAGGTCTCCAAACAGAGCTGGCAATCTCACCTGAGCCCAGCGTGTCCAACACCAAGAACAGAAACAGCACAAATAATAGCATCCCTTTATTTGCTGACACCATTACAAAAACTGATTACATTAGCAACAACAAAAAAAAAAAAACCAAAAAAAAAAAACCAAAAAAAAGGAGTGTTTACTTGAGGTTGAAGTCAGAGGCAGCTAATCCCAAAAATGTATTTAAGTAAAACAGTGTACAACATCAGTATTAAAATGTTATATCCCATTGGTGACTTTGCCACATTGGAGTTTTCTGAACAAGTTTTACTGAGCAAAAGAAGACAAAAGATTACGTGTTTACTGTCTCTCCAGGAATGTAAAGGTCTAATTATCCAAACAGGTTTTCTTGTTATTATAAAACTAAACTCTGGAGGTGTCTACAGAGTCGGGTTTTTTTTCTTTAAATCAGTAGTCTAACAAGGATTAGAAAAGACAAAACGCTGTTCAGTGTCTCTGACGAAGTAGAAAGGGTGAAAACATAAATAAGGCTTTAATTTGGCAAAATATAATACAATGCCTTCTGCTATCCTCAGATCAGCGATTCCCCGTGACTTCATTCTGCAAGAGAAAGACACAACGCCACGTGAGCCCAGCAGTTCCTGACACGTTGGCCTCACCCACTGCTGGCCCTGGGATGACCTCTGCCAACCCTTGGCTCACTTGGGGCCATTTCAGAACTTCATGATGCAGTCAACCACCAAAGCCCAGGTCTCAAAGCTGGCTGAATATTAAAATAAAAGCCCTGTTGGTGCGTCTGTAAGCAGATCAAGAGTTCATGCCAGGCTGATGCTTTAGGTATTCATATCCCTGTGACCACAGCACACCACTGCTGCTAACTCAGGGAAGCCCAAGGGGGTTACATTACATCCCCAATCCCAAAGCAATCAGAGCTTACAAGTACAGACACTTCAAGTACAGACACTTGGCTCCTGTAACAGGGAAGAAGGAAACAAGGCACAGGCACTGTGGGAACAAAACTTTGCAAGGGATAAAGAGTTGTGTGCCTGAACTGAGAGGGTCACGGATGTGAGGTCAGTCCCAGTTGAGTGAAACCTGGCCCCGGAGAGGAAGAAACCTGGTGCCTACCAATACTGCTTTTAATGCAGTGCAGATTGCAGAATATGTCAAGTTGGAAGGGATCCATACGGACCAAGTCCAACTCCTGGCTTCACACAGGGCCACCCAAAACTCAGATCTTATGTCTGAGAACACAGCAACAGAGATCAAAGAACCATAGAATGGCCTGGGTTGCAAAGGAGCACAGTGCTCATCCAGTTCCAACCCCCTGCTATGTGCAGGGTTGCCAACCAGCAGCCCAGGCTGCCCAGAGCCACATCCAGCCTGGCCTTGAATGCCTCCAGATAGGAAGCTTCAGGTTTTAACACCTGTCTCATCAGACCCAAACCAAATCTCACACCATCACGGGGCAGCACCCCAGCCCTGCACACCCACCTACTAGCTGGTAATGTTCTCGTCCCTTTGACAGCATTTGGCTTACTGACACGAGCAGCTTCTTGAGATGACCTACATCCTGGTTAAGATTCACCGCCACATTTAGTCTTTTATCAGTCAATTCCTGGAAGAAGAAAAAAAAAAAAATCATTAAAAACTCATTTACAATCTAATTACCAAGAAAGTCTAGAATTAGCTCATCTGTATAAAATTACAGCTCCTCACACAGATGGGAACAATTTCTGTAAGTCAGAGGGTTACAGCCACATTTAAAGGGAACACTGTTCAAAGTCAAGAAGCCATTTCCCATTCCAAGGAATCACCTGCACACAGCATCGCTGCCCCCTGGCTCCAGAAGGATCACATGTGCTCCCTGCTTCCAGGAGCTGTGCTGCTTCAACTGCAGCTAAGCCAGACCCAGACAGCAGTGCCAAGCCACGGCCCTGCAAGCCTCACTACAAACCACAGAGTGCACGTGTCATTCTGTAGGATGGTTTCTGAGCCTGCTGCTGGAGGAATGAGGCTGCAGGACCACCAAGGACTTGTCTGATAGGGTGGGAAAGGGACGGCTGGTTGGAGCTGTTGGTGATTTCAGTGCACCATGAGCTGAGGTCAGCAGAAGAGACGGGTGAATGGCATCCCCAGGTTGTGGTTTTTTGTCCCGTGTCTTTTTTCAAGGAACTCAAAGCCTAAAAGCCACTGAAGCCTTTCATTTTCTGGTCTGCTGCCCTCTGGGGGATCGTGTCCTCAGCACTATTGAGTAACTGAGCTTCAGTCAGCAACCCAGAGAAATCTTTTGGGGATATCTGACTGGACATCCAACCCTTCATCCCCTGCACCGGCGCTGCTGGGCACACGGTGACAGACCTGCCCTGCAATGGCAACACCCAGCTCACTTTTTTCTCTCCTTTTTCTTTTTGAAAAGGAGTCCAACAGCTTCATATTAATAGGGAAAGTCCTGCAGCTCCAAAGTGGACTCTTCCCCTCCTGCCCGCCCTTCTCCCCAGGTCAGGCGTGCTGCGCTAACGATGCTATAATCCCTGTTTGATTACCTTTATTGATTGCCTCCTTCAGAGAGGCACCAAGAACTCCGCATCAGAACCGCTCCTCATTCAGCTCCCAAGACAGACGTGCAGACAGACCTGCAGGAGAGCTTCCCCTTGCAATTCATCAGCTAAAAATAAGCAAACCTGCCTCGGTGCCAGCGCTACAGCGGCACCCAATCCCCAACATGAACACGGCAGCGTTTGCGAGCGCTCAGCATCAGCCAACTGCACTCCAGCTGAAAGCAGCTCTCCTAACAGAACAAGACTGATGCATAATGCTGCTGCAAATCTCTCCCTGGGGTTTAAGGGAAATTAGAGCAAGTTCAGAGAGGGCCACTTTCCCAGCTCCCATTTGGCTTGCAACGCGGCTAGACTTGCTGTAACGCAGAGAGGGCAGTAAATCAAACTCAACCACCTGCACCATTACAGAAACTACTCTGGGCTCAGGCAAGAGAACAAAGCAATGTATTGCAGAGCTCTTTGCTTGCGTGCAACTGGTAAACATTTTTCTACTCTAAAAACCATTGGCATTGTACAGTAGCTTTAACCCATTTTACCCTTACTGAAGTAGCAAAGCAACTCTGTCAAGGGTGAGAATTCACACAGCAATCTCCTAAGGATTGATTAAAGTGGAGAGGCGAGTGCAATTAGCGTATCAGCTAATGAATGGACCACGGCACTGACCAACAGCACTGGGAATGCACACACGTTAGCATAGGAACCACCACAAGCTGAAGCAATGGAGGAGCCCTTCATTTCCCCCCCAGCCCTCACCTCAAGGAAGTGCCCTTCTCACCTATATTTGCCTCCTCCTCCCTTCTATTTTGTGGCTTTACTAATCGTAGAATCACAATTTTGGGGTCAGAAGAGAAGCTAAGGCACCCCCCCCACCCCACAACCCCACCATGGGCCGTTGCCCCCCATCAGATCAAGCTGCCCAGGACTCCATCCAGCCCAGCCTTGCATACCAATGAATTACAGACACATCCTCAGCTTTCACTGAGTCAAATCATGACCAGTCTTCAACGGGCTTGGGCTCAACTCAGGCACACAGCAGCTTCTGTTAGCCCACAGCTGCATTACGAGGCTGGTGCTGCACCCTGGCCCCATAGTTCTGGGGCTTGGGGGAGAACACCTTTGGGATGTGGGGAAGTAGAGAGGCAGCGGGGTGGCCATAGGAGCCTCTCAGAACCTGAATGATTTTATTCCCTCCTGGGTACGTCCCCGATCAGGTGTTCCATCTGACAGGCACTGAGCTGACAGATTCACCCCTGCTGTGCTCCACATGTAAGGCATTCTCAGTTTTCAAGGATGGAGTGTTTCACACAGATTCAGGGAAGAAAGCCCATTAGATTGCATATAATCCTCAAAATAAGTTTACTGCCTAAGAGAGCTGCTGAATATAAACGACTTCCTTAAAGCATACTAAAAGGCAGCCTTTAGTCATCATCTAGTCCCATAAGTGACAAGGAAGCAAGCTAATTAGAAAGCCCAAATGGTCTATTTTTAAATAGAAAGAAAAGGAGTCTAACGAAAACACACAGAATGTGTTTGAGGGTTTGTGCAAGCAGCATTTCTCAATTTTGTGGGTTGGTTCCAGTACCCAGAAGGAACAAATATGCTCATTTGCAAGCATGTGTTTTCAGGTCCCTCTTAACAAAAAATAAAAAGTCCCTGTTGCTAGGTGGAAGTGGCTGGAAGACTTTCTTTTTTTAATCTAACAGCTATTTTAAGCTGGGGTTTGAGGCTTCTGGGGAGACAGCTTTGCTGGTTTTTTTGTTCTGGAAAAAAAAAAAGCAGCAGCAAAAAAGGCATAAGGAAGGAGATAATGTTCTAATTTCAGCCTCTGCCAATGGCTACCTGTTTACAGCAGTGTTTAGACAATTAGCTTTTTTGTTTTTTTAATACTAATGAAGGCTTAATTACAGGTTCATTAGGACTGTTTTTCCACGCTCCTAAGAATAAAGCAACAGATATGCTACAGGAAAACTGGATAGGGCCCCACAATGCTCCCACACAGCCAGAGTGGAGGGATACATAAAGCAGAGGGGTTCTGCCAGGCTGAGGTGGTGAGATCCCAAACAGACAGGGTTTGGCCATAGCAGGGAACATCTAACGACACCTGGACAGCATTACCAGCCATGAAATGCCATGGCTGACAGCATCACGGCCTGGCTGACTCTGAGCACTGCAAGCAGGAGGAATAAGCAGGACAACGGATTCCTCTGGTGGTCAGCTTGTGCTGTTAGCCCTGCCCCAAACCCTGCACTTGCCTTTTCAGCAAATTGGGCAACCCCTGGCATCAAGCCCAAAGGAAGGCCAGATGGGCATAGCAGAAAACAAGCAGTTTGTCACTGACTTAAAGAGGGCTGCTTTTTTCCATCCTGCTAAAGACAGGGACATGGAGCACCCAATTGTCACCATCTGGCTTCTGCTGTCAGCACAGGACAGGGCTCAGCAGACCCAACACCCCTTCCAGGAAAGCAGCTCACAGGGTTGGGACATCAGTGGTTTCCCAAGCCCAGCTGCAGCTCTGGCCCTGAGGTAGGAAGCCCACACCACGTGGGTCGATCCATGAACAATCACTCTGAAAAAAGCCATCTCTTTCCTGCTAATGACTACAAAAGCTTTAATACTGTGCTCCTTAGAGGACTCCTAGCTTCCTGTCTCAACTGATGAAGCCACATATTTTTAGTGGCTAAAAGGAGTCGATATGAATTACTCATCCTACCAGCAAGTGCTCCTTTCCTCCTCAAATGGCAGCATTTCCTACCACTCTATCCATCAGATGAAAACGGGTAATGAGTTTCACCGACGCCGTTTAGCTGTGTAAAACATGCTGGGAAGACATCTGCTTTACCCATCCCAGCTGCCTACTGGAAAGCTCTTCTGAAGCCATTTTGAAGCTGATGAGCATGCTTTTGTTTCCAGAGATAGGGAAGTCCTGTTATGACACCAGGACTCAGGCACCTGTGCTAGTGGTGAGGGCCAGCTCTCTGGGATTACCAGCTGCAGAAACAGCTCAGCAATCCTCCATGCAAACAGTAACCCACAGGCTCAGGCAATTACTCATCAACATGAGAAAAAGCCACTTTAGAGTCCTTCAATTCCAGATCTTGCAACTGCAATCCAATTACCAGAGGACCTAAAAACAGTCAGTCTGCAGAGTTCTGTACTCACAGCACAAAGCAGCACTTGAGTTGGTTGCTTACTGACAAAGACTGGCATGACCTTGCTGCAGGACCACACCAAGGTCAGCACAGAATGGAGCAGGGGCCAGCTGGAGTTGCATTTAAGCACCTATCTGTGGCTAATGGCAGGCTCCTGCCCACAGCTGCAGAGAACCAAAAGGCTCAAGGTTCTGGCAAGAGATTTTCCCAGGACACTCAAGATTGCCCTCTTCCTTTGGTATTACTTACAGCAACCCAACTGTCAATATTGTAAGCTTACTTAGTAATCAGCAGATTTACTTATAGCATCTCTTCTTGAAGGGACAAGTTTGGGGATTTTCCCTTAACTTTTCTCTTCCCACTTCTGCTCAAACCAACAGCCGTTGGAAGCCCAGATCTCACATCCAGAATCTTTTCCCTTCCTTCTTGCAAATTTGACCCACAGGAATGAGGTCATAACCCAGATGGACAATGGAACACCCAATGCTTAGAAAGAAAGCACTGTGACAAGCTATGAGACAGGAAGTTTCATCAAGCTTTTATCTCCCCATCGAAATCATGCCTAAGCTGCAGCTAACTTCCCAAACTCGATACTGTGCATGAGATTTGTGCTGCTCTGAGCACAAGAGAAACACTCACCGACTCTGTGCGAACGTCGCTGTTTTCAATAACATTGGCATCCCCAACAACTTTTCCAATTTCTCTCTCAAGAGATGCCAAGGACTCCTGGGCCTGCAGGGTGGGAAAACACAAAACAAAACAGAGGAGGCAACAATTAGCAAAGGCTGAGAACTGAACCCCCCCCCCTCCCCCCCATCTCTCCAGGAGCAGCATTAGAGACACAGGAAATCATTGTTCAGCAGGAAATGTGTTTTATGCCAGATTTGCTCAGGGGACCAATACATTTGCCAAGATTGACATGTCTCCTTACAATCAGTACGTCGTGTGTCAGCCTGCCTGCATTTTAAAGCAATTCTATGGGGGAAACTCTAATAGTCTTACATCAAGTTACTACGTAAAAAAATTGCATATTTTTTTTTCATTTCATGTGAGAGTAGCTGCACAGGCAGGTCTCCAGAAGCCTGATTGCTGATCTGTATTTACACTGAGCACGCCACAAACCACAGGCATCAGTAGAGCTCCCTTCATTTGTACACACCCAGCATAACTGTTCCAAGCAAAAGGTTTTAAACACTTTATCATAGCAGATCTCCTTCGTCTTCTCACCTCCTGGCAGTGCTTTGGTGACTCTGTCAACCCCACTGGCCCATCACTGACAGGTCTTAGAGTACCTCAAGAGGCAGGACAGCTGTAGAAGACGCCTGGAAGAACTGCTGTTAACCCCAGACCACTAGCAACCTTTATTTAAGGCTTCTACATTCCTTCCCAGCTTCACCTCGTACTCGTGGCTGAGAAGACAGCATCACAGAAGGAACAAAGTGTTGTAGAGCCTAGAGCCTGGCCTCAGCTACTCCACAGGCTATTCTTGTCTCCCTCCATTTATCAGTCCTCCCATGAGAGGTTCCTCTCAGGAGCGACAGCACTGACACCTCACATCCTTAAAGATATTCCACTCCAATCCATCTTGCAAGAGCTACCAACACAGAAAAGCAGAGGTAACCCACCTGCTTGTCTCACTGAGCTTGTGTTGAGCTAACTTGAAAGACTTGCAGCCTCCTGGGCTACAGCCAACTTGTAACCACGTGCAAATGGGCAGATGGCTTGTGAGCCAACTTGTAACCATCACCATTTGAGCCTGGATTTAAAAGGTTTAAAAGGCTGTGATGTGGCTGTAGGGCTGTGAGATGGGGTTTTATTAGGCTGGGTTTCTTAAAATAAAGAATTATTTGTCAGCCTCAAATCACCTGTTGGCATAAAATTATCATGGACAAGAGACACTTGTGGGTAATGAAACAAAGCTGCTTGTTGCATTTTTATCATTTCAAAAGACCCACAGGTATCATGCACAAGCTCTTATACCCACAGCCTCAGCCACCTGGGAAAGCAGTGAGTGCAGTACCACCCCAGCAGGCAGGCAGTTGGAAACACCACATTTTCCAGCACTGTAAAACTACAGATTGAAAGGGCTTCAGCTGTATTTACATCTGTAACTGTTAAGGGTCTCTGCTTACCTTGGGCAAGTCACCAGCTACCTTCTGCCTCTCGTTTTGATCAACTTTGAGTTTCGACAGTGTTTCACTTAACTTCGTTTTCAGCTGCAAAACAGTAACAAAGAAAATCAGTTTCCCCCACATACAAACAGATGCAATTTGTCTCTCCCCTAGCTTGCCCTAGTGCACACTGCAACAGGAGTAAGATTGCTAACGATTACTGCACACATTGGATTAGTGAACACGTACGGTGAGGTTTACAAAGACAGTCGAAGAAGAGAGAGTCCATCTGTAAAGATAAGTGTCAGGAATGGAAACTACAGAAGAAAAGATGCAGTTGGAATCAGATTAACTACAAGTGATCTCAACTGTACTGCCAATAAGACCATTAGCAATATTGAGTGTACATAAGCCTCTCTAGCACTCCTATCACAAGCCAGTCCCAGCTTCGACTCAATTCATAGCAAATACCCCAAAATGTAGACTGTCATCTTCCTAATTCAGGCTACACTGTCACTTCACTGCTGAAAAAATTAAAAAACCCCTGCTTGTCATCTTAATAAAGCACCACTTGTTACAACTCTGTTGACTTAATCAGTCTGCTCATGTCAGATCAGGGAATGAATCACTGGCAGGGGTGTATTAAGTTGTCGATTGTGTTTAGATTCAGTCCAAAAAGTGAAACTATTTCCACCAAGAGGGATGAATACTTTGCACTGCCTGCCCTTAAAACACAGCCTTCCAGAGAAAGGAAATAAACTTTCTTTTTTTTTTTTTTAAAGAATATTTCAATTGCTCTTCAAGGCAGCACACACAACCAGCCACAGCACTTCAGACTGGAGCCTCAAATAGGAAAACTAATAAGAAGCTTGAGTGGCAATTTTGTAGGATTTGTGACTCTGAAGTGCACTGCACTAACGTCCACTATTCCTGCTGTCAATCTTCTTGGGAGCCAGCAGGGGATTAAAGCATCCAACAATGGGCTGCACAGACAGCCAGATTCTCCCTGGTTCCAAACCTCTGCAATACACATTTATCTCATGCACAGAAGGCTTCCCCCTTTGGAGCACGTGTACCAGTGGATGCTGGTTTCTACATTTTGGGGAAGCACTCTGCAGTGGTGCCTGCTTCTCTCCATGCTCAACCCACAAATAAATGGAAAGCCTTACAAAATCCCATCAATTCCTATTGCTTAGCCTCCTGCCCACTGCCAAAAACAAAATAAAGAGGGGAAAAAAAACCCTCCTATGCACTGGAGGCTGCTCCTGAGCCATTTGCACACAGGTACTTGTTTACTACCTCCTCCAAATAGCACAGCATCACCACACTGCCAAGTCAAGCTGCCCTAGCAGGGAGCTCAGCTTTTTAAGCTTCTGTTGTTACAGAACATAATAGATTGTTGCCTCCTATATTCAAGAGGCTGGCGTTTGCTGATTAACTTTAAGATATGCATTCAATTCCCATTTCCCTTGCTTTCAAAACAGGAGGCTTTGGTTGCTGAGGAAGGATGCTAATGAGTGCTGTATTAGACTTGCCAAGCATGCGATTACGCTTCAGTAGTGTGTGAATTTTTTTTATTTATTTATTTTTTCTTAAATTGACTATTTTAGCCACATTTGTGGAGGTGCCCAAGGCCATGGATGGAGCCCTGGGCAACCTGATCTGATGGGGGACACCCAGCCCAGGGCAGGGGGTGAGGCTCAATGATCTTTAAGGTCTCTTCCAAGCTCAGCCATTCTACAATATGCTTCTATAACAGGTTCTATAACTCCAAAACCCACTGAAGACACAGTGGCAGAAACAACCTTCTCTTGATCCTGGCTCAAAAGCACAAAGAAAGTTCAAACACAACCACGGGAAGGAAAAAAAAAAAGACACTGAAACAAATGAAAGGACTCAGATTGGAGAACCATGCATCTAGGGGGTCTACAGGTCTGGCCTCGGGTAATCCAACTGCTTCTTGAGAAAACCTGCAACAAGAGCATTATTGGCTGGATAGTGCTTCTAGCCAAGCATGCTGCACGTGGTGTCTGCCACAAGCCAGAAGAGTTATTCAGCCACATCAAAACACCAGCTGCAGAATGGCTGGATACTCAGAATTAATTCAATATTGCTTTGGATCCATCTGTGTATGACAGAGAAGGATGGAAAAGCCTCTGCCCAGTCAGAGCATGGATATCACAGGTGCATCCTCAAGAGCTTTGGAAAAAAAAAAACAAAAAACAACCAGAGAATATTCCTCAAATTGAAGTGATGGGAGCACATCTGCTGCTCCAAGGATGTTATATCTGCATATGTCCACACTATACAGCATTGACTCTCAAGAAGGCTCGGGTATCAAAGACGTAAAGACTTTGGAAAGTCTTAAGAACCAGACATGCTGTTGTTAGGAGCAGAGAAAGAGACAAATTGTAGAAGTCAGACTACACAAATGACCGAAATGGACAAAAATATCAAGCTGAAGAGGTTAGCAGAACAGACAGGACTTGGAATAAAGTCTCTGCTTCATAAGTAATGCTGGGAGCCTACGTTGTGCCCAGCAGAGAACAAGCTTCTTACCAAATTTAACTCTTCATTCTGTCTTACTGCTTCAGAATATGAATCATCAAGTTTTTTCTGCAATTCAGTCAACAGATCTTTGAGCTGAAATGAAGTTTAGAGTTTTAGGATTTGTCTCCTTAGGATGCCCACCTTTCTTCTGCTCATTATTAGTGTGCCGCTCTACCCTAAGGTCACAAGCATACAAATTCCTCAGCCGTAGGGGCTAAGCATTAGATTAGTTTGCCAGCCAGGTGGAAACCAAACAAAGGAAAAAGGACAGCTTGGTCAATCATGTTTACCTCTCTGACTTCTGAAACATAAGTAGATCGCTCTATTTCTGCCTTTTCTAGTTCACTTTCCAAATGTTCTCTCTCTTTTTTAAGCTAGAAACAGAAAAACAGAGTTAAAACAAATGTTTTCAATGTCTTCCTTGCAGCATCATTTTCTTAATTTATTATTAGCTACAAATTTCTATCAAGTATTCCATGACATTAAGAGAGCATTTCAAATCCAGTGACTGCCTAGCACAGATTTAAACTGTTAGACTTCAAAAAGACTAAAACAAAAATAAGAAGATCATAAAACAAAACAAAGAATCAAACCCAAGATTACTTTGATATATCTGCTTGTTGGCAAACTGCTTGGTCTCCCAAGAAAAGGGCCCCACTTTCCAGAGACTCAATCCAGTGGATGAGTACTGAAATAAAATCAGAACAGTTTCTAGAACTCTGCACCTCTGCTTCTCAAAAGCATGTGCCAAGAGGTTCAGCTTTAACAAGGCAAGAGGCACACTGCTTACAGAAGAGAAATCCCAGGATACTCAGATTTACAGCACAGGATTAAATTATGTTTTGAGTAACCAAAAGCTTCAAAGAGAAAAACACTTGCACGTACAGTTTCCACTTCTTTGATCTCTTCTTTTAACCTCTCTACCTCGTGCTCCAAAGAGGCGACCGATGAGCGCATCTGCAGAGATAAACACATCATTTGGTTGTGTTGGCCTAAGACAAATTTTCCATGTACGCATTTAAAAATGTTAGGGATGATGAAAAATCAGTGGCTGAATCAAAGCAGGTGCTCACTCCAGTAACTCAACATACTGAGCCTCTATTATAACACTTCTGCTTTCTCCCAGCGTGAGAAGTTGCGGTGCGTATTTACAGCCAGATGCCCAATAGATTTGGAGTGTAAGGACTAAACCAGTTCTTCATCAGTCAGGGAAATACCTTTCCCAGTCACCTAACAGGGAGAGCAGTCTCCATTCACAAGCTATACACAGCTAAAGCCAGCATATTTAGCCTTACTAAGGTCTGTATAAGCGCAGCAGATGGTGGCACATCTACAGCTCAAGATCTGACAGCCTTTTATAAGCCCCCCAAACAAGAGGTTTATAAATTATCTACATGTATGCTTCAGGCTCATACTCTCACACTCAAACTTGCTAAACAGAAATACTTTTCAGAAATAATTTCTTGCAAAGGAAAAAAAAAAACACAGTTTGACCTACTTTTACTCTAGATAAGGAAAGAAACATAAAAGGCTTACTTCTTGCCACTCGTGCAAGCAACAGAGCTTTCCTAAAAAGGCAAGCTTCAGAGGCAATCTCAAGTGTAATTAGCTGGCCATAATGGATTAAGTGCTTCAAAGAAACAAAACAAAAGCATCTTGCTTATCATTATATGATATTTAAACCTTAGCACCAGGAATCTGCATCTGCTTACAAACGGACTTGGAAAACAACAGGCACCCAACAGAAACACAGTTTGAGCTGCCCTGATAAGAAAATGTACATTCCTGGGCACTCTAATGGGACGCATACACTTCTATTATATTATTTGCAGACTTCACCTTTTTCATCCCTGGTCATGCACAGAACAAACCATACAGCTAGGGCTGTTCTACATGGTCTCTGCAGCTCTCAAACACCCTCTGCTACTTCAAGCAGAAGCTGCCTGACTAAATAAAAAGCAGATCTTCAGACATACCTGTTTGAGTTCCTTCTGTGATTCTTCAACTTTTATCTTCCACTTGCTTTCTTCCTCTTCCACGCTCCTCTGTAGCCTCTGTAAAATCCCCTCCTAGAAAGAGCATGGTTTGAAAGCTTTCAGCAGAAGAAGGGCAGCGTGCAGCACACAGGATATAAGGAGCAGCATCCCGCTTACCGTCTCCGCCAGAACCGATTTGTATTTCTCACACTCCAGTTGTAACAGTATGTGCAACTCCTCAGCCTCCTTCAACTTCTGCTCCATAACCTGTCAAAAAAGACAACCAGAAGTCACATTGCAGCTTTGAGTTCTACTAGCTACCTTACTTCAAAATAGCATTCGATATTGGCCAGTCTGACTTTCTACCCCATGCAAGGATGCCAACAGAATCACAGAATTATGGAATCCCAGCATGGCCTGGGTTGCAAAGGAGCACAGTGCTCATCCAGTTCCAACCCCCTGCTGTGTGCAGGTCACCAACCAGCAGCCCAGGCTGCCCAGAGCCACATCCAGCCTGGCCTTGAATGCCTGCAGGGATGGGGCATCCACAGCCTCCTTGGGCAACCTGTGCCAGTGTCACCAGCCTCTGCATGAAAATCTTCCTCCTAATATCCAACCTAAACCTCTGTCTTAATTTAAAACCATTCCCCTTTGTCCTCTCACTATCCAGCCTTGCAAAGAGCTGTTTACAATAGCAAGCACAACATTCACCTACACAGTCACAACCTTCAGAGAAGGGACTGCAGTAACCCTACTCACCCAAAACCAAACCAGTTACTTGAAAAAGGAACCAGGAATTTCAATCAGTGCTTTCACAGCTCAGCAAGGCCCTTTTCAAAGATGCAACCATATTTCCAATACACATAATACCAATAGCTATAAAGAAAACTTCTCTCAGCGCCTGTTTACCAATTTGAACTTCACAAGCCTGCAAGATTTGTACCAGAAAATAAAGTATGTCATGCACAAGGACTGTCCACTGCTTGTGCTTACCTTGATATCTTCAGATCCTGAAGCCCCTCTCAAATACTCTTTAGCCATCTTCTCAAATCCACATATCCACTCGCTATGGCTCTGTCGGGAAATGCATTCAGTTAGAGCAACAGGCAACCTCAGTAAAGTTATCTTGAGGACATCTGTCCTTCAATTGCAGTATTATGAAGCAGCATTTCAGTCCCCCAGCTCCCACAGACTGACCAACAGCCTGACACTGGTTATTCATCCAGTACTATGAGGTTTGAGGGGAAATTCAGACTGGATATAAGGAAAAAGGATTTTTTGTAGTTGTTTTGCTGTTGTTTTTGCAGACATCCACGCTCAGGCTGGATGGGCTCCGAGCACCTGATGGAGCTGTAGGTGTCCTGTTCACTGGAGGGGAGTGGAACCAGATAGCCTTTAAGGGTCACTTCCAACTCAAAGCGTTCTGAGTCTACTGTAAGCAGCCCAGACTCAACAGACAGCAATCCATGAGCATACGGTTATGACAGACACAGCTCATGGGGGTTTGCAAGTACTGAAATACAGTGGGGTCACAGAGGTCTCCCTGCAAGTGCCAGGGCTCTATGATAAATATTTCAAGAGCTAAAGGATCTTTTGTTGTTGTTAGATCTTTGAACGGCTAAAGCAGGCACTTGCCATGTAACTCTGGGGATCTCAGCAGGAAGGTTCCTTTATAACCTTGCAGAAAGCCATTTTAAAGACTTAAGCCTTGTGATGAATGGCCATCATCAGGAAACTGAGAATACTCAAATAGGGGTAGCACAGGCAGGTGAAAGAGATGTCAGGGAGGTTAAAAGGAAAAAGAAAGGATAAAGAACAAATGCTGTTCTCGAGGTAGCCAAGCTTTGCCTCTCTGCTGCTACCAAGCACACATCTCACAAGCAGGGAGCACTCGCTTCCCACTGGAGAACCCTTGGGAGAAAAGACTGCAGGGACACGTTGCAGAGCACCAATGCAGTGGGAACCCAGCTCCCAGCAGGTCAGTGAGCCCCACTTCTCTTACCATATCGGGGGGAAGAGAGACATTGGGGAACAGCTTCTGGAGCAGTTCTCGTGTCTCCACCTCGGCAGCTTCCACGTGCTGCTGCTTCTCCTAAACCAAGACAAGAGCTCACGTGAAATAGAGCAACACACTCCTCCAGTGTGGCAGTAGCCTCTCCTACACACAAAGTAACTTGTTTAACCCAGAAACGTGGCTTTCAGTGAGGAAGGCTCTGTGGTCTCTAGAATCGCCAGTAAATAGCTTCAAAAATCAACAGTAAATTGCTTCAGAATTTGGCCTTCACGTTTGTTTGTGCTTTTAAGGATTTATTTTCTTAAAGGTCTCCTCCAGCCTCACCTGTTGGCATCGTATTCACACCACCACTCACTTGTTCACAACACAACACAAACTACACTGTGCTGAGTGACCGGTTCCATAGATCACACCAACACTTCTACTCAAGTCGAGTGATCTCAAAACCAAGAGGTTTGGTCAATCCAGGTTTACAAACACCGTACTTTTTTCAAACAATTTTAGGAGGGGAGAAAAACAACAAACAAACACTGTAAATTAACATCATCTCATCAAAAACAGGGCATTAAAATCAAAAGTAAACTTTGTGTTAATGCACATTTGAACCAGGCCAAGAAAGCAAGACTGTTCCCTGTTGATTGCAGGGAGGTTGGACCAGATAATCCTTAAAGGTCCTTTCGACTCGGAGTACAGAATCATAGAATCATTTAAGTATTACTTTTATGTACATAAAAAGAGGACCCTTACACCCTCCTTCCCCAATTTGGGTGAAATGGGAAATAATTATTAGAGCTGTGTGAAAACCTTCAGGTTTTTTGCTTTGCAAACTCAAAAAAAAACAAAAAAAAAACAGCACAGAGCCAAGGGGTATCACAGATCCATCACTCCTTCCCAATTTATCTACCATGAGAAGTGCCCAGCCATGGGATGTTTGCTTGCAGTGCCTGTGGACACTGCTCACACTGCTCCCCATCAGGCTCTCACTGAAGGTTAAATGCTGAAACCCAACTCTGCACAAAGGCAGCTTCCAGTAAATGCCTCTTGCTAGCATTTAATTTTTCTTTTCCTTTGACATCACTGTTACTGCTCTGAGTTCCTCTGCTGCAAGAGACCAGTGGCATTACTAGGTTGGGATCCAGAGACAGAAACAGACACACAACAGGTTGTGAAGCTGTGCTGGGTGCATTATTTCTCAGCAATTTAGAAAACACCCCAAAGTGTCACGTGGCTGCTTAATGAAGCCTTCAGACTGCACGAGAAAGCAAGCAGGCATTAGAACACAGCAAAAGCACGTACACAAGTTCTTAGAGCACAGGGCTGAGCAAAGGAGAAGTGACATCTCCGGGACACAGATTGGCAGCCCTGAACCAGAGCACAGCTGCTTCTGGCTACCTGACTTTTGTGGTTTTTTCAGGTTAGTTGAATGCATTTTTGTTGTTGTTTCCTTTTTGTAATTCTGCACAGTGACAATCAGCATCAAGTCAGGCTCATAACAAATGCAAGCTCATTCCAGGGCAATTCAGACCCTGTGTCAGGTTAAGGATTGGCTCTGACAGGCTCTGTCAAGCTTCAAACAGTTTCAGGGAGGAAATTCACAGCTGCAGTGACACAGTTTTCCTGAGAAGCTCCCAGGTTTTTAAATAATCATCTGGTTCTAATTCTGCGTGGGGCCAATCAATGTATTGAAGCACAGAAGAAGCCCTGTAGATGAAAGCAGGTCGCTGCCCAGCCTGGTTTTGTTCTGGAGCTCCTCACCAAACCATTCACGACAGCTCTAACAATTATGCAAACGAATCACAAGTCAGCATGCCCACAAATTAAGGAGAAAAATGAACAAAAGGAACCTGAAGATGACAGGAAGAAGCAGAGGTGAGAGCATATGAATGATCACTCAGAACAGACGATACTTAAATTGCAGTAAAAGTTAAATGCCTCCATTCCACTTCAAAATAAAAATAAAAATAAACAGCTGCAGATCTGCTTCTGGCTTAACGCATCGTTTCTAGCAGTTAACATTACAACCTTGGCAGTCTTGTTCACTTTGTCCTGCAGCAATTTTTCAGTTGATGCCAATGCCTCCATTGCTTTCCAGTTTTTCTCCCGAAGGTCCTAATCATTTTTAGAAAGAATCATTTCAGTTCAGCCAATATTGAAACCGTTTCCACTTTTACTTCAGAGATATATTCTGCATTACACTCCACCATTTGCATTTAAATGCTGGTTACTGCATGATTTTGCTGGGTAGGATGACATACGCTAGCAAAAACACGTGTCATGACCCAAGAGTTCAAAGGAAAATGGGGAAAAAAAATGCCAATTTCTGCCCAATGTGCCCCATATCCAAAAACTGATCCCAGCCCTACCGGACTGCAGAGCACAGCATTGCAATGCTGGCAACCCCACACTTTGACTGCACTTGTAAGAAGAAAGAGGGAAGCTTCCAAAAGTAGTGAGGAACACAGACACCAAACCACAGATTACACAACAGAGTGTTAGGCATGTCGCAGTGCAGAACCCAGCATGGACCCAAATACACATGGAGGTGCACACACTGATGCTCCCAATCGTGCAACCAGATCTAACAGTGTCCATCTCAATGCCTCAGCACAAACCTACTAAGCCTACTGACAAGGCTCGGGGCCAAAGGAATCCTGAGGTGCTCACCAGTGCCCTTCTGATAAGCTCTGGGCTTTGACCAGAGGTGGGCAGGGCTCGGAGTGCTGCATCTTTCTTGGCGAGGTCATCAAACGTGTACTGCCATGAGTACTCAACAAGGCACAGGGAGGCTGAGAGCTCGTACAAAAAGGGCCTTGTGGTGAGGAGATTACAGTGCTTGGGACTTGGAGTTTTTTTTAATCATTTTTTTTTTCCCCCCCCAATCCTCGGAGCAATCTGCTTCAGCAAAGGACTGGTTTAGAAAGGCATCCAAATCCTTGCATGTGCCTACAGTGGCTTTATTTCCTCACTTCCTCACTCTGCCTGTCTGTCCTAAGAGCTCTTTCACGGCTCAGAAAACAAAATTGGCTAAAATTGCAGCATGGCAAGCTGGGACTTACAGTCACGGTCCACTCTTATCAGTAACCAAGTTTCTGCCTGCACCACCAAGGGTACTTGCAACTTCCCTGGAGTCGGTAGAAAGCACACACACATTCTACCATCTAGCTCATGTGTTTTCTGAGAAGACCCAACCACTTTCCCCTACTTTATTTCAGCTTTTAAGCAATCCTACTTGCTCAAAAGCAATACATTCTTAGTGTTTTCCTCATGTGTGATTCTTATCATGTCTCACTTTTAAGCAATGAGGCATATTGTAAGCATTCAGTAGGTTTTATAGGCCATTAAGTGAGCTAGAAATCCCACATTTTAACAGCTTTCCTCCATATAATTTAAAGACACCATTCTCTTGCTCTTCACAAGTCATTGTATTAAGGGGGGTACTTCAGAGAACTACAGTGGAAGATGCAATCTTTACTTCCACCCGCAAACAACCTGCATGGTGCTGCCAGGGGCTGATGCGAAAGGAGGCTGATTGCCCTCACCACCCCCAGAGGATCAGGATTAGCAGCTCCCAGGAGTGGGAAGTGGCAGATCTGAGAGTCTGAAGGTAATATCTCTTCCCATGTACCCACAGGACGCTCGGTCAGAGCACAGCCCTTCTTTCATCCTCCCACCCTTAGCCCCTTGGGAAAGGCTGTGCTTCTGAACGGGGCTGACAAGGTTGAACTCAAGGCTGAGAGCTGCTGCAGGATGTCTCCTCCCTCTCATCAATTCAGCAAGTAATTATTAAGCTGCCTAAACATAAGGGATCCTTACTCACTCCCAAGAAAAAAAAGAAAGAAGAGCGTCCAGAGGACACAATATGGGAAACAAGTGTCAGAAATATTCTCTTAGCAGAACACCCTAAAGAATTGAGGAACGCCATGCATGCAGGTTTCAGGGAAGGCTGCTGTTTGAATGTAGAGGGGGACAAGTTTCCTTACATTATTCTTTTTCCTCTGTTGCTCAAAAGCATTTCTCTGGCAGGCGAGCTCATTTTGGAGACTGGCAATTTCCTTCTCTTTCCCTGCAACCCTGAATGAGCAAAAAAGAATCATAAACAAGTCAGGAGACATTTAAAAAGACTTCACTGAAGCAGTGCTGCCCTATTACATATGCTCACTTTCTTCTCTCCTAGCAATGCACCCTCTTTGAAAAACTGCTCTTGCCACTTGGCAATCCCACTCGCTTCCAACAGCTCTATGAACTGTGGGCTGCCAGAGCACAGCCCATTGTAAACCTGCTGTTTGCTTACAACAAGCATCTGCACACATTTATCAAGGCCACGGAAAGGCAACACATTTGTTGAGGATAACTCAGCCAGCCCACGCTAGCACAATACCACAAAACAGGCACTGTCTGCTGGATTAGAGCGTTCCTTTCTGAGCACCTAGTCCACAATTTACAGCATTTAAAAGAAAATATTTCAGCCAGCAAAGAATGCATGACAGTGGCAATCTGTGGTGAGCAGCATAAGCTGGCACGGCATTGGCTTTCACATAGTTCTTCAGTCATCTCAAAGTTACAGCATTCTCCTACCCCCAGGACCTTGCCTGGAAAGCAATCTCTACCAAACAATTTCACAATATGGACAAGAATCCTACATATGGCTGAAGGTTTAAGGAAAAAAAGGCTTGTTATTTTACTTGAAACACCACCATTTAACTTTTCAGACACGCAGCCAAGTTGGCATGCACCTAAAATTAAAATCAATCGTGGTTTGCTTACTTGTGGTCAAATCATATACTGCAAGCACTGCTGCAGAAGATCCAAAATAAGAATTACTAGCATCAGCTGAATCTCTGTGCTCAAGTTTTATGAGATACTGAAGTTGTGTGTTATTGATTTTTTGGGGTTTTGTTTCGAACTGCAGCTACTGTACATTCGGCATTTATTTCATCTTCTACAGCCTCCAAGCAGCAATTGAAATTAAGCACTTATCTATTGCACTCGACCTCTGGCAGTACTCACACTTGCAGGAGCTCCTCACTTTGGACAGCCAGAGACGCCTACAAACAGATCAGAAACTCATTAAGAGCAGATCAGCAGCAAGGAGTGATGCAGCAAGCATGACGTGCCTCATTAATCAGGCTTTGCTGCAACATTCATCAGCAGCACCCCTGGCCTTCAAAGGATTCCTGCCCAGCCTACTTGAGCCAGAAGGACCCTAGCTGTGCCACAGCAGGTAAAGATAGGGGTGGAAAGCTAGACAAGAACACAGGACACATAAGAAAGAACACAAGGCTGCAAACCCACACGCTAAAGGGAAGCAGGAACGGATATGCAACAGCAAGAGAAGCTGGCTTAGTGCAATTCAACCCTGAAGTTGTCCCTGGATTTGCATGGCTAATGCAACTCTTGGTTTTCCACACATCCACGTAGGCTACAGCAACCCCCATTAACTTTGCTCAGTAACAAGGCAATTGAGAGCTGTACCTGCTTGCAGTTCTCCTGCTTTAATTCTTGAATTTGAGCTTTGAAGGATTCATTTTCATTTTGCATAGCCTATTTAAAGGAAAAAGACAACATTTGTATGCATATATAGAATTACACAATATATGCTCTACCCCTTACAACATAAGACACTTCTTCTGAAACTTTACCTGCAGCTGTTTAACTTGGCTTGCAATTTCTCTCTCTTTTTCTTCCAATACAGCTTTCAACTTACTCATTTGTTCTTCTTCCCCTCTCAACCTGCAGAGGAATTTTAGGAAAAAAAAAGTGAAAAGGGTTAAATTACTAAAAAGGGACAAATATTAGCTGGAACAGTTCTCACAGCAGCAGAAAAAACTAATCTTCACATACTATATATAAATAAGCAGCCACGTGGAGAAGAAACCATTAGAGTATGGCTCCAAACCAAGAAAACTAACAGAAATATGTGCCAGCTGTACTGCGAACACTTACTTGCTAAGAAGTGGCCTGAAGCAAGCTAACCACTTCATGTCTATCAGCAAACAAGTTTGGTCACGACTGATCTCAACAGCATTCGGAGTAGAAGAGGGAGAGGAGCAATTACTTGGGCCAGTCCTTCGAGCCAGAAGGCTTGGAAGGATGTGCCAAGTATGGGCTCCTAAAAGTGAGCCTAGGCAGCACATGGAGGCTGTACAGGAGCCTCCCTTGGAGGGCAGTACTGTGCATGGAAGGGAAGTGCTAGAGTCACCATCCTGGAGGTGTTTGAGAACCATGGAGATGTGGCACCAAGGGATGTGGTCAGAGGGCACGGTGGGAGCGGGCTGCACTTGGGACCTTAGTGGTCTTCTTTAGTGGTCTCTAAGACAAAGTCATGGCACAAGAACGTGCAGCCTGTCTGAATTAGAGCAGCCAGACGAAACAGAGTGAAAATAGAGGGACCTCTGGCAGCGTCTCTTCATAAAACAGGAGCTGGAAAACTAGTTATTGCATCTCAGACTGAAAACGGAAAACTCTTCATTGCTTTTACTGACTGAACTGCAGGTACTTAAACGCACGCTATTTTAAACACGCTAAACAGAAGGAGAAATTATCACTAGACACAAGCAGCAGCAACAGCTTCACTACTTAGTGCAGCCCTGGGTGATCATTCACTTTCACAAAGCATCTGAAGGCTGCAGCTCGGATGCACGAGGCAGGGCCACCAGACGCTGCTATTCCACGAGCAGCAGACGTGCTGGCTGGTGTGCATCCATCAGCACTAACAGCTTACTTTAGCAAAGCCCATAAAATTCTTGAAACCAAGTTGTACATTCCAATTTAAGCCAGACGCCAGCACTGAGTGCACGTTACAGCAGAGAAGCTGCTATGAAGTGCACTCACCGGCTCTCCAGGTCCTGGACTTGGGATGCAGCAGGTACCTGAAAAACAAGAATTCCCAATCTCATTTTGATAGCACAAGCCATGTCAGAAGTCTTTATGTTAACAGTCACTCCCAATGAGGCACTGAGAAGTTTGCACTGTAACAAAGCACGTTGCTCCAAGAATATCTAAACACGTGAATTTCAGAAGCATGGCGTTCTCCATGTATCCCAAATCACTGCAAAGCCTCAGCACTTCAAGGGAAAGCACTTCTGGAGCTCCCCTGCTACCCCTTCCCCTACAGACACTGCTTCAGTGTGGCAAGGAGGCACCCAGCACACAGCTGTGACTATGCTGATGAGCTCCTAAGTTTCCAGACTGCTCATTAAGGACAGTATCATCCAAGTTGAAGGAAAGCTCATCAAGCTCATCAGCTGCATTAACATCTGCTTTGGATAAACACAGGTGAAATAGGCTTACTGCATAGTATACCCCACCAGTTTAATCAAACAGAATTTAAAATAGCTCTGTAGATTGAAGCCAATACAAACTTTTTAAGAGGAGTAGAGGCTAAACATCTTCCAGTTCAACCAAGCACCCTCTATAATCACACCACTCTGCAAGCCATACCTGTTGGAGCTGCTGCAGGTTCTGCTGTTCTAACTCCTGAACTTTACTGGTTAATTGTGCAACTGTATCTTGCTGACCCTTTGTACAAACAGAAAAAAAAGGAGCTTAGAAGTATAAATGTAATCCTTCCACATCCAGAAACACTGCACCAGGATTTATTTCCCTTCAGAATACTAAGGAAGCTTACCTTCAGCCATTCTCCTTTCTGAACAATCTCTTTCTCCTTCTCTTCCAGTAAGGCCTCCATGGTTTTCACCTGATTTTCCTTCCCCTTCAACCTGTACCATCACACACACAGACACACAGAATAAAAGAGCAAGGGCTTATTCATCTCAAAAGAAAAGAAATACTGTGCTTTTCAGCATGTAACAAACAGAAGCAGTCTATGTGATCAAAGGCATAACCATAATTCACCTGCTGAAAAATCAATGTGGGAACATTTCCACATCAGACTTGGTTAGCAGGAGAAGCCCTTGATCATGGTACTGATCATTAAGCAAAAGCAGTCAAGTTCTGCATCAGCACACATTGCAGGGATTTCAAATGAGTGCTCTCCTCACCTAAAAATAATTCCTCCCCTTCTCCCAGTGGGGGAGGGAGTCCCAACTGGGGACATGAGGGACAGATGACCACAGCGATTCAATTCTTATTCACCAACCCACCTACTACAGTACAGACTCTATTAAAGTAAGCTTGCCACAGCACCTTGCCTACGTGCTTCCAAGCTGACTTGGATTTCATCCCATGTAAGTTAATTTAGGTCCACAAAGCCAAGCAGTGCTTCCCCCTTTGTTTGCAGGCAAACGCAGTAAAGTTGCACATCTACTAAGTCTGGTGTTGCTTGTTTGGCTCTCTTGATGAGAACCAGAGATATTCTTGGGCAAGAACACTTTAAACTGAAGACCAGAGCAGGGAAATGAGGGGTGCACAGGGCAGACGAAATATGTTAGCAGCTGTACTTACAGAGTCTGAAGTTCTTTGACTTGGGATGTAATTGACACCTAAAGAGAACAATCAGTACTTCAGTTCAGTAGCCATTGAGAAGACACATGAAAGCTATAAAGTGCTTTAGGGAGAAACAGGTGGAAGAACTTTAAACACCATTAAAAACAGGCAGCGATGTAAGCACAAACACAGAGTCTTTGTGAGAAAATAAATGATGAGAAGTGAAAGATCTCCGTTATTTACTTTCACCACTTTTAAAACAGGACTTCCACAGCAGAAAGGAAAAGAGTGCAAGTGGGAACACATGCAGGCCAACCAGAGCAGCGTTCGCTGAAGGCAACAAAGGAAAAAGCAGAGACTGATGACAACCACCTCACGGGGAAGGGCAGCTCAGGTCAGAGATCACCTCTGGTCATTCACATCTTTGCACGACAAGACTAGACATGAACTGAATAACTAAGACAGAATAGAGATATTTGCTTTGAATTTTGTATAGAAAACTGACAAAGCACAGAGTTGCTACCTGTGTCCATACCAGCTGTCCAAACAGCTCCGTGAGTTTAGCCCTCTCCAACCCACTTCAGACATTCCCAAAAGCCTCTGTTTCTACTTGCAGGAGACCAAGAGGTGCACATGTACTGCCTCTGGAAGAGGTGGGAGCTTGAACTGGATGATCTCCAGAGGTCCCTTCCAACCCCTGTGATATGCAGGGCCAGTGACACCAAAATGCATTTTGTCCTGGGCTCTGTGTCACTTCCATGGATGGAACAACACAAATAATTCCTCCAGTTCCTGGGAAACTGCACTAGAGGAAAGGTCCAAACATGTTCTATGAAGTTTTGCCTAGAAAGGACAAAACTTTAACACTAAGAAGAAAGTAGGTGACACACTGGAATGTCACTAGAAAGACTGAAAAACCAGACTAAAAAAGGCAGGCACCCCACACAAACAAGCAAGCAAACTTCCTGCCAGCACAATGGATCAAGCTGCCTGCAGAATGGACTCCCTAAGGAAACACGGGCTCCTAGATGCTAGACAGCCAGCATGCCAAAAAAGCCAGCACTCCTCCATTTCTGCATTCCTGATAGCTAGAGTAAAATCTCCCTCTGCCAAGACAGGCTTTCTTTGGACACTGGAAAAAGAATGGCCTTAGCTTTATCCAGAAACCAAATAAAATTTGGGTCAGTATTATTGTTCTAGTAACAAAGAACAACAGAAGGAGAGATTTCAGCAGCACTGGAGATTTCAGAAAGTCACAAAGCCAACAGACATCCTGGGGTTCCGCTGCACTGCAGGGACAGTACATCCCAGCACACTGTGTGCCCAGCCAGACCGAATGCTACAGTGTTTTAAGCAATGCCAAATCTTGCCAAAAGTCAGTGACAAATGTAAAAAGCTTTGGCATTCAGGGAAAGGTGGTTTCTGCAGGGCATTAGCAGTTACACTATATATTTACAGCTTCATATCAGAGAAAAGCATAGCTCTACCATCACAAGGTTTCCTGATCTAATGACATACATCAGTGAAAGAAAACACAGTCAAACAGAAATGAGTGAGCAGTGCATCCAAGGCAAGTCTGGTTCACACTTCTGGCGCTAAGGTGTTTTACCTGTTTCTCCATCTCAAGCTGGGAATTTCCTACTTCTTCTTTCAGAGCCTCTATTTTCTGTGTCAAAGCCTTTTCAATGACAAAACAAGACAGGATTGGACAATGGAAACAAAAACACCACAAAAATGGAAGCTACAAATTCATCTCTACAGAATGCCATGCAGTAACGAATAAACGGTGTCAATGCCATAGACACAGAAAGGAGCCAAGGTGTTGGAAGGTACTGAGATGGGTACCTGAACAGTCTTTTCCTTGCTTGCTACTTTAAGGATTTCTGCTTGTAGGAGTTCTTCCACTGATTTTATTTTGCCATCCTTCTCATGGATCCTTAGCAAGAGCAGAAGAATAGCATTAGTTGGCTGAACAGATGAGGCTATGTGGGCAAATACAGCTCACATCCCACCAGTAGCCTCTGGGAATCACAGTGGGACCTTCCACTCTTGCAGGCACTATTTTTCACTGCAGTCCCAAAACCAGAAGCGACCAGCAGGAGGAGTGTATGAGAACAGTGCAGAACACACCAGCTTTACATAACCAGTAGCTCATCATGCTAAATAGATAGCTTAATTTGCATACTTAAGCAAAAAAAATACACTGATACCTCTGGAATGAGGCACTTCAGCCTTCACTCAACATTTCAGCAAAGCATTTATTAACTTCAAATGCACATACATACACAGCTTGAACAAGCTCAGTCCTTTCAGAGCACCCAATGCAGACAAACAATTGTCTGACAATTCAGTGCAATCCCTCGTCCAGTCACAGTTAGACTTATGAAGTTAATGGCTTAGAAGAGAAACAACTGGATTTTCAAAGCTGTTCATCTGACCTGACATGCTTCCAAAGCAATGATGCTCCCTGCTGCACATGCACACTTCACCCAGTTAAAACTAAGCTGTTTCAGGGAAGCAAAACAAGCAGTCATGGAATAAAGACAGACAGAAGTGACAATCAGAAATGGAACTGGTGCAGGCACTTACACTTTCTGGAGTTCTTCTACCAGTGATTGGAAGGAAACCTGTTGAAAACAGATTTTCAACTTAGAAAAACAAGAGAGCAAAACTATCTGCAAATGGTAAGGGGTGAGGAGTAAAGAGCTTGGGCCCTTTGGCACTGGGTAAAAGAGAACATAGCAGTCTAGAGATGTTATCTATCTGGCTGTTCCTGCCAGAATTAGCTGGTCTGCAACAAATTACAGCAAAGCAAGACAAAGTCCACACTCCACCTTTACTAGGAGAAGTTGAGCTTTGCTGTACATCTCCCCACAGGGATTCTAACAATAAATATTTAGAGGTTTTTTTCCCCCTCTTTCAAACGATTTTACAGAGATGCTCTCCCCCATGAGCCACCCATGCAGAACTGGATACCAACAAGGTACCCTGTGATAGGCACTGAGTGCACTGAGTCAAAAACAATAATGCAGTAACGAGCATCATACTGTGATAGCGTCACAGAACACAGATACAAAGAGAAGGGGGCTAAATCACATCTGCACAAGTGTGGGTTAACACTAGAAATCTCAAATGTGCAGACTCAGGCTGATGCAGCAGGAGCTCCCTACCAGCCATGCTTATTGCACCAGGCTGCTAGAAAAACACAGCCCACAGCCATTGCAGTACGTGGCAAGATAAAACCAACCCACAACCACTGCTGAATTGGAACTTTGAGATCCAACACGTTTCTGACACTTATGCAAAGGAAGCATTTGACAGATATTACAGCTTCCAGACCAGCGCTAGAAGAAAACAGGATCCTTTGCCAACAGGCTTCAAAGACATCCTCGCCTTTTTCCCTTGACTTTTGCAACCACAGCAAGATCCTTTCAGATTTCAGTTTAGGTGTAATAAAAGTTTTAGATGAGAAGTACTACCTGCTCCGATAGCTGAATTTGCAGACTTTGAAGTTCTTTTCTCAAGGATGAATTTTCTGTTCGCAGTACCTTTGAAAGCAGAGAAACAGGTAATGAAAGACTCATTTATTGGGGAAAATGTGTTAAGCTTGACAGAAAAATAATTTATTTTAGAACAAGTGAAAGACTATTTGAAAGCCTGAAAGAGACCCCCCTCTGCAGCAGTTAGAGCCAAATTATTCAGTGGAATCATTATTCTTCAATCCACGGCAACACTTCAAACTTATGTCCAGGGAAACATTAAGATGATGTGCTCACATCTTTGGCTGTTTGGCACCCTGACAGTTTGCTAGCATGCAAGTTCTCCCTGGGGTCCCCAGTAATTCACCTGGAGCTTAGGGACACAAAGTGAGCATTGTTTCAGATACGTCCAGACAGACAGGACGGAGCATTCCAGAAAACTCAGCAGGAAACAGATCTTGGTACTGCCCTTCAGATTACCAGTAAGTAAAACTGATGCAATAGTCTCATGCTGCCAAGTTACTACAAAAAACCCTTTTCTAAAGACAGATTTGCTTCAGATTACACCAAACATACAGCTCTGGAGATGTATTACCTTTACTCCAAAGGACATCAAGATGCTAGTAAAGCCTACTCTAAACTAAGCAGAGAGAAGCACACACACATACCATTAATGCCTGTGTTTAGTCTGTGCTACCAAAAAGGTTTAACCCTATCTCCAGAAGCCTCTCCTACTCAAAGAGAACAATCTCAGATCTCACTATAAGCATTACAGCATATACTTTGCACAAGAGCACTTAAGCAATATTTCCCCATAAGAAGATAATACAGGAGTCTTTACCTTCAGCTCCTCCTCTTTATTAGCCATCTGTATGAGTCCTGCCTCAAGCAGCTCTTCAACCGTCTTGATTTTATCATCCCTCTCTCTCATTCTGAGAAATCAGAAGTGAGCATTAGGAAAGCAGTGTTAACTTCTGGCAGCATCTTAGCTATCAATAGCAATCCTGCTCCCAGAACTGGATCTCTACAGGATCCTTTGGTGCAAAAGAAAAAGTGGTTTCTTACCCTCTTTCCATCTCCTCTAACAAATCTTTGTTTGCCTGTCAAAAGAAAAAAAAGCAACAGGGTAACAGGGTGATCACCAGTGGGATCAGTAACAATTTGGGATCTTAACAACAAAAAGAATTAGAGAGCATCAGCTTCTCCACAAGTTTAGTTACTGAAGTGCACCAATCCAGCAGGTAACAGAGTTGGGGAGAATGTCCTCATTGCACAAGGGTCTAATGCTGATCCTGGACAGATGTCAGTTTGCCCAGAAAGGTACAGATCCAGCCCAAACACCTGAGAAATCTGTGTCCTTTCAGTATCTACCAAAATCACAAGCTCCACTTAAAGCTCACCCAACAGAGCATTTATGACTTCTCAAAGGCTAACAGTAATGCACTTTAAGAGATCCCACAAGAAATGTAAACCAGCCCCCAAGGAAAATCAGCTATTTCAGGCAGGACAACAAACCAGCCCTCTCAGGGGACTAAGAGCTGCAAACCTGATTATCTGCCAGAAGACAGGGAGCTGCTGACCAGCAGATACCAGCATGAGACTAGAAAGGAAACAGTTTCCTGTCCTGCAAGGCTTTCTCCAGCATTTCAGAAAGTTTTCTCACTTTACAGGAGCATGAAGTTGGGCATTCAAAGCTGTCTCAGGCTTTGAAACTGGGCAGAATAGCTCTTATCCTACAGTATCCTGCATGAGCACTCAGACTGATGCCATTGCAAAAAACATGGAAGAAGAGGGAGAAAGAAAAAGATAGCAATAGGAAAAAACCACCATATGGTGAGTCTGTTCTTTGATTAGTACTGGTTTGAGAACTCACTCTCAGACAGAATGAAAACAAGCAGCATGAAGATCTTACTCTGGTCTTTCCCCAGACCAATAAGAGATCTTTCTCCTAGGAGGGCTGGTTGCTCGTGGGGTTTTTCTACTCAGAAATTTATCATTAAAAGTGGGAGAGACTGCTTGCATTAAGCTAGCATTCTCCAGGGGAGGAAAAAAATACACGTTTTGTATGGATACTCTTTGCCAGATCTAGGAGCTGCATGACTTGGACTTTCCACATGTACCAAAAAAGCAACACATTTCGCTCACCCCATGGCCCACTTAAAAGAAAATACCTAAAAAATCCAAAAGAATTAGAGGACGTTTGATACAACCTCAAATGTTGGCTGTACTGGTTCAGATAGGAGAGTCTGCAGCTTCTGCACTTCAGCTTGCAAAGTTTTGTTCTGATCCTTGAGAATCTGAAACGAAATTCACATTTATCAGCTCAGAATTGTACACCCGAACTACAACATTTTCACAGTGGCAACAAGGTAATTAAATACCACAGAAGCTGTTACAGACAGTTCTTAGGGAGCTACAAGACTACAAAGAGTCCTTTAGTACAGGGAAGCAAGAAAGATGGCTAATACTTCTGTCCTTATGTTCCCATGAGAAATTCAGCTGTTACCATCCTCATTCCCTGGCAGAGGATCAGTCAGTGCCAAGTACACAGGCAAGAGAAACTGCATTTTCCTCCTCAAGGAGCATCAGCAGCATCTCAAGATTTGATAGCAGGAAGGGACAGCAAAGGTGAGGACTGAAGAATTGCTGTTTTGAGCCTGGTTTTTCCCTCTTCCATGTGCGTGGGAAGAAAGGAGCACTTGCTCAGGTAGAAGCATTCGGGGCAGACTTACGTTTGGGATCAAAGAAATTCCAAGGGCACAAAACATCCATGCTGAGTACACTGTGGATTTCCACACTATCACAAGAACCACCCTTTGCACTCAGGTCCCTGTTCACTTCCTGAGAACTGCCAAATTGCCTCCAGGTGATGTTTGGACACAAAGTACCTTGCTGATTTCAGCCCATAACCACCCCATAACGCCTCTAAAGTCTTTTTCCATACTAAATTCACATTATTCCTTATCACATCCACTTTCACCACTTCTTTCTTAACACATTGCACCACCTAGAAAGCCCCCTGTGATTCTTGAGAGTCAGATCACACAAGGTAATGAAATGCATAATACAGCTGTCACTTCTTCATGCTCACCTTCCACACCTCCCTGAAAGTTCAGCTAATAGCTTATTGTGAAGAACAACCACCTAAAGTCCTACTAACCAGCTATTAACTGAGGGAACCATTACCTGTTGTTCTTTGAGACCTTAGAGAAACTTTGGGGGTTTTGCCACCAAAATCTATTCAAAAATGCAATTTTCATAAGCGAACTGCATTCACTACTTGGTAACAGTTGCAAGAGCTCTAGGAGATCCATAGGGCATGGCCTCTCTTAGAGAAGCTATGCAGCCTACCCACCTGCTCTGTTCATCACCAGCAAACCTACCAACATGGTATTGCAAGGTTCAGACTGAGTTACGTTGATCTTTAGCAACACCACTTAAAAACAAGCACCAACTCTGCAGTGCAGACCCCAGATCACAGAACTAAAAGCTTTGGAAATTTAGCTGCTTCCTTATGAGAAACAATTTGGAAGCTGGCAGGAGGGAAATAAGCATTTTTATACCTACCTTGGCAGAAAAATAAAAAGAGGAATAAAAAAAAAAGATTGACAGCATGATAACCCAAGCAAAGGCTCCCACCAAGGCCTTGGGAGTTGCATTCAAATGTAGAATGCAACGAAACTGCAATAGTTTTTACTGAATAGCTTTCTCCTCCACATTTCAAAGACATCACTCTTTGCAACTGTAGACACTGCACTTGACTTGAGTTACCCCACATCTCTCACCATCTGTTGTTATTACTCTGATATCCCACCTTACCCTTGCCTTGTAAAAAAAGGAATGCTGTAACACAGCTTAACACCTGGAAGTCTGCTCTGTTTTACAAACCAACAATTCAATTGTCTAAACTATTCCACAACCTCAGAAGCCTGGAAAACCTGATGTGGTTAAGCACAAGGATAGCTGTTCTGCATCTTACCTTAAATTCTTCTTTTGTGTTCACAGTCTGAGCAAGTTCTTCTCGAAGCTGCTCCTCAAGAGTTCTTATTTTGTCATCTTTGATGTGAATGCTGAGACACAATAGAAGAGTTACATTCATCTTACAAAAAAGCATCAATTCAAAAGAACATAAAAGACTGATAAAAATTGTTTATTGAATGCCAGATCTATTTACCTTTTCTGCATCCTTTCCAGCTCATGTGCAGCAGCAGCCTAGATATAAAGAGGATTAACACAGACTTAAGATACATCACATGATTCAATCAACCTTTCATTCCACAATATTAAAAAGCTAGAACAAGTCGTTTGGCCTCTCAACACATGACAACTGCAAGAAAGAAAGGGATAAGCTTGTCATTATGCACTTGTAAAACACCACTACATACCAGGCAAGCATGCAATTACAAGAAGAAAGAAGATCTTGAAAGGATTCATTTAACAACCAGGATTTTCAGTAATTAATCAGAGCACTTCCACCTCTGTAATGCACTGGCCACACAGTAATAGCAGAGGAGAAAGCATTTGTTTGGTTTTAAAAATACATCTGTTGTCAGGTAGGTTTTTCTGTATACTCTTGGTTTTTACTTTCTTAGATGCCAGGGCTGCATATTTAACAACAGTTATGTTCACCCCTGTGCAATGTCCTTAGGACATCAGCAAATCTAGATAAACCCAACCAGCAAATGCTTCAGTCACTTGGCTATCTTAGTAAGAAACAGATTCGGCCAGTGAAGAAGGGAGGTTAAGAGCAGATCTCTGACCAAAAACAAAACCTCCAGGGAATCACATATTAACCTGATTCTGTAACCTCACACAACATCACACTGTTAGTGGTGTATAAGCTCACTTACACCAACAGATCTGCCTTTGCATTTAGGACAAAATAGGCAATGGGAAGATACCAAAAATGAAGCCTTAAAAATGAATCAGTTATTTTACCTGTTCATTTGTCAGAGCCTGCAACTTCTGTATTTCTGATTTCAGGGACAGGTTCATATTCTGCAAGACCTGAAGGAAGAAAAAACACATTTGCATTTTGCACATAGATGGTCTTTCAGCTAAGTGCACTTTTCAGTGTAAAATATCCCTGGTTGTTTTTTGTCGTAGACTAGAGGTGACTGCAAGGGAAACCCCTAACATTTGTCATCAGCTTTCATCACACACCAATCCTGGCTAGATCAGCTGCCTTACAGTCAAAGGAGCTGGTTCTACATCTAATGACAGCAACCACCTCACAGGCTTCATTTCATATGCACACCCAATGAGCCCATCCCTCCACCAGCTGGCATTTACATGTGCTTTTATTATACCTTGAGCTCTTCTTCCTTGCTTGTTAAATTGGCGTGTTCATTGCCTAATGAGTCCTCCATCTGCTTTAGCTGTTTGTCCTTTTCTGCAATGCTGTATAAATGAGAGTGATGACATATCAGTACTAGAAGGCCTAGAATGAAAGTTGCCCATGAAACAGGAAGCTGAACACAAAATACATGCTAGCCCTTCAGTCCAGGTCCTACCCACATTTCTGCTGACAGCACATTTTGAGTCCAAAAGCTTTTCCCTCCATTTCAAATGCTATCTGCTTGCCAAACATTTATGGGATGTTTTCTAGCTCCAAAACAAAACTACCCCATCTCCCAAAGGGAGAAATGGTCACACACATTGCTGCATTGATTCCCATAAACAACAGGAGGCACTGCTTTCTGTGCAGCACAGACCCCCATAAACAGGCTGCAAATCTGAGATCAGACACAGAAAGGAAGTCTGCAGGAAGTGTTTTCCCAGCTCTAAAGTGAATCTCATTTAGAAAGTGAAAAGCATTGACAACAATTCCTTCACCCTTCCCTCCCATGCACACTGTGCATGCACTGAGGAAAGGTGGTGTGTGATAGCAGCCAGTGACATCTCCCAAACACCAGGGGAAATGAATGCTCACACTTTGTGCAGTTCTTCTGCCAGGACTGAAGCTGAGGTCTGCAGAAAAAAAAGAAAAAAAACAACCACAGCTGAGAGTAAAGCAAGGCAAAGAATCAACCTCTGCAGCAAACCAGGAATAGAACTTGTAAGATTTGTCTCATTATTTCAAATTGACCCAGGCAGATTTCAAGTACTTCCTAGCTACACAACACAGAAAGGATCTCAGCACATACTAATATCCCTTCCCTTTCTGCTCAAGGCAACACAACCAGAAGATCCTCTTTGTCAGATTCCAAACAAGCACTGGGAATCACCAGCACTTGTCTCCTAAGCTTAGCTGCCTTATGGGACACCCCACTGTCAAACCACTTCATCAGCCCTGATGTCCACACAGGTACCTATCCACTCCAACCCTACTTCCTCAAAGGGGTTTTCTGCCAGGTGTTCTTTCCCCAGTGGACTGAACAGAGCTTTATACAGCAGCCACTTAAGTCACTGTTCCTCAATCTGATGACAAGGGGAAAAACACTATCAGCTGGTTCATGGGAGGACAGCAAAAAGACCAAAGAACCACATGAGAATACCCACACATGAAAAGGTATAGAAAAAAAGGAAATTGAATGGTAGTCCACTCCTAGTTCTAAATGAAAGGCAGTACAAGAGACAGGTGGACATCTTCCCTTCAAAGAAAGGAGAGCAGAAGCTTAAGTTTTAAATCAGGTTGAGAACACGACAAAAGAGGATGCTAACAAGTCTTCACTTTCATTATTGCTCATCTCACATCCACCTTAAAAAAAGGTCTTTTATAGAAGATTCACAATTAAAGACTACAGAAGAAAGGGAAGAGGGAACATGCTGTACCTGGGCTGCCATTTGTGAATGAAGCTTCTGAAGCTGAGTGTTCAAAGCATCGTTCTGCTCTACCAGCTCCTAGTAAGAGAGCAGAAAAAGAAAAGCAGGCTGAGATCTGTAGATGGTCAACTTCTGCTAGTATTACCTCCTAGTTGTGCTTCTATCAGTAAGAACAGTTTAGCATTTAATTTTCACATATTTTGGAGATGCCATCTTTCTCCCACAGAGATAGGTTGGTTTGAGGGAAGTGTAACATCCCACTTCATCTGAAAGGAAATATTCCCTACCCCACCACACACCTGCTGGTTTCCCTGCAGCCAGCAAGGATTATTACATGCTTGCTCCCAAACGGCTCCAGTCCTCCTCCCAACACTGCATGCAAGCTCCCAGTGGGAAAGCTTAGTTAAAGCAGCATTTCAAGGTTATTACTGTTTCCACAGACACAAAGGGGAAAGAAGAAGATCTGTGAGCAATACCTGCACCCTCAATTGCATAGAGTCCTCCTTAGAAGCTCTCTTTTGCTCATTCTCAATCAGCTGCAACATCCTCTGCTCCAGCTGCTGTTTCGACAGCATCATATCAGTAAGTTTGCTGTGCAAGCTCTGGATTTCGTTGTCTTTGGCGACAAGCTTATTCTGCACATCTGCAGCAGAAACATCAGGATTTAAATTCAGAAGTACATACTTGAACTCTAGGGGGAAGTAACTTGCACTGCAAACAGGGAAGCTGATGAGAAGCCTTGATCCAGCAAGCCAAGGTTCTACTCATCAGCATTTAAAGTTGTATCACAGCACACGATTTCCCCAGGGTGTGCAAGCACTACTGACATCAATTTGAGCTCTATTTAACACTTAAGCCAATTAATACTTTTCTTTTTTAATACAGCAAGATCACTGCAGTTAGCACTATGTGGGATTTTCTTGTTTGATACATGCCTTGTTGTGCTGCTTCGTGCTCTGCTGTTCTTTTCCTGAGATAAACCTGGATTTCTTCCCATCGTCTCTCAGCTTCCTGCTGCTGGACCTTCACATGGAAGACAGAATTGATGAAAATAAGTCTAATCTTTAATTTAGTTTTGAAACATTCGGAGTTCACCTCTTCAGTGCTATTCCCAAAACATATGGCAAGGAAGGAAAATTGTTCCTTGTTTTCATTAGGGCGCATCAGAGAGACAGAGCGCCCTGTAATCCTCCTCCCAGAACAGTTTATCCCATTAATTTGAAAGGCAAATTGTGAACACAATTTAATCACTGGCTCTTAACAGGATGATTTCTGTAGTACGGAAGTGCAGCATTTTTGCTCTGCAAGTTCAGAATTAACAGCAGGAGCCGGTCTAGCCACATAAAACACATCTGTAAATTAAACCACATCTCAGCCCTAGATATCAATTCTCCACCTGCAAGGACTGGAGGCAGACAGAACTTCTGAGCTGACGATCTCATCAGAAAATAAAAAAGATACATCAAAATATCAGTATACTTCTAAAAAATAATTGTGCATTGAAGCAAAAGTGTGGAGCTTCCAAACAAAGAAGACTAATTTTTATGGTACAATCAACAAGTAAAAGAATTATTAAAAAATCCTATTTGGATGAACTGCTCCAAAGTATCATGGAAACCAGGCCAAACCAAGACACAAATCTTGTCTGAATTGTAGAAAACAAAGTTCAGCATCACCAATTAAGGTTTTTAAAAGATATTCACCTGGGAGGGCAAGTTGTCGTCATAGTCTGTAATCACTGAAAATACAGGTACTGAATAAAAGCATTAAATAAGCCCACAGGCTGGCTCAGAAATTATCCACAAATTGATATTTGTGTATCTAAAGACAACAGACAGAGACCAGTGGCCAGGGAAACAGCAGAAGCAATTCTCACACTCCTTCCATCCTGCCCAGCTCAGGACTTGGCTCAGATAAAAACCTCAAGTGCAACTCAGCAAGGCAGAGAAAAGCAAAGTCACCTTTAGCTGAGCCACTGCCTGCTCTGCATTCTTCTTCTGGAGCTCCTCTTGCTGCAGCTTGCTGTTCTTCTCTCCCAGTTCATTCACCAGCCTGGCACAGTCCTGACGCAGTTTGTTCAGTTCAGCTGCCTGCCTAGAAATAAACATTTTTACAGCTTCTTGTTCAGTTCCTTCCCCTCTTCCAAGAAGCATAAGCAATACCAACAGCTAGTCAAACATCAAGTGTTATATCTGCAGCCAGAGGGCTGTGCTGAGTTTCACTCACATTGTTTTACCCTAGGAAAGGGATGAGGTCTGGAATGCTGGCTGTCAGCACAGCAGCTATAACCCAAAGCCAGAAACAAAAGGGAACTCCATAAGCCACAAGCAGCAGCTCCTTCAAAATGTTTGAAAGCTGATGGTTATAATTTGGATGGCTTTATACAAAAAGGGCCAGCACATGGAAAAGTCTCACAAATTCACATTCTGTTCCTCCTCCCATGAAGGATCCTTGATCTGTAACTCACTGAAGACTTAACTGTGGGAATCTCTCTGGACTACACACTGCCTCATGGACCTGACTCACTCTCGACTTGTGAAGGTGTATGATGCACTCTCTCACTTAGGGAGTGAAGATGCATTTGCATTTGTATCACACAAGGCAAGAATTCTGCAAGGCTCCTCTCTGTGTATAAGCAAACAAAAAGCATTATGTTATTTATATTTGCCCAAATGAAGCATTTTTTTCAAGACTTGGTAATTACAACACTTCATTTCTACAACCAGGGCATCTCTACAATCAGAGGACTTGCCCTTATTATATGCCATTACAGAAAGTGGGCAGGGAGCAGAAAGTGCATCTGCTGCATTATGCTCAGCAGTTCAGCAGTTGTTGGCAGAATGGTCCATAAGGAAGTAGCACCTCGGCGTGAACAGACCAGCCAGAAAATGAAGACACAGCAACATTTCCAAGCCATGACAGGGTTCTGACATTCCAGTCTCCAACAGTAACAAATCAGCTATCTGAGAGCATGTGAAGCGTGGTTTTGGCTTCCTGAGGGCAGAAGGCCACTAGCAGCAATTCACCCATGTGCCTACAGCCCTTATCAGGCACTCAGTTTGTCCCTGAGCTGACAGAGGACTGTGTGTGTGGTTGTAAAGTTAAGTCATAACTCACAAAAAGATGACACCTTGAGGTGCTTTTTGATTCTCCAAGCGATGGTGGATGGGATTCACCCAGCTGTCACCCAGTGGTACCATCACTGCAATACACTGACATCTTCCTTTTTAATGCAGGACCAACTTATAAGGTCAGAGCTGCTGTCCTCCCAAGAGATCTGCAATAGCACTTCTCCTAAAGCCAGGTGGACAAATGTACCCTACCAAATACACTGGCTATGACTGAGCACTCCTGCAGTTCTTCCTGTCAGACCTCAGACCTCTAGCAGCCTAGGCTTCATCTGATGAAAGACACTAATCAGTTTTGACAGCTGTGGCTCAACATAAATACAAACAGGTACCTTCATGCTCCAAAATCACAGTTACCTAGTTTAAACACAAATGCAAGGACAGCCAAGGAAATGGAAATGAAAGGAGCAGAAGCTAGAGTTCTTCAAGCAAAGCTTGAAGCTTAAAAATATGCAGAGCTCCAAGTAGCTGCTAACATACTTGCTCTCCATTTGATTGGTAGAAGTGCTGACAGCATCTCTCAGGATACCATTCTCCTGCTTCAGGTGGCTTATTTCTGCCTCCATCTGCTCACAGCGTTGCTGGAACTGAAGAGGGGAGAAAAAGATTACAGTAAAAGAGAAATCAGAAATCACCAAAATGTCACAGCAAATGCAACTATACAACAGTTAAAGGTAACAATATTCAGTGTTTTTCTGGGGAAAAGGACAGCTTTACTTCCCTTCCTCATACCACTCCTCCACTAAATTGATGCAGCTCAGCTCTACTTGCTTGAATAAAACATCAGTTTCCTTTTACACCACTGTATCAAGGCCACATTTCAAATAGTACACAAATATTACTCAGGATATTGATAACTATCTACAGTTGCACAGTTGAGTTATCGATAACTGGGTACCTATCTCCCTTTCCAAGGAAGAAATAGATTCACTGGATTAATGCCAGAGGTTTACAAAGCCTGTAAATGAAGCAGAAAAGTTGGAAATAACCAAAGATACGCAGATTGTAGCATGTAAACTGCAAAAAGGCTTGTCCAGATCTAACATCCTGAAGTTGAGACTACAAAGATCTTTTTCTTTAGGTAAAATTATGCTTCAGTTACATTTCAATGTGCTTGAGAGATGCCCTAAAACCCAAAGCTGCTTCACAGTAGTTTAAACATGACCAAAAGACAGGATTCAAAGGGGAAAGAAAGAACAACAAACGGACTTTGCATATCCAGATGCCAGCACAGCTGGTCCTACAGCCTGCTCTGAAAATCCTGAAGCATGTACAGCACATAACACGTTCTTCCTCTTCCAGCACCAGTTGCAGCTGACACCATTTCCAAGACCTAGTTTCACCATGAGTGACTCATCAGTGAGGATCTTGTAAGCACAGGTCCACAAAAAATAACACAAATACCAAACATCTGAATAACAACAACAGCAAGAGAGCGGTCCATTGGGGAGCAGCCACATCCAGCTCAGCACCAACACATCCAAGGAGTTGTTCTCTCTGGGCTTTGATGAGCTTGGGGTTGTTTTTCTTTAGTATTTGTTTTGTGGTAGTTTTTTTGTGTTCCTTGTTTAGTATTATTTTTACTTTAAACACCACACAGATGAAGAGGATCTGGAATCTTTGATGGCTATGGTTCAGCTTCTCTGCAGCACTGTGAAACAGCAGCAGGGGGAGCAGGACCAGAGCACACCTCTGCACAACCTTCCTCCAGCTGACTGCTATAGACGCTGGTAGAAATCACCCTTTGGTCCCCAGACCTCCTCCAGGAAGATCCTCTTACTTTGCAGTTTCCTGTGTAGGTTGAGGTGAAACAGTGTCTGCTCCAGAACTGCAGAGCTGGCATTCTCCAGAGTGCCAAGATACAACAGAAATATCACTGAAACTGGATGTTCACAAACCAGGCTTGATGCTGTGACAACCTTTCAGGAGAACACACCAGCATGACATATCTAAGCACATGTCAGGCCCTGCTATAGGCAGGGCTATTTTGCTTAAAAATATCTGCTGAAAACTCCTTCTGAAGTCACTACATCATAACAAATTCAAACAAGGGTCTAAAAACAAAAATATAAGCGCTGCCCTTCAAATATTCTCAGTAAAGCACCTTCCTAATCAACGATACTTCTTGTGTATCAACTTGACTAATCTCTCCATGCTGAGATTTAAGAGCAAGATTTATCAGCTTCTAAATGATCCTCAGCATTAATGTCTACCTGAAGTTGAGTATTTCAATTAGGTTTCATGCTCAATTGGTTAACATTTCAGTATACCACAAAGCAGAAGTATCTAGACAAGCCAGGCTGCCTCGCACTGGCCTTTTGCAGACTGAAACAGCCACCTTTGATAAGACTCTGCCTTACGAATCAGCCATGAATTTCCCTACCCTCATGCAGATGGGTCACACTAGCAGCTATCAGCACACTGCACTCAAGATTCCAGGTAACAACCACTTCCACAGAAGCTGACTTGAAATAACAAATGCTGCACTCTTTGCTAAAATAAAGGTTTCTTAGCACTGGTCTGCTTGTATACGAACTTCAACCCAAACAGTGAAGGATGAGAGGTGATGGCCTCAAGTTGTGGCAGGGAAGGTTTAGGTTGGATATTAGGAAATAGCTCTTCACAGAAAGAGTAGTAATGCAGTGGTACAGCTGCCCAGGGAGTGGAGGGGGGGGGAAGGAGGGGTCACCATCCCTGGGGGTGTCCAAGAGCCAGGTAGCACTGAGGGACGTGGTCAATGGGCACGGTGGGGTGGTTTGGACTTGGGGATCCCCAAGATCTTTTCCAGCCTTAATGATTCTACGAAAGCTTTTACCTTTATCTTCATCTGCTGGGATTCCTGGTAGCTAACATGTATTTTACTCTGAAAAGTGCCATGCTCCTTCTCCAGCGCGTTGATGCGTTCCCTCATTTTCGCTGTAAGCAAGCCGTTCCTCTCTTTTTCTGCAACCAGCTCCTTGGGTGGGAAACCAAAGGAAAAAGAAAAGAAATCACCTACCACTCTCTTCTAGAATCCAACAGACACAATGTTTTATGATTATGAGGAACATATCAAGCATACATCAAACTACAGCAAGCACCAGCATTCACTCACAAATTACAGAACTACACTGGCCAAGCTTTCAGCACCCTTTTGAGGATTTTAAATCAGCAATTTCACATGTATTAGAAAAGAGGTTTGCCACTTTAAACAACAACCTCCTGTTGTCTTATTTCTATCAAGTTTAGCCAGATAATACAGAGTCCTAACAATTAAAGTCACAGATACTGCACAGGGCGTACCTTGGATTTTCCTCCCAGGTACAGCAAAATGAAAGAAACTGGATAAAGAATTGCAGCAAAACTACAAAGCATTTCAGAGCATGTAATTGCTTTATAGCAGGTTGCAAAGCCAACGCTGAAAACAGTTTTGCCATGGGAGATGGGGTATTAGCACCCAGCAATAAGGCCTGAATTCCACCAGCATGCCACATTATAACTTCCAAATGAAAATACACAGTTCAATTTGGATTATTTATTAGCCAGTAACTCAACCTGGACACCTGAGAAATCCACAGAGCTGCTAATCTGCAATATAAGTGCATTTGCTGCAGAAAGCAAAACCATTGAGTGCAGGGCTCAGGCAGCTCTGTTCACAGGAGTATTTGCACACTCAAACTCCAAGTGCCTCCAGCTATGCCACACAACGTAGCTCCACACAGTGCCAGAGGCTTCTCCAGAGATCCAAAGTGCCCACATTAGCAGTCAGCCTCTCCGACAGCACGGAGAGCCCTGCCACAACGTTTCAGTGCTCCAAATAACTAGCCTGAATACCTTCCACCTCTTCAGAGTAATTATAAGCTTTGTCCACATTTCATTTTCAATAAAAGCTGTTCTCTCTTTTTAGAGCCAGTGAGTTGGCTTCAGGAAGCTGTCTTCTTCAGAATAAGAAAAAAAAATAAACCATAATAAGCTCCCAAGCATACATTCACAGAGTAACCAAAGACATTAGGAGATAGTTTAACACAAAGCCTTCTCAAACACGAGTGTCATTGGTCTTCCATCTGCTAGGATACAACAAGAGGGAGGCAGCATGACATTTTCTGGCTTCCTTCTACCCCTCCACCAACTTCTGCCATTCATCTACAACCCTCACCAGCCCATGCACCCCACCAAGGCAGTGCCACAGATGCTGGCAAGACCAGCTCTCACACCCTCAACACCACAGAGGTCAGGCACTCCTTGCTCTCATTCATCCTCTCCAGATATCACCTGCACTGACAGCCCCAGGGACATCTCTGCACCTCACTTTCTAAGTCCCTCCATAGCTTTCAACAGTGTGTTCAAAGGAACATGTTAATTAGAAGATAAAAGCTTGTTGAGTTTTTTCCCTTTGCTTACCCTGATGACTTAGCACTGCAGCAGCTCTGCCTTCACCTGCTTCCTCTCAGCTTTCAGAAATGCCTGTTCATCTTTCCTCTTCCCTTTCCTCCCCCTAACAAAACTTGGAAAACTAACAACCACCCCTCTTCTCTGCAGACCCTGCCTTGCTTTCCAACCACCACCCTGTAGATGGCTTTTCCCCCTCCACACTCATGCTCTGGCACTCACACTCCTTCTGCTCAGATCCTGTCCCACAGTATTCCTGATTCTAACATCACTCTACTTCCAAATTACCCAAAACATAAGAATCCTACCCCTGCCAAGTCTCTGATTTATTACAACACTGACATAATTCAGTTTTCCACAGTAACTGTTCTCCTTTGAAATATTCAATAGAAAAAAAAAAATAAATGTAGTTTCATGAAGTTATCTCGACAGTGGTACAACTGTAAGTCTAAAACCATCAGTGCTGCAACTCAAGGGGCCAAGCAGCATTCAAACTTGCTGCAGCTTTCTCAAAGAAAGCTGATCATTACTGTGCCTAGAAGCAAGCAAGCATCCAAATACTGGAATATGTACACTCAATTAAAGCTGCAATGGAAAAAGAGGTGTTTTATATTTATATCCATGTAATGCTCACGAAAAAAAAAAAGCATTTGCTCTTAATAACCTTTTGAAGAGAAAAATGGCCTCAGTTTAAAAATGCCAGTGAGTGAGCTACCTGGAAAAACTACTGGCAAACAGCTCTGCACAAACACACTAATAGCATCATAAAAACTAACACAGAGTCTTGGAACACCTTCCCAATATAAGAGATTCCAGCTTTTAATTTAGACTAACCTCAACAGGCCAGAATTTGTTGCTGCTCATTCTCCAAGCCCCTGCAATTATCCAAAAGCTCTCTGCACACACAAACTCCTTTGCATTTACCTGGGTTAGCTGCTTGCACTGCTCCTTTGCAACAGCTGCCTCTTCCTTCATTGCAGCGAGCATTTTCTCCTTCTCTTGCAGCTGATGCATAGCTGCAGCCGACTCTGCCTTGCTGGCCTGCAGCAAAAGCACACACGAGTGGTCAATACATGCCAGAAGTACACCAGCAGAGTGAGGCTGAAAGGAAGCAACACCCCCTCATGCCCTCACATGGTTTGTGTGCACAGCATACATGGCACCACGAGTACCCAGCCCTGCTGCTAATGGATCCTGCAGCGCTGGTTTTATTGGACCAGGAAATGCATTTTCAAATGCACTGAAACCAATTAAGAGAATAAATGGGCTCTTAAGGAGCTCCCACATTGGAAGATGGCTGCTTTGGTGGCACTGGGAAAAACAAAGAGCAGTCATTAAAGAAATAAAGGAAAACAGCACAGCCATGCTGAATCATTTGATAAATGAGAGAGGAAGAGATTGCCAACATCACCAGGTCCCACCCATGCTCAAAGCAGGCATAATCCAACCTGGAGTAGAAATACCACCTGATTTCCTGAAAGCTCACTACAAGGGAAACAGGGAACACTGGTCTGGTCCCCCTTCCACTCAGGAGAGCCTCCAGCTACAACAGTAACATCTCTGTGCGGGAGAATGACAAGTTTTAGAGGTGCTGTGGGACACAGAAGCAGAGGGAATGATCCCTGCTGTCCTGCCACTTGTACACTGGCCTTAGAAAATAAAATAACTGCCACAAGGGGCAAACCTTCTACACATACACATTCAGACTGTGTTAAATAAAGTCTGCTAGTAAAAGAAGCAGAGGGGAGTTGCAGTCCCACAAACCCATTCTCAATTTGGTTGGAAGATCGCCTTCGATAGTATTGTAAGATACTGGTGGTCATCACCCTGTTGTCTTAATACAGAACTGCAGAAATTAGGGAGTAAAGAAGCACCAAGCATTGGAATGGGTTGTCCAGAGAAGTTACTCAGCCTCAGTTCTTCATGGTTTAAAGCCTGACTGGATAAAGTCCTGAGCAGCCCAGGCTGACCAGGGAGCAGACCCTGCTTTGAGCAAGAGAATGGACCGCAGACCTTCCAATCTGAGGTATCCTAAGGTCCTATGAAACACATTCAAAATAGCCAGAACGCTTTAATGTGTAAGGTTTCTAAGAGGGAGTCCTGTTTGTTGCTTTTTTTCCTTAATTCCTATCACAGTTTTTCCTACATATTTGTGAGAGATGGCTGCTAAAGTCACCAGATAGCCTTCCCCCATGCCAACACACTGCGTCAGCTGCAACAGCCCTACATTACATAGCTTCTGCTGATGGTTATGGCTGCCCTTTACGAGCAGTTAGGAGCTATCAGCCTGTCTAGCCAGCCCTGGCAGATGGCAGATATCTGACAACTGCCTTCTGCATGTAAAAGCAGGCACAGACCAGCTGGAAAAAAGTCTTCCAAAGCCATAATGCAGAAACAGCGACAAAACATCCATTAGCTCATTTGACAGTGTCTCCTCCACTTTCTACCCATCTAAAAGCCTCCTCTCCCCCATACCCACAGACATTCACCTTTTGTAAGACGTCGTGAATTGCACCAGGTTTTTCCTTCAACACCTCCACTACACAACGGGCCTCATCTTCAGTGAAGATCATATTCTTCATGGCCATCACAAAGTCTTTAAATTTTACTTCAGCATTCTCTGCAACACAGAAGGGAGGATATATTTGCTTTGGACTCAGTACAGAATTATTTATTTTGCCTCGAAACAGCATGTGATGGGGTATCATTATGCATTATATTTAATTTCAGTCTGAAATGCCAAGAAGCAAAAGGTCATGAGCATTCAGTTAAAACAACATAACTCAGATTTAAATCTGATAACAATCTGCCAGCTGACAGTTTTGGGGGAAAAAAAATCCCATCGCTTTGTTTGTACAGTTGGTAACATTTATAGTGTTGCTAGCAAGAAGACAAAGCACAACACAGATCTGGGGGGAAAAATAGCACAAATGTGAGAACTTGAAGAGTTCTTCCCAGCATATTATGACAGTAATTCAAACTGAGCTCCCAGTTCAGAGGACAGCCTCGCTCCAAAAGCAATATGCAGACGACAGAGCAATGAATTTACATGGCACATTTCTGATTACAATGCATGGAATCAGAAAGATATTCCATCGGTCTAAGTTTGGAAATGAACTGCTGCAGGAATTCAGCAGCAGGCAGATAAATCAGTGAGATCCATCTTCATCACTGATTCTGTAAGTGTTCAGAAAGACACAAACAAAGCAAGTGCACTCCAGATCTGCCATGCTCTTACAGAAACAAAAGCATTTTTCATTAGAAAAACAGGCTGCACAAATAAGTCATTAGGTGGCCCCCTAACTTAAGGAAATGGAAGCACAAGTCTGAGGCACCCAGTATCCCTATCCAAGAGAAGTATGCCAAGAGACTGGAGGGGAGTAAAAAGAAAGTAAAAACTTAAGAAGGTTGCTTGGTTCAGATAGTGCCCCTAAGATAATGGAGAATGGTCCAGCTTTCTCACCACAGCTCTGGACGTGATATCAAACCACAAGGCAAACCCAAACCCCAGAAGAGAATAAAATATGAATGAAAAATAGGAAACTAAATTCTGGCAATATTAAGACCATAGGAAAAATTATCGAGCGTGAAAACAGAGAACTGAGTAACAGTCCAGAGAGCTGTGAGGGAAGCCCTGAGGAATTCCAGCACACCCCATCCTTGTCCTAAACCCAACTTGGCCTTGGCCACAGACTTCAAATCATGTCATCAATGCACTGACATCACCAGTGATGCTTTTACCAGGAACATACCAACATCCTGAGACCAGAGTCTGGTTTGCTGAAGGTCTACTGGGCTTGGAGCAGACCAAGCCCTGTGCTCCCTGAACACAGGAAGAGCCTTGCCCTTGCAAGAAGCTTACAGTTAGAATACAAGAAGATTTCTATATTGGGAGAGCAAATCCCAGCTGACACAGAAGAATTAGAAGCTCACATAGAAGGGTTACGGCTTGCAAAGGAAACGAGAAGGGACTGGTGCACAGGGGAGGCTTTCATGCCCCACAGCAATAATACACAGCCATTGAGTTGGAAGCACAAGAGGAGCCTCAGGCAAGTGGGAATCCAACTCAGGTATCACAGAGTTGCCAAGAAGACTTCAAAGTGTGCATTTTTGAATACAGGTCTAAAACCAGAAACGGTGGTGAGTCACTAGGCAGGCAATGCAGAGTCTGTCCTCTGAACAAGCCCGAACAGGGAACCACTGCCCAGCCATTTGGCTTCTTCTGCCCACAGATTTAAGGGTCTCAGCAAGCCTGTCGTGCTTTGAGCACATCCATGACCTACATGAAGCCTCAGTGGGACATGATGCTCAGGAATCGCATCAGTCTTCCCCAGCAGAGCATAAAGGAAGCCCCCCCTGCTCCTCTGCCAATTCCAAGCACACTGAAAGGAAAATTCAGCATCTTGCTGGAAACCAAGAGACTCCCACAGGCAATTTGCTTTCTGTGTTGCACTCAGGTATCTGCTGGCTGGTTGGCCCAAAGCAGCTTCAGAATAGCATGAAAGCACACAGCCTGCACTCCCAGCTCAGGCAGGCCCCAAGAGCACACAGGGAAACCTCTTGCTCTGGATTCCAACACTGTTAAAGATGCCTAAACTATGCTGTACAACTAGGAACAGGAAACAAAACGCTGGCGATACTGAGCCCCTAGCAGAAATTATCAAGCATGAAAAACAAATTGCTGAATAACAGCTCAGGAGGTGGGGGGAAAGCACTGAGAAATTCTAGCACACTCTCTCATGTGCATCTGTGTGGTCTGTGATCATCCATTTGCTCACTGTGAGGACACAAAAGCCTACAGTCAGCATTAAAAGGATTCAGATGGAGCAAAGCCCTTTCAGCCGTGCCAAAAACAGTAGAGAAGTGAACACAGACAAGAACAAACAGCGTCCTGCAGCCACAAACATTCTCCTCGAATCCTTTCTGTTTTGCTGGGAAGAAAGGATTTCTCTCCTCACAGAAAGCACGCTCACTCCCTGGGCACTGACTGCCTAGAAGTGTGAACAAAGCAAACCACATCATCAGCTTCTTACCTTTATCAGTTTCATTCTTCATTTTCTTGCCACCGCTCTTCTGGATCCCTTCATTCATGTTTTGTTTTGCTACTTCCACCACTTCTCTCTTTTCCAAAGCACCAGAATCAGAGTTATCCATCAAAGGAATGTAGGTAGTGGGCTGAATAAGAGGCTCATCCACCAAAACTGCAAGCAGAAGTCCACAGAACAAGTTAAAGCTTTTTAATAATTAACTTCAACATATGGAAAAGGAGCATAACACCTCAGTGAGTTGGATTACCACATATTTAACCACAGTAGTTAGTTAGTTATGTGCTATTATCCATCACAGCTTAACTCATTAAACCTCTTTAGGTAAGTTCATTAAATAAAGGTCTCTAATTTACAGTTATTTAATAACTCCAATTAAACTCACATTTTCAAAGGTGTTTTTATAGCATGATAAGAAGTAGCAGAGAAGAACCTCAACATTTTGACTTTCACTTCACTTTCTCATTAGAGCTGCACATAGCATCCATGAGACTGGTTTGCCTGGGGCAGCACCCTGAAACATGAGCACGATGATGTCTTTTGCTCCTGCTCTGCTAAATGCTAGTACCTTACTGCCAACACTTGCACCCACATTACATCACCAGCAACCTCAACCATTTAGGAAGAACGTGTGTTAGGGGCAGCAATCAGGCTTATTTCCCACGCAGACTCAGCTGTACCTAATGAGGATATCTCATCTGTCAGAGCAGGCTCCAGGCACCATCAGCATTCAGACACCCTGAAGTACTGACTGACCTCAGTCCCCACGCACACAGCACTGTATGAATGCAGTGAGAAAACCCCTGCCCAAAGAGCTGCTCAGTCTGCTCTGCTGAGACAAAGAGTAGAGAAGAGGAGAGGAAGAGCAACACATGAGGAATGATGGATGCAGCCAGCAACAGAGCTGGACTTGGGGTTTTCCCAGGGCACGCTTCCTGCAGCACACAAGACATTCTGCACAGAGCCACACTGTGGTGAGAAGGTTCACAGATCCCCTCAGCCCAGACAAAGGGCTGATGGAGATCAGAGGCCATGCAGTGGGCTGGGGAGAGGAGGAAATAGATGGGATACAAGTTTTCAGACATCAGCACAACACCAACGTGCCTTCCTGACAGCCAGAGAGATAGTTAGAAAATGCTTCCACATTCCATATGCCTTATTCTCCTCCTTAAAAAGCAGCCAAACCTTCAGTGTAACCTATAAGTATCTTCCCTCTTAAGCAGCAAGCAAACACCTGCACACACACAACAAGCACAGGAGTGAGAAGAGGCCCCCTCCAACAGAAATATCCACCTCCCAATCCTGTTAGCATCCTCAACTTTTTCAGGTTTCTCCTTATTATCTTCCCCTCCGTGTTTCAACCCCTTCCTTTTAAAAAGCCCACCTAAGAGCTGCAACACACTCAGTGCTGTCAGTCTGACTGGAGTCAACATCCACAAAGGACGTGGCCTGGTGGGTGTGCTGGAGATAAGCCGATGGTTGGACTGATGATCTTAGTGGACCTTAGTGTTAGACCTTAACAATTCCATGATCCACACCCTGATAACCTGACCAAAACACAGGAAGCACAGTGAGTGCTGCTGCTCACACCAGGAGCTGCTCACCAGCCGCCAGCTTCTTCAGAGCTGTCCCAGTGAAGAACAGTTTTGAGAAGCTAACAAGGTGGCCTCAGAGAACTTCATGGTCACGCTCTTCCCAAATGCCACAGACACAACAGCACTCATTGTAAAAGGCTGGAATACAGAGGCAGACTGAGCCAAGAGGAGACGAGAAACAGCATCTTGGCAGAGAGCGAAAGATGACGAACAGTGAAGGCCTTGACAGCAGTGATGAGCAGTTTATGTTGGAGCAACAGCTAGCTAACAAAAGGACAGTAAGAGAGGAACGTGGTCAATGCAACTGAGTAAAATAACTGCTGTCTTGTTTGGGGCAGATGACTGCAGCCATGCAGACGTGCCTTGCTTAGAGCAGCTTACAGCCTGTTCAGCTTACTCCCTGCATCAGTATATTACTCCTCAATTCTAGCGTGGATGTTTGGATCTAAAACCTCAAAAAAAACAATCAGTGTTATCTCACATTCATTGGTACCAGAGGTTCATAAAACAAAGAACTGTATATCAAGATCTTTCCTACCCGGAATTCCTACTTTTTCTAATTAAAAAAAAAATATTCTTCTACAGTTTCTTTCCCAAAAGTACAGACAAAAAAAGGTTTAATAGTCAGATGTGCCTGAACCGATAAGAAACCCTCAGTATTCTCACCATTATCAACTTTCTGCTTCTTTGCAGAGACTTTCTTCTTTCCCGATACGTTTTCTTGTTTTATCTCCTGGTGGAGCAGCACAGGTTCTTGCTTTTTGGCAGGAGATGCAACAGAATCAGTCTTAGTATCTTGATCATCTGTAACAGACAAGTGAGACAACGTGCTCTTCCTTACACTCTTCATTATTACTTTTAAATGAGTGGATCTAAATCACTCCCAGAATAAAAGAAACTCACGTATTTTAAGTGAGAACACAAAGTTACACACAGATACCTGTTAACACACCCCCAAGCACATACACTTCCCATATCAGATAAGACCCCAGAGCAAAAGAAAGGTTTTAGCAGAGTCAAGGGCCATAGCACTGAGTGGTCTGACAGACAGGAATTTTACCTGCATAACACAATGAAAAGTAGTGATTTAACAAATGCAGGTTATGCTGCAACAGAGCACACAGCACGTGTTACCTGGGTTAGTTTCTCATCTGCAAGAAGTATTCCCTCCCCCCATTCCATCAACACACTCGTGCACATTATACACACACACTCCAACAGCTACCAGGACTGTGAGAAGCAGAAAATAAGTGTTTCATGTTAGGGAACTGTTCTTTTTAAGAGTTATTTCAACAGAGAGGGTTGGGTTTTTTGTTGTTTTGTTGTTGGATCTGGGGTTTTTTGTTTTGTTTTTCATCTCTTTTGGACAGCAGGTGCTGTATGGTACACTCAGCAGAGCCGACACAGCACAGGGCTATGGTGTTAGATCCCATCACCGGGGGGGAAAGCTGTGGCAGCCCTCAGAGCAGTGGTTGCAGACCACATTTGAACCACGCCACAGAGATTTTTGGAAAGCTCCCAAAAACAAGAGGTTTTTTTTTGCTAATAGTGGGTGGGTCTTGTTCAGAAAAAAAGAAAAAAGAAATCACCACATCAAGCAGCAATGTCACTTTTTTTCTTCACTCCCTGTAGCAAGCCTGTCATATTACCAGTTACAGTGTCTGCAAATACTTTGTTTCTCACTTATTTCTGAGCACTCTCATTTTTCTCATCTTCCATTTATGGACACCTACACAGAGACATGCTGACTTCTGCTGAGCATACCATCAAAATGGTCACAAACAGCTCAGACTACAACTCTCCACCTGTTCTAATTTGGATGCTTCCACTGCTCAGTTGCAATGGCTAATCTGGGGGGGAGTTAAACATCCATTCCATTTGGTTAGGAGGGTGTAAGAAGTGGGAAGCAGCCTGCATCCCAGGCTGGATGTGACTCTGGGCAGCCTGGCCTGGTGGTTGGCAACCTGCCCACAGCAGGGGGTTGAAACTAGATGATCACTGTGGTCCTTTTGAAGCCAGGTCATCCTGTGATTCTATGATTTTAAGTGCTTCTTTCCACAAATCAACCACCAAAGATCTTTTTGTACATTAAGCCTACACTTAAACAGTGATTTATTTTGCACACTCTAGTATGGGGTTGCCCTAGAGGTCCTGACTTATCAGAGCAAATGCTCTTAGGACTCCACTTTTTTTCCATAGCTTGACATCAGAATGCACAGAGCAAACACTTAATGACTTTTGAGTTAATCAGAATTTCAACAGCTTGAGAGCAAAGTAGTCAAGTCACAGAGGAAAGGAGAGGTGCATGCTATGCTGTTTCCCTCAACAGCCTGTAGTGGAAGAAAGCAGGGATGGGAGAAGGAAACCCGGAGCATTGCTGCCAGATGAAAAACAGGGGGAAAAAAAGCAATAGCTCATCAAAAGGAAAAAGTTAGAAGTGAGCTTCGCCCCACAGAGATCAGGCAGAACAGTTCTGAGAGAGACACTCTGTGGCCTTGCAAGAAGCAGAGCACAGTTGTGGCGTTCTGTGCAAGAAGCGTATGCAACGTAAGGTACACATGCCATTTTTCTGCTTCTTCTGCCCAGGCTTCTTCTTAGATGCTGCTGATTCGGATGGTGGAGTGGGCTGTTTTGTAACAGGGACTGGTTCTACTTTCTTGCCTGAAGACTTGGATCCTTCCGACTCCTTAGTTACGTGATCATCTTGAGCTGCCTTCTGCTTCTTCTCCTTCTTCTTCCGTTCTCTGATGCCAGCAGATGCCTCAGTCGCACTCAGGGGAACAGGACCAACGTGCTCTTCATCTGTACCCAGGGCATCAGAGAGCTTGAAGTCCCGAGGCGTGCTTTCAGAGTCAGATTCGTGGATGTTCCCATTCTGAGCTTCTTTCTTCTTGTTCTTCTTCTTCTCTGTTTTCTTTTTATCGCTCTTGGTAGGTGGAAACTTTAGGTCCCTTTTCTGCTTCGCAAGGACTTCATCATATAATGTTTCTTTCATGAACAGCCAGAAGAAGAGAAAGATGACTGTAATAACCACAGAAGGAATGAGGATGATGAAGTAGGTAGACTCGTAAAACTCCATTGTGCTTTTCCTTAGCTATATTTAAAAAAAAATCTGCAAGGCAAAATGAAACAAGAATTAGTTTTTGACAATGTATTCCTCAAGACTTTTTTCCCCCCCGCCAATTGCAACAATAAGTGACACTTTGATATTGTTTCAGAAAAATCTGAAAAGCAGCTTTTGATGATGTTGTCAAACTGTATCAATGATGAATAACTTCTGTAATCATTTAGCACTTCCTTTAAAGCTGTTAGCCTGTATAGGAAGGCACTGCAGGTTGGAAGGCTGGCGATCTCAAAGTAGAGCAGTTCTCTTTCCTCACATTTACCCATCTTCCTTGTCTCCCTTCCCAAATGCATTTTATTAAGTTAAAGCTTTCGATATCAGAAACACAGGAGATCACAGTTTCAGAGGCTGTGAAACAAGGACTCACAGATGCTGAGCAACACTGATTCCTTTTAAATAAATTTTTCTTCACCTAAGTCAAGCATCCTGAATTAAGGTTGTCATGGTAAGTGGGAGCTAAGTTCCAATTTTTGCTCTCAGATTTATGAAAGTTTCACCAGTAGAATGAGGAGAAGGGAGACAGATGTAATCTGTAGTCAAACATGATCAGGTTTCTTTTTTCCCCCCCATAACTGCTTTTCAAAGTCTAAAACCCAGCTTTAAGCCCACAAAAAATTCCACACATCCGTAGGAAAGCAGGAAGACCTGTTACTTATTTTGCACATGTAACAGCATACAACCTCCATGGTATGAGCAGACATAGGAGAAGATTGTTTAGCTTGGAGAAGAGAAGGCTCCAGGGAGACCTCACAATGGCATTCCAACACTTTTTCAGCCAGAGGGTGGTGAGGCACTGGCACAGGTTGCCCAAGGAGGCTGTGGATGCCCCATCCCTGCAGGCATTCAAGGCCAGGCTGGATGTGGCTCTGGGCAGCCTGGGCTGCTGGTTGGTGACCTGCACACAGCAGGGGGTTGGAGCTGGATGAGCACTGTGCTCCTTTGCAACCCAGGCCGTTCTAGGATTCTAAAAACCCACTGGGGTCTGAAGGAATCTAACCCAAGTTGTGTGCCCCACAACCAACCTCTGTCACCCAACTGCAGCATGCCCTACCACTGCCAATACATGCAGAGGTCCCCAGCAAAAGCCCCTTTTAGAGCTATAAAGATGGGGAAGGGTCTGGAGGGGAAGAAGTATGAGGAGCACCTGGAGTTCCCAGGTTTGCTGGTGCAGTGCAGAGGTTGAGGGGAGGCCTCATGGCAGCCTACAGCTCCTCATAGGGAGCAGATGGGCCACACTGAGCCCTGCTCTCTAGTGACAGCAATTGTTTTTGAACAGAGTTGCTGTGATAATATATTTGTACAGTGCATTGAACAGCACAGAAAGCAAGGAGTGGGAACTCTAATTTAGCTATTAAGTTATCAAAATAAACAGCTAACGCTTCAATACTCTAATTGTTCACCAGTTGTCTTAACACTAAGTCTCCTCCCAGTTTGTGTATTTTGCTTCCTGAGCGTGCACAGCTTGATGAAAAGGTTTGCATCTGGAACTGCAGCCAGGGCAGAGTTTCACAAGGGCTGCACAAGTGGGAGAAAGAGATCAGATGCATGAAACTAAGAGGGAGCTTTTGGAATGGTTAGCTGCATTTGATAGAACAAGCTTTCCGCATTAAGTGCTACAACAATAGTTATCACTTGAAGGAAACAGATCTTGAAAAATCTGCCTCCACCAAAGTCAATATTGAATGTGCATGGGAGAAACTAATCCCTGAAGTAAATATGTGATTAAGCAGATTTTTCACAAGTGTAATTAAGTTGATCATTACTGCCACAATTTCAGTACCTAACCACAAAGAGCCCAGAACATGCCACCTCTGTCTCATCAATACACAAGCACAAGGCTGGCCATGGTGAGAGTGGTCAGCAAGGCAGGACCAAGGATGAGAGAACCACAGGATGGATTAGGAGGGAAGGGACCTTACAGCTCGTGCAGCCCCAAGCCCTGCCATGGGCAGGGACACCTCTCACCAGCTCAGACTGCTCAAGGCCCCATCCATGGCCTTGGGCATCTCCAGGGATGGGCAACCACAGATCACAGGGCAGCAGTGCCAGAGCCTCACCGCCTCTGAGGAAAAAAGGTTAAGTAGGTGATGGTTATCATTTTGAGACTAGAGAAGCCAGAAGCTTAATTCAGGCTCAGCTGCAACACACTGGCATGCTAAAGCCCAGACACTTGGCTAACTCAGGTCCCCAGCTGCACCAACCCCAAAAGATGCCAGAGCACGCTATTAAGGAAACGAAGGTAAGTCTGATGGTCTACGTGCTTTATCCAGTCACCAACAATGCTTTGGAAATTGTAATTAAAGCATGTTTGTTCCCAGAAAAGTGATGTTTTATTTGCCAAACAGGTGTGTATGCAGCTGGGAAAGCCCCAAATCTTCCTGATTAGCTAAACAGTCACACTAACACCTCTTCTGTATTTTTTCTGAGCCCAAAGTGAGCACCAAGTACAAGCTAAAGATGTGACCTCCTGGAACAAACACCCAATTCCCCTTCCCAGCCTGGAGTAAGCAAGGCAATTGCACACTATCCCTGGAGGTGCCCAAAGCCAGGGGGATGGGACCCTGGGCAGCCTGATCCAGTGGGAGTTACCCAGCTCATGGCAGGGGGTGGGACTAGGTAGGCTTTAAGGTCCTTTCCAACACAACCTCTGAAGCATCACCTCCTGGAGCACACCAATACTGGCTCATAGGCAGGCTGCCAAAGCCACATCCTTTACCACCTGCTCCTCGCCAAGAGGTCTTTGCAAGGTGACACTCACTATGGATAAATGGGCAGGGGTTTGCCTTGCAAAGCTGCCAGCTGTCCTCCAACAATCTCCAATCACTAAATCAACATCTCCATTCCCACTTACACTTCCATATTTCTCAACAAGCCACCTAGGAAGAAGCAGAAGGAATCAGTAGGGGAAAAAAAATCCTATATTGTAATAAGAGAAACAGGACAGAAGTTCTTCCTGTTAAACCTGAAAAAAGCGAATGCTGCACAACCTCAAAACCTCCACACATAAGCTCCAAAGATGTCAAGACACAGGTTCCACGCACACCCTCAGTGGAGGTGAGAAGTGGCACAGAAACCTCGAGTTGCTTTAAATCTTAAGGTTATTCACTCATTAAACACTCATCTGTGTTTTAAACCAAACCTGGAAGAGCATAGGGCACAAATGATGGAGCAGGTCAGCCCGTGCCCACGCAGCACTCATTCTGGGACAGGGGAACAAACAGCATCTGTCCCAGTCTGCACACAGACTCCATTACTGCTCCCATCCAGCATTTCAAAAAGATTGCACTTCTGTTCCCCTGAACAGAGCCCACACTGCAGAAACTACTCCTGAGCTCCAGCACAGTGTTTGCTTGCACCTGACTTCCTCTGCTAGTTAACTCTGGCATGGATTTCATAACACACCCTCTGCTTTCTGCATTTAACTCTCAGGTTTCACTCGGCACCAACACCGCATTTCACGGGGATATTCATTCAGTTTAGGTCCAGGGGATTAACTTACTTGGGAAGACAGAAATAAATTATGTTCCATCTGGCTAATGAGTCACCCATAGCTTAGCCCCAGCACGTTACGAGCACTGCTCCTACTAATGCCTGGGTCTCGAGATGCATGCCATCCCCAGAGATTTGTGCTTCTAAAAAGATAACATTAAACACAGGGGGAAAATACAGAACCATCTCATAGAATAGCCTGGGCTGCAAAGGAGCACAACGCTCATCCAGTTCCAACCCCCTGCTGTGTGCAGGTCACCAACCAGCAGCCCAGGCTGCCCAGAGCCACATCCAGCCTGGCCTTGAATGCCTGCAGGGATGGGGCATCCACAGCCTCCTTGGGCAACCTGTGCCAGTGCCTCACCACCCTCTGGGTGGAAAACTTCCTCCTAATATCCAACCTCACCTCTCGTCCCAGCTTGAATGCTAAGCTATTTAAGATACACACACATCTTAGCTAAGGCAGCAGTTCCTTTAACTGGGGTTTCTCCCCAGGCGTTTTCTCAGCAGCAGCTCTGTGAGACCTGCAGCAGAGATTTAAGACGTGATGCACAGAGGACACCCAGCCCACCACAGAAAGTAGCTTTCCTATGCTCATCACCCAGCATACAACACTGAAGTCAGTCATCTGCCTGGCAAGAGGACAGAGTAAAACTCCTCACATTCAACAGTCACCAGGAGCACAGCAAGAAGTCTGAGGAGCAGCTGCATTGTGTAAATTCCTCAGAGATAAAGCTCTAACACTGTTCCCCTTTAATCCACACACGGCTAGCAGCACACTTCATATTAGCCAGCTGCAAAAGAGGATTATCCCAAAAACAGCTTCATTCCCAAACTCATCCTCCCACAGAGTTCTGCAAGTAACACGGGCACTGGAAGAAGGAACTTCAGCCTAATTTGACACAGGGAACAAAAGGCAACAAGTTTTAGCTCCCCATCCATACAGCAGGGGCAAACAACTCAGGTAATGTCTGAACATCATCTACCCCAAGGCTCAAGACCACGGGAGAAGTGCTGCCTGAAACCCCAGAAATGATTCATTTCATGTCAGCATTGCTACTGAATTGCAGAGTTAGAACATAAGGGTTTCTCTTGGCAGGGGTGGGTGTTTTTATTTATTTACAGCAGTCCTACAACATCACAGAAAAACCAACCTGTTCTTTGTGCACCAAGACACCACACTGAAACCAGGAGAGCTCCTGAAACGTGACACTACAGCAGGCAGCAGTGAAAGCCAGGCCACCACAGCAGGCAGGGATTTCAGTCCATCAAACTTGCTCCAAGCTCGTTAACACCTGACTAATTTCAGCAGGTAATGAGCCTTTGCAATGCCATGTCCTCCACCTCCCTATTCCAGGGTTACACGCTCCCAAAAGCACTCTGCTCTGCAGAGGAGCAGACTGAGGAATGGAGCACAGGAACAGAGGGAGGAAAAGACCAAACCCGAATGTCATTTTAAAGGCAGCAGACTAAGATGTTACACATATATCTCACCTCCCAGCTGTGTGAAAGGCACAGCTCCCAGTAAGCTCACACCACCTTCTTTCAGGTTGCCTTTTAAGCTGCACTGTTGAAAGGCGTGCAAAAAAGAAAAAATAAATCAGCCATAACCCAGAAAACTCAGAGATCTAAACTGACCTGCAGCTTTGATCCAGATGGCAAAGTCCAAGCACTTTTTTCATATTAAACCCTGCATCCAAGAGCTACACTTGACAGTCTGTTGGCAGAAGTCCTCTCAAAACCCAGAGCTGGCGCAGAGCACAACAAGCAGCAGTGCAAATTCGGAGGGTTTCATTTAAATACAGCCCTGACAGCTTGACTTACACAGCCAGAGGAAAGCTTTAGTCACCAGTATTTACACACCAAGCCATTCGAGTATTAAAGTAACTCCTACCTGGGAAGGAGATCTATTGAAGTGCAGCTCAACAGGGCTCAAAACCCCCTCCCAATTTGTTAACAGCAAGAGGAGAAGACTTGTCAATAAATCTTTCCCTTCTTCGCTTGATTACACTGATACAATTAAGCCATTTGCAGAGCACGATCTCAGTGCTTCAAATACCCTCTAGGTAAATATTTTCCATTCCAAACGTGCCGCTGTTTGTACCATCTGTTGGGCTCTGCCTGCTCTCAGCTGCTCGATGTTAGTTAACAGAAACACACGATGTATTAAATTCCAGGAAAGAGTAACTTCAACCAAAGCCTTTTTATTCTCTTCCCACCCTTTTTAAATACAGCTTTAGAATCAACACCTTGGGAAAAAAAAAAAAAATGCAGTGGCAGCCCTGCAGCTGATGAGATACATCCCAGCTTGGAACTAGCTTCAGCAAAAGCAGAGTGAGCAACCTTATGTTGACATGGAGACAGAAACACACACTCTGTGGGGCTGGCAATCCTCCTGTCCCAGCACCCCAATCCCACTCAGACCCTTTGGTGAAGCTTTCTGGGGTTGCTGACATCAGTACATAGACACCATTATCACTCAGGGCTGAAAAAAATCTTAAGAAAGAGAAGTTTTCTTGCAACTTTTACAAAGGGATGATTTGGGATAAAAATCAGCAGCTGATAGGGGTGCCATCAGGACCGAAGGAACACGTTCTCAGCCCCACCAGGCTGCACGTTCTCCCTTGAAATTCCATCTCCTAACACACAACATTAATGTCAGTTTGAGGTTTTGCTGTGTCCCACGCTGGGCAGCAATACAGCCAAGGTCACTACCACAGAAGCTCCAAAGAGCCAAAATATCCCCAGCTGTATCTCTCTCGTTTGCTGTCACTTGCATTGCCACAGATTGTGCAGTCTAACTGCACAGCCAGTGACACTAACAGCAATGATAAGAGGAGCAGCTCTGCTGCCACTGACCTGCCAGCAAGCACACTGAGCCAGCTGCACCTCTCAGCTGCACAGAATGGCTTAGGTAGGAAAGGACCTTACAGCCCCCCAGCCCCATCTCCTGCCATCAGCTGGTTGTCCCCCACCAACTCAGGCTGCCCAGGGCTCCAGTCTTGAGCACCTCCAAAGATGCACCCACAGCTTTCTGGGCAGCCTGTTCCAGCATAATAAATCCAACATCGAGTTAAGCCTTAGCTTTAGCTCTACAAGCAACACAAACCTGGGTTTACATTCTCTCTCATGCCATATTACCTTCTCTTTCCCAGCCATATCAGAGCCGGATTATCTATTGAAAATAAGAGACTGAGCTACCAGATTAATGGCCAAAGCAAAGTTTACTTTACCAGCCTGAAGAGCAAATCCTCAGCATCACGGGGCCTCTAACAAGATGAGCCAGGCACAGATTTAAGGCAGGATTCTCGGGTCAGCACCTGAAATCTGTGTGCCCTGCATCTGGATGAGAAGGAGAAGCAAGCCCTGCCCGTTCTGCTATTTTGATCAGCTGTTGGAGAAGTTAGCAGAGGCTTGTACGAGCCAAGCTGATGCAACAGTCCAGAACAGCTCAGGTTTACTACACACAAAAGCCATTTACACAAATTTTAAGCCATTATGCACCTCAACAAAGGCCTTCTGACATCTGCCCAGTCTGTTGTATAAATACCCATCAGCTCACTCACCTCCATTGCTCACAGCCCTGCAGCTGCAGGTTGGTGAACCTGGCCTCTCATTGCATCCTCCTCATCCCCTCCTCCATCTGCTGACACAATGCAAACATCATCATCCCTCGCTTCTGCCAAAACCAGGCAGCTCTCAGCTGGGAGGCTATCAGGCAATCTAACACCCATGCATTTTAATCCTCTTCTGACACTGCACTAAGTTGTACCGGCAAGAGTGTATTTCATCTGAGCCACCCACACCTACCTGGCTGGGCTCTGGGAGCTCTACTTGGATCAAACAAGCTCTGCAGCACTTGTAGCCATGATGCTGCTCACTCTGGTCACAAATAAGGCTTAAATTCCAAGCTAAAAAAAACAAACACAAACCCTAAGATCCTCTCTTGAGCAATTTGAGGCTGCTACGTTCATTTTACTTCCACGTCCAATTCAGCCTCTGCAAGCACAGGGGAAAAGGGGAAAGCAGGTACAAGCAGCAGCTCTATGGTACCCAAATTCCACTTCTGCTCTCACAGCAACCTGCAGAGAAAAAAACTTGAGGGAAAGCTCTTCCCTTTTCCAGCACATACAGTAAGTTTACCTAAATATACATCCTTGCATTATATACCCTGCTTATATTTAGAAAAAATCAATGTAAAATAAGGAGACAGAAACAAAAGTGGAAAGTCTTCAGCTCGGCTTTTTTTTTTTTCCTTTTAAAATGTCTCTGCAGATTGCTGTGAAAATATGAATGGAATCCAAGAACTGGGAGGCTCACTTAGAAAAGTGAAGAAAAAACAACAAGTTTTATATAGGAGAGTGCAAGTAGTGAAGGAGAAGCCCCAGGTGTGTTACCTGCCCACTGCAGAAGCAGTGAACAAATCAAGGGCCCTGCACAGCCCCACAGCCTCAGGCACCTCCAGGGATGGGGCACCCACAGCTCTGGGCAGCAGTGCCAGGGCCTCACTGTCCCCTGGTTGAAGAGTTTCCTCTTCACACCTACCTTCAAGCTCCCCTCTTAATTTAAAGCCACAACACCTCATCCTAGCACTATCAGACCATACTGAAGGTCACTCTTCTGTATATAAGTTGCTTTTAGGTACTGGAAGGCTGCAACGAGGTCACTACACAGCCTTCTCTTCTCCAGGCTGAATACCCCCAGCTCCCTCAGCCTGTCTTTGTAGGAGAGGTGCTGCAGCCATCTGAGCATCTTCCTGCCGTTCACTGGACCTGCTCCAACAGCTCCACATCCCTGCCATGCTGGGGGCCCTGCACAACTCAAGGAATCCCTCAAGAAGCCAAGGAGCTCTCCTGGGATATACATACCTGCGATTGCCCCAACCCAAGCACAACAGGAACAGTTCTCATTTATTGCTTGATTCCCCTAATTACAACCTAACTCAACCCTCATCCATTGCAGTCGGACGTGTCAGCACACTCACAGGCTTTTCCTCCAACACAAGAAGTGCTGTTCCCAACCTGCCACTCACCCCATAGGACCCACAAGCAGCAGTGCTGATGGAACCACACAGAGGCTCTGACCCTGCAGGGCTGCTGAGCACTGCACTCTCTCCAGCAGAACCAATTAACCTTTGGCCCTCCCCACCCAACCAAGCAGTCCCACAGCCAGGCTGTGCACACCCCAGCAATGTCACACTGCAAAGCTCCACCACAATCAAGGTCTTGCATGGAACTGGGGAGCACAGGTAATGGGGTAAAAGGCAGATGGAGCCTCAGCATAAGTGAGAGAACATGGAAGTTTTCCTATAATACGTCACCAACGTTTTCTTGCAAGGCTTTATTATGCTCATAGTAAAAGCATTAACTTCGTTCCTACTAGAATTTCTTTCCCCTATAAAGAAAATTAATCAGGCAAAGATATTTTTAGTATGAATACCATAAAAGCAACTTCACCAAGACATAAAGGCGTATTTAGTGGATGACAGCAGAAGTCATCCTCTGCCAAGGCAGGTATGAGCCCAGGAGAATCGTTTTAGCATTCAATTTCTGAACTGAAGCATGTGCCTGCAGTCCCCTACCCTGCTGCAAGAAGAACAAAGGAAAAGGAAATGACTAATCAAAGCAACAGCGCATTAATATATTTTGGTATGTGGAAAGGGAAAATTGTAGTGCTTATTTTTAACATTCCCAACAGGGGAATGCACTTCCATACGTATGCCAGCCACCACGTAGCCTCAGCAGCTCAAAGGAGAGGGGAAAAAAAGAGACTGAGTCTAGGCAAAGAGTTACGTGTTTTCTTCCATCTCCCTCCAAGCAGCCCGAGGCTTTGCATGTATATATGCACAGAACATACAACTTTCATCCTGTGCTCCCTGCACTCTGTGCCCCCACTGGAGGCTCTCAGGGGCATACATGGGAATAGATCTGCTTAGCACAACAGGGCAGGAGCCCAAAGAACCCTTGTGATAACCCAAAATGAGAGCTTTCCAAGCCCTTCCTCAAAGGGATCAGAGCCAATTAGTGCAGTAACAGCCTGCCCTGGTCATTTATGCACTGGGATGGCACAGCACAAACACTGCTGGTCTGCTGCCTGTCTGTCCGATTGCAGTTTTCCCTCTACTTAGTAATTAAGGACTACAATTCCCCCTTCTTGCCAAGCCCCAGAAGGCTCATTGTAATAAAGCCATTCTAAATGAAGCCACTGCTGTACTGTAACAGTTCAGATCCCCATAGCTCTGACACTGTTAAACGCAAAAGCAGCAGAGAAACTAACACTGAACATTCTTGCAATGGGCTTTGCAATCACCACCCTACAGGCAGCTGGAATCCCAAAGCTTACACAGGTCTTTATCCCGGTGTTGCAAAATGACAACCTCGGTCACTCCACCAGCAAGATCTTCCCATTATTTCTGTTCAGTCTGCTATACAAAGAGACTGGACCACTGACAAAAAGAAAACAAAGTACTGCGTTAACCTTTCTGCAACTCAATGATCCCTTTGTTGAACAGCAGAGGACAAAAGGAAAAGGCACAGCACAGAGATGCTCCATGTGAGTTCCTAGAGGGAAACGCGATTGCCCTACCTTGGAAACAGGCAACAGGTTAAAGGAGAGTTGTTAATTCATCTGGGGAAATCAAATCCTCTAAGTGATTGCAAATCCTATCTGTTTGAGACGCTTTCATGTGGTTTCTTCTCACTGCCTGAAGTTTTGAGACAAGGCACAGGTTAATATCTCAGCAGCTGAGGGATTTCAGTTGTCTCTAAAGAGAAACAAGGTGTGATTGCTGCATCAAAGTTACTGTAAATGTGGCGTAGCTCTAGCTACATTAATGCATCAGGAGGCAGCAATGAAACACAACTGCTACATCTTACGCCCAGGCTAACCCTTGATAATGCTTCAGCTCAAGTCCTGGTAATTCTTCAGCTCAACAGGCAGGTGAAACCAGCATTTTTCACCCTTCATAGCACACAGAGCAAGTTGAAAAAAGTGGGGAAAAAAAACTACCAGCACTTGAACAACCAAAGTTCACAGAATGGTAGTAAGTTGTCAGACATGCCAAGAGTTTAAAACTCAGGGGGACGCAGTCAGTTCTCAACCCCACGACTTTAGAAGAGCAGGCTCAGCTTAGGCTTAGGTGATGGGAGGAATGCAGACTTGAGATACAGAAGTCAGAGTTCCTGCAAGTTGGCAGAGGCATCTAAATAAAGGCACCATCAACACGCAGAGCACAGCTTCCAAACTAGGGGCTGCGAGTCCCCCAGCCTCGCACTGCTGCACGCAGCTGGGGAAGCCCTCCATCAGCACAGCTATTTTTTGCCTTCAGTACCACATCCCACAGCCATGGTTGAGGAAGACACAAAACTGCAGTAGGATTCATACAACCTGGGCTGGCACTGCTTGCTCTCCCTGCTCCAAGCTCCCCCAGTGCCATACCCAGCCACCAGCTTCCTCCACTCTTACCTCGCAGGGTGGGGCTGAAGCCAGAGAACAATGCTGGCATGGGAACAAATGCATCTGTGGCCTGTTGTTAGCCATTTTTAACTGCAAGTTGGAAATATGCTTTCAGTCATCAAGGCAACGAGCTGCTCGGTGTGGCAGCAGCATTGCCTGCAGCCTTTACGTCACAGGTCCCACAGCAGCCTCCTGCTCCCAGCTCAGCCAGAGGCAAAGCAGAGCCCAGGATTGCAGGGGATGTGCTGTGACAAGAGGCCTCCAGCAGTCCTTTGCTAGCAGCAATCAGTGAGTTTTAATTCCTGGTTACATTGTTAAGAATGACACCTGCAAGGGAGGGCTGGATTTTACTACAAATTGCACGTTACATCTAAAATCAATTGCAAGATTAAAACCCCATGCTGTATTTATAAACTCCTTCAAATACAGAGGATGGGTCAAAGCACACTGAGGACAGAATTTGTACCACAGCAGCTGATGACAGGTTTGCCACAACACTGCTGCTTTGACTTTCTGAGCCAGCAGACATCTGCACCAAAGCATCCCATCACCAAGACTCACTTCTCAGCCAGGTTAGCTGCTCCCCAGCACAGCTGTCCTTCCACACGTACCCTGAAGCACGGCATTACCCAGCACAGGATAGCACTGGCACAGCTAAGCTGCTGATACTCTTAGAAAATATTAGTTAAAAGCTTCAGAATGGTTGGGGAACAAAAAGCTTTACAAGCAATCCTTACACACAGCATCAGCAGCATACAAATTACTCCAGTGTAATTCAACGTGTAAATTGCATTATAAGGTGGAACTTTCAACTCTATTTCAAAGCAATGTGAAGTTTAAGGAACTGCTGCTGAACTGGGGTGATTTCTCTACTGAGACAGTGAAGCACTGGGGTTTCTCCTTCAAGACAGGAGGCAATCCATTTATCAAAGGGTGGCACTGCAGGCTCACATCATCACCCAGCCCAAACACCTACCATGCTACTGCAGGCACCCCACTGCTACAGCTGCACCAAGACACCATTCTGTTAGCTCTCAGATCACTCCTGCACAGCAACGCATGCAGGAAGCAGCACAGCATTCCAGCACACGGTCTTAAAGATCTGCAGCAGAGCAGTCAGCTGCCCTCCAGCACCAGAGGAAAGGCTCCTCCACACCTTCCTCATGCCCTTTAATTATGGCTGAGCCATGCTGTGAAGCTCCCTTTGACCATCTTCCCCCTATGGGTGCCGATTCCATAGATGAGCAATGCTGGCATTGCTCTGAGCATTAGCATACTGTTCCCAGTACCCACACCAGTTCACTGCATGATGCAGCCTAGCACTGGGGGCTTACCAGCAAACAAGAACCACACTGCAGATGAGTTCACAGTGCATCTCCACAGGTTTGCTGATTTCCTCCACTTGTGACCATAAGGACTAAGAGTGATCACAAAGCTGCATTTCATTGTCATTATCAGAGATCTGAGCTCAAATCAATACCCCAACACCCTGGAAACGTCCCCTACAAACAGTCTCATAACACTCCAAAGCAATCAGCTGAACTGATCAGCATGCTCAGATGTGAACTACAGCTTCCATGAACATGTAGGCTTAAGAACATGCCAGGTTGCTTTAAATAATAAAGAAAAAAAACAAAAAACCCTAGTATGCTCAGCAAAAGAAATGCAGAGTAATTTAGGTCATTTCCTTCATGCTTCTGTGGGTTCTCGCTCTCCTTGCTTTACTGCCCCACAGTCTGCTCCTCTTTTGGCATGCAAGGATTTAATAAATATTTCACAGCAACCACACAGATGCAAACTTAATTGCCTCCAACTTTGGTTACACCCCTATTGCTGCCGCAGCCTGAAATGGAGAGGGGGAATTAAGAAATCAATTAAGAAATAGGCATGCCAGACACACAGCCATGAAATTCTTCCTTTGGAAGAATGGAAGGGAAAAAAAAAAAAGAAAAAAAACAGAGGAAACCAGGGGGCTGAGGCATGAAAACACCTCATCCAGAATTGTCATTGGCTTTTACAACTTTTGAAGCAGAAGCCATCAGCTGGCACTCGGTGCATGGCTCAGCCTGCAGCCCACACAGGCAAGCTGTAATCATGCCTCAGCAACCCTCCCACCAATCCACGTGTGTAAGTGCATCAAGGAGGAGACGGGAGCCAACCTATCACCCTATAACCACCCTGTGAGCTCCCACCCATGCAGGGAAAGCCTCACGCCGTTGTGCATTTTGTACCAGGCTCTAACCCATTAAAAGCTACTTTAAACAAAAATAAATGTGTTTTTACATACACACACATGCACACTAAGCTGTAAAGAGGTTTACTAAATTTAGCACGCAACTCAATCCTAGCAGCAGTGTAGCAAGGGTTGTGGATATGGAAGTGACCTTAAAGGAAGGTAACAAGTGAGGACTGAAGGTAGTGCCTAGCAAGCAGAAATCCTAACACACTCCACAAATCCTCCCTGAAGCCCAGCAGTTTCCAAGGCTTTGAGATACTGCCTCTGTCTCTCTTTTGGGCAATGCTTGTCATTGGCAAGGACACTTTCCCAGCAAACATTGGGCCAAGAACTCTTCTCTGGTCAGTCTGAATATGGAGAAGTGAAGCTCTGGTGGATCTTTGCCATACAAAATGAGGCAGCATGGGTAATGTTGAAAAAGCATCAGTTTTTAATCAATTCATCTCAGTGTAAGCTGCACATACTCCTGACAGGTATTTACCCAAGCAAAGGTCAGTAGGTGTGAGCTGGGATACAACGTTCACTCACGTGCTCCATTTGCTAGCAGCTTCCCAACATCACCCCCACTGAGAACCACAGACACCTCCTGGTCAGCGAGGAGGATGGGCTGAGCCCTCCTCCCTGGGTTTAATGAGGCAGAGAAGTTCCCTTCCAGCCCCAGGAGGAAAAGCCCCTCCGCCACAGCACTGCTCAACTCAGAACTGAAAGTGCCCTTTGAAAGGCTGTGCGTAACCTGCTGTAATCCTTGTGCTGCTGATGAGACCGAGAAGGGCAGAAGTGATACTGCAACATGGTCCACATCCCTGCTCACAGGGCTTCCTTCCAAAAATGGGACTCCACCACATGTAAAATCACAGGCACTAACCTTACTTTCCCTTCTGTTACACAAGAAGGCAGGAACCTCCAACCTCCCTGAGTGTGCCAGGGCACTCAGACAGAGCTGCAGTGGGCAGGTTTGGGTTCCCAGCAGGAAGAAATCCACCCGACCCAGAGAGAGGAGTGCAGCTGAGTCACAGCCCTGAAATACTTCTGCCACCGGGCACTCGCCTTGAGAGCTTGGGAACTGCTCACTTCCTCCCACGAACCGGGCTGCGCCAGTTTTGGCCTCACTGAATGAAGATTTTTCAACTCAGAACTCCCCAGTGAACAGGCTGAGGGGAAATAAAAATAAAAATAGTCGTAGGCAGTGGTCAGATTAAACCAGGAACAACACAGTTATCAGCTGCCTGACATTATAGGCTCTCTTATCAGTCAGTCATGATTTGTCCCAATCCTGGCACTCTCCCCAAAGAGCTGAACCTTGTGCAATAGCTTAGTCATCATCTGCCTCGACAGCTACGCACTTGCAAATGGATTACAAGTCCTTCCCAGTGCCCCTGCCAGCAGCAGTCTCCTTGCAACACCCCTCAGGGAGAGACAGCACTGGAATCGTGCATGGCACAGCCTCCACCACCAGACAGCTCAAGGAGGAGATGCTTTCATCTCCCAGGCTCAGCAGCTTCCTTCACACAGGATGCAGGCAGACCTAAGACACCTTTGCACGCAGTGGCAGGAGCAGGATGTGCTAGAATTTGCCTCTGCCCTGGAATATCCCACCTGCCATTTTAAGTCCATGTAGGAGAAAGTAACCAGGAGCAATGGAGAATGAAGCCAGCACTTCTGCTGTAAGAAATGTTCGTGGTGGGGACCGGAATCTGGATGTAAGAGAATGAGGAGCCCAAAATAACCAGGCTGGGTTGATATTGCTGTAGCTGTGACACAGCTCAGTGAGAGGTTACAGACACCGGACCGAGGGACTTTCCCTCTGCAGGATGGGAGCTGGATCACGTTTGGAAGCATCGTGAATCATGGGCATAAATACACCATCCTTAAAAGCCTTCAACACCCACGTAATCCCAAAGCTTCATTCTCCTGGGTCATTCGCAAACGCTGCATGAGCTGGACACCAGTCAGCCTGAGGTCAGCCATTCAATTAATACGCGTAGCCCAAAAATGAGGAGTCACGTTTTGCTGAGCAACACTAAAACACCTCCTCTGACACAGCAAAAAAGCCTTCCCTGATGCTCAACTCCTCGTTCAACCTGAAGAAAACCAGCAGCTCTGTTCCAGATCCTCGATTCCACAGCACAGAGCTGTTTCCCTCAGAAGGGCAGCAGGTAGCAACGTGCCTGAGCTCCAGAGTCATCTGCAGCATCACCCAGCCCTGAGCAGCTCCAGCCAGCACAGTGCAGAGCAGACAGCAGGGTCAGCAGTCTGGCATAGGAAGGTGCCAGCCTGCACACTGCTTCCAGTACTGGGACCTTGCCTGAAGATAAGATCACTGTGAATGCTTGGACTTTGCAGCAGCACTTTGCCTCCACTGCTGGGAGAGCCCTGTGATAAGTGTCACTTTGCAGAGTTTACTGTTTTGCTTGTGAAAGTCCTGTGCAGCTGACACTGAGAGCAGCAGTTTGCTGGTACCGCTGGTGGAGAACAATGCCATTTGTAATAGGGATCATTAAGGCAGGAAAATGAGTAGCTTGCCAACGCTGCTAATTTACAGACACTTTCTCTGAGTTATTATGCAGCCTCAGAGCAAGCTGAGATGAAGTTCAACTTGAAAAGTGAGAAAGCTGCTCCTCTTCCACGTAAGTCTTTGAAAGACAAGAGGAACAAACTGCAGCTAATTTTGCTCAGCAAGAGGAATTTAGAGCTGTGAACGCTGATAAGCGAGGTAGGACATGAAGCACTAACAAAAACAAAGCACGTTACATAAAACAAGGGGGAGAACTGCAAAGAAAGTAGTTCTTTTGCTTGTGATTAACCCAAAAATCTCATCCTTCCTGCTCCTCCTTCCCTCCCATCCCCCAAACTCTGCACAGCAAAACCGAAGGCTCAACATTCCTGAGCTACTTCTTTGCATCACATAGAAACAATATTCTTCATATTTGTGTTAGGAAGAGCCAGAAGGAGCTTCCCAGAGCTCTCACGTACATACTTCTAACAGAGACCTTTTCTCTTTTTCCCCTGTTTCAGCAGCATCTGAAAGCCTTACTAAAAATCACCTTTTCAGTTAGATGGGAAGCATTAAAAAGGATCATGAGATTTGCATTCTTCAGCACCTCGGATTAGTACAGTTTCCACAGCCGTTATTTCCCCTTCCAGCATCCCACCAAGCTGCCATTAAAGAACGCCCACATTTGAGCACGTTCTGACATTTCTCATACCAACGAGGCGCCGGAGCATCCTGGCCAGAAAGACAGCAAGGCAGCAGAATTTCTGCATTCACAGGCGATCTCCATTCAATGTCGTTGTACTGACAGACACTGCACCAAGCCTGTCCTGTGCCCAGCACCTATTTTTAGGGCCTAAGCTGACCTGAGAGTGCCTCCATAAGCTCATTTATTCAAATTCACTTATTCATTCTAACATAATCTAATTAAAGAGCAGCGCTCCTGCGCACAGGCAGCAGTGTGACAACCAAGGGAGGACAAAGCTGAGGCGCAGGCAGCTCAACGGCCACGAGTTGCTCCTGCTCCTGTGTGAAAAACCTTGCAGAGGAATTGCAGATCCTGACCGCATGGGCTGCAGGCTGCAGCAGCCTGGCTCAGCACAGGCACGTATCGATGCAACCATCGCTGCTCCCACTCCAAACTAACTGGAAATAGAAGATACAATTAAGCGCTGTGGAGCAAACATCCCATTGCTCTCAGCCAATGCTCACAGCAGAAGGCACAGCATTCCCAAGTCAGAGAGCAGAGGCAACCTTCAAGAAGTGTCAACAAGTCCACATTTTATAAAACATTACTTTGAAGGCTTCACCCTGGCAAGAGCTGCTAAGTTTTCAACGCTCAGAAGCAGCCATCTCTCTGCAGCCAGCTGGAGCTCAGACTTGCAAACAGGAAAAGAATTTTCAGCTTCTACAATATAAATACATATATAGTTAAAGACATCCTGAGTTCTATCTGTTTGGCCATCTCGTATAATGACAAGAGGAGAAACAGATTGTCCTGCAAGTCACAATCGGGCAGCACTCCGATCTATCATCTGTGCAGTTGGTGCACAGTCACTGACAAGAAGTGATCTGCCTGGCACAGATTTAGCCCCTGTGTCATCAGCCCGAAATCATCACCCCAGGAACACCAGAATGTTTGGGAGCTTACAACAGGGAGCAGGCCCCCAAAACACTCCTTTTGTTAACAATAGTCCAATCATGCTTGATTTGCCAACATAGCTGAGCGGGGTGCTTAAGAACTAAATACAAATGTATAAAACTCCCTTTCTAGTAAAAAGGTTTTGATGGGTAAAAGATTTTTATCAGGAAGGAAACAAGAAGAATATTGATGAGAGGATAGGAAGGAACATAAAGACTTTGACTCATTTACCCTATCAGAGCAAGCAGCTCTGAGGGGATACAACTGCTCCTTCTAATTGCCTCAGGGAGGGAAAACAACTGCTTAAACCAAATGGCACTGCTAGAACAAACACAAATTATACAAACCAGCCATAAACTGCATTAGGCTGGCAGCACAGCAATTGTTCTGAGACCTACAGGAGGCTCTGGAGCAGCTTTCCTGAGGTGTCAGCGTAGACTAAACTGATCAAGTTTACCCCAAAAGCAGTTATATTACAAGCAGCACTCACAACACAGATGTTTCCTACACACTAAGAAACTAAACTTGATCTTTCTGAGGGCTTTCCTCTGCCCCCAGCCTCTCACCAGACTGCATGCTGGCTCCAGGAAGGGCCCTCCTGCTACAATATTATCTGGGATGGCACTTGCCCTGCTCACCCAGGCAATGGAACTCAGGAGCTGGAGTTCTCAGCAGTCAGTGGTGAGAGATGGGTGTGCTGGCAGCAAAGGGGAAGGGATTAGGAGCAACCAAGCTCGATGCTTAAAATAAAACAAGTGCCCTCTCCTGCCACATCCTTAGGGTAAGGGTCTCAGCCAAAAGCGTATTTAAGCTACACCCACAGCCTCTGAAATCCATGCAGAATTTCAGTTCTGGAAGGATTCTGTCAATCCCAGGTTTATGGTGCCAATACTCAAGCAATGATGAGACAATTTTGAGCCAGAATCTCAGACAGACAGAACAGATGATGCAAGGGCAGGCTGTTCTGTGGTTAACACGACAATTTGACACATACCTGATCAAGCCTTTCCCTTCCCTTTAAGGTGTTTCAGAAGCAGTCATTAGCAGACTAATTTACCCGAAGTAAGGTTTTTATGACAGTGGGGTATAAAGAACCAAATTAACAACTAGCTGTATACTTCATACCCTCCTACTACTGCTATTTCTGACAGCAGGAAGCATCTTCTTGAAACTGGTTAGATAAGAGGGGGGAAAAATATGTAACAAAAAAGGTATGTATGTAGTAACTCTAACAGAGCACCAGCATTTGCATCCAAACCCCAACCCTTCCCCACTGCAACTACACACAAAAGTTATTTTAATCACCGCATACAGAAAGCAGCATCAGCATATGAGGCAAGAGAAAAAATATGTGGTAAAGCAAGTTGCATAGCCTGCTGGTGGACGGGAATCACAGCACAGTTATGGGAAGGAGAGCAGCGGCACTGCAAGCCTGAACCTCGCCGTGCAGCTGGGAACAGAACTGAGGATCCCCCTCTTACTTCCGCAGCACTCTGAGCTCCTACCAGAGATTTCTGCCTTGTCATATGCGAGGAGATGTTAAATAGGACTTGTCAGCTACACCTGCTAAATGCCATATGGGCATTGTGTGGCAGAGGCGGCGATGGAGGTACTGAAAAGAAAGGGGGAAAGAGGATTTTAAGTAGAGAACGACTACAGTGAAGTATCAGCTCATCGTAGAAGCCAACAGGGGGAGAGACGCTCTTCTTTCAGTTCTTCCACTCGTGACCGTACGCAGCACAGCCTGTCACACGGGCTGCCAATCGATCAGACTGAAAGCAGCATCGGGCACCGCTTAACACAAAAAGATACCAGACCGTGCTATTCTTAACGATGTACATTTAATTAAAATAAGGAGCGGGCTGGAATTAGCTGGGCCAAAGCACAAGGCCTTAGATGGAGCTTCATTCATGAGAAATTGGCCCCTCGGACCCGCCGGGGGGGTTCGGCACCCCAACCCCATAAAACGCCCTCGATAAACGCTGTGCTGCCTCCACCCCGCCACGCAGGGCTGGGCGCACGTTGTGACGAGGGGAAAAGCCTTCCTCCCCTCGCAGCGACGAACGCTCCGTATCGCCCTTTTCACTTCCACAGGACGGCCGCTTTAAGGTTACTACAGACAGACAGACACACAGACAGACAGCCGGCTCCCCCCCCCCCCGCCCTCATTCCCTCCCTTCCAGCCCCGCTGCCCCACGAGGCCGCTGCTGGGAAGCCGCCGACGGAGGCCTGGGCCCGGCCTCCCCGCTCGCACCTGCCCCGAGCCCGGCCGGGCCTGAACCAAGCGCCCCGCAGGTCGCACCGGGACCGCATCGCTCCCCGCACGGCCGGGCCGGGCCTACCGTGCTCCAGGGCGGGACTCACCGGGCTGCGGGGCCGGAGTGCAGGAGCCGGGCTGGTGCCTGCGCGGCGCTGGCTGGCAGGAAGGGAGCGGGCGGGGAAGGAGGAGGAGGAGGAGGAGGCGGTGCCGCACGTCCCCAGCACCCACCCGCCTCCCTCCCGTTAAAGGAGCGGAGCTGCCTCTCCTCGAGCCCTGCGGAGGGAACACCCCGGGAAGGCCGGGATACAGGGCTGCACCGAGCTTTTTACAACGAGACTGAGGCAGGAGGAGCCCTGACAGCCTCGGACCTCGCATGCGGATGACACGTTGCGGAGCTTCTTAGCTCTGGTTTGTTCACCCATTGCCCGTAAATTTCCCTTATTTGATTTAAAACTCTCAGATCTGCAGCCTGAATCTCCCGAGAAGCAGCCCAGTGTGCTCAAAGGATGGGATGCATTCATTGAATCATGGAATCATAGAATCGACCAGGTTGGAAAAGATTTTAAAGATCATCGAGTCCAACCATGACCTACCCACAGAATCACAGAATGGCCTGGGTTGGAAGGGACCTCAAGGATCACGAAGCTCCAACCCCCCACCAATGCAGGCCCACCAACCTCCACATCTCACAGCAGCCCAGGCTGCCCAGGGCCCCATCCAACCTGGCCTTGAACACCTCCAGGGATGGACGGGGCATCACAGCCTCTCTGGCAGCTGTTCCAGCACCTCACCACTCTCACAGCACACAACTTCCCCCTGACATCCAACCTCCATCTGCCCTCCCTCAACTTCAAACCATTTCCCCTTGTCCTGTTGTTATGGTTTCCAACTGAAAGAGAAGAGATTTAGAGTGGATAGGTTTTCTATAATAAGGGCAGTGAAGTACTGGCACAGGTTGCCCAGAGAGGTGGTGGATGGCCCTGGAGACATTCAAGGTCAGTCTGGATGGGGCTCTGAGCACCTGATGGAGCTGTGGGTGTCCACACAGGGGAATAGGTTCAGATAGCCTTGAAGGGTCCTTTCCAACTCATAATGATACTATGATTTTATGAAATGATGGGTTGTGTTGGTGCTGCAATCTAAAAGAGTTTAAAGACATTTTGGGTTTGGCCTGTGAAAACTGTGGCTTTTCCCTCACTCCAACATGTGCCACTCCTGGATTTCTTTCACTTCCAACACCACAACCCCAAACATTAACAGGAAAATAGCAGCCTTGTCAAGTGAAGGTTGAAGGCAAGGCCTCACTACTCAGCACGGTGCAAGCTGCAGTGGTAGCACAGTGCAGAACCACATGCTTCAGGTGCAGGAGGTAGTTTTGTATCATTTTGCTTTGTTTTCAGCAACTCGAAGGCAGCAGCAATGCCAGCATGAGAATGTTGTGTACCATTGCCCAACACATGAAGCAGTCACCCATCAGATTATTGCAAAACCCACCACAGAGCAACCGCAGTGCAGATCAGCAGCAGTGCCACATGCCCCAGCTGCAGGGAGAAGATAATGCAAACGGTGCTGAAATCCCAGCAGCACTGGGGGGAAAGAAAAGTGTTTGAAGCGCCTCAAGTCTTCGTTTGTGTTGGGATTTTTGCATTCTCAGATGGCAGATCTATGGGCTCGGGGATGATGCAGGGGGAAGACAACTGCAGGGCTAAGGCAGGGAAACTGATTATTGCTAATGTAGCGTTTTGTAGGAGAGAAGGAGAGATCCTTATCAATGCCAGGAACAAGTCTCAACACCTCACTGATTCAGCCTCTCTTTCCTGGCTAGGGAAAAACAACGATGACCAAATTTTCTTGTTGCCTCTGCTTATTTGCATTCATTTTCTTTTCATTTACAAGCGCAAATCCCTACAATCAGTTGGAGCTGGAAAGTAATATATCACATACCTGTGTACCAAAAAGATTTCAAATTCTGCTAAAGAAAGTCACAGAAATTGCTAAGAACTTTGTTCATGGGTGCCCCATCCCTGGAGGTGCCTATTGCCAGGCTGGATGGGGCAGCTTGATCTGGTGGGGGGCAACAAGCCCACAGCAGGGGGTGGGGGGTTGAGGTCCCTTCCAACCCAAGCTATTCTGTGATTCTATGGGAATTAGCTTTTCCTCCAGAAGAATTCTTAATCTTAAGGCAAAAGCAACAGCATTAGCTCAAAGAGCTCACTGCAAAGGAAAGAGTATTTTATGCGACTCCTTGGGTCATCAGGGCTGGGCCGCAGAGGTAGAATTTAATTTCTAATCTGGAGTTTTCAAGCCTTCGTTATCAGATATAGCTAAAGAGATCACAGGGAGGCTGGGCAGAAAAGCAGCTTTCCAAACAACACAAGATTAACCTTTGAATTAACATCAGGAATACTGCTTCAAAGGGAATTTAAAATATTCCTCCTCTTTCTGACTCTCGGTAGCATCGTAGCAGAAGATGAACTTTTAAGAGCTGGTGATCATTAAGCAAAGCAAGTGAAGGAATGTTACAGAGAATACTTCTATTGCTGTAAAACACCTCAGGTGCTGTATTCCAGAAATGGTTCACATATTTTCTTTCATTGATCAGTCTGCTTTTCCAGTTATTATTCATGCTGTTCCACATTGATCTATCGTGGCTTTTTGAATTCTTACCCTTCATCAGCACCTAAGGAATTATTAATATATTATTAATATATAAATAAAATATAAATATATAATTATAATATATTAAAAATAAATATAAAATAATAGTTATAATAATAAATCTAATGTTAGCAACAGAAAAGTTCTGCTCTTCCTAAGCACAGAACTATTAACTCACCTGAAATGCATCAGAAGCAAAGGGACACAGATGCACAAGAGGTGTCCCATGCCACTTATTTGGGACAGCATGATCACACATGCTGGAAGAAAGAGGACTGTAAACATAGCTGGGGATACATGTGAGCACATCTTAATGCCAATACAAGAAACCCAAAGGATCTGATGTGATCTGGGATCTGAAGCACCCAGCTTGAGACCATCCACATGCCCATCTGGGTTCCTAATATTCCCAGAAACATTACTGAGCCCTGTCAAGTGTTCTGAGCACAGACAGATAGAGCTGCTCTTGTATTACTGGCTTGGGCAAATGCTCACTGAAGGCAGTCCAAAGCAATTAAAGCATTTAATTATTTCTGTCAAGCCACAGATAAGAGGACTGAGGAAAAAAAAAAGAGGAGGGCCACAAAAATGATCCCGGGGTGGAACACCTCCCTACGAGGACAGGCTGAGAGCTGAGGCTGCACAGCCTGGTGGAGGGAAGGCTGTGGGGAGACATGAGAGCGGCCTTTGGGTTTCTAAAGGGGGCTGTAAGAAAGGGGATGGACTCTTAGAGGGCTCTGCTGGGATAGGATAATGGGAAATGGTTTCAAAATGAAGAGGGGAGATTTAGACTGGGTATAAGGAAAAGGTTTCTTACAATAAAGGTAATGAGGCAGTGGAGCAGGTTGCCCAAAGAGGTGGTGGGTGCTCTGCCTCCAGAGATCTTCAAGGTCAGGCTGGATAGGGCTCTGGCAGAGGAGTTGGTCAGGGTGGTCTTTAAAGATTTCTTCCAACCCAAATGATTCTATGATCAAAGATCGCAAGTGAGAAAGAGCAGGATCCAAATGGGAGTGAGGCTGCACTGTGCATGATTCCAGCTGGGCTCCTGTTTGCTTGGAACAGCGATGGAGATGCAATGCTCTGCAGCATTGCAGAGCCACACGTGCATGGCTTCATTACAGCTGAGCTAACAATGGTGCTGGGCAGCCTGCAGCAGAAGGGGCAGAGCGACAGAAACACGTCTATGTTAACAGCTAATTATGAGCATCGAGGCCCAAAAAGGTCGGAGGGAGGGTCGGAGTGTCTGCTGACATCTGGCAGTGGTTTGGGGAAGTCTGGTTCCTCCTGAGGTCCTTGTTGACTCAAGCATGCTGATTTGCTTGCTGCTAATTGGAGGAAGTGGTAACCAGGACTGACTAATCACCGAGCTGCACGCCCCGAGGACTCCTTCCATGTCAGCCACTGCATCTTGCTGAGCTGCCAGACAGCACTGTTCTATGGGGATTTCAGCAACCCATCAGCACTCTTTGCAGTGTTTGCATACAGCGAAGGCATTGCAGGTTGTGCTCTAATTCCTGCAGAACTTGCACCAAAGATGCCACGGATCCCAGCCCCAATTGCTCAAGTCTTCAGTGCTGCTGTGATCCCTGCAAACTAAATTCATAGAGCTCTGTTAGCACCTGCTACATGCACACCTCTGCTTTCCTGTGCAAACACGCATGACTGTTGTTACTATATTATTTCTCCAGACAGGGCTTAAAGGATCAGTATTTAATTGGAGGAGTAAGTTCAGGGTTTGAGACACGATGCTTGCATTAGAGCCATTTGTCACAAAACTTGGAGGGAAGCATCAGCAGTCAGATGATCCATTGCACGCTCACCTCATTTAAATGCAATTCAATCTACACAGAGCATTTGGCACAATATTTAGGGAGATGACTTAACAAAAGGCATTTCTGCAACCAGGTGTCTGATATATCCATGTGTGAGCTGCCCAAGAAAGCCTGTAGCCATTAATTGCTAGGTAGCAATTAAGGTGTCAGCCAATGTTTAAGGCTCCCATTTGCCTTTTCTAGCCATTTTCAAGGCAGCATAGAAAATAAAAATAGAGCAAAGTGCTTTCTTCTCCTCCACTCTGCAGTCCAAGTGTGAACTGTTCAGAGCGCGGCTGGGCAGGGAGAAGTGGATTTCTATGCAAACAACATACAGAAAGCCCTTAATCACTTGCTTTAGGCAAATAGGACAATTAAGTGCAGCTAACTGTATGGTTTTAAAGTCACCATTCAGTCCCTCAGCTGAGACAGATGGCTTTTTCTGATGTCGCTTCCTCTGGCATTCAGTGGAGGGTTTGGCAATCCTTTCCGGGTTTGGTTCTCAGCAACTCTCTGACATGGGAGTAGGCAGGGCTTTCATTGCAGACAATGTTCTGCAGAAGGCAGAAGAATGGCTCTTTTCCAGCCAGTTCACCCCTCTTCCCTTTGGCAGACGAGGATTTCTTCCCTGGGCCCAGAAGCCAACACATACCCAGCACTGACCTCACGTCAGTCCCTACCAGGGATATGGGAGATGTGCAGAAATGCTGAAAGCAAACCTGTGCTTGCAGAGAGCCCAATCCCCTGCCACTGGCACTGGCAGGGAATAAGGGATATAAGTAAAAAGTTCTTTATGATAAGGGTAGTGAGGCACTGGCACAGGTTGCCTGGAGAGGTGATGGATGCCTCGTCCTGGAGACATTCAAGATCAGGCAGGATGGGCCTCTGAGCACCAGATGAAGACGTAGGTGTTCCTGTTCACTGTGGGGGATTTGGACTAGATGGCCTTGAAGGGCCCCTTCCACCCCAAACAACTCCATGATTCTATGAAGGAGAGAACTTCAGGCTGCCTGGGACAAGGCAGAGGCCTCACCACTGGGCTGACGCAGGGCTGGATGGGTGATACTTTACACTGGGTGATACTTTACAGCCATCCTTCCCATCATCCAGTGATCCCATAAAATTAAACCAGACTCTGCCCCAACTTCTAGGCCTTGTGACTGCACTCCTGTAAGAGGGTCACTCCCAGCTGACACAGAGCAAGCCACTAAAAGTCAAATCCAGTGGATCTGATTCTGTTCCTCTTTACACCGTCACAGCCCAATGATGACACACTTTAATTACTCACAATTAAATGTCAAATTACTCACCATTACTCATGGTGCTTTCTCTCCTTCCCTGAAATAAATGTAACATCTACTCTCCCCTTCACAACAAGCCTGGTCCTGCTGCTGGTACCAACATAGAGAGCAGTGGGGCAATTGGAAGATATTGCAGTGGGACATAACTTGCACTTAATAAATGGCTTTTCTTGGAAGGTGCTCTTGCTCTCAGCTGCTTTTTTATCTTCCTCAGAAGCACGGCTTTAATGGTGCAGGCAGTGAGGGCACCAGCAGATACAAGCTGCACCTGAGACACTCTGCTCCTCATAGACAATTACAGCTACAGAAACTTAGCAGGAAGCTCAGGTGAGCAGAAAGCAGAATGCTGCCAGCCATGGGCTTTTCATTCCCAAAGCGGTTCCTGAAAAAGATAAGATAAAGCCCAACCAGATTAACTACCTTCAGAGCAAGCAGCAAGACATTTAAGGGGTGCTAGAATAGGTGACCGATGAGAGCATTAATGAATAGAACAGGTAGAGCCTCCTTACTGACTTGCCCCATGCCCCTTCCAGCTTTTTGGAAATCTCCTGTGAATAGTACCACCCCATAACCAGATCGTGGCATCCAGATAATGCTGTGTGCAATGGAAACATTTAAGAGACAAATACATTGCTGGGAGTAGCAGCTCTGCAGAGCTATCTTCTTGATCCAAGGAGGAATTGGGCTGATTTTGGGTGGTGCTGTGTGGAGCCAGGAGTTGGATTCTATGTTCCTTATGGGCAGCCCCTTCCCATTTGGGATATTCTATGACCATACAAAGAAGGATACTGAATTGCTCTTCAAAAAATGAACCCCACTCATCTCCAAGGGCTTCTGCTTGTCACTGCTGGTGTTAGCAAAGCATCACGGCATTAGACTGATGAGAGAATTAGTAGCACAGCTGTGTTAGCACCAGAGGAACACCACAGCCACCACAACACTCCCAGCTCCCAGTCTGAGCACAACTACAGCATTCATGTGCTGGGAGAGCAACACAGTCCTGCAGTGCTATCTGCAACCACCAGGGAGCCCTTAGGGGACACTGCAGTTTTAGCCATCGTGAACTGGTGCAAGCCAGCTTTACCGTCCCCTGTAGTTTAAGTGCAACTTCAGAGTCCCCTCCTTGCTCTGTCTCCTGCGTAAAGCACATGAACTCACTTGAGGCTGAATTTCACAGAATCATTGAAGTTGGGGTGAGAGGAATTTGGCACCTGCAAACCATCAGGGAAAGACAAGTCCCAAAAATGCCATAGAACCAGCTCAGCAGGCTGCACCAAGGAGACAAGGATGCTCATCAGTCACATACACTCTACTCTGTAGCTATAGGATGCAAACCTCATCTTTCACCGCCTTGGGGCAGTGAGAAGAGCCTGACAGCACCACCTAAAGCCTTTCTACGTGGGCTGAGGCTGCCCTGACAGTGAGGTGCTGCAAGACCAGCTGTACCCTATTACACCTGATGAAGCAGGTGGGCGAAGCTTAAGGCCTGCTGTACTTGCTCACTACAAAGCCACAGCAAAAGGTGAGGCTTTATGTTTGCATGCTCTCCCTTCTCAGCTCTGGCTCCTTGCTCATCCACAACCCTACGGAAAGGCTTAGGCTGTGCCTGTATCCTGATGGGGAGCACCAGGCAGAACCCCAATTTCTCCAGCACATCCCCAAGGTGAAAATTATCTACCAGCCTGCTTGCAAAGAGTAAAAACAATGCTGGAGGTCACAATTCCCCTTGCTGTTCACCACCAGCTGTGTCTCTATGAGCTGCACCTGCTCCGGGGCTGCCCCGTGCTATAAAACTGTGGTTGGGGGGTAGCAACAGTTTTTGCACGCATGGAGGACGTCTCGCCACTGGAGCAGTACCTGGAGCACTGCGGCACGCAGGTATCTATGGGGGGGAGAAAAAAATACAACTTGCGTTGGCCGGGAATCGAACCCGGGTCAACTGCTTGGAAGGCAGCTATGCTCACCACTATACCACCAACGCCGCGTTGATGGGGCTTTTCTGCACGTGTTCAAATTGCAGAGCAGCAATTCCTGCTTGCTTTCTCTTTCCCCTGGGTTTTTTCATGCTTCTTACTTTCTACATGATTTATTTGCATGGGGGAAATGGAGGGTTCCTTCGGCTAAGAGCTACTGGGGGCACAGAGGAGCCTATGCCCTTCTTGCATGAGACTGCTCTCATCTCCTGTGGAATAAACACTGCTACACTCTAGCCTATGTGCAAGGAGGCTCAATCTCCTCATGCTGGCTGGTAAACATGTGTAAAAATCTTTTCCTTTCTGTTTAAAATGGCTCTCCTGGCTCCAGGTGGCTTCCTGCTGTTGCAGTTACTGCAGCAATAACAGAGTACAGGGCTGTACTTCTAGGTCTGTGTGTTCACAGCTCCCACAGTTACACGTTTTTCTCCTTTTTACCATTTTCAGGTTAGAAGTTAAGTTTTACCCACGCTGCTTAAATTCCGAGACCTCCTGGTAGCAGTCAGCAATGTATGTATCCCCATAAGGTGTATAACATGGGGAGGTAGAACTTGGATTTTACAGATAAAATGGAATTTTCTATTTCAAACCTGTTGAGATACTTGATAGTAGCAGTTATTTAGGATGCTATTAAAAAAAAAAAAGCCAGGTCTGATGCTAAAAGCAGCTGGATTTGATTTACACATACCTGGGCTGCACAAACTACTGCAGCAGAAGTAAAAGGGCTCTTTTCCCCTCACACTGCCTCAAATGTGATGATCTCACACAGGATCAGTGTGGAGTTTCCTTTCTGGAGCTGCTAGGAAATGTCCAAAGCTATGTAGCTGATGGGGCCTTCAGTGAAGTTAATTAACCTGGAGTCTATAGCAATAACCCTTGGCAGCCAGCCCAAGGCAAATGTGGCTTTGTGCCCCTAACACAGCCTCTGAGCATCTGTCTAACATGAAGACCATCTTCCCCAGCATTTAACCCTATAAAGACTTTTCCTAAAACAGTTGCAGGGAAGATTGGCTTTCTTTTTCTATCCACCTTAGCAGTTTATTTTGTTCCTTTTAGATTATATATTTTCCAGCTCACGCTTCCAATCCCATTGACTGCACATCCACTAGCTTGTTTCTTTAAGCTATGCCTTCAACTGTTTGCTATTCATCTGTGTTTTTTTTTACCTTTATTTCTCATATGCTCTGATACCCTTTGCTAAGTGTGAATAGTCCTGTATGCTTGCAGTGACAAGGCTTTTATGTGAACCATCTTCTGCTTGTTATGACTTACATGCATTGTGACTTTCTTAGACAAGTCCTATGGAGCTGAGTTTTAGTCTGTAGTCAGTTCCTTTAGAGCTGCTGCTTGATCTGTTGGAGGTCTTGCAGAGACATTCCTTCCATTGTTCCTAGGAGAAAAATATATTAAAATGAATATTCCATAATACATTGTCATTTCTAAGTAACTGCATACTGCTCTAAAATGCTTGTATTTGACTTGGGTGCCTTATGATATGCGTCAGTGAATTCTGAGTGCTTTTGGGTCCTGTGCTGCAAAGGGGGGGCTGGGGTTTCCTCCAGCTGCATTCTGCCCTGATGATCTCACCTGGGGCTCTGCATCTAGAAGCCAGTTCTAGGGCTGCTTTTGAACCCACTTCAGAGCTAGACCTCCCTGTATCTATTTACACTAAGAGCCCTCTGTGATGATTGCTCACTCACTGAGAGTTTCACAAGCTGTGAATGTTTTCTCCAGGCAGGCATCCTGCAGAGTAACTGGGCGCAGAGCACACAACTGCTAAGTGAGCTGCTGAGCACAGAGCAGCACTGGCTCAGGGCTGAACACATCAATCTGGAAACCCTTTTCCCTGCAGAGCTTGGGCAGTCACTGCCAACTGAAGGGGCTCCGCCTTGCATGCAGTTTCCTGTTCTGATTTGTGCTTGGGTTTCCAAGCCCTTTAGGCTCTCAGTGCTAGAATTGCCTAAATGAACACAAAACCCTTTGTACAGACAGCCCAAGCTGCCACCTGCTGTGGCAGGTGAAGTCACCTTTTTGAAAGAAGCTTTCCTCTGACTTCAGGCTTGTGGCCCCAATGAAGGAGGGAATAAATTCTTCCCTGAACTCTTGCCTTCTCAATGATGTGATGCCTTTTAAATACTTCTAATTCCTTTTTTAAACGACGCTGATAAAGGAGCGCGTTAGTATGCAAGCATTTGCCTGCAGATACGTGGTGTGCTGTAATCACTTGATCTGGGGAAGGATGCTGGCTTTGGCTGCGTCTCGCTTGAATTAGTCTGGTAACCTCCAGCACCTGAATGCTTAATTTGCTCACGGGTCCGTGAACTGCTGCCCTCTATTGCACAAATCCAACACAACGCTGACGCTGTCCGTTGGTAGGAAAAGGAGGAGTGTTACAGAGTGAGAGCAAGACAGAAAGTGCTCGTGGTCCTCCCTGGGAAAACTCGGGAGCAATTCTGTAAATGATGGTTTCATACCCTAAGGCTCTTCCTTGCTATAATACTTGAGGGGAAAATGATGGAAAGCTCCTAGCTGAATAGAGAGAGAACCTAAGGTAGTCTCCCAGTTGAAGTCAGTGTTTTAATACAACATCCTTATTGATGTTTTTTTCTCCATTCAAGGATGACCTCTCTGCCAGTCCCCAGCTGTTTAATCCTATGAGCCCCTATGACGTGGACCTTCCAATTCAAGTAGCTGAAGATGTATCATTTGGTTCTCAATTTAATCAGCCCAAAGAGCTTCCTGCAGACTTCTCCTCCGTGGATCTCAGCTTTCTTCCAGATATTACCCAAGATAACAAAGAACAAAATCCATCTGAAGATGGTCATGAAATGCAAGGAGGGCTCAACGGATCAGTGCCGAGAAATGATGACAGAGGGATCTTCAAGGAGGAAAGCAGCCCATCGTACCCAGGTGCAACGCAGCCAAGCCCAGGAGAACCTGGTGTGTGTCCTCCCCTGACACCAATGACTCCTATGACCCCAGTGACACCTGCATCAGAGAGTTCTGGCATAGTTCCTCAGTTACAGTAAGTTGATGTTGCACGTGTAGCATGAGAAGAGCAGTACCACCATCACTGACTCGTCTCTGTTAGAGGCTGGAGAAAATACAGAGTAGCTTACACCTGTAAAGACAAATGTACTCTTTCCTTAGGAGAGCTCTAGGAAGTCTGTAAACACTCAGCAGTGGTGCAATTCAAAGCTGTAAATTACTTCAGTGATTTAGTTACTGGAAGACAAATAAATGTAGCACATTGGGACTAATAATTTTGTATCTGGTTATGTTTCCTCTTCTGAGAAATTAATTTTGGTATTGAATGGCTACAGTTTGGCAAAAATAGCTTAGTGCTGAAGTGGGAAAGAGGTGGGCAGCAAATTAAATGTTGGCAACTGTTAACAGGGCTGTGACTCCACATTAGCTGCTAATAATTTTGGGGTTTTGCTCTGTAGCAGCTTCTTTCTGCAACATGACAAATCTTTCTCATCCTTCAGGAATATTGTGTCAACTGTAAACTTGGCTTGTAAACTAGATCTGAAGAACATAGCTCTGCATGCCAGAAATGCAGAGTATAACCCAAAGGTAAATCCTGAGGGCTGAGCTTTATTTCTATTCCTATTCCCTTCTCTCAGTGCTGCTGGACTCCAATATACAGATGCACCCTGAGCTTCATCCCTTTTCTAACAGCACTGTCTTGACCTACAGCCCTTGCTGGGGAAAAGAAAGATATGCCCAAAAGCTAAAAGAAAGGGAATTACTTGGGTCAGAGTGGTACTGTGCATCTCTATGCTGTAGAAATGGACTGGGAATAAGTGGGGTTCATGTAGGTGACTCCAGGCTCAGTAAAATTGAGGTTTAGTTGTTCTAAATGCCCAAGTCATGGATGGAGGGAAAGTATAATAATTTCAGGGTGGTAAATAAATCCTTTTGCAAAGTAACTGCATGCAGTGCTGAGCTCTGTGGTAGTGGGAATTCTTTGAAAGAATGAACAGATGTGATACTGAGGAAGGGTAGATGTGGCACTGAGGGACACAGCTTAGTGGGTATGGTGGGGTGGGCTGGGGTTGGACTTGGTGATCTTAGTGGTCTTTTCCAACCTTTGTGGTTCTGGTTCTATGATTCTTTCAGCTTGACTCTGAGGTTTGCCTTTGAATTTCTAGAGGTTTGCTGCTGTGATCATGAGGATCAGGGAACCACGAACGACGGCCCTTATCTTCAGCTCAGGAAAAATGGTTTGCACAGGAGCAAAAAGGTACTTGTTTCTTTTGCCTCCTCAAAGGCCTTTCAGCTGTACCTGTTCTTCCTCAGCTCAGCCTTGTTTAAATTACCTAGCAAAGGGTTTGCTATCAACTGCAAGAAAAATGAAGCACTAGTCCTGAAAATGTTTTCTTTGTGGCAGGAGTTCTGTAATTACTGACCTGCGTGCTTCTGCCCCTGAATATAGATTAGCAGAGTAGGTATTAGCAGAAAAGCTGCTAAAATGCCCAGGAGTTGTTAAGGTTATTTGCATTTCTCACTGATTTTAAAGTGAGTTGAGATGTAACTTGTGTCTGTCAAGTTTCTTTGGTGTCAGCTCACTAGACGACACATGTGCCTGTAGTGAAAATGGAGGCTGGAGAAAAGCAAAGATGATTTCTGTACTCTGAAGGCCCTGCTCTCAAATTCAGCAGCTGCCTCAATATGTTGTTGTTCTTTAAGACTCTAAACTGCCCATGAGATGATGCATTGACTCATGGCTCAGGAAACCTTCTCCAACCCCCACCTAGCTGGATGGCCACACTGATATCTGTGGTCTCCCTCCTGGTTCAGCCCTAATTGAAGGGATGAGATAATGCTGCAAGGCATTACTTAAACAGTGGAAATCCTTGGTGATGTAATGTGCTCATATAAACCACAGGAAAATGAGCACCACAGCACGCTATTCTTTATAGCTCACTGAAGTGCTTCTGGGGATAAGAGCTTACTATTTTGAGCAGCAGCAGAGTAGCATGGTGGTGGCTCTACGTGGAATTCCAGCTTCAGAGCAGACGAAAGCCCTCAAGGCTGCTTCCCCCTTCTGCTCTTCCCTCAGTGAAGAGCAGTCACGGCTCGCAGCAAGGAAGTATGCGCGTGTGGTGCAGAAGCTGGGGTTCCCTGCCAAGTTTCTGGACTTCAAGATCCAGAACATGGTGGGGAGCTGTGATGTGAGGTTCCCCATCCGACTGGAAGGGCTGGTTCTCACCCACCAGCAGTTCAGCAGGTACGTGGGAGAGTGGGTTATGGCCCCATGGAGCTTGGAACGTTCTTTGTAAGCTGTAAAGAGGCTCAAATTCTGGAGCCTGGCAATTTAACGTAATAATTAACTGAGTAGTGAATATCAAGCGTATCTTTGGCTCACCAGAACTGGTTCAGCAGGCAAGAAGTGGCTGTAAATTCCACATACGGATAGCAAGGCATGCTTTCTGCACTAACTCCTGTTCTGAGCAGGGCTCGGGCCAAAGTAACCCTTGGCTTAATTACAGCAGTGACACGGTTGCAGTAAAGCCTACAGCAGTATGATAGCAATGAACCCATCTTGAACTTCCTTCCCTGTGCTGTTTGCTGCTTTCTCCTTGTAGGATGTCTAAGAGCAGCTAATGACCAACATTTTGTGTCTCCTATTATTGCCAAGTCCGATGCTGAAGCTCAGAGGGAGACTGCAGACCACGTACAAAAGGAAAATAATAAATATTAAAAAATAATAATAAATAAACTTAACTTAAATATTATTAGAAATAATTCAGGTTTAATTGAGGCAACCCTTAAGCTATTTGAACCTATGGAAAATGGGATTCATAAGTCTATAACAGTAAGCACAGGGCACTCCTACCAGCTCTGCTGGGGTTTACTACATTTCTGTTCAAGATATTTAGACTTTGACCTGTCTTTTTCTGGGTAGCTAGCTATAATCTGTGGGTTCAGCTTCCTGCTAGTGTAGTCATAGAGCATTTCATCATGCAACGCTGAAACAGCACTTGCATTTCACTAGTTTTACCTGCTTGTTTTCAAACAGCTATGAACCTGAGCTATTTCCTGGCCTTATTTATAGGATGGTCAAACCGAGGATAGTGTTGCTCATCTTTGTGTCTGGGAAAGTTGTTCTGACTGGTAAGTGGTCTCGTATTATCTGTAACTGAGAGCTACTACATCCTCTGAGGAAGTGTTTAAATTGAGCATACTGATGTCATATCTTGCTGCAGTAAAGCCACTTAGCAGTCTTTCTGATGCCTACTGCTGCTTATCTGTGTTTTCTGCAGATAACAATGTTGGTATTGTTGCACTAGAACCTCATGTTGCTTTGTGTAGTGCCTCAAATTTCCATGTCATTAAACTCGAGTGTCTTTATTCAAAGCATAATGCCTCATCGCTGCAAGGAATCCCACCAGGAGCCTGATGTGCCAGTACTACTCACAGTTGCTTAAATATGAGTATCACAAGCAGCAATTGAGAATTGGACAGGAAGTAAACTTCTTAAAACACTTCACTGGCAATGTATACTTAGGATTATTAGAGGAAAGGGTGGAGAAGTAAGAGCCTGTTCCAGATGGTTTGGCAAACTCGTGACCTAACACAGTGCAAAGAATACAAAACATCTTGGAATGGGAGGAGTGGAGCTCTTTAACTGTGGATGAATTTCCACTATGGGGAGAAATCTCTCCGTTTCTTTTTCCGCCTTGCTTCTTATCAAGAGGCAGAGCTGTTATGGTTAAGCAGATAAAACCATGATTCTTTGCAGCTGCATTACTTCAAAGCTAATGTATGACACTTTCAGGAAGAACCTTAAGCCTCAGCTTAACCAAAACTAGTCCAGTCTTACAGCAAGCTAGAGATTGTTGTTTGTGAGGTAGCAGAAGTAACAGGGTGGAAATTCTTCCTCCAGTTTTATCAATGTTAGCTTAAATTTGCTTTTAAACTCTTGTTTCTTCATGGTGTGCAAATCTCATTGTTAGGTTTGAAGTGCACTCAGTTGCTCTCAATACTGTTTCTTACCTTTTTTTTTCCCCCTCAAATGTCTTTACAGGAGCAAAAGAGCGTTCTGAAATCTATGAGGCGTTTGAGAACATCTATCCCATTCTTAGAGGTTTCAAGAAAACATCATGAAGCAGCCTGAAAAGTAGATAGAAATAACGTATGGGTTTGTATTGCTAAGCATGGAAGAGAAGCCAAGGCTATTCCTGGACCCAAATGTATAGATGTGGAGGATGAAAGTGATGTTATTGTGAATGCTATAAATGCTGATCCCTTCCTACAGTTTGTGAAATGTTTTTTGCTTGCAGATTTGTTGTCCATAATTCACTTTGGTTCTGACAACTTCCGTCAGGCAGAGAAGCTTACCAAACCAATGTACCTTTAACAGCATGCATAATAAGGTTGCATTTAGTTTGTAGTTGAAACCTTCTGCCTTTTCCCTGTTGAACAGGCAAACTGACACTACATTTCAAACCAACCGGCAACCCAGCTCCTGCAATGTTGTATTTTCATGCTGACTCATTCAAATTCAAAATACATTTGTTTTTTTTCTATACTACAGCTTACAAAATCCAGCATGACTTTATTTCAGTGTTTGGAAGGCAGTGACTGCAGAGGACACCGGACTCCCTCTGATCACACAGGTTGGATCAACTGTTGTGTAACGGTGCTGGTGTTCCATTAGCAGAGAAGATATTGAAGGGCAGTGCTGGAACACATTCAGAAAGGGGGCTTGCTAAGCTAATTGATTAATTGGTCATGGCACGGGTTTTAACAAAATGCTACCTGTTTGTGTTACTGAAGCCTGATCAGATGATGACTGATCAGGAACAGCCTTTAAAGTGGACTTGAGGAAAACACAAAAAAAGTCCTGGATGCTCAGGGCTTAATTATCTGAGTTATTTACCTAGATAACAGCAATGAAAGCATTTGGTGATTTTTGCAGCTGATGCTGTGGGCCTCTTCCACTTTCCTCAAGCAAAGGCTTTCTTTGCTAGAGGTGTCTCTCTCAGGTGAAACAAGCAGGAAGAGTGTAGAGATGATTCCTTTACTGTTCTGGTCTCTGCTCCGATTCTCTGGAAGCGAGAGTGCTTTTTCTTGTCTCAGAACAGAATTTTGGTGCTGCTGGGCCTCATCTCCTTCCCTTGTTTCCTGCTGAAGATGGGACAGATCTGTCAGTAAGCTCCCTGAGCCGCTAGAGGTTGCTATTTGATGATTTAAGCGCAACCTAAGCTAAAAGCTGCCTGTCCTCAGTAGAAGCATACAATGTTGGCAATGGTTTAATGCAGGACAGAGTACCTGTCATGTCTTGCTGCCACCAGCTTATTTCTGATTTGGAGAGGCAGTGACTTCAGTGTGTCTGAAATCTCACTCAAGTACTTTTATAACTTTGCTCCTCCGGAACAAAAAGCTTGGAAAACTTCATGCACTTCCTTATGATAAACTGGTCTCAACTGCCTTATCAGCTTCTTTGTCACAAGCAAACTGTGGGTTTCCATGCTCAAATCTATTCTAAACAGAGACTGACTTTTCTGTTTGCTTTCCAACACTGCAGACTTTCCACCGCTGTGGGCTGAGCTTCTGTTTGCGCTGTGGCTGTTACAGCTGATAAGCATGATTTAGCAGAATCCTTGCAAGTGAAAAGCAACAACCTGCTCTTATTGGTGTTTGGAGATGGCTTATCTGAGATGAGAAAGAAAACTGCTTTTTTCATCAAGAGCTGCATAATTTCACCAGTAAAATCAGCGCTCTTTTAAGAAGTGCGGAAAGAGCTTGGAGATAAGAAGTGGGCTCTGTCTTCTCAGAGCTGCTGATAACCTCATGTTTGCTATGGTAACTCGTCTTAAAAACAAGTATTGCTATTCTTTTTCAGTTTGAGATGGTTTCAGACTGAAAGAGGGGAGATTTAGGCTGGGTATGAGGGGAAAGCTGTTAAGAACAAGGGCGACGAGGCACAGGGTGCCGGTATGTCCTGCACACACCGGGGTTCGGGCTCTGAGCGCTGACGGAGCTGTGGGTGTCCTGGCGCTGCGGGGAGCCGGGATCGAAGGTCCCCTCTACCTCCAACTCCGTGATTTTATGATCCTGTTGTTTGTTTAACCGTGCCGTCGGCTTGCGGAGCCACAGCGCCAAGCGCTTACGCGCCAATTCCCGCTCCCTGTGAGGAGCGCGGCTCAGCCCGCCCCGCCGCCTCAGCGCCGCTCCCCACAATGCCCCGGGCCGACAACAAAGTCCCACGTGACCGGCGGCGCGCCGAGCCCATCATGGCGTCTCCCAGCGGCTGCCGGCCGCAGCCTGGCGGGCAGGGCGGCGGCGGCGGCATCGGGACCGGACCGGGGGTTCTGCGAGGCGCCGAAGAAGACGCCGAGGGGCTGTATGTGGCGGTGGAGCGCTGCCCGCTTTGCAACACCACCCGGCGCCGCCTCACCTGCGCCAAGTGCGTGCAGGGCGGGGACTTCGTCTTCTTCGACGGCCGCGACTCCGAGAGGTAGCGGGGTGGGGGGGTGGGGGGGGGAGGCGGTGTTCTGCGCTGTGAGGGCGGGGCGGCCCTGAGGTGCCCCGGCCCTGGAGGTGCCCGGTGGATGGGGCCCTGTTTACCAGCGGTGGTTTGTATCGTTAGCGGCTGCTGCGAGTGATTCCTTGTGCTATTTCGGGAAGGTTGGTAAGCGGGGCGTTGTGTGGAAGGTCCTCACGCCCGACGCCCTTCACATCTGTCTGCCAAATGTCAGAACGGCGGTGCCTTGCTGCTTCCCTCGGCTCTGCAGCTGACCCAAGCAGCTCTTTATGCCAGCAGGCGTTTAATGCCGTAAACTTTTTCTATAGCTGTTTGCTGGTAGTCTGTATGATTGGACGATGATGTGCCAGTCTCGCATTTAAACAAACGTGAGAGTCTGAAGCGAAACCCAAATACCAAAAATCGACTCATGCCTCCATCTGTATCCACACGAGCAGACCCTTAATCCTGGCTAAGGAGCATTACAGCCAATGGGAGTGGGCATAAAGGTGTCTGGTCTGGTACTAAATGGGAGGTCAGTGGCCCTGCATGTGGCAGGGGGGTTGGAAATTCACGATCCTTGAGGTCCCTTCCAACCCTGGCCATTCTGTGATTCTGTGTCAGCCTGCAACGTTCTGACTGTGGACTGCAACTTGTTGGGGTTTCTTTGTTTTTGTGTGACCTGGAACCACAAACTGCTCTCTCTGAAGTTGATGGAAAACTGTGTGTCTGTGTGAGGCTGCCCACGGTTACCTGTGATTTCCACAGAAATCTTGTTTTGGGCATTTGGAATATAAAGCAAGTACTTTGTGTTGCCCTTGTGCATACTAAAGATTTTGGCTAACCTTCAGGCTTCACTGAAGTAGCAAAGCCTCAATCATCCTGCATTAACCGAGGCACAAGGAGTTCCTTAACCCACTGGAAAACCAAAGCTATATAGGTGTAGTCCTGGCCAAGGTACCAGAGGCAACAACAGCTCGTCTTAAAAACAAAACAAAAAAACAACTCTCATCTTCCTCCTATTTCTCACATGGGGCAGGGTCAGCTCTTCTACCTGACTGCTCTCACTGCATCTTCCTAAGGTGCTTTAACCATCCTGTTTAGCTTTGTATGTTTAACCTGCTTTGCTTATTTGTAAGAATAATTTCCTGTGGGTTTTTTCCCCTTTTTTTTTTTCTTTCCCTTTGGTCTGAGTGCAGTCTTCTGTCCTGTACCCCCTGGATTTGGTGTCTTGCTGCTCAGAGCTTTTCTAACAGAAACACAGCCGTGCATAGCAGCTTTGCATTCACAAATAAGGGAATAACATCACATGAATAGCGTAAGGTCAGTTGATTGCAGTAGGAAAGTTTGCCGTGGGGACAATGCTTCCTAAAGCTTGGATTTCTTGTTCTTTCAAAGCTTTACAATTGCTGATGGTTTAAAACCGTGCTTGAAATGTGTTATCTGTGCTGGATAATTAATGTTTGAGTGACTGATAGTGAAGTAAAGGAATCACAGAATGGCCTGGGTTGCACAGGAGCACAATGCTCATCCAGCTCCAACCCCCTGCTGTGTGCAGGTCACCAACCAGCAGCCCAGGCTGCCCAGAGCCACATCCAGCCTGGCCTTGAATGCCTGCAGGGATGGGGCATCCACAGCCTCCTTGGGCAACCTGTGCCAGTGCCTCACCACCCTCTGGCTGAAAAACTTCCTCCTAAAGTGGGAGGAGAGAGGGAGAACCAGCCCTCATCTCAGCAGTCAGCTGCATTGCAGTGAGGGGTTTCCATGCATTCCTTGGGCAGTGAGCACAGGCAGGAGCGACCTTTGCAGCCCGGCAGGGACAGCTGCAGGCACGGGCTGAGCACAGGCTGTGTTTGCTGGCAGCGTTCTGTGTTTGGTCACTTGATGCCTTCGAGTGGGACGTGGGTTAATTTTAGCTGGGAGTCACCTGGATGGGGTCACAAGAAGGTTGCTCTGGGGAAGCTGCTGGGATTGCTGTCAGAAACTGCTTTGGGATGCACAGGGACACCCATGCCTCCCGCACTGGAGTCCTCCAGGCTGGAGGGAAGTGTTGTTGCCTCTCTCTTCTTAAAGAGTATTCTGTAGTATCCAGTGATGTGGCACTTTGGATTTTCTTGTGTGTTTTTTCCCCGATTAAGGTAAATATTTTAATATTCTAACAGCAAAGATCTGCTTTTCATTAGATGATTCTGTGTGCTAAAAGCTGCAGTAAGGTTGAAAATCGCACCCTGTGTCTGTGAGGAGGAGCTGTTAAGATTAATTATTGAAATAGGACTATAATTAAGGATGAGCAGTCCGGAAGTCCTGCATTAAATAATTGCTGACGTTCTTCCTCTCATTAGCAATGTGCTGTACGTTACACCAGCATCTCAGTGCTAATTTCAGCCTGGAGACTCTTTCCTCACAGGAGCTTTTTCCCTCTGCCATAGGCAGAAGTCCTCAGAGTATGTATTCCAAGCATGTGGACTTGCTTTGCTTTGTATTTCTGCAGGTAACAAAAAACAAAGACAACACAGTTGTGGTGTCTGAGGCTGCCTGTCTGACTTCTCCAGGCAAAAATCGGTGGCTTTTTGCAACAAAAGGGTTTTATTGGAGAGAATTGGTACAGCACTGCCACAGCTGCCCTGGGGATGGTGGGTCACCCTGCATGGAGGTGTTACAGAACTTTGGAGATGTGGCACTTAGGGACGTGGGCATGGTGGGGTGGGCTGGGGTTGGGCTTGGGGATACACCATGCAACACAATTAAAAATAGGGCAATATAAAGAAATTGAAATGTTTGCTTTAGGAGGAAGTTTTTCAGCCAAAGGGTGGTGAGGCACTGGCACAGGTTGCCCAAGGAGGCTGTGGATGCCCCATCCCTGCAGGCATTCAAGGCCAGGCTGGATGTGGCTCTGGGCAGCCTGGGCTGCTGGTTGGCGACCTGCACACAGCAGGGGTTGGAACTGGATGAGCACTGTGCTCCTTTGCAACCCAGGCTGTTCTAGGATTCTATGAGAAACCTGCTGAAGGAGTTTGCAGGAGCTGCTTGACGCAGCTGCTAAAGTGCGTGGTGAGCTGGAATCTTTGCAGCCCCCCACAAATATTGCCACCTTTCCTCCTTACAAAGAACTTCCTTTAGCCCCAAATTCTTGACAGATCGCTCACCTTTTTGCTGACGTGGTGGACGTGATTCAGGTAATGGCATTGAGTCAGACTCTGTGCCCATAGGAAAACAAGCACTGCCAAATTTGCTCAGCTCTCCCGGTGCTGGGTGCTGTGTTTGTGGGCTGAGCTATTTCTGCCTTTAGCTCAAGGTTGGAGGTGCTGGTGGTGTGTGTGCTGCTGTGTGTAAACACACACTGGTGCAGCTTACATGGTGAGAATACATAGAAGGAGACAGGGGAAGATGGACTGATGGATGCTGAGCCACCAGGCTCTGGTTGCACTGCATTCCTTGGGTGCACACGTGGCCTCAGGCCCCTGTTCCAGCACCTGCCATTGGGTTGATGTTGGTTTGGAAGGAGAAGGGATACTTCTGGCCTGCAGACTCTGAGGGCAGCAGACAGAATTTCTGTTGTTTTAATGTTTTTAATGTGATTGCATACATCATAAAGCCATGGTTGGGGTCCACACTTTCAGTTTTGGGCACTTTGAGAAGAGGAATGAAGCATTTTGAGGTTTAATGCGAAATCCAATCCACGGGAGGGAGGGAGAGATCCCAGACACCACCCAGCCAAGCTCACTCACTGTGTAATTCCTTCTAAATAAAGTTGAGATGTCCCTGAAATAGAGGGCTGGGTGGGGATGTGTGTGAAGCATTTCACTTTTTATTAGGGTGTTCAAGAAGTGCAGAGATGTGGATCTGAGGGATGTGGGGGTGGGCTGGGGGGGGGGATCTTGGAGGGTTTTTTCCAACCGTGATGGTTGGAACCTATGGAGGCAAGCAGAACACAGCTGTTGCACATCCAGGGGAAGGAAATGCAGGAACCCTAAAAGAATACTTGCTCCTGATTGGTTACTGTCAGCTCCCATGGCTCAGACCTGCACCTCAAGCAGGCACTTGGGTCATGGGCTTGTGATGCCTCCAAGTGCTTGGTAGGAATAAGTAGGAAACAGTGCACCTTATTGCTGCTGCTGGTACAAGGAGTTGGATGTCATTTAGAAGCCTTAAGTGAGAGCTCTCCTATGGGGCACCATTGCTGAGTATAGTAAGAGGTTCTGTTGCTATCCCTGGGAGATGGATGCTATACAGTTCTGCAGGAGTTCCATACATTTAGCTATTTACTTCCAAGGGTTGAGAGAGAATTCAGGTTTAGAGACACCTGCGAGCTTCAGGCTTTTTACTGTTTCAGGCAACTTACAATGCCAAAAAACTGTGCAAAAACTGGAATAAAAGCATTTAATCTCTTCCAGGTTTTCAGACAAGAAAGAAAGGCTGATGCATCTGAAGACCAAACAGAGAGAATTCCAAAAACAGTAAGTTGCAGTCATTAAGTGAAAGTAAATTCCTTTAGAAGATCTCTCTGATGCACTGCTGCTGGAGACAGATGTAGTCCAGATAGTCAAATAACTTTCATTCATGTTTTTCCCCCCAGTGTTTTGAAGGCCATGGAAGGCAAAGAGATAACTGATCAGCTGGTGAGTTATTCAAAGCTTCCCATAGTTTCTGAGCTCTCTGAATTGCTGGATCACATTCTTTCAAGTTACATTTTACCTCGAGGGCGTTGCCTTGCTTTCCTAAAAAGCCTGTTGTAAGCAAAAGCAAAATCAGCTCTGCAAGTGCCAATATGCTTCATTTTTTACTAGGTATCATTCCTTCAGTAACTTATTATGCTGACTGACTTTAAGCTAAGCTTTCTACTTGTTCGTGGCTTTCCTCTGTGCCGAAAACAGTACATGAAATGTTTATGTGTTGCTCTGAGCCGATGCAGAACGTCCTGCTCCTTTTGCACCAGAGCTGCTGGCTTCGTTGTTAATCATTAGTCAGTGCATTCGAAACGGTTTGTGCCCTATTGCTGCTGAACCTTCTTTTTCAGAGATGGAAAATAATGTCGTGCAAGATGAGGATCGAGCAGCTGAAGCAGACCATTTGCAAAGAGAACGATGAAATGGCCAGGCGTGAGTAGTGCCCTGCTTCTCTAACGTGCGTAACTGCATCTCAGGGAGCAAAAACTCAACTGGTTTGGATTTGAGGGCCAGCTCTTAAAAATAGCGGATTTCCAAGGCAAATCAGCGAGTGGATTGCAGCCTTTTTATGCTTGGATGTTAATTAGCAAGCAGTAGGCATTATGCAGCTGGATGGAGATCATTTTGCAACGGCTTAAAAAGTAAATGCTTAGCAGCCTATGAATTTCTCCCTGGAGATGGTTTTATTCAGTGCAGCGTTCCTGATCACTTCCTCTTGATAAAGAGCAGCAAACAGCTCTGCAGCTGTTATGGATTTCACGTAGCTGATGAATTTTAACCCACACCTGTCTAGAAATCCCAAATTCCTTCTTGAGTAATACTGTCATTGCAGTATGGCACGAGCTGGAGAGTTGCTGACATTCAGCAGCTTCAGTTGTGAAATTCGTTAAGCATTTTACACAGGAGAGATTTGTAGTGTCATTTTTCAGGAGAGGACGTGCAGCTCCTCAGCCTGCTCCTTATAACCTCCATGCAAAGGTGAGATGGGAAGCATATGCCAAAACACACTGACTGAATCAGGGGTGCTGTGATGACTTCAGATTCAAGAGGAGCCATATGAGAAGTGGTGGCATGGTCATGTAACTGAGAATAGTTATAAAAGAATGGCACAGGCTAACATTAATAACATCCAAACCAGCGAGGTGCAGGATGGTTTTGTAGTTGGGAGGATGGATAGTCACAGTAAGAAACATATGATAAGAAAAAGATGAAGGACAGGTGAGTCTGTTAGTTAAGAGGAAAGTGAATTCAGCACCTTCTTGCTTCTTCTAACAAGGAAAACGTGATCAGGTGTTGAACCAGATTAAATTTTACATCGTGAGAGGACTGCAGGGCAAGGAAGGAAATCAGGCAGTTAAAGGTTGTTTTGGTTATGTCAGTGCAGCCTTATCAGATTCACTGTAGGGAACTTGAGGAATGGGCAGTGGAGCTCTTGAGAACACTTGAGGTGGAAAGGATGTCTGAAGGAATAGAGTGCAAACAGCATCTGTTGTCAGAGGATGGATGGAAAGGGAACCTTAAACTGATGACACAGTCACCCTCTTGTAATCTTACTGCATTGTAGGAACACAGAAAATAGCAAAAAGTGATGCCTGCTTTTAATTAAGAATAGGTCAGGCTGAATTGACCCCTTCTCTGGGGTCAGGTGCTGCAGTGGAGGAAGCAAAAGATGCAAACATACCTTGTCTTTGGGCTCTGCCCCAGACTACCTCACGAGCAAGCAAATAAACACAGACTGGATGTAATCACAGAAAGACTGCATTCAGAGAGAGGTGATGCTTGTCAAACCAGGGAGGTGAGATGGGCAGGGCTCCACAGGGAGCAGTTCCTGGCCCAGTTGTCTTTACTGTTTTCCATAATAGCTTTCTCAGTAGCACAGAAAGTGGAATGGAGGAAGCCAAGGGGGATGACAGCATGAACTCTGTGCAGAATGGGATCAGATTCAAAATCGTGCAGATAAGTTGATTGAATCATCTGAAATGAAGGAAGTTAAGACCATGTTGTTTAAGAAAGAGAAACTATAACCTCATAGCAGGGAAAGGTGGTAGAGTTTGATAGGACAGAATGTGAGGAATTGCAAATTAAATAAAAAATACCAATGAAGTGCTGTTCCAGAAAGGTTCGGACCTCATTCTGAGTTATACCGAGGTAGGCTTTGTATTTAAGAAGGGAGCAATTATCCTTCTGTTCTCTGCATCAGTGCTGCCTCAGTGGGAGCCCGGAGCCCAATTTGAGCAATTGAAGAAAGATATGAATCAACTGGAGAAAATCCAGGAGGAAACATCAGGAATAAAACAGAGTGGCTACAAAAAAATGGTGTTTGGTTTGCTTTGCTTTGCTTCTTTAAAAATAATAATAAGAAGAAGAAAATGAAGAAGAGCAGTTTCCAGGGACCAGTTAGGGAGTGAAGCTCCTCCACCTTTCTGTTATTCTCAGAAATAAATGCTTACATGTTCTTAGTGTGCAGCTTTTACTGCTTACCTGATGAATCCATGATCTGACCTGACTCTTACCCAGTCAGCCTGCCATTGGCTCAGTAGACCCAAAAGGAACTCTTGCAGTGAGTGGCCAACAGTTCCTTCAATTGCTGTGCTCCCCTGTCTGTGAAAGGTAGCAGCCTGTGTGCATTGAGGCAGATAGAACTGCTTGGATGTTTTCTTGATTGTCTTTTCAATGGCATATAATGTAGTTCCTTCTTGGAGCAGCAGAAGCCACAAAACATTCTTACTGTACCTCTGGTCTCCTCTGTGCCTTGCAATCAAAATATATCAGAGGAGCAATGTCAGGGCTTACTGCCTGCCTTCTGTGCGAGGGGCAGTTATCCCATTTCTTGATTACAGGGAAGTGAGCGCTGTGCTGTGTGCAGGGCATGACTAATGCTGCTTCCTTTCAGCCATAAAAACCGGCACTGAGCACTAGAAGGGGGCTCTTATTCAAACTAGGGTACATTAACATTTCTCCATATGTATTTGGAGACGTTTTCCTCTGCTTTTGAACGACGGAGGCAGTGAAGTCACCCTCTGCAGCACCATATGTTTGTGGAAGCGTTGCTGCAGTGAATTATTTTATAGAAGAATCAGCAGATGCTCTTGCAGGAATTTTTTTCCAGCTCTTTGTGTGCCTGCTGCATGGAGGATATTTGGGCAGTCGCAGCATTTCATAAGCACGAGCACATTTGCCATTTTGTGCTAAGGAGAGGATTGTGCCACTGGGATCCAGGAGCTTTACGAGGCCATACGTGAGCACAAAGCCCAAATAATGTATGTTAATAGGAGCAGTGGTGCCAGAAATCGTGAGTGGAGATGCTATCTGCTCTTGATTTTGGCTGCAAGCAGCTCGTGCCTGTTTGGCCAACACCACGCAAGCATGTAGAGTCAAGCAATTTCTGTCACGATGATTAGCGTAGAGGCTTAATTAAGCTGTGAAATCTTGGCTTTTCTGTTCCAAATCCAAAAATAGCTGGGTAAAAGATAGGGAGAGATTAATCCCAATGTCAGTCTCTTTGGAGCTCTTTAGAAAAGATTAGAAAGTTGTACCACTTAGCAGCTGGAGAGCGTTAATAGCGAGGCAGAGTTTTCTGTTCTAAGCCGCTGTGGATCTCATTGGCTATAAATATTAATAAAGCTTTTCTCAGGCTTACTGCAAGTACCTCGCAGCTCCTTTTCCTAGCTAACATCTGCTGCTGCCTTCACAGATGCAGAGGGGCTTCTGAGAATTAAAGAGGAGAACCAGAAGCATTATCGCAGGGCTCAGCGGCATCAGGAGAAGAAGGAGAAGATCCAGAGGCACAACCGCAAACTGGGGGACTTGGTGGAGAAAAAAACCTACGACTTGAAAACCCAGCACGAACACCTGGCAAAGCTGCGCCGGACGCACATCCTGGAGCTAACGTCAGTCATATTTCCCATTGAAGAAGTAAAGACAAGCGTGAGGTAAGCAAGGCTCGTCCTTTCGGCCTTGTTTTTCCTACCTTTGGACACCCAGGTGTGAGCTGTGTGAGTCTGAGCTCAACGCCGCGGCTCCCTGAGCATCTGTGGGGAGGGAGGAGGTGCTTCCCAAAGGAGTTGGACCTGAAGACCAGAGTGTAAGAATCTGAGAGGTCTGAGCTGTGTGTCCACTCTTAAAATAGATGATAAAAAAGGCAGAACGGAGTAGTGTGGCGATGGAGGAGCATAGCAGGGCTGTTTCTACAGGTGTTCTGCTCTCTGAAGTCTGGTTGCATGCCTGCCAAGCACACTGCTGACTGTATTTTTTTTAAACTAACTTTAAAATGCTCTGTTCTTCCTTGGGTGCTGCAGGGATCCTGCAGATGTGTCTTCTGAGAGTGACAATGCTATGACCTCCAGCACTGTGAGCAAGCTTGCAGAAGCCAGGAGAACCACGTATCTCTCTGGGAGATGGGTGTGTGATGACCACAATGGGGACACCAGCATTAGCATCACGGGGCCTTGGATAACCCTTCCTAATAACGGAGACTACTCAGCATATTACAACTGGGTTGAGGAGAAGAAGACTACACAAGGGCCAGGTAAGGAGAGAGGTCTGATGAGGCGTCTGGGATGCTCCATAAGCCATAGAAGTTGCAGCTTTGAATGCCAGCAGAAAGCACTGGGGATCAGTAGCCCGGCCCTTTGGTTCTTTCCTGGGCAAACCTGAGTCACAAGTAAAGAAACACCAGTATAGGGAGTAGTCCACTGCCAGCCTCCTTTGCAGGAAATGCTCATTGGGACACGGTGCAAAGTAATAGAGAGATAAAGTTAATTATTCACAGTTTTGACATGGTTTGCATGCTTATCGATTTAACAGGAATTCCAAGGATTACTGTTTTGTACCAATTTCTGACAGATCTCACTGTAAATGATTGCTGCATTCAGGCAGCTCTCAGTACTGACAAATGACATTTCCAGAGGAGACTTCAGAAATGCTTTAACACACCCACTGAGGCTTCATTTAAAATGAGACTTTCATGCTGTTTTTATTCCTTTTAGATATGGAGCACAATAACCCTGCTCATACCATCAGTGCTGCACTGTGCTATGCAACCCAGCTCGTTAACACTTTGTCTCTCATACTTGATGTAAATCTTCCCAAGAAGCTCTGCAACAGGCAAGTAAATGCAAGCCTCTGAGAAGATGAATCAGTTACCAGTGCTGAATAACCTTAATTCAGTTTGGTTTTGTGAATGAAGTCATTGCTTGGAACGGCCTTTATGGTAATGGCTGATGGCTCACAGATTTTTTTGTGCCATTTAATTTCATGGGGAGGTCCAGTAGGAATTTAGACTGCAGTTAATCCTCCCTCCCTCCTTTTCTACCTTCTGAGAGCACAGACCAGCCATTCAGAAGGACAACCTTCTAACCACCTCAGTCAGCATCCTCATATTGGAGTGAAATACGACAGTGTGTGAATAGCACTTTTCATTTGATCAGACCCCACTGTGCTTTACAAAATACCAGCTCAATTCAGCAGCTCTTAGTCATCCTGAACAGCTCCACTGCTGTAAGAGATGTAAAATGGGACCTTGTGATATGGTATGACAGCAGTGTTATTCTCTCTGGATTAAAACACTGGTGGGGAACGTAGCTGGCTGCCAGGTATCTGGGAGTGTGTAAACCCAGCTGTGATGAAAGGCACCATTGGGTTTTTAGTGCCTACACAGAGCAGATGGGACCTGTACAAAAGTAATTCAGAGGAAGCTGTGAGCTTGGTTTGTCTTCCAGGGGTTTCAACTGTACTGCTGAGATTCTTCTAGTGTTTAAAAAACCACAGAATTAGAATCATAGAATCATTAAGGTTGGAAAAATACTAAGGTCATCTGGTCCAACTGTCAGCCCATCACCACCGTGCCCAGTGGAGCAGTGATTGCCAAAGTGAGGACACAGTGGTTGGGTAGGATCCCTGCAGGTTTTCTTGTGCTATTATTTGGTTGTTCAGTCTCCACAGGACAAAAAGGTTGGGAGCAGGGAAATGAGGCAAGATTTAAAAGGAGAACCAAAACAATTTGGCTGTGTTGAAACCTTGAGTTTGCATATGGTTCACATCAGCTGTCCTGGTGAAACCACTGAGGCTCGGGCAAGCCTTGTTTGCTGATAAAATGCTAACAGAGAGAATGCTGATGGCTGTAGTAGGTGTCACAGCATTTTTTGTGTGCATGTGTGTGTATGTGGTCCTTCAACAGCGAGTTCTGCGGGGAGAATCTCAGCAGGCACAGGTTCACGCGAGCAGTGAAGAAGCTGAATGCTAACATCCTTCACCTCTGCTTCTCTCAGGTAAGGGCAATGCACACATGGATCCTTTGAATAGCTTTTAACTTCCCAGCTGTAGGTTTCCTCCAGTAACTGGTTGTCTTTTTCTCCCCTTCTCCATGGCAGCATGTCAATTTAGATCTGCTGCACCCACTGCACACGCTCAGGAACCTCATGTACCTGGTCAGCCCAGACACTGAGAACTTGGGCAGGTAAGAAAAGCAGCACGTCAACACACCTGTGCCTGAATCCCCTTGGCAGTTATTATGCATTTGCACTGTGGCTCATGAGGGAAGTTGTTCTTCTTTTCTGCTGCACCTTTGCATAAATCCTCAGCACATCAGAAGTTCGGGTGGCCACGTGGGGAGGACAGAGGGAGGGGATTCTGAGCAGGGCATTTCAGACACATCTGTGTGGTGTGGCTGTGTGTGGCAGGGCTCAGCTGGGGGCTTCATGACTGACTGTATGGACTGGTGTCTCTTGTGCTCCAAAGCAGGAACTGCTTCCCCCAGAGCACAGCAGCACATCCCATCAATCTCAATGTGCTCTGAGCATGACCCTGCCCACATCCTGCAAACGTGTATAAGAGCAGCCAGCAGTATCAGCCTTAAAGTAAATACCAAGCAAAGCTTTCCCAAAATAATTCCAATCAATGAGCACCCTAGACCAAAGTCCACACTCAAATAATATTCATTTATGTGTACATTAACAATTTTTCTGTTAACTTAGTATGTGATTAGAAGAACATAAGTTCCTATAGGCTGCACACAGCAGTTTTATTATTATTCGTTATTTATTTTCTTCAGTTTAAGAAAGTTAATACTCATTTCCTCTTGGGATAATCCAGTCACTTGAGGCTGAGGCAGTCTGCAAATGTCTGTGAATTGTACTCTTTTACTCACCCTCAAATGCACCAATGCTTTGACATCCCCTTTTCTGCTCTGTTCTGGTGTACAGCTCTAGTCTGACTTAAGCCTGCAGTGTCACTGTGTCTTCAGATTGATGTTCTTTGGGTATACCCCTACTTAGTCAGCCCAAACATACAGGGAGCCAACTTAGCTCACTGTGGAAAAACTGATGTGCTTGTCTGCAAACAGGGAGGGCAAGAAACACCCAGAAAGTGAAGAGCTGTGTCCTGGGAAGGATGCTGAAAGGGATGTGAGAGCCACAGTGGGCAGAGAGCTAAACCTGATGGGTGCCCGTGATGGGAAGTAGAAAGGCAGAGCAGAGAGATGGGTCTCATTTCTCTGTGCAACTCACAGGAAATAGAGGCTATGCATGGCTTTGTGGTCCTGCAGAGACCACAAGCACCACTGAAAGCAAAGAGTCGGGGCTGGGTTGAAATGAGGTGCATGCTTTTAACACAGAGATTTAACTTCCAGCAAGAACGGAGTGGAGGAGTTCTTTATTTCCTTGTGTCTTCTTGTCAAGGCGGGATGAGTTCTGGAATGGATGTGTTCATCAGGCAGGATTCAATGGGGGATGTGGAATGCAGTGGCCTTTGTTAGAGAGGAGGTCACAGCAGATGATCTCATGGTCCCTCCTGGCCTTAAACCCGATGACTCCCTTCTTGTGTTGCCTTGTTAAGCAAAATGCTGTGCCAGAGGGCAGTGCTCCCATTCCTTTCTGTATGATGAAAGAATTTACCTCCAGTTTCTTGGCTGTCTGCAAGGTCTGCAGCAACTAGCTGTCGTCATTTTCCTTCAGACTCCTAGGCCTCTAGTTGCCTGATGGCCACCTTTATAAGCTAATATTTTCACATATGTATAATTTTACCAAGCTTTAATTGTTCAGGTTAACATTTCCTGTGCTAAACGGCTGCTTCAGGCTGCTTCTCCATGTAAGGTAGGAGAACCACCATTAACTGTGCTAAATTCTTGCTCCTGTCTCACTGAGAACCTGAAAGACCTTTGTGCTTTGGAATTAGATTTGTTTAACAGAGACTCTGCTTGTGGGGAACCAGCTTTCTCCTGCCTTTGTGAGCACCTCACTTCGTCTGACAGTGTCTCAAAGGCCTCTGAAACTCTGCAGGTGCTCTGGATTATCATAGAAATCCTTTGAGTTGCAAGGGACCCTTCAAGGCCATCTGGTCCAACCCCCCTGCAATGCACAGGGACACCCACAGCTCCATCAGGTGCTCAGAGCCCATCCAGCCTCACCTTGGGTGCCTGCAGGGATGGGGCACCAGCACCTCTATGGGCAACCTGTGCCAGTGCCTCACTACCTTTATTGTAAAAACGTTTTTCCTTATATCTCATCTAAATCTCCCTTTAGTTTGAAACCATTTTCCCTCATCCTATCACAATAGACTCCGCTAGAGAGTCTGTCCTCTTCTTTCTTATAGCCTCCCTTTAGATTTTGACTCGCCACACTCTGGTGCAAGGCTGTGGGACTGGGCAGAGTGCAGTTGCTTCTATTACCAGGCAGTGGCAGCAGGGAACTCAGAGTCGCTCCCAGCAGAGCTGGGTTTGGCCGGGACATCAGGAGATCTTATCTGAAGTCCCACTCAGAGCAGAATGAACTACAACCAGTTACTGAGGACCAGCTTTGAGTATACTGAGGGGGGCTTTGAGTATCTCCAGTGATGGAGACTCCACAACCTGTCTGGGTGAACAGTTTTATCACTCTCACGTGAAAAAGAACTGCAGCTCTTGCTTGAGGTGAAGTGCTGCTATGGACAGTCTCTGTTAGGGAGTTGTGCCAACCATCTCCACAAGCTGTAAAGTGCAGCCTCCCCTGCAGCCTCCCCTGCAGCCTCCCCTGCAGCCTCCCCTGCAGCCTCCCCTGCAGCCTCCCCTGCAGCCTCCCCTGCAGCCTCCCCTGCAGCCTCCCCTGCAGCCTCCCCTGCAGCCTTCCCTGCAGCCTTCCCTGCAGCCTTCCCTGCAGCCTTCCCTGCAGCCTTCCCTGCAGCCTTCCCTGCAGCCTTCCCTGCAGCCTTCCCTGCAGCCTTCCCTGCAGCCTTCCCTGCAGCCTTCCCTGCAGCCTTCCCTGCAGCCTTCCCTGCAGCCTTCCCTGCAGCCTTCCCTGCAGCCTTCCCTGCAGCCTTCCCTGCAGCCTTCCCTGCAGCCTTCCCTGCAGCCTTCCCTGCAGCCTTCCCTGCAGCCTTCCCTGCAGCCTTCCCTGCAGCCTTCCCTGCAGCCTTCCCTGCAGCCTTCCCTGCAGCCTTCCCTGCAGCCTTCCCTGCAGCCTTCCCTGCAGCCTTCCCTGCAGCCTTCCCTGCAGCCTTCCCTGCAGCCTTCCCTGCAGCCTTCCCTGCAGCCTTCTTGGCCTGGACAAAGCTAGCATTAAAAATCAAAGCTGTTCCACATCAAGCTGAGATTTCCACCATTGGAGCTGTGAGTTACTATCAGTAGCTGTGTGTGTTTCACTGTGCACTGCCAAAGCCAAACAGCTCCTCTGCCGTTCCTGCTCATCGCTTCCTTGGCCAACTGTTTTACCGTTGTCACAATGCGGTTGTAGCCAGGGAGCTTCTCTGTGCCAGCTGATAAAGGCAGAGGTTTTCTAATGTCTGTTCCATGTGCAATGACAGAGCAGGCTGCTTAGGCAGGCCTAGGACAGCCCCTCTTCTGCGCTGTACTGGAAGCACTGACAGCGCTGTGTCCGTGTCCACAGGTCTGGCCCTTTTGAAATCAGTGCTGACCTGGAAGACTCCATGGAGTTTGTGGATCCCAGTGCCACCGGTGAGACAGATGAGAGCGGAGATGAACACGTCAGCGACGAAGAGACGGATCTGGGGACAGACTGGGAGAATCTGCCGAGCCCCAGGTTCTGTGACATCCCTTCCCAGCAGGTGGAGATGCTGCAGAGCCAGAGCACGCAGGTGTCACAGCCCATCGCCAGCAGCAGTGCTGGCGGGATGATCTCCTCTGCTGCTGCCTCAGTGACCTCGTGGTTTAAGGCGTACACCGGGCATCGCTAACGAGCACGGGAAAAGGATCACAGGATTTTGGAAGGAATCCCTCCCCAGCAATGCTGTAGTAAACCTTACATATTCAGTTAAGTAGTGCCTGGAACAAAGAAAAGGTCCGACTTCGATTTTGTAAACCAGAAGAACCTTTTTATTGACCCAAGATGACTGTGATGGTACCGTTTTGTACATTAGCTAGCTACGTAATTCTGACAGATTCTGTGCTGGCACTTTGTGTCTTGGTTCTGTCTGCATTGTTGGATATCAGAGGAGGACCCAGCGGCCTCCAGCTCTGTCTCCTAAAGAAGAAACAGATTCTGTAGTGTTTGGATCCAAACGAGTACAGAGGGAAGGCTGCTCAGTATTCAGTCTGGACAGTGGTGCGAATGCAATTCACGCGTTCTTAACTCCTCACAGGGTTTATGTTTGTTTTAAATCTGTCTTGCATAATGCAAAAATGCACATTTCTAAATTTTCTTTTCTCATTCAGGACATGACAATGATGCATTTTTAACATGTTTTCTAATCTCTGTTGCCATATTTTTTTAATATGGAGAATCAGCATGGACAAGAATCCACACAGCAGGTTGCTCATGTTTCAGGTTTTGGTGTGGATCTTGGCCCAGTTTTGCTGTAGGAAATTGGCTTGCTCCACCAGTAGGCAATCTACACGTACCATGTTGTGCTCTCCAGGCACGATGCTCTTTACTCTTGATACCACACACCAAAGAAACACTGGATGTTCTTAGCTAGACCCACATCTGACACTGTTGTTGCAATAAGACTCATCGGTTACACCGTGTTGCCATTTTTAATATTAGAGAAGCCTCATTTCAAGCTAGCTTCATGAAGTCCCATGTTCTACGTGCCACGTGCGTTTTAAACCCTGTTCCACTCTGTGTTGCTGGTGGGTTTTTCTTTCTGTTCTTGTTTGCTGATTGCCAAGGAGCTGATTTCATCTCGCTGCAGCGCTGCTCCCAGAACTGCGGGAGCTGCGATGCTGACAGGGGTTTGCTAACAAGTGCTCCTCCACTTCCTCTGCCTCTCTTAAGGATGGTTTTCCATTGTATGGTTTGCATTTCATGCAGCTGGGATGTTGTACATCTTCGTGGGCATTTGTGTGAAATCATCCTCCCATCCCTCTCAGATGGAAGATTGCAGTCTTCTCTGTTGAAGCAGCTGGGGATGCAAGTGAGGCACACAGAGGTGAGGCACAGAGAGGCAGCATCCTTGTGCACAGCAGCAAAGCAGCACCAGCCCTGCTGAGCTCTGCGCCCAGCAGTACAGCCCAGCTCTGTCCTGCACAGCAGCTCCTGGTCTTTGGGATGGGAATCGATTTGGGGGTTCTTTGGACCGAAGACCCTTAACTCTGCACTAACAGTACGCTGTTCTGTGAAGACACCCTTAGTCCTAAACCCAAGTTAGGTTCATTCTGGGAAGTTAAGTTAAACAAACAGCACAGACCCCCATGACAACTGCAGTCTTGGCCCTACTGACTACTTTCCCCTTAGAAGCTGTTGGTGTCTGAGCAGCCAGCACCCAGCAGTGCCCTATGCTGGGCTTTTAGCATCACACAGCCCATCTTGCTTCCCTATATACATATTTTACTACACCTTTCAATCACTCTCATTGCTGCCTTTGCATTACTTAGAGCCCTAATGGCCAGGACATGATTCTGTTTGGATGCTGCCATTTATGGATTCTGAGGGGGGGGGGAAAAGCCACCACCACAACACCTTCTGAAGCCATATCCCTATTTTGACCATGGTGTTTTCCAAATAATTTATTTCCCACCACATCATAGAGTGCACAGTGGCACTGTGAAGGCATGAATGCATGGAGACCGGTCCTTTCAAGGAACAATTGTGTAACAGGATAGAGTGTTGGTTTTAAAGTGTTTTGCACACGTGTAGCTCAGGGAGAGTTACATGTGTCCTAACCTCCAGTGCAATCAGTGGGATTGGTTTTCCAGGTTGTTTGGGGGTGAGGGAAGGAAGCACTGTCTGCTCATTGGAGGTTTCTGTAGGCAGCCAGCTGAGTTTGCAGAACAGTTGGTGTGGGGTGAAGACAGCAGTTCTGGCTCAGGCTGATCCCTGCAGCTGGATTTGGCCATTGTGACTTCCCAATGAGATGGAACTAAATACAATTATTATTATTATTATTATTTTTCTTTTCTAAGTTTTATTGTATTATTGCAATAAATCTTTAACAGTAATTTTTTTTTTTTAAGTGGTAGAATTGTCACTTCTTCATGGTTTGAAATGCTCTGGGGGGGTACATGACAATTTCCAGCCTTCGAAGCATCACAGGCACCAGCCCTGCTACAGTGCAATTGGGAAGGAGCAAAACATGCAGCAGCAAGGTAAAAGAAAGAATACTTTTGCTTCAAACAATGGCATCTCCATTGAGGCACACCCCTCTCTATGCAGGGGATTCAGCAGTTTAAAAGCAAGCTTGGAGCTTGTTATTCTCATTTTTCTCCATCCCCCCCAGAGGCCTCAGTCACTGAAGGTGACCAGAATCTCACAGCTTGTTCTAAGCAAAATGACCTCACTGCTTCCTTATCTAGGTACAAAATATTTTCCTCTGCTGCTTCTACTTCAGCCCAGCAGTGACTTTCCTCACCACCATCAGCGCCACGCATTTATCTCCACTTTTCCAGAGTCCTGGGCAGGGGGCAGGAAAGCTCTTTCTTCTCCCTCTTCCTTAACTGAAATTCAGGTGTGGCCTTTGATCCCATCAGTTTTGGCATGATTTCAACCACAGGGCAGTCCTGCTCATCCCGGCCCTGCACCCCATTATGAACCCAAGTCCCAGGGGATGCCAATTCTCCTCCATGCAGCTTTCTGCTCTCCTTGCTCCTGGCTGGCACTGCAGAGGGCAGAGCAGCACCCAGGTGTAGCTACAGCAAGAAGAGCAGCAGCATCCCTTACAAAGCTGAGCGCAGGCTGCCAGGGCTCTGCCTTTTCTTGCACAATAACGCACCATAAACAGCAAACCAAAGCCCACTCCTGTCTGCAGAGCAGAACAGCCACTGCTGGGGGTTCTGCCCCACATTTCAGCCCTCCCTGGGCACAGGGACAGAATGCAGGAGATGAAAGCAAACGCTCCAAGAGACACCATGAAGAGTTCAAGGAATCACCACCATTCAGTTGTGCTTCTGGCAGCCCTCAGAGCGCTGACACACAGCAGAAAGCAGCAGGCAGGGGCTGGAGCACAGCTCTACCAGGAAGGGTTTTTGCTTCATAGGATCAGGCTGCAAGTCTGGGCTCCAGCACAACACCAAGTGCTCACCTCCTGTTTCACAGTATTTTCACAAGACCAAGGCAGCTAAGGCAGATCTAGAATGCACATTTTATTTAAGTAAAAAAAAAAAAAACCCAAAAAACCAACCAGACAACATGGATAAGGTAGGCAAGAACTTCTTTTATATTCTGACTATACAATAATATTCCTCTCTTTTTTTCCTCCGCTGCCACCACTACTGTCATGTTTCTGTTCTAGTCTAGTTTTAAGGTTGTCCAGTTAAGTTGTTTGAAGATTCTTTAACCAGGTTGGCCTTTACCTATTTAGAGTTTCTTCTCAGAAACATTCATATATTATACAGGATATACAGATTTTGAAACAAGACACTTAAAAACACACACACCTATAGCCGCAACACTATCATAGCTGCATTGTAGTGATTACGTTGTTCAGCCAGCTGTAGACTCTGTATGTACAATTAGTTTTTATAGTGTTATTTACATAGATGGACTAAAAGCTTTCTTTATTCTAAAAGGTAAAGGCTCTTGTGTTGAAGTATGTGCAGTTTCATAGCCCTGTGAAAAACACGACAATTATATACACTGTAAACAGCACAAGGCATGAGAATCTCCTCCTACCCCAAACCATCTCACAGGAAAGTGTATGTGCACTAATATTCCTCTTCTCCTTCGGCTCCCGCTCCTCTGGTCTTCTTATGGAGAGCACGGTTAAAGCTGTGGCAGGCAGGAACCCAATGATTGTCATGGAGACCCAACTTACAGCCCGGGATGCCCTTCTGGGACCTGTGACAGCACATCCAGTAGCCAGGCCCGTAGGGTAAAGCTTGGCAGTAAGGTTTGGGGTGCCAGCGGCACAGCGACACGTCCCCCTTCACGTACTTCTTCTTGCACTGCTTGCAGGGGTCTTCTCGGTAGCGGGGGTCGCGGACCCAACGTGAGTCTGCTGGCCTGATGTTGTAGTACTCGATGATGAACTTGAAGTAGTAGCAAGTACATTTTAGGGCCACCAGGCTCCTCGTAGGGAGCAAGCCGAAGATCTTCACTATGATGTGGTGAGGCAGGAAAGCCATATACTGCTGAGGTTCCAGAAGCTGCTGGATTTTAAACCTGGTCTCCAAAAAGTCATGCGAGACCTGCCGTTTCAAGCAGGAAGCATCGAGTACTTGCAAAGCACCTTCTGGAGGGGGAACAGAAAGGGCTGATGGCTCAGGAGAGACGCTGGTCCCGACACACGATTTGTCAGATTCCACAGCCTCCTCATCCTCGTTCTGCACTCCTTCTCCTGGCTTCCCTTGGGTACATTCCTGCAGCGGCTGTGGTGCAGGAGCGGCATTCTGTTCAGCCTGGAGAAAAAACAACCTCCCTGGGAGGGGGTCTTCACTCAAACTGGAGGGAGGGAGCTTCTCTTTCCTATCACTCTTGGCGACCGATATACTGATGCACAAGGGCTCCTTCCTAGCAGGATGCAGGCTCTGCTTCGAGAGGATCACAGCTTCTTTCGACGTACAATCAACACTCGTGCTCTTGCTCGGCAAGGAATCCGCCAGCACCCCAGCCACAGCCGGACACAGGGCTGGCAGAGCCCTGGGAGGCTCAACCCGCCTTTCAGCATCGCTCCTTCCAGCCGCAATGGCCAACACAGCATGAGCAAGTCCCGAACCCGCATTCCCCTCCAACCCAGGAGGGAACGGCTGCGGAGCAGAGGCAGCGCCATCCCACAGCCCAGCATCCCCACACCTGGCTCCGCAGCCAGCCCCCGCCGCCCCCAGCTCTTCACCCACACTGCCTACAGAGGCCCTGCCAGGCTCAGCAGCGGGCTGCGTGCTGCTGGCCAGGAGCACCCGCCCCACGTTCCTGCGGAAGCTGTTGTTGCGCGACAGGCTGCCGCCGTCCCGCTCGCTCTGCCGCCGCAGGCACTCCGACTCCAGCTTGGCCACCATGTCCAGGACGCGCACCGGCTCGCTCTGCTGCTGCTCGCTGCCACCACAGCTTCCCCTCTCATGTACCTCACACGGCCCGGCGGCAGAGAAAGGCTCAGAGCTGGGAAGAGCACCTTTAGACACAGCGCTCAGCCTCGCCGTGGAGGCAGACGTGCAAGTTTTAGCACAGTCTACCAGTAAAGCACTTGCTCGCTGCTCCAGAAACGCAACCATCTCTATCACAGAGAGGGACCTGCCCGGGAACACCCCCTCACCACTGTCATTCACACAATGCACCGAGCAGTGCTCGATGCCGCACGCGAAAGGCTCCGGCTGGGAGCACCTGGCATTCGCCTCTCTCATCCTTTCCAACTGGAGCTTGGCTTTTTTCAGATCTACCGTTTTTTTCCGGCGTTTCACCGTTCTCCCATCGATATCCCACGTGCTTTTGAGCTTCATGGAGCCCAGCCGGTTGTTGCTGCTGCACTGCTGGGCCGCGAAGAAAGCGATCTTCTCCTTCGTGTTGCCGGGCTTCACCACGGCCCACACATCCAGAGGCCCTTCCCCTTCTTCTCCCTGATGGATCGTTGCCGACAGGACGTTTTTCTTCTCCCTGGCGCTCAGACCATCTGCCGGACCTTTCCCGTTCATATTGCACATAGTATTTGGATAAATAATTCCCAGAAGCTTTCGAGATGGACTCACAAGGGGGGGTTTGGGGAAAACGCTCAGTTTGGTGCAGTTGGTGGCGTATTTGTCTTCTCGGGGTGACCTCTGATGGGTCATAGGTGGGCCTCTGAGGGAGTCCTGGCTTATTTCTGATCGCTCTTTCCTCTGTAACTTGAGATATGGCTTTAAGTGCATACCAGAAACCCTAGAAAAACAGAAAGGGAAGAAATTATAGTTGCAAAATATGCCTGCCTGGAACAAGAGAAAGTGGCTCAGGGTAGGCACCAGTGTGCCTCCTACCCTTCATCAAGCAGCCCACACCTCAAAAGGAACCACATGAAAAAGGAAAAGCAGCAGCCAGGCAGCTACAGTCGGCCCTCGGAGAACGACTCACATCTTGCAATGATTGAAATCTTAAGGACAGCAGAGATCTTCCCAATAGAGTAATTTGTGTCCAGGGAGTCCCGAGGTGAAATCCTAATGCTTAAGTTATGTCCATGGTGCAAATGCAGTGGCTTATTCTAGAGTCCAAGCAATCCTTCCATCCGTTCAGCCCCGACCCTGCTGTAAGGCACTCAGGGGTCACAGCGCTTACCTTGACCTTACCTACCAGCTACAAGGACTCTTTTCAGAAGATAATTAAAGCTAAGAGGGGAAATCAGCAAGTGTAAGTACACTGATCAGACATCCCAGCAGACTGCCAGTCTCATAACACCACCTGAAATGATCATAGAACCACAGAACGGTTTGGGTTGGAAGGGAGCTTTAAGACCATCCAGTTCCAACCCCCTGCTATAGCAGGGACACCTCCCTCTACAGCAGGCTGCTCACAGCCCCATCCAGCCTGGCCCTGAATGCCTCCAAGGAGCAGCACCCATAGCCACACTGAGCAATCAGTGCATCACCAGTTCCAGTGCATCAGCACCCTCACAATAAAGAATTTATTCCTAATATCTAGCCTAAATCTACCCAACGATGCCTATTATCCTTGAGTATATCGACACTGGCAGATTTGGCACGCTCCCCCTTGTGCTGCACATCAGATGCCAAACCAAAAAGTGACAGAAGCACCAACTCTGGCTGGACAAAACCACATCCAAGCAAGCCTTTTTATGGTTAAGATCTAAGAGCTGTGAAGGAGACACTACTTGGACACTGCTGCCCTGACAGCAGCACTACTCAGGCAATGGCCCTACGCCCCTGGCCCCACTCGATTCATCCTTTCTGTTGCACCTCCACCATAATCTCAAACACAAAGCTCAAAAACACAGAAGCCCAGGGCACTGCCACATGGGATTCCATCATCAGGTGACTTCAGGCTCTTCCTCCAGGGTGAACAGATAAGCACATTGCTGAACTAACTACAGATTGCGTTTCCATGGCAATCTCTGAATTGTTACATTAAATGCAGAACTTTTTGAAATGAAGATCCTCCCTGACTGTTAGTTTAAAACCAGCACACTCAACGCCATCACCAGCTGGTGCAGACACCAATTTCCCCTTGCAGCCACCACCAATTTCTGGTATTGCATTTCTAGTCCTAAAAACAACTTTGAACTCAAAGTTCCCACACAGCCCCATGCGTCAGCCAATGCAGTCCCTCAATAACTGCTGAATAGCAGAATCACAAGTTGGAAAAGTCCCCCAAGATCCCCAACACAACCTCACCCCACCATGCCCACGTCCCTCATGCTGCAGCTCCATGGCTCTGAACACTCCTAGGGACGGTGACCCCAGCACTCCATGGGCAGCTGTGCCACTGCAGCACTGCTCCTCCTGAGAGGAAACAGTCCCTAATATCCAACCTGAGCCTCCCCTAGTGCAACTTGAGGTCATTCCCTATCACTAGGAACCCAGGAAAAGAGCATAACGTGCTCAGCAACGAGCATCTCTTCCCTTTCAGTTTTACAGGCAGAACATGACGTCACCCTTGCAACCAGTGCTAATGTCACCTTCCCTTCAGCAACACACTGTGGGGATAAGAGAGCTCCCACTTCTGCACACACACGCACCCAGTTGCTGGGTTAATTCTCTCCCCATGCCTTCTGTGCTAATTCCAGCTCTTGCTGGAATTGGGTCACCTCCCAGTTCACTTTCCTCTGCAGAATGCAACTGAGCTATTTTGTTTCCCTTCTCAGTTGGATGCTAACAACTAAAATAACCTCATAAAAATAGAACTTCGGGGTGATGAAATAGAAGAGAGGATAGGAAATCAAGGCTGCTGCAAGTTTGCTCGAGCCTACTTTTCCACAATTCATAGCTGCTCAGTCAGGCCACCAACACACCTGGGTCAGTGTCCAGGCCAGAATCAAGGTGCAGGTGAAAGGCAGCAGAGAAGCATGCCTGCAATCTTCCCTTCCCCACTCAGAAGGGCATTTTGGAGGTGCTTTCAGGAGAAAAGCTGTGGTAGCTGCACACAGCAGTACCCTGGGGGAAGAAAAGGTGAAGGCAGTGCAACACACAGCTTTCCACCTTGAAATCCCAGGAGCTGGGAACGAAAGATCAGATTTCCTTGCTGAGTTTTCACGCCAGGGTGCTTGAAAGATGAGCTGAATTATGTGCTAAAAAGGCTTTCTTCAAACCATTTTCAGGAATCCAGCAGGACAAATCACTTCAACACCCTTCATTAAGGGAAAACTGTAAATGAAGGTGAGCTCAGGTATTACATGAATGAGAACAGGACTGAACTGGTTACCCAGCGGGCTCGGAGGACACGTTTAGCCAGCAAAGTTGGTTCAGCTGCTCACAGCTATTTCAGGTCTACGGAGAAAGACAAAGGATAAAGTTATGCCTCACCTACTATGGATTTCTCATTTAAGGTTATATTTCCTCCTGTGTTTCAGTTGGTCTCCAGCTAGGCCAACAATACCATTTAAGGTTGAAAAGTTACAATTTGCATAACAAAATTATGCCTTAGTCAGAAGTTTTACTGCCAGAATAATTGCCTCATTTGAATTCAGCATTCAGCTCATTGCACTGTTTTAATGGATCCAGATTTAAAGAAAACCTTCCTTTAATAGTTTCAGACAGCTACAAAACTCCATCTGAATGGCACTGCCACTTCCCTTCAAGTTTTCAGGCCATGAGGAAGAGCTTTTAGTAGCAGATCTTACCTGAAAGCGTCGCTAAGAGAGAAGCAAATCCTCACCCCCACCACTTACACACTTTGCCATGAACATTCAAAATTCATCCTTCTTAAACACGAAGAACATCTTCCCCATGCATCAGCAGCACGTTTCATTCCTAGCTCCAGGAATCAGAGCAAGGATTTCCAGCAGAAAATGCTCTGAACGCAAACCAGAGCCCAATCCTTTCCCCCCAGTGCCCACCCTATTTCTGCACCACTGCAGTGCTGGCAAGCAGAGAACTGTGGCTGCTGCAGGTGAAGTTTTTAAGTTACAAGTTTTTTAATAAACACCAAAAATAATTGTTAAAAGGAGAAGTCACTGACAATTCCCTATCATACTTGAGAATAATTCTGTTTCTTTTCCCCTAGTCTGTAAGCCATCAAGCTTTCTCATTCTATCTTTAGAGACAGTGACTCTTCAGAACTTCATGGCATAAACATAAGAGATCCTCAATCCCACATGTGTGGTTTTGAAATGCTGATAAGAGAATTCTGCCAAGAGCCATCAGCGCTGAAACAACTGGCAGTGCTGCCTTCACACTGTTATTCCATCCTTAAGCCAATGAAGTGAGAGGACCAGGTTGTTTTTTGTTTTAATTTCTAATCAGCCATGTCTCAGGCACATAAAAACAGGATACTTACAGTTCTGGAATGACACTGCTGTTTTTACAAGTTTCAGTACAGCTCCTTGTCACTACAGTTGGCTCCTATGCTGGACTGGTGCATAAATGCAAGCCTTCATACATGCACACACCTCCCCTCTCTGTGTGGAAGGGAAGATCCATTAGCTACTGCACCAAGCCAACCAGAATCTTTCTGCATTTATACATCATCTACATCACAACGGCCTAAAAACCAAAGTATTTCCTTGAATAGAAACTGGAGGAAAAAAAAATAATCAATACAAGAGGCTCCACTTTCACAACTCACAGAATTGCAGGGGTTGGGAGGGACCTCCAAAGACCAAGTCCAACCCCCCCACTACATCAGCACCCCACCATAGGTCACACAGCTCAGTGTCCAGCCCTTGGCTACCTGCACAAAAGGAGACTCCACCAGCTCTCTGGGCAGCACTGCACCACTCTCACCATAAAGAAGTTCTAGATGATTTTAAAGGTCCCTTTCAAACCATTCTATGATTCTTTGTTCAACAAGACCAGACCCAGCACCAACCCAAAGTCCTTCCTAGGGTCTACAGAGAGCCTACAGATCCCATCCTGCGCCTCGGTCAGGACTCCCAAAATGCCCTGTGAAGCACAAAGATTCCCTCTGGCCAGCAAAAACAACAAAACCAACTATGCTCTCAAACAGCACATTCACACTATATGTTTTCTGGGCAAAGCACCAGAAGGTTTTATTAAGAAGAATATTTCAATCTAAACCCAAAAGCTCCCCTAGAAGTTCTGTAAGCACTCCAGTAGGCAAGATTTCCTAGCACTGCTGACTGCGCGTGCAACTCTGAAAAACCCCTCAGGACACACAAACACAAGGCACCAGCCAGAAAAAAAAAGGCAGCAGCAATGAAAAGCCACACCAAGAGCAACCTCTGGCAGGGCACATCTCTTCCCTGGCATCCCATCTCTCTTATGGGAAACTTTGCTCCTCTGCAAAGAACACTGACAATTACCAAGGACTGAGCGCTGCACGTCAGTTCAACCACGGTCAACCACTTGTTATTTCTGGAAGTGCTCAGTGGGTGCAATCTCCAGTACCACTTCCATCCCCTTTGTACTGCTGGGGCAGGCAGAGCAGACAGAGAGCTGCTTCAAAGGCATTCTGCAGATCCTTCTGGGGTGGGAAAGTCCCAGCTAAGAGCCAGGGTGGACGACACTCTGCTACTCACTGAAGCTTGTTCTGGTGCATGGAAAGCATCCAAGCCTGGACAGAGGTGGGTTGGGAAGCACGGTGCTCCAGAGCAGGGGCTGGTGGGACTGTAGCAGCTGTGGAGGCATCTGGTTTCTTGAAAAAAGCACTCCCTTGCAGCACTACCTTCAGACTGAAGCAACTGCTCCCAATCCCTTTGTGCCTGCCTAACTGCAACACAGCATGGCCTGGGTTGCAAAGGAGCACAGTGCTGATCCAGTTCCAACCCCCTGCTGTGTGCAGGTCACCAACCAGCAGCCCAGGCTGCCCAGAGCCACATCCAGCCTGGCCTTGAATGCCTGCAGGGATGGGGACAGAGAACAAGCAAGGAGTATCACAGACCACGCAGCTAAACAGGTCTCTTTTCACAAGACTTGCCAGTGTTTTGGATGTAGGTCGCTCTGAATGTACTGCCTCCTATTTATTTCCATGGAAACTCCAAGAGATACAAAGAGCACAATAACACTATGTGACAGAACAAATTCTCAGCTACAAAACACTGTTTTTCAATGCAGTCACCACCATAAGCTCTGCAGGTTTGCCAACGATGCACAAGATCCAGAACCAGCAGAGGTGACCCACTGTCACTGTTGCCACATCCACTGTTTGGTCTCCAAATAATTTGGTTGTGGATGCCCCATCCCTGCAGGCATTCAAGGCCAGGCTGGATGTGGCTCTGGGCAGCCTGGGCTGCTGGTTGGCGACCTGCACACAGCAGGGGGTTGGAGCTGGATGAGCACTGTGCTCCTTTATGGCTCCATAAACATTCACTGATGAATGTCAGTGGGTGCCATTATTTCTGCATGGAGGAATTCAATGACACACCTCTGCTTCACACTCACTTCTGTGTCAGATGCCATTTCATCAGGCTGCCCCTCCACTGCCCATCTGCCAACAAAATTTAACAGAATATTGGTTGAAAGGTTCAATCTCTACTGCCATACCATCAATTTCCACCTGCAATGTTGTGGGTCAACACAAGAAAAATAGGATGCATTGCTCTGGGAACAGCCATTGTACAAAGGCACTTACCAGATGACATACATCAATTATTCATTGCAGCCTCAGGAAGCTCAGATCTCCGTTCCCTACTTTCCAATCACACCACAGATGACACAAGGATGACAGAAAGAGAGAAAACAACTGAAAGAGCTGGAATTCAGAGTCATCTCCAAAAGCATCTCCAAAGGCATTCAGCACCATGATGATGGCAGAGCAAGCATCCCAGACAGACATTCCCTAACTTTACAGAAACTCTGATGTTTCCTTTTGGAAGCATTATCTTTCCACAATGTTCATTCCCTCTCTTATTAATTGCAACTGGACCAAGGTCGTTTTTAATACAGTGGGGTAAGAAGTTTCATCAGGTAGTTAAACCAGCAGTGACACTATTCAGACTTTAAGACATACAGAATGTGCACACGTGAAAGGCTGTAGGAATTAACCTTGGACTGAACTATCATTAAGAAACACAGGAGCTCAAAAGGAAGGATAAGCAGAAACAGAAGGAAAGCCACCAGTTTGTTCTTTGAAAGTCAAGCCTTAAAGGATCCAGTTCATGAAGCTGGCCACACTGTGGTGTAGAAGATTTCTCTGCAGACAGAGTGACCCAAGAGGCATTCTTCCAGGAGTCAAGAGGTGTTCTCATTATAATGAACACATCCCAAATAAGAAAAACTCCAACTGAACACGTTTCTTCTTCAGGAAGGATACAAGAAGTAGCCATAGGTTTCAAGTCTTCAGATCAATATTGCCTGGAATGCAGCGCTGCATTGGAGAAAGATTGTGGCATCTCCAGGCCTGCTGGTCTTACTTTGGTGTAAAACAGTGCTTTGAAAGAAAAGAGGATTACAAGGACATGGGGAATGGGGAAAAGAAATAATACAATATGTCAGACCAATCTGAAGGTTTTCAGAAGAGCTTTCTTGAACAACACTCTGATGTGGTTTATTCATATGGTCTCAGGAGGCACACGAAGATCTACTGGGTAGGACAGATTTGACAAAAAGCTGTTGAAAGGCACAAAGAAGCTGTCTTAACAGCAGGGAGCCCCAGGTGATGAACAATAAAACACCAGCCTCAAAACCAAACACACTCCTCAAGAATCAGCCTGGAGAACCATTGGTTTTTCTTACAAACAGCCTCAACAACAAAGCTACAGAAATGAAAGGCAATGCCAATAGGGATGAGGTGCAAAGCACTTGGTTAACAGAAACAGGGCAAAATTCTGAAGTACAGGTGGTGATACAGCAGAAGGCTGAACACCAAGAAGCACAGTTTTCACTGAAAAAGGTGCTGCAAAGACACATCCATGACACAGAGGCAAATGAAGGCAGATCTGTGACACTGAAAAGCACTCCTATAAGGTCTCCCTTGGAAGTCAGCACACAGTTATTGTCCTGGCTCAGAGGAGATTTACCTTGACTAAGAACAGGCACTGCTCAGTAAGCTACTAGAAAGCACGGGGCCACTGGGCACAGCAAAACATAGGTGAGGGGATACAGCTGCAGCTTACAGAACACAGCAAAAAAGGTAATACTGAAAACGAGAGGAGGTCCTTATACAAAATAGGTAACACCACCAGCTCAAATTAAGCTGGCATGAACATTCGTTCCGGGGATCGAAACGTTCCTAACTGCACAGTTAGAGCTGTCATCTTCAGTAATGGTTTAATCTATGGGAGAAGAAAAGACAGAAGTCCGGCCTAAAAACAAGTTCACCCAAAGGATTACGAGACACTCCTTGGGAAAGCAAGGAGCTGGGCAACCAAGGGAGTCCTTTCCAGCCCTAAATTACTATGAGACTAACATAGCAAGTATGTGTTGCCTACACAACCACAAGGAACAAAGGTTAAAGTTTACTTTAAACCCACATGAATTTTGGAAATGAGAAAGCTGCCTCTCTTCCTTCAGATTGAGGAAGTCTAAGAGTCTTGGTTTCAAAGGAGATACGTATTTTTTTGTTGTTCAAACTGGCATGTTCTTTCATTTGCATAAGCACAAGTTGTTCTGTACGGTGTTCCTATAACAGGACACAGTGAGAGGCGTTCACTTCATTGTCACATAAGCACAAGTGTTTGAAATCAGTTGTGCATTTCTTCTTAGCAAGAGACACAGGAGAAGGAGCAATACAAAACCTCAGATTAAGCCAATCCAGTTACTTACTCCATAGTAAGAGAAACCACAACAATGACTGCCAGCATTTCCACTGGCTGTAAGCTGACTGCATATTTTAAAGCCTACTGTGATGAGCTACTCTCCAAAATACTTCAAAGCCACATTCCCAAATTAATTTACAGCTGTTACTAAACAGAATTATAATAATCAAAGGTTTCTCCAAGTACAGTACCACCTGTAGTTGTCATTATCAAACAACAGTGTCAAAGAACATTTCTGCCCTCAAGCCATCACATTTTAGTTAAAGGCTATCGGAAAGTAAGGATTGAGACCAACTAAGTGATACAAGATGATAAGAAAGCAAGGAGAAGGCCAAATGGGTGCTAAATGCTTAGCTAAAGGCAGGCCAGCTGCTCTGCTCGTACCGTTTGACTTGATGGAAGGTAGAAGATGCAGAATTCAGTGGTTCCCTGTGGAGGCCAGCTCTGCAGGAACTCTTCATCGTAACTCCCCCTCCAGCTAAGGCACGCCGTCACAGCCAGTCCATCCTGGTTCACATGCAAGGCTCCCTCCTCAGCTCTCCTCGCCCTGCACAGAGCTTCACAGTGTCTCTCCCACCTAGAAACTGAACAAACATGAGAAAAGTAGCATCATGTCAGAGTACAGCAGGGCACAGGTATCGGGACAAGGATCCCTTCCCAAAGAAGGTGAAGAAGGATAGAAAATATGCATAGATATAAATACACCACTACACATTGTAGATACTCTGTGTATACACAAACACACACCATACAGACATGTCCACATACATAAATATAAAAAGAACTTATAAATATATAAAGAACTTATACAACATCATGCCATTATTGCAGCTGGGGTTTCTGAACACCATTAAAACAGAAATGAACACCCCCAACATCACGTATGCTGCTGTGCTTATATGCAGCTACAGCCCTACCTGGGTACCTCCCATGGGACACGTTGTCCTCCAGGCTCCATGCAAACCAGACACGCAAGCCCTTTCTTCTTGTTAGCACAGCATCAGGCCAGCAGTAAGATCTGATGCTGCCAGACGAGTTACGTTAGCGTTCTAATCAAAGTAACGTGTCCCCTTCATAGAGAACAAAATAAACATGCCACCACCAAGCTCCAAACCTTCTCAAAACTGCCCTGTCTTTGCATCACACACAGATAAGGCAGCAGATTTCACCAAAACAAAGCTGTTCTGTATCTCACTTGCCTTCTACGCCTTGTCCTTGGAGCTGACACGGCAGCAGTGCTGCAGCATGCTTTGACAGTGGAAGAACAACCACCATCAAATTGGAACATGAAACATGTGACGCAGTTCAGGTGCCCTGGAAAAGCTTGAATATTCAAGCCTGAGTTGCTGGTAGACTGCTATGGTGATTGCTTCCTTCCTCCTCTCTGATTGACTACGCACAGCAATGCCGTAACGTAGAACACTAACGATAAAGCTGTGGCCTCACAGTATTTGGGATTCAGTGCAGGTTGTTCTCAGCTCCAAGATGAGAGCCTCTCCCATCACCTTCTGCCCATTGAGGTTCTGAATGCCCCCTCCCTGGAGGTGTTCAAGACAAGGCTGGATGGGGCTGTGAGCAGCCTGCTCTAGAGGGAGGTGTCCCTGCCTATAGCAGGGTGCTGGAACTGGATGGTCTTAAAGCTCCCTTCCAACCCATTCTGTGATTCTATGATGATTCTGCAACATCTGGGGACTTCAGAGCAGCACCCACCTTTGCACTGTGCAAATCAATGTGGCTTACATCTCAATGCTGCCACTGAATGCTCCTGGCCTGGGAAGCCCTCTCCAACTTTGCAGCCAAGCTCAGTGAAAGCGGTTAAGGATGATTTTCTCAGCAGAGAGAGAGAGAAGTTGGTTTACATCCAGCTGGACTTGTGTGTTAAAGGAATTTCACGATTCCTCCAGTGATGGGAAATGAGAGGTTAATCATTCACCCATGTTTGAGTAAGCAGGAGCCTAAAATAATACATAAAATATTATACAAATACATTCCAGTCCTTCACGAAGAAGTCTCTGCTGAGCTCCACACAATGCAAAGAAACACACTGAACTGAGAAGACAGAGGCATTGCACAGGCAGAGCTGGAGGGTGAGAGTGTGCCCTCTGCTCCACGAGACCAGAAAGACCAGCAGATAGAAGACATGGTTAAGAGCTGCACGCATCACAGCTTTGTACTTAAACACCATCCTCACTAAACTACCCAGAGCCTGCAATAAGGACCTACCTGCACGAGTGAAATCTGAGCACCAAAAAGAAAAACCAGACATTTGGGATGTTTTTAGAAAATACATTTCTATAAACATATGCCCATTGCTTTATGAAAATGAGAAGTTCAACAAAATCATTCCTTTCCCAGGAACCACCAGTAAGAGGCACTGGAATTCTGACTTCCATCCAAGCTTTTGTCTGGCTTCGCCTTCTGGCTTTACTGACACCAGCATTTCAGACTCAGCAGGAACTGTATCACAGAAACATTATTATATCCACACCCAAATAAATGCAAACATACAGTTTTAAGAATGCCAGTCACTTTTTCACTAGCTTAAACTCTGTTGATGTACCCCCGGTTGAGAGCACCGTGTGTTTTGTTGCAGTCCTGCTGCTTCGTAAATCAAAATGTAAAAAGAGAAACTGAGAAGTGATTAAAAAAAAGATAGCTATATATATAAGGAAAAAACCTCATTTATAGCAGAGCCTGAAAAGCAATAACATCATGCAAATTCACTCCAGTTGGGGTAGGCACAACCCCAATCCAAGCACAGGTATCGTATCATGGGATGCCATGCATTTAAAGAAAGGCCTAGCACCTTCTAGAGGAAGGCAAAAGCTGACAAAATCCATACTGACAAGTTCACAGTGCAGCCCAGATGAAAACACAGCTCCATACAAAGCATGCTTTTTCCCCTTCTTTAGCTGCTGGTCTATAGAAAAGAGCTGAAATAGACTATTAATGGCAGCAATCTACTGACAAATTCCCACTGTGTGAGTACTAAAAAGCTGTGCTTGTGAATTAAAAAAAAAAAAAAGGAGAAATAATCAGCATCCAAGCCAGCACAGAGATACTTACTGCCTCTTAGCTACCACAGCATTTCTTAACAGAGGCTGATCCTTATCAGGAGATGCTTCCCTTCCTTGCTTAGTTTTGCAGAGTTGAGTGCAGCCTGAAAATCAAAATACAGATGCACAGAGAAACAGAACAGAAAGAGGAAAATAAGAAACTAATCTTCTAGCTCTCCTTTCCTGAAACCGCCCCCAAACATATGCCTGGATGCATCAGATGTGGGAAGGACTCAGATCTTGGCAGCAGGAAGCATCACACTCACACTCTCAGCAGCGGACAGCAGATTGCTGGATGGTCTCACCAAACTCCCTACCTTACCATCATTTCTGAACTGCTCCTGCAGTATTAAGTAGCATGGAATCAGGGGGAAATCGTCTGTGCAGCAACACACCACAGCTTTTGTTATTTACAGGCATTGCAGCAGTTAAAGCTTTACTGCAGGCCCAGCGTGTTTCCAGCAGCAACAGTAACTGCTGAAGTGTTCCAAAGGATGGGCTTGCTTCTTGAGAACATTTGCTTTCTAGGAAGGAGGCAGTGGCACAGGGACTGGCTCTGAGCAGAACCCCCGCTGTTGCTAAGAGCAGAACAGTCTCTGCCAGCCTGAGCAGCCCACCTCCAGACAGGGACTGGCTCTGGGATGCCCTCCAGCCACACAGCACCGTGGCACTGGCTCAGCTGGGCAGCAACCAGCACGCTCAGGAGGCAGAAGGAAGCAAAGGCAAGTCTTTCAAAAGAAACTCAGAAGAGTTAACACAGATATAGTCATTAGAAGGGACTTCAACCATCGCTCAGGCCTTATAATACAGAGCTTTGTTTGGTCTATACCAAGCAGTCAGCGACAGCTCCTGCATCCCAATGTTTCTGCTTTTTCATCCAATGCAGTGAGAATCTGGGATTCTGCATGGTGGATTCAACATATGCACTTCTAGCTCCTCTTTAATCATAGCTTCTTTCTAAAGCCACTCCTTGAAGCATACCGTGAAAGGTGCCTGCCCTCAAAGGGGTTTTTATATTCCTTCCAGTCAGTGGAAATAAACTTTTGAACACACAACATGTAGTGTTTCACTTGTAAGAGGAGAACAAGCACGTGAGCTCCAAAGCCCTGAAGCTGGATTGCTCACTGCTGTCAAACATCAGAACTTGAAGTCACCATCCCTAGAGATGAAAGGTGGAGATGTGGCACTGAAGGACAGCTAGGTGGGGCACAGTGGTGAGAGACTGGCAGCTGAACTAACTGATGATGGTCTTTTCCAATGCTAATGATTCTATACCTGCTGCATTATCAAGTCCTCATTCTAATGAAGCACCACAGGGAGAGCCTGTCTCCCTTTCCAAGATCATGTCAATCAAGAATGAAAGGTTTTCAACTTACAGCTCTGGTGTTTTCCCCTCTTCAGGTGTGCTTGGTGTTGGAATGAACTAGCTATCCCCTTTCCACTCAAAAGGGAAAATCTCAAAAGGGAAGAAGAAAACAAGCTCCACTGCACCTTACTGATGCTCTGTTTTTGTACTGGAAACGATCACAAGATGTTTCACTTGTTCAACTATTCCTGAAAGGCTTCAGCTGTCTTGCTCTATTTGCTTAGGGATATTATCTGTTGCTCAACTGGGAAGAAGAACTGGCTCACTGGATTTGTTCTGCTTGACCCAAGAGAAAAACAAAACCAGCATAAATCCATTATTTGTCAATTCTGCTGCAGCACTGATGACAAACACACAGATCACACATTACTTCACTCTCTAGAAAGCAACCACCTCCTTTGGCACTCACTGCCACTGCTTAATCCATGCTGTGTCCCGAATGATAAGCAGAGGGTAGCTGAGCACTGTTGCTACAGCTGCAGTGCTCTTGGGTTACTAGGTATGGGTAAAGACACTGCAGTGCATTTAGGGCCACGTGATCCATGAGCCACAGCTGAATTATTCAGCATATAAAACTAGATTTGTTTTGCCATGCAGATTGTGAATTAATGGAAGCTCAGCTGAATGGCTACTTTCTTGGGGCGAGGGGAAGGAGAAAGCTTCCAGAAGCCTTCCTATTATAGAAGCAATAGAGCTAGTTCCAAAAATAGTAGGCAAGCACTCCAAGAGCTCTGGAGACGTCGTGCCCTGGTTTTATGAGGCTGAAGCCTCACTCAATTGCTCCTCTACATGCAGAGGATGCTGGAAACGTCTGAAAGATGCAGAAATGACATTAAATTGGGAGTTTCAGGACAAACACCAGAGAGAAATCTAGACAGTCTAGATGAAAGAGATCAACCTGAATACCAACAGGGAGCAACCTGTCCCACTTTAGAGACAGACAGATAAAAGCAGAAAGCAGAATCCTATCTTTCCTCAAGAACACAATGTTAGTTTGCTAAAGATCATGATTATTAGAACAGTGATGCTGCAGATTGAGATTGTCAACAGCAATTGCATCACTCTGTTTTGCTTTTTGGATATTAGGGACCCTGGCTAGAGAGGTTCACTTGACTCATTTTGGCACGCATTTGGTAGATGTGTTTTTGCTGCAACAGCTAATAAATAGTCCATCACATGGCCTGGCTGACAGTAATCATGCACTGGTTAGCCAGCAATGGTTTGTTAGTGATCCAACAGGACAGCATAACCCACTCTAATTCTTAATTTTCAGTTTCTTTGTCCGTTTTGCAGCAGCACTTACACTACAATGAGAATAAACTACTTTGCAGTACTCCTCTGACTACAGATGTAACTCTGCACCTTTGTACTCCAGCACAGGACTACTTTTCTATTGGCACATCCTGAAATAGCATCAGGAAACAAATCCTCCACTTGATGCTCTAAGATAAAGTCTCCCCACAACACAGCACACAGTGCTAAATAGGGTATTAAATGCTTCTAAAGCCACTAGATAGGCAAACACAGTTCCTTCTTGCGAGCTTTGTTAATAAAGAGAACCCCACAGTAAGTGACTTGGTATTAATCACTGTATTTATCAGCTTTGATGTTTGCTGAATATGGCTCCTTCTGGCTTGGATGAGCCTTTGGGATGACAGCTGTGCTCTGATGCAGACTGCCCCAAATGCTGTGTGCACAGGTCCAGCCCCAGCAGCTCAGCAGGGCGAGCTGCAAGTGATTTTTGTTCCTTTCTGCAGAATCACTCTCCTTAACCAAAGGGCTATACAGCAGATTTCTCTGTCCTGTATCTTTCCCAGCAAAATCCAGCCTTTGAAAAAATAAAAGTGGATTCATTCAGCTAACTCATAGGAGAGCTGTCAACTGACAGTATTCACTATGCATTCCAAAAGCATCCCAATTTTTCTCAGTGGGCTCCAAAACTACACTTAGCAACGGGAAGCCCTGCTAGAGCAAGGGAAACAGTAGGTTAAAGATGACAGTGCCCACAGAAAATTGCTTTATAAGTAACTGTGACATTTCTGTGCAGTATTTCTGTACTTGAAAATACCCATTTTTTGTAGTATATTCCTGAATCCACCCTGTTTTCATATATGGGTATCCCAGGCTGGATGTGGCTCTGGGCAGCCTGGTCTGGTAGGTGGTGACCCTGCACATAGCAGGGGGTTGAAACCTGATGATCATTCTGGGCCTTCTCAATCCAGGCCATTGTATCTTCCAACAAATTTGCACCTATGTGCCCCATGATTCGTCAGGAAACCTTAAGATCCTTTCAGATTTTCATTTGCTGCTGTGTAAGCCTGCCAACGGCCAAACTTCATACATTTATAGAAAACTATCTTTCATCTTGCCAGGATAACATAAAACGCTGCACTATGAAATGTGCAGTTTCCATGTCAGCAGCTTTCCACACTTAGGAAAGCAGTTAAACTAAGTACACCCAACTTCAGAGCAGCTGACACTCAATAGGAAGCTCAAACTCTTTTGCACCTAACATTTCATTGCTCAAGGCACCATTAGTTCTACTGAGGACAGCAAACTTTCAACAGAACAGATTTGTTAAGAGCATTTAGAAACAACCCACCCACAAACAGCACACCACCACCTACATCCTCTCAACAAGCATTGGATTCACTCCTTTCCAGAGGTATCTTTCTTAACAAAAAGAAGTTCAGGAAGAACAAGTTGCAATTTCTGACCGAAAAAATAAATTGCTCATTAACATGAGGTTCTAACATGGTCTACAGGGGCACTAATGAAAAGAAAATGCTGTTCTGATATGTAACTTGTTTCAGGTGTATAGCTAGCCATATGCCACAAAACATACCCTAAAACTCAGAACATTTTCAGAGCATTAACTCCAAAGCATCCTGGTCTTATACACCTGCCAGCTATGCAATCTGGGCAGCAACAAGGCACAACACATCCAACTCTGAACTGATGCATTTGCCTCCACCCAAGTAACAGCTCTCAGAGAGAACACAGCCTGGATTTTGAACAGAGGCTGTCTCTATCAGTTAATCTCATGCCACTATTGCCCAAAACTCCTCACTGTGCTCCACTTAAAGGATCTCAACTCTGCCCCAGCTGATCTGAGAACCCACCAACCTGTAATGAAAACAACTTCAAACTGTTATCGTTTCCTTCACTGCTTGTATCAGATGAAGGTGGCAAGGTGGGAGGGACAGCTGGGGTGCTCTGTGTGGGACACAGCCAGCTCCACGATGCCTCCATACAGGGCACTGCCCAACAAGTGGCACTTCCAGGAGAATATACTGAAGAACAGGCAAAAAACACCAAAAGGAAGGGGGGAAAACATGAAGATTAGAGAATGAATGCCTGTACCTCCTAACAGTGTGAGGTTGAGCATGGGAAAAGGAAAAGGCATTAGCTTAATATTTCTCTTTCTGTTGCTAGCTCCTTACATCTATTTGAACCAGGAACAATTTAATATCCCCCGTCACCAATAGGCTTTGCCCAGAACAGGAGTTGTGAAGCAAAGGCCCCAGGTTTTCCAGACCCACAAGCAATGAAATTCAGGAGGATGATCTGGAGAGCAGCATCAGGATGCAGAGCATGTTTCTCACTGCTCAGCTGCTTCAATAGTGCAAAACAAAGCCTGGTCAAGCAGACCAGAAAAGCCTTGGAGAGCCCAAAAGCACAGGCACACCACCAGTGACATGCTAAGGCTACAGATGACGACAGAATAGCAATTACATGTGCTAAAACTCAAAGTATGTGCTTGCTGGGTTTTTCAACAAATTCTTGAAAGAAGAATATACATGAAACATCTTCTACTGAAATAACTCAGCCATGGATAAGCTTGTTTTCTTGGCAAGTAAATGGCAGTACAGATCAGCATTAAATACAGTGTTTCTGGAAGACTGCTTCAAAAGGCTGTTGAAACATCCAAGCTAATTCTGAAACCTACCAATCCTGTGGATCTTCAGATATTTTGTTACATTTTAAAGGCTTTTTCCATTAATAACTCAGAGTTCCTTGATGCAAAAAATAGTTTCCCCATTCTTCAGAGCCCTGCAGTCAAAACGCCTTGCAACACAATTAAATTTTTAGAAATTCCAAGCATAGCACAAATTCTGCCATGAATTCTTTTTTGAAAGGAACTAAAAATAGCATCTGCATTTTGGTATAGGTTGAGCATATTCAATTACCTCATTAACTGCGAGGAGCTGTGCTGCACATCTCTCACTTCTCACCCTCGTCTTCAACATCCAGCAACCTGTACCTGCACTTGAAGGCTTGTTAATGTGAAAGTATCTTCATCAGCAAGAGGAACAAGGAAAAGCATGCTCCTATATAGCTCAGTGCTCCCCCCCAGTACCAACAGAATCCTAGAACAGCCTGGGTTGCAAAGGAGCACAGTGCTCATCCAGCTCCAACCCCCTGCTGTGTGCAGGTCACCAACCAGCAGCCCAGGCTGCCCAGAGCCACATCCAGCCTGGCCTTGAATGCCTGCAGGGATGGGGCATCCACAGCCTCCTTGGGCAACCTGTGCCAGTGCCTCACCACCCTCTGGGGGAAAAACTTCCTCCTAAAATAATACTGTCTTTTCAAGGTTGCACCTCTAGGACAGAACATTAGAAATGCAAATGAAAATAAGGAAACAAATCAGCAGGAGATCAGAAAAGACAGAAAAACAGAGCATCCCAAACTGTTTTTTCTGCAGAAGGGTGATTTAACTGCACCAGATATCAGGCTGGGGACTGTTAGTTTGCTGTGAAACCACTCAGCACATTTTTAGGCTTCCCAGCAGAGCAGCTGTTGTGGTGCTCACAACAGAAGAACATAACCTTGCAAATTAAACATGCCAGCTCCAGAGGTCCTGCTCATTGCACTGCCTTTTGTCAACACATTGCTACCAAAACCCTTCCCTGCAAGCCAGCTGCATTCTGCTAGCCTGAGAACTGAATTACCAAAGTAATAACCAAGCTGTATCAGCTGCATCTCTCAGCGTTTAACATCTCGGACTAATTTTCTGTGAGCCTGCAGGAAATAGTTTCTAACAGCTCCCTCAAGAAAATAAGCTACAAGCTGGAGTTGGTGTGGGTTGTTTTTTTTTCCCCATTCTGAGCCATCTCTGCACTATTTCATAGCTCTGATAATTGTACCACTGACTAACCTCCAACTGGGAATAACTGTTTTTATCATCACTATTAAAAACAGTCCCTCACACTGTTAGGAATCTGGAAAGTCACTGTAGCTGCATCCCACCCTTCAGCCTCTCAAAACACTACAGAGCAATGAAAATATGTGCTGAAACCAGAGGATCCCTGTGCTGAGCACCTCCTGTAATTTGGGGGTAATTACAGCTGCTTCTCAGAGAAGGCAGCCGTGGAAATTTGATTATTGATTTTAGAGGGGCAAACGATGTGAGATCTCATAAAGGAAGAGTGAACTTTTAATGTTTCATACTGGACTGGGGAAGTTGAATTATTTTCAGAAGTGCAAGGTGGGTGCTGTCAAACCTCACACATTCACCTAACCTCAGAGCTGATGGTTGGTTTGGGTTTCAAAGCATGAGATCCATCTGCAGTTCTCATCTCCTGATCCCACACTTCCTTGGTTTTTACAGATTAGGCAGAAGAATGATTGATGGCATTCAGAGAAGCTGCGAGATGCAAGAAAAAAAACACAAAACAAAACAACAGCATCAAGAACAGCAGATTTCAAAAACAGCTTTTAATTATTTGAAGGTGCAGCTGCCAAGCAGACAGCAGAGGCTGTGCATCACGTACAGACAGGGAAGTTCCCATGGGCTTATTCCTCAGCCAATTACAGCGGATTAACCTATTAGTAAGAGTAAAATATTTTTGTTTGGACTCAAGTTTCAGTGACCTGAAAAAAAATCCCTGCCACTCACAGTCTGACACGCAGGATCAGCAGTCTGTTATATCACACTTCCAGTCATCACTGCCCATAAACACACCCTACAGGAGACCCCTCCCTCTTGTTTAATGCATCTTCTGTCATCAGTTCCCTCACGGAGATCGACGTTCTGCTTCAACTACCATTTATATACCTGTTAAAATCAGTGCCAGTATTAAAGAGCAGCACCAAGTGCCCCTCAACCTTTATGCATCCCCTCACACAACCCCCCAGGTGCTTCATATTACACACTTCTGCCTCTGTGAGATGTCCTTGTCCAACATCTGTCAAACAGCAAAGCATCGCCGCAGAGCAGAGCAGCTTTCCAGGATCCCTGTGCTCAACACTGGGTGTGCCTACTTTTGTTTGGTATCAAGTTCATTCTGCTGGCTCCCTTACACGGATAGTTAAGCTTTTCCCCCACCTCCAAAAACATCTGTTCTTTTTCTAAGTTCTCCAGACTTCCTTCCCCTTGACCGTATCACAAAGACTCTCTTTTTAGCAGGGCTGCCTTCTTGATAGCCCATCACCATTATCTTGTTGTTCATTGCCAAGCCATGCAGAACACTAAATCTTGCCGAGCTTCCAGCCCTTTCAGCTCCAGGCCAGGCACCAAAATTCAAGCATTCTGATGTAGAGAGAGGGTTGCTAAACTCCTTCCCTGTTTCTTAAACGCTCCACAGCTTCCTGTCCTGGGAGGCAACCAAACTGCTGTAAGAAATGCCAGGTTCTGTTCAACGTCCTCGATCCCTGTGACACTGAACACTGAAAACAATTAGGTCCCTTCCAAATCTTGCCCTGTAACAGCTTTTATTCCAGGAAGTGTAGAGATGAGTGTAAATTACTTCAGCACGAAGGAGTTTGAGCTGGTCACTTGCTAAATCCCACAGCAATTCAAGTGAATGTTCAGGCTTGGCACAAGCAGCCAAGCACACAGCACAGTGTTACCCCTCAAATCCCCACTGTTCAACCTCAAGGCACAACTCCCCCCCCCCTTTATTTTTTTTAAGGATGCATGAGCTGATGACTGAAAGTGGAAATGCATCATTTAGCACTTGTTCAACTGTTCACAGCATGCAAATAAAACACTGTGTTGTGCAAAAGTCATTCAGCCTCCCCGTCCGTAGATATGAGCAATGGAACTGTGTCCAGGAAAGAGAAACTTGGAGCAGCATGCAAATATTTCAGTCCTTCACTCCCAATATTCACATACCAGGCTGAAGCCCACATCAGTGTCACGCAGAGGGGTGACCACGTTGAGAAGCTGTTGCACAGAATGAGTGGGAAAACAACCATTATCTGTCTTTGCCCCAGTGCTGCACCCTTTTATTTGTAGTTATTACTGCAAACTGCTTTTTTTTTTCTTCTAGACAATGGTTGTGTTATTATAGGTACCTTCATGCCGTGCCAAAGCACATACACACAGCAATTCAGAACAATCAGCCTTGTTTTCATGGGAGCAAAGGTTGCGGCCAAATGAAATGGGTGGAGATCACATTAAACAATCTTGGAATCTGCTAATAGGATATAGGAAAATGTGACCATAATGCAGATGCAGAGTTCCCCCTTCCACCTTCCAATATCACGGATAAAATAAAAGCTTTGGAAAACCAATTAAGCTATTTGTACACTATGCAAGAAAAAGCTGTCTCAGTACACTAACAAGTATGCCAACGAGAAGCTCTCTGAAACAACACAACCAAACACTGACCTTTCAAAGGTCTGAAACCAACAAGCAAGTTCCCCCAGCCCAGAACACCACCTGCTGAAAAGAAACAGGATACCTGCTGGATGCCTGCTTATCCCCTGTAAACAGAAGCTCACTGCGCCGAATGTTCCTGCCTTAAAGACATCATCACATCCTCCTCTGCCTGACAGGGGAGTTTTCATCCTGAAACACCTCGCTTGGTCAGCCATAACCTGCACTCCCCTTGCTGGCTTTTGAGATGTGCATTAGTCAGCTTTCACCTTCACAAATCTGATCGTGCCTCCGCATGATCGTACACTGAAGTCATGTCCTTGAGCCTGTGACATCAGTCTGTTGCCATGGAAATGTACAGGGCAGTCCAAAATTCAGTATTATGGCATCACTGCAGGATCAGGCAGCAGATCAAGCCAACGCCCCAGAGCTGGTTAATGCAGCACAAACAGCTGAGACATTGCAATCTCAGTGCTACAGTCCAACTGCACTTTATCTTAATATTCTTCCCAAATAGGGCTTGAAGCCTCTTGTCAAGAAAGATGACCCAGGCTGTCATTAACATCATGACAAACAGGCCAGCCATGACGCATCACTGAAGAAGGGCAATATGTTTCCAGGGACGGCCACGAAGGACAAGGGAAGTTCAGCTCTCTGAACAGAAGCTACCATCTGTTCCTACAGCAATACCAGACCTGCCTGGAGAAATCTTTCACAGAGAAACAAGGGTGGTCCCCTCAGCACACGGATCAGGTAGTAGTTTACACAAAGCTTTTCTGGAAATAAAAGAGTGCAGTGTCACACTTCCGTCACCATTTTGGAAAAGAAGGCATTACATAAGATGTGGATCTTCACATTGAGCTTTGGCTGTGAACCAAAGATCAGTCCATCATTAACCCAACCTATAACAGAGTAGTTTATTAGTTAAAAAAGGGTGGTACCTTCAAACAGCTGTTATTCCGTGTAGTGTTAGACATTACAGTTCTGTAGGTTTCCTTGCACACTCACGAGAATCACATTTCTGAAGAGCAAAAGGGAAGGAAAAAGGAAATTAGTTACAAGTTAATGACTTGCCAGCCCCTGAAACCAAAAAGTCTGCCAGTTTAACACAAAAAGCCAGTCCAGGAACACTCTTCATTCATCCCATTGCTAATGGTGTATAGGAACCACCAGGACAATGCTGACAGTCAGAAAACAACCAATTACAGAACCACAGAACGGCCCGGGTTGGAAGGGACCTCAAGGATCACGAAGCTCCAACCCCCCACCAATGCAGGGCCACCAACCTCCACATTTCATAGCAGCCCAGGCTGCCCAGGGCCCCATCCAACCTGGCCTTCAACACCTCCAGGGATGGACGGGGCATCACAGCCTCTCTGGGCAGCTGTTCCAGCACTTCACCTCTCTCACAGCACACAACTTCCCCCTGACATCCAACCTCCATCTGCCCTCCCTCAACTTCAAACCATTTCCCCTTGTCCTGCAGTTGTCAACCCTTTCCAAGAGTTGATTCCCCTCCTGTTTGTAGGCTCCCTTTAGGTACTGAAATGCTGCAATGAGGTCAATTAGGAGGACTCCTCAGTGTCAACTGAGCAAATACACCCCAAAGAGAGTCCAACTGCCATCAAAGGCAGCTGCCTTGCCACCAGGGTAAATCCTACTGGGAAAAAGCTGCTTCAGAACCACAGGTACCAGGCTGCAAGGACTACAAAGTGGAACCAGAAAGCTTGAAGCAGCAATTCCAGACCCCTTCCTTTAGCTGCTACTCCATTCACACTGAGCACAGACAGGGGTCTGGCTGCTGATCTCAACACCCAAACCCAGGACCTTGCAGCCCCATTGCTGCTGCATACTAGGTCTCCATGCAAACACAGCCACTCCCTGTGCGCTCAGCCCATTTCAGTTCACCTCCTTCCGCTTTTTCTTAGTAATCCACACGACTTCTGTAACTCACTCAACGCTTCCTCCTGCAGAGCTGACCTCTATCCTTCCCATAACCTCAGACGCACCCATACTTTCTTCATAGTGCCATTAGAGAGCTGTGGGCACAACAAGGAACACTCGGTGTTCTCGGCACCGACGTAACCCTTACCTGCTCCTAACCCCCCCCGCCCAGGTCCCTGGCTATAATTAACCCATAGTGTGTTATCTAACACTAAACGCAAGCCTCAGGGCTGGGAACCATCATTTATTTGTCTCTGCAATGCCACACACCCCAGTGGTGTTGTATAAATAAATTCCACAACCTGTTTGAGCGTGAGTCTGAGCTTGATTCAGACCTGAATTATACCAGGTTTCTGAATGTACAAACAGCTCTGTTCAACTCCCTGCTCTCTTCAGCAATGACAACTTACGCAATTAGCCAGCAGCGCCAAACATCACGACAGCTAATTGCTGCTGTGGACCACAACGGCAAGGAAAAACACAACGTTTAAATCCCTTCGCTTTTAAATACAAATTGCAAATTATGAAGGGATGAACAGCCTGCTGTCATCCAGAAGTACGCGCCCTGACAAGTGCCACGTGCCAATGCCACCTCAGCCACCAAAGCACTCAGACCTGCCCCAGCCTCAGCCCTCACACACCCGATGCGTTACCCAGTTCCAAGGCTGAAGCACTGCAGGAGCAGAGATTCTTGCGGCAACCTGACGTGAAATGGATTTCAGACCAAAATAAAGCCAGTAGGCTTCATCTCCATGGAGCTCCTGCAACATAACATAGGCTGAGCAAGTTACTTAGGCTAGAAGTCCTTCTCATTAACGACCTAGGAATTTACATTTAAGCCAGATAGTGTTTCCTCTTTCCTAGATCACTGATGCTATCCAGCCCTGAAAAATCAACCCAGCTTCTGCAACAAGGAAAACTTGCTCACATGTACGTGCCAACAGAAATATATGTGATTTCTGTCTATCCCAGATCCACGTTAGACTTTTTCCCAATAAATTCTCTGCTAGTAGATAATTTAACTTCAGCTTACTTTCTACATTCAAGACAGATCACACCCCAGTGATGGATGCTGAAGCTTTCTAGTAGGCCCAGGCATCCATCCCAGCTGACAAGCACCAAAACGCAAAGACCTGCAGCCACTCAGCATCCTTTTCCCAGTCTGTACACTGACTGCAGCAATCCCACATGGCTTCAGGTTGCTCGGCACAGCAACCACACCTGCAAGGCAAATACACAAAAGGAAGGAAATGCTGAGGGCACAGTTCAACCATCAACAGGTAAATAAAGGCCTGGGAAGATCCAAGGCTGGATGGCTGCCAGCAGAAGGTTGGTTAACAAGCTTCAAGAAACTGAGCACGGAGAAGGACAACTTCACCATCCCAAATAGCCATGGGAGCCTTATCAACTCGCACAGACCCCAGAGCAATTCCCAAATACCAAGTGCAGCGTTGGCAAGTCAGACAGACCATTTGGGGAAGCAGGACTTGCATAAGGATCACGTGGCCAACAGCTTTCTGAAGCAGCAGTGGCCAAGAACAAGCTGAGTCAGGGAGCCCTGCTTCCAGAGTACATATCAGGCTTCAATCTTGTTCCTCTTGATAATGCCCAACCCAACCTGCCAGCCTCCTGTCCCTGCAATATCCATGGACAAAAGCAAAAGCAGAGCAGCGTTCAGCTACAGCTTTCCAAAGTAGTATGTCATTTTTTCACAAAAAGCAATAAATGCCTCCTTAAAAAAAAGGTGATGCAGTTCGTCTCATTAAGAGACCCATATTGTTCTTATCAAAGCATGGACCCACTCCAGTGCACTATGTATGCAGCAGCTTGCAAAGCACGTGTGGGTCTTTTTCTCTCTGAAAGCCACTCAACCAATGCAAGACCTGACCAGGGGGCCTCACACTCTCTAATTATTTGAAATCCACCATCCCTTCACCTTCAGCTATTCCAAGAGCTTAATGCTGCAGCTGGATCAGTACAGTGTTATTCTACACGACCAACCCAGCAGCCAAGTTACAACCAACACAACCAAGCCCAAAACTTCAGAAAAAAAATATAATAATCTATCAACATAAAAAAGCACATTACACTTTCTTTCCCAAGACACTTCACTCGTCATCAAATATCTGTCTTAGTGCGTTACCATCCTCCCATCATCCTGACTCGAGTTACCATGCTTACAGCAAGAAGCAGCCAGAGCCAAGAGCACTGCCTCGAGTCCAAGCACAGCTTGCAAGAACAGACCCCCTTTGGGGCAGTGACAGTTGAGTTCAATTTAATTAAAAAACAAACTACATTTCCATTCGAGTCAAAGTCAGAGACAAAGAACTGTACACAGCTCAGACTGCACAGTCAGCTGTCTCTATAGGAATAGATCAGATTAAACAGTCCTGCAGCAGTCCAAAAAGAAAACGTTACTCGGACAAGAGTTTAAGCACTGACCAGTCCTACGCTACCCAAGATCCAGGCATTTCTCTGTGGTGCCTCATGGCTGAAGCACCATCTTTCTGAATCATCAGTTCCAAGGAGCTATTTTATCAGGATTCAAACCGATGCACAAATGCACTGTTATCCTGTTTCAAAGGAAGACAAGGAGTCCTCCCTACAGCTCTGCCAATAATTCTCTTTTGCATCACATGGGTTGCATTGAGGGCCACTTCTCCCTCCGCTGGGGAACAGAACCAATGTGGTTCAGGTACAGGCTGTTCCCCAAGCCCACTCACACTGCAGGGCTCCTGTTCTATGGCAGCAGGCTGGTGGCAGAGGCTGACTCCAGCTGTTCAATTTGGCTATTCAGGACCTAATGCGGACAGAAATTCATTAACGCATCTCTGTGGAAGCAAATATCAACCAGTTAGCATTCCATTTTCATTTAAATCTTTTAGGACAAATAACATGAGCACTATGTCTCTTTGCCTGGCAAAGCTCTGGGAGAAACCTCACCTGAAGCTGCCAGGCAAGAAATTTTAGGATACCTTTGCTACATACCACTGCAGACACACCTCTAGCACACACAAAACCCAAAGAAGCATCACGACAGCTGAAGAAAACTTTGCCCTGGCTAACATTCATGTAATTAAATTACAGTTTCACTCCAGGGAAAAAGGAGAGAGCACTTAAGTTTTGTTTAGATTGAAGTGCTGCAAGCCATGCCGCTTATCTGCTATCAGAACAGACTGCAGGGCTGCTCCGGTGATAATTCAGTAATGAAGTAACTGCAATTGGAAGGTATGCAATTAGGCCCATCTCCTCCCCTCCTCTCTCCCCCAAAAAGAAAAGGAAGCACAGTTGTTATCACATCTCCTCCTAGCTCTGCTACCCCCACCACTTAAAATACCTACAGAGCAAAGTAGAGCTGTCACAAGCTGCTAACAAGCCTGGCTTGGCCTGGCTGGCAGACCAAAGGAGGCATTCTCAGCATCTCCTCAGAATGAAGTTACTACTTTACTTAGTGGGACGCCGTTCTCAGGCACCCACACACATTCATATATTAAGGTTAACATGCCCGTTTTGGGCTGCTCCAGGAAAAGCACCAGGAAAATGAAAAAACATGGCTGCTCCTGCTAATTTTAACTGTTAGCATCTCTCACCAACCCTCTGGGAGCCAAATGTGACACAGGTGGCACTCCATGGCTTTGCTGACTCCAGCCTGGACACTGTGCTGATGGGTTGACAGCTGGACTAGGAGATCTCAGTGGTCTTATCCAACCTTAATGATTCCATGGTTCTGTGGTATGTTGGCTTATTTTACCTGAACAACCTGCACCCATTTGCCCTTACAGAGCTGCATATTGCTGCCTAGGTTTTTACCATTTACCTTGAAGCCTATAGCTGCCATATCACTGGACACCTTCTAGCAATCAGGTCAGCTGTTAAAGCATAACCAACCAATCGTTAGGAGAACTGGTTTAGACTCCTGTCTGTGATATCTCATGCACCATCAGCACAGGGAGCATCTCACCACTCAAACCATTCCGGGCTCCCATTCAGAAGACTGCAGTGCTGTATCAAAAATGAACTCTCCACAAGTTAGAATCTCATTAAAGGCTGGAAAAGAGCTTTAAGCTCACCAAGTTCACTGCTATCAGTAACCCTTCAAAAGTAAGCATTTCAAGAGCGGTGGCAGAGGATCACCCAGGCCTGCTGTTCTGGGCATGAGCTCAAAAAGGCAAATCACACAATGGTTTGGGTTGGAAGGGAGCTTTAAGACCATCAAGTTCCAACCCCCTGCTGTAGGCAGGGACACCTCCCTCTAGAGCAGGTTGCTTTACATGCCATCCAGCCTGGCCCTGAATGCTTCCAGGTAGGTGGCATCCACTGCTTCTCTGGGCAATGCTGAACATCCCAGTCAGTGCAGTCAAAGCAAGAGCAGAACACTGACACACTGGGAAAGGGCTGCTAGAGGGGACAAGGAGCAGCCCTGCACACATTTAGCAAAACACAAAACAGACCAAGAGCGCAGTGCCAGAGCTGATGCTGCACCAAGGAAGGCATCTTGACATTTCGCAATAAAAGCTTAGGTGAGGCAAAGCTCAGAACAAAGACCTCAGTTAAGAGCTTTATAAATCAAAAAGGAGCTGGGCTGTCTCATAAAGCAGCACACAAGGCAGAGAATGAACCTCCAGCTCAGTGCTAGCAACTATCGCTTCAGCCACCCCAAGTCTTCTTCCAACCCAGAACCCAAACTCACTGTAAAACATAACCTCCAGTACGACACACTGCAGTGTGACTTACAGGCAAGATTTTATGCTTGACTTTCTGCCAGCTCGAGACAAACCAGAGCCCAGCAATACAACCCTGGTCGTCCCAGAGAAGGAACTCCCCAGTTCTCCATTCCATCCAAGAGGATATTAACCACTCCAGAACAGTCCAATAAAGCCACTTCCATTTTCCTTCATAGATTCCTTACTAAAAAAATCCAATCTTTTTCATATTTTACAGATTAGAGGCCTCCCCTGCCTGGCACCTCGCAAAACCACCTTGAGATGCTGAAAAATAAAGCAAAACAGCAGCCTCTTACTAACAGAGAGTGTTCAGTAACTACATGCAAGGATGACTTGCTATCAAACTCTTTAGAGCTTAAGAATTCACACAATGGGAACAGCTTTTCACAGAATTAGGATCAGACTTGATGTGCCCCAGTTTCCCCAGGGTTACTTTTAGAAAACCCACCTACACCTAAAACACATCAGCTGCTCCTCACGCAGTGCAACAGAATGACTGAAACCTCATTTTTAACGGTACTGTTTCAGCATTCGCTTGAATTTAATGTCAACGCTTTGTTGGGGCTTTTTTTGTACTCAAGTGACAGAAGGAACTGTGTCAGATCCCAGGCTGAAAGATACTGGAATTGCAGCAAACTGCTGTTAGATGTGCAAGTCATTGGGAGGAGGAAAAAGACACAACTGAAGCTTACTAAATCCAAGCTGGTAAAGCACCAAAAGCATAAAGTGAGCTAGAAGTGCCTTACAGTTGCTAGGGATGCTTAAAATTAACAAAATCTAAAGTTATTTCCAAAGTTCACACTTAGTAATTAGCACAGCAATAAGGAGGCCCCAAATAAGTGAAGTCAGCCTCGCTCTGGCTGTTCTGACAGATGGAATAAGCTGTGTGCAAAGTTATTTTTGCAATTAGCAATTATACGTATCCTAAATATCAATTCTGCAAGTACAGCATGCAATAATGCATATATGGTACCAGAAATATTAAAGAAACACCATCTGAGTACTTGTTTTCCATCATTCTAGACATAAAACTAAAGAGACTGGGGTTGGATTTCTATTTAACGCCTCATTTTTCAAATCAATTAACTATCACAGAATCACAGACTGGCTTGGGTTGGAAGGGACCTCAAGGATCACGAAGCTCCAACCCCCCACCAATGCAGGGCCACCAACCTCCACATTTCACAGCAGCCCAGGCTGCCCAGGGCCCCATCCAACCTGGCCTTGAACACCTCCAGGGATGGACGGGGCATCACAGCCTCTCTGGGCAGCTGTTCCAGCACCTCACCACTCTCACAGCACACAACTTCCCCCTGACATCCAACCTCCATCTGCCCTCCCTCAACTTCAAACCATTTCCCCTCGTCCTGCTGTTATCTACCCATAATTTCACTGAAGCAATTTCTCTCCATGAAGTACATTTGCACAAACTGTCCAAACAGTTTTCTCCAAAGAAAAATGGCTGCTTTGTCTAGAAACACATCCTCCTGATGTGCCAACTGTCAGAATGAAAATGTATCTGAATTCATGTTCAAACAACGTGCTTATTCTGGAAAGTCTCCACATTCTGCCCATTACTTCTCCAAAACCCAGCTTATAGGCATATCTATCCTATATTGTGCATCATATAATGGAATGGAAAATCTGGATTTGTGCATTCCTACTGATTTCTCACTCACTTCAAGCTAAAGAGATCCAGCCTCCTCCTAAGCCCGGCAGTTCTCGAGCTCCCTGCAGCAGCGTGATGAAGGATGGCTGAACCCCAAGTGCCCTTGACCAAGATACTCAACCTGTGTTCTACATTCTGAATTTAGTTTCTCTGTGCATGAAAGTCTACAGCTGCTCCAGCGTAGGAAGTTTGTCTCAAAGGCACCCAAAAACCCAGCAACTTCCCTCAGTGGTTCACCTTGACCTCAGTGGTTATGCAGTGAGCAGCCCTGCAGGCACATCCAGTCCAGAGGGCATCTGCCAAGGGATGCCCAGCATATAGTGCCAGCCTGAGCAGATATACAGCCAAAAAACACTGGGAGGTCAATCAAAACCAACCCTATGCTCACCGTGATGTGATGGGAAGCTTCTCATATTGGAGAAGAGGCCTCAGCTTCTGAAGAAAGCGAGAACAAGGCACAACCTCGATGCATTAATGCTGCTTTGCAGCTCCAGAAAAGGTATCCAGAACCCCTGTGTGCTGCTAGAAGAATGCCAAAGCTCTGCATGTTTAAAAGAATACTGGGAAGAGAAAGGATAATCCAAACCGATGTCATTTGCAAGGCAAATATGCAACACACAGGACTGCATGCTATTAACCAACATTGAGCAACACTGCAAGCAGAGGTTCTGAAAGCAGCAGGAAGCTCTGCCTGAAACAAAGCGAAAATGCTTTCACAAAAATACTTCTGTGGCCAAATGAAATACTGAGTTCAACGAAGCAAGCAAGCACTTACACCTATCGTGGTGGGGTTTTTCCCTTTCCTCTTCTTCTCAACCAGGGAGTCATTTATCTCTAAGCTATCAAAAGAAAACACTTTCAGAGTCGAAGTGAGAAAAGCTGCAGAAAAGAAAGCCCTGCCTGGCACAAACAGATAATATTTGACAAATAAAGAAGAGAACCTCCAAGCTAGAGGAAGGAAGAAAACAGTTCTGAATAATTTACTTCGTGTAGCTTAGTTCCTGCCAAAACAGCTCTATAAATCCCATGGTGGTTCTGATAATCTCCATTCTTAGAACAAAAAAAGCTAAGACTGAACATTAGCAACATTAATTGTGCGATATGACCTGAATGATGCAGGAACAAGTAGTTAAACCAACCACAGCATCTGCTGAATTTTTAATCACTACTTGTTTTGCTGCGAGGCAGAAGAACGCTGCATACTGGCTTGCAAGCACTGTAAAGAACAGCACATTAGGACAGCAAGATTTCAACTGGCAGAAATTCAGCCTCCGTCCTACCTACATGCCATGACTTTGCTATGAACTGCAGACATAGCAGCTTCTAAAGCAGGAATTTTTTGTTAATCGCTTGGAAAAGACCATGCTTTCTGCACCCCAAGGTAACAGTCAGCCATTTCTGACTAATTAAAGAAATGATGTTTCCTGAACGGCCATTTGCATGTCCCTCTGTAGGGTACTGCTGCTCACAAAACATTATCAGGCAGCTGCACAGCCACCCAGCAGCAACTCCATATGAAAGTAGCAGCTGAACCTCAGATGTGTAAGAAGGTGGTCTACTTAAATATGTACTGCAAGAGGTGCAACTGCAACACCTCGAGGCATCCTTGAGCTATATTTAATCCATCTGCCTCTGATACCCTCTGCACTGACACTGCAGAAACCCACACCTCACTGTGGCTGCCCAGGGTAGAATCCTAGAATGGCCTGGGTTGAAAAGGACCACAATGATCATCTGGTTTCAACCCCCTGCTATGTGCAGTCGCCAACCAGCAGACCAGGCTGCCACCATCGCAAACTGCACAAGGGCCCCCAAAGGCAAAGCCAGCCTTGCTGTGCTTTCACTGCTTTTGAAGCCCAAAATAGCTTGATTAGAACTAACCACCATGCCTACAGTGACACATGCACCTCTAGTGATGGTACAGGCATGAAACTGCAACAGCAGGATTAGCAAGTGATACAGCAAACAGTCAAAAGGGGGCAAAAAAAACAAGTTATTTGGGGAATAAATGCATACAAATTCCACAGCTACCCCCAGAATTTGCATGATAAGCAGTTATCTTGATTCTTATTCTGATTCAGTGGGGGGAGAGCGACTTTTCTTTAAAAAAGACAATATTTACAAACACAAAAAAGTAAAAATATTGCCTTTAATAAGTCTGTCATGATGACTCTAATAGATTCTAACTTTGGTAAGTTATTAAAGTCAAAACAGCTTAGAAAATAAGACCAGAAAGTGTGGTACGAATAAGAACCGAGCAGCCACATATACCAAAGCAGCATTCCTGTGCCTCCCCCACTGCAGAGCTCCCAGATCTGAGAAGCTGGGGTCTGACCAGCAGCTTTCACTGAGACCTCCTTCCAAAGCTTAATAACACTAGATGTTCCCATCTGTACATTTGAGTCCAAATAACTCATGAGAGGAAAGAAAAAAGCAGTAGATTGTGACAGGAGATAGGCATGCTTCCAGAATTGCGTGATCTTGAACAGCAACCTTCAGACCAGCACTACGTTTTCCTTACAGGCTCAGCTATAATGGGGGCAAGAAAAGCTGCCACCTTCATTGCACTGCACTGATGGGAGAACAGATTAAAATCAGCAGCAGAAATACTGAAATACACAATACCTGAGGTTAATAAAGTAACTGGCGTTTGAATACTGTACTGAACCACCCGTGCTGTGAAGGTACAGGGTGGCAAGAAGCTAAACTAACACGTCACACTGAATGTGTCAATTCTTGGAACCTCAGGGCCAGTTAGCTGCCAGGTGGTATCTTGTGCATTCTACACCATGTTCAGCTACACAGCACATCAATCAACACAGCACCTCTGTACCCCAAACCGCAGCCCTTCCTGGCATGGAAGCTGCAGGCAGGTCTCTATGCACAGCTTGCTGTTACGGAGTCGCTGCCCAGTGCCACAGCACACACCTGCAGCACGAGCTTCCAGCTCTAAGGGACACGTAGAGGTGTTTTATGCACCTGTAAGAAAATCACTTGCAGCTTAGAGCTTGACAAGTCACTCCTGCACGCTCACAATCCTTATCTGAGTAAAGATTTTAATGAGCGTTTAGAACATAAAGCTGCTTCTTCAATCTCTGCCTGTCCTCCAATTAAAAAGGAAGGAAACAACTTAATCATCCAGAGCCTGCAAGATGATTTTAAGACAGCGGCATCAAATCCCACAACTTTTCACACCCATTAAAATGGAACTTTGTCATCTGAAGGGGAGATTTTGATAAGTGCAATGCAATTAACAGATGCTGCCTTTGTTACCAGACTGCTCGTGACGAAGCGCAGGCTCCTTGACATTCCATCTCCTTCCCTCAAAGGCGCTGCGCTGCAGCAAATTTATGGTTTTACCACGTAAAAGGAGAATTTGGGCAGGTTACCTTCAGAATCACTCAATAAGGCTCTTTCACTCCAGGAAGGCGGGTGGCTGCTGGAAAGCCATAGAGGCACTCCCTTCCCCCTTCCCTCAGGACCAAAAACGCTGCATGGAAAACACTCCCACCCCCTGCAGCAAGGGATTAGGTATTTATTAAAAAGGAATCAAAATAATGTTTAAAATAAAATAAAATAAAAGGCTTCCAGTTATGATCTCAGGGGTAAAAAGCAGCTCTGGTGCAACTAAAGTGGGGCTGCGTTAGGAATTCTTCTGCTCACCGAAAAGTTGCTGCTCCCATGTAGGCAGGATGCCCTTCGTCCGCCTGCGCTGCTCACACTGAGCGCAGAAATAGATGTGTTGAATTTTCTTTCCTCCCAGTGAGTCATTTTGCTACCACCGCGTTAAGCAGTAACAACATTAACAACCTACAGGCACCTACGGGTTCAGACTTTGGACTCCCAAAAACGACTGCCTACCTCCACCAGCGGGGTTTTTCAGCTCTTCTCCGGGGGTGACAGACAATTACAGAGGCCAATTATGTAAAACCTTTCATCCGAGAAAACGCGGAGCACTACGCAAACATTCATTAAGCCTCGCAACTCCTCGAACTCACCAGTTCAAAGCCAGCTCGCCTATCTCAAGCCACCAAAACTGGATCCCGAGAGCAGCATAACCGAGATAGCATGCAGCGCAGCAGGGCCAACCACTCGGCTATTTACGCAGCTCCACGGGCGGGTTTTACAGCCGTCAGCCGGTTCTATGGGAGCAGACAGGCACACTGCTGCGGGAGCGCTGCTATCCCCACGGCTCCTGCTGACGAAACGGGTTTGGTTTTTTTTTCTTCCCCCCCTCAAATAAAAGCCACACGGTCACCTCGGTTTGCTGAAGGAACTGAAAGCTGCGCTCGTTGCTCCAAGCGAGGCCTCGGAGGAAGCAATGTTGAGAAGAAATCGTTCCCACTGCGTTGGGCTGTAAAGCTTTCCCTCGGTCCTTACACAACTCCCACGTGAAGGCGCAATCAGAAGCAACACCCACTCGACCCAGCCGTATTTTCGCTACACTGACGGATATTCAGAACCGCTTCCCCGGCAGGCTGCGGAAAGCCCCCTCAGGAAGCGGCAGCACGCACAGCCGCGGGCCGGCCGGCCGGCCGTTCAGGAGGCCCCGCGAGCCCCGCACGGGCGGCCCGGAGGAGTCCGGCCCCGGCCCCGCAGCGCGGCCCCGTCACGGACGGGAAGGCCCGGAGCGAGCAGGCCCGCGGCCGGGACGCAGCCAACCGCCCCTCCACGGCCCCGCAGCCGCCATAGCCGGCCGGGAGCGCGGGCGCTGCGCGCGGGGCCTGCTCGCCTCCCGCTCGCCTCCCGTTGGCCGCTCGCTCTCCTGCCGCCCACCTGCCCGCCCAGAGACCCCGCCGCGCCGCCAGAGGCCTACCCGGAGCGTGGCCCACAGCGAAGGGAATCCCGGCGGCGCGCAGCGCGAAGCCGCCAGGCTCGGCTCGGCGCGGCGCGGCCGGATCCCCCGAGCCCAGCGGCGGCGGCGGGAGGAGCTGCGGAGGCCGCGCCAATCCGCGCCCTGGGCGGGGCGGGGCGGGACGGGTCTGGGCCCGCCGGGGAGGTACGCGGAACGCCGCCCCCGCGCCGTGCCAGGCACCGCGCCGCCCGAGTGCTCGGCGCCTCCGCGCCTCTGGAAGGGCCGGGGCTGCCGCGGATCGCGGAGCCTTCCTTGCGGAGCCTTCCTTCCCTGGGCCCCCAGCTCTTCGTAGGACCGTGGTGCCCTACATGGGGCTCGCGGCTCTCCGCTGCTCCCGAGATCTCCGTAGTGTCCAGAATTCTCTTCAGGACATCGGTGCAGCCAGGCACTGACAGATCATAGAACCACTCAATGATTCATTGCATGGCCTGGGTTGCAAAGGAGTGCCCATCCACTATCAATCCCCTGCTGTGTGCAGGTCACCAACCAGCAGCCCAGGCTGCCCAGAGCCACATCCAGCCTAGCCTCGAGTGCCTCCAGGGATGGGGCATCCACAGCCTCCTTGGGCAACCGGTCCCATGTGTCATGAAGGATCCTGGCAGGTCTTTCCCCCCAGCAATGCCCATAGGTTCCAGGCCTGGGATGTCTGAAAGCAGACCCTGGGGTTTGGAGCTGCTTGTTCACCCTAATGCCTTGAGGCTTGTGCCTTCATGCCAGTGTGCTGGGTGCTGTGAGGTTGAGTGACCAACATGATGTGACACTGAAAGCAATGGGATTGCCAGCTTAGAATCACAAAATTGGAACAGACCTCACAGATCCCAAGTCCAACCCACCCCCACCACACCCAGTGACCATATCCCCCATTGAATGCCACATCTCCACTGTTCTTAACACCTCCAAGGATGGTGACCCACCACTCCCTGTGCAGTTGTGCCAAACTTTCACCGTGATCCACGGCACTGATAGCTGATAAGCAGCTTGAATGCATCAATAGGCTAAAAACGAAACAGTCCACCACAAGCAGCCAAAATAATTAATTTGCCTTTAAAAACTACCTAACTCCTCCCAGAAGGGGGTTAGTGCCTGAAGAGGTGTCCTGGCCATGGAGGATGTTAGGACCATCATCAGCACAGTGCCAGCCATTTCAGCTGGCTTGCTCCACTGTTTCCTCCTGAGCACAATAACTAAATACATTCTGTCATTGTTTGTGTGGTTGCTACCGTCAGCTGACAAAAACACAAGCTGTTTTTTCTGCTGTGGATGTATCCACGGGCACTGCAGGCCCTGGGCCGCAGTTGGTCACACCAGCATCACCCCAGGCATTGCTGCTGTGCTGGCCTGCACAGGGAAACCTCAGCATGCTGGGAGAAAGGGATGGCAACCAGAGAAATCCTCTCAACCAAAGGCATTGAGAACAAGAGTGAAATGCAAAGGGAATGCATTGGTAGAAGGGGAATTAAGTAGTGTCACCAGATGGTAGTGTGAGCCTCAGTGTTCCCTGTGAGGAGCCTCCCCCCTCCTCAAAAGATTTCAGCAGTTCATGGCTACTTAGAGAGAAGCAGGGAGCGATGCAGGTCCCTGCAGGGGACCACAGATGATCAGGGTGAGATCAGGACTGAAGCTATCTGTAAACAAACCAAAAAGGGGTGATTCCTGCAGCCTGCAGGAAGGCTGCAATGGAGAGATTACTACTTCTGCGTGATGCAACACTGCAAAAAGATCCCTGAGACCATTGTCAAGCTAAGAGCAGTGTACTGCATCAGCACAGCACCGTGCCTCGAGAGCCCTACCGAGCAGCAGAACTAATCAGCCAAGGCACAGATGCGCATTAACATGGCATCTCAGATGGCTGAGGTGAATCTCCCAAAGCCTCTGGGGGCTCTTGGCTACACAGACACTGTTCACAAAGCTGGAGAGAGAAAAAGGAAAATGCTGGTAAAATGTGCTCAAGGTCAAACACCACATTGGTGAGAGGACTGACAACAGAACCTGCAGTTCCTCGCTCCTCCAGTGCTTTCTCCACGGGATCACCACAAAATCCCAGAAGAACAATGGGGTTTTGCTGCTGGTGACACAGTAGCTTCACAGTAGGTATTCTGGTATAGGATCAGTGATTTCTTTCCCCTAGGCTTTGTACTAGCCCAGCACAACATTTCAGTGACAGACTCAAGAAGATACCACCAGATGTCTTAAAGGGGAATGAAAACTGTCACATTAGTCCCCAGGACTGTACAGACCCAATCTTTTGTTGTAAGTTGATAAAAGACAGCGAAATGCCATTTGCTGCTAAGTGACTTGTAATGATTAAATAAGGTTTCTCCTTCCATCATCTCCACCCCACCCATGGCATTTAGTGATAATATAAGACAGATTTTGCAAGTTGTTTAGCTTATATGGCCATCTGGCACTTTTGCATTTCAGTAGCCTTGAACATTGGAAAAACAACAGATAAAGAAAACCAGTTTTATCTTATCAGAAACCTGGAGAAGTTTAACTCTCTCAGAGTACAAAGGATTAACCAGGTCACTATAGCTCTTCATTTACAGTTCCCATCTTAATTAGCAGTCATATTCTGCAAAGGTTTTCCACTCTAAACCCAGTTGTTCCTCATCTCCTTTGCTGTTGTTTAGGTGGTGAAACACTTCACTCCAGCAGTTGCACCCAGCTTCTAAATAACACTCTGCTCCTGGGTGATGGAATCACATGCTGAGAAATAAACCACAGGTTCTAACCCTGAATAAAAAACGAAGGGTGTCTTGTCAATGCTTGAGGGGAGGATGCTCTTTTCAAATGAAAACACAGTGGTCCTGACTTAACTCAATTAGAAACCTACCTAATGCTGCTGAAACATCAACTAATACCACTGCACTAAGCAGTTTCTTCATCTGCTTTTGCTAAAGGGGATAGCTGTACAGTTCACCCACAGTAACCTCACTCCAAGCAGTGCCTGGAAAGAACTCAAAGTGTGCCCCCCGCTCAGCGGTGGCTTAGGGCTGATCCTGCATTTGTTCTTGGGTTAATTCCTGCTCCCATCTTCCTTGGGGGGGGGGGGGGGGGGGGGGAAGAAAAAAAGAAGTGAATCTCTTTGGAAGTGAATGTAATTTCCTTAAGAATATGGTTTTAAAACAGCTTTTGGCCTCGGAGCATGAGACCAGCTGCAGGATGCTTCCACCTGTAGTGCTGAGTGAGAAGGACTTTTGACTGGAATCTGTGACAGCAGGGAATGTTCACTGTAAACACAATGTAAATAACAGAGGATGTAAAGATATGCAGATAAAAACTACCCTTGTCGTTTTTATAGACCTTGTAGTTTTGTAGACCTTGTTTTCAACTACACCTCACATTTTATGATTGCTAGTTTGCATTTTAGACTCCATGGAGTGAAAGCTGGGATCTTATAAATGTGCTACAACATCTGACTGCTAGGTATCAGGCTGCCAGAGTGCAATTTAACACCTCGAGTCAGGTACCTCGCCTTGCTATTTATAACCCAGTAAGTGTGAGACAGCTCCCAAGGGTGAGTGGAAACTCCCACCTCCCTTGCAGAGACCTGGCTGCAGGAAACATTACAAGAGGGCTCGTCCAATGGAGTGAGGTTACCACTTTATTTTTAACACCGTGGGCTGCAGGGACTGTGCTTGATGTGGTTTATTGCGTATAGTTGAGGCAGTAGAGAGAACACCCCAAAAAAGGGAAGCTCTCCTTGTCCTGGTGAGAGTCCCAACATACATCTCCTTCTTGGCCCAAGGTAGGACTGTATGCATGCTCCCTCCCAGGCTATAGGCTGACACATCAGGGGGTTCATGGGTCACTGCTGTGCTACTTGTACTCCTTGTGGAGGCCTTCTTCCTATGACAGCAGCAGCTACGTGATGCTGTGGACTACAGCTTTGTAACTCCATTTGCCTGAACTTTCGCCAAAAATATATTCAGAAATTGCAATTTCTACTCTATATCTAAGGATAGGTTTCTCTATGTATTGCTCTTCAGTAATGGGCATTTATGCAAAGGTAGGAAGAATTACCCTCACAAAACACAATATCTCACACGAAAGAATGAAAAGTAGAGTAGGAAGAGCATGTTAGCAGATTTCCACAAAATGATTTCTCTGGTACAAAATCTGATAATGACACTCACATTGTCAAGAAATGGGGAAAATCTAATTGGTTCTCAAAGCTTCAGTGGCTTAAATGTAAGCATATTATCACAAAATCATCAGGACTGCATGAGAATGACACATTTAATCTTTTGGGCATGGATAATATCTGTACAAGATAATGGGTTTATGTATTCATATTGCTTTTTTATCTCTATTAAATGGTAATATGTTTTTTCTTAACACAGTAAAATCAGTAGCAATCAGGAATTTGGCTGGAGAAAAAAAAACCATGCTTTATCTTAACGTGACATTGAAATACTTTAAAATTGTGGCATTATTCAAATACAAAAAGACCACTGCAGTGTCCTAGATATCGTTAGTGGAAAGTGTAATTGCAGTGCGTTAAGGAAACTCATTCTGGCTGTAGCCTCCCCAGCTCAGGTAACAACCAGTGAAGCTGCAGGCACAGTCTGAGCTTGCCAAGGACCTAAGTTACGTTCTCACCTTACCAGTTTGCATGGAGTGTGCACTGCTAGGCTATCACTGATGTTACCTGAGCTGGTGAGGTTAAAGCCCAGGCTGTAGTACAGCCACGCTGCCTAAACTCAGTACTTACAGACACTCAAGAAGAAATTAACTGAACAATGGCTCTGGTCTAGATGCTCTCCCGGTATGGAATAAGAAAAAATGATTTTTGGTTGGAAAACCGTTTGTTGTTGTTGTTGTTTCTGAAAGCCAGTGGTTCAGCATGGTTCAAATTACTGGTCTTTATTCTGATATCATAGGTTAGAATTCTTAAATGCTCTCAAATTCCACTGATCCAGGGGGAAAATGGCAGTAACAAAATGCAGTAAAGCGTCAGCACTACATTGGATTCCATGGGCAGAGTCAATACAAATACAAACTCCTGTAGCTGTTGTTTAATAGGGCCTTTTTTATACCACTGGGCTACTTCAGAGCCTCAATAAACTCCAAACTGTTTATTATTATTTTACAGTAAATGAAGAACTTTATGGCCAGGATTTTCAAAGTTTCCAAATCTTTGCTGTATCCCTGGGCAGCCCACACGAGGAAACGTGTGGTGGCATTTCTCTGCCAGCTGCATTCTGTGATGCGCAGAACCAATAGCAAATGGTGCAAAGGAGATCACTGCTGCAAGAAGCAGCTCTGCACTCAGACTGTGCAGCCTTTAACCCACTTCTTGCTGTCTCCATTCACTGTAACCGTGTTTAAATAAAAATTTACTGATGTTTTAGCATACCACCATTAGGAGATGCTGCTTGCAAGACGTGGCTGTTGACCAGTGCTGACCACTGTACTCAGCAGTTCCCTGTCTGGCCATATTCATACAATGTCCACATTTTTGCAGTGCCACCAAGTGGCTGATTTCCTCATCAACATTTCTGCATTTTTATCGTGATAAAACAAGTGCAGAACAAATCACCTTGCATGTGAGAGGCACCAAACACAGCTGCACGAGGAAGCCGGGACACTGCTTTTGGATTTATACTCCTGCATATGAGAGAACGACCATGAATGATACATAACAGGTAGGGAATATATTAAGTTTCTCAGAAAAGCAAGGTTATCCTTGACATAGCTGAAAAATCCTATAGCGCGTTCACAAGTCTCAGACAATACTGAATTCATGCCCTTACAGGGCAAAGTTACCTCAGGAATTCCTCACGCAATGGTGGCAATGCTCCCATGTCACCTTCTTCTCGCTCACAGAACCCTCTGAGAACATCAGTGCTTTTCTGTCACAACACAACCGGAACAACGCCCCCAAACCGGCTCCCTGAGGTGGCAAGCACAGCAGGTAGGCGTATGCTGGCAGCAAGACCTTGGCATGGCTCCTCAGAAAGCCTAAGCGAAGTCCAGAGGGCACAGACCCCCCACCCAGACCGCCGAAATAAAATGATAAAAACCCCACAGCGCCTCAGCCCGCCGCCATCTTACAGCCCCTGCACTTCCAGAGGCTCCCACCCCGCGCAGCTCGCCAGCCAATGAGCGGCAAGCGCGGGGTGGGGCAATGCTCAGCGCAGCCAATGAGCATCAAGCTCGGCGATGACGCTGACCAGTAAACAGCTCACTACGCGAGTTAGGCTCTGCCCATCAACCGTCCGTTAGGAGGGAGCCAATGAAAGCCCGGTGATTGGCCGGAGCTAGCCAATCAGAGGCGCCAGGTGAAATTTGAAAGCGAGTGGAGGCGGCAGCACTGAGGGAAGCGGAGCGGCGGGCCCGGCAAGGTATGAGCGGGGCTGGCGGGCGCGGGAATGGCTTCGTGGCTTCGGGACGGAGAACCTGAGGCAGCCCTCAGGGGGAGTTGGGAGGCGATGTGCGGTTTGCTGTAGTACCCGAGGATCCGGGTCCTGAATCGGGCCGCGTTCCGTCTTTAATATGTTATTTGTGTTTGCTGTAATCTGTAAGCACTGGGGCTATATCAGACTACTGCTTTCTTCCTGGCCTTTCTTAATCCAGGATGTGGGATGAGGGTATCTTTGTGTTAAAAGTGAGTGGGGAATCTGTCTCTACCTACATTGCATTTGTTTTCTTCAGATTTCATATGGTCGTGTCTGCAAGATTAATTGCTCAAAAGCAATTAAAAAGCTTTAAAAAGCTTTTTTTTTTTTTTTTTTTTTTTTTTTTTTTTTTTTTTTTTAATCTTAAAAAGCTTAAAAGTTCGCTGTTAATGCTTATCCGTGGCAGAAGGACCTAAGAAGGCCTATAGTACAATAGCTGGAGCCACGCTTTCTTAAAATGGAAGACAAAGCATGAAAGTCCTTGAAATGTGTTAAAATCTTTGCCAGGTTTTTGTAAGCTTGCCTGATACCTAACAGCTACTGTATGGCTCTGGTACCTTCCACAATTTAAAAAACATGTGTGCAGTCTGGATAGGCTGCTGTGTTTATAGAGAACAGATAAGGAGACTCAAACATTGGAAATTTGACCTATAAATTGTCGGAGTCCTGAGGATTCCCTGTGTATAATAGCATGTATTTTTTCTGACAGCTCAGGCAGAAGCTTCGTGATCTCTGCTCATACTTTGGTACATTTAGATGGTATCTCCCTACTTTGCTCCCCTGTTCTTTGCAGACACCCAAGCCTAAGTGCTGCTACAGAGTAATTAAAGAGATAAGGAGAGAATCATTCTGATGTTAACAAAGCCAGGTACCCATCCTTGGGCAGATAGACTCCTTGAGTAGCTTGCTAAGTGTCACAGTTCTAAGGAGGAATCAAGTAAGGTGGGAGTCTGGAGGGATGGCTCTTGCAGGATTGATGCACCCAGTATTAATCTTAGAATGGCCTGGGTTGAAAAGGACCACAATGATCATCTAGTTTCAACCCCCTGCTATGTGCAGGGTCGCCAACCAGCAGACCAGGCTCAGAAGTGAGCAGTTGGGATCATACACAGACAGCTAGCTTTTAGTTGAAAGAAATGTCCATTTAGTTTGGATAAACTTCTTGGCTGAGCCTCTCAAATCTTTAATATTATCATCTTTACCACCATGATGTCCACAGAGGATGGCTGTAAGGTCTTGATGGTAACTGCTGCTTTTAAGAATGGTTTTCTTTTGGTGGGTATTAAAAAAAACCTGCCTATTGTAGGTGGTAGAGAGTAGAGGTATACTTCCACTGTTTTCTAAAGGGTTTTTAGTGACCCTGTAGAAACTACTAACAAGATCAGCCCAAAGATGATTATTGGAGAAGTTCATGTATTAACATTCCTTAATTGCTTACCTGTAAATTGGGGTAAATATGACCTGTGAACTGTGGTAGACTCCATCTGGTCATTTGCAATCCTTAACTGGCATCTTTAATGAATTTCTGGAAGTTGGAACATAAAATGAAAAGACCAATGGAAGACATTAACCAATCAGTTGGTACTGACATGCACCAGGACATGCTTCCAGGATCACATGGAAGACATCTGGTCTCTGACTTGGGTACTTTAAGCTGAGTTTTGCTTTTTTATTTCCATTTGATCATTTAAACTTCCTTAAGCTGTTTTGTCCTCCTGCAGTGCTAAGCATATTGGGGAGAAAAAGATGCAAAGCATAGCCATATAGATTTCTGACTCATTCATTGTCTCTAATATCTATCCCAAGCCCTTCCAAATGGCTGTGCAAGCCCTGCTAGTGATGTGCAAGTTATTCTGGGCATAGCTACTGCCATGAAGTTGGGCACAAGGAGCTGCCACTCCAGCCCCAGAGCACAGACTCACCTTATATTTCCCTCCCCAGAAGCATGAGAACTCTCAAAAAGGCTTCAGTAGGTGCAGGGATTCATGCTTTTTGCATTGCAGTAAGCACAGCATGTACAGATCAACTGTTGCTTTCATCAGGTCTTCCTCAAGTTAAAAAAGTAGGCAAAAATCCTGCTGGAAATAAATGCTATTGTGTTACAGTTGCATCCTGGAAACTCAATTAGGAGCCAGAGCCAAATACTCTGATGCATGACAAAAATGCCTTGCCATCAGATAGGGCATAAAGTAAATGCTTAGTGGCAATGCTGCTTCCAAGTATTGTCCTACAACCTTGTCATTTGCTTGCTTGTCTCCTTAACGAGAAAAACATCTGTGTTGAAAACAGGCTAGTCAGTCCCTGGCAATGACAAAGCCTTCCCTGCTAATTCTGTCTCAGAGTTGATTACTTAGCAAGCAAACGAGCACCTTGACTACATAAAATGAAGAGTCATTGCTGAAACTGTCATTTGTACATGTACCAGAGCAAATGCAGCAATGAAGAAGCTAGATCTATCTTTGTGACATACAAACTCGAACAAAAAGGGCACAACAAACCTTGTCTCCTTTTTTCCTCTCGTTACCATTTTTGTTCAGGATAATCAAGATGGCTGCTACCTCCCACTTTGTCGGTCGGTACAAAAAGGATTTGAGCACAGAAACCATCAGAACGAAAGTTGCTCGTAGAAAATCCATGCTCCAAAAGGAGAGCAGACACAAGTTGTTTGAAAAGGGCAGACAGTTTGGACTGACAGATGTCAATGTTCAGGTGTCAAAAACGAGGGGGATTTCTCAAGGAAGTGGGGCAAGCGAAACGTGCTTGCAGGAGAACAGCAGTTTGAAACAGAGTAAGTAAAGCCTTGTTATATAGCTTTTTAATTTGTTAAATGTGGTCTCCATGTTTTAATTTATAACTATCAAGAAAATAGACTTAATACCATCCTTTATGACTCCAGGACTGTTTTTAGTCTTAATTTTGTCCACAGCCTCCTAAGGAAGGATGCATTGTGCTGTTAATATTCGCTAGGATGGCTTTGTTATTCAAGAAGTGAACCTTCGATTTATAATCTCATCTCTGTAAAACTGTCTGTCACATGCTTTAAGAATGGTTAGAAATTGGCAATGTATCTCACAATTTTATTTTTAATTTACTCCTTTTTGTCAATTTCTCCTTTCTGTGGGAAAACGAGTCTTGCACGTACTGGATTCTGCCTGTGTGGCTCTTCTGTGTGCTGATGGCTAAAGAACTAAATAACTCTTTAATGATATTAAAGTGTTCTCCACCTTCAGTATTTGGATAGGAAAAAATAATTGAAGGAAAGACTCAAATCCCCATGGAATCACATCAAATACATAACTTGAGAAATTACAGCCTGGTCATCTTTGATGAACTTTAACATCAGTAGGTTTGTTTTGTTTTTCCAGACAGACACGTCACGAGGTTTTGTTCTCTCACATTTCATGTCATTTACTCTGAGCTTCCAGCAGACTTCAGTATTTGGTATCTAAAGCTGACTTGATCTTCAGCGTCCAGTGATAATTAAACAACTGTAGAGTTGACTGCAACTCATTGAACATGGCCATACAGTCCATGCAAGTATTTCAGTAGAGAAGCTGGTACAAAACAGCTAATCAACAATCTAATGCCTAAGTGTTTACTTTAGTACTAATAGCCTTGCAGGAACAGCCTGTACACTATAAAATGGCATGAACTTGCAGCATTTCTAGCATGCAGATTTGAGGACGTGTATTTGTAAGCTGGAATTTATCACTGAATACATTGCAGAGAATTTAGGCTTTTAGCAAGCTGACAGATTGTGTGTTTATGTTATAAAACTTACATTGAAAAGTATAGGCATGTACTCCAGGCAGTCATTTTATAGAATTCTAGCATGGCCTGGGTTGTAAAGGAGCACAGTGCTCATCCAGCTCCAACCCCTGCTGTGTGCAGGTCACCAACCAGCAGCCCAGGCTGCCCAGAGCCACATCCAGCCTGGCCTTGAATGCCTGCAGGGATGGGGCATCCACAGCCTCCTTGGGCAACCTGTGCCAGTGCCTCACCACCCTCTGGCTGAAAAACTTCCTCCTCATATCCAACCCAAACCTCCCCTGTCTCAGTTTAAAACCATTCCCCTTTTCCTATCACCATCCACCCTCACAAACAGCCATTCCCCTCCTGTTTATGCACTTTTCAAGTACTGGAAGGCCACCATGAGTTGTCCCTGGAGCCTTTCCTTCTCCAAGCTGAACAACCCCAGTTCCCCCAACCTTTCCTCACAGGAGAGGTGCTCCAGCCCTCTGATCATCTTAATGGCCCTCCTCTGGACCCGCTCTAAAAGTTCCACATCCTTGTACTCTTCTTGCTAACCTGGTGTGTTCATCTTGGGTCTTGCAACATTTGTCTAGCAGTTCTCCAACTTGCTTAGTTTCTGACTTTGACTTGGATGAAAAATATCTCCAATGTAATAAATCATGTCTGTCTTTACCTCAGAACAATCTACAGATGCAGCCACCAAGAGGGTGAATGAACGCAGGGAAATGCTTCAACGCTATAAAGAAGAGAAGGAGCTCCGAAAACTGAAAGAACAAAGAGAAAAAGCAAAAAAGGGTGTGTTTAAAGTTGGGTTATATAAACCTACTGCTTGTGGATTTCTTTCACTTGCACCTGAAGTTCCCACAACAACAAAGCCAAAAGAAAAGGTAATGAGAATAACATTAAATTTCTAAATGAGTCTTATGTAGCATATGACATTAAAACTTATGGTTATGTAAGTTTTATGCAAGTTATGTGAAGTAAATATAGTATAAAGAATTCATAAATATTTTGTAATAAGGAATGGTAAGGGAGTAATTTCATTCTTTTTTTAACAAAGCAGGAAATACAAGAAATGTGTTAATTTTTGTAGTTGTGACTATGGCCTCAGTTCAAAAAATAGTGATTCACCTGCAAATAAAAGCTAAGCTGTTTTAGAACTGGTAACTTGTTTGTATTCAGTCCATCTGACTTTTTCAAATCACTCAATATGTTTTGACTCTCAAGTGCACAGGCTTGTTGCTTTACCTACTTAGGCTTCTTGCTCACTCTGGCAGTGATGGCAGGGAGACAAAGGTGTATGTTAACCTTGTTTCCTTGGGAATGTTTCCAGGCAGCTCCTGCTTTCTCTGAGAGGATTACTCGATCAAAGGCCAAGAACCAAACAGAAAAGGCTGCGATATCAACTGCATTGAAGCCCTCTACGGTTTGTCCCTTAAATGAACTTTAGTGAATAAACTGGGAGAAAAAGATGCAATTATCCTTGAGCATGTAAATCAGGGTTGTATTCTGATGTGAAAAATGATACCTCCAAGCAGGTTTTCCTGATGAAAAGGGCAGATTAGGTCAGAAAAGCTTTCAGCAAGCTGATAGAATTTATTGTGGTGATTTGAGTGTTGTGTTGAACTGAGCTACAGAGTTTGATTGAGTCAATACAGAGAAAAGTGCAATGATCTTTCAGATTCCTTTTTCCCTGTGAAATATTATTGCAGTCAGCAAGGAATGCAAGTAAGAATAGAGGCAGTAATGAGACTGAAAGTAAATACTTTGGCTTGGAGAACCTGTGAAGCTCTCCTGGCTGCAGAAAGTCTTTTGTGAATGCAGACTATGAAGTCAGTTCTTCTTCTGCATTTCACTGCAGCTTCAGAAAGTTGAACCCAGCAAATGGACTGCTTGTTACACACTGTACGTTTTTGCTCTCACAGTGGGGAAGAGCACTTGTTCTTAAAATTCAACCTCAAAGCATTATGGTATGTTATGCCATCTTATTTAGCTACCTGTTTAAAGGTGTGTGATTGAGATGTCCATCAGACCCCATACATTTGATTGCATGGAGCCCGTAGTGACAGATCTGAAATCTGATTGATTTGGCATCTTAATTTCATACTGATGAAGTACCTAACTTGTAGAATATTTTACCCCACATTAATGTATGTAAGACTATCACTGCCAAATGTATTATTTTCAACAAGCTGGGTATGAAGCTGTTTTATTTTGAGAATTTCCTATGCAAGAAGATCTTTGTCTTGTACTTTCCACCTATTTGGGATAATAAGTAAGTAGAACCAGTGGCTAGAAGTCCAAGAAGACGTAGCAGTTGTGCAATCTTCCATTTAATGCTGCAGCCTTCAAGCCTTATAAATGAAGATGTATGTTGTTGGAAAGCAATTACTGTAGCTATCACCCATGATTAATCTTTACTGCTAAAAGTTGGAGTCAATTCACTGTTGGCATATCTTACTAGGAATCTTGATAGGCTCGTGGTTTTATTTGTATTAAAAAGTAGGTTTTCTGAGGAATGTCATCTGCAGTAATCTGCAAAGGGAGCTTTAATTTGCATCTAGCAATCTTGCCTTATGTAATTTGAATGCATTTGGAAGGTTTCCAATCCTGGCTGCGCAAAGGGAGAACTGAGTTAATTCTGATCTTTTTTTTTCTTTCCTCAAAAGTGGCTTTTAGATCACACAATATGTACCAAGATGCAACAGTAATTACCATCTACTTTCAGAGTAAATTGAGTAATTTTCTTCATTCTGTTAGATAAAATCTTAATTAGTTGGTATTTTAATATCTGAAATGAGCTATTTTAGTTATCCTTAATATCACTGGCATTTTTACCTTTGTAAAACCTTTGTAAAACAAATACCTTGGTTCTAAATTACCTGCCTTTTGTTTTACTGGAGCCTAGGAGAGCAAGATGAGGAAAGAAGCTGGGCTACTTCACTTTGGCAATCTTGGTGCTTCATGCAATGTGATGTTCCTTTGTAGGTCTGTGCCAATGGGCAGAGCGTGCGCCCTGCACAAGCAGCACGTAAGCAGATGAGCACAGAGAAAATGGCTGCAAAAGGCAAAGGTATGAAACTAGAACGATCCCACATCTGGGTCTGAAAGGACATGGCTGTTATGCTTTTGAGCCAGTAGTTGTAGCACTGTGAGAGTGAGGCAAGGAATGTTTTTAGGAAACATCCCCAGTGTGTGTGTTGTTGGGGTTTAGGGAACAACAGAGTTTTTAGGATGACAGTTTCTTGCCATTAGAACAAAGGCAACTGCTGAAAGACTATGGATCATGTGACTGTAGGTGTTTTATGTACTTGTAGCTTCTGTAGACTGGGGGAGGTGGAATGCAGGATATTTAATGCAATTGTGGTTACTGGTGATCACTGCAGGAAAGGGAGAAGGAGGTCAATAGGCAGAATTGCATGGCTGCTAGCTGTCTGACAGCTGGAGCAATACAGAGCTTCCTATTTACCTCTAAGGGAAATATCACATGTTGCTGCTGTTATTATAGATTAAATGACTGGAAAAAACAAGAGATAGCTGATAGAAGTAAAATATGCATTTTGGTGTTACAGCTCTCCCCCAAAACAGCTAATTATGTGAGCTGTAAATATTTTGAGTGAAGTTTGATACTATGCAGTAGTTATGCTACGTGAAACTTGTTGCATAACGTGACACTGAAATAGGTTTAGAAAGAATGGTCTTCTGGCAGAGCACGTGAGCAATACAGCACAGGGAGCAAGAGCCCCAACTTCTGATACACACTGATGTAACTGAGTACATGTGTGGTTGTCTGCTTCCATAGATGACAAGCACAATCTGTTGTTTTCATATTTCAAAACAGCTCCTTCTGTATCTGTCTAGCTGTTGCACTTCCAGAGTGAAGATTCCATACATTTCTCGAGAAAACAAAACAAAATCAAACAAAACCAACCCAAGCCATCTCTGTTTAAGCAAGTAGAGAATACATTTAATAATAAATTCTTCCTGGTAGTGCTGCAGTGTCAAGGCTTCAAGTTGTTAATGCTAAGTCACGTAGAATAGTTAACACATGATATTCTGTAATTCAGTGTGAAGTTATTTTCACATCACCATGTAATTAAGTCAGCAAGCAGCAGATGTCTATTTAAACAAATTTCATTCATGCTTTCAGTGAATGCTGAACAGATTTCTCATCAATGTTTGAATAACAATTAAAACATTAATTTAGATTGATCACTAGATTTGATAATGCTTTTGGGGAATGAAGACTATGCATTATGTGCTTAAACACTAGCATGGAAACGTTAGGGAAGTGTATGTTTGGGTAAATCCAACATTATGGTTATTCAGCAAGTAATTTTTTTCCCAACTTATCAAACAGCAATTCTGTGGGAAGCAGAGCAGCATTGTAAGAGACAAATATCATTAACAATAACCAAGTGGGCTACTTGATTTCCTGCAGATACAGAAAGGCAGAGCATGAAATCAAGAGCTGTTAAATTTTTGTGTGTGTTAATGCTGCTGGTTTTGAAGGTAGTAAATAAAGGTACTAAAACACATGGATGAAAATGATTAAGATGGCAGTGCATGAGTCATATTTTATAAAAAAAATATTTCAGGTATGATTAAAATTAAAGGATACTTTAACGTTGTTTAATAAATTCACACTTTAGAATGCTTTACTGTAATGACCAAGGCATCATTGGGTGTTACAGAGTTGCTTAAGATTCCAGCTGTGCAGATAACTACCAGTTATTCCTCCAGAAAGCTTCATCTGAAAGATAGGATGATGTCAACTCAGTGATTGCAGGAGCACTGAGGAGGGTTCCTTAAGCCTTGTGCTTAGCATCTGGCATGCTGATATGTTGGTCTTATCGTGACACTGGAAGCACTACTGTAAAATGAAGATGTTTTCTGTCAAGGTTCTGCAGAGCATTGCCTTGGTGCCAAGGCTGAGCTGTGCTGCCTTTGTTTAGCACAGAAGTGACAAAACCACTCCTTGATTCTGGTTGGTGGCCCTGCCTGTGGCAGGAAAGTTGGAACTCGATGATCCTTTGGGTCCCTTCCAACCCAAGGCATTCTATGATTCTAACAAACTAATGCAACTGATATTTACTTGTACAGCTTTCTGATCACTGCAAAACCAAAACTTTTTATTATACTACTTAAACGCATCACCTGAGCAAGCTTTGTAATCTCTGGAATTAATATTTCTTAGTGTTGCAGCCTTCAGTCCAGACAGCATCAAATGTAAGAGTCACCAGAGCAGCTGCCTCTGCAGCTAGACAGGTGCCAAAAACAGCTGCAGCTGCTACTGGTAAGTGAGGCAGTAAGTATAGCTGTGTATAACTATACATGTGTAGCTGGTATCTAAGCATTTCATATGGTGTACAGAGGTGTCCTGGCTGATGCTGTGTGCGTGAGTACTGGAAACGACATGTGAATTTGTACTGCTGTTAAGTTCACTGTCAAGTGATACGCCAGGGCAGCGTTGTCTTTAGGGTCTTGTTTATCCCAGACACTCTGCTCTGGAGATACGTATCAGCTTGTTCTGAACTGGCTTAGCACGCTACATTCTGCTGTGTAGCATCTCTTTGGAATAGATAGACCAAAGCAATCATGCTAAATTGTCACATAAGAAACTGAGCAAATACCCATGACTTAAAATCTCACCTGGAACTATGTTGGAATATTTAAATAACGATGCTGAAACCAACGTTGGGCAGTTTGCTGTAAAAATCCATCTGTGTGGGCTGTCAATATCAATAATTATAGATTGAAAGAACAAAAACTGGACTGGTAAAGATTTGCCAGTTTGGTGCATTGCTGCTTAAGGATTGATAAGACTCATAAAGAATAGCTATGTCTGCACAAGATGGGAGCCCATATTCTCCAACTCAGGAATTTTTTCTTCATGTTTGCTTACTCAAGTAGGGGAATTTGATGGTTTAATGAAGGGGATATTTTTAGTAGTATGATCTTGTCCTCATGATAGTAATGGTTTTGGTCCATCTGTAGAAGTCCTGTGCCATGCATAAAGTCACAATCTAAACTCATTTGACTTCAGTCACTTCAGCCTTTGAGGAAATGAGGTGACTCTTTTGAACACCTGATGATGTGTGAAGGCTAATGGCTTAATGAATCTCTTTTCCCAGTGATTTATCTCTTATTAGACTGTTAAATCCTAGGCCAGGTTTTCTTTTGAATGAACACTTGCAATTAGGTATCTGCCCTTTAGTTCCCTCCCACTCAAGAAGCAAAGCCATCTCTCCCTGTCTTTAACCACCAGACTTTTGCATCAATCTTTTGAAAATGCTGGTGAATGATTCTTTTAATCAGATGTGTTTTGATTTGGAGTTTGTTCCTCTTCAGGTAACATGTCACAGAGAAAGCCAGCAAATGCAGCAAAGCAGAAGAAAGCAGTCAAACCTGATGTCATAGAGGTAGGTCATGAAATATTTGAAATGGAAAAGCTGATTTAAGAGCCAGTACAAATAGTAGTGCACGTGTTTCTTAAATATAGTTGTATTTGTGTGTCAAAGTAACAGGAAGCTCACTGATAGATTTTGGGACAAAACTGTACTTATGTTGTACTGTTAAGACCTAAGACTAAATTTGCTTTGCAGGTGTGGATGACTTGTCTACCAATCCTCCAGCTTTGGACAGTGATTTAAGCTTGAGATCTTGCATGACAAATCTTTTACGTGATGTTTCCACTACTTAACATAAAAAAAAGACCTTTTTCAGTTTTCTGGTTGTAATGAATGTTTATAAACTTCATACGGTGCGTTTATTCCTGCAGCTTACTCTGAATGCATCCCTTCAGTGATCAGGGAATTATAATGTGAGGCTTTAGAATCTGAGGATGAAATGCATGTTCAGTTTTTGAATGCCGAGAACATGGTGAATATCATAGGGGAAAAGATTCCCAGCTATAATTAAAGATGGTCACTTTTGTTATCCTACTGAAAATGCAGACCAAACTTCACTGCTTCTGTGTAGAGACCACTGTATTTGAATGCAGTGTGTCCTCCAATTCAGGTTCCTAAATGATTCATGTGTGCATTCATGCCCTGACAGTCCTGTGCAGAAGCATCTGTTTCCTTCCCTCTCCCTACACTCCACTCTTCCCTCTCATTTAGTGCTTCCCCCACAGCTCCCTTCTCCAGTTCTATTTCAGCAACTGCAGCTGTGTACAAGCATTGTCTTCAAGCTGGTTTCTTTGTGCACAAACACTGACAGGAGGTAAAAGGCACTTGTATCTTAATTCAGATAAGGATCTCTTCACAAGCAGGAGTTGCTAGATGCTGCCGGGTGGTAAGCCCTTGCTGTAACCTTAGTCATATTGCCACAAGAAATCTGTTAAAATTCAAAGCTTACATTCCAAGCAAGGGTATCTAAAGTACAACAAAACTTCCAGTGTCTTGAAGATACATCTTTGCTCAAGAAACAGTCTCAGATCTTTTGGCTAATTTGAGCTAACAATATCTCAATACAAGTACCTCAGAAATGTTCTGAGTAATTGCCTTGTTGCTCATCTCATAGGAATGTGAACTTCCTTCTCTTTCAACAACATTCTCTGCTTTTAAGTGCACTTGTACTCTCCTTTTCTTGGGCTGCATTCCTCAACTATCACAGAATCACAGAATGGCCAGGGTTGGAAGGGACCTCAAGGATCATGAATCTCCAACACCCCTGCCACATGCAGGGCCACCAACCTCCACGTTTAATGCTAAACCAGGCTGCCCAGGGCCCCATCCAACCTGGCCTTGAACACCTCCAAGGACGGGGCATCCACAACCTCTCTGGGCAGCCTGTTCCAGTACCTCACTACTCTCTGGGTAAAGAATTTATCAACTTTTGTTAGTTTGTTCTTCAACCTTTAAGTTAGGTTGTGTGTATAAACTGATTATTCCACAGGCCTAGTTGGATTTGGAGCCAGTATGCTACTCAGCTCTTGAGGAGCTCATCACCTTCAAGCATTTTCCTCTAACAGTGAGAGAAGCATCTGCTGGTTTGAATTACTGCTCCACTAGGCCAGGTGTTCTGCTGCTCTGGCCCCTTCAGTGGATTATTACATTCCTCGTAGTCAATTGCTACTACTGCTGTGAGAATGATTTGCAGGTGTCAAAAGCTAGTTGGCCTATGGTAAATCAAGACTTCTGTACATGCACGCAGTTGTAGAAAGCAAATTACCTGAAATTGTTTCTTTTATGTTGGCTTTCAAGCAGTCATCTTACAATTCTGCTAACATCTATTAGTAAACACTTTGTGATTTGGTAATATGGTGCTTCTTTTGTGCAGATAATTCCTTTTAAACACGAAGTGAACGAAAATGCTCCACTGGACCCAGTGATTTGTTCAGCATCAGAACTTAAACAGGAACAGACATCTGTAGAAAAGAACAACTCTGCTCCTGGAAGACCCAGAACGCGCTCCTTTGCACCACAGAATTTTGTGTTTCAGCCCTTAGAAGGACTAACAGCCTACAAAGTTACACCCATGACTCCATCTAGGGCAAATGCATTTTTGTCACCTGATGCCTTCTGGGATTTCTCCAAATCTCCAGTGTAAGATTCTTGCTTCTAATAACCTAAAATGCAATGCAGCTTTTGTGATGCTACAGAGGAAGTGGTGTTTCTGTCGTGAGATTCCATGTGTAACAAGTTGTTGATACACCTGATCACAGTTGTTGTGTGAACCGAAAATAGTCTTCAGAATTTTGAGGTCTTGTGTGTTTGGTCATATTTGAGGTCAATTTCTCAACATTTCTTAATTCTTAAGCATATCTTTTTTCTTTTTTTCCCCTTAGTAATACAGTTGAAAAATCCAGTGAAACTAAGGTACAGGAGCCTAATTTAAGAAGTCAGATTTCACCTTCTGATCAAGACATTCAAGAACAGCAAGTGACTACAAGTTTGCAAGGAGAAGGTATCAAGTTCACGTATGGTTTATCACTGTACCTTTTCTAGTTTTCACCAGATTCTGAGTAAATGCCTTCCATATTTCTCAGCACACGAATCAGATAAGGAGGCTTCCATTCAGAGATCCAACGAAACAATTCCTGTATCTACAGAAATGGCAGTGACAGAAACAAAGTCGGGTGATATAAGAGAGCAAGAGCATGATGTGCCCTATTTCAGGTTTGTGTCTATTTGTTTGCCTTCCTGGTTGTCTGTTCTGGGTCCTGAACGAGTAACAACTTGCAAACAGTAGCTTATGATGGTTGATGTCTGTCAGTAGCAATTTTGGTGGTCATCATTGCTGTCTTTCCTATTGTTAGTGCAAGTAAAGAATATGAAATTCTGAAGACTAATGCTCCATCCTGTGTACATAAAGCTTGAAAGTAATATAAATTACATTACAGCTAGTCTTAACTGAAGCAATCTAATGGGTTCTGCTCAAAGACTGTGTAACTTGTCTGAAAGCAAAAGGGGAATAATAATTAACAGTTACAAATAGTGACAACAGTTGGAACATCCTCAAATTACTTTTCTCATTATTTATTTTAAGAAACATTCTACAGTCTGAGACAGAAAGACTGATGTCTCAGTGCCTTCAGTGGGATGGAAAACTTGAGCTGGACATTCCAGAGGATGGTAAGACTGAGCTGTGATAGGCATAATTAGTAATAGTAGGCTCATCTCCTAATGTTACATCTTAAGTGTGATGTTTGAAGTGACAGTAGTGAATGCTGAGCTGCTGGTAGTTAATGTTGAAGTGCCTCTTGCTTTTCTGTGAAGTCTAAGTATGTCTGAATGCATGAGATTTAAGAAATATATATAAATGTTTTAACTTGCCTGTGCTTTTTTTATTTTAAAGACTTGCAGAATTGGTAGCAATTGTATTTTTATTTTGTTTGAAAGGAAGGTTAGAGGATTTCAGTGGAGAGATGGGCTGCAAGTAAACTGCATTGCAGGTCTGAGCTTAGTCTAAAGAGCAAGCAGATTCCAAACTCTTCAGTTACTTATTTATATCAGTTGTGGAATGATGGCTTATTCCAGTATATTCTAAATACATTCTAATTTCTTCCCTTGGTTTCTTGTTACCATCAGCTAAAGATCTCATTCGCACAGCAGTTGGTCAGACAAGACTGCTTGTAGCAGAAAGGTTTAAACAGTTTGAAGGACTGGTGGATAACTGTGAATTCAAGCGGGGTGAAAAGGAAACGACGTGTACAGACTTGGATGGATTTTGGGATATGATTAATTTTCAGGTATGTCCTTGCAGGTTTACTTACTGTAATAAATACACATGATGGAGGTACTTACCAACAATGCAGTGAATCTATTTTATTCATTTGAATATTCAGACTCAGATATTTTTTTCTGTTAAAAATGTGTCCTTGCTGAACGTTTTGTAGCAGTGAATAGCACCAGCTGGTATGCTGTGGTTTTAAACTTCATGGACCAGTTAAGCAATCTTTTGTAGAACCAGTTACTGGAAAAAGATGTCTTACTTAGGCTTGCTGTATCTCTGGGGGCAGTTCAGGTTTCTTCTGGTCATCTGCTGGTTTACACAGAATCACAGAATTGTAGGGCCTGGGGGGGACCTCTAGAGATCATGGAGTCCAACCCCATTGCAAAGCTTTAGTTTGCTTTGGTGTTTGAAGCAGAAGTATTTAACAAATAGAAGCATGGCTGTGCATTTCATCTAACTTCCTAAACCAGTGGTTTTTTGTGTGTGAATGTTGTAAATCTTGTAAATTAAAGTTGGACTTCTCTGGGATTTCCAATAGATTGAAGATGTGAATAAGAAATTTGATAATCTGCAGAAGCTTCAAGATAACAAATGGCAACCAGTTGCTGTACCAGGCAAAGAAGCTGTCAAGGTACGTATGGCTCCTAAAGCATTCAGATACAACGATGTACTGAGATATTTAAAATAATTGGTAAGCTGTTGGAGTCCTGAATACTTTTCTTAAATGAAAGTTCCTTTTAATGCCCTGCTTATAGATGTTGGTGATGATCAAAAAGTCCAGTGAAATTCTTCTCAAATTTCACCTTCCTTCCTTGCATCTTGCATGTGTGCTCAGAATTGGTGCTTTTGGTACTAGTTGCTCCTTTCTGTTGGGAAGATTAGAGCTGAGAATTAGCAATGGCTCATGGAGTCCTTGAACTCTTTGTTAGTAAGACAAATGAGTTAAATTTGAAACAGAAATTTACCCTTTGGATGTGAAACATTTTCTCTGAGCTGCCAGTGTTGGCACTGATGTGTCACAGGAATTTAGAAGTGCCTGGCAGTTTGAAGCAGTGAGTGCTAAGTGATAAAGGTGACTTATTAAGGTAGGACCATGGGCAGCTAATCCTCTGAGCATTAATAGGTCTGACACTGCCCCAAATGTGGGATTGATTATTGCAGAATAGGCTTTAATGTAGGTTATTTTATTGACATTTTGGTCTGGAATATAGAATCCTAGAATGGCCTGGGTTGCAAAGGAGCACAGTGCTCATCCAGCTCCAACCCCCTGCTGTGTGCAGGTCACCAACCAGCAGCCCAGGCTGCCCAGAGCCACATCCAGCCTGGCCTTGAATGCCTGCAGGGATGGGGCATCCACAGCCTCCTTGGGCAACCTGTGCCAGTGCCTCACCACCCTCTGGCTCAAAAACTTCCTCCTCATATCCAACCTAAACCTCCCCGTCTCTGTTTAAAGCCATTCCCCTTTGTCCTGTCACCATCCACCCTCATAAACAGCCATTTCCCTCCTGTTTATCCAGTCCCTTCAAGTACTGGAGGGGCACAATGAGATCTCCCTGGAGCCTTCTCTTCTCCAAGCAATATGTAGCTGTTCTTAATCACTCAGCATTAAGAATCATGTTCACATTGCCTGAACTCCATGCCATTCCTCAAGACTGCTCAACTGATCATAACAATGATGTGAAGATCAATAAGAAACTCCAAACATGGAACTGGAGGAAGTGTAGTCTTACATCAGCTGACCATAAACGTCTCAACTGTAGTTACTGTACACGACACAAAACTTCCTTTGAAATATGAATGCCAGGAGAGACTTCACTGCTTAACGAGTGTCTGCCCATGAGTTACTTTATGTCCGTGCCACTAGGAGTCCCTGCACCCCACTCTTTTCAAAAACGTGAACTACAGCAGTTAGAGAAAGCACTAAGGAAAATTTATACCAAGTATTTGTGAGCTGAGAACTTGGTGTGAGAAACTGACTTAAAACTGCCATTGTAAATGAACCTTGGCAGATAAATGGCAGACCAAGACTTTCTGGAGATAAACAGAGATCTTGTCTCTAGCAGAGGCCTGCTGCTGTCTGTGTCCAGCAGCCTCCTGGATGTTCACGTGCAGCTATTTGCCTGAAGCTTCTATTTTCTTTCTATTTCAGAAGCAGACTGTTCCAAATATGGTCTGTAAACCAAAGCTGGGAGCAGCTGGAAGGACTGCTGCCCGAAAGAGGCTTGCTGCTGTGAAAGCTGCTATGAGGGATAAAATGAAGCAGGATGGAGTTGCTGATAGTGCGTATCAGGATAAGCAACCGGAAGTAGAAAAAGTGGTTTTTGAAGCAGGATTTTTCAGAATTGAAAGCCCTGTAAAAAGCTTTCCAGGTGGGTGAAGCTTAATCATTATTTCTCTGACCTGAAAATGCTGAAGAGATTTGAAGCAAGCTCACTGCAGACAGATTATGCTGTTTATACTGGATATAACTCCAGTGCTAGGCACAATTAACGTTTCATCTAATGATTTGTTACGTCAGGGAACCAAAGTAAACCGTTCTGCATGATTGCCATAATTGCTCAAATCAGCACGATGTGAATTCTTTACCTACATACAGAGTTACAAGCAGTTGTATCCATTTTTTTTCTTAACGTACGTTTAGCAATGAAATTTTCATCTGGGCATTCCTAGACTTAGCAGGCAGCACGTTCAGAGTCAATGCAGGCTGATGGCTTTTATTTGTAAGATAGGAATTGGAATTAGTGTGAACTAAATTTTGCTGGCTTCCAGCTTGCAAATACAGCACACCTGTAATCAGAATTCATGTGCAACAAGATTGCAGTATATTCCAATCTGCTAGGAAAGCTGCTGGGAGCTTTTCTTGAGCAGAAGCTCCAAACAAGGCTGTAATTTGGGCATTTATCTTATTGCAATCTGTGAAGCTCGTGCTTTCTGTGATCCTGGTTTAACAGCTGCGCTGCTTCTCTCCCCTATTTCAAGTGCCAAAGATGATTTTGAGTTTCCAAAGATTCTCTCAATGAGTGTTATAAAAATCAATTAGGAATTTATCTTTTTTAATTCTATCAAAATTATATAATATGAGATATTGAGTTTCATGACAAGAGCTTCCACTGCGTAGATCTAATGAGAACAGCAAATCTCATTGTTTCAGGTTCTGTGTGAAGAGTAGTTGTGCTACATTGCTGAGCTGGTGTAAAGGTAGCTTTGTAACTTATTGCTGTGGTTGCCACCACATCATTTTTTCAGTTTCTGCTTGCAGTGTACAGAACAAATATAATATTTATGTAAAACACACAAGAAAAAGTAGAGTGTTACCAGCTAGAATCCTAACCATTCCATCTTCTGGAAATTGCTGTTGTAACAAAGCTTTAAATGCTCTTTTTCAGGTTCACTTTCAAAGACGCCTCGCAGATCAGGGCAGCAGACTTGGGAAGGTCTGACAGCTCCAAGATCATCCAGGAGAGCTTTGCTGCAGGGCAGCTCTGTGCCTTGTAACCCTGAGGATACAACTGCAAAACAAACGACGCCACTGCTCGAAGGCTGCCACCCAGCACAGCGTTTGGAAGTGCACCCATGTCCCACTGAAACAACTCTCCCTGGTGGTTTTCTTGAACAAAGGTAGCCACGTTCAGGCAGCTGTTAATTGAGCTTTGTGCAGCTAATTGTACAGTTTCAATTAGAAGAATTAATCTTAATGTCCATTAAGTGTTAACCTTCTTTCAGTGGGGGAGGGACAAAGGTTGTGAAGTTGTTCTGCCTTTTCCATCCCTCAAGCAGACGTTAAGAGCTCTGCCCAAATGTCGTCTCATTGCAGGCTAGGAGTTTGGGGGTTTTTTGTCCAGAAAACTTTATATAGCTGACTTGTGCCAAACCAGCAAGCAGAATTGGAAAGCTCATTTCAAATCAGTTGTGCACGTTGCAATCTTTTGATTGAGAAGAATTAAAAGATTGTTGTTTCTCTTTCAGCATTTCCCCAGCTGCAGAAGAACACAATCCTGTTGCTGGCGCAGCAGAGGGCACCTGGGTAAGTCATGCTTAGTTCATGTATGTCCTTTAAACATCTTTCTACTATTAACTGAAGACAAAGAGTGACAGATATTCACATCTTAAGTGGGTAGGCACCTTGATTCATTATCCTTGTGTGCAGAACAGTGATTTGATGCTTCAAATCTACCTATTGCAGCAGCTCTCGTTGCCTGAGGAAATTCAGTGCTGTGTTCAAAGCTTTTCCACTTGCTACTTTCTTGCCCTGTCCCACTCAGGATAAGGGTGCCCAAGTGCCCAAACCTGATCTGCTGGTTTCACAGTTGGTTTTTATTAGCCCTGGGTACCTGGATATCTGATCAAACATTCAAAGTACCTTTGGTGTTCCTCAGGATGAGGCGTTTTCCTGTTCTGTAGGACACAGATTAGGACTGCTGCAGCTTTCTTGCATTCTCTCTATTTTTGGAGCTACCTTTTGGAGCTCTTGTTGGCTCTGCTGTATGATGCTCATCACTTGTCCCAGCACAGCTCCTTCAAGCCCCCTCCTGTTTTTCTGGTGTGAATTTTTAAATGGATTTGCATTTGGGGGGCTAAGCCTAAAAGGAATAATAGTCTCTAGCTCTCTGGGTCTCTGTTGCCACATCAAAGCACAAGGCTGTTAAACTGTTCAAAGGTGCAGCAAGAGCATAGTTGGTAACACAGGCATCAGAGTTCAGGAATCTGTGTCCTGATGTGTCTGTGGGCTTGGTGATATGCCAGCTTCTGAGTAGCCATTGAAGTCCAGAATGCAGCCTCCACAGTAGTTCCTTTCATTGGGAATCTAGGGTCTTCATTTTTGTTACTTCTTGGATCTGTACATTGCTGCAGCAGTGTTTATATATACATACATGTGCACACGTACATGCTTGTGTTTTAAAGTCTGTTACTGTTTGCTCTTCTTTTTTTCTGCTGTTTTCACAAGTCACATGAGGAATTACTTGTTGGTGATGCTACTATCTGGAGAATCTGGCAATCTGTAACATTTGGTATTGCTGGTGGTATTTTTCTGAGGCAAAGTCTCACAAGAGAACAACCTCAGAATGCTTTTTGGCACTTTAAGTTCAAAATCCATTTGTGGAGGAATTTCCCTATATGCTCTTCAAAAGATAATCCCATTTATGAGGGTGCTTGGCAAATAGTTCACGGGAAATAAATCGCAGTGTTAAGCTCACAGCTTTGCTTTTCCTGACCTTTGTACAAGCTCAAGTTCAAAAGCTCTCTCTCCTAAATTGCCAGTGAGACCTGTAGATGTCATGTATGAATTGTTTAACACAATACAGATGTGTTGGTTGTTGTAAACTCGCTTCCCTTGAATGTCCTGGCCACCTCTTCTCCTTTGTGCTTGCTGCATCAAAGCTACCAAAGTGCCTTTTACAACAGACAAAACAGAAAAGGAAGCTTCCTGGTGTCATTCAAACTGCTTTATGTCCTGATTGCGCTGATGTTTTGCTTCTGCCTCTCTGGGAAGCAAACACAGCTGACATCTGAGCTCTACAGAGGGTTAGGAACAGTTAAAATTCCTGTTTTTTCAGGTGCTGGAAAACTGTAGCAGTGAATTAAAAGCAGTGGATGACATGGAAGAGATGGAACTGTCTGCTCCAGAGCAACAGGGCCAAGATCCCACCATGTGCAGCCCAGAGAAGGGTACGTGCACTGGGTTCAGCTTCACTCAGCCTGGAGAACCAAAAATGCATCAGATGGGTACACATCTTCAAGCTGTTGCAGTTTGTGGTATTGCTGGGTTATGTTTGTTCTACAGACTTTATAGTCTAAATATTACTCTTTGAAATCACTGCTGTTGTAGCTTTGTGAGTCTGTGTGTGCTTGTAGCAAAACCTGTGTTTGTTAGCATGACTTATGTGTGCTCTGCACATGAACAAACAGTTCCCATGGCTTCCCTATGTAGTTGCCCTGTGGTACATGAAGCAGAAAGCTTCTAGAAGAGGCTTGCAGTAGAAGTAGTTGCCAGCTGATCTGTTTTGCTTCAGTAAATGCAGGAAACAATACTGTTTTTTCAGCCTTAGCAATATCAGGCTAACCCTCAGAAGAAAATAACAAAGTGTTCTTATTTTTCAGACATTTTCTTGAGAGATTTGGCTTCCATTGACAGAAATCCTTCAGATACAGTAAGTTGACCTTTCAGTTTATTTGGCTACAGTCTGCTTGTTAACAATACCATTAACCTTTTCTGCAGAATCAGTTTCTACATGAAGTAAATTAAGCTCTGGAGGGTGATGTTATCAAACCAAAGCACACAGCTTACTCTAATAAATGCAGGCCACAATTCCTGTCCCCTTGTTCTGGCTCACACTCATTCCTCGTTGCACACATCAAACACAGGACAAATTGAGACTTGTAACAGAAGAATGACTGATCTCTTTGGGCTGATCACTAAAATGACTTCTCTTGTGGATTTCCTTGTAGATATTTACTAACATAATGAACCACCTGACCTCTTCCTTCCACTTACTTGGAGTTTTCCAGCTCTGTTCCTTCCCATCTCTATAGTTTTATCTTCTGCAGACAGAAGCAAGGTGCAGCAAGGAAAAACAGATGTACAAAAGCTTTCAAGCAGCTAAAAGAACTTGGTTGTACAGCTTTCTTGGTCTCAAATAGAAAAAAAAATCCTCTTTAACTTATAGATTACTGCATTAAGTAATGACTGCCTTCATAAAGGACCACCTACTGGCTCCTTATTTTCTGCCTAGAAATAAGCTTGCAGGATTCCTTAGGAAGGCCATGGAACTTGAAGTGGTGAATGACTTCTTCAAAGCGACATGCACAGCTCCAAGCACCACATAAAGACAAGGACGTGAGCATTTCTGCATCCACCAAACTGCTGTGCATTTCAGGAAGGGTTTCAGATTTCCCTGGCAGGTCTTTGCTGTGCATGTTGTGAAGCTGCAGTGTGCCCATAGGGGGTTTGCCATTAGCTTGTTTCGTGTGCCCTTGCAGTGCTGGTTTGTAGAGCAGACACCAGTTGCTTCTGAGTGCTTATTTCCCACTGATTTCTCCCATAGCCCATGCTGGATGCTGAGCTTCCCTTCACTCCAGTCAAGAACAACGTCCAGAAGTTCACAGCAGCTGAAAGGTTCAGTGACCTGATTGTATTTTCTCCTCTTTCTCCCTCTGGAGAAAAATGAATGACTGGAAATTTGAAATGAATAAATTCTATTCAGTAGAAAACAGAAGCTGTCTGGAACACCATCTGCAACCCCTGAGCTGTGTTCTTTGTGACACCTGTGCTATTTTTGAGTGGAACTTGGTAGAAAACTTGGTAACATTTCTGCTGTGAGCAGTGGTGCAGTCACTGCACTGTGCATATTGCTGTGCAGTTTGCTGGCTTTACCTCCTGCATCCAATGAAATATTCTGAAATATTCTTATTTGTTTATAATTTCATGTATTTCTTGTCTCAGAGTTATAAAACTGTCCACCTTAATTCTCTTCTGTCTTGGCTTTAATTACTTTGTGAGTTGTTTTTATGAGATGGGATATGGGTTGTGTAACAGACATGTTCCATTAGCTGCTCCTATCTCCATTTGTGATGAGGGCACCTCCAGAGGTGCCTGTTATCTACCCCAAAGCACTGTTTTGTATTCAGTGCTGTTGCAGCCTTTAGCTCCAGTACTCTGTGCATTAACTGCACCTAATCAGCAGATGGGATGAGGTTAGATTCTTTCCTTTCCTGTGGGATTTTTCCTATTGCCTAACAATCACTTGCTTGAATTTCTGCTGTTAACGAAGCATTTCAAAACCAGATAATATCTATTCCTTACAGTGTGTTAATAGGGATGGATTTTTGAAGATGCTCAGTGCTGAGCTGTGTCATTAAGTACCTTCAAGCTAAATTCCATTTTCTTTTTCATCTGGCAGTCCCTTAACCACTCTCCTTGAACGTTTGGCTGTTAACCTCAGCTTCCTCTTGCATCTTTCTCTCATCTGGACTAATCTATTTAAGCACAAGGAGTGTGCCAGTTCCTGCTACTCCAACATGGAGTTTATATGTAGTAGAATACCTCCAGTTCTTATATTTTTAAGAGGTGCCTGATCAGCCTGCTTCTTGTGATGCTGTTCCTTGTGTGCTGCACACATTCTTCCACTGGCCTTTATTGTCAGCTGAGCAAATGCCACACAAACCCTTCAGCAGAAGGCATTGTTGTTACATCTGGGGCTTTGTTGTTTGACTGCAGTTCTGACTTGGAAGTTGTGTACTGATAGCACTGAAATAAATGGAGGAAGCTGACCTGACCCAGGTTAATGTGCTGGAATGAACTTTTGGTTTTATAGATAGCTTCAAAAAGATAAAAGGCAAGTCAGTAAGAGCTCTTCACAGAATGGCCCGGGTTGGAAGAGACCTCAAGGATCACAAAGCTCCAACCCCCCACCACAGGCTGGGCCACCAACCTCCACATTTCACAGCAGCCCAGGCTGCCCAGGGCCCCATCCAACCTGGCCTTCAACACCTCCAGGGATGGACGGGGCATCACAGCCTCTCTGGGCAGCTGTTCCAGCACCTCACCACTCTCACAGCACACAACTTCCCCCTGACATCCAACCTCCATCTGCCCTCCCTCAACTTCAAGCCATTTCCCCTTGTCTTACTGTTATCCACCCTTTCAAAGAGTTGCCCCCCTCTTTATAGGCTCCCTTTAGGTACTGAAGGCCGTACTTCTCAGTGTTCAGAGCTGCAATGAATAGTGGTAACAGTGGCTCTACTAGTGGTGTGCCTGTCCTAGGCAAGAACTTTGAACATTGGGGTTGTTGTTTGGCAACTCCATGGATAAATGAAGCAACTGTTACAAAAGGCTGTGGGATGTGTTGGAGAGATCCTAAACAACTCCAGTAGTGGCTCTTACGTTGTTGTTCTGCAGACAAGACTGGAAGAATGTTCCCTCTTCTGTGAGTCATACTTGATTTACCAGCGTGACTCATGTGCTGAGCTTGCCAGTAAACCTCCACCCCACCCCTGAAACTGCTCTTGGCTGATGGAGAAGTGCTGAGGTGGGAGAAGAACCACAGGGCTCATGCTCTGTGTGCTGGGGGGTGCAATGTATGTAAGGAGTGCATCTCCCTCGGGTTGGAAGTGTGACAAGGATATGCAGATTTAGGCCACTCTAAGCAGCTGTGCAGGCAAAACAAGAAATGGAGAAGGGGGGCAGTTTTGCTTCCTCCAGCCTTAACTCTGAGCCCCCTCCTGAAATGCCTTGTCTGATCCTGACCAGAACACTTGAGCTTTCAGTGTTCTCTGGTGTTGCTTAGTTGCTTAGGTCACTGAAGTGGCACTTTGTCACTTATGCACAAACCTTCCCAGCCTGGCTATGCAATTCCTATTCTCCTGTTCCCCCTTTAGAGAGAACCAAAGCACCACTTTGCAGCACTACTTTGATACAGGAATGACTGCTCTACTAACAGAGGAACTGAGGCTAAAACATTGATCAGTTATCTGGGACTTCCAGCAGTAATCTTCAGCCCTATCTTAACTCATTCACAGGACAACTGCCTGTAGGCTACATACAGCTTTCCCACATATTCTTCCTGCAAATCAGAAATGATTCATAGTCATTATCCTCTGGCAGAGGTTCAAATTCTAAAGCAAGAATTCGGCTTCTTCCACATCCAAATACAGCTTGCATCTTAACCAAAACCAAATTTTACTTGTGAAAATGCTTTATTGCTTCAAAATAATCAGACAGGAAGGCACTCCTGTTACAATTCTCTGAAGAGTGCTAGACTTGTGTTAAAGGCACAGCTTGCTAATTAAATCATGGAGGTGAAAACGCTGGTGAGAGTGATGTCCCCAGCAATGCAGAGCTTGGTGATCTCATTCAGCTTCTTCTCACGGAAGCCGTACTGCAGCAGGTGAGCATCGTTCACTGCTACCTTGAAGTGATCCCCCTCACAGAGCACCTGGAGCTGAAAGAGAAATGCAAAGTGAGCCAAATTGGAACCATCAGCTGCAGGAACACCAGTGACCTTTGCCTTCCCCAGAGCCCTGCTGTGCTCATCTTCCTTGATGATTCAGCTGCAGTGTCTGTCCCATGACTACGCCTTTCAAGCAGCATGAAATGCAGGGAGGGCAGAGTGCACCCGTTTGTTTGGCAGGAGAAACAGACTGGGGAGAGAGCTGGAATGCACTGCAGGTTTTAGGAGGAAGTTCTTCAGCCAGAGGGTGGTGAGGCACTGGCACAGGTTGCCCAAGGAGGCTGTGGATGCCCCATCCCTGCAGGCATTCAAGGCCAGGCTGGATGTGGCTCTGGGCAGCCTGGGCTGCTGGTTGGTGACCTGCACACAGCAAGGGGTTGGAACTGGATGAGCACTGTGCTCCTTTGCAACCCAGGCCATGCTGTGATTCTGTGACAATGGATGCCTTACAGCAACCTGCCCAATAGCTGCTGCACAATAACAGCACCAGTAGGGAGAATGCAATAAGAAATGGGAATAACAGATTTTTTTTTAATTTCTTTTCTCCATTGTTACCTTGAAGGGGGCTCCAGGTTCAAATGGAAATCTAGGAGCTGTTCTCTCCTCTTTTCCCCAGCTGTTGTGGAACATTGAGTTACAGACGATGACCCTTTTGCGGTCTTCCTTGAAACGGGGGTTAAAGTGGAAGGCAATGTCTTGCCCCCTCTTGAAATCCAGTGAAAACCTGCAAAGGCAATAATCTGTGAGCTGCTTTTTCTGCAGAAGACACGAGCTGTCTCCCAGGGCTGCTGGAAAGCAGCAGCAAGCGGACAAAAATGCACAGGGCCCACTGGGTAACAACAGGGCAGTTCTGGAGGATTTGCATGGTCGTTTTGAGTCCCGTTTGATTTCACAGAAGGTGGGTGCTATTCAGAAAGTGAACTCTGCCCCTTAACGCTATCGCAACCCATCCGTACCTGCTGGGGTTTGGGTTCACAGTCCCCGTGATGGTTATGAGCATGCGAGGCATGAGTCCTGCTGGTAGAGGAAGATCGTAGGGGACTTTCTGGAGAGGACAGAGATTTTGGTGTTAGCAGAACAGCATGTTGGTGAGCAGCACAGGCCTGACGGTCAGGCAGGGGCTGGGTGTTGGTGTGACAGCAGTGTGGCTGCTCATGCAGCTCCTAAAGACACACACCCCAGGTGCCACCCACAGCCGAGCACAACGAGCAACCAGAGAAAGCAAAAGCTTTCAAATATGTCTGAGCTGTTACCAGTGGAGCAGCTGGTGCTCCGGAGAATGGTGCAGCTGGTCCTCCAGAATAGGGTCCTGCTGCTGCTGGTCCTCCCGGATAAGGCCCTGGTGGTCCTCCAGGGAATGGTCCGGGCGGTCCATGATGTGGTCCAGGTGGTCCATGATGCGGACCAGGTGGTCCATGATGCGGTCCCGGTCCCCCAGGGTATCCGGGGTATGCCGGGAAGGCCCCAGGACCTGGGGGCTGGTTCCAGCCCTGGGTTGGGGGGGCACCAGGGTTGTGAGTAGGCAGGGCGTCAGAGAGCTGGGGATGGAGGGGAGAGTAGGAGGAGAAAGACAGGCAGCATCCGGTAGGGCTGCCAGCACCTGGCCTTCATGGCCTGCGCGACGCCAAGCGCTGCGTCTGAAACGGCCAGGAGCCCCAGTGGTGCTGAGAGCCCAAAAGTCCCTTAATGCTCCTTGATTGGTGTTACATGGATTGGTAACAACGCGGAATCGTAGAATCACAAAATCATTAAGGTTGGAAAAGACTTCAGAATCACCATTCTCACTGCCCACATCCCTCACAACGCATCCCCACGGTTCCTAAACGCCTCCAGGGATGATTTCCTCACTGCTCCCTGGGCAGCTGGGCCAAGTCCCACCACAAGTCCCCACCTTCACGCAATGACCACCATGGGGCCCCTGTGTGTTTGTTCAAGAAATCAATACTCACAGAGAAACCGTCCGACATTTTTCCTACAACAAAAAGGAGATCGTGAGGTCATTTTGTGCCCCTCCCAGGTTACACGGCTGTTTGTGGTTCATCACCTCCATCATAACCGCTGCTGGGCCCAGAGGTGCCACAGAATCCCAAACCCAAAGGCCCAGCCTGCAGCTGGGATGGGATGGGAGAGGAGGGGTCCTACAGGGGGACCCCCTGTGCTGTTCCTATGGGAGACGTGTGGTCTGCAGTGGGGTTTGCAGCCACCCCAAAAGGCGAAGCTGCGCCATGCAGAAATGCTGCGGCCCGGGGCTGAATGCCTGCTATCAAAGAGTGCATTCATAAACCAAGAGAGGAGAAAGAAAAAACAAACAAACAGGGAGAGGCAGAAATGGGAGGGAAAAAGGAAAATTCCAAAGGGAAAGCAGAGAAGTCTAATTCTCTTCAAATGAAACACTGAGCAACACAAAGGTCTGAGTGAACCTGCTTCAGCAATACGGAAATCACGCCGAGTTTCCCCAGCACCAAACCCTTCCCCCAGCAAAAGGCAGCACAGAGCCTGCGTGACTTCTAAGCAGTCCTGGAGCAATGACTTTCAGCTGCCCCAACCTGGCAGTGCAGATATTTGCCTTCTGCTTTTTCCACCCCTCTGCTTCCCAGGGTGCAGGACCCAGTGCTCCACTAACTGCAGGCAGCCCCAGCACAGCCAGGCAGGTGCCAACGAACCCCACGAGTTCTGAAAGTCCCACTTTATAATTCGCAGAGCGGTTAAGGTTGGAAAAGACCCCCTAAGATGGCTGAGTCCAACCATCACGTCGGCTCCTGCCAGGCTCAGCCTTTGCCACGCATTGGGAAACCATTTGGGAAAAGGATTTCGAAGCAAAGCAACCTCGATACGTGAAGGATGGTGGGCAAAGCCGTACAACCCAACTCGCCAAGGATGGGAGCTCTGTCCAACCCCGGACCCCCAGTGCCAGCACTCAGCCCCTTCCCGGAGCTCCCTTACCTGCAGGTGTCGGGCCGTGTAGCAGGGCCGGGTGTCGGGCTGCGCTCTGGGGCTGGGCAATATCCCCACCCATAGCTGCCCCAGCCCCGGGGCGGAGCACCGAGCAGAGCCCAGCCCCGCGGGCAGCACGGCACGAGGACACCCGCGGCGTCCCCTCCCAGCTGTTAGGAATGCCACCCCACTGAACACGGAGGAATCGGATGCATTGAAGGTTCCAACTCACTGCTGGGCCATCGCCCATCCCGGCGGCGCCCGACGTGAGTCATAGGATCATAGAGCCATAAAACCACCGAGGTTGGAAAAAGACCTCAAAGATGGAGCAGCAGCTAACGCCCAGGAGCCCAGCACAGCACGCTGAATCCACTCCTGGAGTGATGGCAGCGCTGCTTAAAGCGGGGTGAAAGGCAAAGATGTGCAGGAGTGCTGGAATGCTTTTGCTGTGCAGGCAGGCTGAGGGTGCAGCCCAGGACGGAGGGCTTTTCCAAGAGGTTCTGGTGTTTTTCATCTCCTGCTGCAAAAGTGTTGCAGCTTCAGTTACACAACAGACACAGTGTTACAAAAGCAGAAATGAAAACAGGAAACAGAACCCGAGCGTGGGTTCATTCACAGAATCACGGAATGGCCCGGGTTGGAAGGGACCTCAAGGGTCACGAAGCTCCAACCCCCCTGTGCCATGCAGGGCCACCAACCTCCACATTTCACAGCAGCCCAGGCTGCCCAGGGCCCCATCCAACCTGGCCTTCAACACCTCCAGGGATGGACGGGGCATCACAGCCTCTCTGGGCAGCTGTTCAGCACCTCACCACTCTCACAGCACACAACTTCCCCTGACATCCAACCTCCATCTGCCCTCCCTCAACTCCAAACCATTTCCCCTTGTCCTGCTGCCATCTCCCCTTTCCAAGAGCTGACTCCCCTCCTGTCTGCAGGCTCCCTTCAGGTACTGCAGGCTGCACTGAGCTCACCCCGCAGCCTTCTTTTCTCCAGGTTGAACAAGCCCAGCTCCCTCAGCCTGTCTTTGTAGGGGAGGTGCTCCAGTCCATCATTCATCTGAATGGGCTCAGAAAGCCTTTGCATGCAGTGCTGTTGGGCAGCTGCAGCATCAAGGAACTGGAGAACTGATGGGTTGGACCACGAGGGCCAGAAACATTCTCCAAACACAACTTGCTTCCTCCTGAGTTTATCTGATGGCATCATTTTGTGGTAATCCAGAAACAAAAGCAGAGCTGATCTGTGGAGCTGAGTGCTCACCCCACCCCTGGTGCTGTTTCACAGGACATCCTGGCACCACCCGCCCTAAGACAACACAGCACTCAGCGTTTCCCTTTGATAGGCTGCCCTGCAATCATCCACAGAGCTTCAGTCTACTTAATTGTGTTTATTGAGGAGATTTCGTGTCATTGCCTCGTAGCAATATTTACTGTATGACTGCCATCTGGGTCAATTAACTGCATGCTCTGTTAGCTCAGGTTAAAAAGGGAGCAGAGGGCAAACAGGTTGCAGGTATGCTGAAGAACTGCACAAAACCAAGCAGAGGATGCAGCTCTGGGCAGCCTGGGCTGCTGGTTGGTGACCCTGCACACAGCAGGGGATGGAACTGGATGAGCACTGTGCTCCTTTGCAACCCAGGCCGTTCTGTGATTGTACAAAAAATGAATTCAGAGACTGACCCAAAGCTCCTGTGCCCCTTTGCAGCCACCAGTGATCACAGGCTGGAATTACCAACCCCTTACCATCGGTCCCAGAATGCTCCACACTGACCTATAGCAAGACTTAATGCCTTATAGAATCATAGAACCATTCAGGTTGCAAAAGATTTTGGAGATCCCCAACCTCAACCAACCCCTGCCGTGCCTGCATCCCTCAGTGCCACATCCCCATGGTTCTGGAGCACCTCCAGGGATGGTGATCCCAGCACTCCATGGGCAGCTGTGCCACCGCATCACCACTCTTTTGCAGAAGAAACATTTCCTCACATCCAGCACGAAGCTGTGTGCTGCTTTCCATCATTCCTGGGGACACCGAGTCCTGCAGAGACAAAAATCCCAACCTCGATGGCAGAGCTATCTACGTGGGCTTAAATCACTTCAAACCAAGAAACTGCTGGCTGGAAATGAACAATTCCTGTCTACTTTATAGGGCTGTTTGTTTTTCAGTGAGCCATACAGTCAACCCATAAAATTGTGAACCATCCAGGCTGGCAAAAATGTACAAGGTCATCAAGTCCAACCATCAGCCCTATCACCAAACCCCACCCCTCCACCACCTCCAGGGATGGGGAACTCCATCACCGCCCCACGCAGTGCCTGATCCCTCATCCACATGAAGGAACTCCTCCTGATGTCCAACCTAAGCCTCTCCAGCACAACCCGAGGCCGGTTTCCTCACATCCTATCATTTGACACCTGAGAAAAGAGACCAACACCTCCTCAGCGCCAACTTCCTGCCTTTGTGGCTCCTAGAAAACGAGAGCACAGGCAAAAAACCAGCACTTTGTGGGAGCAATTTGTGTCAATGGAGACTACAGGAACCCCCGGCCCCCTCCAAACCCAATGCGGTTTGATGCAGGTCTGTGCAAAGAAGCAAACTTACAGTGCCATCTCCCAACCAACCCAAGGGCGCTGTGTGAAGAATCACAGCATGGCCTGGGTTGCACAGGAGCACAGTGCTCATCCAGCTCCAATCCCTGCTGTGTGCAGGTCACCAACCAGCAGCCCAGGCTGCCCAGAGCCACATCCAGCCTGGCCTTGAATGCCTGCAGGGATGGGGCATCCACAGCCTCCTTGGGCAACCTGTGCCAGTGCCTCACCACCTCTGGCTCAAAAACTTCCTCCTCATATCCAACCTAAACCTCCCCTGTCTCAGTTTAAGACCATTCCCCCTTGTCCTATCCCAGAAGCCACCACCATCCCCAGCACCACCCCACACGGCAGCCCTCCTTACCCCAAACAATGCTGCCAGGCACTGAACTGCTGCAATTGTCTCCTTCCTTTTTAAATCCATTGAGTACGTTCAATGAGGATGTCTCAGAGCAGAGGTCCCCCAGGAGGGCTCTCAAACAGCAGCACTGCCCTCTGCTGACTCCGGCGGGGCTCTGCTCTGTACGTGCAGGCAGCAGCTCGTTCACTCAGCACCCGAGCCGTTTAGAGCAGGTAGCAGACGAGCAGCTTTTGCTCGGTGTCAGACGCTGAGGAGCAGCAGAGCACCATTCAATGATGCTACAGAGCTCAGCGGTGCTCAGCTCCTGTGCTGAGGTGCTTCTGCTACCGTGCTGTCCAGTTCAATCTCCAAGGATGGAAACTGCACGGCCCCTTTGGACACAAGCACTGCAGCACTCCACCAGCCTCGTGGTGAAGAGGTCTGTTTTACAGCACCACCCGCTGCTTGCTCTAAAACGCTCTCCCCACCAGCTGGAAGCTTCTCTTTAGACCTGAGCTGTGAGCAATGCCCCCCATCCCACACTGAGGATTTCAGCCGTAGCCTCAGTGTCAGCAGAACACAGCTGGCCATAAGAACATCGGCTTGCTCGGCTCCTTCCCAACCTCCCCCCAGGGTCAAACCTTCCCCAGATCCAACAGCTCACCCCGGTGCCCCTGGCGATGGCCAGGGAGCAAAGTCAGCTCCTACGTGAGGCCTTCAGCCATTCTGTGATGCTCCACGGGCTGCTCTGGGCCCACGCCCAGAGAGAGCAGAGAAAGAACAACTCTGCTCCTGGAAGACCCAGAACGCGCTCCTTTGCACCACAGAATTTTGTGTTTCAGCCCTTAGAAGGACTAACAGCCTACAAAGTTACACCCATGACTCCATCTAGGGCAAATGCATTTTTGTCACCTGATGCCTTCTGGGATTTCTCCAAATCTCCAGTGTAAGATTCTTGCTTCTAATAACCTAAAATGCAATGCAGCTTTTGTGATGCTACAGAGGAAGTGGTGTTTCTGTCGTGAGATTCCATGTGTAACAAGTTGTTGATACACCTGATCACAGTTGTTGTGTGAACCGAAAATAGTCTTCAGAATTTTGAGGTCTTGTGTGTTTGGTCATATTTGAGGTCAATTTCTCAACATTTCTTAATTCTTAAGCATATCTTTTTTCTTTTTTTCCCCTTAGTAATACAGTTGAAAAATCCAGTGAAACTAAGGTACAGGAGCCTAATTTAAGAAGTCAGATTTCACCTTCTGATCAAGACATTCAAGAACAGCAAGTGACTACAAGTTTGCAAGGAGAAGGTATCAAGTTCACGTATGGTTTATCACTGTACCTTTTCTAGTTTTCACCAGATTCTGAGTAAATGCCTTCCATATTTCTCAGCACACGAATCAGATAAGGAGGCTTCCATTCAGAGATCCAACGAAACAATTCCTGTATCTACAGAAATGGCAGTGACAGAAACAAAGTCGGGTGATATAAGAGAGCAAGAGCATGATGTGCCCTATTTCAGGTTTGTGTCTATTTGTTTGCCTTCCTGGTTGTCTGTTCTGGGTCCTGAACGAGTAACAACTTGCAAACAGTAGCTTATGATGGTTGATGTCTGTCAGTAGCAATTTTGGTGGTCATCATTGCTGTCTTTCCTATTGTTAGTGCAAGTAAAGAATATGAAATTCTGAAGACTAATGCTCCATCCTGTGTACATAAAGCTTGAAAGTAATATAAATTACATTACAGCTAGTCTTAACTGAAGCAATCTAATGGGTTCTGCTCAAAGACTGTGTAACTTGTCTGAAAGCAAAAGGGGAATAATAATTAACAGTTACAAATAGTGACAACAGTTGGAACATCCTCAAATTACTTTTCTCATTATTTATTTTAAGAAACATTCTACAGTCTGAGACAGAAAGACTGATGTCTCAGTGCCTTCAGTGGGATGGAAAACTTGAGCTGGACATTCCAGAGGATGGTAAGACTGAGCTGTGATAGGCATAATTAGTAATAGTAGGCTCATCTCCTAATGTTACATCTTAAGTGTGATGTTTGAAGTGACAGTAGTGAATGCTGAGCTGCTGGTAGTTAATGTTGAAGTGCCTCTTGCTTTTCTGTGAAGTCTAAGTATGTCTGAATGCATGAGATTTAAGAAATATATATAAATGTTTTAACTTGCCTGTGCTTTTTTTATTTTAAAGACTTGCAGAATTGGTAGCAATTGTATTTTTATTTTGTTTGAAAGGAAGGTTAGAGGATTTCAGTGGAGAGATGGGCTGCAAGTAAACTGCATTGCAGGTCTGAGCTTAGTCTAAAGAGCAAGCAGATTCCAAACTCTTCAGTTACTTATTTATATCAGTTGTGGAATGATGGCTTATTCCAGTATATTCTAAATACATTCTAATTTCTTCCCTTGGTTTCTTGTTACCATCAGCTAAAGATCTCATTCGCACAGCAGTTGGTCAGACAAGACTGCTTGTAGCAGAAAGGTTTAAACAGTTTGAAGGACTGGTGGATAACTGTGAATTCAAGCGGGGTGAAAAGGAAACGACGTGTACAGACTTGGATGGATTTTGGGATATGATTAATTTTCAGGTATGTCCTTGCAGGTTTACTTACTGTAATAAATACACATGATGGAGGTACTTACCAACAATGCAGTGAATCTATTTTATTCATTTGAATATTCAGACTCAGATATTTTTTTCTGTTAAAAATGTGTCCTTGCTGAACGTTTTGTAGCAGTGAATAGCACCAGCTGGTATGCTGTGGTTTTAAACTTCATGGACCAGTTAAGCAATCTTTTGTAGAACCAGTTACTGGAAAAAGATGTCTTACTTAGGCTTGCTGTATCTCTGGGGGCAGTTCAGGTTTCTTCTGGTCATCTGCTGGTTTACACAGAATCACAGAATTGTAGGGCCTGGGGGGGACCTCTAGAGATCATGGAGTCCAACCCCATTGCAAAGCTTTAGTTTGCTTTGGTGTTTGAAGCAGAAGTATTTAACAAATAGAAGCATGGCTGTGCATTTCATCTAACTTCCTAAACCAGTGGTTTTTTGTGTGTGAATGTTGTAAATCTTGTAAATTAAAGTTGGACTTCTCTGGGATTTCCAATAGATTGAAGATGTGAATAAGAAATTTGATAATCTGCAGAAGCTTCAAGATAACAAATGGCAACCAGTTGCTGTACCAGGCAAAGAAGCTGTCAAGGTACGTATGGCTCCTAAAGCATTCAGATACAACGATGTACTGAGATATTTAAAATAATTGGTAAGCTGTTGGAGTCCTGAATACTTTTCTTAAATGAAAGTTCCTTTTAATGCCCTGCTTATAGATGTTGGTGATGATCAAAAAGTCCAGTGAAATTCTTCTCAAATTTCACCTTCCTTCCTTGCATCTTGCATGTGTGCTCAGAATTGGTGCTTTTGGTACTAGTTGCTCCTTTCTGTTGGGAAGATTAGAGCTGAGAATTAGCAATGGCTCATGGAGTCCTTGAACTCTTTGTTAGTAAGACAAATGAGTTAAATTTGAAACAGAAATTTACCCTTTGGATGTGAAACATTTTCTCTGAGCTGCCAGTGTTGGCACTGATGTGTCACAGGAATTTAGAAGTGCCTGGCAGTTTGAAGCAGTGAGTGCTAAGTGATAAAGGTGACTTATTAAGGTAGGACCATGGGCAGCTAATCCTCTGAGCATTAATAGGTCTGACACTGCCCCAAATGTGGGATTGATTATTGCAGAATAGGCTTTAATGTAGGTTATTTTATTGACATTTTGGTCTGGAATATAGAATCCTAGAATGGCCTGGGTTGCAAAGGAGCACAGTGCTCATCCAGCTCCAACCCCCTGCTGTGTGCAGGTCACCAACCAGCAGCCCAGGCTGCCCAGAGCCACATCCAGCCTGGCCTTGAATGCCTGCAGGGATGGGGCATCCACAGCCTCCTTGGGCAACCTGTGCCAGTGCCTCACCACCCTCTGGCTCAAAAACTTCCTCCTCATATCCAACCTAAACCTCCCCGTCTCTGTTTAAAGCCATTCCCCTTTGTCCTGTCACCATCCACCCTCATAAACAGCCATTTCCCTCCTGTTTATCCAGTCCCTTCAAGTACTGGAGGGGCACAATGAGATCTCCCTGGAGCCTTCTCTTCTCCAAGCAATATGTAGCTGTTCTTAATCACTCAGCATTAAGAATCATGTTCACATTGCCTGAACTCCATGCCATTCCTCAAGACTGCTCAACTGATCATAACAATGATGTGAAGATCAATAAGAAACTCCAAACATGGAACTGGAGGAAGTGTAGTCTTACATCAGCTGACCATAAACGTCTCAACTGTAGTTACTGTACACGACACAAAACTTCCTTTGAAATATGAATGCCAGGAGAGACTTCACTGCTTAACGAGTGTCTGCCCATGAGTTACTTTATGTCCGTGCCACTAGGAGTCCCTGCACCCCACTCTTTTCAAAAACGTGAACTACAGCAGTTAGAGAAAGCACTAAGGAAAATTTATACCAAGTATTTGTGAGCTGAGAACTTGGTGTGAGAAACTGACTTAAAACTGCCATTGTAAATGAACCTTGGCAGATAAATGGCAGACCAAGACTTTCTGGAGATAAACAGAGATCTTGTCTCTAGCAGAGGCCTGCTGCTGTCTGTGTCCAGCAGCCTCCTGGATGTTCACGTGCAGCTATTTGCCTGAAGCTTCTATTTTCTTTCTATTTCAGAAGCAGACTGTTCCAAATATGGTCTGTAAACCAAAGCTGGGAGCAGCTGGAAGGACTGCTGCCCGAAAGAGGCTTGCTGCTGTGAAAGCTGCTATGAGGGATAAAATGAAGCAGGATGGAGTTGCTGATAGTGCGTATCAGGATAAGCAACCGGAAGTAGAAAAAGTGGTTTTTGAAGCAGGATTTTTCAGAATTGAAAGCCCTGTAAAAAGCTTTCCAGGTGGGTGAAGCTTAATCATTATTTCTCTGACCTGAAAATGCTGAAGAGATTTGAAGCAAGCTCACTGCAGACAGATTATGCTGTTTATACTGGATATAACTCCAGTGCTAGGCACAATTAACGTTTCATCTAATGATTTGTTACGTCAGGGAACCAAAGTAAACCGTTCTGCATGATTGCCATAATTGCTCAAATCAGCACGATGTGAATTCTTTACCTACATACAGAGTTACAAGCAGTTGTATCCATTTTTTTTCTTAACGTACGTTTAGCAATGAAATTTTCATCTGGGCATTCCTAGACTTAGCAGGCAGCACGTTCAGAGTCAATGCAGGCTGATGGCTTTTATTTGTAAGATAGGAATTGGAATTAGTGTGAACTAAATTTTGCTGGCTTCCAGCTTGCAAATACAGCACACCTGTAATCAGAATTCATGTGCAACAAGATTGCAGTATATTCCAATCTGCTAGGAAAGCTGCTGGGAGCTTTTCTTGAGCAGAAGCTCCAAACAAGGCTGTAATTTGGGCATTTATCTTATTGCAATCTGTGAAGCTCGTGCTTTCTGTGATCCTGGTTTAACAGCTGCGCTGCTTCTCTCCCCTATTTCAAGTGCCAAAGATGATTTTGAGTTTCCAAAGATTCTCTCAATGAGTGTTATAAAAATCAATTAGGAATTTATCTTTTTTAATTCTATCAAAATTATATAATATGAGATATTGAGTTTCATGACAAGAGCTTCCACTGCGTAGATCTAATGAGAACAGCAAATCTCATTGTTTCAGGTTCTGTGTGAAGAGTAGTTGTGCTACATTGCTGAGCTGGTGTAAAGGTAGCTTTGTAACTTATTGCTGTGGTTGCCACCACATCATTTTTTCAGTTTCTGCTTGCAGTGTACAGAACAAATATAATATTTATGTAAAACACACAAGAAAAAGTAGAGTGTTACCAGCTAGAATCCTAACCATTCCATCTTCTGGAAATTGCTGTTGTAACAAAGCTTTAAATGCTCTTTTTCAGGTTCACTTTCAAAGACGCCTCGCAGATCAGGGCAGCAGACTTGGGAAGGTCTGACAGCTCCAAGATCATCCAGGAGAGCTTTGCTGCAGGGCAGCTCTGTGCCTTGTAACCCTGAGGATACAACTGCAAAACAAACGACGCCACTGCTCGAAGGCTGCCACCCAGCACAGCGTTTGGAAGTGCACCCATGTCCCACTGAAACAACTCTCCCTGGTGGTTTTCTTGAACAAAGGTAGCCACGTTCAGGCAGCTGTTAATTGAGCTTTGTGCAGCTAATTGTACAGTTTCAATTAGAAGAATTAATCTTAATGTCCATTAAGTGTTAACCTTCTTTCAGTGGGGGAGGGACAAAGGTTGTGAAGTTGTTCTGCCTTTTCCATCCCTCAAGCAGACGTTAAGAGCTCTGCCCAAATGTCGTCTCATTGCAGGCTAGGAGTTTGGGGGTTTTTTGTCCAGAAAACTTTATATAGCTGACTTGTGCCAAACCAGCAAGCAGAATTGGAAAGCTCATTTCAAATCAGTTGTGCACGTTGCAATCTTTTGATTGAGAAGAATTAAAAGATTGTTGTTTCTCTTTCAGCATTTCCCCAGCTGCAGAAGAACACAATCCTGTTGCTGGCGCAGCAGAGGGCACCTGGGTAAGTCATGCTTAGTTCATGTATGTCCTTTAAACATCTTTCTACTATTAACTGAAGACAAAGAGTGACAGATATTCACATCTTAAGTGGGTAGGCACCTTGATTCATTATCCTTGTGTGCAGAACAGTGATTTGATGCTTCAAATCTACCTATTGCAGCAGCTCTCGTTGCCTGAGGAAATTCAGTGCTGTGTTCAAAGCTTTTCCACTTGCTACTTTCTTGCCCTGTCCCACTCAGGATAAGGGTGCCCAAGTGCCCAAACCTGATCTGCTGGTTTCACAGTTGGTTTTTATTAGCCCTGGGTACCTGGATATCTGATCAAACATTCAAAGTACCTTTGGTGTTCCTCAGGATGAGGCGTTTTCCTGTTCTGTAGGACACAGATTAGGACTGCTGCAGCTTTCTTGCATTCTCTCTATTTTTGGAGCTACCTTTTGGAGCTCTTGTTGGCTCTGCTGTATGATGCTCATCACTTGTCCCAGCACAGCTCCTTCAAGCCCCCTCCTGTTTTTCTGGTGTGAATTTTTAAATGGATTTGCATTTGGGGGGCTAAGCCTAAAAGGAATAATAGTCTCTAGCTCTCTGGGTCTCTGTTGCCACATCAAAGCACAAGGCTGTTAAACTGTTCAAAGGTGCAGCAAGAGCATAGTTGGTAACACAGGCATCAGAGTTCAGGAATCTGTGTCCTGATGTGTCTGTGGGCTTGGTGATATGCCAGCTTCTGAGTAGCCATTGAAGTCCAGAATGCAGCCTCCACAGTAGTTCCTTTCATTGGGAATCTAGGGTCTTCATTTTTGTTACTTCTTGGATCTGTACATTGCTGCAGCAGTGTTTATATATACATACATGTGCACACGTACATGCTTGTGTTTTAAAGTCTGTTACTGTTTGCTCTTCTTTTTTTCTGCTGTTTTCACAAGTCACATGAGGAATTACTTGTTGGTGATGCTACTATCTGGAGAATCTGGCAATCTGTAACATTTGGTATTGCTGGTGGTATTTTTCTGAGGCAAAGTCTCACAAGAGAACAACCTCAGAATGCTTTTTGGCACTTTAAGTTCAAAATCCATTTGTGGAGGAATTTCCCTATATGCTCTTCAAAAGATAATCCCATTTATGAGGGTGCTTGGCAAATAGTTCACGGGAAATAAATCGCAGTGTTAAGCTCACAGCTTTGCTTTTCCTGACCTTTGTACAAGCTCAAGTTCAAAAGCTCTCTCTCCTAAATTGCCAGTGAGACCTGTAGATGTCATGTATGAATTGTTTAACACAATACAGATGTGTTGGTTGTTGTAAACTCGCTTCCCTTGAATGTCCTGGCCACCTCTTCTCCTTTGTGCTTGCTGCATCAAAGCTACCAAAGTGCCTTTTACAACAGACAAAACAGAAAAGGAAGCTTCCTGGTGTCATTCAAACTGCTTTATGTCCTGATTGCGCTGATGTTTTGCTTCTGCCTCTCTGGGAAGCAAACACAGCTGACATCTGAGCTCTACAGAGGGTTAGGAACAGTTAAAATTCCTGTTTTTTCAGGTGCTGGAAAACTGTAGCAGTGAATTAAAAGCAGTGGATGACATGGAAGAGATGGAACTGTCTGCTCCAGAGCAACAGGGCCAAGATCCCACCATGTGCAGCCCAGAGAAGGGTACGTGCACTGGGTTCAGCTTCACTCAGCCTGGAGAACCAAAAATGCATCAGATGGGTACACATCTTCAAGCTGTTGCAGTTTGTGGTATTGCTGGGTTATGTTTGTTCTACAGACTTTATAGTCTAAATATTACTCTTTGAAATCACTGCTGTTGTAGCTTTGTGAGTCTGTGTGTGCTTGTAGCAAAACCTGTGTTTGTTAGCATGACTTATGTGTGCTCTGCACATGAACAAACAGTTCCCATGGCTTCCCTATGTAGTTGCCCTGTGGTACATGAAGCAGAAAGCTTCTAGAAGAGGCTTGCAGTAGAAGTAGTTGCCAGCTGATCTGTTTTGCTTCAGTAAATGCAGGAAACAATACTGTTTTTTCAGCCTTAGCAATATCAGGCTAACCCTCAGAAGAAAATAACAAAGTGTTCTTATTTTTCAGACATTTTCTTGAGAGATTTGGCTTCCATTGACAGAAATCCTTCAGATACAGTAAGTTGACCTTTCAGTTTATTTGGCTACAGTCTGCTTGTTAACAATACCATTAACCTTTTCTGCAGAATCAGTTTCTACATGAAGTAAATTAAGCTCTGGAGGGTGATGTTATCAAACCAAAGCACACAGCTTACTCTAATAAATGCAGGCCACAATTCCTGTCCCCTTGTTCTGGCTCACACTCATTCCTCGTTGCACACATCAAACACAGGACAAATTGAGACTTGTAACAGAAGAATGACTGATCTCTTTGGGCTGATCACTAAAATGACTTCTCTTGTGGATTTCCTTGTAGATATTTACTAACATAATGAACCACCTGACCTCTTCCTTCCACTTACTTGGAGTTTTCCAGCTCTGTTCCTTCCCATCTCTATAGTTTTATCTTCTGCAGACAGAAGCAAGGTGCAGCAAGGAAAAACAGATGTACAAAAGCTTTCAAGCAGCTAAAAGAACTTGGTTGTACAGCTTTCTTGGTCTCAAATAGAAAAAAAAATCCTCTTTAACTTATAGATTACTGCATTAAGTAATGACTGCCTTCATAAAGGACCACCTACTGGCTCCTTATTTTCTGCCTAGAAATAAGCTTGCAGGATTCCTTAGGAAGGCCATGGAACTTGAAGTGGTGAATGACTTCTTCAAAGCGACATGCACAGCTCCAAGCACCACATAAAGACAAGGACGTGAGCATTTCTGCATCCACCAAACTGCTGTGCATTTCAGGAAGGGTTTCAGATTTCCCTGGCAGGTCTTTGCTGTGCATGTTGTGAAGCTGCAGTGTGCCCATAGGGGGTTTGCCATTAGCTTGTTTCGTGTGCCCTTGCAGTGCTGGTTTGTAGAGCAGACACCAGTTGCTTCTGAGTGCTTATTTCCCACTGATTTCTCCCATAGCCCATGCTGGATGCTGAGCTTCCCTTCACTCCAGTCAAGAACAACGTCCAGAAGTTCACAGCAGCTGAAAGGTTCAGTGACCTGATTGTATTTTCTCCTCTTTCTCCCTCTGGAGAAAAATGAATGACTGGAAATTTGAAATGAATAAATTCTATTCAGTAGAAAACAGAAGCTGTCTGGAACACCATCTGCAACCCCTGAGCTGTGTTCTTTGTGACACCTGTGCTATTTTTGAGTGGAACTTGGTAGAAAACTTGGTAACATTTCTGCTGTGAGCAGTGGTGCAGTCACTGCACTGTGCATATTGCTGTGCAGTTTGCTGGCTTTACCTCCTGCATCCAATGAAATATTCTGAAATATTCTTATTTGTTTATAATTTCATGTATTTCTTGTCTCAGAGTTATAAAACTGTCCACCTTAATTCTCTTCTGTCTTGGCTTTAATTACTTTGTGAGTTGTTTTTATGAGATGGGATATGGGTTGTGTAACAGACATGTTCCATTAGCTGCTCCTATCTCCATTTGTGATGAGGGCACCTCCAGAGGTGCCTGTTATCTACCCCAAAGCACTGTTTTGTATTCAGTGCTGTTGCAGCCTTTAGCTCCAGTACTCTGTGCATTAACTGCACCTAATCAGCAGATGGGATGAGGTTAGATTCTTTCCTTTCCTGTGGGATTTTTCCTATTGCCTAACAATCACTTGCTTGAATTTCTGCTGTTAACGAAGCATTTCAAAACCAGATAATATCTATTCCTTACAGTGTGTTAATAGGGATGGATTTTTGAAGATGCTCAGTGCTGAGCTGTGTCATTAAGTACCTTCAAGCTAAATTCCATTTTCTTTTTCATCTGGCAGTCCCTTAACCACTCTCCTTGAACGTTTGGCTGTTAACCTCAGCTTCCTCTTGCATCTTTCTCTCATCTGGACTAATCTATTTAAGCACAAGGAGTGTGCCAGTTCCTGCTACTCCAACATGGAGTTTATATGTAGTAGAATACCTCCAGTTCTTATATTTTTAAGAGGTGCCTGATCAGCCTGCTTCTTGTGATGCTGTTCCTTGTGTGCTGCACACATTCTTCCACTGGCCTTTATTGTCAGCTGAGCAAATGCCACACAAACCCTTCAGCAGAAGGCATTGTTGTTACATCTGGGGCTTTGTTGTTTGACTGCAGTTCTGACTTGGAAGTTGTGTACTGATAGCACTGAAATAAATGGAGGAAGCTGACCTGACCCAGGTTAATGTGCTGGAATGAACTTTTGGTTTTATAGATAGCTTCAAAAAGATAAAAGGCAAGTCAGTAAGAGCTCTTCACAGAATGGCCCGGGTTGGAAGAGACCTCAAGGATCACAAAGCTCCAACCCCCCACCACAGGCTGGGCCACCAACCTCCACATTTCACAGCAGCCCAGGCTGCCCAGGGCCCCATCCAACCTGGCCTTCAACACCTCCAGGGATGGACGGGGCATCACAGCCTCTCTGGGCAGCTGTTCCAGCACCTCACCACTCTCACAGCACACAACTTCCCCCTGACATCCAACCTCCATCTGCCCTCCCTCAACTTCAAGCCATTTCCCCTTGTCTTACTGTTATCCACCCTTTCAAAGAGTTGCCCCCCTCTTTATAGGCTCCCTTTAGGTACTGAAGGCCGTACTTCTCAGTGTTCAGAGCTGCAATGAATAGTGGTAACAGTGGCTCTACTAGTGGTGTGCCTGTCCTAGGCAAGAACTTTGAACATTGGGGTTGTTGTTTGGCAACTCCATGGATAAATGAAGCAACTGTTACAAAAGGCTGTGGGATGTGTTGGAGAGATCCTAAACAACTCCAGTAGTGGCTCTTACGTTGTTGTTCTGCAGACAAGACTGGAAGAATGTTCCCTCTTCTGTGAGTCATACTTGATTTACCAGCGTGACTCATGTGCTGAGCTTGCCAGTAAACCTCCACCCCACCCCTGAAACTGCTCTTGGCTGATGGAGAAGTGCTGAGGTGGGAGAAGAACCACAGGGCTCATGCTCTGTGTGCTGGGGGGTGCAATGTATGTAAGGAGTGCATCTCCCTCGGGTTGGAAGTGTGACAAGGATATGCAGATTTAGGCCACTCTAAGCAGCTGTGCAGGCAAAACAAGAAATGGAGAAGGGGGGCAGTTTTGCTTCCTCCAGCCTTAACTCTGAGCCCCCTCCTGAAATGCCTTGTCTGATCCTGACCAGAACACTTGAGCTTTCAGTGTTCTCTGGTGTTGCTTAGTTGCTTAGGTCACTGAAGTGGCACTTTGTCACTTATGCACAAACCTTCCCAGCCTGGCTATGCAATTCCTATTCTCCTGTTCCCCCTTTAGAGAGAACCAAAGCACCACTTTGCAGCACTACTTTGATACAGGAATGACTGCTCTACTAACAGAGGAACTGAGGCTAAAACATTGATCAGTTATCTGGGACTTCCAGCAGTAATCTTCAGCCCTATCTTAACTCATTCACAGGACAACTGCCTGTAGGCTACATACAGCTTTCCCACATATTCTTCCTGCAAATCAGAAATGATTCATAGTCATTATCCTCTGGCAGAGGTTCAAATTCTAAAGCAAGAATTCGGCTTCTTCCACATCCAAATACAGCTTGCATCTTAACCAAAACCAAATTTTACTTGTGAAAATGCTTTATTGCTTCAAAATAATCAGACAGGAAGGCACTCCTGTTACAATTCTCTGAAGAGTGCTAGACTTGTGTTAAAGGCACAGCTTGCTAATTAAATCATGGAGGTGAAAACGCTGGTGAGAGTGATGTCCCCAGCAATGCAGAGCTTGGTGATCTCATTCAGCTTCTTCTCACGGAAGCCGTACTGCAGCAGGTGAGCATCGTTCACTGCTACCTTGAAGTGATCCCCCTCACAGAGCACCTGGAGCTGAAAGAGAAATGCAAAGTGAGCCAAATTGGAACCATCAGCTGCAGGAACACCAGTGACCTTTGCCTTCCCCAGAGCCCTGCTGTGCTCATCTTCCTTGATGATTCAGCTGCAGTGTCTGTCCCATGACTACGCCTTTCAAGCAGCATGAAATGCAGGGAGGGCAGAGTGCACCCGTTTGTTTGGCAGGAGAAACAGACTGGGGAGAGAGCTGGAATGCACTGCAGGTTTTAGGAGGAAGTTCTTCAGCCAGAGGGTGGTGAGGCACTGGCACAGGTTGCCCAAGGAGGCTGTGGATGCCCCATCCCTGCAGGCATTCAAGGCCAGGCTGGATGTGGCTCTGGGCAGCCTGGGCTGCTGGTTGGTGACCTGCACACAGCAAGGGGTTGGAACTGGATGAGCACTGTGCTCCTTTGCAACCCAGGCCATGCTGTGATTCTGTGACAATGGATGCCTTACAGCAACCTGCCCAATAGCTGCTGCACAATAACAGCACCAGTAGGGAGAATGCAATAAGAAATGGGAATAACAGATTTTTTTTTAATTTCTTTTCTCCATTGTTACCTTGAAGGGGGCTCCAGGTTCAAATGGAAATCTAGGAGCTGTTCTCTCCTCTTTTCCCCAGCTGTTGTGGAACATTGAGTTACAGACGATGACCCTTTTGCGGTCTTCCTTGAAACGGGGGTTAAAGTGGAAGGCAATGTCTTGCCCCCTCTTGAAATCCAGTGAAAACCTGCAAAGGCAATAATCTGTGAGCTGCTTTTTCTGCAGAAGACACGAGCTGTCTCCCAGGGCTGCTGGAAAGCAGCAGCAAGCGGACAAAAATGCACAGGGCCCACTGGGTAACAACAGGGCAGTTCTGGAGGATTTGCATGGTCGTTTTGAGTCCCGTTTGATTTCACAGAAGGTGGGTGCTATTCAGAAAGTGAACTCTGCCCCTTAACGCTATCGCAACCCATCCGTACCTGCTGGGGTTTGGGTTCACAGTCCCCGTGATGGTTATGAGCATGCGAGGCATGAGTCCTGCTGGTAGAGGAAGATCGTAGGGGACTTTCTGGAGAGGACAGAGATTTTGGTGTTAGCAGAACAGCATGTTGGTGAGCAGCACAGGCCTGACGGTCAGGCAGGGGCTGGGTGTTGGTGTGACAGCAGTGTGGCTGCTCATGCAGCTCCTAAAGACACACACCCCAGGTGCCACCCACAGCCGAGCACAACGAGCAACCAGAGAAAGCAAAAGCTTTCAAATATGTCTGAGCTGTTACCAGTGGAGCAGCTGGTGCTCCGGAGAATGGTGCAGCTGGTCCTCCAGAATAGGGTCCTGCTGCTGCTGGTCCTCCCGGATAAGGCCCTGGTGGTCCTCCAGGGAATGGTCCGGGCGGTCCATGATGTGGTCCAGGTGGTCCATGATGCGGACCAGGTGGTCCATGATGCGGTCCCGGTCCCCCAGGGTATCCGGGGTATGCCGGGAAGGCCCCAGGACCTGGGGGCTGGTTCCAGCCCTGGGTTGGGGGGGCACCAGGGTTGTGAGTAGGCAGGGCGTCAGAGAGCTGGGGATGGAGGGGAGAGTAGGAGGAGAAAGACAGGCAGCATCCGGTAGGGCTGCCAGCACCTGGCCTTCATGGCCTGCGCGACGCCAAGCGCTGCGTCTGAAACGGCCAGGAGCCCCAGTGGTGCTGAGAGCCCAAAAGTCCCTTAATGCTCCTTGATTGGTGTTACATGGATTGGTAACAACGCGGAATCGTAGAATCACAAAATCATTAAGGTTGGAAAAGACTTCAGAATCACCATTCTCACTGCCCACATCCCTCACAACGCATCCCCACGGTTCCTAAACGCCTCCAGGGATGATTTCCTCACTGCTCCCTGGGCAGCTGGGCCAAGTCCCACCACAAGTCCCCACCTTCACGCAATGACCACCATGGGGCCCCTGTGTGTTTGTTCAAGAAATCAATACTCACAGAGAAACCGTCCGACATTTTTCCTACAACAAAAAGGAGATCGTGAGGTCATTTTGTGCCCCTCCCAGGTTACACGGCTGTTTGTGGTTCATCACCTCCATCATAACCGCTGCTGGGCCCAGAGGTGCCACAGAATCCCAAACCCAAAGGCCCAGCCTGCAGCTGGGATGGGATGGGAGAGGAGGGGTCCTACAGGGGGACCCCCTGTGCTGTTCCTATGGGAGACGTGTGGTCTGCAGTGGGGTTTGCAGCCACCCCAAAAGGCGAAGCTGCGCCATGCAGAAATGCTGCGGCCCGGGGCTGAATGCCTGCTATCAAAGAGTGCATTCATAAACCAAGAGAGGAGAAAGAAAAAACAAACAAACAGGGAGAGGCAGAAATGGGAGGGAAAAAGGAAAATTCCAAAGGGAAAGCAGAGAAGTCTAATTCTCTTCAAATGAAACACTGAGCAACACAAAGGTCTGAGTGAACCTGCTTCAGCAATACGGAAATCACGCCGAGTTTCCCCAGCACCAAACCCTTCCCCCAGCAAAAGGCAGCACAGAGCCTGCGTGACTTCTAAGCAGTCCTGGAGCAATGACTTTCAGCTGCCCCAACCTGGCAGTGCAGATATTTGCCTTCTGCTTTTTCCACCCCTCTGCTTCCCAGGGTGCAGGACCCAGTGCTCCACTAACTGCAGGCAGCCCCAGCACAGCCAGGCAGGTGCCAACGAACCCCACGAGTTCTGAAAGTCCCACTTTATAATTCGCAGAGCGGTTAAGGTTGGAAAAGACCCCCTAAGATGGCTGAGTCCAACCATCACGTCGGCTCCTGCCAGGCTCAGCCTTTGCCACGCATTGGGAAACCATTTGGGAAAAGGATTTCGAAGCAAAGCAACCTCGATACGTGAAGGATGGTGGGCAAAGCCGTACAACCCAACTCGCCAAGGATGGGAGCTCTGTCCAACCCCGGACCCCCAGTGCCAGCACTCAGCCCCTTCCCGGAGCTCCCTTACCTGCAGGTGTCGGGCCGTGTAGCAGGGCCGGGTGTCGGGCTGCGCTCTGGGGCTGGGCAATATCCCCACCCATAGCTGCCCCAGCCCCGGGGCGGAGCACCGAGCAGAGCCCAGCCCCGCGGGCAGCACGGCACGAGGACACCCGCGGCGTCCCCTCCCAGCTGTTAGGAATGCCACCCCACTGAACACGGAGGAATCGGATGCATTGAAGGTTCCAACTCACTGCTGGGCCATCGCCCATCCCGGCGGCGCCCGACGTGAGTCATAGGATCATAGAGCCATAAAACCACCGAGGTTGGAAAAAGACCTCAAAGATGGAGCAGCAGCTAACGCCCAGGAGCCCAGCACAGCACGCTGAATCCACTCCTGGAGTGATGGCAGCGCTGCTTAAAGCGGGGTGAAAGGCAAAGATGTGCAGGAGTGCTGGAATGCTTTTGCTGTGCAGGCAGGCTGAGGGTGCAGCCCAGGACGGAGGGCTTTTCCAAGAGGTTCTGGTGTTTTTCATCTCCTGCTGCAAAAGTGTTGCAGCTTCAGTTACACAACAGACACAGTGTTACAAAAGCAGAAATGAAAACAGGAAACAGAACCCGAGCGTGGGTTCATTCACAGAATCACGGAATGGCCCGGGTTGGAAGGGACCTCAAGGGTCACGAAGCTCCAACCCCCCTGTGCCATGCAGGGCCACCAACCTCCACATTTCACAGCAGCCCAGGCTGCCCAGGGCCCCATCCAACCTGGCCTTCAACACCTCCAGGGATGGACGGGGCATCACAGCCTCTCTGGGCAGCTGTTCAGCACCTCACCACTCTCACAGCACACAACTTCCCCTGACATCCAACCTCCATCTGCCCTCCCTCAACTCCAAACCATTTCCCCTTGTCCTGCTGCCATCTCCCCTTTCCAAGAGCTGACTCCCCTCCTGTCTGCAGGCTCCCTTCAGGTACTGCAGGCTGCACTGAGCTCACCCCGCAGCCTTCTTTTCTCCAGGTTGAACAAGCCCAGCTCCCTCAGCCTGTCTTTGTAGGGGAGGTGCTCCAGTCCATCATTCATCTGAATGGGCTCAGAAAGCCTTTGCATGCAGTGCTGTTGGGCAGCTGCAGCATCAAGGAACTGGAGAACTGATGGGTTGGACCACGAGGGCCAGAAACATTCTCCAAACACAACTTGCTTCCTCCTGAGTTTATCTGATGGCATCATTTTGTGGTAATCCAGAAACAAAAGCAGAGCTGATCTGTGGAGCTGAGTGCTCACCCCACCCCTGGTGCTGTTTCACAGGACATCCTGGCACCACCCGCCCTAAGACAACACAGCACTCAGCGTTTCCCTTTGATAGGCTGCCCTGCAATCATCCACAGAGCTTCAGTCTACTTAATTGTGTTTATTGAGGAGATTTCGTGTCATTGCCTCGTAGCAATATTTACTGTATGACTGCCATCTGGGTCAATTAACTGCATGCTCTGTTAGCTCAGGTTAAAAAGGGAGCAGAGGGCAAACAGGTTGCAGGTATGCTGAAGAACTGCACAAAACCAAGCAGAGGATGCAGCTCTGGGCAGCCTGGGCTGCTGGTTGGTGACCCTGCACACAGCAGGGGATGGAACTGGATGAGCACTGTGCTCCTTTGCAACCCAGGCCGTTCTGTGATTGTACAAAAAATGAATTCAGAGACTGACCCAAAGCTCCTGTGCCCCTTTGCAGCCACCAGTGATCACAGGCTGGAATTACCAACCCCTTACCATCGGTCCCAGAATGCTCCACACTGACCTATAGCAAGACTTAATGCCTTATAGAATCATAGAACCATTCAGGTTGCAAAAGATTTTGGAGATCCCCAACCTCAACCAACCCCTGCCGTGCCTGCATCCCTCAGTGCCACATCCCCATGGTTCTGGAGCACCTCCAGGGATGGTGATCCCAGCACTCCATGGGCAGCTGTGCCACCGCATCACCACTCTTTTGCAGAAGAAACATTTCCTCACATCCAGCACGAAGCTGTGTGCTGCTTTCCATCATTCCTGGGGACACCGAGTCCTGCAGAGACAAAAATCCCAACCTCGATGGCAGAGCTATCTACGTGGGCTTAAATCACTTCAAACCAAGAAACTGCTGGCTGGAAATGAACAATTCCTGTCTACTTTATAGGGCTGTTTGTTTTTCAGTGAGCCATACAGTCAACCCATAAAATTGTGAACCATCCAGGCTGGCAAAAATGTACAAGGTCATCAAGTCCAACCATCAGCCCTATCACCAAACCCCACCCCTCCACCACCTCCAGGGATGGGGAACTCCATCACCGCCCCACGCAGTGCCTGATCCCTCATCCACATGAAGGAACTCCTCCTGATGTCCAACCTAAGCCTCTCCAGCACAACCCGAGGCCGGTTTCCTCACATCCTATCATTTGACACCTGAGAAAAGAGACCAACACCTCCTCAGCGCCAACTTCCTGCCTTTGTGGCTCCTAGAAAACGAGAGCACAGGCAAAAAACCAGCACTTTGTGGGAGCAATTTGTGTCAATGGAGACTACAGGAACCCCCGGCCCCCTCCAAACCCAATGCGGTTTGATGCAGGTCTGTGCAAAGAAGCAAACTTACAGTGCCATCTCCCAACCAACCCAAGGGCGCTGTGTGAAGAATCACAGCATGGCCTGGGTTGCACAGGAGCACAGTGCTCATCCAGCTCCAATCCCTGCTGTGTGCAGGTCACCAACCAGCAGCCCAGGCTGCCCAGAGCCACATCCAGCCTGGCCTTGAATGCCTGCAGGGATGGGGCATCCACAGCCTCCTTGGGCAACCTGTGCCAGTGCCTCACCACCTCTGGCTCAAAAACTTCCTCCTCATATCCAACCTAAACCTCCCCTGTCTCAGTTTAAGACCATTCCCCCTTGTCCTATCCCAGAAGCCACCACCATCCCCAGCACCACCCCACACGGCAGCCCTCCTTACCCCAAACAATGCTGCCAGGCACTGAACTGCTGCAATTGTCTCCTTCCTTTTTAAATCCATTGAGTACGTTCAATGAGGATGTCTCAGAGCAGAGGTCCCCCAGGAGGGCTCTCAAACAGCAGCACTGCCCTCTGCTGACTCCGGCGGGGCTCTGCTCTGTACGTGCAGGCAGCAGCTCGTTCACTCAGCACCCGAGCCGTTTAGAGCAGGTAGCAGACGAGCAGCTTTTGCTCGGTGTCAGACGCTGAGGAGCAGCAGAGCACCATTCAATGATGCTACAGAGCTCAGCGGTGCTCAGCTCCTGTGCTGAGGTGCTTCTGCTACCGTGCTGTCCAGTTCAATCTCCAAGGATGGAAACTGCACGGCCCCTTTGGACACAAGCACTGCAGCACTCCACCAGCCTCGTGGTGAAGAGGTCTGTTTTACAGCACCACCCGCTGCTTGCTCTAAAACGCTCTCCCCACCAGCTGGAAGCTTCTCTTTAGACCTGAGCTGTGAGCAATGCCCCCCATCCCACACTGAGGATTTCAGCCGTAGCCTCAGTGTCAGCAGAACACAGCTGGCCATAAGAACATCGGCTTGCTCGGCTCCTTCCCAACCTCCCCCCAGGGTCAAACCTTCCCCAGATCCAACAGCTCACCCCGGTGCCCCTGGCGATGGCCAGGGAGCAAAGTCAGCTCCTACGTGAGGCCTTCAGCCATTCTGTGATGCTCCACGGGCTGCTCTGGGCCCACGCCGTCCTGCTGAGCAAACCTGTGTGGGATCTGCATTTCCTATCCCAAATCACAGAGCGAACTCCTGGCCTGCTATTAAGCACGGAGGTTGGTGGCCCTGCCTGCAGCACGGGGTTGGAGCTTTGTGATCCTTGAGGTCCCTTCCAGCCCAAGCCATTCTGTGATCCACACACAGCCACGCACCCCCTCAGCACTTGTGAACGTGCTGAAGGCACAAAAACCACAAAAGGAAGAGGAAAAACACACAAGTCCAATAATTCTGATTTTATATTCAGTCGTTGCAAACCAAGGACGTCCTGTTTCTTTACTATTTCATTCAAGGCTAAAATAAAATAAAATCAAATAAAAATCTACACAAGCATGCCAAGGGCTGTGAGTGAAGAACAGTGAACACGACAGTCTTGAAAATACGTTTAATGTCTAATCTTATACAAAAGTGACAGCATCTTCAAAAAAATATCAAATCCTGTATTTATAGCTTCTCACTATCATACAGCAATATTTGTTTCATCTAAAGAAAATACAGCAGCAGGTGATAATCTATACTTTAAAGATGTGATTGCTTATATTTCATATTGTAAACAAATGCAGTATGTCAACCTCAAAGCACAAAACGAACTCCTCAGCAATTTAACTCAAACGATGCATAGAAATGGACAAATTCCATTGCAAAAGCTTCAGGCCAGAAGTTGCTCACACTTGACATAACATGTGATAAAGTTACTACACGGCATATAGTGACAACTTGAGTTTTTACACAATAGATTAACAGGGATACCCTTTTTTTCACTGCTATGCAAAGAACTTGGCTCACAAAAACAAAGGGGTTATGAAACAGTTCTCATGACCTCAAGAAATACGAATATACATTGAAAAAACATCCCATATATACTGAATTTTAGCCTAAATGTTCCGGTAATTGATCCTGCCTACTTCAGGAAGAACCTGGAAGCCTGGTTACCAAAACAAATCCCCTTCCAGCAGTCATTCCTTGCTACGTTTGCTGCCCTCTCCTTTCCTACCTCTTCCCATTCCGCACAGAGACGCAGAGTGCAGTGTGGAACTGGAGGGTGCTGCACGATCCGCTCCTTTGGGACAGGTGTTGTTCATCACATTGGTTTATAACCTAAGGCTGCAGGTATTGAAATTAAAAGCACTTGAGCAAATGTAGGCAGTGTTCTACTGTGTTTATTTGGAATTGGTCTTGCCAAGATGTAATGAAGTGCGCTGCCCGGGGGGCCAAGGGGTTTGTTTAAGGTAATACTGACAACTTTGGGTTCTGATTCCTAGGGTCAGAGCTGGCATGCTGAAGTGTTAAGCATTTCTCTTCAGCTCCAGTGCCATCTTCCTATAACTGAGACAAGAGATGCTCGTACCTTCGGTTTTCATGGCAGACTCAAGGAGCCCCAGCTCTCCCCTGCAGGGACACCGCAGTGCTCTGCCATGGGCTGGCACAGCCAACAGGCACCACTGCCAGCTCAGCCCACTTGTTCTGAAGTTCATCACATGCATGCAGGAAGCCATGGCAAGGTTTGGGAAGCGAATTAACTTGCTTTCACAGTTCCACGATACGAAGACTCCCTAACGAGCTACACGTTAAGCAACACTGATTCCTAATTCTACCTACAGAGGCTAAGTTAGGAGATCCCCACCTGAGGAGAAGCCAAACGTCCACGCTCAAATCCAGGCTATGAAATGCCACCAGAGCTCCTCAGCAACGCGTGGCTGTGCCTCAGTAATGCCGCACCAGCAGTTACCCCAGCACAGATATGGCAAGAATATAAAGCTTCCTGCAGCGCCCCTTCCAGAGCAGGGGCAGCCACACAGCAGCACACAGCTTCTAAACATCCCAAATTATGCTCTCAGTGAGGTATGCAGGCACCTGGCCGGGAACAGAGCGCTGCTCTCCATTCCCACGTTCAGTGGAGCCCCGGTGAGGTTTGCTCGTCCCCAGCTGTGGCAGTAAGGATGGCACAAGGGAATGGCTGGAGCAGATAGAAAGAAAAGCCTCGCCAAAACCTGCTGGGAAGGGAATGGCCAGGCTGGTTTTCTTCACCTTTTAAGCTCAAGTTCAGTTTCTAGGGACTCTGAAAACACCCGCTGAGTTTACACAACTCGGCAGACAAGTCAAATTTTAAACAACCAGAACCCAGGTTAGATATAGGGAAGTACTTTACCTACGTGGGAGTTAATGCTTTACACAGACCAACTCAAACCTCCAACCACCACAGAACGAGAACTGGCAAAACGAAGTCCTCATCGGCATGCACGAAACTCACAGCGGTCCATGAAAGGGAACGGCACGTCCAGCTCACTGCACTGCACAGACAGCAGCAGGGCACTGACCAGTCAGACCCAGCATTCCAATGCACGCCTCCTCCTCCTCCTCCGCAGTCCCAGACCGGGCCATTAACTGTGTGCAGGATTTACAGAGTGCTGAGAAAGCCTTCGAGTTCACGCGCTCCGTCTCTGTCGTTTCCATTACTGTAGCACGTTCAAAAATTACATTTCTTGACCAAAAAAAAAATCTTGAAATACTTTTTATTGACATTTTAGAATAACCTGAAAATAGACAAGATACGACCATCCATCCATTCAACAACCAGCACCAGTCCGGCAACGAGACTTAAAGCATTCGTGGAAATTTAAGCTGTTTCTGATTCGCGAGTCCTTGTGCCTGATTCTTTAGGATCCTTACTTGGCAGCTCTCATTTTCCCAAGGAATATTGGCCAGAGTAAGAACCACGGATTTCAGTTTTACTTCTGCTCTTTGTAGCTCGTTTTATTAAACCAAACAATTACGCCAACATACGAGCAAGTTAATGTTATGCAAATTGCTAAATTGCTCCTTCATACCTCAAATGCACATACAAGAGGCAAGTATTCTTCATAGCCCCAAACATTACTGAAACAAAAACTGTAAAAATCTCTGTAAGTAGTGGATGAAGGTGGAAAGCTACAGTACTTTGTTGCCCAGAACGTGTTCAACGGTAAGGCTGCAAGAGACAACGAGAATTGGTGGTCATTGCAGGGCTTTCACAAAGCAGTTCATTAGCATTACAGCACTTCTGAGCTCAAGAACATTTGACCACGGGTTGTTATTCCCCGTGCATCCTGAAAAGCAATCTCTCCAGACTACACACTACAGTATCTTTCATTCCTAACATTATTACAAGCTCTTCCCCTTTATTTTTTGTGTCTTTTAGAGAAGGCTTTCCAACAAGTGGAAGACCACTACAGTGCAGTGCTCAGACACGCTCCACCTCGATGGAATGTGACTGCTCTGGTGCACGAAGTTCAATGTTTAAGCAGAAAATTGCCTGTTATTCCACTGACTACGCAGACGAGCCCTTAAAGTTCTTACCTGCATTAATAGGTCTTTCGCTACCCAATTCCCACGCTTAAAAGCATCAAGAACAATTCACTGATAACAAAAAACTAAGTCATAGAATGGGTTGAAAAGGACAACAGTGAGCATCTAGTTTCAACCCTCCTGCTACCTGCAGGCTCGCCCAACCACCACAGCAGGCTGCCCAGCGCCACATCCAGCATATATACTCACATGGGGGCCGCCCGGCATGGACGGAGCACCAGCAGGACCAGACGGCACTTGAAAAGGATTAGGGGGCGTAGGATAGAGTCCTGGAGCCGGGTACGATCCTGCGGGTGGAGGAAACGGACCTGGCGGCGAAGGTCCCCACGTTCCAGGTGGGACTGTGCCCCACGGTACCGTCGGCGCCGCTCCCGGAGTCTGGGCAGGAGCAGAGTACGGCCCTGGGGGGGGATACGGCATGCTGGGTGCGGGATACTGCCCCGCCATCGTCGGTCCCCATGCTGCAGAGGGCATGGATCCCCACGGCCCGACGGGAGCGGGAGGCGCAGCCGGCTCCGTCGGACCGCCATAAGGTCGTGGAAGCTCTGGAAAGGGCATGTTTGGTGGAGGATACTGGCCCGGAGGGACGGGGCCCGGCACGGCTGGGGGCGGATACGGACCTCCGGGAGGAGGGCAAGAGGGTCCGCTAGGAGGAGGAGGAAATGGAGCAGGCGGTCCGGGGGGCATTGAAGGATACATTCCTGTAGGAGGAGGTCCGAAGGGCACGCTGGAAGCGGAGGTGTTGGGCGGCAGCGCCGAGGGCCCGGCAGGGGGAGCGCTCGGGTTGTTCCAAGGATTCGAGGGCGGCCAACCCTGAGGCGGCTGGGAGGGCTGCTGGCCCGGCTTCGCACCGCTCACTTTGGGGGTCTTAGCGGGAGACTGATCGGGCAAAGCATCTGCCAACTGAGAGAGAAAGGGCCGTGAGCATGGCAGATCCCTGCGGGAGCTGCTGGTTGCCCACCTTCACCCACTACACAAATGCACTGCAGCTGCCTGAACGGGAGGAAAAGAGCATCTGTCGCTGCAGACAGGGCTGCGTTCACTTTGTGCAGCTTCTATGGTTAAAGGAGAGAGGCATCCTGACGTGCCACAGTTCTAAAGCCAAAGATAAAAGGCAACCTTCAGCAGTAGAATCATAAGCAATTCTGGTATAAATTCAGGAAGAAGAGTTGTAAGTTTCCATTGTAGCTATTCTGATGCTATCAGGACAAAAGCCCTCTGTGAGCACCGCAGCAGAAGAGAGCCTGCGAGGCACACCTGGAGGCCACAGACTGTTAGCTCTGCCCCAAAGCAAAGAGCTGCTACTGCAATGCCAAGGCAATCATCTCAGCTGAGAGCTGCCCCTCTTCTCACAGAAGTGCCTGAGCAGAACGAAGTAACACAACTGGCAGATCTTCAGGAACAAAAAGCCATTACTTACCGAAAAATCATCAGTTCCAGACATTTTGCTGAAAAGTAAGGTAAAATAGAGTGAAATTCCTTGAAAATAAAGTACATCGAGGAAGAGTTCGATAAAGAATAAAGAATTGGACATTTGTCTCATTCAAACCCAAAGGGATGTCCAGCTGGCAGAGCTTCTCAGCAATGGTTCCATCCCAACCACTGGGGTGCAGACAGACAGCAGCCACCCAAATGCTCTCCCTCAATACAGGAGCCAGGAAACAGCAGAACTGCAGCCTCCATCTCATCTCAGATGGGAGCAATGCAGTGTAAATGGGTCACAACACCAAGAAGAAACATTTCAGGTATTCGTGCCAAACAAGCAGCCTCTGCAGCAATGCCAGCAGGTATCCAGGCTCTATTCTAAACTGGGACTCGGAGAAGTTGGTGAAGTCAATGCCCCTAAAATTAAACACGATTACACCCCCATTCAGATCTTATTTTCAGAAGTACCAAACATGGGTTTTAAATACACTGAAGTCGGTGGATGCTCCGATTTGCTTTCACTGACTTCAGCCAAGCAGCCTTGAATGTAGACACAAGGAAAGCCTCTAACAAGTGCCTGATTCCTGACCTCTCAACACCTAAAGAAATGTTGCAAGACGGCCCCAGCAGAAAGGCTTATAAGCCTCCCACTGAATTCCAATCTACATAATGCAAATATTTCACATGGAACTGAACCTGTTTTAGTAAGGTCTGTTTGTTTTTAAATCGACACAATTTGCTGATGGTAAAACAGCACTGCTGTGGGCAGTGGGACAATGAGCTCAGCCCCCATTTCATCTTCAGCAGCGTCTGCAGGGAAGAACAGCAGCAATGACAGCTCAGTGCTTCCAACCACCCGAGGCACCTCTGTCACCTTCAGGTGATGCTCCTTCGTGCTGCAGATCTGTTCTCACCCAGCCCCTCTCTGTGCTGCTCATTACTGTGTGTTCTTCCCATTCTCTTCCAGCCATTCCTCCTCCGTGCTGAGATGGAGCCGATTCCACTCACCCTTGCACAGCACCTATTCCATCCCCTCAAGTATCCTCACTGCTTCTCTTTGAGGTGCCTCCAATTCTTTTGTATCTCTTGAGATGAACGACAAGAAACAGCCACAAAGAATCCAAAATGTGGGTGAGCCATTGATTTATACAGTTCCATAATTACATTCTGGTTCATCCTCTATTTCCTTCCCAATACTTGTTCATGTTTCATCTTCTTTTTGCTCACTGCTGAAACTGACTCCCACAGCAGTACTTTATTCTTCAGTGTTAAGGGTCAGCCCATCATTTTATATACAAAGTGATGCACACAATTTCACATTCAAGCTCTCTGAATCACATCACATTTATCTACATTGAATTCTGTTTGCCATTTTATTACCTAAGCCTTACTTTCCTGACAGCACGACTCTGCTCATTTCCCAGCAACGATCCATCGGGCAACCAAAGCCCTGCAGAAGCAGAGCGAACTCCTCAGCTGTAGGTGAAGTTATGGGATGGCAGAGACCATCTGCCATGGTTTAGGTTGGATGTGAGGAGGAAGTTCTTCAGCCAGAGGGTGGTGAGGCACTGGCACAGGTTGCCCAAGGAGGCTGTGGATGCCCCATCCCTGCAGGCATTCAAGGCCAGGCTGGATGTGGCTCTGGGCAGCCTGGGCTGCTGGTTGGTGACCTGCACACAGCAGGGGTTGGAGCTGGATGAGCACTGTGCTCCTTTGCAACCCAGGCCATGCTGTGATTCTGTGACAACGGATGGCTGCAGCAGAAAGAGGCCTGCCTGCAAAGTGCCAGCAAAAATCCCCAATATTTATCAGCTGATTATTTCAAAAGACTTCTGTGCTATGAAAATTAAGGAAACAATTCTGCTGTATGGCTGTTAGGAGAAAACCTGCAGCAAAGCACAGCTTCTGATAAAGATTTAGTGGCTCTCTCACTTTGGCAAGCAGACTGGAGCAACATTTGCTGGCAACATTTGGCATAACTGAGACAGTGCCAAGCATGTCAAGGATCCTCTTGCAGACAGGATGGCCTCGTTTGGGGACCTTCCTCAAACACCCATTTCATCTGTGCAGTGCCACCTCCATTTATTAAAGGAGTGACTCTGGTGCTGTTAGACACACTCACCACACAAACCCATCTAGAATCCATGTGCCATTCCAGCTGCACAGCACTGAACTCCAATCAAAACCTCCCTGAAATACCAGTTCTATCTGTAGCACTGCCCAAGGCATCCACATGTTCATAAAGAAACTCTGACATTGTTGGACCGAAGATCTCAGGGTCCCCACTGCCAACCTGTGGGCTCACCATCTCAGAAAACACACTGTTGCATTGATGAGGCTTTTAGCACAAGTGGGCTTGGAGTCTCCCTTTGCAGTTCTGTGTAGAGAAAAGCCAGTCACAGAATCACAGCCCACAGGTCAGACATCTCTTCCTGCTGCATTTAAACCCTACTTCAGACTGCACTTTCTTGGGGCGAGGGGAAAAAGAAGAGTGAGTAGAAGGAGGAGGATTCAAGGAGTTGAAGTAATTTGGCAGGCAGGAGAAAGGCCACAGAACTGGCAGCATTCAATCCAAAGTCCTGCTTGCATCCACGCTGCTGCAGGACAACATTTCCTTTGTGCTGTGCAGACCAACGCCCCTGGCAGCACCCTGTGCTTCACAGAAGCACTCAGCCTGCAGCTCCAGACACAGCATAGGGCCAAAAACATCAAACTGAAGTGAGGCAAAGAGGAAACACCAGTGTCTGGGATAAACAGAGGGACAGCATGAGGAGCAGAATCTCCCATCCTTTATCCCGAGCTGAAACTTGGCACGGAGGACTTCCAGCACACCTCCCCAGAAACTACAGAAACAGCCTGCAGACAAGAATCCAAGGCCTCCTGGACACCCAACAACTCACCTCTAATTACTAGGAATTAACAACATGCAGGTGAGAATGGCAGAGGCCCAAACGTGCTCCTCTACAGCACCGCCAGGCCAGTCCTACCTGCAACACTGAACACCAGCTGAATACACAGCAAGCTTCAGAGCTCTGTGGAAACCCCATTGCTGGGCTTGATGCTCCGTAAGGCAAACCAAATCCTTCAGCCTCTGCCATAAAACAGCCCCACGGTGTTTCTTCAGCTCTGTGTCCTCTCTGCTCCCATCAGAACCAAGTAGAAATGAGCAGTGCAGGAGCATTTTTCCCATGCTCTTGCCCTCCCTGGCTTTTCTTCATCACTGGTCCCCGGTGGCTGCCATTAGAAAGCGCTGCCCCAAACCCTGCTTCCTTCTTTTGCTAAAGCTATTCAAACAAAGCCTCGACTGTTTTCATAACTTCATCGGCTGCACAACATTTTCTGCACTCCTGATGTGACAGATTGAGTTCCCATCTCCAAGATCACAGAATCAGAACCACAGAACGGCCCGGGTTGGAAGGGACCTCAAGGATCACGAAGCTCCAACCCCCCTGTGCCATGCAGGGCCACCAACCTCCCCATTTCACAGCAGCCCAGGCTGCCCAGGGCCCCATCCAACCTGGCCTTGAACACCTCCAGGGATGGACGGGGCATCACAGCCTCTCTGGGCAGCTGTTCCAGCACCTCACCACTCTCACAGCACACAACTTCCCCCTGACATCCAACCTCCATCTGCCCTCCTTCAACTTCAAACCATTTCCCCTTGCCCTGCAGTTATCTGCCCTTTCAGAGTTGATTCCCCTGAGATCACCTTCCAAAGAGCAACAGAAATCCTCCTCAATGCAACAGGCACAGCTGCATTTCCACCGGGTGGCACGGCTCTATCAGCAAAGAGGTTCTTTTGTCACTGTGACATGACTAATGCCTACCAGCAAAACCTCAGCTACAACAGGATTCCTGCCCACATAACTCTAACTACCAACACAGCTACGCAGATCAAATGCAAGAGAGACCACTGCCAGCTTCTACTGCAGCTTCTCCCTTCAGGCATTAAGCATCAGCAGTTTATAGCTGCACCTTCTCCATTTTTAGGGTCTTTTGGATGCCACACTCCAGCACCATGCAACAATTTCGCCTTTATCCATTAGGGAAATAAACGGCAGGGAGACTGAAGATAAAAAGCAACAGTTGCATAGTTAGCAGCTGCTTTAGATGCGGTGATCTTTTTGTTCTCTCCTCCGCCTGTTTTGACTGAAAAGGCAGGAGGAGGGTTTTTAGTCTTCAGATTGTCAGCACTGATCTAATCGTGAATGACAACCACAACGACGCTCGTTAGCGCGTTTGCTATAAATTACCAACGACCAGAAAAAAAAACCAATTCAAAACAGAAGTCTTACCAGTTTCCAAGGCCCACAAAATACACGGCCATAAGGAACTGTAATCTGTTCCATTTCTCCACACAAGACAAGCCGTTCCGTTTCACAGCTGCCTCCCCTCCTAAGATGAGACCTGATCAATTCGGGTGGCCCCAACATCACAAACAGAAGCTTCCCAAACCAGCAAACATACATCAGTGCTGAGGTGGCTTATCTGTGTGCCAGCTGTGCTGCAAACCAGCAGAAAACTGCAAGTCTCCACTGCCAAAGATCACTCCTGGCCACAACAGGGGGTGGTGAGGCACTGGCACAGGTTGCCCAAGGAGGCTGTGGATGCCCCATCCCTGCAGGCATTCAAGGCCAGGCTGGATGTGGCTCTGGGCAGCCTGGGCTGCTGGTTGGCGACCTGCACACAGCAGGGGGTTGGAGCTGGATGAGCATTGTGCTCCTTTGCAACCCAGGCTGTTCTTTGATGATTCCATGAAGATCCTACCCTGGGAGTTTTACAGAGATGCGAGTCGAGCAGCTCCAAGAAAATTAAAACATCTCTTCCAAAGCAGCTTCTGAACATTCCTCAGAGACATGCAGTCCATTTTCACCACATTGTCCTTGTTTTGAGAAGCCTGCTTATGTATTTCCAGCTTTAGCTTTGTTATCAATTCTTTGGAAGGCTTCCTGAACTACCTGTAAATGTTAACGAACACCTACATCCTCCTCCTAACAACGGTACATACTCACCAATTACCAGCTAAATGTGAGCAGTTATTGAAGGTCCTCCTTGTTTTTAAAGCAACACCAAAACTATGTGTCATCTTCCAGTATCAGCCCCACCGATGACAAACAGAACTCCACGCCCTTCTGCTTCTCTGCAGAGATCCTTCTCCAGCATAACTGCTTTTCAGAATACAGCCTCACCGAATGGTCACAGTTGGTGCCTTTTCATTCTTGATTCCTCACTGAAAGGGTATGCTTGAATGAACTTCAGTTTCAAAATTACCTGAAGTGCTCTACAGGAGGAGCTTGATGGTTGGCACACATTTTAACATCAGTCATTGGTCCCACTGCTCTAGGGAAGGGATGCTTCAGGATGTGCCTTCTTAAAAATTATTGTTTAAAAAATAAAGACCCCTTGTTTCCTACATCCACAGACAAAAAGGTTGAACAAACAGCAAGAGGTGATCATTTTCCTTTGAATGCACCTCAAAACCCGTTTCCCTGGCAAATAGGCAGCTCGGTCTCCAGGAAATGCTCTCTTCAATTTTGTCCCTTTGTCAGTGAGTCACCCACCTGAACGATAGCAACACTCGAGAAAACAAAATGACTTCTCACAAGCCACAATCACAAACCTGATTCGGGACTTCTCTTAATGAGAAACGTTTAACGGTTATTTATACACCGCATTTATATATTCATTTATAAGCTCAGATCCTAACTGCGGAAACCGACCAAATATTTCACCCAGCCGAAGCGGAGCAACCCGCTCCCCCGAGGCCTAAAATAGGGATCGTCACGAACCAGCCAGCTCGGCTTCCCAGCCCCCAGCCCCACCTAGGCGCAGGCGGCCGCAGCCACCGCGCAGCCCCTCCCCGTGACCTCGGAGCCCTACGCCCACCCCGCCCCGAGCTCCCGCCACTCCCCTCAGGGCAGCGACCACCGGCGCCGCCCCCGCGCGGCTCCACGGGGCCTGGAGGGGCGCAGCCAGCTGCGGCCCAGCGGTCCCCGGGGGCGGCTCCGTGTTTGCGGGGAGAAAGGCGGCGCCCCGCCGCTCGGGCCCTCCATCCCCCCCTCCCTCCTCGTGTGCCGGTGCCCGGGGCCGGGCGGGTACCTGCGGGAGTAGCGCGGCGCGGCACAGGCCGGAGCGGAACCAGGCAGCAGGCGGCGGCCCGCAGCACCACCGCCTCCCCTACGCCCAGGCGGAAGCGGAAATGCGTCACACGCCCCGCCCCCGCGCCGACCGGAAGGGTGGGCGAACCAAGCCCCACCCACCCCACGTGACAATCCCCAATTCGTCCCGCCCTTCCGCGGTCACGTGGCGCTGCCCCTCCCCCACCACCGCTGAGGGGAGGTGGGGGTGGGCGCGGCTCTTCCGGCCCTTCAGGGCGCCGCGCGTCGCTGCCGCTGCCGCTGCCGCTGCCGTGCCTTCAGGGCGCCGTGCGCCATGTCCGCGCCGATGCGCGTTGCTTTCCCGTATTCACATTTATTCACATTCACCCCCAGCTCCTGTCAGGGAGCTGTAGAGAGCAGTGGGTGCTCCCCGAGCCTCCTCTTCCCCACACTGACCCACCCAGCTCCCTCAGCCGCCCCCATCAGCCCTCCCCGCTCCCTTCCCCTCCCTTAGCACACTCCAGGGCTCCGTGTCTCCCTTGCATGCCACCGACCCATGGTCGTGCCAGGAGCAGTGCTTGGAGGCTCTAACGCACAGCCCTGGCTGCGTCCCATTGGAAGACATTGCAACACGCTCCAAACTGTGCAGTGGGAAAAGAAAAAGAAAAAAAAGTTGGGATGAAATTACAAGTTCAGAGCCTGCATGCAATTCTTAGGGAAGACAATGGAAGCTGTGTGTAAAAAAATTGGCTCCGAATTGTAAGAAGCGTTGTTTTCCATCAGTCCATTTTGAGTCCCGCTGTGGGATTATTTCAGTTATTCAGAAAGGGAGTTTTGTGCCTCTGTGAGAGCAGCTCTGCATCGTAGGGCCTGCGCTGTTGCCTCTGCATTACAAACCTGGGCCACTGTTTTTTATCATATAAACATTTGGGCTGCAAAGCAGCAGTGCTGTAACCTCCTGTTCAAAACAGGGCCAGCTTTGAACCTTGGCCTGTTGGGTTTTGAGCGTCTCCAAAGAGAGAGATTGCACGACATCTCTGGATATCAGTGCAGTCCTTACACACCAGCACAGTGAATACCACCATTATGCCCTGTAATAGTCAGACTTTCCCTTGCTGTGACTTGGGATTCGTTGTCCTTTCGCCAAGTGGGAGCATCTGTCTGCTCTGTAACCCCCCATGCACTGTGCCCTCCCCAGCTGTATGAGTGAGCTGCCTTCTCAATGGATCAGGATCCCTTTTGTCTTTCAAAGGCCGAACTGTGAGCCTGAGAGCAACAGACCATACCGAAAGTAGGTCTGTTATTCTGTACTACAAGCAATATGGTACGATTCACCAGCAGGCTGATCTCAGGTGGGCTGAGAATGCAATGGTGTAGGCAGTGTGAGCATCCGGATCTCTCCTGTTGGATTCTTGCTTACATGACACTGGATTTCACTTCATAACTTTCCAGCCTGTCAGATTTAGTACTTTGCAGGGACAATAACAGAGGTTTTGAAATGTGACAAACATTACAGTTGGGAAACTTTATTGCACCCAGAGGGCAGTGCATGCCACAGGCAGTAAATCCAGAGGAACAACAACAGTATGGATTTTGTACCTTCTGCTTTTACAGCAGCCAGTCAGAAGGTGGAAATCCGACACATGGCAGAGGCGTCCCTTTTTCACCTAACTGGAAAGTGAAAGGATTTGTTTTGTGGGGTTTTTTTCTTTTTTTTTTTTTCTTTTTTCTTTTTAATAGGATTAAAATGATGGACTGTGACATCAGTCTTAGTGAAGAAAATGCCAGCCTTTGATCATAGAATCCTAGAATGGCCTGGCTTGCAAAGGAGCACAATGCTCATCCAGCTCCAACCCCCTGCTATGAGAAGGACACCAACCAGCAGCCCAGGCTGCCCAGAGCCACATCCAGCCTGGCCTTGAATGCCTGCAGGGATGACGATGGGCTGGAACAGCGAGATCCGAGATAGAAAGCTTCAGTTGCAGTGTTGGTTCTCTCTGGGTTATGTCACTCCGCTTTTATATTCATGCTTCAGTGTACACTGTGAACATTATGCACTCGGAAGAATGAGCTGAGCCACCCTGAAGCTCGATTTTAAAGGATTCCAGATGGTATGTTCAGTGCACGTGGTAAGCTTTTATATGCTTTCCCCTGTGGCCAATCACCGACTGATAATTTATTTCAAAGCCCTCATAAAATAAATCACTTTGAAAATGACGCTGTCTCTAGTTAATAAGCGCTCCTTCTCAAGGCAGAAGGTTGTTGCCATGAAGATAAAATCATAGGACTGGTTCAAAGTGCGTGGGGATGGCAAATGCACCCCATTGAGAAGATGAGATAAACTGGATTGAGCTGGAAAGGAAGCATTGCTGCTTGCTTGTTGTGAAATTATGAGCAGGTGAACTGTCATTAGAGGCACTTGGACAGGCACTTAGGTTCCAGTATGGGTGTTCTGTGACAAGGAGTGAATTTCTGGGGTACGTTTTCTTTGCACAGTGGTGGATGTGTAGAGCCTTGATCGTACATCAAGCCACCATGTGAGCTTGTTTTCACAGTTCAGAGCTGCTGACTGTGGCTGGCGGCAGTAGAGAGTTCTCTTCACTTGTTCTTCAGTGAATAGGAATTAGAAAATTCCTCTCTGTGTGACATCAGTGAAACCCACCTGACTTCTCTTCTCCCAAAGAGGCCCAAACCCTCTCCCTTCCTCATGGCTCCAGGCCTTTCTCAATTCTGTTTCTGTTCTCCCCTCCCCCTGCCCAATGGCTGACTTTGTGTTCTGTCTGGTGTTGCAATCCTCAGTCTCTCAATGAGTTTCGTGCCATTTGCTGCTTGGCTTTCAGCCTCAGATCCCGCTGACAGATGATAATATGAAATCATGGCCCCTTCATTCTCTGGAGGATCACATTTTCAAGTGCTTGCTGCAGTGGAGACAAGCTGGAAAACTTTTCTTAGGCCATCACTAAATTAAAGGTATTGCTCCTGCCATGGCATGTCCGCTGATCATCTCTGCAACCATGTGAGCAGCTCCAAGCAGGAAGAACATGCCTGGATTGCTAAAGCTCCATCACTGCGTTTTTCACCACCGCCCTGCCATGCCATTTGTGGCCATATATTCGTGCCTCGTTTTATCTTTCTGTGCAAAGCACTTGGGATCCGTGTGTTCATCAAGAGATGCTTCTGTGCTCAGGCTCTTTTTCTCCATCTGGCACTCTGCACTTCCTCTGCAATCCCTCTGGGGGCCTTTGAGATCTCCAGTTTTGCACGACCCCTTTCACATGCATTTCCATATGTGAAATTAATCGTTCAATACCAAGTCACTCATGTCTCTGCTTCAGATGCGTATTGATGGCATAATCATACTGCTAAGGTCAACGATCTGCTGATTGGTGCCAAAGAACCCATTTACAGTCAAATGGCTTGTAGTAATTCAGGGAACGATGCACATAAGGATCATTTGGGCTTGGGAGGGCTCAGTAAGTTACTGATAGGACAAAGGTGCTACTGAAGGGCGTGTGATGAATTACTGTTCTGTGCAAGATATCGTGTATGAAGGGCTACATCCAGATCTGATGCAGTCAGTGTGAGCTGAGCTTCTTCTTCTCTTTGCATGAGGTTTGGAGGCTGGCTCCTCTGCCTCCTGCTCTACTCGTGCATCTGGGAGTGCCCTTCTATTTTAGCAGCACAACAGAACTCAACCACCTGACCCAAACCCTCCAAATGAAGACCAGGTTGATGTTCACTTGCTGTCTCTCATAGTCGGGGTATTTCCCCCAGTGCTGCCATGACGAACCAGGCTGAACATTTACCAGATACATGGAGCAGCTGAGAGAGCGCAGTGCCTTCCCCACCGACATCAGTACTTCTTACAGCACTGATACAGTGGGACCCACGGCAGAGAAATATCATGCCATGTATCATTTCCTCCATCCTCACATCGTGGCTATCAAGAAAGTTACTCTGCTAGGAGCCGTTTTGCTGTGGTGCAGTGTTTTAGCTTTTTCCAGCAGTAACACGAGCGTTCTGTTAGCTGGATGTCCCACACAGTGATGGACCAGGGAAACACAAACAAGAGATTGATCAAGAAGAATAAATTGTGTGGAGTTGGAGGCGAAAAAAAGCAGCTTCAAAGAGGACTGAAGTTTGGAATCTGACTTCCTTCTCCCTCACTGAAGATAGGGACTTGATGACTTGTTGTCGTGTTAGTTTCAGGCTGCCCCTTCAAAAGAGCACAGATCTCATCCACTGCAGCTGCAATAGGGTAAATTCTTGTTGCTCAGCTAACAGTCGTTTAACGCTCTGCGAAAATCCGTGGGAATAACACCCATGTCCTTCCTCCTCCTCTTTCTCTTGAGCTTTCAGCCCCTGATTCAGCAAATAGCTGAAGTGCCGTGCTGAACTGGTGCCTTTGAGTTGCTAATGCCGTGCAAAAACGGCCATGAGAATAAAACAGTCTGCATGACCGCTGCTAAGAATCCACTTCCTTCTTTGGGTCTTGTTTTTTCCACCAGCCTGCTGGAAGGGCACTGCTGGAAAAAAGCTTAGCCTGGGAAAGACTTCTGAGCTAATAAACCCGCCGCAAAAACATTTCTGCAGTGATACTTGAGGTCAGATGGATTTGTCGAGTCAATAGCCACCAAAGTCTGAAGGATTCCTATAAATAAAAGTGACTTGAAATGTTTTTCTTGTCTGACAGAGCTCCTTTAAAGTGCAAATACGGCTGGAATGAATTGAAGTCCGGATGAAAAGAAAAGAAACACCTACTTCTGAACTTGTAAACCTTGGAGTTCTCTCCAGTCACATCCTCAGCTGATAATGAATGTGGCAAATTCAATGAAGAATCTCTGCTCTTTGGGCTCTTGAGGCATTCAGCATGATTTCACAGTTCCTCTATTTCTCTTCTGAAAACAGGAAGAAATTATGCAGGGTAGTAGCTGTTTAAATACTAGAAAGTCTCTCCGGGGAGAATTACAGACATCTGAGTGATAAATTGGAAGTGAGATAACGGAGGGTTTGGAACGAGCCTGATGCAAAGTTCATTTCAGTCAAAGTTTCCTCACTGATGTTGGAGCTTTGTATGAGAGTCTTGTGACGAGCAGTGTGTTGGGTGATGGTTTTGTCATGGCAAAGGGTTCCCTGTGCAGTTTCCACAGGAGCAGGGCAAAGGAGAGGGGAAAAAAGGGGGGAAAAAAAAACACCAATTCATCCAGCACTGGGTTTTGTTCATGGAAGTTGTGCATCCAAACTGCACCGAGTGATACTTGCAGCCAGGCTGCTGTTCTCCTGCCAGACCTCTCCTGTAGCTCCGGGCAGTGTGGGTTTGTGTTGTGATTCCGTGTTATGCCAGAATCTCCCCTTCCCAGCAAGCTGAATTAGCAGAACCACTCCACACAGGCAGCCATTTCAAAGGAAAGGCACAGACTGCTGGGATAAAGTGCCTCACAGAACACGCTGGGCTGCTGGAGCAGCATCGTGGCACCCAAGGAAGGGGACGCAGTGGCTGTGCTGCTTTGTGCTCCCTGGGCACTGCTGGAGGCGGCTGAGCAGAAGGGGTGCTTGCAGGCTGCCTGCAGCACAGCCCATTGCCACATCTGCCTGCCTTCCCAGCTCGGCCTGCCTTCGCCCAGCTTGGCAGCAGTTCCTTCTCCTCCTCCAGGAAATTCCTGTCCTTTAATTCCACACCCCGTGACTGCTGCCCCACGCTTGGTTAATGCCAGTGCTGCAGAACTCCCTCCCTTGGCCACCGCTGCTGTATTCCTGAGCCTATTTTAGGCTCAGACCTGACGTTCTTTGGGACGTGGAGCATCTCCTTGCTTTAGTTTCCAGCATCCTGAACAACGAGGTAATAGCATCGAGCCACTGTTGTGACACAAATAATGAAGACAAATGACTCTTTCTCAGTAGTATTTCGGCTCAGTGACCCGAGGTCCAGGCTGGTTGGCAACCTGAGAAAACCAGTCTCATCCCGGACTGCTTCACACCCCTCCCTCAGCCCTCCTTCAGCTAAACACATTCCGAGCAAACAACAAAATGTGCTGCCAAAATACAAGAAAGAAGCAACTCCCTAAACAGGAGTTTCCCCGGCCCCGCAGTGTGAACCACAGGTTTAATGAAGAGACAGGCAGCAAAAACAAGAAGCACGTTGCTGTTATAACCTATGAACACAGAATGAATCGCATAAGCAGTTTCTAAGGAACAAGGAGGTGGTGAGGACTGCGGGATCAGACTCGGAAAGGATTGCGCTGAAGCGCAGGAGAAATGAATGGACTCTCCCTGTCTGCAAAGATTGAACAGCTTGCGTCGTACTTAGGCCTGGGATTGCTAAAAACTGCTCCTCTTTTAGATGAAATACAGATGGTATGCCTGCTGAAATGTGTTTTCGTGATTAAAAATAAGCTGCCATTGGCCCATGAGGTAAGTAGGCATGTGTGGCGGGGTACTTCATTCATTCACCACGTTGCAGCCAGTTCTCTGCAGTGATTGTCCCCACTGCTGGAAATTCACAACTACGGCCACATTTAAATAGTAGAACCACCAGCATCTAGTGCCTCTTTTGGAATGGTTTAGTAACAGTGCTATTGCTAATGCTGATTTTGGTAGAGACAAGGCAATTATGGTCTGCTTCCATTATCTGTGTGACTGTCCCTCAGGCATTTACCAGCGCTCACCGGTACTTGGCTGCATGGATGCTTGGCCAGTGTTGTGCTTTATATCGAAATAGAGAAGACATTATGAAGGTATTGTATCAGAATATGGATACGATGAAGCTGAAGGATCAGTTTTCTGGCCAAGAAACGAAATGAAAGAACTTTGGCTTTGGATGTGGGTGGCGGTACTGCAGCCAGTATGAAGCGGAAAGAGGCACAGACCTTTTTGCTTGACTTCTTACCACTGTGCTTTTCAGGTTAAGGGGGTTAAGATATACTCAGCTGTGTTTTCAGCTGCTACAACACCGTGTGTTATTTGCTAATGCCATATGTTGTCTGTGCGATAACAAATGTCCCTTTCCCTTCCCCGCCTGGAATCACAATAAAGGAATGTGTCCAATACAGCGAGGAATTATTTACTTGTGCTTTTGCTACTAAAGGAAGAGCAATACCCACCTTTCAGTCCATCTTCTCCAGTACAATATTCTCCTATTTTCCCTTCACATTTGCCCTCCTTTTGGGCACGGGATCAAGATGACTTGTGTACAAGGGCCAGCAGCATTACACCAAGATGCAATTTGGCTCTGAGCATGTAGAAATGACAGGATAAAAATGACAGGATGTCCCACGCGCCAACCTGGCGCTCCCCTGATGGCAGCCAGATCTCAGGCATCTTCTGGTCTAGTGCCAGCATCTTTTTACTGTAGAGATACAGTGAAGAAAACCCTCCAGCTTGTCCTTAGCATGCAGCTTGTCAGGTCACAAGTGTCCTGGGAAGTGAGGAATTTCAGGGAAGGCTAAAGTTGAGGCAGTGATGTTCTCCACCAAAACCACGAGGGTGGTGTTGTCCCATTTTTACTGAGAGAGCTCGTGGTCATGCACACAGAAGAATGTTTCTGCTGTACCCTGGCACGGGTTCCATCCCTCAGTTCAGCTGACACCCCAAATTCCCCTTTCTCGCTGCAGTTTCCCACTCAAGTTCCCTTTGTGCTCCCACAGACGTGCTGCCACGGAGGTACCCTTGGCTTACTTGATTTATTAGATGCCTCGGGAATAACACTGGGGTGCAGATAAAGTAGAGAAACTAAGTTCTGGGGCTTGTCCTATTACAACCAGACAAATATCCACGAGCCCTAAATTACCTCTGTGATTTTGCAGCTGTGTTGGTGGAGAGGCACTCCGTGGCAAACACAGTAGGGCTCTGCCCTTTCCCCAACCCCCCATCAACCCTGCAGTATTTTCAGGAGACCTTTCCTCCTTCCCTAAGAGAGAGGAGATGAAGGCTTGGGTGGCTCTGGCCAAGCTGTATGGCCACGCAGCTCAGGCTGATTTTTCTTGAGTGAATTTGCTGGATTCAGGCTTTGGATATCAATTAAAAGAACACTACTCTTTTGTCTCGTGTGTTGCCCCCCCTAAAAAATAATGAGCTGTTTAATACACTAGAGGCAATTTCAAATTATCTCCCTTAATGAGGAAGGTTGTGACAGAAGATTTATTACCCTTTCTGATCTGCTGATGTATTTCCCTAACCGTTCCAGCAGAACCAATTGCTGTATGTGTATGATAGGCTCTATTTTCGGGGGTTCATTAGTTGTAGGCTAAAAATAACACCAAAGGTCTCAGTCTGAGAGCTAATCCAATTCTTTTAATTGGAAATAAAATTTGATAAGACAACATTCGAATCGTAACAGCATCAAACATTAAGACCCTCACTGGGCGTTCTGTCCAAATTGGAACTTCATGTGACTGCACAGAAAGACCTGACCTAGAAACACCATTGCATCACTGCTAAAAAGGACCAAACCCAGCCTCCTCATTAAAAAAACCCAACAAAACAACTCACTTTTGTACAAGCAATGGATGGTAGTCTAGTCCAATCGATGCACTTAGAAAAAAAGGTTTGGCAGTGAACCTGTTCAGCTGAAGCAAACTCAGGGATGCTCTTAGCTAGAAGCTGGTTTAATGAGAACGGGGAAACGACTAGGATTTCTTTTCCCATGGAAAGAATTAAAGAGAAAAGAAGGAAAGTAATATGGAACAGCTCCCAGCTGGGCGTCCTACCTCTGTGCTGGATTCAAACCTTGCTGAAGCTGCTACAGCCCAGCGATGGCGTTGTGCCGGGACATGAATGACGGTGCGTAACACGAGCCCAGGGCTTTTCCTGCTGCATCATTCCAACGGCCACGGACCTAATAGGGAGACAAATGCTTTGGGTCTTACAGGCTGTGCTCCTTGCAGAAAAGGAGAGAAAGCCTTGCTTCGGAGTTCCCAGGGAATTCACATTCCCTGCGGGATTCATGGCAGCCAGCCTGAAGGGAGCTGGGGCCAAGGAAGCCTTTGGGGCTGCTGGCGCATCACAGGTAGCCAGGGGGTTGTTAAGATGGATGCAGGGAACAGGGAAGTCGTTGCGACTCACTTCAGCCTCACCCTATAGATTTTATATGCATCAATTATATATTTACATCTCAAACTCTATTATTCATCGAGTTGAGTAAACAGGCATTGATTTTTGCGCTGCAGCACAGCCGCGTGTTTCTGAGGGTGGTGTTCTCTGTAACCTCGTAACCCTGACCTCATCCGTGCTTCCTGAGAGCAGGATTTCACGTGGGTCATCAAGCAGACCAAATCTGCAAGCAGCCACAGTCTGAATGGCAATCGATGGGCTTTCCGTTCTGAACGGGCTCCTCCACCCACCCCACGTCACACAGCTGCCAATGCACCTCTAGGATGCAGAAGCAGCCAGAATGAGATGGAAAGGACGCCTGCCGTGGTCTTGGTTTGTCAGGCAACAGCAGCTCTCCCACCTCAGGGAAAGAGAAACGTGGTGGCTGTGTGGATGCAGCACCAAGGGCTCACACAGTGCAGCTCAGAAGGCTCCTGCAGTCAGCAGGTGAGCTCCCTACCAAACCTTATGATGCTTCCAGGTGCACGTCAGGGGGGCAGAGAGAAACCCTGAATTGCATTCTGGAGCCCTGCCTTATTTCAGAGGTGAAGAAAAATGACCGACTTCATAGCTGGCTTGGCTATATTGAATCAATGTACAAGTTCCTTATTGGATTTTTATTGCAGATAAAATTGACAGAGAAAATCACTGGGATATACTTAAAAATGGGAAGGAAATGTGCGTTCCCAATAAAAAGGTCTCTGAAGGTCTCTTGTTTCATAGGAAGGAAGCTGTCTTTATATTACATGAACTATAAAAAATGATTAAAACTGAAGAGAGACAGGAAGCTGATAATTTGATTTATCATCTTAATGGCTATGATTCATGAATAAATAATATAATGGTTTATGTCTCTCTTGTAAAAGAAGTAGAGAAGAGCAATTTGTCTAACAAATGACTTCAAAAATTACAGCTGAGCCTTGTTTGCCACATTTGTTCTATTTAAAAAGAATGAGCGAGTATCTTACGTCTTATTACTTACTAGGACATTTGTTGTATTATTTATAAGAGTCAAAAACCTTAACTAAAAGCCACTCATCTCTGACCACAGTCTCCCATTAGCTTTAAATCCAGGAAAGAGAAAGGGATTGATCACTGGATCAATAAATCTAGCCTTCGAGCTGACTAAAAGCTTCCTTTAGCCTCCTTCCTACAGCATCCTTTTTCAAAATTAAAGCATCCCCCTTTTTAATTATTGAAGAAGGCGTCGGTTTTACAGTAAGGCCACGTGTGTCTGCATCACACAAGGATTTCTTTTTCACGTTGGAAACAAACCAGCATCTTTAAAAGAAGAGCATTTCAATGACGGTCGCTAGGTTCAGTTTTTTAAATGTCTACTAAAGATAGACACATCCTTCCCAAATGTGCCTCAGATTTAAGTGTGACAGCTGTTGAGAACAGGAAATGGAGAAGAAACGTATACTCCAAATCACTGGACAGACAAACTACCCCAAACCCATCCTGGGAACAGAACGAACACAGTGGTTCATGTTTTCAAAGCACCCTGTAAAAACAGCTTGTAGACGTTTGCTCAGCCTGCATCACGAACCTGAGTCCCTTTATCAGAATCATTGATCAAAATCAGATCCCTCTTCCCTATCACAGTCGGTTACACTGATGTAAGGCATTGCCCTCCCACAGAACCACAAAGTAACGTAGGTGAGCCTTCAAAGCAGCACAAACCACTTGATGGACAGAATTCCTGCATAGAGTTGGCTGGGTGTCTCCTCTCCAAGCAGGGGCCTGAAGCCAGGGCTGCTACTGAGGGATGACTCCATCAGCCACGTGCCTGCTGGCACCTCAAGCACTTGTATTTCTCCACACCTTTCTTTGTTCCATGTTCAATCTTTACCTGCAAGAACCTGGGATGACAAAACAGAAGTCCTTACCCTGTTTCTGAGGCTTTCTGAGACATCCGAAGGGCTTCACTGCTGATCTTTAAGATTTGGTTATCTTTGGAACATCCTTCAGATGGATGATGTGAGGTGTTACAAAGGATTATTTGAGCACCAGTGAGACTGTTAATCACAGAATGATAGAATGGCCTGGGTTGCACAGGAGCACAGTGCTCATCCAGTTCCAACCCCCTGCTGTGTGCAGGTCGCCAACCAGCAGCCCAGGCTGCCCAGAGCCACATCCAGCCTGGCCTTGAATGCCTGCAGGGATGGGGCATCCACAGCCTCCTTGGGCAACCTGTGCCAGTGCCTCACCACCCTCTGGCTGAAAAACTTCCTCCTCATATCCAACCTAAACCTCCCCTGTCTCACTTTAAAGCCATTCCCCTTGTCCTATCACCATCCACCCTCACAAACAGCCATTCCCCCTCCTGTTTATCCGCTCCCTTCAAGCACTGGAAGGCCACCATGAGGTCTCCCTGGGGCTTCTCTTCTCCAGGTTAAACCCAGTTAATAAGAACAGCAGGAAGAAACTTCAGGATGACCACGCTTTGCACACTAAAATCAGTTAATTTCTACAAAGCTTATTAAAAAGAAAAACAAGGAGAGAGGGGACATAGGTTTTAGCAAAATAGAGTTTTTGATTTCTCACATCTCATGAAAAACTGCGTACTTCATGAAATACATCTCTCAGACTGCATGCACACACAAAATTCAGACTGTACCAAGGTCACACTCACAGTATGATCCGAACAATTATAACAGGAAAAAAGCACAGGGTGAGCTTCCATAGCCTGTTCATTAGGACTTTTTGTGTGATTTCAGATCATAGAATGGCCTGGGTTGAAAAGGACCACAGTGCTCATCTAGTTTCAACCTATATGCAGGGTTGCCAACCACGACACCAGGCTGCCCAGACTCACATCCAGCCTCGAAAGGCACTATTTTTACATGTAGCACCTTCATCCCTCATCTGCTATACTATATAGGGCTCCTAAAAACGGAGAGCTGTAGACGTTTTTGGGGTAAGCGATGCATCAACACCCTGTGGCTGCCAAAGTAGTGTAGGCTGCAGAAGGAACGACACTGAATTGACAGCAAGTTGCAGACCTGAGCCCTAAAAGGTTCTTTCATGACCTTTCATCCTGAAGGGACATTGCTCAGATGGCTTTGAAAGAGCTGGTGGCCTTTGATACGTTCCAAAGCGGATGAGACTCTTGGCTGAAATCTATGTTTTGTGGACCTGTAGGAAACATAATAATGGGAACTGCCATCTGAAACTGAGCTGAACTGTTTCTGAAAGACTGCTAGTAGCTCTGAAATCACTAAAATCAAGTCAGATTTCAAGCCAGTTACCACTATTTTTGATTGCAGCAGTGCTTTGTATTGACAGGCAAAAACAGCAAATTTGTCCCCTGCTATTCTTTCATTTTGTGTAAGGAAAATGGCAGGGGTAGATCAAGAAGAAATAGATTTACTAATAGGAAGCTGTTCTTGAATAAACACAGCTTATGCAAAAATTAGTATCAGTTGAATGGAAGCAGCACAAGGAAAACATTGCCCCCCCCCCAAAAAAAGCAGTAATTTTTCTGACATCAGTCATACAATTATCATTTGCATGTGGAGGAGGGAGACTCTCAGCTGGTATAAACTGTTCTAAGTGCATCAATAAAGCCATGCTGATTTATAGCAGCTGAGAGTTTGTCCTGCAGCTCATTCATCCATGTGCGATGCGATAGATTGATGTGTTTGCATTTTCTCCCTGGAGACTTTGGTTTGAAACCTGTTTAAAACACAGTGAAAACAAACTGGCTGGTCTCTAAGCAGATGTCCCTGGAAATCTATTTACATCACAGTGGCAGCAGTTCAGGGGAAAGGGTGTTCTTGTGCAGGGGCAGCGTGGGCAGGAAAGCAGGTCCCCAGTGGAGCTGTATTGCAGAGCTTCCCTGGTAACTCAACAGGCAGCTTCCAGGACAGCTCTGCAAATTCACAGCGTGCAGCACCAGGTGAAATGGAAATATTCAATGAGAAATATTGCTTGTGCTCCTGTAGCCCTTAGTCTGCAACCCAGGAGCAGGACTGGGCTGTGCTGCGTGCTCCCACTTTTATCCTGCGTGTGTATTTTACGAGCAACTGCCCATTTTGGATCTTTTCCACACATTAAACCAGTGACAGCAGCAGATCTGACTGTCCATCACTACCTCAGGACACAAGATCAGCTAGTTTAATACCCACAAACTGCAGGGTCCTTAAGGGGGTGTCTTCTTCCTCCCCCTCCCACGCTGTGCTTTATCATTTCAGAAGCAGCAGCTCCTATAGAAAGGAGTTTGTTCCTGTACTCAGCACTGGCCTCAGCTTGAATTGTTTTTCCCCCTCCCTGGTGTTCAGTCCCCTGATGTATTTATAGAAAGATCATATCCTCTTTCAAACTTCATTTTGCTAGGAATAGTAATGTTAGAAATAGATTGATGAAATTACTGTATTAAAGACAGACATACACACAGACACAAGACTAGAGACTCGTTTTAAAAGAAATGCAGAAAATACAGATGAGTCAGTCTTCAGTTAACAGTGCATTATTTCAAACATGTCAGCAACAGATGGAAATACAATATAAAAGATGGATCAAGTTCAAAACCAATTTCTAAGGTTTTTCGATCTAAAGACTATCCATCTATAGAAATACCAGAAAGCCTACCTGAAAATCCATAAAACTAGTTTAGGAACAGTACCAAAAGCCCACAAGGAATATCATTTCTAAAAGAGAGCTGGGAAGACTCAAAGTACAGTTGGATAAAAAAAGCCTTAAGCAGAGGCCTGTTTGGGTTGAATGATCTGCAGAAAGAGGAAGAAAAACGTCAAACTGCCATTGAAAAGGAACTTAAAGGGAGGAAGGACTGACCACACAATTCACCTGTTTAGAGACCATTTCATTCTGTCACAAAAATATTTTCTAGCTTTGCTGCTCTGGTACATCGATCCTGAGTACTCTAACTTTCGATTTATAATGGTATTCCTTCAGATACAGCTTCACTGATGGAGGAATGGGCAGTGCATCAATACCATCGTAGGTCGTACAGTTGCAAATAACTGTTCTACATATATGCTGAAGGGAGAAAGGAAAAGTCCTGTTCAACGGAGTGGACAAAAGCGGTTCGAAGAACATACAGGAGCTTGGATCCTTATAGTGCTCTAGGAGTCCCGTGATGTCAGGAGAGTGGAAGACACAAGGATCGTGGGCATCAAAGCTGAAGTTATGATTCCACTGCTCTATCCGCGCGTGCAGAGAGCGGCTGTAGCGCCTGAAGCTCACGGAAAACAAGTAGTCTTCCTGGGCAGAATCTCGTAACAAAAACGTTCCCTCTGGCTTTCCTTCCAGCAGTGCTTCGGCTGCATACTTATCCATGACTCCCCAGTAGCAGGGGTTGTTGTTGATCTGCAGGAGGTCTGGGACTAGGCAGTGCACATAATCGATCTGCGTATGGTATTTCGGAGGCGTTTCCATCCGCAGCAGCTCATCGTCAGTTTCCCATTTGGGCTTGTTTCTTTTCCTAGAGCTTGTGCACAGCGTTACAACTTCATCGTCGGAGTCCATGTCGCTGTCATCTTTACTGCTCCTTACCACCTTCCCTGCTGCCAGCTCAGACCGCGAGTCCCGCCTGGAGGGAATGCCATCAGTAAGGTCAGAGGATGGGGAGGGAGCCGATGGGGGATCGGACTCTATCTCATTGTCTCGTAGGTCCTCCTCCTTTTCCTCATTCTGGGATAAGTCAGCAATTGTCCAGTCTTCTGCTTTTTGGCTTATAGGGGCTGTATGCCTTTTAATCAAGTGCCACCGAAAAGCGAGCTCCGAGCGTGGAGGAAAAGGACACTTATCTAGCATCAACTCACTGATATGAATTTTTCTTTTCGATTGAAGTCCTGAGGCGTGCCGACTGGTACAATTTTTGATGGGAAAGCACTGACCCACAGCATCTTGCAGTTTTTGTTTGAGAGACCGGCCTAAAAACCTGTGTCCACACGAACGATCTAGATCCAGCTCGATAGAAGAACAGCTATACTTTCTCTCCTGGCTCCTTAAATTAGGCCCTGACCTTCCTGCAGCGTTCGCCGTCTCAGTGTCAGAACAGCGCTCAGACTTTTTCGACCAGGAGAGTTTCTTTCCACTCCAGACATAACCATCCTTTCTGTCTGCACTCCTGCTCCGGCTGCTCTTGGGTCTCACATCTGTGTTTTTAAGATTACTGTCCTTATTCTCTGCCATTTCGACAGCTCTGCTCCCCAAGCTTCCAGAAAGCGCAGTTTTTTTCTTGCAGGGTTTTCTACTCAAGGAAGCTTCTTTGTGGTGCTTTCTGAAAGTATCTGAGGACAAAGAGAAGACAGCTAAGTTAACAGCTTTGCATGCACACAACACAAGATGAATGCCTGTGTATGCATGACAACAGCAACAATTAATCGTTAGCCACCTATAAATAATGATCAAGCTGAATTCTTGAGAGCCCTCCACAAATCCTGGTCCGATCCCAGCCAAGGATCTTAAGCCTTCCTTGTAAAAAGCATCCTCCAGAATCAACGATTTGATGTATCTTTAGAGCCCCTATTCTGACTATGCAGCAGAGCAGAAGGTTGGAGGTGCTGGCAATCCTCTTTTGCAAGGGAACATTTGAAGATGAAGCACTTCACATGGCAGGTGACGCTGCTTTAGTTGTTTTTCGAGCAAATTCTGCATCTCTTCCAAATAACCTCTCAAGAAGAAACAAGGCAGAGCAGAAACAAGTAGGTCAGAGTACAAAGAGCTACTGTACCTAGATGATACGCCTGTTTGCTGCTAATCCACAGAGTGGGATGCCAGAGATCTTTTTCTTAACTGACACTTTTGGGTCACTTTCTGGATAAAAAAAAATAAATTATATCAGTCACAGATTCTGTCAATTTCTGAAAGCTGTTTTCCTTTGCCTTTTAAACCGGAGCTAGAAAATACTGAGCCCCCAAGGGATTGAAATATCTGGGGCTTTACATACTGAAAAGGATTAAAACAAATCCAGTCCCTTACTAAAAGCAATTTTAAAAGGCCATGAAAGATGGAACCGCTTATTACTCATTAGAGAAGAAAGTTTACATTATTAAAATCACTGCTGCTTTGAGACCCACAGTTGCTGATTTCATTCGCTTTTGTTTTCAAAAATGCAGTGAATTCTCAACTAGATAAGAGATCTCCTTTTGAATGTTGCTCTTTGAAGAACAAGAATTCCTCTTTTGATTGCTCAGTTGAAAGTAGAGCAGAGATATTTTTTTTTAAGGAACATAGACAGCAATATGCTGTGTATGATACACCCTGCTGAGGCATGGCAGGATGCAGAACTGCTTTCCATCACACACCACCATGCCTTTGCACCAACACGAGATTCCGAGCCTGCTGTCCACCGTTGGTTTTTAAAACTAATTGACCTGGTAAATATTAAGCAGGAAAAGAAAAGGGCATCCACTTCCTCTCTCCATTCAATTCGTCCTCATCATTAGGATTAGCCAGCATGACACAATCTCCCTGCAGTCCCCCAGGGGCTGAGCAGGCTGAGGTCTTGCCTCTGCTTTCAGTAAAGAGAAAGCCTGCTGTGCCAGAGGCTTACATGCAATCTGCAGACCAAATGCAACCCAGATGGAACTTGCACTGAGAATTTCTGACATTGTGTTCATTGCTTACAATCCACAAACCTGGGGGGGTGGAGAGGAAAAGGGAAGGGAAAGGTGGAGCAATGTGAGGAGATGAAGGAATGTGGAATGAGGGTAAGAGAGAAAACATTGCAGATATGTGGGAAAAAAAACCAACCCTGGTGTTAGAGGCAGCTGGATGAACAATCCCTCAGTGGTTGTGGAAGCAGAGAATGTGTCCACATTTCAGCAATTACAAATCATCAAATATTAAAGACTGCTTTCTTCTCTCAAGGTTTTACACACCACTTTTCAGTGAAAACACTGCAGATGTAATACTAACAGGAGAAAGACTGCATTTAAGTGAAACTTAAACTGCCTTTATTTAGACCAAAACTCGGTGACTGCTTCTGCACTATCTCTACTTTTCATCCAGAGTGGAGCACTGAGTTTTCTACACAATGACTGAAAAAAACCCCACAAACCTATTCTAGATTCAGTCTGTAGGAATCTACTAACTCTATACATGGCATTTTTAATTGGAAAGGGAAATCTCATTTCATAGAATCACAGAATGGCCCGGGTTGGAAGGGACCTCAAGGATCACGAAGCTCCAACCCTCCACCAATGCAGGGCCACCAACCTCCACATTTCACAGCAGCCCAGGCTGCCCAGGGCCCCATCCAACCTGGCCTTCAACACCTCCAGGGATGGACGGGGCATCACAGCCTCTCTGGGCAGCTGTTCCAGCACCTCACCACTCTCACAGCACACAACTTCCCCCTGACATCCAACCTCAATCCTCCCTCCATTTAGGGTACAAAGTCAGGTACTTAAAAATTAGGATATGACAGTTTGTAATTGACTTTGAAACCTTTAATTTCCTCATCCTGCACGCCCAGACCGTATAAGGAGTAAGAAGATGCAGAATATGGGATTTTAATTAAAAACTTTGAAATGTACAAAACCCAAAAGTGCCAAAAGGTCTGATATCCCCCAGCATGACAGCACAGCATTACTGCTGAAATTACTTTGCTGCTTTCTGTCATCTCTGCCTTGTTGAGCTGTTCTTGTATTTAATTGCAATGCCACGTTCTACTTCCTACCTTTCCTCCATCACGTCCCAGTGGTATCTGAACCCTGCAACTCAAAGTGAAGCGATAGCACATGATGTTGTAAGACATGCACCATTAGCCAGCAGCACAGAAAGCTGCTCCCAGGGGCTGACGGCTGCTGGGAGCAAGGCACAATCCTGCCACGTCACAGAAGTAATCATTCATCAGACATCCATGGAAAGAGTGCAGAGTGGGTGAAGAAAATGGGACATCATCCTACTAAAGCCAAATCTGAATCTAACCTTGTGGAAGAAGAGCAAAGGATAGCTCCGCACGCACCCCAGCACCACATGGAATGCCCAAACCCCTCTGTCTCATGTTCCAACCAGGAGTCGTGCCTTCATACTTTTCCCAATCCACGACTAAGAGCCCTCTCTGTAAAATGGCAACTGAAAATGTTTTAAGTACGCAGACATAAAGGACAGTGGTGCATTCAGTGCCGTATTACCCTTAAGGCCACCTACCTAAACCGACCATCCCCTGCACTGCACACTTGTGAGGAAATACAATGTTGTACCTATATCCCTTAATGGCTGAATGCAACTGAAAGAGCAGAAGAGGAAAGGGAGAATAAAAACCAGGGAACACAGAGTGTACTTTTCCCTACAGGCAATGCTAAATGGGAAAGTCATGCTCCGCGCAGCTTACATACGTCAGTTCTGAGATCTCTCCTGCAAAAAGTGAAGAGACAAGCACTGGTAGAGAATGAACAGCACAGATACGATTAGTCCTCCGCCTACAAAAGCTTTCTTTGAAGTGGGGATACCTTAGGCATCTCAGAAGCAGATGTATTTGACAAAAAACCTGATGTTCGCAATTCTAAGCGAGCGGCAGAACAAAAGCAACACGCAGGGATAAACAGAGTTCACATCAGGCCATGGGATCCGGCTTGCAGTTCAAGGTTATCCAACACTGCTGTGGCTTGCAATCCCCGAGGAGAGGCAGCAGGGTGGGTTCTGTTGTTGTTTTCACCAGGGCACAGCTCCCTGAACACGCAGAGCCTCTCTGGCTCCGTCCGCAGGCTCTGGAGTGGATGGGGCAGCAGCTGTTCCAGGTGCTCTTTCCTTCCAGCACCGATGCCCTGACACTAAACTTCAGGCCTCCCAGCCACCTGCAAAATGCCACCTCAGTGCTTATCTGTGAGAAGGCACATTCAGCCTCACCATAAGCCTACTTATATCACCTGCAAAACACCCAGTAACTCCATCAGCAGAATCAAAACTCTCAGCGTAGGCAAATCCCCCCCCTTTCCAATAAATAGTGAATAGCTTGAACTAGATATTTACACCCTAGACCCTTGCCTCAAGCCTCCAAGTCCCTTCTGTGAAGCTGCTTCAGTCTCTGTGCAAAGAAGAAAGAGAATGTCATAACATCCCCTGGGTGCTGGTTGAAAAGCTGCCTGCAGCCCAACCTCCAGCCCTCCAGAGCTGGAGAGTCTGTCCTGGGCACCACAAGGACAGAGGCCCCATTGCCTCTGTGGGCAACCTGCTCCCATCTGCATGACCCTCGTGCAGAAAGCACTTAGCAGGTTTGCTGTTCTTGTACAGAAAAGCCAAAGGGTCACTGTATGGTAACTCTAATCGTTTCTAAAAGGGAAGATTCATACGCTAAATTAAATGAATCTTGTTATTTTTTTTTCTAGTCTTTCTTTCTGACAAAGAAGCAAAAAGGAAAAATGCTCCAATTTATTACAACGTACATAGAAGCCATTTCAAAAATCTCTCAGCGATCACATGCTGTTTTCATTACTTTCACCCAATTAAATTTTGGCTGCAAGACTGCATTTTAAAACCTGACCTTCCACTGAAGTTGAGCTGTTATTGACTTTTTTTGGAAAAAGGCCCAGCCTATTAAGAGTAACAGTGAGTTTCAACTCCTCTTAACTTATTTTTCTCCGTTTTGAATGCATTTATTTTGATTTACGATACAGCATCCAAAATACCTAACTCTAGAATGGAGCTCTACTCCAGCTTTCAACTAATTAAAGAAATTATCACATGCACAAAACAGAAATTACTGCCTAAAGATACAGCTGGTAAACCAGAATGACAGAAGCAATTGCCTGGAAGTACGCCCGATCCCCACTGAGTCTGTATATTCCCAGAACTACAGGGCATGCAGCAACACCTCCCTCAACCCCAAAGCAGGGCTCTTTTATTCATACCTGAGATGTGAATGAGGCTTGGAAAGCTCAGACCTGCTGCTTTCAAGGCACCCCGTGCATGGGTTGCAGGAGAGCAGGGCAGAGCGCTCAGCAGCCTCTCAAGCACTAAACCAGGAACAGCTTTATGTCCCATGACCAACACCTCACTCGTGCTCCACCCAGAAACCCTGCAGGTGAGCAGCATGCTCCCACCCTGCCACTTCTGCCCTCCCAACCAGCTACACCTCCTCATAAAGCCAGCTGCTTTAATTTCCACCTGGATTTAAAGGCTAACCTTGATGCCTCGTTACTTCCAATAGGACAGAGCCAGGGTGCCCTGTTCCCTTGGCCAAGTGACCTTCAAACCCACAGACCCCAAAAGCTTTCCCAGGAATCACAGAGCTCTTCCAGCAGGCAGCACCTCTGGACTGTGAACTGGGACATCTGCATGAAGCTGAGCTTTTATACCATACAATGTTTCAGGTGCAGTTTGCACGAGACATTCTGCAAACTAAAATAAATAATTAGAGGCATAATAATACAGCTGGCACACGCTTCTCTCAGCCCCAGGAGCTTGCTATAAGAATAGCTTGGCCTTCCCACTCATCCGGTAAGTGGTTCAGCTAGAATCACGGTGCTAGCACACATTATCCTCTCCAGAAATCACGCTTTGCTGAGATATGTCAGGGTACACCCATGGAAAACATGTCTTCACACAGCTGCCACGGGGTTTAATAATGAAATCCAGGCATATTCATTAAAAAAATTAAGTAAAGGCAAAAACGAAGCATGCCTACTTGGCAACGCTGCCTCACTCATTCATGAAAGTAGCAACACAGTGTTATGAAGAGCCCGGTCGCATTTCCAGCACAAATAGATCCGGTGCTCGCCCAGCACCGATCGCAGGGTGAAACTGAGGATCAAAGGGCTCTGCCTGCAAGCCATTTTCCTTAGAAGAAGGAACAATTTGGGCCAGAACATTGAAATTACATAAAGGAAAAGCAGAGAACTACTATTTTTTTTTTTTTTGGGGGGGGGGAGGAGATTATTTTCTGTTTATTTCAGGTACGCCAAGCTCTCACACGTCTCGTCCTTTAAGAAACATAAAGAAGCTCAGCTCCTACGGACACGCTTCATGTCGTATCGTATCGCGACCTGCTTCCAGCCCCAGCTGTGCTGACAGAGGCACGGCACAGCTCTGACCCGCGCGGACGGCAGCAGCCCTGTGCCACCATTCGGGACCCACGAGCCCGAGGAGCTCCTACAGCACGTTCACTGAGGCAAACCGTGCAGGAGAAGAGGAAGAAGAGAAAGAAGGAAGGAAGGAATGCAGGCAGGCCGCCCGGCTCGGCTCCGCACCGCCGCGCTCCTCGCGTCCCCCTCGGTGCTCACCTGCCGCTGCCGCCCGGCAGTCGTGAGGAGGCGGCCCCGCTCCGGCCCCGTCACCTGTCGGATCTCAGCCGCCTCCGAGCGGTCCCGGCCTCGCCCGCCGCCGCCATCCCGCTGTCTGCCGGCCGGCCCGGCCCCCGCCGCTCGCAGCTCCGCCCCGTGTCCTGACGGCGCGCTGACGGAGCAGGGCCCGGCCCCGGCGCGGGCGGGAGCGCGGGAAGGCTCGAAGTGGAGGCTGGGACGGGCCGTGAGGTGAGTTGAGCTGAGCCGAGCTGAGCTGAGCGCGGCCTGGGCCCGGCGCCCGGCCTGGGGCGGGGGAGCTCCTGGTCCACACCCCGAGGGGCTGCGCGGCTCTGGGGCCGCTGCTACGGCGGTGAGGCCGCCTGAGCCTCTCTGTTTTCTTCCCCGTTTTGGGGTCATGCTGGGTTACGGCCCTATTGGGGTACAGCGCTTCCAGCCTCCGTGGGCGGGATTCCCCATCTGGGGCTCTTCCTAAAGACTTTTCACGCTGGATGTGGTAATGCCGAGCTTTTCTTTCTTTCTCTTTCTCTTTTCTTTTTTTTCTTTTTTTTTTTTTTTTTTTTTGGTGTGACTGTCATGTGAGGGGATGCTGCTTTTCTATTTGCTGTAGGGAAACGGGATTGTTTTTCTACTCGGGATAAATTTCACCTCATACAGAAAGAGCAAAAAGGGCCCCGTATATCAGATAAATCCCACGGTGAGGTATTAACTGTGCTTGACAGAGGTCTGTGCTTCTTCCTGTGATTCTGTGATTCTTTCTTTAAAAAAATTGATGTTATTTCCCACCCTTGTTAGACAGGGAAGAAGAAAAATGCCGTCAGCACAAAAGCCAATGCGGTATGGACACACGGAGGGACACACAGACGTGTGCTTTGATGACAGCAGCAGGTAACTGCCCCAATCCTAGAGAGAAGGGGAAAATATCATCATAAAAATCATTCCAGGGATGGGACACCTCCCTGCGAGGACAGGCTGAGAGCTGGGACTGTGCATCATGGAGAAGGAAAGGCCTCAGGGAGACCTGAAAGCCAGCTTTGGGTATCTGAAAGGGCTGACAGAAAGAAGGGGACGGATTCTTTAGTGGGGTCTGTTGTGACAGGACAAGGAGAAACGGTTTCCAACTAAAAGAGGGAGAGTTAGATTGGTCATAGGAAAGATGTTTTTCACAGTAAAGGCTGTGAAGCACTGGCACAGGTTGCCCAGAGAGGTGGTGGATGGCCCTGCAGACACCTGAGGTCAGGCTGGATGGGGCTCTAAGCACCTGATGGAGCTGTGGATGTCCCTATTTATTGCAAGGAGTGGGACCAGGTGGCCTTGAGGGGTCCCTTCCAACTCAAACAATTCTGTGACCATCTAGGGGATGGATGGTCACATGCCTATCTGTTGCTTTCTGAGAATTATCTCTTCAGCTGCAATACTGGACAGGTGGACCTATGACCTTGCTTGGTCTGGCACATCCTTTATTCGTCTTTGTTGAGAACAGTATGTGTGTAGGACATATAGAGTCATTAAGGTTGGAAAAGACCTCTAGGATCATCCATCACCCCCAGTATTGCCTACTAAACCATGTTCTTTAATAGTGCATTTCCATGCTTTTTAAGCACCTCTAGGGATGCTGACTCCACCACCTCCCTGGGCAGCCTGTGCCAGCACCTCACCTCTCTTTGGGATCAGTTTCCTATCCTATTCCTATTATGTTTCCTAATATCCAACCTGACTCCCCCCAGGTGCAACTCAAGGCCATTACTTCTCATTCTATCACTGGTTATCTCGGAAAAGAGGCCGACCCCTACACACACACACACACACACACACACACACATGTACAAGATCCTCTATATATTCTCTTCTACAGAAGTGATTTCATAGACTCTAAATGTATCTTGGAAGAAGATATGTTTGCATATGCTGTATGAAGTCAAAGCTATATCTATCTCCAGCAAACTTGACAGTTGAACACCATGTTAATATTTTTATGGTTCTGTAGGTCTGAAACGTGTGAAGCTTGTTAAACTTAAGTCAAGTGTGTGTTAACGCTCTTAGTTTTGCCCTCAGCTGCAAGGTAAATTTTCAGAGGTTTAAGAAGCAATTAAATGCTCAGCTGGCAGTGAAATCAGTGCTCTGAAAAATCCCATCTAGATCCTGGTGAGCATGGATTGATAAGTGAAGTTCAGTTCAGTAGTGCCAGGCCTAGCGGGTTCTCAGAAATAGCAGCACCGTGTTGTGCTACCAGACCTGTATTTTTTGTCATGTTTATTAAGTACAGTGTTCAGTGAATTATGATTCATATGTATTGTGTTGCAGTAAATAAAAAACAACCCACACTTTGTTTTCATTTGGTTCAAATCCTGTGTCTTTGAACAGCTGCATCGTAACTTGCGGCAGTGATGGAGATGTTAGGATTTGGGAAAACCTGGATGATGATGATCCAAAGTCCATTAATGTTGGAGAGAGAGCTTATTCATGTGCTCTGAAGGTATGGTAATTAACAGATCTGTTAAACTGTGTCGTGCTGATGTTGATATTTGTCTGTTGAGATACTGCTGGTGTTCTTAAGTGACGTTTACACGTAAATTGAGGTAATATCTGGAAAAGGCAAGAATGATATTGTGTGCAGCACATGTCAGTCTGTTTGTCTTCACATCAGTGTATGGGAAACAGCATTGAGTGGGGGTTAATCAGTGGCAGGTTTTGTTTAAAGTTGAGCATACCACCACTTAGTATCTTTGTGTCAGTGAAAATATTTAAGTAATACTGAAAACACTTTTCAAAAAGCCTCTAGAATTGCTGAATATTTTAGCTAAATGAAGTACTTTATGTAAACAAGAGTACTTCTAACAATTCATTTTTCACCATGTAGGCTTGTAGAGGAATTATTCATTATACTAAATTTCTGTAATGTTCTTTTTTTCCCCTCTCCCCTCACAGTCAGTTATAATTATTCCAGACTTTGATCTCCTTTTTGAAGAACAAACCAAGCAGATTAAACTCATTATTCAGTGAACTCTGTAGACTGTTTCAGTATTTTCTCACAATGTCAGTCACTAGAAGTTTCCCAGCAGTTTATGGTGCAGCTGATTCCTGCTCTTCTGCCCATCCCATCTCAGAGGCTCTGCACTGCTGTTGAAGGGTATATGAAAATAGAAAGCCAAGAGCTTGTTTTGTGTGGCTCTGTTCTGAGGTCCAGGGAATTGTAGTATTTGTTAATCAAAAAATTACTTTCCTGAGTCAGTGTCTGGTAATGCTTTGATTTTATATATATATATATATATATATATATATAAAATCAAAGCATTACCAGTATATATATATATATATATACTGTATATATATATATGTATATATATATATACCAGTGTGTATATATATATATATATATATAAAATTAATATATATATATATTAATAATTAGTTGATATTTAGCTCTCAAAATTGGTACTAGACCAGAATTCAGACATTTTGCTCCCCTTTGTCCCTTCCCCTCCCTTCCGAGTTGGAGGAGAACAAGATTTGTCTTTAATAGTAATTAATGTAAGAGCATACAGATTAGAGGCTCTTCTGTCACTTGGCTGACTTGTTCTGCTGTTTGAAGTATGGCCTGCTCTGTTTATTTCAATGCTAAGGCAGTTCCTTGTAGTGTATCTAGAAACTGTGGTTGTAAATAAGAAGGTAAATAAGTTAACTTTATAAATTTGTGTAATAGAAAGTAATTCTCTTTAATACTTCTTCATGTATTTAGCTTGAGAATTCTCACACAAATTCCTTTGTGTGCAATTATTCTTACGTTATGTTAGTAATAGAGGGTCCAAAATGTTGTCTTTATGGCAGAAAGGAATTCTAGAAGTCTCCATCTGTTCTTCAGGTATCATAAAATAAACTTTGCAGGGATAAAGGAGAATTTAAAATTGGTTTTCAACTCGTTGTGGTTTTGAAGGGGAGTCTAACAGATGAAATAAATGAGAATTCATGCAGATGTATGATTTTAAAGCTAATTGGTTTTCATCAAGTCACTTCCAGTTGCTCACACAAAGTGAGGGGGTTTTGAGTGAGTTCATCAGTGTCAGAAACGGTGAAAATTAGTGCTGAATACAGGAGGGAAACATCTTGGTTGTAATTTTTGGACATCAGTGGGAACAGTTGTGTGTTCTTAGCTTATTGGAAAGGACTTTTAGCTCTGATCTCTAGTTTTTCCTATTTTCTCAGGTTATTTAGCACTGGCTACTGCTTTCTTTTTCTTCAGCATCTTTACTATAACTTTAGGCTTCTTTAAAAATAAGAAAGAAATGCAGCATTTTTCAGTACGCTGCCAAAACTTGTTGCTGCATGCAAGTGAGGAATCATATTGTCACTTCAGCAAGACATGCTACTGTTCCAAGCTTAGGATAATTATTTCTTTGTTTTGCAATCAATTTTAACCTGGAATAATTTTTTAGTAGACATCTCCCTTCTGCTTCTGAAAAGGACAAAGCTCATGAACTTTTCATCTTTCCCTAGTGAAGTTTAACTGTCAAGTTTGGTCCAAGGCTGCCCTCTCCTGATGATGTAGCATATTGATCGACACAGGGTGCAACAGCCTTCCTGTTCTAAGAGCTTTTTTACCTATTTAAAAGGATGGGTTTTTTCTATCCGACTAAAGAAGAGCAGACGGTTCTCTGAAATTCATTAGTGACTTTTCAGGGTATTTGTTATTTTAGTGAATATGCAATTACAGAATCACAGAAGCATAGAATGGCCAGGGTTGGAAGGGACCTCAAGGATCACGAAGCTCCAATCCCCCACCAATGCAAGGCCACCAACCTCCCCATTTCACAGCAGCCCAGGCTGCCCAGGGCCCCATCCAACCTGGCCTTGAACACCTCCAGGGATGGACGGGGCATCACAGCCTCTCTGGGCAGCTGTTCCAGCACCTCACCACTCTCATAGCAAAGAACTTAAGTTGGAAAGATCTCAATGATGTAAATTGCCATATGGTTAACATAATGAATTTTAACTGTACTGAAACAACTGGAGTGTATTTCTACAGCACTGAAACAAAGAGAATCATTGTATTAGTTTTTAAGTAGTTGGGTTAATCTGAGAAAGTAGTAAAGTTGTTGTGCTACTCTGTATTTTTAATGGAAGAAATACAAGGTAAAAGAGTATTTCCCCCACTACTCTTGCTGTCACATGTCTTTTGGAACTATTAAAGTCAATCTGCCCAAATATTGGGAACATCAACTCATTTCTTTGGCTTCTTGGGCGTAAATGTAGTTTCACCAGTACATTTGATGTTGTTGCTTGTTTTTCTTTTGTTCTCTTTTTAGAATGGCAGATTGATCACAGCAGTATCAAACAACACTGTTCAGATACACACGTTTCCTGAAGGAGCTCCAGATGGCATCCTTACTCGTTTTACCACGAATGCAAACCACGTTGTCTTTAATAGTGATGGTACCAGAATTGCTGCTGGATCTAGGTAATGTGTGCATCATAAGGAAAGGCATTGCTGTTGTTCAGAGTGTGGCAGCTTCCTCACACAGTGATTTTTTACCCTGAGGTTATTAATCCACATACCTCTGAGGGTTTTAAAGTAATGTGTAATGCCTTCCAGGGAGGGTGGCAGTGGGGGAATGAATGAAAAGAACTGTTAAGCAGCAATTCTCTGGGAGGCATTTGATCCACTAAATAGTTTTAGGAAGAAAGTGTGGTGTTGTGAAATAATTCCTGCTCTTGAGGAGCTTTGAATGTTTTCAGCTTTCAGTCCTGTAATGCAGAAGCACAAGTGTTTGCCCACATGGATCTCACTGCAGCATCAAGGATTTTGTTACTGTGTGCTAAAGATAATGGCCTGTCTCATCAGCGTCGTAATGTGGCAAATGTATGTATGCACACATGCAGAAGTTGGCTGAGTGCTGATCTGATGAGCTTTTTAGGCACTGTGGCTAATCCAGACTGCCTGCTTGCTTCTCTGTTGGAATTTGTCCTCCATCCCTGCAGCAGAGATGGCTGAACGTTACATCTGCTGCCTGCCTCCTCGAAGTGTGAAGTGAACTAGAAAGCAGTTTGGATCGATGCTGGGCTGTAAAGCCTGGCAGCTGCAGAGCAGACATGCCAGCTCCACCAAAAGTGGGAGACTGGAGAGCTGGGGACATTAGCTGCTCTAATCTCTAAATCTGACAGAGATCATGAATTTGGGCTCTTTGCCAGTGCTGATTTCTGAGGGAACAGCTCTGCCCCAGGCTGTGACTTTGATTTGAGAGATAAAGCAGACAGCAAATTCCTTCTGCTTCCAAAAACTTTTACCCCCCAATCAGTACTTCCACAGCCTGATCAGGGCCCTCACATGAGATGCTGTAAAATTGAGCTCCCCCCTTGATGAGATCTTCTGTAACACACTGAAGGAGGTCGACAGCTGTGGCATAGGGAAGTACAGCTAAGAAGAATTGCTTTTGTTATCACATATTTCTCAGTTTTTCGGTGAAGTCTGTACACTTGAGTTTTGTGGCAGCTTAATGTAGTCAGAGGAATGGCTAATCTTATAAAATGAGTGCCTAAAATTAAGTTCCCCTGTGAAAACATAGCAGTGAAGTAGCACAGGGAACAGTACTGAAAGATTCTGACAGGAGCTCTTTGGCTTAGAAGTTATTAGCGTGGCTGCTTTGAATTCAACTGTAGTAATGTTTGTCGTTTTGGAGGAGGGAATAAAGTTTAAAAAAATGTAAATAAATGATAATAATAATAATAATAAATATATAGATCTGATACTGATCTTAATCATCTTGTTAACAGCTTTACAAGATGAAGCATTTGCTTTACCTTTTTTGACCAAGAGAATTATTTGTAATAAATGCAGGTTCCATTTAACAGGTAGTTCTTGTAAAGTCAGCTTTTGGTATCTAAGCACCAGTTTTCCCTTGAGTTCATAAAACACTGTGTTTAGCAGCTGTGTGGTCTGCATGTATGCCATATCTTCAACCATATTTCATGAACTTTCATTTGAATGAAAATTATCTTTTGATGAAGATAATCTGTCCTTGCTCTTATTGTAACAAACGTTCAGACTCTTCTCCTTTAGGTTGTTCTTCCCAGCAGATAACTGTTGTCCAAATTGATGTTTATTACTGTAAACAAATACTCTGTCACCATTGATACCAATGCTAATGCTTTTATCTCTGTGCCATTGTAATCTACAGTGACTTCATGGTCAAAGTTGTGGAGGTGGCTGACAGCAGCAAACAGAAAACGTTCCGAGGACATGATGCACCTGTTTTAAGCCTGTCTTTTGACCCCATGGATATTTATCTGGTAAAAACACTTCCTTGTTTATTTTCTACCTTGAATTTCCTTTTCCCTGTGAGAAAAAAAAAAGAAATATTTGTTGAGTGAAATGAACAAACAAACAGAACCAAGTGAGTGGGCACATAAATCTTCATTGCAGTTAACTACTGAAACTACTTGGAATTACCAAGGTGATTTGACAGAAGGTTTTAAGTCTTAAAACAGTTTAAACAAGGAGGCTTTCTTTTTAAAAGTGCTTATGCATTCTATATCTGAATTGTTGGTTATAGCATTTAAGTTCATTTGCAAAACTCTCTTCCATAGGCATCAGCAAGCTGCGATGGTTCTGTCAGAGTATGGAAAGTGGAAGATCAGGTAAAAGGCATTCCTTTCTGAGTTGAGTGTTTCATGGAAAAACAGGGATTTCACAGGCAGCAAAAGGAACTGGACTGAAGTAACCCTGCTGGAATAAATGCTGCTTATCTTTTTATATATTATCAGTAACAGCTGACAGCACTTACAAAAACTGTTTATATAGGGGGGTTCATATGCATGTAGAAGGGCAGCTATACTCTAAAACACCTGGAAGAAGGCATGCTGGATGTTGAATACTGGTTTTTTTTAGTAAGAAATTTGAGTGTACTTTATAGAATGCTTTTATCTATTTCTGGGAGAAATTCTAAGCTGGAGCATGAAATGCTGCCTGGGCTCTGGGCTGTTATCCTGTGGAATCCCTGATTTTTTTTCTGTCCATCTTTCTTAATTGGCCAACATCGTGTATTTTGTCCTCAGCATATTCAAAAATAACCCTCTGTGCAAAGGTAACAGCACTGGATGCCTTTTTTCCTTAGAATTACAGAATCATAGAGTGGTTTGGGTTAGAAAGGGCCTTAAATATCATCTAGTCCTTACTCCCCTGCCATGAGCAGGGATACTAGGGTTTCAGAATATCATCTGTTCCTTTCAGGGTTACAGAGTAAACTTTATGCTAATAAACTGTTGTCTAGGTGTGTTTTGTTTTCATTTACCTTTCCTGAGCTCTCTGTGAATTACCAATCCATTTTCAGACTGACTAGTGGCTTCTTTGACTTGGGTTTAGGAAGGGATTTGGGATTCACATGCCATGGTCTCTTCTCACTTGTGACAGGATGAGGGGAAGTGGCCTCAAGTTGCACCAGGGTAAGTTTAGGTTGGCTATCAGGACAAACTTGTTTACAGAAAGGGTTGTTAAGCACTGCAATGGGCTGCCCAGGGGACGTGGTTGAGTCACCATCCCTGGATGTGTTGAAGAACCGTTTTGGTGTGGTGCTCAGGGCCATGGCCTAGCAGTTAGGGTAGTATGGTCAGGTTGTGGTTGGACTTGATGATCTTTAGGGTCTTTTCCAACCTGGGCAATTCTGTGATTCTGTGTTCAGTGAGATGATGCCCATTTTCCTTGGTAGAGGTCTTTGTGCAGTGGTGCTTTCATCTCTCTTGCTCTCTGCCTATGGCACACAAACCTAGTTTGCCAAGGACTCAAGGTTCAACTAACTGCATTTCAGTCTTTTTTATTTGTGGAGATGGGGCCATGTTGTAGTGAGTCCAAGGCTATTGAGAAAGGACTTGGTATGCTGTTTTTTAGAAACAATCAAAAAACAACAGCAAAAATAATCCATTGCAAACTTTACAGCAATTTTTCTCACATAAGAGGGGTGTAAATCACAGACTGAAGAACATAATACTTAAGAATTACAGTCATTGGGCTCAGCTTAGCAATATTTATGACAAATAGTTCAGGGCATGTAAGAAATAAGATTTGGTGAGCCTGCTGTCTCTGCTGGCCTTGCAGTCTAAGGAGCTTGAGAAGAAGGTTTCAAGTGAGCCTATAATAAAGCAGTTCTGCATATACATATGGGATTGTTTTTGCTAAATGCCATTATTGACTGGACGAAGTATCCATGCAGAATTATTCCTGTAAGTATAATTAGGAATGTACTCTGCTTGTGCAATTGCTACTTTTTCAAAGAAAAACATACTTCTAATGTGAATTTCATACTGACAGTGGGTGCCTTTTGGGGCACTTAGGCTAACTGTGTCCTGGGGCTGTGGCAGTGATGTATGGCATCTGTGCTGTAGGAGAACTTAGCAATGCATTCATCTTTACATTGCTGTTGTAAGATTCAGGCTGCTGTGTGTCACCTTGCTGCAGTCAGTCTGGATTTGACAAGAGGAGTTTGGCCAGATTTCTCTCTTAGTAACCTAAATGTGTGAAGCTCTTTTGTTCTGTACGTCATTAAAAATACTTTTGCTGTGATCTTAACTCATAAGTACTTGCATTGTAATTAAATATTTTCAGGTCTACATTGGCAAAGTATTTTTCGGTCTTTTTGGATATATATATATATTTTTTTTTAAGGAGTAGGTACTTGTATGAAAGAGGTTATTTCAGTTCTAAAAATTATATGCCTTTTTTCCTTCTAGCTTTTTCCACAGAATCACAGAATGGCCTGGGTTGAAAGAGACCTCAAGGATCACGAAGCTCCAACTCCCCACCAATGCAGGGCCACCAACCTCCACATTTCACAGCAGCCCAGGCTGCCCAGGGCCCCATCCAACCTGGCCTTGAACACCTCCAGGGATGGACGGGGCATCACAGCCTCTCTGGGCAGCTGATCCAGCACCTCACCACTCTCCTTTCAGGCTTTTAAAAATACAGTAGATTTTCATAGAACTGGAGAACTCATTTTTGAATATTTTGTTTTCAGACATGCGTGACAAACTGGCTGCTGCTGCAGAAATGTAATGATGTGATAAATGCTAAATCCATATGCAGGCTTGCCTGGCAACCTGGCAGTGCCAAGGTAAGTGACAGATTGTTGTAGCCACATCTTAATCCTTCGTTTCTCTTTGTACAGTAGAACTCAATCCAGGCAAGTCCAAATTCCAACTCCAGAGAGTAAGGAAAATATTTGGGGTGAAGTTCACTTTTAGGAAAAACAACAACTTGGAAGTGTTTGCTCGCTTAAGTGCCAGACTGTGTTTGGCAGCAGTCCATCTGTCAGCCCCAAACAATGTTGAACAGTCACACTGTGCTGAGTAGGAAGGAACATTGTGCATGAGGGAAATGACCTAATTGTTCACAGCAGAGCGTCAAAGGAGTTCAGTCTCTCTCTGGGTAAATTTTATCAATTAGTAATCTTGCTTTGCAAATGTCACTAAAGTAGTAAACTATTCCTGACTTAGTGGATGGTATCCCAGCCTGTGGTAGGAAGGTTGGAACTGGATGATCTTTAAGGTCCCTTCCAACCCAAACTGTTCTATGATTCTTAACTGAAGAACAGAGTTAATGCTGCTGTGGGTAATGGTGGTGCTGACGATAGTACATACTATGTATCCAGTGACTGTACGTGTGCTGATGCAAGAGCACTATGTACAGATCACTTAGCACAAATAGGGTAAGGAGGAGGGAAGTTTGCATAGCTGTGTAGATGTCTCTGTATCATATAACCTAGAGCACACCTGCCCCAGCTGGTAACACAAAGGAGAGAGGAGCAGATAGATTCAAACCTGTATGAAATGAGGCATGCTGCATCATACTTCAAGTAAAGGACAGAGAATTGAGCAAAAGGTGGTAATTTGGGAAAAATTGCTTGGTGGCTTTTGTTCTTGCCTGCTGTCTGGAAGGATGAATAATAGGTTCTGTCATACTATCGACATTCTAGTATGCAGGGTCTAAGGAGTGTTTTCCAGTAGTTTCTCAGAGTTCTGACTTGAATAATCTTCTATTTCCCCAACTTAGCCTTTTGTGAGCAGTGTCTGCATGTGTCCACTCTCTGAAATACCTAGCATTATGGATTACTGTTCTGTGGGAGCCAGAATGTCACTTAAAGCACAGGTTACTTTGTACACATATTGCATAAAAGCACAGACTTCAGTGTTTACACGACTTCACTGTCACACAAATGTCACCAGCTGCTTCACTCCTATTACACAGCAGATTATTAGAAATCTCTTTAAAACAAAAATAAACAAAACCAACTAACACACAAATCCCATGAAGTAAACAGGCAGCAACAGCTATGCAGGCTTGCTAAATACCAAATGAACTATTTCAGGAACGAGCTATTCAAGTAAGGTTTATAGAGGAATTGTCATCTGATAAGAAGAGGGATGGGGAGGAAAGAAGAGGGAGAACATAAGATTTGTGCTCAGAGCACCAAAATTTATTTATGCGTGTTTCTTAGCTGTTACATAAATAGGAACTTAGAACCTTATGTTGCAGCTGTCATCAGTTTTCTGCCAGAAATAAATGAAGATTAAAATAAAAACAAACATTCTTTGCTGTGTTGCATATGAAAAGCATTGAAGAACCTTGTAATTCAAGATTATTTCAGCATTCTTTACTTTCTCTGTTGGTATTGCTAGGATGCCAAGTGAACTGCTGGACATGTAGGCTGACACTGCTGTAATACTTTTGAATGAAGAAGCTATGCTTTTTGCTTGAATGTTTTCTTGAAAGATAACTTGTTCTAAATTACCTGATTCTTGTTTCCTTTCAACAGCTGCTGGCAATTCCTGTAGACAAAGTTGTTAAACTATACAGAAGAGAAACCTGGGATAATCAAGTTGATCTATCAGATACTTCCATCACTCAGGTAGGTACACAAAACAGCTGCTTGCTATATCTTCCATACTCTCAAGTGTTCTTCAGCTAGAAATTTACCTTCTGCATAGGATTTTTTTCCCTTCCCACTTTTATTTCTGATCCTATTAACTTGATGTCGGAAACCAAGGCAAGAGATATTAGATGAGTGTCAAACTTGTCTATGTGTCTCTGTTTTTTGTCATGGGTTGTTTGACATGGTTTGTATCACAGCATTTAGTGACAGAAGTTGAGTATTCTGAAGGAGAGTAAGTGTGCTGTCTTTAAAGAATGGTTTTGCTGGGAACTTGGCAGTTGAAGGCAGTTCTAGTTTGGGAAGCTGGATGTGGTTTGCTAAAGATTTTTTTTTTCCTTCTAGAACATCCATTTTATGCTTCAGAATATGAATGCTTTGTGTTCATTGGTAATTCTTCTCCCTATAATTTTTCCTTTTTCCTAGCCCCTGAATGTTGTGGTGTGGTCTCCCTGTGGGCAGTACCTGGCAGCTGGAAGTGTGAATGGGAGTATAGTGGTGTGGAAGGTGGAAACCCAGGAGTGCATAGAGAGGTACGTAGTGCTGTTCCACAACGCCCATAATACATCCTTTTTGTTAAAATAGAACTGTTATATCTCCTCCTTAAAACTTATTTGTGCAAATTGAGAACCACTGAATAGTCTACTTGAGATTCACAGGATAAAACAGTAAGCTTTCTGCTAAAGTTCCACTGCAAACTGTACAATCATGGAGCATCCCTTGTTGGAAGGGATCCACAGGGATCATCGAGTCCCAGCCCTTTGTCTCCACACAGTACCACCCCAAATCACCCTGTGTCTGAGTGCATTGCCCAAATGCTCTTTCCAGCAGCTTGGGGCCATGCCCCCTGTCCTGGGCAGCCTGTTCCATGCCCATCACTCTCTGGTGCAGAACCTTTCCCTAATCTCTACCTGGCCCTCCCCCAGCACAGCTCCATTCTGTTCCCTTAGGTCTAATTGCTGTCACCAGAGAGCAGAGATCCCAGTCCACGGCTCCTCCTAATTAAGTATCACCCACAAACTTAGCTACTATGCATTTGAGTGTGTGTCCAGATTGTTTATAAAAACTTTGAAGGGATTTTACTATAACCCTTCAAGTCTGAGCCATCAGCCAATTGTTCACCCTTTGTGTTTTGTATGTTGGGCATTTTGTTTAGAGGGGTACTGTGAGAAACAGTATCAAAAACTGCTAAAATCCAGAAAGATCACATCTATTGGCTTCCATTTGTCATCTAGGTGGACAACCTTTTCATGAAGGGGAATTAAGTTTATCAAGCACTGCTTTCCCCTTTGAAGACTGTTGTTGGCTGTGAGCAATGACTACATTGTCTTTCAAGTGTTTTTCAGTAACTCCCAGAATAATCTCCGTAATTTAACCAGGCACTGAAGTGAGACTGACAGTCCTGTAATTATCAGGGTCTCCTTTCTTGTGCTTCTTAAAAACTGGGACATCTGCCAGCTTCTGGACCTCTCCAGATTTCCAAGACCCTACAAAAGTAGTTGAGAGAGGTCTCAGGTTGACATCAGCCAGCTCCCTGAGATGCTGGCTGATCCCATTGAGCCCCATAGGCTTATAGGCTTTAGGTAGAGCAGCGAATCCCACACAGGTGTGGGGTTGGCTGGGGTTTTACTGTCACTACAGGTCACAGTCATCCAACTCAGGGCTCTGAGGATTCCAGAACCCAAAATGCAAACTGCGTTGGCCGGGAATCGAACCCGGGTCAACTGCTTGGAAGGCAGCTATGCTCACCACTATACCACCAACGCTGTGCTGTGCTTGCAACAACTCCAGGAGGCAGCAAAATAAAGGCTTTAGCTAAAAAATCCCATCTATCTGATCTTGTAGATGGTCTCTGCAAGCACATCAGGAGAGAGGGAGAACACAGGCAAGCACAGGTTTGGAAGAGTGGTGTCAGGTCTGGGTGGTCCCTGCTGTGATGCAGGGCCACTGTTCAGGCTAGGCTTGAGCAAGGGAGCAAGAGGAGGGCTCTTGCCTTATGCAATTTGGGTGAGGCATACTGATACCTCATTTCTTGTGCTGATGGGTATTCAGGGGCTGCCACATCATTCCCATGTTCTGCCAGGAAGCAACTTGCACTGATGTCTGTCAGGTAGGAAAGTGGCACTGCTTTGCCTTCCCCCACCATATGTAGTGTGCATAGCTAAAAGAACCTGGAAGCATTTCAAAGGCATTATTTTTTTATTACATTTTAATCTTCTAATTGATTAAAGAATAGTTTTGATGGAAACAGATCTTCAAGTTACAGAGTTCAAGATTGTTGGCAGTAAGATGCAACTGAGGAGAAATACTGACATGTCAGTAAGTCAGAAGGCAGAAAAAGGACAAATAGAACTTTATGTTGGTTAGTTACAGTGAGGAACAGAAGGGGGGCTTTATCTATCTTGAGTCAGAAACATGATTGTTACTCTAGTGCATATGTAAAGCCTTAAAGACATCGTGTAAATAATTCATGGGAGGATTGTTTTCTGAGAATAAAGGGAGGAAAAGATAAAGGACTAAATCATCAGTTTGGTACAAGAGAAACAGCCTAATGTTCTTTTTATAACTGGATGGTTCTGGAACATACTGTCTGCTGGGGAATTACTTTGTATTCTGCATGCATCAGGAAGCTGTTGTTTTATGAATATGAATCTGATTGATTTTAAAGCTTAAATAATTTCCTCCATAGAAAAGGAAGGTCTGCTGTATTTTGTAGCATAACTATTTATTCCAAAGGTAATTTATTAATTATTTTGTCACCTGTATATATATACTTATGTTATTTTCATTTAGTATTACAAGTGCTTACAATAGAATCATAGATAGAATCATTAAACTTGAGGGTGTTTGTGCTCTGAGAGCCTTAATAAAAATAGGGAATTTTCATGTTCTTTTTAGGATGAAGCATGAGAAAAGTTACTCGATTTGTGGACTGGCATGGCATCCCAAATATGAGCAAATAGCTTACACAGATACTGAAGGAAATCTGGGCTTGTGGGAGGATATCGGTGGTGGAAAGAAACCAAACGACGAGGTGATCAGCACCAGTTATTTCTTACATTAAACTGATAGCTTATGTCATCAAATTGCATGAAACGTTCTCTACTGAGTGTTGAAAGCTCCTTCTTGTGCATGGATTCATTCCTTGAATTCTGTATTCAAAAGAAGATGTAATCATAGCACCACAGAGTGGTTTGGGTTGAAAGGGACCAGACCGTCTGGTTCCAACCCCTGCCGTGGGCAGGGACACCTCCCATCAGCTCAGGCTGCCCAGGGCCCCATCCAGCATGGCACTGAGCACCTCCAGGGGTGGGACACCCACAGCTCTGGGCAGTGCCAGGACCTCATCACCCTCAGTTTAGCATTTTTTCCTAATGCCTAATCTAAATCTACCTTCTGATAGTTTGAACCCATTACCCCTTGTCCTATTGCTACACTCTGATAAATTCCCTCTCCAGATTTTCCCTCCTTTATATACTGGAAGGAATTAGAATTGCTAATAATAATAAAAATAGGTAATAATTATCAACTGATAATTAATTATAATTGATAACATGGTTTTAGGTTGCCAATACTGTTACGAAAGACTATGAAGATCTCTTTGATGGAGATGATGATGACTATTTAAATGGAGATATGATTGAACCACAATCTTCCCCAAACACTGGAGCTAATGAAGATCATGGTGATGATGATGACCTTATGCCAACATCAGGCCATCCAAGACGGGCAATAATTGATGATGATGATAACTCATTAGGTACAGAATAAGCTAGTTTTGCAGAGCTCTGTAATGCTGTTATTGAAACGATTTCTTAGCATCCTTTCTTGGCATCATCTATTTACCTACATTGTCTTATTTTTCCAGATAAGTTTAACTGTATTAATATTTTTACCTATTTTCTGCTGCAATAATAATACTTGGAAGATATCAATATATATGTATGTGTTTGAAACTTTTAGATATTGGAATGATAAAAGCTAGTTCCAATCTACTTGAAAAGGAGGAGGATGATGATGATGATCAGATTGGTGGCTTTCCAGCTTTGCCAACATCATCTACACAGCAGCCTTTCTATGATGGGCCAAGGCCAACCCCCAGGCAAAAGCCATTCCAGTCTGGCTCCACTCCTGTGCATCTCATGCACCGCTTCATGGTAAATCTCACTTCTGTGTGATTATGTAGATGTAGTTGCTTTGTTAATATTGTCCTGGTTTTGTTAATCTTAATCTGATCTTTCTCAAATCTATATTTGTATGTTGTGGTTTTGTTCTTTTATTTATTTATCTATTTTTTAAATGCTTCACAGTGTGAAGCTAACTAGTAAAAAGCAGGCTTTGTGTTAATGCATAATTTTCTGCCTTGTGTTTTGGTTGCTTTTGATGTACAAGTAAATATTTGGCTTCAAGACAGAAATACAGTTTGTACCTGTGCTGTGGAAGTGAAATGAATCTGTTTTGAGCTTCCTTTTTAGTCAGAATTTGTGGATATTCTTATACTTCTAAGAATTGTACACTCATCATTCATTATTTCTTTATAACTGCAAGCTGTTAACGTTTTATTTTGTAAGGAGAAACATGGCTAAGCAATGAGAACAAAACAGTTTTTTGACCTAGTTGAGCTGTTTTAGAACCAAATCCAGACCTGCCTGTGTAACTCTTCAGCCTTATTCCAGTTTCCCACCTAGTGCTGGTTCAGGTGGTTATCTTACAGCAGGCTATTTGAGGGCAGTCAGTATGATGGACGATTTTATTATTTCTTTTTAATAGGTTTGGAATTCTGTTGGTATCATTCGTTGTTACAACGATGAACAAGACAACGCTATTGATATAGAATTCCATGATACCTCCATACATCATGCCACACACCTCCCTAACTCCCTGAACCACACCATGGCCGACCTCTCTACTGAAGCTATTTTATTGGCCTGTGAGAGTACAGAGGAACTCGCAAGGTGAGCCATGGCTTTGCTCTGTCAAGCTTGTAGTGTGGAATTACGCTTACCACGTTTCACATATCTCAGCTTTTATCACTTCAGTTTAGATTTTTGGCTTTTGATCTTGTTCTTTTATTTATGGGGCTGCTTTTGAGGAGGATTTTTCACCCCCACCCACGTGCAATCTTCAGGATATTTAAAGATGTATTTTGTTTCCTGTGGATTTTCTTCAAATCCTTTTCTTCTTTTTTCCCAAACACACACATACTAGAAAGTGCATGCACTGCCAGCACAAAGGAAACTGTAAATGTGAACAATAGTCTTTCAGTCTGCTCAGATCAATGATAAATTGTGAGGTCTGTGCTATTTCTTTTCATAGCGTTGCTAAGGAGAGATGTTTGGAGATACCCACAGTCTTAGAAGAAAAATTATAATGTGAAGAGCTTAAGAACATTTAAGAGCAGCAGCAATACTATTGCTGGTTTTTTTGGTTGTTTTTTTTCTGTAGAAATATCTTGAAGGAAGAACTTTTTTTACTTACTCTGACACAAATAGCACTGTGACAGGCTGAGAAGCAATCTTTGCCTTTGGGAGTATTATTTGTATGTATTGATTATCTGACTTTGGACTTTTTTTTTCCCAAAGTGAGGTGAACATGTGAGTTATCTATCAAAAATAATGGTGTCTGTGAAATGGTTACAGACAATTTTCAATTATTAAGATGTCAGAAACAAAGTTCCCTTTTTTTTCTCCTGAAGGACAGCATGATTTGACAAATATGTAATAAAGGCTTGTAGTCAGGAGTACTGAGCACCTTCAGTTCTTATTAACGCTAATTAAGCACAAAACTTGTCTATTTCCATCTAAAAATCTCCTTTCAGACCTCTAATGTGTCTCTCATGCTTCAGAGGCTCTAAATCCACAGTGCTGGAGTTCAGGTTGGTTCTTCAGTTTTTGAATAGTAAGAGCAGGGCTTTGCAAATGACTCCTTGTAATCTGTAGGATGACATTGTTCCTTTCCAGGAGAGCCACAGATTCAAGGGCTCTGATAGAAACTTATTAGGTTAGTATAGTTGAAGTGCATGGTATATTTTCAGATATTTTATTTATTTTTTCTTGTTTAAATACATACCTCTTGTTCTTTTTCTCTCTTTCAGCAAACTCCACTGCATTCACTTTAGCTCCTGGGATGCAAACAAGGAGTGGACAGTAGATATGCCAAAGGATGAAGATATTGAAGCTATCTGTCTAGGTCAGGGCTGGGCTGCTTGTGCCACTAGTGCCTTGCTGGTTCGACTGTTTACAGTTGGAGGAGTTCAGAAAGAGATATTCTGTCTCCCAGGTCCAGTGGTGTCTATGGCAGGGCACGGAGAGCAGCTGATGATTATTTACCACAGAGGTATTTCTCCCTTCTGTCCTTTTTATGTCCTGAGTTCGTGTTTCCATTCCTTGTCTGTTACTGGCTTCAGATGCTGTATTTGTGTAGTCATCAGAAGTATTTTACTTTTCCCCCTTGTCTTGATGATGGTTACACTGTCACAACCTGTAAGTCTTCAGCATCTGACAGTAAAGCATATGTTTTATATTGGGATGCCTAGATTAACTTGTGGGGAAGAGGAGAATTTTGTAACAGTAGCACAAATAGATTGAACTTAGGTTTCAGTCATGCCATGATTAATTACTCGAGGAAATTAAGGAGCTAGTTGTTATGCATACTTTGTATGTCCGAAGTGGCAAGTAGTCTCTTGTCTGGGAGTTTGTTTGTGAATAACACTGCCTTAGACTTAGCTTTTGATTCAGAAGTTACCTAAATCTAGCTAAGTGACAAAGACCATTTGCTTTCTAACACAGTCTTTGACCAACTTCTTCCTAGGTACTGGATTTGATGGAGAGCAGTGCCTTGGGGTACAGCTGATGGAGCTAGGAAAGAAGAAGAAACAAATTTTGCACGGAGACCCTCTTTCTCTTACACAGAAGTCCTATTTGGTGTGGGCTGGATTCTCAGCAGAAGGTATGAAATTAAATGAAACGCAAATAGAATTAATAAGATAAAATTAATTAAAGTCCTGAACTGGGATCAGTTCCCTTGCAGTAGCACTGGCTGTCAGAAGGTGGCGCTTCCTTCTCAGGAAAGCAGTTTGCCAGCGCGGTCGCGCTGCTTGGGTGAGAGGATATTGAATTTGAGTTATGTAAAACGTCATTTCCCAGCAGTATCCACCAGTTCAAACTCAGCCACGTCATAATTAGTTGCCTGTCAGAATAATGCCCTGCATTTGTATCCAACAGGTACCCCGTGTTACGTGGATTCTGAGGGAATTGTGAGGATGTTGAACCGAGCACTTGGGAACACTTGGATTCCGGTGTGTAACACACGAGAGCATTGCAAAGGAAAATCTGATCACTACTGGGTCGTTGGCATCCATGAAAACCCCCAGCAGCTGAGGTCAGATATACCCCAAAGGAAATGCTCTGTTTGTCTTACCTTCTAGAAAGAGAAACTGGAAATGAGTTTTACTAAAACAGATACACAGTAATGGCTCTAGTTCCCAAATGTAATTCAGCATGGATGTTTCGTTACTAAGTTTGTTTTGAGTAAACTCTTGGTTTTATAATGTGTAACAAACTAATATTAGCTGCTTGCCTTGGCTGACAGGCATGTGCACTTTGTTATGAAATCACGTCTCTGATGCAGGCACATTTGTAAGACTGCACTTTGCTTATGGTTGCTCTTAGGATTCTGCTTCTGTTGCTGATATATTTTTTTTTTAAATTTCTGAGTTTTCAGCTATATTTTTCCCTTTTGTCCCTTTGAGAAGACTCAAATCCTGTAACTAATCTACATTGTTGGGCACAGATAAATAAGAACAATCTGGCACTATGTTAATATTTAAACTGTGGCCACAAGAAAGATTCTGGAAAAGTGCTGATGTGCTCAAATAGTTATCTAGCTGAGAGTGACCCATTACTTTCAAAATGTGAGTATTCCTCTTAATTGCAACAAGCACCAGAGACACTGAGTTGCCAAGCTTTGTGTGTCATCTTGTTCAGTGATCTATGTCCTTTTCCCACTGGATCATAGAATCCTAGAATCATAGAATGGCCTGGGTTGCAAAGGAGCACAGTGCTCACCCAGTTCCAACCCCCTGCTGTGTGCAGGTCACCAACCAGCAGCCCAGGCTGCCCAGAGCCACATCCAGCCTGGCCTTGAATGCCTGCAGGGATGGGGCATCCACAGCTTCCTTGGGCAACCTGTTGCATTTTATTGAAATTTAGGCTGTCTCACTTTGCTGCTCATGCAGTTCACCATGAATGTGCAGGACACGTTGCATTGGTGAGGTGATCAGCTGCAAGTCAGTCCTCTTGTCTTTCTGCTCCAAGAGGGATGGTGCTGACCTCTGAATTGCAGAGGGCATTCGATTCAAAGCCACCAGCATACTGAAGATAAGGAGTGGGGAGCGTTATTGTAGGAACAACATGTGCTGTAATCAACGTGGATAGCCAGAGCACTAATGCTTCCTGTTCCTTTTTCCCCTAGTGTCTGAAACAGCAGCTTAGAGCTATGAAAGCAGACATTTTTGTCAATGCTTGTTGGTGCTGCTGGAAGCACAGCTCTTCTCCAATCACTGTGTTGCTTCAGTGATAGTTACCAGAACACTAGTTCAATGAAACATTAAGACTACGTTGTTAGTATCTGTGTATCTGCATGCCCTCCCTTTTTGTTTTTGCCCTCTGTGTGCCTACATGCATCACTGTTAAGTCCAAAACCTTCATCAGAATAAGCACTCTGTGCCTGCTCTTTTTCCAGTGGCCTTTTGTTGTTTGGTAGATTCTGCATTTGATAAACTGCACTTACGTTTTGTAATTGCTGTCAAATTGTGTGTTGTGTGAGATAGAGATCTGTGTCTGTTCTGTGCCATGCTTGGAGTTTCTGATGTGAACAAGAGCAGCGTGTGCCTTGCTGCTTTCAAAATCTTTTATTGGTTGCAATGTAAAAATAACCCTTCATAATGCAATCTTACATCTTGCTATATTTAAGTCAGTAATTTAATTACTACTTTTTAAAGACCAAATCCTCTTAAAGTGCCTTGCTTCTTAGGAGATGTGGTTTAGATGATGAGGATCACATCTGCTTTTTCTTTCCCGTGCACAGGTGTATTCCTTGCAAAGGAGCCCGATTCCCTCCAACACTTCCACGTCCTGCAGTGGCAATATTATCTTTTACGCTCCCTTACTGCCAAGTTACAACAGAAAAGGGACAGATGGAGGTATGGAATGATGTTGAGACCACAGCTGATTGTCTTAGACATCCGCATAGCAGGGATTATACAAGCTTTCTATTAATCATCTCTGCGAGGAAGAGAGTGGTACAAACTCTGCATAAGGCACCTGGCAAAGGAGGTTATCTGAGTTCAGGCTTTTGGGTGGCTTTTTTCTGTTTGTTTTGCTTTACAGCTGGTTCTAGACAAATACTTAATGAGGCTAGAGTTAGAGTTGACACAAGGTTTATATCTACATTATAAATTATGTATATTGTATATATAAAACAATATTTAAAATATTTATTTATATTTATAAATAATCTCATTCTGACCAATAAAGGAGAACACCTAGGAAAGTATATCAATTATCCAATTTTTAATTGATTTGTGTATTACGGTGTCGTGGGGTTCAGCTGTAGTGCACAAAATAGAAATGAAAATGAAATGCTGGCTTCAAACTTAGAGACTGTCTAGTGCTGTTGGAAGTTTATTCTCATTGATAGAAGTCTAAAGAGTTTCAACAAGTGCTTTGCTTCTGTGAACTCATTGGAATTCATGTTGAGGATCTATTTATTTATTAATGTATTCTTTATTTGATGGACCATGGTGGTTTGCTTGTTTTGTTTTGTTTTTCCTGTCCTTTCCAAACAATAAAAGGGAAACTTTGGGAACTGTCAGTTTAGCCTGAGGGAATGTGTACTTTAGTGTGTGTTGTGCTTATGAAGAAACAGATGATTCCTAATAGATCTAATGAATGGCTTTGAATGAGTTATTTTTCCACAGAGCTAGGCTGGTGCAATAACCATACCAGTATTTCACTGGAAAACATCAGCTATGAGGTTTTTTTTTTCAGCTGTCTCACAAATGAGTGTTACTCCTACAGTTCCAGTGTTACTGTGGAATCCTTCCACTTTGCTAGGGGACAGAAATTACAAGATAAAACAATCAATTTGTTCAAGAATTGCCTGTGCTGGTAGCAAAGTGATAAATATCTAAGAATCATCCTACTGAAAGCCTGTGGTGCAAATGGGATTTAGAATACATGGAGTCTGTTCAGTTTGTAGATGGATGTTAGTGTGGTTCATCCTGAGGAGGCATTGGCATTTGAGGAGAGCTGCCTACCTCTCACCATTGTTATAAAATGAAAAGAAGACTTAAGAACGAATGATAAAATCCTTTGTAAGTTGTTGGGCATTGAGCTCAGAGCTTCCTTGTTTCCCCCCCACCTGACCTCCAGAATGTCTTTCTTTTTTTCAGGAGCAATACTGGCGTTCAGTTGTATTTCACAACTATGTGGATTACTTATCAAAAAATGGCTATGAGCTTGATGAAAATGCTAAAAGTCAGCCAGTGAAGGAACAGCAGGAACTTCTGATGAAATTGTTTGCTGTAAGTACAAGGAAATCAAAACCAAAAACGATCCCTGAAACTTTGAGTAGATGGCATTTGATTTAAACTCTGATGTGATTCTCTGAGTGGAAGTATGGCTCATCCAGTGGAAGTTGGTGCTCCCCAAATGCAATAAGAGGTGGATGGCAGGTCATGTTGTTATTGCTTATCACAGGACAGAAAGAAGGAAGGCTTCCTAACCAAAAATCAAAGAAAAAACAACCCTCTAAAAGAAGGTTGATAATTTTTGGCAGTTCGTCTTTATTCACGAACCTCATCATGTGCTGGTCCTGTAGTCTTCAGAGGGCTGTGTCACTGAGCTGTGTAACTCTCAAGGCTTTTCTCCTTCCAGCTTTCTTGTAAACTGGAGCGTGAATTCCGCTGTGTGGAGCTTGCTGACCTCATGACACAAAATGCTGTGAGTTTAGCCATCAAGTATGCATCCCGCTCACGAAGACTCAATTTAGCTGAGCGACTCAGCGAGGTGGCTGTAGAGAAAGCAAGTGAACTGGCAACAGCCCTGGAGGATGAGGAGGAGGAGGAGGATTTCCCAACTCACGTGAATGCTGGGTAATGCAAATTTCTGGGATTAAAAAGCTGGGAATGTTTTTACTGATTTCTTAACAGTGGCTTCAGAGGCAAAGTGGAGCTGATTCTGAGTTGCTCTGATTATTTTTTACTTCTGTTTTCTTCTAAGCTTTTGTTGTTTTGATCGACTCCAACCTATTTTTCTTCTCTTTGCCTTTTACCTCTTTTTCATCCACACCCACCTTAAGGCCTTTTACTTCCCTCCAGCTCCCTCTTCTTTCAGCTACCTCAGGGTATCCCACTATGTCTTATTCCCTCACCTCTAATCCCAGCTCTTCAAAACGAATGAAATATTACAGGTTTGCAGTTCATTCATTTCTTTATATCTGTGCTGCCTACCTTTCCTCCTATACCTATGTCTGTTTTATCTGGAGGCAAAATAAGTTTGTTTTCCTCTCTCTGTTTATTGTTGTTTTGCATTTGTTTTAAACTGTGGAACATATGGGAAGAGCTGTGTGTTCTTGCTTTGCATCTGGATGATGCAGCTGGAAGGAAGCAAGTAGCTAACCACCAGTCAGTTAAAGCAGAGAAATGTCATAATGTTTTATCAGAAGCAGTGTCCTCCCACAGCAATTTTCTGTATGCAATTTGTAACTTTTTTTAAGCAAGAGGAAGTGATAAGCTGAGGGATTTATCTATAGCCTTTCCCTTTTCTCCTGTGTGAAACTGCATGTTTAAAACTCCTTGCCAAATGGTCTGCCCCCTTCTGGAGCATGAATGGGAGTTGCTATCCCATGTCTGCCCACTCCGAGGGCTGAAATACACCACAGACACTGCATTGTTCTTAGCACCCAAGCAATTTAATACTGGCATTCTGATTAAGAGAAATGAACCTTTTGTTTACGTGTGCATGCATTTTAGTAATCAGTAAAGAGGGAAATGCAAGAAATGTACATGCTATAATTTGGGAATTTAGAATATAACTGGGTTAAACATGAAAACCTGCTGCCTAAATTTCAGGCTGAACATACCAGTCTCTGTTGTCACATGTGCATTTGTTTATGCAGAAAAGTAGCCTGGTATTTCTCACCATAGTGGAGGTATTTAAATTTAAATGAAGATTACAGAAGGTGTCTTCTGTTTGTGTTTACCTTTGTGGCAAAGTGTCCTTAGCAGCCTTGTTGTGAGCTCTGAAGAAGGTGGCAAAAGCTTGCTCTTTCTGTTTGAGCGTTCGCTCTTGTGTGCAGAGCTGTTTGAAGAATGGTGCCTGCACTTGTACTGGTGTGAGACTCAGGTGGTTTGGTAGCTGTGTGGTCTGTCTTAGAGCTACATGAGAACCACTGCAAGTGCTTTGTGCTGAACTGCAGTGGTTAATGAAACTTGATTTTTAGTAATCATTGCGTTGTAATCGGTGTAACAAGTGCCAAATGTTACTCATCTTATTTCCTAAATTAGTTAAGTAAGTCAGCCTTCGTTTCAGTTTACTGTGTGAATGTGGTGGAGTTCCAGGCACCTCTTCCTTCCTGATGAATTCCTTCCTTTTAGTTACAGCACCTCTGCCACAGAGTGGGGCCGGCTGCCAGGCAGAAGTGCTCAGCAGGACCAAGAGATGGAAGAGGCTGAGGAAACGGATGGGTGTGAGGAGGCAGAAGGAGTGCCTGAAGTGCCTAAACAGAGTAAGAAAAATCTGTTCTCTGAGTGGGATGGAAGCTATAGAATCGTTTGAGTTGGAAGGGACCCTTAAGGGCCATCTAGTCCAGCCCTGCTGCTATGAGCAGGAACACCTTGATCAGAGCCCCATCCAGCCTGAGCTTGGGCAGAAACAAAACAGAAGCAGGGCATCAACCACCTGTCTGGGAAACCTGTGCCAGTGCTTCACTACCCTTATTGTAGAAGACTTCTTTCTGATATGCAGACTAAATCTCCCCTCTTTTAACTGGAAACCATTTCCCCTTGCCCTATCAAGACATCTTATCTGGATGTGTTCTTCACAGACTTGATAAGGAATTCTGGAAATTCTCTGATAACTTTTAGTTTGGATAACTCAGCAGTATATAGCACCAAACAAGTAATCATAGAATCACAAGGTTGGAAAGGACCTGCAAGATCATGTAGTCCAACCATCCTAATGGAGTTTTCTCTCTATTTTTTTATTTTATTTTTTATTTTTTACATAAAATTTAGGGAAGGCAGGCACACCACCTGACAAAGAGGTGAGGTTCAATTTAGAAGCCAGTATAAATTGTTTCTTTCACTGAGTTTTGACAGCTTGCAACTGTAGCAGGGGCTGTGTTTTCTGTAGGCTAGTTAGAACAGGCCTAGTGGTTTCTAATCCCTCTTGGCTTTAGCACATGAAAAAATATGCAACAGGTCTAACAGGGTGACATACAGAAACTTCTGCCCCTGAGCTTCCTGTTACCAGAATCCCCTGCATGACAGAGCCCACCTGATCAGGGTCTGTAGTCGCTGCAGAGTAACAGAATGTGCATCTCCTGCTCTGTCACAGCTCGCTCGTGTATTGTCCATAACTGCTTAAAGGGATCCCTGGGGAGTTCTTTTGTTGTCTGACACTGTTTCTAATGTGCTAGGTCACTCTGTGATGCTATTATTTGATTTCAGTTCAAGTCCTGCAGGAGATGAACTGATGAACCAACAGTTCACTGAGTATTCCCTCTTCAGCATCTGGGCTTTTACTTGCAAAAGAATTGTCAGGCAGTCTGCAGTGTTCTGATGTTCCTATCATTACCAAAGGCAGACTGCTTTTTTTTCCCCTTTACTTTGTCTCCGTTCACCTTCTCATCTGTCCCATCCTGCTGTGTATTTCTATGTGGTGAAAATGTTCATTTGGGGGCTTTTAAGTGGTGATCTGGAGGAGAAAAGCAAAATGAGTTTAGTGATAATCTGTAGGGTGTGTTAGCTTCTTACCTCCAAAGAAAGGAGACAAAAGATGGATGGATGGAAAGATAGCTTTACCTGTAAAACAGAACTACTGCTTTCTGGTTTACTGTAGTTATGCCAATGCTGTAAAAAGTAAATATAAGTATCTTATAGTTGTCTACCCCTTACTGTTAAGCATTTATTTAAAAATCATGCTTCTCTCTTTCAGACATGACTAGCTTTTCTAATTAAAAAAAAAATAAGTTTAAGAAATAAGTATAGAACTCTTAAGATAAATCCAGTTAAAGAAGATGGATGGCTTTGCAAAAGTGTGTGCACAATTTGGAAATGCATACTTTAAAGTACAGACTGGTTCCTATGACTTGCTTGTGTGTTTAGGATTTTGTTTTTAACTGGTTCTTACATTTTACTGTACCTTTTTGTTCCAAAGGGCCAAATCCTTTCTCCAAAGCAGTCTCTGCAGCAGAGGTGATTACTCCTAAGTCTGGTGAGTAAATCTCCATTTATTCCACTGTAAGAACTTTGCCGTGCCTCACCACCTCCGTGCCTGATTTTATTTTCTGTCCTCTCATTGCTACTACAATACAGTGCCTAAAAGTGCTGTCAAGGAGTAAATTATGCTGATTGTTATGTTCACGTTTTCAAGAGGTTCCTTATTCCTGTTGATGTCATCTTTACCTAATGATGCTCTTCAACACCACGCTGATAACCTTGCTTGTGCCAAGTGCTGAATCACTTGTCTGCCTGGCTGTGTCCTAAAGGTGTTCTTTCAGACAGGGAAAAATTAGAACAATAATCATTTGATTTGTCTTCATAATTACAGATATGTGCCTTGATTGCACTCACAGAGCAGAGTTAGTAACCCTGCCATAGGACTGTTAGTCTGGTTTAACAGGCAGGGCAGAATACAGTCCTGCATTCTTTCTTGCTTCTTCCCTCCTGCCATCCTCCAGCAAGAAGAATAGGAATGGAAATGGAGGAAATAATGGGTGTTCCTATGGATTTGTACTTGTAGGTCCAGTGTGGCTTTTCTGATGACTAATAGCTGAGGATGTATAGTATGACCTTCATGCAGTTAACAAAGTGCTTTTCTTTTTAGCCAAATGCTTTCAAGCTAAAGGGAACTTCTTTGCTTTGGTGTGGGATAATGAATGCCTCTGATCCAGTCATCATCTTTAATTTTCAACTAACAGAGGCTGAAACATGAAAAATGAGTGTTAGCCATGTTTTTTGCAAACGAGGCTAATGATCTTTCATCTACATACCTACAGTGTGCGTGTTGTGTGCGCATGCATTTTTACATTCTTCTTTTTCTTTCCTATTAAATAGCTGTAATTGCATCAAGCAGCCAAGGACGAGTGAATCCCTTCAAGGTAAGAATCTTGAACAGTCTGGTTTGATTGTGGCGCTCTGAAAATCACAGCAGATGATGATATCTAAATAAACAGTACAACTACGATGGAAATCTTGGAGGGACAGAGGATAAAGGATGTGTCTGTTTGTTTGTTTTGCTAGGTCTCATCCAGCAAAAAGGACCCTTTGGTCCCCTCAGCAAATGTTCTAGACACTATGAGCAAATACTCAAAGAAAATTTCTAGCAGTCGAGCTGTAAACAAGCAGAGCCCTCCAGTTATAAAGCCTCTGATTCCTAAGCCAAAGTCCAAGCAGGTAATGCTTCTGGTCTTTTCATGTTGTTTCAATAAGCAAAAAACAGTCAATTGAGTTTCACCAGCTTTCATCAAGTGTGAAACCTGTTGATTCAGTAAATTGTTGTAGATGGCAGTGTTCTTTTAACCATAATGCAGAAATTGATGCAAACACAGAACAGGAATAAGAAAGTGTTTCTTCATTTGCACAAATTATATTCTGCAGTGAATCTCATGCTTTTATTTTAAATAATGTGAAGTAAATGCTGTGCTGAAGTTGAGCAGTTTATGTAACATTCTTTGGATTAGTTGTTCCGTTCATGGAAATGATTGCTATGCCTTTAGGAAAAGCTTTTTGTTAGGCTCTATGATGTGCCTTGTTTGAGGGTGGCACTGCTGCATTTTTTCATTCACCTTCTTTTTTTAATGCACCAACTTCTGCAGGCTTCAGCAGCGTCCTTCTTCCAGGTACGCACAGCCAGCTGCAGTGAAAAAAGAGTGGGAGAAAGAGAAGAAAAAGCAGGAAATGAGCCCCCTGTGGTCCAAGTCACTGCACAGGACAACACAGAAAACAAAAGGTGAGTGAACACTTGCTGCTCAGTGCCATGGTCTGATCTTGATAGAACAGCAAGTCCACAAACTGCTTGTTTCTGAAGACACAGGGCTAGCCAAGGTGGCTTAATATCAAGGTTGAAGTTTTAGCTCACAAGTTGTCACATTTGGGAGTTTTCTTCAGAAGAACAGCAAACTGGTGCTTACATTGTGGCAGTTTGATAACATGCTTATTGCATTCACAGTGGCAGAGCAGAGAAAGTTCTTGTTTATTTGATCTTTCCAGTTATGCATGGCAGCTTTATTCAAAGTGTAAGTTTTGCATCAGCCTGAAACAAATCCATAGAGTGTGTGCATGAATGTGTGGATGAATAATAAACAAACAGTGTGTAATGCACAGTGTGTCGTTTCAGGGCTGTAAGCAACAATTTTTGCCTTGATGATTTTGAAACTGATAATAACCTTTGAAAGATAAGCCATGCTGCTGTACTGTTTCCAAATACAGGGAAAGCTTAGCATTAAAACATGCCTAGGCAGATTCAGAGATCTGAAAGCTAAACGTTGTATGTGGATGTGTAAATGGTTAATTTTAATATGGGTGCTGCTGGTTTGCTTTGTGCTGTGTATTTTTGTTTTACAATTTTATTCATACACTTTCTAAGGAAAAACAGAAAGCCAAAAACTGGCATCACTGAAGCAATATATCTCTTTCTAGCTAACACTCTTAATACATGTTATTCCTCTGCAGCAGATGTATTTTCCACAATCCCAGTCCTCATGAAACTTGCATTATTATAATGACTTTTCATTTAGACTTCATTTAGCTGAGGAAGTCAAATGTAATTATTATTCATTTGGACTACTATTCTTTTCATTGGCCTTAACAGATAAGGTTCTAAAGCATGGGACAAAGAGGACTGTGAAAAGGATTAGCTGAAACTGCTAAAATGTGCTCTGCTTTTAGGCTGAGGAGACCTTGTCAGAAAGGAAGAGAACCATTATGCTTTATCATTCTGAACCTGAAATGTTCATCTCCACATCTATCACAGAATTAATAAACACACTTGGATTAGCCTTGCCTTGTCAGCATGTTCTGTTAGCATACAGCAAGAGGAGAAAGTGAGCTGCTGACTATATGTGCTGTTGCTTTTGAGAACAAAAAACCCTCTCAAGTGCTGTTTAGAAATGTTATTTTGGGGCATATGGTTTTCTTGTAACCTTCATTAGCTGACATTCTTTCTGTGCTTGTTTAAGACCAAAGACAGGTTTCCAGATGTGGCTAGAAGAGAACAGAGCAAACATTTTAACAGATAATCCTGGTCTGAATGAATCAGAAGTAATAAAAGAAGGCATGAGTCGGTTTAGGATTCTGTCAACAGAAGAAAGAATGGTAAGAAATGTTCTCTCATTTATTTTTATTTTAGATTTCTTTCTTCCCCCACCAATTTCTTTGATTATTTCCAGTTAGCACTTTTTTTCCTTTATATTCCACTGTTGTCCCTCCTCAGGAACTTCAGTTTTGAATTGGACCATGATCTAAAACGTACACTTTGTGAAAATATTGCCTGTGTTGATGTCTTACTAATAAACAAAACAGAAAGCTGCTTTCCCAAAATGGGGCATCTGGGAGAAATGTAATCAATGAAGAAATAACAAGTGAGAAGGGAAGGAGTTAAAAGTGATACAGTGAGACTTAATTCATTGGGGCTTGGTTCTAAAGCCTTTTGGCTTTCTTATGTGTCCAGAAAGACCATTAAAGCCTTCGGTTTCATTTGCAGGCTCAAAGGAATTGTACTTTTGAAGGTGAATGCTGTTACAAAAGAAAAGTGAGGACATTTTACTCAACTTGATTAGCAGCCTCCCTTAGTTCTTAAGAGGAATTACTCCATTGCTCCCTTACAGTCAGAGAAAGAGGGCATGTAAAATAATGCAGTGAATTCTGTGGCCTGCTGTGTCCTTTTCTACTTAACATGTGCTTTCTTCACAGGTGTGGACTGAGAAAGCAAAAGGTGGAGCAGGAAATGATTTCACAGAAGATAAAAAACGGAAGCGTCCCACAGCTGCTGAAGATGAGGCGAAAAAGAATGAGGAGCAAAAATCAGAGGAGTCAAATGTATCCAAAAAGAAGAAGCCTTTAGATCAATCAACCAACGTCAGACTGTCATCTTTTGCATTCAAGCAGACCTAAATAATACCAGCAGAGCTGGTACCTCCTCAGCATCTGCTTTCTCAGTGCAGTTATGCAGTGTTTTCAGAAATGTGCTGCTGCACCCAAAGAGCACTAACAAAAAAGGAGTGCCTTGCTCCAAATGTTTTTAGAAAGTATTTTGTGATGGACTCTTTAGAGAAATGTTGAATCCATTCATCAGGTCTCTTTGCAAGTTGCTAGTGTAAAGACAGACAGAAGAACTAATGGACCTGTTACCTAGAAGTGCAGTGCCACAGTTTTGTGCAGCCATGTGTCTGCACGCTCATAATATTTGGTGCTAAATATGGGTGAGTTGTTTTGGGGAGCATATGCTATGTACAAAACTGTCCTGTGGTTTTAGAGCCGTGGCTTCTCTGCCATTCCTTCTGCCTGCTGCAAACACTTGTAAGAGAAGGACAGTGCAAGGAATGAGAAGGAGAGGAAGATGATGACTTAACATCTTGATGGTCAGCTGCAGTGTCAGCATGTGAGGCAGTCACTGAGAAGCCTGACCCAGGCTGGGACAGCAAACCAGGGCAGGTAGGACCGAAGCTGAATTAGGAGTGTTAGGTGTGCAAAAACGAGCCATGCCAGACTGTGCCAATGTGCTTTCCCTGTCTGTACTTCAGTGCTCAGAAACTGTGTGCATTGTTCCACGTGTTTGTTTTTAAAATGAAATGGGATTGTTCCTTTCCTTTACAGTTTTTGTAATTAAACAGACCTTAAGGCAGTCATATTTACCCTTCTGTGGGGAAGAGGCAATGTGTCTAGTAGATACATTTGAAAGAAATTCAAGTTTCAGAACTTTTTTTTTTTTGAGATAAACCAATTTAACATAACAGCATCCTGTTGGTTTTTTTTTTTCTGGCTTTACGAATCTTTTTATTCTTCATTTCTCTTCATTTTATTACTGAAAAGCCAAATGATTCTCCATTGGGAAGACATTTTTAACATTAAAATCTGTAGGTTGAAGATCCAGAGTGATTTTTGTACACTGCAGAGGTGTTCTGCAAAGAAAAACCCCTCCTGTTTTCCCTGTACTTAGAAAATAGAAGGGTGATGATGTCAGCTGGGATGGTAAACACATAGGGAACAATCTTAAGACCCGTTAATTTAAATCCCTTTTTTAGATCCACTGTTCTTGTAATTGTTTCTCATGTTATGGTTCAGTGCTGACAGTAAGAAAGAATTAATGTAAGTGTACTTACACAGAGGGACTGCATTGACACAGCAGAAAATCCAGAAGAGTAGTGGGATATTCCAACAGTTGTCTGCATACTTTGAGAAGAAATGATGGTATTGATGGCTGTACAGGATGAGTGTTTTAGGCAGCAAGGCATATTTCAGCATTTGGGTTTACTGAAGAACAACAGGATAGCAGTGGTAAGAAAAACATCCTGATAGAAAATCACTGTGGGCTTAGTGAACTGTGTAATGTTGTTTTTCTGCTGGACTGGGTAATTGTGATGACAGTTTAGAGTCCTCATCATGGTCCTGGGAGATGGGGTGAGTGGGAATGGACAACGTTTCTTTTTTTCTTCGTATTCAAACTGAGCTACCTGCCCAGTGTCCTTTTATGCAGGCCAAAATACAAGAAGAAATTAAGTCTCCAGGGCTCCCTCATGAAGGCTGCATCGTGTACTTGTGCAATGCATTGATATCTTGGGCTCATGACATTGAAGTCCTTTGCAGGCTCAAAAGGTGAACTGAAAAATCAGGTAGATAAGAAAAGAGTCTGGAACTGGCTTAGAAATGTACTCTGTGTCCCAAATTATGATAGGAAAACAAAACAAAACATTTTAATGACTAAGATGGAAATCCCTCTTTGAGAAGCAGAATGTTCAGATTGGATGACTGTGGGAATATCTGGGCACGTGTCAGTGAATTATTTCTATCTTATTCCTCCTGAGCAGGATGCTGACTGGTAGCTTCTGATGCAGTGGCATTGTTTTGGAGGGAAAAAGAGTGCTGCTGATGAAAGAGAAACAGAACCAAGCTGGTCTGTAGATCCAGCTGTTGGGTCTCTGTTTGCTGTGTCACATCTTCAAATTGCACAAATCCAGCACAGTTCCTGCTCTGCAATGGAAGCAGGTAGGTACAGCTGGTCCCACGAAGCATCCAAAGTCCTTTTGGCTCCTGTAGGAGGGAGGAAACATCCAAAGTAAACTTGCAGAAAAGTTTTCTGGCTGGTTTCAGAGAGCTGGATCTTTGCAATCGCGTGGCTCTTCTGAACAAACATGCCAAAGGTCTGTTTTGAGGGAGACTCCTGGATTTAGTGGATGAATTCATGGAAATAACTGAGAGGACGTCAGATTCCATTTGCAAGTCCCCAGTTCCTGTTTGCTTTTCTCCTGGCTTAATTTTTGTTTTATATTTTTTGTGGGTTTCATCAGACCCAATGTCCACAGCCTGGGGGCCACAGTCTGAATCTCACTGCTATGCACGGGGCTGGAAAGCAGCAGCAGAACTGCTTTCTACATTACAGCTGGGATCTCAGAGGTAGGGGGCTGGAGGTGGTGGTGTGTCCTTGCAGTCCTCCACTTTGCAAAATGGTGGAGAGGTGCAAAAAGGAACAGCATTTTAGCCCTGGCATTTAATTAAGCCTTAACTAAGCACTGCTGCTGGCCCCAGCACCAAAATTAGCAGCCAGCAGCAGCACCTGCCTTGCTTCCAGACCCCAGCTCTTTTATCAGAGCTGCACTCTGCTCCATTGCCCAGCTGCAGGCAGAGCTGCAAATAACCTCCCAGTGCCAGGAGGCTTCCACCTGGCTGGGCAGTGCCAAGCAGAGCTGGGTGTTCACAGAACGGTGAACTCAAACCCACCAGAAAACATGGAATGGATCTTTAAGGAAAACTTAAAACCTGACTAGCTGTTTTTCTTTCATAATAGGACTTAATTCCCAGCTGTGGGGCTCTGTGCTCACCCCAAGCCTGCAGTGCAGCAATGGAAAGCACTGCTGCATCTCAGCCTGCTCCCCTGCTACTGTCACAGCTCCTTTCCACATCCCGGGAGCACAAAGCATCTCCTCTCCCTCACTCTACTTCTGACTGCTGCATTCTTCCATTTCATCATGTTATTTGACCTTAAAGACAATCCCCATGCCAAAACCTGCTGTCTTGTTTTGCACGTGAGGTATTCTGTTGTACATCAACAGATCAAGTTGTGCAACACGTCCAGCCTTGCAAGACAGATACAACTGCCAAAAACCAGCAAAAAAGACTCATAGCAGAGGGTGCAGCCTGCTGGCCTTTCAAAGCAGTGAGCATCCACCTGAGCTCTGCAGCTGGAGAGCGTGGCAAGCCCTTTATCTCTGGAGAAGATCTATAAATGGACGACTTGGCGTGCTGGAGCATTGCAGACCTGTTTGATTTCAGAGGGAGTGCCAGGCTCACAGGAAGCCAGACATTTATTCTGAGAAAAGAACACTTGTACTGTAAAGCAATAAGGTTTGTGTTCACCTCCCAAAGAGTATTTTCTTTGGCTTTCCAAGCTTTGTAATATAATTCTGCTGCAAAGGAAAACAATGGCCCAACTCATTCGTTTACTTAGAGGCAGGCACCACGCTGATCTTTACCTGGGCTGTGAAGAGCCACTTGACGCAGGACTTGAGTGGACACAAATGGTCAGGAAATGGGGGTGAACAATTTCAAGTGCTGCGTTGCCAGAGAGCAGCCTGCTCTGCGAATGGCTTTATTGATCCTGGGCTAATAATGCTGGGAAGCAATGGAGTGGGGAGATGCATGGGCACAGCGAGCTCCACTGGTGAAGCTGAAGCCATCTGTGGTTCAGAATTGGGATGGAGAGCTCTGCAGGGCTGTGCTGGGGCTACGCTCTGACTCAATGCTAATGGTGCTATTGATCTGCATTGCTCTCCTGCCTGAGCTCTTAGCAAGACATCAGGCTGACACAAATCGTTGCGGATGGGTTGAGGAGGAGGAATTTGTCAGCTCAGACTTTAAGTGCTGAGTTCAGTGCCCAGTGCTCCTACTTGAGTCAATGGCAGAAAAAATACAGCATGTGATTTAATTCTGCAATTTAATGGCTGTCAGTGCAGAAATTGCATTTAAGAAATGCTTTTTAGATGGCTTCACTTGACTCAGAGAATACTGCCCAGGTCCTTCCTCAGCCATTCTGGCACAGCAGTGGTTCCCTTGAGGAGTTCTTAGTGGTCGTCGTTGCCCAGTGGGCACTGGGGTTAATTAATAGAGAATTGTTCATACAATCTTGGCCCGAGGAGTACCGAGGAACATAGGCACCTTTGGAAACTCCTTTGGTTCCAACGACTAAACCCAGCAGCACATCCCCATTGAATGCAGGGCTGCAGGTGGGAGCACAGAAACACCAGCGTACGGAATTATCCCATATGATGGGAACATACTGATGAATGTGTAATTGCACGTGGAACAAATGACGTATTTCCATCACGGAAAAGCGCTGTTTGACATATCCCAAGACCCCCTGAAGGCAGCAGCCAGTCGTTTTCCCCTTTCCCCCCATCCCTGCTTTTGCAGCTCCGTGCTCCCCACGGCCGGTTTGCGGGTGGTTCGGCCCCCGCCTCGAACCCGGATCCCGGCGGCTGGCTGAGCGGTGACGTAAGAGCGGCGCCAGCCAATGGGAGCGGCGCGGGCGGTATAAAGCGGGCCGCTGCGCTCAGTCGGGCGGGAGCGTGGTGGGGTTGAGGGAGGGCAGCGCGGGACCGGGGTTTGTGTAGCGCTCTCGGTCGGGCCGGCTCTGCCGGCGCCTATGGCGGCGGCACGGAGCTGCAACGGGTACGCACGGCGGGAAGGACCGCCATCCCCCACGCTGGGCACGGAGAAGCCGCGCGTGTCCGCCGCTAGCGGCGGCAGCGGGGACGGATGGCGGGGCGAGCGGCCCCGCAGCGAGGAGGACAACGAGCTGAGCCTGCCCAGCCTGGCGGCCGCCTACACCACCATCCTGAGGGCGCTGGGCGAGGATCCCGAGCGGCAGGGGCTACTGAAGACTCCCTGGAGGGCGGCCACCGCCATGCAGTTCTTCACCAAGGGCTACCAGGAGACCATCGCGGGTAGGCGGCCGCGCCGAGCCCGGAGGGGCACCTGGGGCGGGGGTTCACCTCGCCTTCCTTCCTCCTAGCCGTGCCAGTAAGGGCTGCGCTTGGTGCGTGCTGTAATGCGGGGCTTGGGAAACGAGGGAGTTCCCCTCCGGTTCCCCTTCCGCTCCTTCTGACGCTCGTAGGTGAGTTTCGGTTGGAGGATGAGGGACGCGAGCGCTGAGCCGGGCGCTGCTCAACCCGGAGCCTGCCTTGCTGCTTCCCTTTCCCTTTTCGTTTCCCCGAAGCCCTTCTGCATGTAACTCGCGGCGCTAACTCGCTGAGCAATTCTTCCTGTTGCGATGTCACGTCCTAAACTCGCCCTGGGAGCTGCTGCTCCGTCTCTGGGAGCGAGCCTGGTGTTCAGCTTCACGTCGGTGCTGGGTTGTCCTCTCGTTCGGTCTCGCCGCACGCCGTGTTTGGGATGGACTCTCATCGAGGTCTCGCACAACGACACTTTGTCTGCTCAGAGTCATAGAATGGCCCGGGTCGGAAGGGACCTCAAGGATCACGAATCTCCAGCCCCACCGTGCCACCCTGCTCTGGGGCTGCATTTGTCTCCTTGTTGCTCTGTAATACAGGAGCTCTCACACCCAACCTGCCTGGTTCAAGCAGGGTTTTCTTCTTCTGAACACATTTCCGTGCTGAGAGGTTGCTCACTCTCAGCTCCTCTCTCAATATTGCTGCAGCTAAACCAGATGGATTCCTGTTAATTCACCCCAAGCTTTTGCTCCGCTGGATAATGAGGGATGCTGGTTCATCTGTCCCAGTCTCAAATGTGTTTCTTAGAGCAGAGTGGTTCTGGGTACCCCCTCCTGAATGGTCAGCCTTGGTGGCACTGGCACAGGTTGCCCAAGGAGGCTGTGGATGCCCCATCCCTGCAGGCATTCAAGGCCAGGCTGGATGTGGCTCTGGGCAGCCTGGGCTGCTAGTTGGTGACCTGCACACAGCAGGGGGTTGGAACTGGATGAGCACTGTGCTCCTTTGCAACCCAGGTCATTCTATGATGATTCTATACACTGTTTCTATCCACCTGTTACTCTCACTGTTAGGTACTGTGCTCCTGATCTGCTTTTTGTTTTGCTACTTTTCTAGGAAATAAGAGGAAGCTGTGATGCAGGCATCCTTTCCTGTGCTGGGTGGGTTGTGTCTTGTGCTTCTGGTCTTCCTGCTCTTAGTAGTGAAGTGGGGGGGGGGGAGGGTTGAACTGTAGCTGAAGAACAGTTTGTTACAAGCCAGCAAAATATCTGGTGGTTGGAGTTGTGAATTGGTGTGGAGTTCAGTTCTGCATGGGAGGTCCTAAGTGCATTGTGAAATACAGAGCTGAAAACCAGACAGACTGAAGCAGGGAATGCAGTACATCTACAGGTCTTGAAGTCAGCCTTCTGCTTGGGTAACCACCTTGGGTAGGGAGGTGGGGCGGAAAGCAGCTTTAATTTTACTTTTCCATACGGTACAGGAACACAAAATGATGTAATAAACGTATTTCCAAGCTGTGAAATCTAGGAGAGGATGGACAGGATGCAGTGAAAAGTACACCAGAGGAGATCTGCAGTGTTTGGTGTTTCTGACTCGAGCTTCTCCTCCAGTAAGCAAGAACTGAGTTATGTGGTTGGTCACAGCTCAGCTGCCTGCTGTTTGTTAATGAATGGTGCCTCGCTTTGATTTGCCACTGAGTGTTTCTGAGTGCAGACGGGGTGCTGGAAGCTGTTGTACTTCTTTATCCTTCATAAATAAATCCTGTGTTGCAGGGAGGATTACGTCTGAATTCTGCCCTTTCTCTCCATTCAGGTTTCTGTGAGTAGCAGAGAACCTGACGTAGCTTCTGTTGCAGGTGTATTTCCTAGCTTGACAGTGCAGAGTAACAGTGTTCCTGCTTTACATTTATTCATCCTTATCTGTTTTCTGCAGCTGTCAGTGTTGCATTTCAGAGCCATCAGTAGAGTTGATTTGCTGAATATCTGCTTTCAGTCTTCTTTCTGGATGTGTTCTCCCTTTCATAGAATCATAGAATGGCCTGGGTTGGGTTGAAAAGGGCCATAATGATCATCTACTTTCAACCCCTGCTATGTGCATTAATCCTGGTTGGGCTCCTAAAGGCCCAAGCTCTCACCTTGACAAAAGATGTTCAAATTAATGCATTGATCTCATCTTATGGTGGACACCATCAGATTTTTATTGGAGGAGCATGGATACCCCTGGGGGTTTCAGGTAAAATCCATCTGGGGAGCAGATCTAAAGATACTAGCAGTTTACTCTTGAGTTTGTGTATATTGGTAGCCATTGCAAGACACCAGAAGTTTTACTTCTTCATTTCACTCAGTGCTTCTGCATGACCCCACGAGAATGTATTTTCTTTCCCTGCGCCAGGGTCAGATTTAGTGGCTTGTTCATTCTGGAAGCAGATGACAACAAAACAGAAATGTGTTCTTTTGATTAATCAAAGTAATTTGAGCTGTTAATTGCTGGCTGGCAGCCTTCAGGATCCTTGCAGTCGTTCAGGCAATTGTCTATCAAACACTCGAAGGCAGAATTTGGGGAGATCTGTCCCTCCTTCAGTAAGTGCTTGATGTTATGCTTGGAAGTGCTGTTCATTGGACTATGAATGCTGCACAGCATAAATGTGTGCATAGGGCATTCTGGCCTAGTATTAAATGTGGAGGTTGGTGGACCTGCATGCAACAGGGAGGTTGGAGCTTCATGATCCTTCAGGTCCTTTCCAACCCAAGCCATTCTATGATACACAGCAAATGGGTGAATATATGGAAATCAAAACTGCAGGCCAACTTGTAACTGAAATCTTCAGTTATAATTTTGTGAGTTCCAGAGACAGCACACGTTGGAGATGCCTCAAAACAAAACATGGGACAGCAGATCCTGCTCCTTTACAGTCCTGCAGGAAACATCAGACAAAGCTGAACAGGTTCCCTACATCTGCAGGGGGAAGTTAACTTGTCTTCATTGTATGTAAGCACTTCAAGCTGAGAGGCGTGTTTGCTAAATAGTTGCTGGTAAGGATGGTTGTCATATAAATAAAAGCTGGAAGACCTCTCCAGTTGGTGTGCAGCTTTCAATCAAGTTAGGAGGTTCAGCTGTCCTTCTGGTGTGTTGAACCTTGTTAAAATCGTAGAGTCAGAAGATGGTTTGTGTTGCTGGAGACGCAAAAGCTGCTCCAGCCCCACCTCTGCCATGGGCTGGGTGTCCCCCATTAGCTCAGTTGGGCCTTGTTGAACCTCATTAGATTCATCTGGGCCCTCTTTTCAAGCCTGTCTCAGTCCCTCTGGATGGTGTCCTTTTCTTCTTTTGTATCATCTGCACCACTCAGCTTGGTGTCATCAATCAACTTGCTGAGGGTGTCTTCTGTCCCATCATCTGTGTCATTGGTAAAGGTGTTGTGTGTGGGGTGCACCACTCACGATCAGTCTCTATCTGAACGTAGATCATTGCAATGATCCAAGCAGCTCTTTACTCACCGTATAGCCCACCCTTCCAATCTGTATCTCTCCAACTTAGAGACAAGGTTATGATGTGGGACTGTATCAAACGCCTTGCAGAAGCCCAGGTAGATGACATCAGTTGTCTTTCCTTTGTCCGTTGGTGCCATCACTCCATCCTTGAGCACCACCAGATGGGTCAGGTGAGGTCTAATACCAGTAGATTAACACCTGCTGAGCTGTGTGTGTCTGTATAGAAATAGGCAGTGCCTTAAGCAAACAAGGCTGACTGAAAGCACTGCCCTTTGCTGAGGGCTGAGGAGTTGCTTCAGTGGTTTGTTGCTGGAGGCAAAGCACTGCTGGTTCTCTTACTTTTCACTGGTATAACAGCATTATGTATGAACTTAAATATCAGCAGTGTGGCTTTGGTTTGTTTCTTGAACTGAAGGCTGGGAAGGAGGGGTTGTCCAGGGTAAGATGTTGGGGTGCTTCTCAGCCCCCAGCCCTGGTGCTGAAGGCAGTGAGAATCCTGTGCTCTAGCATTGGGCCTTCTCAGGATGACCTCCCTGACCATCAGTAGTTAAGCAACACCAAATTTCATACACTTAGATTTTTCCCCCAGAGTTTATTAACTATCTTAATCTCTTGGATCTTACGCTATTAAAGACTTCTGATCTCTTCATGTTGTTTTTCAAAGCGTTGTTATGTTGTCTGTGATCTCCATTTGGTTCATTTTCAGAAAGAAGCCTGGATGGGAGCTTCCAGCACCTTCTGTGAAATGAGGTGTTCAAATCCAGATACATATTAATGAGTGTCTCCACGGCCCTGATTTCCCTCTGTTTAAGAAATATATTGGCAAAAAACAACTTCCAGACCTCAGCTTAGCTTCATCTGAGAGTCTGCCATGACTCATATGAAAAGACTTCAGTCTCTCTCTGCAATGTGGAGTGTCTTTGTAAGAGGGTGAATGAGTCCATAAAGTTGATGGCTAGAATTAGCGGAGCAGCCCTGGTGCTTCTCCTCCTTATTTAATTCTTCAGTGTGAGTTGTAAAAGAGCTGGACCAGATGTATAATTTCTGGCAGCTGGAGAATTAAGTTTTGCTTCTGAAAAGAATGTTCCTTTCTGAAGCAGAAGGTCTGTTTCCAGTCCTCTGGTGTGACAGTGATGGAGTCGGAAATGTTAGTCATAAACTTGCAAATCCTTTTTTCTGATGCTTTGCTTCCTTCCTGTTGGGAAGGTATACGGTGGCAAGGAAGCCATGTGGTGCTAATGCCTGTTTAATTATTCTCTGCAGGTTTGGAACTCTTATTGCCAGCTAAAATAGCCTCATTACAGCTTAGGTTGAGTCTCTTCGTAGAGCTGTTCAAGACTTCTGAAAGCAGATGGTGATTCTGTTGGGAATTGGCATACCCAGTCCACCCTCTGCCTTAGCAACCTGAAGTCATTAACTTTCTGCAGGAGTACAAATTCTCTTTATATGAATGAGTTTTCTAGCCTGATTTTCCTCTTTTTATGCATAATAAATTCCTGGTACCTTTCAGGGCTGAAAAGCTGCAATAATTCTCTTGTGTTTCTTGGCTGGAATGTTTTCTCTAGCTTCAGTTCTTGTGTAGTATGGATGCATGAATACGAACAGTCAGTTTTGACTCTCAATCTCACCACTTAGCAACAACTGAAAGATTTTATAGCAGTTTTCTTCTTGGCTTGCTTACCATGCCTTCATCTATTAGCTCAGGTCTTCTGCTCTGTCAATTCCATCTCTTCTCAGATTGAGAGGATGTGCCCAATAAAGCCAGCCGAATGTATCTGCCTCTGTGCCTCAGCTGGTTCCATCTCAATGAACAGTTTGTCTGTGGTCTCTGGGCTCTTTGGAGCATCCTCTACATCTACCATGTGAGTGAGAGCAGTCTGGAGCCTTGCAGAACCTTGTGCTTATGGCTACCAGGATGGCTGAGCTCAAGGAGCTGGGTTGCTAAATCTGAGACCGCCTCCATCCCTCTTACAGTGAGCAATCCTCAGCTTGGCTTCCTCCTTGGAGTGAAGCAACCCAGCTCATACTGAGAGCATCCTACAACCATCTCAGGCTCTTATCTGAAAGATCTAGCCAAGACCAGGCATCTGAAATGCTGCAGTGCTGCTCTACAGAGGGCTGTCATCCTCCATTCCCCTCACCTACGGAGCCAGCTGCTGGGTGGGCTCCATCTTCTTTGGTTGCCAGAGGTGCATTTGCTTTCCTGTGTCACATTAAAGCTATGCAAATAGTTTCTATAGCAACAGGTCTTTTTGCTGAGCTCTGACGCAAAGTCCTGAAAGGTCTTTCTCATTCTGTCTTTATCCGGTTATGATTTTTTTTTTAAATCAACTCTTGAGGAAGATAAAGGGGGAAATTAATTCTGATCTGTTTCAGGAGTTGCAGCAGGAATGACCGCTTAGTCTTTAACAGCCCAATGAAGTTTCTATATCAGAACATGGGATCTGGGCTGGCGGATGTACCGACTGGAATAACTGTCTGTAACTCTGTGCTTGCTCTTGTTCACTTCCTTACAGCTGTGTATTTTTATCCAAACCTTTGTATTCCTTTAACGTGATGCACCTGGGCTTAAGCAACAAGTTCACTCAGCCTTTCTTGGGTGGCGGAGAATGAAAGTAGTGATGTTTGCAGGCTCCTTTGGTGCGTTGACAGTGTTTGGTAGCAGCTCAAGCACAGCTGTGACTAATAAAAGCAGGGTGAATTGAGGGAAGTATCATCCCAAGGGGCCAAGAGATGGATGTGCCAACCTCCTTGTAAGCAGAGGATGTGCAAATCTTGTCCTTTTCTTGATATGGAGGATTACACGGATGGCACTTGGAGGGAGTTTTTCCTTGTTGAATTAAGGCGCAGCAGGATACAGTCCAGCATCTTGGCTCAGCTACCTTTACCTGACTCATCTGATGCCACTCAGGGCTTGGATTCGAAAGGATGTGTGTGTATGGGAGGTGCTGAGACAGACACAGACTTTGAACGGTGCTCATTTTTCAGGAGAGGCAGCTTGTAAAGTGAGCAGGAATGACTCGAGCAGGACTGGAGCTCTGCTCTTACAGCACAGTCAGGTGCTGGCCTTCTGTCTCACCTCTTGTTTTGCCTCTGTCTGCCTGGTATCACCTGGCAGTGGTGAAGGGGTAGCAGAGGGGTTAACACGAAGCTTCTTTCTTCCTCTGTGGCTTCTGGCCCTCCTCCTCCTCCAGGTGCTGGTTGTTCCAATTGACACAGCTTGCTGTGGGCACAACTGGAGAAGTTTTGCAGCTGAGCAGCTCTCGGCTGTCACCTGGCTGCAGTTTGTTAGTAATATTCAGAAGATCTTATGCAAAATTGACAAGATCTGTATAAATGAGAAGTTTGAAATACCCTGCAGCTCTGTGGTTATATTCTTGGCACAAAGATCTACGTGCTTATTTGCTTCTAAACTTCCTTCGCTGCCCAAGCTGCCATAACCTGACAGAGGATATGCAAAAAGGAGGGATGACCTTTGTGTACCTATTTAATTGCTTTGGCCATGGGGAGGGATGTATTTCTTTTCCTGAGGTTGCCTGTGTGACACTTGATGGGTCTGCTGGCCTTCTTTTTCCCTGCCCTACGCTATGGTAACAGCTGCCTCCATAACACAACACAACTCCTCCTTCTTCAACTCTTCACAAGGGTAGATAATGGCAGGTCAAGGGGAAATGGTTTGAAGCTGAGGGAGGGCAGATGGAGGTTGGATGTCAGGGGGAAGTTGTGTGCTGTGAGAGTGGTGAGGTGCTGGAACAGCTGCCCAGAGAGGCTGTGATGCCCCGTCCATCCCTGGAGGTGTTGAAGGCCAGGTTGGATGGGGCCCTGGGCAGCCTGGGCTGCTGTGAAATGTGGAGGTTGGTGGCCCTGCATGGTACAGGGGGGTTGGAGCTTCGTGATCCTTGAGGTCTCTCTTAACCCAAGCCATTCTGTAATTCTGGTAACTGATCTTGGCCCCTTGGATGAAGTCTCTAAGGACCCACTTATATATATTTCATCAATGAGTTTGTATATGCATACATTTATGTGTGTTTGGATATTAATATGAGACTTTTCCGTGTTGAATTACCTTCTGCTGTGTGACACAATGCTGTCACACATTACGGTGGCTCTTAATGAGGATGTGAACATTTCTTATTGTCCTGAACATTCTGCTCCACAACTGTGCTGACGTAAATCCATATCTAACATCAGGCCCCGATGCGCTGCTGGCAGTGCTGGTGTGAGCCAAGCTGGTGGTCTAATAACAGCATCAGTTGCTCTGGAGATGCTTCTGGGATCTGTTTGGCTTTTGTTTTATCAGTGCTGGGCATAGCAGCAGGTTTTGTGAAACCACTGTTTGCCTTTCTGCTGTGGAAATGGCACATCTGTGGAGCGCGGGGTGAGTGCTGAGAACCTGCATTACTGCTCTGGCTTCTCTTTGTTGTCCTCCAAGCCTGCTCTCTTCCAAATTCTGTCTCTTTCTGGCTGCATTCATAATACAACAGCATGATGCTTCCCATGTAATCAAAAACCTTCCCAACAGTGTCTGGTGTAAACTGGGCTGTAAAATTTGATGCACGAAATCATGTGCCTTTATGGGATTTTTTCCTGGCCTCTTTCATGCCCTCTGTCCCTGCTCAGAAGCCTTCTGGGCTTCAGCCCTGCTGTTCTGCAGGTCGCCAGCCCTTCTTGAGAAGGACGTGCATAGCAGGCAGAACATCTTGCACACAGTTTCCAGGGTTACCTGTGTAGTGCTGATAGCAAGCAGGAAATTAAAATGCTCCGTGATGATGATACGTATCGACAACAGATGGTGGCCATTAGGTGTGCGTGCATGTCAGGGGAAGGCATAAAGGCATAAAGCCAAACAGAGTGGCTCCTTGTTCCCTTACGGCCATGGTGGGTCTTTGCTTCTTGGAAATGACTCCAAGTGTGTGTGGCTTCAAGCTAACTTCTTTGCAGAGCTCCTTGTGCTGATTGTCAGCCCTTCTGTCCCTTCCCTCACTCTGTTTTTCCCTCTGTTTTCTCTCGTCTCCTAAAAGGCTCCCTTACCTTGGGGCTGTTCTACTTTGAAACTCTCCAAACACGGTCTTGCTCACTGTGGCCTTTCTTTGTGGAGACCACAGTGATCTGCTGTAACCTGAACTGAAGGATCCTGGGGGACTTTAATATCAGGGGGTTGCTAAATCTTGGAAAACCAACTGAGGATCTGTTGTGCTGAGCTCTGGGACTAGCAAAGTCTCATGCTACGTGTTCCTTTCCTTACTGCACCAACTCTTCCTCTTGATGGGTTTCTCCATATTAAGTCTCCATTACATCTGAGATGCAGAATTCAGAAGCAGTATACAATGCGTGCTTGCTCTCAGTGCAGAACAGCAAATATCCCCCTGATCTTTGGCTACAGATCTTTCTGACTGCTGCATGTGCCTGGTCAGCTGCTGGCTGGTGTGCTTCAGGGTGAGATGCAAAGCTATCGTCTGGGCATGGAGCATCCTGGAGGATAGCAATGCTGGTGTTGGGGCTGCAGAAACCACTGTGATGGCTTAGTTTTTCTCAAACCTAAGGCTCAGCTTTGCTCGAGGTATGTGCAAGCACAATGAAAACCCATCTAGACGTGTGCTCTGCTCCTCATTGCTGGCTTGATGAGATGTAGTTTTAATTGATATTAGATGCTAGAAGTTCCACAAAGGCTGGATTTGTTCTAACCTGGGCACAAACTATTATTCAAATAGAACACTACAGACTGACTTTTGACGTAGTGTACATGCGGTTGTGATTGTGTCCAAACCAAAGTGTGCTGGTGATGCTACTCCTTGCTTCCCATAACTCAGCCCTAAAATCTATACTTTTGAGCCACAAATCTACTGAGATATTGGCTGGAAGAAGCTTCCATGCTTGTGCATGTATTTTTCTTAATGCAAATATTTAATTTCAGATGTTCTGAACGATGCCATCTTTGACGAAGACCACGATGAGATGGTAATTGTGAAGGACATAGACATGTTCTCATTGTGTGAGCATCACCTCGTTCCATTTGTTGGAAAGGTAACTCTTCCTCGTCAAACAAACGTGGGAATACGTGATAAAAGACACATGTAAAAGACTTTGTAGCTATAACTGCAAAGCTTTTAAAGCTGTAAGTATTTACTGCTTACGGCTATGATTCTAAAAGTCAATCTCCAGAGAATACAAATAAGAAAGACCTCCTTAATGTGAGTTTTATTTGGATTTAAAGCTCTATGCTCAACCTTTCCTAGTCTAACTAATCTAATGGTTTCTGACATTTCACATTAAAGCTCTTCTTTGTGAAGCAGCAGCAAGCCTCGAGGGCAGACATCTTGATATTAAACCAGCTCACCCTGCACGCTGCCTCCGTCACGGATTTAGTTGCTGGCTCAGAGCTATCCTGTGCCTCTGTGAATGGAGCAAACTTCTGATTAGCAGCCCTCTGTTAAATGGGCTGGCAGGAGGCTGCGTGGCTTGGGACTCCCAAGTACAGAGCTGGTGTTTCAAATGGTGCTACCAACAGCTGAACGCTCCCCCCTGATCCCCACCACCAACAAAAACAACTCAACGTCTGTCAGCTTGAATAGTTCAGTGTTGGTAGTTCTGAAAACCTCAGCCTCCTCACTCTTGTAAGAGCACAGGAGGATGGGCCTTATTCTGATCCGTCTGTTCTCCATTGAGTGCTCCCAGGACAGAGGAGCAAGTGCTCTTGTAATCTGTCAAATTTGATCAGTACCACAAAATGTTCCAAGTAAACTGTCCCCCAAAAATGAAACACCCCGACAGAAACCAACTGTTTATTGAGTCAACTCATTTTCCTCCGCTTTCTTTTCTTACTGTTAGCATTTTCTACCAGAGAACAAAATAACTTCTGTTCCTGTGAAAGCTTTCTATTTCACCTGTTATTCTTGGTTACTCGGTCTGTGTGTGTTCACTTCATTACTTCTGTGGCAATCCATGCGTTCCTTTTACATCTAGCAGTTTAGCCTGTGTGCTTTGGAGAAATCTCACAAGCACTGAGTTGGTCCTGCTCATACAGTGGTCTGCTGAATGCCTGAGTACACCTCTAAATGTTCTCAGCCTAACCATTCTCCTGCTGGGTACATCAAACAGGCTGCAAATCCCCATCAGCAGATCTTGTATTTGCAGCTCTATGTTGAATGAAATCCAGAAATTCACACACACACACAAATTACTCTGTGGGGAACAAGATTCAGCACTTATTTCTGAGTTATGTCTCTTGCTTTATCTGAAATGTTTCGTGTCTTTTCAGGTGTCAGTGGGTTGATTACCCAACAGAAGTGATAGGAATGAGCGAGTTAGCCAGGTAATTAGGTGTGCTGTGGTGCCTCTACCTGCAGGTACAGCAAAACAGGGCTCTGAGGTGGGGCCTCCAGGCAAAGCACGAAGGCAGAATCCTACACTGATGCTCCCCTACCTTATTGTGGCTAATTTTTCAAGTCTCTGATACAGTGACATAAGTGCTGGTTTGTAATCTGTCACTAGTGTGAGCCCACTTGATTTCAGCAGCCTTCTGTATAGCAGGAAGCTGAATGCCTTTCCTTCTCCCGTCAGATCTGAGCACTTTTCTACTCCATAACTCATTTCAGCCTAGTGCAGTTACATGTTCCTGATGGGTGTTCAGTCAGTCCGTGGTCAGGCAGGACAGAAGCTGGCTGATTCATACAGTGATCTGTGGTGCTACTGGTAGCACATGAGTTGGCATTAAAGCAATAATAGTAGAGAAACAACAGAAAGTGCAGCCTGGTTTTGGTGGCAAAGTACTTCTTGCCATCAGATCCTTTACTGGAATGGCAGTCCTTCTCTCTCCCTTTATCCACTGTAGGACTTGAAAGAAAAGCATGGCTATGTCAGATGGACAGGGCTGCGCTGAGTAGTAACAAGTAATGCTTTTTGTGCCTAAAGACAGCATCTGTGGCATTCCTGAGACTTGGAACATAAGCCTTGACTTTCAGAGAACTGATTTTCCTCTCCTGCCTCAGAATGCTGTACTTATCCTGCACCAGGGCACTGACCTCACGAGGCATTACAGCCTTTGATAGCTCCACAGTTAATTTTTCAGGCTTGTTCCTCCCACATGCTAAGATTTCTGGGCTGTTCACTACTGGGACATATGCACATCTCACTCTCTATGCATGGGTTTTGTACACGTTTGGAAGTTTGGTTTTCATTCTGCTAATGGCTTGTTCTCCTCTGTCTAGGTACATATTGGCTATCTTCCTAACAAACAAGTACTTGGCCTCAGCAAGCTCGCTAGGTAAGTGCTAATGTAATGAAAGTGATGCTAATTTGTAAAAAGGATTCCAAGCTGTGCTAACTGTGTTAATCTTGCTAATCTTGTCCCCCTCTGAAGCTCAGCACACTTTGTGTCCTGGATTTGGATTTAAACCAATCCTCAGCATTACACGTTTGTGTGTGTGTGTGTGGAGAGGACAGATGAGTGTTAGAGCTCTGTCTTAATTAATATCACAGTTAATTGGAATAGAGCCATAACACTTCTGCACGTCCATCTGTCCAGAACATTGGTGTTGAAAGAGAACGCAGAAGCAAGAACAAGTGGAGAGTCTTGGCTGTGTCATCAGCAGGCAGATTGGGGATCTCCAGCAGCTGGAGATCTGCGTGTGTTTGGACTGATAAGAGCAGGGATCTCAAACTGCAGACCAACACACCGTCTGGATCCGAATGCAAAGCTTTCATCAGATAAATCTGGCATTTCTTTCTTTCTCTCATGGCCTGCTGAGAGAGTCATGGGGTAGACTTTTTTGCTAAGGCTCCGCTTTAGAAAGAAAGTATTTAAGATACACTGGAGAAACCCACTTGTTATGTAAAATATTGTTTTCCCTGGCAAGTGCCCTTGGGTCAGGGCTGTTGCTGAGTTGTGTTATAAGGTGACAATTTAATGGGGGATGGTAGATCCCTCACCTGGGCAGATGATTGGGCACCTGAGTGGAAGGATGTCTTGCAGCTTGAAAACACGGGCTGTAGTCCAGAAAAACCACATAGGACACACTTATACTTTCCTGATACATCTGTTAATCTTTCTGTAGTTCCAATCACACCAAGGAGAATTAGCCTAGTAATTCTGCATGCCTGTGAGTTTTCTTAGTGGGTAAGAGATGTGTGGTGTGTGATGCTGAAGTGCTTTAAAATCAGCCATCTCTGCTCTGTGCTCTGCTTGCACAGCAGTGAGTTTGGGCTGGAAGCAGAAGGGCCCTGGGAGGTCACGTTTTGAACCTCGTATTACAGGGCAACCAGCTTCACATCTTCTAGCAGCGCTTGCAGGAGTGGAATTTGCTCTGATCAGAAGGCTGACACAGTTAAACACTTAAATTCTCGTGGCAGACATTGGTTATGCCTGCACTTAGCTGCCTCCTGATACTGTAGGATCTGCCATTGCCTCTGGGTTTGCTGGTTTAGAACTGTCTCAAATGGTCCTTAATGCAAGTGGCAGCATTGTGCTAGAAGAGTCCAGTTTTCCCACTGTTTATTCTCAGTATGAAATATGTTTGGGTGTGTGCATGTCTTCCTGCACTGTTCTCTGAATGTTAAATATTGCCCTTTTTTTTCTCTTCTCAAGTGAGGGTAAAACTTCCATATCCTTCAATAATGAAAAGATTAGATCCTTGTATAACCAAATCTTCTCTATCCTTGCTTGCTTTTCTGTACTCGCCATGAGGAGATCTGTAGGCCAAATAGTGCTTCCTTTTCTCGCCCTATATAATGCAACCAGTGTTCACACAAAGATTTGTGAGGCTGTTGGTACTGGAGACCTAATCTTTCATAATAGGATTAGTCTAATGTGGTGTGTTCCTGCCGTCGGGATGACCTGCATTCAGCAGACAAACACTTTTCCTTGGATTTTAAGCTCAGGTTTGATAACACCACCTCTGTTTTCACGCAGACATGCTTACAGGACACACACAGAACAAACCCCAAGCATCAATTGTGTTTCTAAATGTCTAAATATTATGTTGCTTTGTTCAGAATAGCTATAACACGGCCATTTCATTTCTGGAGGGGACTTTCTGCATATAATTCTCTCTCCAAAGCAGCAGGCAAGTCTCATTGTCAGAAATGTTTCTTGTAAGTGATGCCTCAGGCTGCCAGCCAGGGTCTGGCTTTTGTCTGCTCTGACCAGATGGGTATTGAATTTTTCTGCAGCAACTTTTAACATGGCCACTTGACGTGTAATTAAGCATTTGGTCTGCATGCATAAGGACTGCATGAATAACTCGCTGAGTCACAGAGCAGCCATGGACTTTTTTTCTTGAAATATGTGGATTTCGGCACTGTGTTGATAGATGATCAAACCATCACTCGAATCGCTTTGCAGATGGCTTGCATTTGAAACCCTGTTAGAGATGAGCATCAAGGTGAGCCCTGCACTGAAATGTGAAGGATGGGTAGAGAGTATCTGCTTTATTGTAGGATCATAGAATGGCTTGGGTTGGAAGGGACCTCAAGGATCACCAAGCTCCAACCCCCCTGCTGCAGGCAGGGCCACCAACCTCCACATCTAATAAAAACAATTATTTTCCCACAGCTCTCAGTTAAATCTGGGGTTAAATGTAGGAATCTAGAACATCTCTTGCTTAAGGCCAGTAGCCTTCTGGGAATCCCAGTATCTGAACATCCTTAAAACAGCATTTGGTGGGCAGTCTGTTAACTCAAGGATTAGCTTTCAGGGAGTCTTTGGCTGTGGATTCCCTTGCAAGCATGTGGTCCAGGTGGGTGGTAGAACAAATACTTCAGAAGTAACAACCAAAGCAAAGAAGCTCCAAGGAGAAGTGATAGGTCTGCCCCTAAAATGGTGGGGTAGCAGACAAGGGGTACCTGCCACTAGAACCAGCAATGGTAAGGGAATTCATTGAGCCATGCCAACCAGGGGCTGAGCACAAGCATTGCTGGATGGATTTCCAGGAAGAGCTTTGATCAATACAGTGATCTGTTGGTAGTGGAAAGATCAGACAATATTCAGAAAGGAATAACTGAAACAAATTGCCTTTTTCTCTTCTAGGATTGTGGAGATATACAGTAGAAGACTACAAGGTAAACAACTGGATCTTTTTATTGCTTGTGCAGCCCTTTGCTGGCTAGCTTGGTGTAGCAGTAATTAGAGGTGGGCTACAGCTGTTCAGATTTTAGAGAGTGAAGAAAAGCAGTGCGTTCTTGAAGAGGTGTTTCTCATCTGTCTCCTTACTTAGCCTCTGCGTTTCCCCTGAGGGGTAAAATGTGCCTATGAAAATGAATGTAGGCAGGAACTGATTCGTGGGATAAATGTAAGATACAGCTGCAAGGAATAACTGGAGTTGCTGGATGCTGCTGGAGGTGTGCTCTCCTCCAGATGATTGAGCATGCCTTCAAGGAGTGTTGTCAGAAGAGATGGACTGAGAGCTGCTGTATTAAGGAAGTTTGCTGCTCTGGAGAAGCTACAGGAGCTACAGCTAGAGGAAACCACAGAGCTGCTCCAAGGCTTTGGATCAGGCTCAGCCAGCTCTCACTGTCCTGTGGTTGAATTTGGCCAGGTTGTGGCAACAGAAGTCTTAGTGGCCGTTAGTGTCAAACTGGTGAATAGCTGCAGGAAGTAAAGCTTTGGAGGGCAATAGGCTCCCTTAATTTGCTCTTTAATTTTTTTTTAAAGCTCTATATCCTTTTCTTAAAATAAAGGGAAATTGTAAGTGTAGGCAGTGGAGAGTGTAGCAGTAAAGCCAGTGAGTAAATATGTGAAAAAGTAAATGAAAGAACAGAGGAAGGCAAGAAAATCTAACTGTGTAATTCCCATAACTGCAAGTCACAGTAATACAAACTCTTGCAAACACATAATGGAAAATGACTTCCAGTATAAACAAGCAAATAAAAGATCCATTCCAAGGTACAAAATATAAGCTAAGGTTTGGTATTAATAAAAATCATTTGGAGACAACAGGGCTCGGGCTGGGGGCAGGGAGCAGCATCATAGAATGGCCTGGGTTGAAAAGGATCACAATGATCATTTAGTTCCAACCCCCTGCTGTGTGCAGGTCGCCAACCAGCAGCCCAGGCTGCCCAGAGCCACATCCAGCCTGGCCTTGGATGCCTGCAGGGATGGAGCATCCACAACCTGCTTGAGCAGAAGGGACAGGCACACTTGGAAGTGAGGATGCTTGCAGGGAATGATGATGCATTTAAGCTTGTCAGTTTTAAGAGTGGTTCTGAACTCCTTGTTGTCCTTTCAGTCCAGGAACGCCTTACCAAACAAATTGCAATAGCCATCACAGAAGCCTTACAGCCTGCTGGAGTTGGAGTGGTGATTGAAGCTACGTGAGTTACCCCGAGCTGCTCTGCAGCAGTGTATGGGCTGGGTGTGATAACAGCTGTGTGCTGCAGAGCTGCTGTGTGTTGCCTCAGCTCTTCTAAGCTGTGTGACACTTACCTGAAGCAGAGAGGAGGTAGACAGATGTGATCTTGGCCCATTCAGTGCAAGGGGTTGGAGCTGTTTGAAGTGTGGGCTTGCCTTAACCATTGCAGAAATATGACAACTGGGTCAGCTGTCCCATTCGCACGGGATCCCCAAGTACAGCAGAGCTTAAGTCTAGCAACAAGTGTGTCCTTGTGATGATCACATTGGTAAGGTGGGATTTTCCTAGGATCTGCAGAGAGAAGACAGCACTCAGAAGCTGAGAACTTGGCTTTCTTTGTCCCAGAGGACAGCTGATATCCATTGGCCCTTCCAACAGTTTGCCATTCATGGAATCATAGAATGGCCCAGGTTGAGAGAGACCTCAAGGATCACGAAGCTCCAACCCCCCTGTGCCATGCAGGGCCACCAACCTCCACATTTCACAGCAGCCCAGGCTGCCCAGGGCCCCATCCAACCTGGCCTTCAACACCTCCAGGGATGGACGGGGCATCACAGCCTCTCTGGGCAGCTGTTCCAGCACCTCACCACTCTCACAGCACACAACTTCCCCCTGACATCCAACCTCCATCTGCCCTCCCTCAACTTCAAACCATTTCCCCTTGTCCTGCCATTATCTACCTTCTCAAACAGTTGACCCCCTTTCTAGATGTAGAAGTTTTGTTTTAGCTTCATTTTTCCACAGAATTTAAGGTGACCCCATAAGAAACACTTGTCTTCATGGCACTTCTTATTTCTTCCTAGCACATCTCATTTACTGACTTCCTCTCCTTTCTCCTAGGCATATGTGTATGGTAATGCGTGGGGTACAGAAAATGAACAGTAAAACTGTAACCAGCACAATGTTGGGGGTATTCCGGGAAGACCCAAAGACCCGTGAGGAGTTCTTGACACTCATCAGGAGCTGAAACTGTTATTCTCTAAATGCACTCTGGAGGTTGTTCTGTCCAGTGTCGCCGTCTGTTCTTACTTGTTCCTACGTCGCACTCTTAAATTAAATGGTCGTGAGCTGTTGTCATAGTCTTTGTTCAGTAAAAGACTTGTGATGGCAAATGAGAAATGTCATGATGAGGTTGGCTGCTCCTGGATCTCCAACTGGGCTGATATTGCAGAACTACAGGCTACGAACAGGGGGTTGAACGTGGTTCTTTACACCTACCATGCAGAGCACACTGCTGTGAGGGGGAAAGCGTGCTTTGGGAATGAAATGGGTATTTGTGAAATAACAATGTTAGTGGAGTAAACGTGGTGCAGCACTGGAAGCAAACGGCTGTGGATCCTTGTAGGACTGCTTACATGCTGCCAATACTGCACCTCTGGTGAGAAGGATGGTTGTGAATTGTCTCTGGGTCGTTATTACCAGTCCTGCAGTGGCTTTTTCAGTGTCTGGATATGTCTGTTATACCTCTTTGAGATGTTACCTCTGGTGGTGTTTTATATTCTTGCTAGTATTAACTCTGTTTGTCGTACTTGAGAATTTAAAACACATTTTTCCTAACCTCTTAACATGCAGGGAATTCACTTCTAAATGATTTGGAACGCAGTTTTATCTCAATATGAAGGGTTTATGCACCTTTCTCTCTGTGCCTCAGGATGTCTCACCGCTTTAACTGTCAGTTTCGTACTATTTTTAAGCAAACTCTAATGGGGTTTTGGGAGGAAGACCCAGAATTTGTCTGCAAAGAGCTCAGATATCCAAAGAGGTATTTTTCCCTGTCTTTAAGTTTTCCCCCTTGGATTTCCATCAGTCAGACTGAGAAGCTAGATCTGGTTTGATCTCAAAATGAGGATTTCTCTTCAAGCATTCCAAGGTTTGCATCATGAACGTTGGACCAAAGGTGAGCACTGAAATCCTGAGCAGAGCACGTTGTGTTTGTGCCTGATGGCAGTTCATTCTGGGGCAAAGCAACCTGAAATTACAGCTTATTTCATAAGAGCAATTGAGAAAAGCATTTCCAGGGGCGTCAAAATGAATTAAACTGCAGTTTTCTGTCTATGTGGCAACCTCTGTATGTGGCAGCGTTGGTACAGAAAGTTTTAGGCAGCTGAACTGACTTGAACTGCTTATACTCTGTTAGGATTTTAATGGGAGTTGTGTAACTCTTAATTGGGAAAACATGATGTGCAATTGAAAGCCACCCTCCTTAAACTAAGGACAGGAGACAAAACAAAGGCAATGCCAGCTGTGCTGTGGGATGCCCACAGTGCAGGTCCCCACAGTCACCCTGGCTTTGCTGAATATGAATCCCAAGGTGTTCAGCTAACCTGAATCGTAGTTCCTGGTTGGCAAGCTAGACCTGTTGAGTTAGGTGCTATGGAACTGTCTGCTATCATGAACAAGCTGTGCTGCACACTTACAAAATACACTAATTCCATGGCTTTAGTTCTCCTTATTGACAGACAGCAGATCCTGCCTCTCTCAAGTTCAGCATTGGTTTCACACATCCAGATGAAAAGCCTTAAGTCTTTCTTGCTTGAAGTTCAATGTCAAACTCTCCTTTTTAGGTTGGAAGGAGAACTTGGGGACCAAAGAGGTGCACAGAAATGTATTTGTTTCTCTCTGCTTGCTTTAGTTGTTTGAAGTTAAGGCTTTGTAAAACACAATCTTACTCCTGAGGTAGTGAAATGGTTGTGTTTTAACCACTTATCTCTATTCAGGATAAAGTTCATATTTCATCACTGCTGCTTTTTATTTCTGTGTGACCTGTAGTCTTTAAAACATACCTCTATACTTGTGGCCTTGGATTTTGTTCCCTATTTGTTGTAAGACTGGTGCACTTTTTTTGGAACATGTCAAATACATCAGCTTTAATGACAACCAGTGTGTGTATGTGTGTAGTACAAACAGCCTGCTGTTGTACCTCATCAGTGTCCATTGTCTCAAAAACATTCATTGTTTCAAGAACATTGAAGCACAGTGTTATCCTTTGGAGTGGTAGCATCCTTGGTGACTGGCAGGTGATGGCAGCACAGGATGAGGTGGGTGGTGGTGCCATAGAATCATCACCAAGCTTGGAAAGACGTCCCAAGATCATCCAGTCCAACGGTCCACCTACCACCAATATTTCCCTGTAGTTTCAGTGCTTGCAAGTGCTCCAGCCTTGTGACAATGATGTTCAGTTTCTCTTCTGAAGCAGTAGCAGGTTTCTGTTTGTTGACAGAGCAACAGAAAAAAAACCTAAAACAAACACAAAACAAGCCCAAATTCATCTTCCTTCAAGGTTGGTGCAACCTTCCTCATTCTGGTCTTCAGTATCAGAGGATTCAGCAACAGGAAGAGGGGAGGCAGTGGCTGCTCTGGAGGATGTTGTGTGCACTGGGATTCATGTGGGCTCAGAGTCCTTTTGTGGACTGAAGCCCTGTTGAAGGCATCATTGGAGGTCTTTCCATAGACCAGAGCCTCTGTCCTTGACTCTCCCAGCTGGAGCCGAGCATCTTGGGGTTGAAACTAGGTGATCATTGTGGTCCTTTCCAACCCAGGCCATTCTGTGATCTGATGGGGAGGATGCAGCGGTGAGTTCTGCTGCCCCATAGCCAGGGCTGTGCCTCTGTGAAATGAGCAAGAGCCACCAGGGATGAGAATTTTAATGCTCCTGTGTTCAATCTGCCCGAATGAATATACCCCAACAGCAGAAAAGATGCAGGTGTGATCCAACCTTGAGGATGAAGTTGTGCTTTATCTTGGCTGAGTCAGCCCAGCGTGTACCATGTAAGCAGTGAGCTCAGCTGGGGCCAGCAGCTGCTCCTGCAGGATGGGAAGGCTGTGTTAAAGGAACTGGCTCTGGTGTCCTCATGGGATGCAGCTACCTCTGAAATTCAGAGACGAATCCTTGAAAATAATAGAAAAGACTTGCAGAACCAAGACACTGGAAGGGATGGCAGCCTAGGTGAGCAAATGGGAGGAAGAAGAAGGAATGAAACGCTTTTAAGGAAGTCACCATCGCTTTATGAATCTCTCATCCACATCTCTGTGTCAAAGCACAGATGAGGGTGAGCAAAGGCACTCAGAAATGTTGAGGCTACAGGCGATGGGGGATCTGCTGGGTGCAGCCAGCTTGGTGGGTGAGCTTTGTGGTGGCCACAAACAGAGGAGTGATGAATGGGAAGGCCCTCCAGCCTCATGTGTTTCTTCTGAGGGACCCTGTCCTGTTTGGAAATGGCTCTCGTGGGAAGCCTCAGGAGCATTTTTAAGAATTGCCTTTGTTGTGAAGTGGAGTTTCTGTTCTCGTTGTGGTTGTGTGTTGAAGCTGGTGGCTATGGTGGGAAACAGCCTTTTGGGCAAAGCAGATGCTTCTGCAAGAGATTTTCTATTCCCTGCCTTGAAAACAAAGCAAAACAGAAACAAAACCGACAGCGTGGGATTTGAAAGGAACCTCCCTGGTTTTGTAATCGTGTGAAATTCTGTTTTCATTGAGGTGAAAAAAAATAGCTTGAAAGTCTACGGCTCAGAGCCCGGGGGAGAGAGCTGTGGTGGGGTCACCATCCCTGGAGGTGCTCAGTGAACGTGGAGATGTGGCACTGAGCGATGTGCGAGTGAGGATGAGTCGGGGATGGGGATCTTAGAGGTCATTTCCAAACGGAGTGCCTTTATGTAGCCATCACAACCTGCCAGCAGCTCCTCGTTGCTTAATGAGCTCGGATTGCTCATTTATATGGCCCCTGCTTTCTGCCCCTGCTGTCTCTATGTGGTTATCAATGTTGGGAAAGACACTGCGGTCAGCTCTGCCCTTTGAGCCTTGGCTAAACCCTTCTGCTGAACTCTTGGAAATAACCTTGCTGCAAAGCCTGCCTTCCAGTTGTATTTAAAGCTGCGGTCACAGTTTGGCAGTTGAGAGGATATGAAACATTAAAGCTCTTTTTAGTAAGTTTTGGGCCATGCTGGTAACAGGGACATCCATTAAATCACCATGCACAACATCACAGCCAAATTTTGCTGTAATAACCTAAGGGTATCAAAGCAAGGTTTGGTGGGCTTTTTTCATCAGCTTTAGGCTGTGGTTTTGATGCTGGGACATTTCAGAGGAGGCTTTACTGCTCCATTTGCATTACTGATCTGATGGCAACAGTGGAGCAAAAGCTAAAGATCTGTCCTAAGAGTGGTTGGATTATACAAGCCCATTTAAATAAGAGCAGTGAGGCAGTGCACAGCCTGCCCAAGAGGTGGTGTTGCCCCAACCTTGCAGACACCTGAGGCCAGGAGATGAGCTGTGAGCACTGATGGAGCTGCAGGTGTCCCTGTGCACTGCAAAGAGGGGGACCTGATGGCCTTTAAGAGTCCCTTCCAACTCAAACCATTCTGTGCTTCTGTGATCCACCGAACTGTTTTAAAGGTGCTCGGGCAAAGCAGGGCGTAGGAGGCAGGGTTCATCCTTTAGCCATAAGCATTGCAGGTTTTGGGGTCTGTGGATAAGTTAATTATTGGGAGGCAAAAAAACTTCAGCCCAAACGTCTGCCCCATTGGTGTCACCTTTATAACACAGCTGTGGGATGAGTTTGCTTTTCAAGTCACGTGGGGTTACAGCTTAGAGCTGTGTTAGGGCTTTCCATTGGGACCTGAATTCAGAGGCCTGGGGGGGGGTCAGCCCAGGGCAGTGCACATCTGGCTGCGTCCTCCTTCCCATCACTGCTCCCTGGGGAGGTGAGCTGGATGGAGGGAGGTGTTAGCACATGGGGATGGCAGGGATGGAGGAAGGAAAGCAAAGAGGACAGGAAAGGCTGTTGCAATAAAGGAAAATGAGTCTGGTCGTGGAGACCCTGTCCTCTCGGCTTGGTGATGCTCAGGCTGCTGTTGCAGCCCTGGTCACGCATCAACACCCTGAGATGCAGAAATAAGGCTGGGAGGAGCAGACTCGGCAGCAGCACAGTCTGTGGCTCCCTCTGCTGAGCCCAGCCCCGTCTCTGTGAGCTGCAGGCCTCAGAAACAGCCGTATTTTCTGTACAAAAGTGGGAACTGTGGCTGAGCTGGGCGATGTGCCCCCAGCTGAGCAGGGGCAGAGCTGTGGGCATCTCCTGCTACCTGCCACCAGGACCCTGCCCCCAAACTGCACAGAGGTGGGGGCTGCTGATACAAACAGACATAAGCATCCACCCAGGCACCTTGCTGGGGTGTGGAGGGCTGCCTTATCTTCACAAGACTGCAAACACTGATAGTGTGGAGATGCAGAGATTTATGGCACCCATTCAGGCTGGCATATGGCAGGTAGTCCTTATCTATCTGCCTTTCCCTGTGGCATTCAGAGGCCAATAAAAGGCTGTTCCTGGCCTGCCAGCACCCCAAGGCATAGGGCATATAAGGGCAGACCCGCTGTCCCCCCATGCTGCTTCCACCTCCCAAAGATGCCAGCGCCTGCCTTGTGTTACAGAGCTATTTGCAGCTCCCTTTGCTGGTGGGCATGCAAAGAAAAATAGCTTGGAGACTGCTGAGCCCGGCAGTGAGGTCACCCCTGGTGCTGCCAAAAAGCCCTGCAGAGTCACAGCTACTCCTGCAGCCCCACGTTGGGGGCTCCACCTTCTCTGGGACTTGGCACTGCTCCTAGGGGCATGGCTCTCCATCAGGAGGAGGGGACAGAGGCTATGATGTCTTGTCCCTGCTGCCAGCCCTGTGCAGGGGTTAATTATTTCCTCTAACACAAGGATCTCACCCGGGAAAGACCTCTTTACCCATATTAAACTTCTGAGCATTGGGAAATCCCTGCCTGATGCTGACAAGAGGTTGTAACCTTGTTAAGGTAAATAGGAGTTCTTTGCACTTGCATGGGGGTTTTGTGTTTAGGACACAGGAGGACGGGAGCAGGGGGTTGGAATTAGATGGTCCCTCCAACCTCAAGCATTCCCTGGTCTGCAGTTCACCTCGAGCAGCTGGGCACGGGCTGCAAAGCCGCAGCTCAGCAGCCAGACGGGGCTGGAGCATGGCACAACCCCAGATCCTCAGCTGCTGGGGGCTGATCCACGTCACCATCTCCCAGCAGCATGGAAACAGTTCTTTGCTTTTCCTTTTTTAAGCCTCTTTCCAGCGAGCCCAACAGCAGGCCCTGCAGACGTTTCCTAACCGCGCGGCTGCTGCAGTCTTCCCCTGGAGCCCTTTCAGCCCTTCCAGCTCCAATTTTCCATCCGAGGGCTTTTTTTTTTTCCCCCCCTTCTTTTTCTTTCCCTTTTCATTCGGTAGTAGCACAACAAACACATGCTTTGAAATCCAGACTGCAGACGCACGTATGTGGAAAGTCAAACTGTTTATGGAAGGAAAAAGCATCTCGCTGGGTTTTAGGTAATGCTTTTCTTAGCACAATGCAGTGCAGTTGGTGCCCTGTGTGCAGCCAGCCCAAGCTCTGGGCAGGGTAATTTGGGTGGGATAGAGCAATGCAATGAGTCCTTCCCTCCAGGGCTGGCCCTTCCTGCACTGCCCAGGAGCAGCTTGAAATAGCAGGAGCTTCACTGAGGTTGCGCTCAGTGCTGTCGTCTGCCATTGAAGCCACAGCTCAGCTGGAGTTGGAGCTGATGAGGGACAGGGATGTCCCATGAGGGCTGGTGGGATGCACTCAGGAGCCATTGTGAGGTCGCTCTCGGCAGTCCTGGGGCAGCTGTGGTAATCAGGGATGTTTCTGAGGATGGGAAGAGAGCAAAGGTGACTCCTTCAGAAAGCCTGAAGGTGTTGGGGGAGCCGATCCTGGCACCACCTCCAGGCTCCTGAAGGACATGTAGTCATGGGGAGCAGTCAGCATGGATTCACCAGGGGGATTCATGGCGTCGTTCAGCTTAGAAAAGACCTCCAAGATCCCCAAGCCCAACCTTAACCCCCACCTTGTCCACTGCCCGTGTCCACCTTGTCCACTGCCACATCTCCACCACCAGGGATGGTGCACTGCCATCCTCAGGGACTACACTGGGTTGTTGGGATGGCCAAAAGGAACGTCATGCTGCTCAGCAGGGCCACAGCAATGGAAATACTGGGGCCAATGGCCTGGCAAGCAGAAGGAGCTGGGAGTTCTGGGGTTGCTGGGCCTTGAGAAGTTGAAGCCCAGTAGGAGCTCAGTGCTGTGTGTAAACACCCAATGATGGGGATAAAAAGCTCAGAGCTACGAGAGGCAATGGCCACAAGCTGAAGTCAAGGAAATTCCATTTCAATGCCAGGAATTGCTTTATTTTTTGTTCACTGTAAGGGCTGCCTAACCCTGGAAAAGGTCGTGCATTGGACTGTCCCAAACCCAAGCAGATAAGGGATGCCCTGAGCAGCCACCATGGCTTGGGTGGGACCATCTGCTCTGAGCTGCGCCTCTTCAGCCTAGTGCTAAAACAAGAGCTGTGGTTTCTTCCCTGCCTTGGTGCTGCCCAGAGCACAGCTGTTGGCATCTTGTAGAAAGCCAAGAAAGCTGAGAAAATACGGAAGAAAATAGGAGTTGTAGCCCTGGTATCCACACTGCCCATGTCCCTGTGGGACAGATGTGCAGGGAAGGCCGATTTGTATCTACCCAACTACAGTGGGAGGGAAAGCACAACCATCGTGGGGAGCTGAGCGCTCTTCCCTCCCATCCCTCAGCCCGCCATCGCCTTGCTGCTTCCCTTTTGGCTCTCAGCCATCCTGCCTTGAAGAGAGCAAAATGAAGAGGCGGCACACCGCGGTGTTACAAAACCTTGTATTAATCATCTCCCTTCACTTTCAATATAACGTCGATATGAAATATAGCCATGACTCCTAGTTACATGGGAGCAAATGAGTAATAAATACATTGGAGCAAGTTGAAATCACGAGGGTGTTTCACTGGTAACAACATTTGAAAACTGTACACTTGCAAAGACCAGCATCTCCAAACATTAGTATTTCTGTATATCGGGAAGCTTTTACATGTAACAAACATGCTATTTCCATATATGACAAAATGTAAAAAATAGGCATTGCTTGGCAACATGAACTAGGCAAAAATATTTCTTTGTGCACTAATTTTGTACAGAAAAAACAGGACTAAAGGCATGCATGTACAATAAAGGGCTGCCCGGGAACGGCATGCAACAGAAGAGAGGTCAAAGCTCTTGGAAGTCAGCTTACAATAGGCATAAATACAGAGGGTTATATATTAATAAGGGAGGAAGTATTCTGTTTAACATTATTAACATTCCTGGTTGGGTTTGGTTGGTTGTTTTTTTGTTTTTTTTTTCCTTTTTTTTGGTTTTTTTTTTTCTTCTTTTTTTATTTATTTATTTTCTTCCTATTCCTCCCAGAGGAATACACATTCACCTTTAAGTAAAGATAAAGGAATACAAAAAATAAAACTCACTTTTGCAAACTCTCGATGACTCGGTATAAAATCAACTTTTAGTGTTCTCGGAGCTGCGTGTGCAAAATGCGACGTCTGCAGGACCTACTTTCCATCAGGCACATCCAAATAAAAACCCACCCACCGAGGAAGGTGACACCACAAATTCCTCAACGCCGAGTGCTGACCGGAGCCTGCGATGCGGGATCACAGCGTGCTGGGCTCACCGGGATGAGCCCCTCCCCAACGCCGGGCTTCACGATGAGCTGAGAAGCCTTGGGTTGCCCCTCTCCTGGCTCGGCTAAGGGCTCATCCCCAGCGGGACGGCGACACCTCAAAAGAAATGGGGTTATCCTCAGCGTCGCGGCCCCATAGGGCTGCCCCAGCGGGGCTGTGGGTTCAGGCTGTGGGGCAGCAGCACCAGGAGCTGCCGGGGCCGCGGGCGTAGGGAACAGTTGCACGTGGTGGGGGGGGATGAGAGGGAAATGGGTGGATACAAAAAAGAAAGGCACTGCCGCGTTATTACTAAATATCTGACTTCACAGCCTTATTCATGCAACTCTTTTTGTTGGTTTTTTTTTTTAATTCTTTTTTCTTTTTTTTTTTTTCTTTTTTTTTTTCTTTTTTTTTTTTGCCTGTGTTGTGTCTTATAAATACCAGGATTCGATCCGTCTCTTTGAACAGAGCTCTGCTGTTACCTGCACTCAGCGCAGGGCTCCGACAGAGCCAGGAGGGACTTCCAAAATGGAAACCGAAGCCGCTTTTCCTTACTTATAAAAACAAGCAACAGCAAACACAACGGAAGAGCCATTAACCCATACACTGCCAATGGGAAACAAGCTTTGAGAAAAAGAAAACAACAAACAAATAAACCAACACAAAGAACCCAAATGATTCGGTTGTTAATAACAGACATCATCATGGTTACCAGCCATAGCACGTTCACATGTAATATATCCAAAATAATCTCTCTTTAACAATCAGATAACCTCTGTTTCTATATTCAGCAAAGGAATAAATAGGATTTCGGGCTTTCCTCGTGCTGCCCTGCCCTGCTTGTCCCATAGCACTCCCACTTTGCTTCTCCCTTCTCCGCTCCCCCACATAAACATCGCCTCAACACCTTCCGGTCAACAGCAAACCAAGGAACAGCAAATGTAAAACATTGCATTTGGCACTTCTTTTTCTATATATATCTATATATATACACACACACACACATATATATATATAGATATATAGATGCATATGAAACTACTTAAAAATGCTGCATCGCCAATGGATTTGCGCATCTGCCGAGAGCTGCACAACCAGCCCTGCTCAGCCCCTGGAAGAGCAGCACTGCTGGTCACACCTCAACTGGAGCTGCCCATTGGTGCTGTGGGTTGAGCCAGTGTTGGGAACCCTACAGCCTCATATATGAGCAGGGACTGAATCCCATTGCTCGTACGCCCTTCTATTAGTAGGGACCGACTGCAGTGCTTACAGCAAAACCCACCCAGGGGGCACCACGACCATTCACCTCCTGCTCTGAGCATCTTTAGGTGTTACTCATTTCCTCCACTAAGTCCATTAGGGGTGAGCATCATTCATGTCCCCTTCCTGATGCTTTTTGTGCCCCATAACAGGGCTGAGTTTTGGTGCCCGCTCTCATTTGGTTGGTTCTGCTCTTCCAGAACGTCCTCTCATCTTGGGGCCAGGATTACCCCATTGCAGGGCTGGGGAAACCCCATTTTAATGGGCTTTTAGTTGGAAATTCTTTACTTAGAGGATGGTGAGGCCCTGGCACTGCCCAGAGCTGTGGGTGCCCCATCCCTGGAGGTGCTCAGGCCATGGTTGGGCCCTGGGCAGCCTGAGCTGGGGGGCACCCAGCCCACAGCAGGGGTGGAACCAGAAGGTCTTTACAACCCCTTCCAACCCAACCATTCAGCGACGCCACGATGAATGTGGTGATGATGCAGTGATGGTTTGGGCAGGCTGGGCAGATGTGCAAACCCAGGATGCAGCACCTTTCTTCTACCACACACACAAGACAGAGACACGGACACCCATCACTCACTGCATCGCCCCTCACCGACATCCCCAGCCCTTCACAACCCAACAGCAGGACGGGCGCCCCGCAACACCGCACCGACGGACGGATCTCTGTGCCGGGTGCTCTTTGCAAAACAGAAAGGCAGGTTTGTTTCTGCTTTTTCTTTTTCTTTTTTTTTAATCTTTTTTTTTTTGATTTTGGTTTTTACAATTCAGCCACCGGTTCCATCCATCCCAAGGGGCCTTTTTTTTTTTTGCATAGGCTACAGCCCAGCCCCTATGGGATGAGGACAAGGACGGGCCAGCTGGCAGCACCCGCGGGGTCCCCTATGGCAAATCCTCCCTTCAGGGCTTTGGTCACACACAGGTGACATTCGCCGCCCATGGCGAAACCACAAAGTCAGCACTTTTCTGCCTCACCCCCCACCCACCCCAGGCATTTTTTTGCTGTTTGTTTTTCTCAGCGTTGTTTCTTTCTTTGCCATCCCTCCTCTCCCTCCCTCCCCCCCTCCCCCCTTTCCGTTTTTTAGCACGGATGTAAGAAAGGACAACACAAATTCCAAGTCTAATGGTATGTTCACAAGGACAATCTACACGTTCACCAAATTAAAACAGGAGAAAAGAGAGGAAGAGAGAGAAAGACAGAAAGGATGCAAGCTGTCACTGAGGCTCCCGTGCCTGGACCTCTCCGCTGGACCTGCAGCAGTTCTTCTCCCATCAGCACCGCCGCCATCAGGCTGTCCTCCTCTAGATGGTGGAGGTCCGGTCGACACCGTCTGCAAGTGGGAAGGCAGAGTTAGGGGCGGCCCTGGGGTCACACTGCTCTGCTCCTGACTGCCCCTGGTCATCCCCTGAAGTGGGATGGAAGCGGGGCAATCCCCCATTCATCCTCCCGTAGGGTGGCAATCGGGTCTTTGGGGGCTGATATAACCGCTCTCCTCCCACAGTCTCTTTGCAACCCACATTGGTACCATGGCCTGAGTGGGGTTTTGCTCCTGCCACGGCCCCCTGTCCCCTTCTCCAGGAGCAGATGGGGGTTCCTGACAGTTTGGTGGCAATGTGGCCATGAGTCTGGGACTCCCCATTCCAGCACGTGGGGATGGAGCCGGCCCTGGGGTACTGCCTTGCTCCTCTCCAGATCGTCCAACCCAGCGGTACCGATTGATAAAAGCCCCACAGCCTTTTCAACCCAGCACAGCAGGGATGCGACCAGCCCACAGCCCTGCAGCCAAGGATGTGCCACCCAACCCAAAGCTGCACAACAGGACCCAGTGCAAGCATCCCTCCACCTCCACCAGCACACAAGGAGGCTGCCACAGCGCACAAAGTGCACCCCAACCCTATTTCCACCCCCCCCAGCACAAGATGCCCCCCTGCATGAACCACAGCGCACCCCCAACCCTCCTCCAAACCCCATCCCAATCCCTGGGGTGCAGAGCGGGGCTACCCTCTCTCCCCACACTCTGCACAATGCAGAATGAGCTGCATTACACTCAGGGGATACGCAGGGGCAGCACACAGCAGGGTTTGTGCCCACCCCAACAGAGCACTGCCTGTTCTGCTCAGCCAGGCGGGATTTAAGACTTGAAAACAAACAGGTTTGTTACTCTTAGATATTTTTTTCCCCCAAAGGTTTATTATTATTATTCAATATTATTTTTTCTGCAGAGCTATTTATAGCACAGCCGGGTTGGAGAGGCTTGGGGGGGGTGGGGAGGGGGGGGAATACGACCTGGAAAAAACAAATAACTTGGAGGAGCAGTACCCTGCACAGGAACAACACAGCTAAGCCTCGCCTGGGCGCACGCCGCAGGAACGCGTCGGTGACAGCAGTGTCCTTGTGCCCACGGCCAGCACCCTGCTGCCACGTCCAGTCCTCGCTCCCACGTCCCTGTCCCTGGGCAGTGCCATCGCTGCAGGGAGCCTTGTCCTCCCCGTGGGTTCCCATCCTCCACCATCCGACAGTCTGTGGCTTTTGGGGCTGTGTATTCAGGAGGCTCTGGGCGACGCGGGCTGCTCGGCTCGTCCCATCCTGGCGTCTCCACGCCATCCGGGTCCGCTGCGTCACGGCGTGTCCGGTGCCTCCCTGGGCTCCCCTCTTGCACTGCTTGCAGCCTGGACCTCCTCCTCCCTCCCTGCTCCTTGTCCCCACCCAGGCTGCCAGCATCAGCGCGACCCCAAAGGGATGGCTGCAGCCCTGGGGGTCCCCGTGTCCCCCAGCAAAGCAGGGCTTGGGCTGGCAGAGGGGTAGAGCACTCTGAAGCCTGTGCACCATTCGAGAGCTTGGGTGGCTTTGTCATTAATTAACAGCAGACTAGTGAGCTAACACTAATGATGATTAGCAAGCTAACTAGTGGCTAAAAGCACAGGCTTTGCCAGCGCCGGGCGCAATCCCTGCGTTTAGTTTTACCCCTCTGTCCCGACAGAGCTGGCTGAGACCTCTCCGTGGGAGCAGCAACCATCCCACCCTGTCTCATCTCTCACAGCCAAAGCTGGTCCCAGCCCTTGGGGGGCGTGGGGCAGCCCCTGGGGGGCTTGGCTGAGGCCGCCTGGACGTGCTGGAAGAGCCCAAGGAGGAGGGAGTGCTCACCGCTGAGCGCGTGCTCCGTCATGCTCAGGCACAGGGACTCCAGCCTGTTGTTGATGTCAGGTTCAGTCACCGGCACCTGGAACTCTGCAAGAGACAGGGACAGAAGAGCTGGGTCAGGGGACACGCTGGGGACCTGACCTACACCCCTTTGGCTTCCCTTTGCTTGGTTTTCTCCCACTCCAACCAACACCCACCCACATCCCAGCGCACTATCACTGCACTTAACACTCCTTTTTCCAGTGCAATAACCTCAGTAAAGAGAAGTTTCCAAAAATCACCACGTTTCTCCTACACTTCCTATCAATGTATTTCCCATCCTGTAAATCCTACATTCTGTTTCCTATCCTACAAATCCTGTATTTCCGATCCGATAAATCAGGGAGAGCTGGAGTGGCAACACAAGATGGATGGGCCAGAGGGCTGTAGGTGCTGCTGCTGTCCCTTGGCTTTTCCACTGCCCTGTCCCCAAATACCCTGGCTGTAAGTGATCTGCACCCCCAGCCCGGCGGCATTTCAGCCCGCAGGTCACACACAGTGCCAGCTTTAAATAGAGCACACGTGGGAGGCCACGCTTGGTCCCAGTTTGTCAGGGGTGTAATGCCCCATATGAATTGCCATAGTAAGAAAAGCCATGCTCAAAGGGTGACGGAGGGCTGCCCAGAGGAATGGGGACGAGCATCCCCACGGGAAGGATGGGGACTTCACAGGAACCACTGAATCAGAGGATGCTCCTACAGGAGCTCCTCGAGTTCCTAGGGAACATTATCCAGGTGTTCAGGAGGGAAGCAGAGATGGGAGCGTTCACCTTCATAGGCATTAACAAAAGAATTTCCTTTGAGGCATCCAGTCACTTCTTCCACACCAAGGCCACATGCAAGTGACAAAGTGACCACAGAGCGACAGCGTGAAGTGAACTGCCCCAGAGGGAAGTTATGCAGGGCACCGGCACGGCTGCGGTGTCATTTGTAGGGCCAAGCAGTATCTCTGCTTCAACCCATCCCAAAGGCATCCTGGTGGCATGATGTCCTAAATAAGAGCAAGGCATGGCTGGCAAGGCCACTTCCACACCATGGGATGAGGAGAAGCAAAAGGGAAATGCTTGCTTCCTACCTGGCTGCTGGAACATCAGCATGGTCTGCGGGGAGGTGTGCACCGGCAGCGAGCGCGTCCTCTGCACTGAGCTGTGGCTCCTGCTGGGCATGCTGTTGCTGCCCCCAGGGTTGGCAAACCAGAGATTCTGTAGGATGCAAAGAACCGAGTGAGGTGGGAACTGGTGGGAGACGATGGCGTTGGATGGGAGATGATGGGAGATGGGGAATGGGGGGAGATGGAAACTGGTGGGAGATGGGAAATAGTGGAAGAAGGGAAATGGTGTGCATCGGGACAGTGATGCTCTCATCCACACCCATATGAGCCTCTCCACCCTCCTGCCAGGTATTTATTAATACACACCCCCGGGTGTGATATACATCTATGGATCAATACCAAAGTACCCCGTGGGCTCAATTCTCCCCCTCTGTGCACCCAGCTGCCCTCTCTCCTCCACAGATCGCTCCCCACAAAGCCACGAGCAAGACCAACCTGTCTGCCTTGCTTGAGGATGGCAGGGCTGGTGGCAGGGCTGCGCTGTGGGGTGCCCAGCAGCCCACTGGGACCCAGCAGCCCCAGGCGGGCAGTGGGGAGGTTGCGGGAGGGGATCTGGAACTGGCGGGGGTTTCGTCTGCCCAGCCCTGCCCCGGCGGATCCGGCTGTAGGTAAGGAGTTGGACTGCCCAAAGCCTCGGCTGCAGAGAGAGAAATGCTGGGGTGAGACTGGAGGTGCTCTCCAGGTGGGTTTGTGATGGTTGCAATGGGGCTCTGTGCCCTCCCACCCGCTGACCATGGGTCCATGCTGTCTGTTTTCTTGGGGTTTGATTTAAACTCATCTTGCAGCTGGGGCACAAAAGAAGTCTCTCCCATTTGGATTCCTTAATGACTGATAGAGGCTCAGCTCAAGCTGTTGGAACTTTCTCTTCCGTGAGGTTTGTTTTTATGAACAAAGCCCTCTCTGACACTGCGCCAGTTTGGTAAGATTTGGTCATAATGGCTTTCTGAGCCACTTGGGACACACTGAGTGAAAGGCAGCCAGGTGGTGGGACCTGCTCTAACATCACAACCCCAGGTCTGCAGCAGAATGGCCCAGACCCAAGATCAGGCGGTCACAAGTGGAATTAATGGGGGCAGACATTGAGGCCATGGCCCTGGCCGTGGTAGGGTTGGAACCAGGTACCCTTTAAGGCTCCTTCCAAGCCACTCTATAACCCTGACAGGCCTCTATGAAATGCAAAGTGCAAGGCAGTGCCACGTCCCCTCTGCCCACCACCCCCTCTTGCTCTGGCAGCAAGCAGTGCTGATTGCAATCACATGTATTTAGTGGAACGAAGCAAAAGGCTGACATTATTGTTCAAACTGGTCTAAAAATAGCCTTGTTCTTGAAACAACCCAACTGCATGCTAGGATCACCCAAACCCCAGCATCACTGTGGATGAGTAAACAATGTGTTCATAGCACCGTGCTCCCTAACAGCGGGCTTCCAACCTATCTGCCAGCTTTCTGATGGCTTTTTGGTGGAACTCCAGCCCTGATCTAATGAGCAGAAGGCAGGAGGGAAGTAGGCAGGGTGAGAAGTGGCACAGGGATGCCCTCTGCTTGCTCAGCTCCTCGCTGACTGAGCTTCCCATCTGTGAAATGGGTGCAATCACGCTGCCCTCCTGCTTCTGGATGGATTTAATCTGCTAGATGCCTGGGATCAGGGCCAGGCTGTGGGGTAGCATCAGGCAGCAGCATGAGCATCCCCATCCAAAATGGAGCTGCAGGACTGTTTGCCACCCCTCCATCCTCCCCAGTGCCCGCGTACCTCCGCTGCTGCCGATAGCCTGACAGCTCCAGGAGGGATTTCCGAGGGAAAGACCTAAAGAGTTTTTGCACCTGCTGTTTCCATGACAACAGCCGTTTCTTCTGTATCTCTGTAAACGCCTGTCCACCCCAAAAAAAAAAAAAAAGAGAGAGAAATAAGAAACACATGAGTATTTTTCTGGATGGAATGAGTAGGGCTGTGTATGTGCATGCACAGAAAGCAGCAGGCAGTGGCACGATCCCATAGCTGTGGTCACAGCCCTGAGCTGCCAGTTCAAGAAGCATCTGGACGCTACTCTCAGACATATGGTCTGATTTTTGGGTGGTCCTGTGTGGAGCCAGGAATTGGACTCAAAGATCCTTATGATTCCCTTCCAATTTGGGATATTCTATGATTCTATGATATAAAAAAAAACAACACCCAGAGATTTCCCTATCCCTGCCAGGACACAGCTGTACCTCTTGCACCATTTCCAGGGGTCCCCGGGGGTACCAGCTCAGTGGGAACACTCCTTGGATGCTCACAAATCAGCCTGCCTTTTATTTAAGCTGCATGCACAGCTTGGAGCTTAGTAGGGCCAGGCTGGCACGAGGCACTTCCCAGCTCCATATCCATGCCACCATGTAAGCACTGGGGGAGCAGTGTTTCTGTGCACCCTACTGGCCCCATAATTACTATTAATACTCCCCAAAAATATTTGTGTTAGAAACCAGAGCGTTTACATAAACAGATACTTTGGAAACAACAACAAGATTTGTCACAACTCACCTCATGTATTAGACATTTGTCTATAAGCTGTAAATAGGAGCTTATATTCTCTTCATCTGGTCGGGAAACTAAAAGTTGTGTGCACACTGCAAGAAAGAGAAGGGAAAATCAGAGGGAACGTAGTGCTGAGCTGGGATCAGGGCCTTGGATCCCCCCTTCCCTTGTATCAATGAGAAAAAAAGCACGTCCCTAATTCCTGTCCTATATTTAGGGTCAGATTTTGTTCTCAGTTACACTGGTGTCCATTCAGATGAGTCCCCAGAATTAGACCCAAGCAAGCCAGGAGCACAGGACCTGCCCCTCTCCCGTCTCCCCATTACAACATGTGAAAGGCAGCAGACGACAGCAGGTTTTTAACAGAGCTGCTGTTTCCCAATGCACCTCAGAAAGTTTCCTTCTACTCTTGGTCTTCTGTGCACGCTTGCTGGATGCAGCCAGCATGAACACCTCAGATACCATGGAGGGGAAGCAGGACGTGTCTAAATTACCTGCTGCAGCAGCCCTGTGTATGGCACACGATGCTGCTCTCCACCTCGCACTTCTACCATCCACCCCCAGGCACATTAATCCCTATGCAAACCCTACACCCTGCATGGAACAGCGCCTGCATGTTTGAACGTCCTGCATCTAACCCGCAGTTTAAAAAGGGGCTTAGACCCAGCTGGCCTGTGTGGGACACTCACAAAACCTCGCTCACCTTTCCCCATCACCCTTGTGAACTGTCCAGGCAGGTCACCTTCAGGCAAAGGGCCTCCCCCCGACTCGCCCTCACAGCCCGGCAGGTGATGCTGCTGCATGCCCCCCGCTGCAGAGTCCTTGCCATCGGAGCCCTGGCTGTCTGAGCCCAGCAGGGCGGGGGGATGATGTGAGTCCGTGTCCCGGCTGTGCTCCTCCGGGCTGGAGATTTGGGAAGAGTAGGCTTTGATGGGGGTGAGGATCATTTGGTGTAGTTCCTGCAGCGGGACACGCAGGTTGCCACCTTCCAGGATGTCCTGTGGGTTCAAGGCAAGGGAGGATTTGTGGTGAAGAAAGGGCACTGCTTACAAACCAGACCAGCACCATTGAGTTGGTTTGAGTTGGAAGAGACCTTAAAGCCCATCCAGTCCCACTCCGTGCCATGGGCAGAGGCACCTCCCATCAGATCAGGATGCCCGAAACCCCATCCGTGGCCTTGGGTGCCTCCAGGGACGGGAGATGGGACACGCACAGCTCTGTGCAGCCTGCAGTTGAACTGAAATCCCTGCAGCAAAAAAAAGTCAGCCTGGAGATACAGGGATGCACGACGTCAGGCTGTTGGGCAATACTTTCTGGGGAAATCTGCTGCTCTGCTAACCGGCAGAGAGGGTGGAGCAGCCTCTTTCCAAGAAAGCAGCAATCTTCAGCAGCAAGACAATGCCCCAAAAAATCCATCACACACACATGCTCTTGCTTAACCTCAGGATAAAAAAAACAAAAAAAGAAAACTATTTGGATAGGAAGCCTGGAAAACCAGAGGTGTCTCTTCCCAAGCGCAGCAGCACTGAGTTCCAGCACAGTGTGGTACAGGGAGATCCCCCAGCCCACACCCAGCATGTGAGTGCCATCCAGAGGGAGCTGGACAGGCTCGAGAAGTGGGCCCACATGAAGCTCATGAGGTTCAATGAGGCCAAAGTGCTCATTTGGGTCGGGGCAATCCCAGGCATGTGTACAGACCAGGAGGAGAACTCACTGAGAGCTGCTCTGCTGAGGACTGGAGGGTCCTGGTGGACAAAAAGCTGGACATGAAGTCCTTCCCAACCCAAGCTATTCTCTGCTATGAGTCTATGATTCTAAGCAAAGCAGCCCCTGGCACTTCCCTCCTTGTATTTTGCAGCATACATAGCTGGCTGGGCTGGGCTTGTGGTCAATGCCATATCCCAAAACCTACATGGAGAGGAGGGAGTAGAGCTGGAAAACACATCGCAGAGGTGAGCTCAATCCAGAGGGCTGCCTCTTGGATTTAATAGTGATTATTAATGTATGGCAGTAAATATGACTTAATTAGCTCCTGCAATACTCCAAGTACAATCCTGTATTATAAATAAATAGCGAAGCAGTGAGCTAAGGAAAACACCAATAAATAGCAACACACCACAGAGGTATTTAAAGGCCCCTAGTGGGAGGCTGTGCTGGTTGCTGTTGGAGGATGGTGCAATTAAATATAATACAATATCCCAATAACAAATAGCAAAAGGTCAGGCGAGCTGCTCCCACCGGGTCTGTGGGGGAAAACAGGAAACATAAAAGCTGTTGTCATTACTTACCCTTTCTAATGATTTGAGCAGGTTTTGTCTTTCTTTTAGCTTTTGGATGCTGATGACTATTTTGTGTCTTGCGCCTTTGGTAACGTTCTGCAAAAACAGCACACAGCCTGGCATTACCATTTCCATGGGATGGCCTGAGCAACCCAAAGCCCTTCCCTCTGAAATGGAACGGGCTGCTATAAATTAATCCAATTTCTGATCTGCATAGAAAACCAGTCAGGAAGTTGCTGGAGATGCAGATTTCTAGCTAACCCATCCCTACCCTGCTATATCTCAGAGAGTGAAAGCAAAGGTGTTGCCTGGATTTTTTTACACCAAGGCTAACACAGATATAAGCTGAGACAGGGGACGTTCTCAAAGGTTTACTCAGTAATCAGCCACCAAAGTCCCACTGACTTTCGGGAGCTACGGCCTGAAGCCTGTGCCCCCAAAACGCCCAAATCCCAACATGACCAAACCCCAAGCACAGCTCCCAGCGACTTCAAAGAAGATGGGAATTCCGGTAAGAAATCAGGGATGTGGCCTTCTCAAAGTACACTGAGTTTTTTCACTCTCCCAATGCTCCATGCTCCTTTTGCTGTTTGCTCTCCAACCAGCCACGAGGGCACAAGACGCATCCAGGCGTCCCGTTGCCAGTGGGATGCGCTGGGGCTGACAGCCTTGTGCCCTCCTGCAGACCTACTTGTGCCTCGAGCTGGCATTCAGTGAGGGCCATCATCTCCTCGTACGTCATCTGTGAGAAGAGCGCGGCGTACTTGTGCAGCCGGAGACTCTTCAGCCAGGCTGGAACATCTGCAGCACAAGGGCAATGGGACAAGAGCTCCCCGTTAGTTATGATGCTGCTTAATGACACGTGTTATCAACAGCTGGGTCAACTGAGGAGGCAACAGAGGGGTTTTTTAAGGGCTGCTTTCCCCATGTGCCATCCCACTGATGCTGCAGGTGCCCAACTGAGCTTCACGGGGCCCTAAGGAGGCTGAGATGCTATGGGTGCGATGGAAGGGGGACTCAGAGTTAGTTCCCTGGCTCTTGAAACCACTCTGATCCAATCACTCTTGTCTACACTACACCCGAGATAAAACCATTAGGATGTGTTCCAGCATCTGCTCCACTCATCACAAAGCATCCCACCAAGCTCAGTGGGTCCAGAACCACTGCAATACACTCAATCCCTACACAGGGCCCCTTCACAAAATGACCTCAAGTCTTTCCCTAAAGCAGAGTTGGCTGCCCTGATGCCCATCTGCAGCCATGCGATTTGGTGATGCTACATGGGGGGCTGGTGTTGTGCCATGGCATGGGCTTGTTCCTCATGCTTTGTTGGAAACATGGAAGCTGCAGAAGGGAATGGTGGGATTGAGCTTAGCACCAGCAAATGGCTGTGCTGCAGCTTACAGACACTGATTTACAGCGTGAGGGAAGATGAGGTGTGCTGAAAATTTAAACAGCTGCTTAAAGAGAAACAAACAGATCGTCATTATTTTACATTGGAGAAGGGAGAAATGATGTGCTGTCAAAGATGGTCTTCAAAACCCACTTTTGTAGCTTCAGCCCCACTCAGAGCTTCCCCTGGGTTCTGCAGGTGATGGTTTCAGCCCATGCTGCTGCTTCTGCTCTATGTCCTACAGGCTTCAAATGCTCTGGCAGATTGGGACCTGACTCATTTAGCACCTGAACAGCACCATGTAGCCTGCCAAGCCCACTGCACTCCATTGGCACCCTCAGCAATCCCATCAGTCCCATCAGTCCTTGTCCCCTGCCTCATCCATGAGATATCTTCCAGAACCAACTCAGCCTGCACTGGGCAGCACAGGAATAAAAAACAGCATTTCAGCCCCAAACAGCATTGAAGCCCACACTTATGTAAGGCAGAACATATGGTGGGCCCTGACTGCCTGTGCAGGAAGGCACTGACCATCAAGGAGTACCCACTTCCCCATGCACAGACCCCTTTGCTGCTTGCTAAAGGAGGGTCACCTGTGTCTCATCCCTGTAAAGACCCCAGTGCCACGCTCAGCCCACCTCAACAGGTCTCCAGTGAGTTTTCATCTGCAAACAGGCAAAGCTCCCACCCTCCTGGTAAGACCTCCTGCTCCATCCCTGCAATGCCCAAGGCCAGGCTGGATGGGGCTTTGGGCACCCTGGGCTGGTGGGAAGTGTCCCTGCCCATGGCAGCAGCTGGGACTGGATGTTCCCTTCCAACCCAAACCATCCTGCCCACTGACAGGCTCTGTCTACTGACACAGGTCAGGACTTGTGTTCCAATTAAATCCCTGAAGGAGATGAACCTCACACCCAACAAGGGGGCAAAGCAGTTACCAAGTGCAGACAAGTTCAAGTTTGCCATTTTCCAAGGGTCCCAACACGTGACAATTCTAAACCCCACTACCAAAAGCCTCACCCCAATTTTCTGCTTTGAGAAATGAAAAGCCATTAACAGCAAGCCCTCTGCTTCCAGCACAGGGCCTGGCAGGTTTGAATCTCAGCTTCATTTATGGGAAACACAACATTCTAGTGATGGCACATTAGAGACCTGCCTGTTCCTCTATTCCCTGGGGACATTTGCATTTGGCACAGGACAAAGTCAATGGGAAAGTCCAACTGGACACCAGCAGAAGAGAGATTCAACTTCACACACACGGAACCCTGCAGAAAATAAGGATGTGCAAAAGGCTGCATAAGGTGATTTCATGGCCCTTGGAAAGCCCAACTCCCCAGCGACCCCATGGAGCAGTGAGCTTGCCTTCCACACACAGAGCTACTCCTTAATCACCAATTATTGGGACATAATTGCTAAGTCATGGCACGATTGCACAAAACGCCGTGTCTAACGTGAGCAGCAGGATGAGGACTTCTGTGCTTCCTTCAGCACGAAGATAGATGGAAAATAGAGAAATACATAACATCAGGGGAGATGAACCACGGGTGGGGGTCCCTGGTGGGCCCCAATGCATCCAATGGTTGCCCTGGAGGGTGGAAGAGAGAGCAAGTTTGGGGAAGGCACTTCAGAAGACGTGGCTGCAGCTCAGAACGGATCTGGCAAAGCAAGAACCCGATCTGGATGAAATAAGACACAGTCCAATAAAAATGCATGAAGTTGTGCACGGATGTAGGAACAGCAAATGGCACAGAATGAGAGCAGGGAACGGGCAGTACTTTTTGCAGGGGAGATCTGGGGATACAATGGATCACATGCAGCCATGCTGTCGTGTTATTTGAGCACAGCAAGCTGCACAGCACCAGAACCCTGTCCATGTGGCAACCAAGTCCTCTCTGCTCAGCTCTGATACAAAGCCCAGTCCTGGGCAACACATCTTCAGAAGGATATGGGCTTTATGGAAGAAAACCAGAGGAGAGAAGTTTAGAAAACTGGGAATAAAACAGGTCAGTGCAGCCTGAAGGAAATACAGTTGAGGGGACGGCATGACAGACTTTGGGCATGAGACCAGAGGCTGCAGACATCTGGTTTGCATGTCCCTGAGAGCGGGACAGAAGCAGATTGTCTGACTCAGCAGTGGGGGAACAGAGCAGGGATGTGCATGAAGCATCCTGCAGAGAGGGGCGAGGAGGGGAAGCGGTGACAAAGAGACTGGGCTGGGTTAGGAAGGTCCCGATGGGCAAAAGCACCTCTGGTTGTTATGTTTGGTTCTCTGAAGGAAATTGAGCAGCCTTGGCCATATGGGTGAGGTGTGGGGGATTCAATGCACTTCTCTGGGAAAATTACCACCCAGGTCACAATCATGCAGAGTGAAGCCCAGCCAAGTCTCTTCCCCAGCCTCACCAGCAGAAACCCAGAGAAACGTCATGTGGGGAAAACCCACTCTGTGCCACCTGCCCTGATGTGGTTCTCCCTGCCTGAGCTCCCTAATTAGAAGCTTGTTAGTGAGCAGAGCTCCCCTAGAAACCCCTTCTGTCACATCCACAGCCCGTGGCCGCTGTCCCAAGGCATCATCTCAAGGCAAAGCCCACCCAGGGATGGGGCTCAGCACACAGCATCACAGGGCAAACCAGGAGTGTTTCCACACATTTCTTCCATGCAAATCACAGAAAGTCACACCGTGCCCGTTCAAATACTGCTCCACATTACAGAGGACTCCTCCATACCCAGATCTGTCTGCCATTAGAACAAAATCACCCCTTGTGACTACTGAAAAATATGTTTCCTTGTTCTAGTGCACCATCAGTCTTCATGCGATAGAGCTGCTTTGCATTAATGAGAAGCAACCGTCCCTGCTGGCACTGTGTTACACTGCATGCCTGACAGCAGTTGTTTAAATAAGTCTCTGCTAGCTGTGAGTTCATTTCCAGTCATTTTCTCTGCTCACAAGAACACGCAGGCTGTGAGTTTGCCCATTCTGCACAGTTACAGCGATTCATTCCCCTACAGCCTGACGTTTGCCTTCCATCTTTGCAGCAAAGAGGTTTCATTTCTGCCTTACTTACTAAAAGTCTCTGTGAAAAGCAGGCAAAATGGGAAAAACAACTGAGATACGTGGGATGAAGTCAGTGCAAACAAGCATCCTGGGCCCCAGATGCTCGGTGGGGTTCTGGTCACATCAACCATCGCAATGATAAATGACCCATGACTTGTTAAACTTATTTTTTCACTGTAATTGGAAAATTGAAAGAGGAAGAGAGCACCACTGGCAGCTAAAACCACAGGCTATGGAGAAAATGCAGCTTTTTGGAGCCTAAGCCATCACCCTAATATGGTGAGACCAAAACGATGACGCAGCGATGACGCCAACAAGGGTGAGACCAAAGCCCAAGTTCCCCAAAAATGGCCCCAAAAAGGTCCTGGGAGCAGGCAGGGGCAAAAAGGGGGGAGGCATCTCAGTTGTCACTCACCTTTCATACCACTCCCTTCCTCCTGGAATGTGTTACGAGCGGAAGGCTGATCTTCTAAATGTTCACTCCCACCACTTCCCGAAGAGGCTACACTGCTTTGTGGAGACAGGGGGGCATGATCGGAAGGGATGCACTGGGGTCCTCTAGCTCGTAAGTCCTCATGAGACATCCATCCATGTCCTAGAGGCTGGTTTGGCACATTCATGGGTGGGGTAAGGGACACAGAGCGTTTCAAAGGGCTGTGGTGTGTCTGGCCTGAGAGAACTGAAAAAAAATAAAATCAAACAGGTTATTCCCCCCTCGCGGCCCAGGATGCAGCAGAGTCCCCCGAAAAAAAAATATGTATATTTATATATATTTATATATAAAAAAATCAAATGGGTGGTGACTCGGCACGGTGCCGGGGGCTTCATGGTGCCCAGGATGCTGGAATCCTGCTCTTTTTTTTGCTCTTTGCCTCCCAGTACCTGCAACAAGATGGGGTTACGTGAGCTCCATGGGGATGCTTTGGTGAGGGTGAGCCACGGGTTTCTCTCCAGCCAAAAAAAAGGAGCCTCTGCCTGTCTGATAAGGAGGATGCTGCTGGTATTTCAGGCAGAATGGGAAATTTCAAGCAGCTACGCTGAGCTCATTAAACATCCTGCTACCATCACACACTGCCCCAGAACCAACCCTTGCTGAGAAAGGCATGGAAGCTTTTCAGAAGGGGAAGCTTTTCCCTCTGGGCTAGCACTCAGCTCATGCCCTGAAGCAAGAGCATTTGCACATCTGCCTAAGGTAACCGTGGAGAAACTTATTACCCAAATAGATCTCTCAGCCTCTTGAAGTCCTACCAAGCTCCTGCAGTCAGCTGAGCTATCGTCAGTAATGAGAGCATCCCCGCTCCCCAGCCCAGCAGGCATGCTTTCATCTGCATGCTGCCTTCCCCAAAAAAGCAAAATGCAAAGCAGCAGAAAAAGCACAGCCTGGACATGGAGGTGAGTCTGAGTCCCCCACTGCAGAATTCTCCTTGGAAAGCTTCGGATTTGCTTTTCCCCCCACTTTTATGCATGTTTGTATCTCCTGCCTGACATTTTAACACCATCAAGATCAATTTCTTTCTAATGAATGATTTCAATGATGCTGGGAAAAGAGCAATGGCTAACCCCTGCATTTGAAATTATTTCAGAGTTCTCTGAATCCAGGATCATCGGGGAACCCCACACAGGTGCAGGTTTAGTGGGACAATCTGCTTTAGCTCTGCATCCAGAGCTACAGCATCATAGTGTCCTTTGAGTTGGAAGGGATCACTAAAAACCCTCTGATCCAACTCCTCTGCAATAACCAAGGACACTCACAGCTCCATCAGGTGCTCAGAGCCCCATCCAACCTGACCTGAGCTATCTGTAGGGATGGGGCACCAGCACCTCTCTGGGCAATCTGAGCAGTGCCTCAATGTCCTTCCAGTCCACGATTCCCCTGTGGGGTAATCAGGGCACATCTCTAGCATTCCTGTCTCTGACAGTGCCTTCCCTGCTGGCACGTACTGCAAGCATCACACAGAAAGAGTGGCTCGTGGTGAGGAATGTGCTCTCTTCCCATTGAACAACTACAGAAATGCCTCGCAGAAGCCTCTTGACAGAAAAGGACGTCAGTGCAGAGCTGGAATTGTTTTCAAAGCAGTGTTTCCTAAATGGGAAAACATCCTGACGGTAAAACAGAAATATTTCAGGTTTTCTTGGATGAGATATTTAAGTGCTGTGGCTCAGCCAGGAAAGCCAAACTGTGCCAAGCCCTGCAACATCCAGGGGGCTGAGGTCACCCCAGACAACTGTAGCATAAATTCCTTTAAGGACATATTCATGCAGAGATGTACAGGAATGGGGTATGGGCAGCACAGGAGCTTGCAGGGCATGAGCTGACTGTAGGATCATCATAGGATAGCTTGTAGGGAGCCCAGGGCTGCTGCTTGCAAGCTGTCCTCTCCCCAAGTAAGAGGATGCTCTGGGCTTAAATCCAGCACGGATTTCCTCCTGAGCAACCATCCCCTTGCAAACTGCTGCTCTTCCATCTTCATTTTACATCCCCTAATTAGAAGCCGGCGTCAGCTGGTGGAGAAATAATGGACTATGCAGGCTGGTCAGGAACAATTAGAAACCACCCAGTGCAACACATAAAAATCAGTTCCACTTCTTCTCCCGAGATAGCACAAAGCCAGCATCCAGCAGGCTGCTGTATGAGCCCATTCACACAGCTCCTGAGAAATGCTGTAGGGAAACTCCTCCAAAAAGGATGCTGCACATTACAATCTTACTTTGTAATTGTGGTAGGAGGCCCTGGAGCTGGCAGGCAATGCTTGACCCAGGAGCATGACACAGCGTGGGTGCCCATTTGTTGGCACACTGATGAATGCTGCTGCTTGGGCTTCTGCTCTCTTGCTTCTTGAAATAACAGATGCAGCCGATGATCCTGAAAGCATCACCTCCTTCCCTGCTTTTGGAGCACTTTTTGGGTGGTCTGAGGTGAAGCTGGTGATGCCAATGGCTGAGCTGGGATAATCTGCTCCTTTGGTCTTCTGCTAAAATAAATGAGCTGCACGTGCTCAATCCTGGGCAGCCTCAGCCCATTGCTGCAATACAGCTCCTAAATCACACCCAAACCACAGACAGCCACAACCTGGCCGTCACTGCTAAATATAACGCCTCTGAGATCAGCCTGAGACGTTTGGCATCCTAGGGAAAAATATAATAAATAACCCAGAGCCAGCATTGAGAAATGTGTGCTGTGCTGCCGGAGCACTCTTGGGTTTCAGACCAAGCTTGGCGTCGTGTTTCCAAGGGACAAAAATAAAAGGGTAGAGAAGGAGTGGGTCTGCATCTGGGCTATGGGATGCTGCAGGAGGGACAGAGCAGTGAGGAGAAAACTCGGGTCACCCCTATGCTTCCTGGCTTTAGCATCACTCACCTCAAAATCTGGCTTTGGGGTGACACACCGAGCTGCTGGGGTGCCCTTTAAACCAACCTCGCATCCCTTTCATCACTGCACAGGGAAAGCACTGCATTGCAAAGCGAGCCTTGAGCCAAGGAATCAGGAAGAAGCACAGACAGCAGAAAAGCCTGTCGTGCAAACTCCAGAAAGAAAACCACCAAAAACAAAACCCCACGACTTTTGAAAATGCTGTTTCCTGTTCAAGAAGAGCACTGGACAGAGCAACAATAACCCATTTGTCAGTGTCACAGCTCTTGTGGGGCCCCATCCAGGCTGCACTGGGAATGGAGCAGGCAATGGGCACTGGGGCACAGAGGGTCTGCCCTGAGCCAGGTGAATGCAATGCCCTCTCTGCTGGCCAATAAACGCAGTTTCTTTTATACATTCATACACAAATCAACCCTGGGGAATTCTGATCCATTAATAATAATGCTTCTGTGCTAAGCTGAGCCTCAGCCATTAGCTCAGAATTAATTAATTTTTGCTAGGAGCTCCTGGATCACTTTGGCAAACCCAGGGTGGTATCTGGTGTGGTCAAATGCAGCCATGCAAGCTGGAAAACATGTTTCAAGCCTGGACGTAGGCAAAACCCTGTGGGATGCCTCCAGCAGCCACTGCATTAGCCACTGGTAAGACCTCCAGCCTGAGAAACATCTGCATTAGCTTCTACAACATAATATTCTACAATCCAGGGAGGTGGTGGAGTCTCCTTCTCTAGAGATGTTCAAGACCTGCCTGGATGCCTACTTGTGTGACCTGGTGTAGGAACCTGCTTTGGTAGGGGGGTTGGACTCGATGATCTCTGGAGGCCCCTTCCAACCCCTATAATTCTGTGATTCTGTGATATTCTTTGAATGGAGAACCCCCTCCATCCTCCATTTCTAGAGACCAAGCTGGAAGATATAGGTTGGCAATGTGCCTTTACAGAGCAATGTGCAACCTGTAGGATAAGCAAAGGACTCTGAGCAGGACAAGTGGAAGAGATGGATGCCAGGTTAACTGGCAATAGGGCAAGAGCAATGACCCCAGGCTGCACCAGGGTAGCCTAAAGTTGGGTATTAGGAAGAATTTCTGCACTGAAAGAGCAGCGCTAGAGTGGCACAGCTGCCCAGGAGTGGTGGGGTCACCATCCCTGGGGGAGCTCCAGAGCCGTGGAGATGTGGCACTGAGGGACATAGGAAGTGGGCATGGTGGGGTGGGCAGGGCTTGGGGATCTGGGAGGTTTTTTCCAGCCTTAATAATTCTATGGTTCTATGATTGTATCTGAAAGGGATGTTTTCACTCTGAAAAAGCACCAGCTATACGGTACTGAAATCTCTTCCATGCTCACTGACTTGTCCCAACTGGGATTTTCTTCTCACTCTTCCTTTCTTTACCCACTTTTGCTCATTGAAATCTTGCAGTTTGGCCATGCAGGCACCTCTGCAAATCCTCTGCATCTCAGCCCAACCCACCTCCCCCAGCCCCAGCCAGCTGGGATGCTCAGCAGGATGCAGGCACACACCGTCCCGCCAGCCTCCATCAGCACCACACACGAGCTCTTATCACGTTGACTTTTTGCCACTATCATCCCAAACCAACTCATCTCAGCTTTCTGCCTCCTCTGCAAACTGAGAGCTCGTGTGTGCTACAGATCCACCCCGAGCATCCTGAAACATCTGCATTTCCTCAGACATTTCCTTGCATTTGACTTACAGCAGGGATCTCCGTGCTAACACCAGGCTGCATTACTCAGCAAACGGCGGGGACCGCAATTAAAAGAAAACACTGAGCACAGAATTGCATAATGAATAGGAACAGCAAGTTTGAGGAGGGAAAAAAAAAAAAAGGAAAAGAAAAAAAAATAAGGCACGGCTTCAAGGCTGCCAAAAACAAGCCATTGATTACAGCACATTTGATCCATTTGCATTCAGAGAGCCTTGCTTGGGAGCCGAGATGGAAACAGAGTCTTAATATAGCTGGAGAGAAAATATCCTCCTTGCACTCTCCTTGCTGCACTTTGATAGGAAGCAGCCACAGAGCAGATGGTGCCTATATATAATCACTAGACCTATTATCCCAGCCTCTTTTAGTAATTTGAAGGATGTGATAACCACAAGGAGGATGGCAAATATTCCCCCTCCTCCCCTCCTTTCCCCCTGGCTAAGAAAAATATCCAAAAAAATAAAAGAGCAGGAAGCTGTAATTACGGCAACGATTAAAAGGATTTCCAAATGAAGTAAATAACTGTTTTGCACGCTGCTCCTTTAAACCAGAAGTCAGAAGTTAATTAAATAGCTGCACGCTGCAGATCTGGGATAACGCAGCCAGTCCCAGCACAGTGCTGCAGCTGGGATTGACATGAGAGAAACCCAAACCACGCGTGTGCATTGCTGTCCTCCTGCTGGAAGCAGAGCTGATCTTTCTTGAGTTATTTATTTGCCAGATCTGAGGGGGAGAGCAGAGCTCAGTGCATGAGCAACTACAGCTCACTGCTGTCTGTGCCGGTGACAGTGGGCACCAGGTGAAATATGCCCAGCTCTAGGAGGGTCCATCCAGCAGGAAATCCTGATGGCAGCCGAAGGGGCTGGAAGAATTACTGGGGATGTCTGATTTCACCCACAGCTCACAGAGCATCAATCAGCTGTGCTGGCATTCTCTGAATCACAGAATCACTGAATGGCCCAGGTTGGAAGGGACCTCAAGGATCATGAAGCTCCAACCCCCTGCCACAGGCAGGACCACCAACCTCCCCATTTCATACCAGACCAGGCTGCCCAGGGCCCCATCCCACCTGGACCTGAACACCTCCAGGGATCCACAACCTCTCTGGGCAGCCTGTTCCAGCACCTCAAGTGGAGATAGGAATCCCAAGGACCACAGGATAAGGCACAAAACCACTGCTGCTGCTTCTCAGTGTCCCCGAGGCACCCCAGCAGCTGTAAGGAAAGCAGAGGCAGTAAAGGAGCTGCACCCTCCTGCCTGCAGCTATCCAAGCCCCAGTGCCAATGCAGGAGGCTGGGAGCACCACCACCACATGCTGCTGGAAGAGCACTGAGGAACATGGTTAGAGGACATGGTGGGGAGGGGTTGACAGTTGGACTAGATGATCTTAGTGGTCTTTTCCAACCTTAATGTTTTTAATGTTTCCATGATTCTATGTTTCTAAGAGGGCTTCCCAAATTTGATGGCATCTTTGGAACCCATGAGCCAGGAAGGCAAGGAGCCATTCCATCAGGTAGCTGAAGGATACAGGCATAGGTCATGCCCCCAAAGCTGAAGACACAACAACACAGCAAGGATGGTTCAACCCCACCTCCTGAGATGGTGGGATCTCTTGTCTTCCACCACACCCCAGTGCCCCCTTGCTAAGTGATGCTCTGCAGGTTAATGGGCCACATTTCTCAGGAGAAGGGCCAGGAAATCTATACCTGATGTTCAGTGCTGATGTAGAAGACGCTGTCTCCCCCTCTCAGTCCCATCTGTGTGTATTCTGCATGGATTTGGACAAATAACTCTACTCACACAGCTCTGCTCACACCTTCTCTCTGTACGCCTCCTCCTCTGTTTTTAAGCTACAGAACAAGTGAGATACTGTAGTGAAGTGACTGGCAAACAGCAACTCCTACATATGTTCTCCCATCGTTACAAGCAACACTAGAGGGCATGAGCAAGACAACAGTTGCCCTGCTCTCCCATGGCTGAAAGGCTCAGCATGATAAAGGCCAACACACTTTGCAGAACCAATCACTAAAAGAGAGAAAAAAGCAAAAACCATTTGAGCCCAACTAAGGTTTTATAACCCCACGTTCCCATCCCTAAGCAATGAGGATGATAGGTGTGTTGAAGGATCCCACCCCAGTATGGCAATGTCCAAAAGGCGCTGGCTCAAAACACAACTCCCTCCACACATGACAGCAAATCTACACCTGCAAGTGTTATAGTTGCAAGCTGCCCATCAACCCAACCCAAACCGAGGTTAAAACATGCAGTTCCTGTCTGCTACCAGGATACTGAGTCCATTGGTGGGTTCCTCTACTGTGGCAATGACCTGCTGCACAACGCTGCAGGATAAACAAGATACTCACACTCAGTCCATGACAAATGCTTTCTTGGTGTTGTTTTTTCCACCTTAGTTTCCTGATGAGATTGGGGAAAACCTCACCACCTTGTTTTCTCATCACTAGGAAGCTCAGAACTGCGGTAAACGGAGGCAAGCAGTGGTAGGACAACATGTGATGGCCTTAAGTTGTGCCAGGGCAGGTTCAGGATGGATACCAGGAAAAATGTTTTCTCTGAAAAGAGCAGTGATGCACTGGCAGGTGGCAGAGTCCCCATCCCTGGAGGTGTTCAAAAGCTCTGGAGATGTGGCACTGAGGGACATGGTTAGTGGGCATGGTGGGGGTGCTCTGGTGCTGGGCTTATTATCACTTACGGTGGGGTGCTGTGGGGTTGGGCTTGGGAATCTTAGTGGTCTTTTCCATCCTGAATGATCCTATAAATGCATGAAAATCCAGCAAGAGTTGGCAATGTAAGTGGAGAGAAAGGAATGTGGGCAAAAGCAAGCACTGCTGACCTGCATCAAAGGCTCATTTACTCCTTCTCTTCAGGTTTAGGACAAGAGAAGATAATTTTCTTTTGTGGAACGAGGAAGTTACACAGCAGTGTATTTCTCCTGCATCTATCATCCTGCTCACTCTCCTCCTCCTCCTGGAGACAAACATGGGTTTTCTGGCAGGGAATTCTGTGGGAATGGCAGACTGCACCATGCACATTTGTTCAGCAGCAGAAGTGTGACTGTCAATGCTGCTCCAAGCTTTGCTTACATGCAGGGGATTCCAGGCAGAGCAGTGACACTGGAATACCAGGGTTTGTGACATCTCTTCTGCCTGGTGACATCCTCAGCACCCAGGATCTCTGCCCTGTGGGATATTCCATAATGAAGTCTCTGATCTGTGATGCACACATTTCACCTGATTTAATTCAAGTATCTGGGGGAAATTCTCTGTGAATGAGCCTTTCTGTAGGGCTGGCTTGTCTGGGGACCTGCTCTCCACAGGGAACCTTGTGTGCCTTGGCTTTACACCAGGGATGGGAATACAGCGAAATCTCACCATAAATCAACAAAAGAAGTAACACAGCTATCCCCAGGTGATGCACTGGGAGTAGAGGAGGGGAAAACACAGGGTTAAGCTGTGCTGGGCTTGCACTTGACAAAAGAAACCCAGCTGGAAGCCAGATCATGCTCAGATGGAACCTATTACATATGGCAGAGAAAGAGGTCAGGAGAAATGCTCCTCTACAGCTTGTATTGTGTGTCCCTTGGTCACTGAGCTCTGAGCACAGAGCCCAGGGCACTGCTCTGGTTTGGCTGAGTTTAATTGTGCCAAAACATCAGGCACAAGTGCCTCCAGACACCTCCAGGAAGGGCTCTGCCCCATGCTGGTGCTGGAAGCAGACACTGATAGGCTGAGCCCTGCCCACATCAACACCTCTGGGGAGAGGAGAACCCAACAAGAATAGCAATAAAACCTAAACAAGCAGTGAGTGCTTGAGGGCTTTGCTTTGGAATAGGAGATTTATGGATGTAGTGAGCGACTCGAGGGGCTGGGACAAAGGCTGGCTGGCCAGTGTTTGGTTTTGAGCATCTATTTGTGGATTCACTGTGCTTCCGTCCAAGTAAATATTGCATTAAGGAAACTCAGGGCCAAACATACAGAGCATGGCCTCCAGCTGCACCTGCAGGCTGTCTGTGCTCACTGCCACCCAAATGAACCAGCAGGAGCTGTGCAGTCCAATGATGTGGCACTGAGGGACATGGTCAGTGGGGTGGCTTGGGGCTGGGCTTGTTATCTTAATGGTCTTTTCCAACCTAAACAATTCTATGATTAAATCCCACAGCAGAACAACGTGGGTGTGATGGTGCCATGTGAAGCAGTGCTATGGGACACAAGGGAGACCTGGCCCAGGCAGGGGATGCTGTGCTGGGACCACTGTGGCAAAGGGCCATGGCAATACAACAAATTCACATCAGGTTGAGCAGCTTATTGAGAAGTGTCCTTTAAGACCCAGCGCTTCTTACCCAGCTTGTCAATGATTAACCTGCTGCACCCAAAGCTTCTTTTGTCACAGGCTTTTTTCCTGCAAGCCTGACCTGGATCAATGAGGCCTTTCCTCTCTTGCCTAAACATCCCAAACCTCCCCAACACCTTGGGTCTCCTGGAGCACATCACTTTGCCACTGGCAAAGTCGGTGTTACTTCACCCGCATCATCCTCAGATTAAGCTCATACCTCCCTGCAAGGACCCAAATCCCTCCTGCAGCCACCAATTCTAATCCCCTCCCTGGCAAGCAAAGCTTCCAGCCATGCAAACACCACGAGGGGGGACAAAAAATGAAGAAAAATAAACAACGGGAGGTTTAATATCACAGCTGCAAACGCATTAATGACTCTTTTCACTCACTGAACCTTTCCCGTGCTGCTCAGTCACTCTGATGCAGCTCTCCTCTGCCCCGTGCAAGGCAATGAAGAAGCCCCATGTTGTGCAATCGCAGGGTACCAGGAGCCAGAGCATCAGAGCTGCTGCCAACCCTTGTATCACCTCCTAAAGCTGCCTGACTTGGTTCCAACGCCACACGTGCTGCTCCCTGATCTGCTCTACAGAGAGCTACATGATGGGATGGGATGAGAACATCAGCCAGTGTCTAGATGCTGCTAAATCCCTTTCTGCTAAATCCCTGGGTGACAAAGATGGGTGCTGGAGAGGCAGGGGCTGGGCTGCATGAATCCAGAACTGCATCTCCCATTGCTGTTCATTTAGAACACAACCTAATAGAGCACTGATTAGAGGAGTGGAAAAAAACAAAACAACAGCAGCCTTAAGTGAGCATTTTACACCTTCTAGTGATTTCATGGTGCTTTCCATAGGCTGATGGAGATACCAATGCCTCACTGCAAGCACTCTCTGCATCCCTTAGGAAGATGCCAGGTGGGGAAGGCCACAGAGGGAGCAATAACATACCGAATTTTGGGGAGGAATGGGCATTTATTGCTATTAATCAGCTCCAATAGCACAGATAGAAGCAGGGAACAAGGAACCATGTGAAGCAGCCCCAGGTAGGGAATTGTCAGTGCTTTGAACAAGATCACCCCAATAGCAGGTGGAGAAGGGTTGAACAGAGAGGGGGAAGGGCAGGGTGAGAAGACTGTGTTAAAATGGGGACAAAAAGCATGCATAAGGGAATGCGCTTGCTTCCATGGCCCGTCAGGCAAGATCCAGTGATACAGAAGCCAAGGAAGGTCTCTCAGCAGAAGCCATGTGTGATCAGGGATAAGTATGCAACAACCACACAGTAGAGGAGCTCACTGAAAACATGCTCTGCTCCTCTCCCAAGCTGCTCTAAGAAAGCCAGAGCTGCACTACACCTCCATTCACCACCAGTGACAAAGTCCCAGCTGTGGCACCTTCCCAGTGTTCAAGCCTTGGGCTGGGCTCTGCGCCGTCCCCACCAAAACTCGTCAGGACCTCAATAGGGAAGAGCTTCCCATCTCTCCACCTCTTGGAAAACACAGAGAACTTTGCAACTAAACCTCTCAAACACCATCAGCTTCACACCTCTCTGTGCTGCAGATTAAAGGGGATGTTCTCAAAGATTCCAGAACCCAGGCCTGCTTCTCAACACAATGCCTGCTCTTTTTTCTGCCCTGATCTCATTTCAGGTCCCCAGGTTGCTTTTGGAAACAAAGCATCAGCTGCCTGCTTTGGGAACTTCTAGAGCTGCAAACCTAGATGGAGCTGCATGAAACAGAAGGGGCTGCCCTCCATAACACACCATTTTGCTCTTCTAGCTTTCCGGCTGCTTTTCTGTCCTCTCCAGCAACCTTTTTAAAAGCCCACAGAATTAAAGGGAGAACACCAAAAAGACAGGTGGGAAATTAAAAAAAAAAAACAAAACACAAGCAGATAATGGAAAAACACCAAAACCAGGGAGTTTTCTGTGGCCTGGATGAAACTTTCCCCTCTGCTTAACGTGGCAAAGAGGGATGGTGGGACCAGCTCCCCAGAGCTCCCAGGTACTTACTGGTGCTTGTGCTAGTGCCGATGGTGTTGATGGTGGTGGGGACGGAGGAGGAGGAGTAGAGGGGCAGATGGCCGTTCTCGCAGGCCAGGTTTTTGTCCTGCCAGCTGGAAGCGCTGACGCTTATGCCCGAGTCTCGAGAGTTTTGCCATCCGTTGAGTTTATCATCGGAGTTCTGTCTTTGGTGATAGTAGTGAGTCTGCCCGTAGTCCACAGAGTCCGAACGGCCCCTGCCCTGGCTGCCAAAGGTCCCCGACGTGCGGTCCTCCAGGTGGTTGAGCCACATGGCCAGAGCGCTGCGGTCCTCCAGTGAGGTGGCCGGGTGGATCAAGGCGTAGGACAACAGCTGCCTGCTCTCCTCGATGTGTTGGTTGTGTTCGATCGAGTGGGCAAGGATTTTAGGCAAGAGTTTCATGTATTCGACTTTCGCTTCGATGTTTCCGGGCTTCAGTAAAGGCAGGTGGGTTAACAATAGGGATATCACTTTATCCTTGGATTCCTGTTGCCATTGGTTAATGATTCCTGTTGAAGGAATTGGGGGGAAAAAAAACGAGAATTGAGAAATCAGCAAACAGATCTAATGAATAAATGAATGGACTGGAACAGGTTGCCCAAGGAGGCTGTGGATGCCCCATCCCTGCAGGCATTCAAGGCCAGGCTGGATGTGGCTCTGGGCAGCCTGGGCTGCTGGTTGGCGACCTGCACACAGCAGGGGGTTGGAACTGGATGAGCACTGTGCTCCTTTGCAACCCAGGCCATTCTATGATATTATATGATATGATATGACTCAGAGAGGGTAAATACAACATGACAAAGGGATCCCTGTGTGCGTGATGCCACAGCACAAATTTCTGTCAAGCAGGGAGTCACTGCTCTTCAAATTCAGGACCGACAGCCACCGGGCATCCTGCACCCATAGGGAGTGAAAAGGAGCTGGCACAGGGTGTGAGCCCTAAAGAAAAGTCAGCATTCCACAGGGACATGAGGTGTGGGACAAGCAAGCCAAAGTGTGCAGAGTGACAACCTGCCTGCAGGAATTCAAGGAAGGGCTGCGTTGTAGCAACTGCAGGGCTGTTGTTAGCTCGTGGCAGTTGGGAGAGGCTTTGGAAGAGCAGAGGAAAAAAAAAAACATGGGGTCTAGCTTAAAAAATATGCAAACAGAGAAGACAGGGAATTACAAACTGGTCACTCAACTCATGCGCCTGGAAAACTGATGGAACAAATAATGAAACAAGCTACTTGTAAGTACTCAGAAGATAACAAGATGATAAGTGACTGCTGACACAGATTTGTCAAGAACAATTTAATTTCCCTCTGCGACAGAGTAACTGGCCTGCGAATAGCTGGAGCAGCAGCAAGCACCGTATGTCTTGATGTTCATCAGACGCTGCTGCACACAGCTTCCTTGCCAGCAACGCAGAGAGACACACTCAGGTGGAACAGCCGCCATGTGGGCACAAGGCTCATCAGAAAACCATATGGGAGTTGTCAGGAGTGGTGACCCACTGTCAGCGGGGAGGTGAGCTCAGCAGGGAGCCCTGGACCCACTGATGCTACTTGGAGTTTTGTTAGTGATAAAATCATAGCATCATTTAGGTTGGAAGAGACGTCCAAGATCCCCAAGCCCAATCATCAGGCCACCCCACCGTGCCCACTGCCCCTGTCCCTCAGTGCCACAACTCCATGGCTCTGGAACACCTCCAGGGATGGTGACCCCACCACTCCTGGACAGCTGTGCCACTCCATCACTGCTGTTTCGGAGAATTTTTTCCTAATATCCAAGCTGACCCTCCCTTGGAGCAACTTGAGGGCCATAACCTCTCATCTATCAATAGGGTGATGTGATAGATGTATTTGATGTACGCATCCATGAAATGAAGATTTCGATGTCCACCTGTAGGGTCAGCCCACCAGCTTGGGAAGACCCAAGCGCAGCAATCAACCCAACACTTCCAACACCTTATTACACCACGACCCTAAAAAAGGCACTGCTCAGCATCCAGCTAACATAATCACAGAATGGCCCGGGTTGGAAGGGGCCTCAAGGATCATGAAGCTCCAACCCCCCACCACACGCAGGGCCACCAACCACCACATTTCACAGCAGCCCAGGCTGCCCAGGGCCCCATCCAACCTGGCCTTGAACACCTCCAGGGATGGACGGGGCATCACAGCCTCTCTGGGCAGCTGTTCCAGCACCTCACCACTCTCACAGCACAGAACTTCCCACTGACATCCAACCTCCATCTGCCCTTCCTCAACTTCAAACCATTTCCCCTTGTCCTGCTGTTATCTCCCCTTTCAAAGAGATGAAACAAACAAACCCTAAAGTCAGCTCCCTGACACAAACACCAGTGAGCAGCAGCAAACAGCACTCTGGCTTCACATTCCCATTTCCAGGCATGCAACTGTTTTAATAGGAAGCCACTAGATGGCTTGCTGGAAGCGCTGCTGGCTCTCCCTGGAACTTTCTGCAGTGGCACACGCTTCCCTGCAGCCCCAGCCTCCTCCCCATCCCTGCTCACCATCGTGTGACGCAGCTTTGGGTGGGACAGAACCCCGGTTCTGGCAGCAGAACCGAGATGTTGGCGCTCAGTGCATGCGGACATGTGCACGCTCTGCTGCTTAAGAAGTGGATTTGGAAAAGCAACACTCAACCTAAGTACACTTGTAGGGAATACAGAAGTGCAGCAAGAGGCTGGGTGCATTCTGCTGTGGATACATAACATTTTGGGTCATAATTCACTGTTCTGAACTCTTCTAGCTGGCCACTGTTTGGGGGATCTGAGCATGATCTCTCTGCCAAGAGAGATCTCACCATTACTCTTACCAAGTAATCGGGTGCTCTGCATGGGACCACTCTCAAAACACTCTGGTGCAGCTCTGCTTTTTCACACAGAGTAATTAAACACAAACAGAAAAGCAAGAAGAGTGTTAAAGACCCTTTGCCTCCAGAAGATCCTAGTAGGGAATTTGGGATTATTTGGGGTAACCTTCTCAGTGAGAACAGCCCATGCAGTTTTCCTGTGCCTGTAGCTCTGGGTTGTTAACCCTCCCCAGCACAGAGGGTTGGAGCTCCATGATCTTTAAGGTCCCCTCCAACTTAAACCATTCTGCCATTCTTTGATGATCCTATGACCAACCTCATCACCATCACTTCTGGCCCTTGCTATCTTTTCCATCATTTCCACAGTTTGCAAAGGCAATATGAAGCTGAAGACTTACTGTACAAAGCTGATGAAGGCAGATTTGTGCTGCAAGGCCAACAGGATGACCACACACCCAGTCACTGACAGAGCTCCTGCTTGGGACACTTGCTTTGAGCACCCAAGAGGTTTTAAGGGTTGAAATAACAAGTCCTAAAGGATGGAGACCTTATCCCAGAGCTGTGGATGAGGGGTGGGCAACCTCAGCAGGAGCTGTTGCCAAAATCAGCCTCCCATGATCAGGTGGGACTTAACTTGTGTCCCAGCTGCCAGCTCTCCCAGTCCCTACATGCTGCCTGCGATGCTCACAGGTCACAGGTGTGGACACTAATGAGATAACAGCCTCATTAGTTCCTCTAGGTGCTGCTTCAACAACACTTGATGCTCTCTGAGGCAAAAATAAAACCTCTGGTTGCTTGAAGGAATGCCAGGGATATAAAAGATATTCAGATATTTGCAACAGCCATGTAAAGTGCCATGTGAAACTGCAGTCTCATTTATCCTTCCAGAGTGGTATGCCTGCCACAGAGCAAAGCACAGGGGGTGCCAGCCTCAGATATCACAGAATGGCCAGGGCTGGAAGGGACGTCAAGGATCATGAATCTCCAACCCTTCTGCCACATGCAGGGCCACCAACCTCCACCCATATCACTGGGTCCTTCTATTAAGGCTGAAGCTCATGCTGCTTTATGAGCAGATGCAGTGGGGAGACAGCAGAGAGAGCACTCTTGTCCTCTCAGCCTTCCTCCATCAAAACAATGTCTGGTGTTTAGAAAGCTCAAAGTAGGCAATACCTGTTTGTTTGTTTGTTTGCTCCATTCTAATTTTTGCAAGCAGCCTTCTAGCTTCAAGTTGGAAACCAGTGACCCTGCACAGAAGGATGGGCTGCCAGCACACTCTCAGGGATGCATTTGCTCATTAGCGGTGATGTCTCCGAGGAACAATGAAATGCATGATATCTCTTGAGTGCTTAAAATAAAAAACAACAACCCCAGCCAAGATAAACCTTTTCATTTTGAAAGCAGAAGGGAGAGCTTTGTGGCAGAAATTGGGTTATGCTCCTATTGTCGTACGCAAGTTATCGCATTTCACAAGTGAAGTAGACAAATGTGTCAGCTGAGGCTTTGACAAAGCGGGCAAGATGAATGATGTGCGATTTATGAGCCAGACACCAGCCTATAATGAGTAACAAGGACAACAATTAAAGACTGCAAGTGTTTTAAAAGCTGCCCAAGGATTTTCTGAATGACAAAGAGTATGTTTAAATAGCAGGCTTGGTATCATTGCTCCACAATGGTAAGTCAGTGCATTTAAGGGCTCCTGTTGTCAGTGAATTACTCTTAAATTACTGTTTTATTATACCCTTGTTTTCAGTTTAACAACATATTCCACAAAAAGTTCTCAAAAACACATTCAGATGATTTGCACAAGCAAGAAATGACTAAGAGTTAGTAAGCTCCATGTATCTGAAGGGCACTGACTAAGCAGGACACCTCCGGAATGGCCAAACAGATCAGTGCTCCCAGCTCTACCCAAGGACTAAAAACAGAGTTTCTATCAAAAATTGATACTGGGATCCCTGATCTTGCATGGGATGTGCCCCAGCATTGGGGTCTTGGAGGAGGAACGGAGCCCAACTGACCGAACCCTCCTAGGGATGGACTAAACTGAGGATGGACTACACCCCAGGTACACCACTGCATCTACTTGGAGCGAGCCTGAAATTGGCTGCCCTGGTGCACATAATGGCTATTTCTGGGCGTGCAGGAAGGGCAAAAAATGCCCACCTAGAGAAACTCTTCCTCAGCAACATTCCCAGAAGAGCTTCCCATTGTTTGCAGTTTCCTGCATCACCACTGCGGCCCTGGCACTGCTGCAGGGCACAGCTCAGTGGAAGCATCCACTCTTTTTGGCATAAAAAACAGCACTTGGACCTCTCCTGCTTCACAAAGCTCCAGCAGCACACGTATTAACAGCCCTACAGTGTCTTTGGGCACACGCCATCTTCCAGGGAAGTGCCATCACCAAGAGGCAAACAGCACCCCTATTCTTAACGGCCATTTGTTCCCACGTGTCTCAAACACTTGCCTTGATTTCCATTTGGATTTTGATGAGTTAAGCTTGAATTTATCTTTTTTTTTTTGCTTCTGGATGAACTGCAGTCTGATTTAACCAGATCTCACGTTCTGCATCTTCTCAAGACACTTGTGAACCTGTGCTCAAGCCTCCTTCCATTCTTGTTTCCCTTAAGTTCCACAGAAGATAAAAGCTGCATCTCTAGCAGGATGTGACTCCACATTCATTAATCCTGAGACCATCGTAATGCTTCTGCTGGCTCTGTGACTTCCAGAGGCCACACTGATCAGCTGTTATTTGGCTTAGTATTAAGTTTGAGTGGAACAGAGTGACCAATCCCAACCCTACACAGAGTGGTTTGAAAACAAGAGAGCAAAAAAAGAAGTCAGATCTTGGCCAGAAGACACAGCACGTTGTTTCAGTGGATTTACATCATTTTCTCCCTACATAAGGCCCAATCAAAAGAGCAACATTCAAGCAAACCAAGTGAGAACCCTGCTGGAAACCCTCTCTGTACCCCTTCCAGAACACATCAATACCCCCACCATTAAAAATTGGCAGCCTTCCCCTGCATGAGAGGCCAATAATAAGTATTTCAGCATGTGCCTTTGCTTTATGGCAACTGATGCTAATTAAAAAAAATATATCTCGACGACGAAGATTTCTGCAGACCTGTCAATTGCAGCAGATAGATACAAGCTGTGAGCACGGCTCTTGCTTGAAAATATGGTGAACCCAAATCCTGCTCCTTGTCTCACCAAAACCAAGGCTCTCACCTATGCAGGTCTTGGGAAAAAATGTGGGAAGTGGTGAGCAAGCTCTATTCCTGTAGGAAATGTTGGCAAGGAGATGGGAAAAGGAGGTCTCAAAGCAAGCAGAAACCAGGAAGGCTTGTGGGCTGGACTGCCCACCTCAACACCTACAAAACCCAATGGTCTGCAGTTGCTTCATTCTATAGGATGAGAAGTAATGCATTCAAGCTGTGCCAGGGAAGGTTCAGGTTGGATACTAGGAAGAATTTCTTCTCCAAAAAAGTAATGAGACAGTGGCACAGCTGCCCAGGGAGTGGTGGGGTCACCGTCCCTGGAGGTGTTCAGAGAAGGTGGAGATGTGGCACTGAGGGACATGGGTAACAGGCATGGTGGGATGGATTGGAGTTGGGGATCCTGAAGTCTCTTCCAACCTGAATGATTCTGTCATTCTATAATGCATCACAACAAGGCAATTACCAAACTGCCCCTTCCTCTACCTGGTTGATTTCCATGCAGATGATCTCAAAGGACAAATGGATCTTTTGCCATCAGCACCCACTACAAGGGGACGGACAGACAGCAATCTGCGCCTTCAGCCATGAAAAGCCCATATACAGCACCCATCCTCCAGCACCCCAACCAGTGCATACTTCAGACTCAATGGAAAATGTGTTGGTTATGCTCTGCAACCCATGGGTCCTCTTGGCACTGGCGCTCCTCTGTGCTGCCAACAGCAACCTCACATTCAACAGGGATAAAAATATATCAAGCACTTTCCTAACATTTTGTTTTCATCTGGCAGAAAAGCTCAGAGCAGAAGGGGAGATCAACAGGCCGTGGTGGATGGCGAGGAAGAAAGAGGAGATGCCATAAAAATGGAGCAAGAGCGATGGGCACTGCATGGAGGGGGCTGGAGAAGTCCCAGTGCAGGCAACACCAGTCCCTTGGAAAAGCAAAGGCAAGAACCAGGCAGCAAAAGCAAATGTTTGTGACTGTAGCCACAGTGCTGAGAGAAGCACAGAGGACTTCAGGATGGAGGATCTTCACTGTCTTTAATGAAGGAGATTAAGGACCTCCATGTAAACTACACGATATCCCTTCAACAGGCAAACTCTTCAGCACCCATCTCCAAGGCAGCAGGATGGGCTCGCTGGCACTGATGGGCTGCAAGCTCCAAAGAGCTCCCTGACCATCATCAGCCATATTTTTGTGCTGGAGGTCAGGTCCCCGCAGCTCTGAAATGAAGGTACCCTGGTGCAGAAGTAGATGGGCATGGAAGAGCATCGCAGGGCTGGCTGCTGTGTCTTGAATGCACTTTGATTCTGAAAAACAGCCAAGTTCTTCCAACTCTCCTATGCAAGCCACTCTGAGGTGCTGCTGGCCATACGACATGCAGCTTATGGCAAAAACAAACCAAAGCAAACCACAAAACCCCAGTTCTTTGGAGGCTGTGACATGAGCCCAACTTTGCCCTTTTAAATGCAGTACACCAAACCCTCCAAAGCATCGTCAGCCCTGTCAATGGTCTGCTTCACAGTGAATGTTCCCTTTCTTGCATGGAAGACATCACTGCAAAGGATGCTCCCAGATGGAGCAAAACACTCCTTGTTTTGTTCAGCAGCAGAATGAACTGGGAGATCCCTACACAAAATGTCCCTTAATTCACACAGAGCTACAGGGACAGAAGAGCCTGGCTCCACTGTGCTGGAGAATGAGTAGAAGGAAAAAAGATTTTCACTTTTAACACTGCTTTCTCCCTAAACGCAGTGACCTTCCAGAGCTCCAGTTCTTGTGAATCCATTCGTACAAACCCAGAACCAATGTACTTTTAGCACTGGAGAATCGAATGGCACAAGCATTATGTGTGTGTGCTTCTGCAGACAGCAACAAGAATGAAGATTTTTCCTAGCACCTATTTCCTAGCACCACTAGGGTCATCAACCCAAAGCAGACTTTCAGGAAATCCACTGGGAGCATGAGTCTTTTTCCACAACATAATAAATACCAAGCTGAAGTTTGCTCCATTTTCACACCATGCATCTGGTGGGAAGTTTACGGGCTTGTTTTCTAGGCCATAACTGTCGCACATTTTTGCTGTGGAGCATAAAACCACGTATTATCATAATACTCCCTAGCAACATGATTTTTAATTCAGTGCAGAGCTTTGCAACGTGGAGAGCATCTCACTGAGTCACAGCTAAGACAACATGCTGGGAAACCTCATCAAAAGCCCCACAGGTGCCACAGGGACCCAGACCATGCTGATCACAGAATCACAGAATGGCTTGGGTTTAAAGGGACCTCAAAGATCTGATGAACGATGGCATTCAGTTTCAATGCAATGAAATACCTGGGAAAGACAAATTAGCATCCCGAATTTCGTCAGCTGCGGTCCAGAAGGCTCAACCTTGTTGAGCAGTGACAGCATAGATGGAAGCAGTGCCAACGGATGTGAATCGGGGCTGAAGAGTGAAAATCCCACAAGTTCTGTCTGACTTGGACAGAAAAATGTGGGAAATGATGCAGTGTCAGAAATCAGAGCTCAGAGCTGGCCAAGGTACCACCTCTGCACTTCTTATGCAAAGCCCAAGAGGAGGCCAGATGCTCACCAGGGCATGGGAAAAAGAACATGCTGCAAGGAATGACCAACAGGAGTGGATCAGAGACTCACGTGCTTGAGATTCAAACAGAACAGGAGCCTCCAGACATGTCCTGGTGGTTTCTGAAGCATTCCTTGCCTCATCCCTATGCACTGTAGGGTAGCAATGAGCCATGGGCACGAGCACTTGCAGTCTTCGATATCGCTCAGAGATCCCAAAACACTTTCCCAACTCAGGCTGGAGGAGAAGCAAACCCCAACTGAAGCTCAAGCAGGCAGCCCGTCACCAGACAAGGCCTCACAGTGCTAGTTTCTATTTATTTGCTGGAGCACACGAGCTCCTTGTGGGCACTGGAGGCATCGTGCTCCCAAGCCCAGAGAACTATGGATACCCATTCCTGGAGGTGTTCAAAGATGGGGCCCTGGGCAGATTGATCTGGTGTCTGATATAGTGGCTAGCAACCAGCCCATGGCATTGGAGTTGGAACTGGAGGTCCCTCCCATCCCAAGCCATTCTATGACTGTATCTGCTGATGGAGGAAAGCAGCTGAAAAAGCAAGGGGACATTCTGTATGGGACGAGGGAAGGTAGCAACGACACCAAAATGTGGTTTCAGTGCTGTTCCTGGGCCATAAGAGGAAGAGAGGAGGGAATCCAGCACATCCTGAGCATGCAATGCCGCGACAGAAATACCGAGATGGCCGTCCCTGCAGTGGGACAAAGATATCCCTGCTGCTGGGTCGGATGGCTGCTGGGATGGGTCAGTGAGGATTAAAAGCACAAATGGAAAAGGGTGCCTCCAGCTGCCCCGTGGCCTCCTGCAGCTTGGGATTGCAGCAACAGCAGAACTTGGAGGGTTTTGCTGCTTTGGGAAGCATGGGGTGCAGATGGTAGATGAGCTCACTGCTTCTACTTGCCTTGGGGTTACATTGCTCATGTGCCTCTGCTTGTCCTCCTGTCCAAGTTTTGAGTGGAATTTCTTAGGATATAGGAAGCCAAACGTAACAAAGCACGTGACAAAGGGCAGAGGTGGCTGGGGGAGCGGGGGACATGGTGCTGCTGGGTTGGGGTTGGACTTGGTGATCTTGAAGGTCTTTTCCAACCTGAACAATTCTGTGATTCTATGATTCTGTGCCTTCCATAACTCTTCTCTGAGCCCAGTGCATAAAAACACCCAAAGCTTCATTACTTTCAGCAGGGAGATTACAGGCAAAAGCACACACGCTGAGGAAGCACTCCTCTGACTTCTTCATTTCAATTGCAAAAAGCCTTTTAGCAAAAGCTCAATTGAAATGCAGATAAGTTTCTTCAAAGGCTATAAAAAAAATATTATCTGGATGTCATAACTGTGTTGCCTAACATGGATAAAGGATTTAGAAGGGGGAAAATACTAAAAATAAGTTATGAAGAGTATGTAAGGTATTGATATACAGCACATGGTTTCAACTGTTAATCATTGAACAGATTCCAGTGTAAAAATAAAGAGACTGGAGCTGCACATAATGGAGGAGTTGCTCTATTTATAAACTTCTCTGTGCAAAGGGCAGCGAGGGCCGGGGCGAGCGGGCAGCGAGGCGGAGGGCTGTGCGACCCAGCACATCTTTTGAGGGAAAAGAAGGAGATTTTTTTCTTCACTTCAGCGTTGTCAACAAAATCCAAGCGAGTTGTACGAGGGGCCGTGTGTTCCACGTGACCGTCAGCATTTGCAGCTACTGCATGTGACAGCTCTCCCAATTTAGCCCGCAACTGACTCCCTCTGACCTGCAATAACACCACTCCCAAATTAGAGCCCTCCATTTGGCTTGGCTTTGCGCCGGCCCGGGGAGCGACATAAAGCATCCTTTTTCTCTCTCCCCCCCCCCCCCCCCACTGAACATTCATAATCCCATCCTTCGACTCTGCCAACTCAAACCCCAGCTCTGGGCTCTTTTAGCTTTTTCCTCTTCTTTTTGGGGGGTGAAGGGAGCGTGGGGCAGCAACAGAGGCGGGTGGAAAAACACCAAGAGATGAAAACAACAACAAAATCAGCCCAAAAATTCCAACTCGGTGACATTCAGCTGGAAAAGCTCAATGACTCACATGCAAATAAAATCTGCCTGAATTCGCCGCTGCATGACGCAGGCCGCTGGCTTCGACATAAAAAGGCCGCGATGAAATCATCCACCATTCAATTCCAGCTTGGAAGGCGGTGAAAAAAGCGGCCGCATCAGCGCGGCTCCCTCGGCTTAATAGGAAACACTAAGGAAGGAAGCAGAGCAGGGTGAGAACATCCCCGTTCTCCCCTCCTTCCCCCCGGCACCTCACGCCATCCGTCGGCATGGCCTCTCGGCTCTGGGCGCTGGCAGGCCGCTCTCTGACTAGCTCAAAAGTGAAATAAAAATAAAACGTGGCGACGTAGGAAGGCGAAGCCTCGCTTCTCCCAGTGGCTTCTTGCAGAGATTTCTGCCCTGGCCTTTGCAGAGCGCTGCGATGTTGTGTAATTCACATTTACAAACGCTGGAGAGGGTCCAGGTGCTGCCAGCATCCCCCTATGCACATGGTAAATCTTAGCTCTTGGGTGTTCCCTTGCTTTGAAACACGATTGCTTTTTGCACGCTGCCTGACGCTCCTGCAGTGCTCTGGGGATGGTGTGCATGGGGCCCCCCAGCACTACCATTAACAGCTAAAATTAACAGAGGGAAGGGGTCAATCAACTCAGAAAGGTAATTTTCATAGGACTGCAGAGCTGTCTGAGTTGGAAGGGATCCTTAAAGGACATCCAGTGCAACCCCCCTACAACAGACAGGGACACCCACAGCTCCACCAGGTGCTCAGAGCCCCATCCGGTCTGATGTCTTCAGGGACGGGACATCCATCATATCACTGGGCTACTGATGCTGAAGGCTCTCCAGAAGGCTCTTCCTGCTCCAGCTGAAAGAAGTCCTTAAAATGAGCATTGGCACCCCAAAATATTGCTCCAGGGCACAGCAAGTGTGCACCCACTGCTCACCCCAGCATCCGGTGAGGCCACACATGGTTTCAGCTGGGATAATGGAAGGAACGTCAGGGCACTCGGTGATGTCCTGAGTGCTGGTCCCCAAGGGGTTTCGTACCCAGCTGGATCCCAACCCGGTCCTGCAGTGAGGAGCAGGGAGACGAAGGTCCATAAAAGGGAACCAGGAGAAGCGAGACTCCTGCCAGCAAGCCTGCATTTGCTCTGCAGGAATCTGCACCTCCCCTGGAGGGAGAAAAATATAAATATCCAGAGGTCTGCAAGTGGGGAAAGGTTGGAAACACCCATACGGAGCCATCGGTAGAGCTGGGGCCATCTGGTCAGCCCCGGGCGAAGGGACACTGCCCTCCCCTCGCCACCAGATGCTAATTCCTTTCATCCTCATCCCGTGTAATTTTAGGTTTGGGAATGGGACCATCTGCCGGGGAGATGCTCGGTTATTTCTGTCTGTGCCCTGCCTTTCGCCACTCCCTCTTTAAAGGAAATCCAAATCGGGCATCGTCGCACGCTGCGTTGCTCATCCCGTCCTCTAATCACGGCGTGCTAACGAGCAGCACGCTCTGCAAGGCTGGCACTCCTCAAAGCATGGGCTGTCATTATCTTCAAAGCACTTTTTTGTTCCTCCCCACATCACCACCGCAAGGCGGTCATTATTCAATTCTTCTCAATCTGGTGGGCTTGGTTCACTCTCCTGGAGCCCGGCCAAGACGTGCACAGCAAAATTCAGCGCGGCCATAGGAAAGATAAAACAAACCCGTTCCTATCTTTGGATGCTCACAGGCCACTGCTGTTGCTTCCCGTCACACAGCGGACATGGAAATGTTAAAAATAAAGTGAATGCTGGAAACGCACCGGCCAATAATGTAATTTCCACATATTAAGAGGAAACAGAGCCTGACGAAAAAGGAGTTTCAAGGAAAGTTTTACTCAGCTACACATCCAAATCGTGCAATCACAGAATCGTTACGGTTGGGAAAGGCCACCAAGTCCAACTGCCAATCCATCACTACCATGTGTTTCAGTCTGAGGTTTGGCCTGCTTCTCAGATCTGAACCCATTTTTATTGCTGGAAACCAGCATGACGCAACACAGTCCATTGGGAGCACCTTGAGCTGACATCCATCCACTGGTGGCACCCCAGTGCACTGAAGATTCAGACCCTAAAGACCCTGCTAGAGATTGCTCTGCTGCCAGGCTCCTCAAAGCACAACCTATATAGTACTGTCCATGGAAAACACACCTGTGATTTTACAACAAAAACCTCCTTGCAATGCTGGAGGTATAAGAACCAAGCCCTGGCCACAGTTCTGCACTGCAGGAGTGTGGGGAATCACAGAATCACCAAGGATAGAAAAGACCTCTGGGATCATCCAGTCCAACCATGCACCTATCACCAGTAGCTCTCACTAAACCATATCCCTCAACACAACACCTAAATGTTCCCTGAACACCTCCAGGGCTGGTGATCCAGCACCTCTCTGGCATCTTGTGAAGCCGCTGCTCACCTCAATCTGAACATGAGATGCATGGGTCTGCATGAGCATTTACCTTAACGAGCAGCATTGATGCCCTTGCAATTACATGGCCCTGCTGCTCAGCTGCTTGCTTTGGCTTTGTACAGTGCTGAATACCCAAGGACTCCCCTTCCCCACCACCTGCTGCCCATGGAAGTCCCCAGAACAGCACTGAGCATGTTCACAGCAGATATATGTTACATCCTCGTACTCATCATCCTAGAATGGCTTGGATTGGAAGGGACCTCAAAAATCATGCTGTTCCAAGCCCCTTGCCACAGGCAAGGGTTGCCAACCATGAGATCAGACTATCCAGGAACCCAGTGTTCCCACTGCTGGATCACACACAGTTTTTTGGTCCACCAACAGTCCCAAGAGCTTCTCTCCATCTACTGCTTACTCAGCCTGCATTCATGCTTGGGACTGCCCTGACCCAGGGCTGAAAAGTTTCTAAACAGTCAATGAAATCATTCCTCTTCTTCCCTTTTCTTTCTCTTGACCAAATATCGCAGTATTTGGGACAAAACATCCAACCAAATGGAAGACAAGTGTTTTCTTTCCTGCACAGGAAAATCACCTTCCGTGCATCCTGTTGTTCTCCCCTCTGCAGCAGCAGTGCATTGCAATAACCCCCACGGAGAGATTCAGCCCACGCTGCTCTGCACTAACATTCTCTGGGGTTTCTCAATGGATAAATCCACACATCTCCAATCAATTGCTGTGAGCTAGCAGCTCCTGTGGTGCCCAAAGCGTGAACTGTGGAAGGAAAGGAGCTGTGCTGATAAAGCTGGTGGGAGTGGAAGATGCAGCGGACACAGGGAGAGTGCCACAGCCTCAGGCAGCCACGTACTGGGCTGCAGGGAGATCTGACTGCTGAATACCTGCAGTGTTTCACAATCTGGCCAGACGGGATAGAACTGCACCCCATGGGGACGCAGACAGTTTTGCTGTGTTGCCTGAGTCCAACAGAATCCTCCTCCTGCTCATCGCTGCTTCTGCAGCACCTGTGTTGGCAGAGCCGTGGGAGGCTGAAGCTTCCCAGCTCAGAGGAATTCCTGCAGCTGCTTGGGTCCTCCCTATCTCCAGCCTCCCTGTGTGATGCGTAGGGAAGCTTCAGGATGTGGGGCACACTCCTCTGCATTATCACCCATCTCCTCCTGTTATCAGGAGACTCTTCTCAATATTTTCTGATGCTGAAAGCAAAGCAACCTCCCTGCAAGGCCCAGCAATTTTCTTTAATTCTTTTCCTTTGAATTTCCTTCATCTAAGACTAAGCACAGTTACTTTTCATAATGTAAATACGTCTATTATGAAGATAATTTATGGCCTGGCATTATTCACTGAGATTAATGAAGCATCCTCACTTCTGTAGATAAAACATCTTTCCAAGTGCTTCCTATAGAAACATTGCTTATTCAGACTTACTACATTATTCATCTGCAACACAACCCCGTAACGGCTTTCCATTAGCAGCCACTTCTGCAAATAGGAGACAAAGCAGCACCCCTATGGCACAGCTGAGGACTCCCCAAGGCTTCACCGTGCCATTCCTCCCCCACATCTCCCAGCCTTTCACAATGCAGGGTGAGGCACTGGCACAGGTTGCCCAAGAAGGCTGTGGATGCCCCATCCCTGCAGGCATTCAAGGCCAGGCTGGATGTGGCTCTGGGCAGCCTGGGCTGCTGGTTGGCAACCCCGCACATAGCAGGGGGTTGGAACTGGATGAGCACTGTGCTCCTTTGCAACCCAGGCCATTCTATGACTCTACAATGCTCCTAAATGACTTCTGGGGGAAAACCATGTAGGAGGCCAAGCTAGTAAGTTGCATCTAATCATGCAGTGCATGACTTCGAGTAGACATTTTGCCATTTCTTCCAGGCCTGCTTTACATGCTTTGTGGCTGTGCCCCTGGCACCTTCCCTGCACATGGGGTGAGGCCATAAAGGCAAAAAGCCATCTCTTTGGATTGCAATGCACGGAGATACCCACAGCTCCATCAGTGCTCAGAGCCCATCATCTCTGAGCAGTCTGTGCCAGTGCCTCACTGCCTGTATCATAAAACCTTTTTCCTTAAGGATCTCCCTGTGAAGTACCTTATAGAATAGAAAGTTAACTCTGCATGCTTCTCAGAAGAGTCCTTCGCAACCTGAGGAGCAGCACTGCAAAACACCACCTCTATCAATCAACATCTAAAGTAGCTATAATACTCCCTCATAGCTCCCACACAATTCCCATAGAACTATCTCCAGTCAAGACACAAATCCAGCTCCCTTTGTCTCCCATCTGCAGCCACAGACGTCTTTCAGAAACCCAAGCAGATCAGCAGTCATTTCGGAAGGAAAAGTTACAATCATAGAATCATTAAGTTTGGAAGGACCACCAAGACCACCCAGCCCACCCATCAACCCATCACCACCACACCACTATACCACGTCCTTTCCTGAGCACCTCCAGGGACAGTGATCCCACCACTCCCTGGGCAACCTGCTTCAACACATCACCACTCCTTCTGAGAAGAAATGCCTCCTAATACTCAACCTGAATCTCCCCTGGTGCAACTTAAGGCCATTACCACTTGTTCTGTCGAAGACCTATTGCCCTCAGCTTCTGGCAAACCATGGGGACTCACAATGGAAGAAGTATTAGTTTATCAAACAGGGAAAATCTGCTCGTAGTAAGGACCCCAAAGCACTGGCACAAGGAGCTGGGCAATCTTCGTTATAGGAAGAATTTACAAGCAGAACAGACAAGTGTGTCTAGTGGAGACAGAGCATCTCCAGGCTCTTTCCACCAGTCTGCACAACACTACCTCACGATCAAGTTTATCCATCTCCTTTGCACTTCAACAAAATGGTTTTACAGATCTTTTGTCTAAGATGACAGCTATGCTTACTTAGAAATAAATACTCAGAGCAAAAAAGTGCTTTTCTTGCGCTTCCTGAGACACGCGGGTTTGATTAGGGCTGGTGAGAATGGAAGCCTTGCTGATCAAATACAGTAGGTGATACGACCCAACATCTGAAAGCCTGGAAAAATAGCTTTAGAAAGCATTAGCTCCCACATTTTCGTGTAATCAGACGCAATGCTAGCCAACAAAACCCTGGTTCTAATAGCCAATCCAAGTTTTGCTTGGCTGGCAGACAAGAGTTGCTTTCTGTTTTTTAACTCCAGCATAAGTCACTCTTGAGAAACAGATTTCGCCTGCATTGTATTTTAAACAAGTCAATAAAAATGTAATTTAGAGGAGTTGGTATTAAAAGGTTGGGGTGAGGTTTTTCCATTTCTTATTCCTGAGTAGATGTTACACTCCAATCTATCTGTCTGGCATGTACAAAACCTGTCTAGAGCAGCTCCTCAGGAGTATGTGCTATCCCCCAGTGATTTGTGAATGATTTTCCATCACTCTGAGTGGATATATTCTGCTTTATAGCTATCCCATCGTGCTGCCTTCCCTTCAGATCTTCGTCCCTGCGCAGGTGAGAGCCTACACGGGGAGCATAGGGCACCCATCATCACAGCATCCATGTGTTCAATGAGGGAAGAAATCTGAGCACACATATATAAATATATATAAAACCACAAATTCATTACGGTTGGAAGGGACCTGCAAGATCCCCAAGCCCAACCATGCCCACTGTGCCACATCTCCACTGTTCTGGATCACCTCCAGGGATGGTGACCCCACCACTCTCTGGGCAGCCTGTTTCAGCACATCACCACTCCTTCTGAGAATAAATTGTTCCTGATATCCAACCTGACCCTCCCCTGGTGCAAGTTGAGGCTATTACCTCTCTAGTTATACAAGTCTTTGGACAATGAGGCAAGTTTCCTAAGAAAAGATCATTCTGAACATCTGAAAACAGAGCACACTGGTACTGCAATGTATCTTTCATTTACCACTACAGGCTGCATCACTACCAATGGGATTCTTTGTTTTCGCAGATCAATCAAAAGCCCAACAGGTTGCTTGGAGCCCCTTAAGACTTCTTTTCTTTTGCAGCTGTTTAGGGTTGGAGACTGGCAGGATGGGAGGGAGGCACAGCAAACACATGACTGCAGACCTAAAAATACACTCTTGGTATCACAACAGGCCAAGAATAGAGAGTGGGACGAGCCTGATGCCAACGTGTTTCTTTGTTTTATTTTTCCACTCTGCGCAGCATCAGGTGGATCAACGAGACTGGCTCTTGGCACTGCTATGTGGGCTTGGGTTGGAAGGGCCTTAAAGATCATTCAATTCCAACCATGCCATGGGCTGGTTGCCCCCAGGAGCTCATGCTGCCCGTGGCTCCATCCATGGCCTTGGGCACCTCTAGGGTGAGGCACCCACAGCTTCTTTGGGCAGCCTGTTCCAGTGCCTCACCAAGCTGCCCAAAGAAGCTGTAGGTGCCCCATCCTTGGAGATACTCAGGACCAGGTCTGATGATGGAAAAAAGGCTGAGATGGGTCACAGTCACTAACAGAGAACCCTCATGCCCTTGGCAGGGCCTTCCTTCCAAAGGTGAACTGGGATTTTTAGAACATGCAACTGGAGGCAAGGCTGGAGGCGTAGCAAGAAACATATCAGGTGTGGGGAGAGACATCTCCCACTAAGGTTTAAAGAAAAAACATTACGAGATTACTGACAGGTTCGTAAGGGAGCTGGTATAATGGCTGTGCAGGGCTGGGTGGTGATCAATTACACGACTTGCTGCATTTGGAGTAATGAGTGCTTTATGCCCGTGGGATCCCCGCTTTTCTATCCACTTCAATACAGCTCTCATGCACGGATCAAACTGCCTGCGAAGGTATTTATACATGGCTGGATCAATTCTTTGCATCCTCCTGGGTAAACTAAACAGAGTGCTTTCCCTAAGCATCCTCTAACACAGGATGCCAGGCTTGTTTCTCCCAGGTGCTCTGTGCGCTAACAAAGAGCTGGTGCAGATTCATCCACGGTCAGCACAAACACCTCACATTCATTTCTTTGTCCCCAGGAAGGAGGTCCCAACCTCCTGTGTCACACTGACTGCATTCATAGAATCATAGAATCACAGAATCGTGGAATGGCCTGGGTTGAAAGGGACTACAATGATCATTGAGTTTCAACCCCCTGATATGTGCAGGGTTGCCAACCACCAGACAAGGCTGCCCAAAGCCACATCCAGCCTGGAATTCAGCAGGATCCTGCATGGAAACCTCATTAAAACACCACAAGGACACACAACTGGGATGCTTCCATTCTCCCTCAAGCCTCATCATCATACAAACAAAAGCAGGTTGCTCTGCAGCCAACCATCTCCAATTGGCACAGGTTGTCCACAGAGGTGGTGCTCCATCCCTGTAGACACCCAAGGGCAGAGGATGGGCTGTGAGCACTGATGGAGCTGTGGGTATCCCTGTTCATTGCAGGGGAGTGGGACCAGAGGGCCTTTAAGAGTCCCTTCCAACACAAACCATTCTATGACACAGAGTTCCTTATTTTCCTTCTCCTTTAAGGGCTTGAAGTGTCTGAAAATAGAACATTCCGTGATGGCAGAAAAAAAATAAGAAAAAAAGAACCAAAAAACAACACCCATCAAATAAGAAGTAGGTCAATCAGATAATAGGCGTGATTTAGGAGAAAAAAGGCAGCGTTCGTAATGGGCTAAAAACGGCGCTGATGTGTTGCCGAGAAAGAATATAATTAAAAGTATTTTTAAAGCGGCGCTTCCCCACCCCAGTCACAGAAATCACAGCTCACACTACCAGGATTGCTTCCACCTCATGGAGCAGGAATGTGCTGGCATGCCACAAGCTGGCCGAAGAATGCGGAGTTTCCGTAGGACGAGAGAAGATCCCAACCGACAGCGGTTAGCTGCATTCTTTCACTGGTACATCACTGCGACCCATTTATACAGCACGGCAACGGAAACCGGCTGGGGGGTGGGATGTGACATTTCCATCCCTTCGCTGGTTAATGAGGTGGGGGGAGAGGTCTGAAAAATGCAGATGTGGGTGAGTGAAATGGGAAGTAGAAGGTGATGGGATGGGTGATGGGGTATGTCTTACTGGAGGCTCTCTGGCTGCTGAGGATGGACATCGGTGACTTATATAAGGAGCACACCTTTGAGCTGCATTCATTCAAGACCGAGCTCCTTGGAACAAGGCTCTGCCCTAATTAGGTGCACATGGCCCAATTCAAACACGCCCGGGACATGACTCAGGAATTGCCGAGTGGAAGGCTCCAGCCCTGTGTTATGCAAGAGGTCACGCCAGACAAACCCTCTGGCTCCCTTTGGCCTGAAAATACTGAAACCCAAGTGCTGCATGTGGGCAAAGCAGGCTGCCTCCTTGCTTTTCTGGGACTCCACCAAACGCCAGGCAGCCCCTTGCTCAGCAGCACTGGCCGGATCCCTGTGAGGCCCCAGGGCTGCCGGACAAAGCCATCGCATCCAAGGATGCCGTTGGACGTGGGAAGCATCTCCAGGGACATTCCCACCCACTCTGCTCTCGGTGCTGCCAGAGAGGAGCAAAGGGGATGAGTCAGGCCCAGAGAGTTCATTCCTTCAACTCCTGCTCCTTGCTATAATTATCCTTTGGGGTAATTAGATAAGCAGCCCTTCCTTTCATCTCCCCACAGTGCGGTACCATCCGCCCTGCAGTGTGAGGAACCGCTGTCAGCCCCCAGGTGGGAGCAGTGCCCCCAGCCCCCACAGCCTCCCCCCCCCCAAGCTTTGCACCCACTCAGGATCAGTGAATGCACAACAGAGGTGATGGGAGAGGGAGAACTGGGGGCTGCATCAAAAGGAGGCACGAGGAGACGCACATCTCAAGATTCTCCTGCCTACAAAGGGGTGGCTGGACGCCTATAAACCCAACTCGGAGCAATCCCACCACCCCCTCAGCACCCCAGCAAGCAGCAGGCACATCAGGCGTGCCGAGCCCGGCAGCTCCCTGCTGGAAAATGTGGGCTCGAGCCTCCCCCCTCCCATCCCACCCGCACTCCCTCTCCTACAGGCACGCACAGGGAGGGAGAGAAGAGAGAAACCACAAGCAAATGTTCTGCTGCGTGATTTCCCCTCATCAGGCTCTCATACTCAAGGCTTGAATTGTCTTCAGGAGGAAATGAAAAAGGAAAAACGAAATCCTGGAGGCAGCACCGGAGGACATGCATGATGCCCCATTGACATTCGGTGTAAAGGTAAACTCCTCTGCCAGAGCTTAATTGAATCGGAGAACAATTAAGCATTATTAGCACCTGTAATTTTTTTTTTTTTTATATGGTAAAAACTCCTCGTGGCACAGGTTGGAAAACCTCCAAGCCTTTGACCATTAGCAGTGAAGACTGGTGGAGAAGGACACACAGTGGTTACGTACACAGGCAGCACAATGGAGCTCCGGAGGCTTTGCAAGCATGTTACACACCTAGTGTGACAAAAAGAGCAGCCTCCTTTCTTGCTGTGATACGACATGGGGGGCTCTGCCTTATCTCTGGGCATCCCATGGTACCCGCTGTGGTCTGAACATTGCTGTCCCACCCTGCAAACAGAGCACGGCGTTTTCCAGCACTTTGGAAAAACAGTTTCAGAGGCAGCAGAACCTCTCTTGGCACCTCCAGCAAGTTTCCATTAGTTCAATGCTGAGGGATGATTTCACTTCGGAGCCGAAACGTGGAAAGAGGCAGAATGAGTAAGAAGCAGCTAAACACACGTTAGTGCCCCTCCTAAGGCTGAAGGGCTCCTGTCAGCTCCTTGGGGGCACTGCCTCACCCTGCACATCTAGGGAGATGCTTGCAGGGAGGATTTCTGAGCTGTGTGCTGGTAAACGAAGCTCCAGTGGGGGTTTCTCTGAGTCCTGGTGGGGTTCACATCCTGTAACCACATCCTGAAGGTGCAGGGGTGCCCCAGGACACCCATCTTCCCTGCACCCACAGCACCAGGGGCTCTGTCTGGGATAGAGACAAGCCCATATACTGCAGTGCTGTACACCATGTCCTGCACTTTGTCCTCCTCTGATCAAAGAAGGCTGATAATTCACAATAAAGGTGGTGAAGCACTGCACAGGCTGCCCAGAAAGGTGGTAGTGCTCCATTCCTGCAGACAGCCAAGGTCAGGAGATGGGCTCTGAGCACTGATGGAGCTGTGGGTGCCTCTGTGCATTGCAGGGAAGTTGGACCACAGGGCCTTTAAAAGTCTCTTCCAACTCGAATGGTTCTATGCTGCAATATGCTTACAGATGAAGGCTGAAGTGGCTGCAACCCACCCAAAAGCAGAGCACTCACCAGCCAAGGGCAGCCCCTGCACGGTGCAGGACAGGGCTCTGGGTAGGGATGGAGCCAGCCCAGGGGAACACCACGAGGTCCTGCAGCATCCCTGCCCACACTGAACACCAGTAGTGCTGCAAGTAAAGCCAAGGTTTATCCAGGTCCAAGCAACTCAGCTATAAATAACACCACTGCTCAGACTTCCCGAGCAGAATGTGTCTTTTTTGGAGCTTGGAGTGATGGAAGGAAATGGCAGCAGTCAACAGGTAGCAGGCATTCAGTTATTTAAAGCATTTTCATAAAATTAATTGGCATTTTCCTTACAGAGGGAAAAAAAAAGGAAGAGATGGTGACAGGACATACCCCAGGGACCCAGACGATCCAATTTCAGGCACCTAATTAAAATTAAATTTCAATTAATTTCCAATTACTTTATTTGAAATTCATTTTTGTATTTCTGCTTTTTTTTCTTTTGGTGAGTTGCCTAAAAATGAGCACATCCCTTCCTTTGCTCCTCAATCCAACACCACCCCCCATACCAGGAGTGCAGCTCTGCAGCACACACAGCGCTTGCACTTCCAGGTCTAGAATAATTCATTACATTTTTGCTGAAGACATTGCTGGCACATCACATATTCCTTCTCTGCCTCTGGTCCTTTTCTCCTCCAAACTACCGAGGCCTTGTTTAAATCAGAGCTTCGTTATTAGTACTATTACTACTGCTGCAGTCTCTTGGTTGCTTTCAGAATTGCTCCTCCTCCCTTCAGGTCTTACTGCCACCACCATGGGGCCACAGTGATGGGAGGAGTCATAGCAAAAACCAAATAGCTGCTAAATAACAGCAAACCAACTCTTCTATGCTGGTGCATTTCACATTCTTCATAGCCAGAGTTCTGGATTAACCCCAGGGAAACATTGCTAGTGCTTGGAGAGGCTCATTGAGGTTTGCAGGGAGCCTGGGAGCCCTCAGTGCCAGGCAAGAGTGCAGGGTTGGGTTTTTGTGGTAGCTTTTAAATCTCTGTGCTCATGGTGGAGTGACTCCATCAGGTCTAAAAACACCTCTCCACACTTCTGCTGAGCCCACCCTGATAAAAACGGGCACAGAAGGGGAATATAAACACATTGCAGCTTGCCCAAGGAGGCTGTGGATGCCCCGTCCCTGCAGGCATTCAAGGCCAGGCTGGATGTGGCTCTGGGCAGCCTGGGCTGCTGGTTGGAGACCCTGCACATAGCAGGGGGCTGGAGCTGGGTGAGCATTGTGCTCCTTTGCAACCCAGGCCATTCTAGGATTCTATATAAACCAGCTGAGGGTACGGGAGTGGATTTTGGATAACCAACTGGGAGCATGAACCATTCAGACTGGAACAGATCTCCAAGATCCCCAACCCCAGCCCACCCCACCATGCCCACTGCCCACATCCCTCAGTGCCACATCTCCACAGTTCTGGAACACCTCCAGGGATGGTTATTTGTTCCTAACATCTTTAGAAAGGGAGAAAAATAATATCTTTGTGTTCTTTTACTCTACCCTTAAAGAGACCGGTTTGATTCCTGATGCTCTGGCATATTTCTGTCTCTTACTGTACTTCAAGGCTATTTTCTCGCTGCCAAAATATGCAACGAAAAGCAACACGAGTCCTGCAGCTCTGGGGGAAGGGCTGGCCCTGCAGCTCTTGTTATCTTTGGATGGGAAGACAGAGACAGGCAGACACAGTTAACGCCTCGGATATATCCAGATCTAACCACTGTCCTACCAAGGAAGTTAGAAAACAGAAAAACACCACAAAGGGCATTTCAAATGACAAGATGAAAGCCCAGTTGGATTTATTACCGGCGTCCGCAGCCTCTCGGATGTAGCCCACTTGATGATGCTGATTGTACAGCACGGGATCTCGGACTGAAACAGGAAACCTGGAAGCTGAGCAGCGCCAAACCTCCTCCTGGAGGGTCACTGCTTCTGCCATTGTGTCATGGACCCGGTGTTTCTGGTTCAGGTTGGGTATTAGGGAGGATTTCTTCTCTGAAAGAGCAGGGATGTGCTGGCACAGCTGCACAGGGAGCGGGGGAGGATCATCATCTCTGGGGGTGTACAAGAGCCATAGAGATGTGGCACTGAGGTACACGGGCAGTGGGCACAGTGGGGATGGGTTGGGCTTGGGGACCTCAGAGGTCTTTTCCAACCTGAATGATTCTGTGATTCTAACACAGGGGGGGCTGTATTAATTGCTGTGCTGAAAACTCAGAGGGAGTGTGCTGAGCTTCAAAGACTCATTTACTTCCCCCAGAACAAGAGACAAAAGTCCTTCGGTCTGTTTTCCATTAGAAGAGAAGTAGCCTGAATAGCTTCCTATTGTTCTTCTGCTTATGGGGCTCGCTTCCCATACTCACATCACAGCCCAGTTGGTCTAGATGGAAACTAAGAAAACCCCAGAAATGCTGATTTTTGGAAAATGAGAGTTTATACTGGGAAAACCTCACTTACAAGCCTTGCTGCTGAGTCTGTTTCCCAGGCATCTGCAAGCATTTGCCAAGGGCAGAAAATCCAGCAGACACCCAACCTGCCCCGTCCCAACACCCGTGCAGCCCTGTCCTCTCTACAGCCAAAATAATGCAAGCAAAAAACATTGCCACCCCAGCCGTGCCCTCCAGCATCCAGCCCCCAGTGTACCTGTAAAGCTCAGTTGTCAAGGGGTTGGCCACACATTGCATCCCATGGGGACCAGACTGAGGTCACAGCTGTTAACCATATACACCTGGCCACTAATGTCCAGCATATATCTAATCGTAGAGGTACAGCAAGTTCCTATATGGAAAGTACCAGCAACACAGATCAAGGTGCAGATGAATAAACCACACTGTGTGCTGCTCCTACCTGCATAGGACACAGACTCAGACTTCGCCAAGCCCATGCAGAGGAACTCTTTGCAAGCTGGAGAACTGCCTGCCTGGTGATGAGGGTAGGCTGCAGGAAGGCTGGTTCTGCAGATGCCACGGGGCTTGGGTTGGCCAGGAACAGGACTCACCGTGCTGGTGGAATGGCAAAGCTCTTCTTGCACTCACAGGTGCTCCGCTGAGCACTTTGCTAACTGAATGGACAACTCCACACTCAACTGAACGTATGGCGTTTGTACCAGTGCTGTTTTTATTTCAATAGGCCCCTGCAAAGTATTTTAAGGCCAGGCTGGACTGCTAAACTATCATTAGAGACCCTTTTGTGGAAAAAAAACAGGGTTTACTTTAGCCTGTTTTTCAAAGCCTCAGCATCAGGGCAGGGTCTGGGTGTGAGCCCAGGCCCAGATGCCCAGCCTGGGGACACGTCATCCCATGCTTCCAGGGGCACAGTGCCCACAACCAGCTGGAAAATGGCCAGAGAGCTCTAATTAATCAAATTGCTTGTTTGCATTTACAGAACTGCTTGTCCAGTGGGCTCCAGCAGATGCTGGAAGTAAAGTAGAGCTGCTGCACCCCTCCCTAAGTGCAGAGGGACCCAGGGGTCAGGGAGGTGCTGCCTTAAACCTGCTCCATCCCTTTGCTGGTTTGAAGGCCAGGAGAACAAATGGGAGGAATGGGAAAAAACAGCAGGAATGTGAAAGCTGGCTGAGACCCCAGCAGCTGCACCAAATGGCACAGCACAGAACCACAGGACTATAGGAGTTGGAGGGGACCTCTAGAGATCATCAAGTGCAAACCCTGCTAAAGCAGGCTCCCTACAGCAGGCTGCACAGAATGTATCCAGGTGGGTTTGTGCATCTGCAGAGAAGGAGACTCCACCACCCCTCAGGGCAGCCAGAACCTGTGCTCCATCACAGGAGGGAGAGGGGAGAATCACCTCCCTCACCCTGCTGGCCACGATCTATGGCCCTCTTGGCCACCAGGACACATTGCTGGCTCATGGTCACCCTGATGGTCACCAGGACACCAAAGTCCTTCTCTGCAGAACAACTCTCCAGCAGCAAAGCCCCAAACTGTACTGATGCATGCAGATAGGAGGGGAAACTCTGGGAAGGGTGGATAATGGGTGGGCATGGGGCAGAGGGAAGAAAGGATAAAGAAAGAAAGGAAAATGCGGCAGAGCAAAAATGAAAAGGCCTGTAGGAGTGATACAGAGCTGGCTTGCAGTGCCTGGGATCTTGCATTTTCTGGCCTTATTTATGAAACACAAATAATCCAGCCTTCTCTGTACACAGCCAGATCCGGTGGAATTACATGTCTGAAGACTCTGTCAACAGAGCTGTGGAAACACAGCTCAAGGCAACCCACACTAACAAGGGTGCCTTTATCACTGGACCTGGCCACCTGAAGCACATGGGATGGCTGTGAGAATGCTCCATGGGCTGCTGGGGACACTGTGGGGTGGGACCTGGTGCCATGATCCAGCAAGGAGAACTGCCCATTCTGCAGAGATAGTGGCAAATTACAAAGCAAAAACCCAGCTCACCCAAAAGGCAGAGTATGGAGAGACAGAGCATGGAGTGACAAGGCACGACTGCCAGCCTGTTAGATGGGGAAGATGACGGGTCCTCCAAGAGCTTGGCCCCAATAAGCACAATCCAAAGGCAAGTAAAAGGCTCCACTTCAGAACTAGAGGTCATGAAGAGCAATGCTCGCCTGATTATTCCTTCTCTATTCACACTTTCAATTGCACAGGCAGATTTTTAAGGCAATGCAGAAAAGCCTCAGCACATTTCTGTGTGTGCATGAGCACACTCGCTCCATCCCAGCGCTGTACGGCACCGTGCCTACACCCACACTTTGTGCTTACTGCAGCATTTCTATCCAGAGCCCTCAGCACAAATTCAGTTAGCTTCCCACTACCCTTGCCAGGTAGATTATCTGCCTCTTACAGAAAGGACCATGGAACACAGATGAAGCCATCTGATATCTCCTATCACAAACTGTGGACCCCTTCTTGTTCATCTCTGGGACAAAGGGATAACAGCACAGCGCCCTGTGGGGGGCTCAGCAGTTTCAAGCAAGGCATTTCACCTCAGAGCAGGACCTGGGAGCCACCATCCCCATTTGGGTTCCTTGGTGGATGTCTACCCTACTTCCTAAGTCAGAAAGGAGCATGATTTAGGGCTGGTCCACAACTGGAGAACAAGATCATACATGTGGACAGGCATAGGACAGGCATAGAGATGACAGCGCACAGACCTGCAAGAGCTGCCATGGGCGCTGCTTCTCTTGCCCCAGTACCAAAAAATAAGCCTTAATTCCTAATGACTGAACTTGAAGCAAGAGCAAAGATGATGTGGAAATACAGGTCTCAGTGGCAGCAGGCTCAGAAGGAACAGCAGCACCTGCTATAGCAGCCACCCTGTCTTGGTCCCACTCCATGGCACAGGCACTCACCCCAGACTCTGGTTCCTAAATTGAAGACAGCCAAACAGAGAGGAGCTCTGAAACAAGAGCCAAAGCCAGAGCTGGGCGCATGCCATGAGGGAGGGAATCCATCCCCACGCAGCCCTCACCCTGCTCTGGTGGTGTGAGATGGAGACGGACGGAGACCCAGCATGGGGAGCGTGGGTTCAAGGACAGCCTGGCCTTAGCCTTCCCCTCCACACCCTGTGAGGGGCTGTAACCACCATGAGGCCTCTGCTCTGGGTCCAACAAACCCAGTCCTCATCCACCTCTTGCCCTCCGGACCCCCCTCCATCCCCACAGCCCTCCTTCAGCCGTTCTCAAAAAAACAAAGAGAAATCTTCAGCACCGAAAATCCCACACAGCAAAACTGAGCAAAGCACGTCAACAACAGCAACTGGTGTGCTGTAACCCAGGCACAAGTGTTCTCCTTGCAAGAAGGAGATGCATTTTTAGAAAGCTTCTTTTGCAAAAGCTGTTGGTGTCGGCGGGCCTTTTGTTTTCCTTCCCAGCACCAAGTACTCACGAGCATCCTGGAAACCAACCAAAGGCCATTTTTAGACTGAGATGTGAAGAGAAGAGCATGTCACTACGCGTCTGAGCTAGATGCAAAACTCTCAGCCATATGCTGGAGGTTGCTGTAACAAAAGAGACAGCGACAACGAAGGGAAGCCTCAGTGCTCAAGCACTGGGTAGATAAGCGAGATCAGAAAACAGCTCACTTCTATTTCATTGATGGGGTTTAAAAGGATGGAATTTCTCCCTGATGTGAAAGCAGTACAGGAGTTGGACAAGATGACCTTTCAGGGTCCCCTTGGACTCAGATGATTCCATAAAAGTTATCAAATTACTCATTTAAAAGCAGTGCAAATCTTGTCATCTACTCAATAGAGGCTGCCCAGAGCAGTGGGTGCCCCATCTCTGGAGATGCTCAAGGCCACGGATGGGGCCCGGGGCAGGCTGAGTAGGGGAGCACCCAGCCCACAGCAGGCGGTGGAAATGGATGCATCCTAAACATATCCACATCAGTATTAAATTCTGCCACAGAGGCAGGAAGCTTCTGCCCAGCGCCCAGCCCCTTGATGAGGGAGGTGGCAGCGAGGCATCCCACCAATGCTTCCTCTCCACCATCCCTCTGAGGCAGCCGGTGACCATGCCGAGGGGCCCTGCTCATCCTCAGCCTCCTCTTCCCGGCCCAGCTACAATTTCAGGCTGCAGTTGTTCCTCAATCACTTCTTGTTACACACACCCCATCCTTCCTCTCCAGGGCAGGGTGCCTGCACAAGACGATGGCGCGTTCTACAAGAGCAAAGTTAAAGCAACCTTTCCCTAAGATCCAATAACCCAGCAGCTGCTGCGCTCCGATTAAACACAGCTACCTGGAGGATCCATATATAGATAAGTATGGCTGATTTCTACTGGGCATCCTGTAGAAAAGGGAATAAGGAATGTGACAGCACTGCAGGGCAGCTTCACCCACTGTGAAGCATTCGCTGATACTGCAGGATCAACACGTGCTCCAATCTGCACAAATACAGCTAGAAGAAGTGGCTTACACCAATCCCGATCATAGAATCATTTATAGAATCATAGAAAGAATCATAGAATGGCTTGGGTTGGAAAGTACCATAAAGATCATCTATGTTCAACCCCCCTGCTAAGTGTAGGGTCACCAACCACTAGAAGTTTCTAACTTCAGGTTGGAAAAGACCACGAAGCTGATGATGTCCAACCCCAGCCCACCCTCACCATGCCCACGTCCCTCACTGCCACATCTCCACAGCTCTTGAACACCTCCACAGACGGTGATACTACCATCTCCCTGCCAATAGATGCCATGCCCAGAGCTGCAGCTCAACCAAGTAATCACGACATGAGTTTTTTAGGGCAGAAAATACTCAAAGCAGAACGAAGGAAGGTATTTCAGACACATGAATGCCACTATGCGTATCCAAACTATTTCCACGTGGGTTCTGGAGAGCCAGCCACCGCATTCTGGTGGCCAACAGGCAGCTCACAAGCAAGTGTTGCAGATTAAGCACTAAGCAACATTTAAAAAACAGCTGTAAACACTCATGCCATTCGAACCCAAGGGCCAGGAGCAAGGCTGAGCCTTGGAGACAGCAGTCCTGCTACATTACAGCAAATGGGTGTTATTTGTTATGTGATGAGAATCAAAAGGACACGGTTTAGCAGGCAATACTGGTGGTAGGTGGATGGTTGACTGGATGACCTTAGAGGTCTTTTCGAACAGGAATGATTCTGTGAAAGAGTTTGTGCTCTTTAATGGAGCTTTAGGTTGGATATGAGGAGGAACTTTTTCAGCCAGAGGGTGGTGAGGCAGTGGCACAGGTTGCCCAAGGAGGCTGTGGATGCCCCATCCCTGCAGGCATTCAAGGCCAGGCTGGATGTGGCTCTGGGCAGCCTGGGCTGCTGGTTGGTGACCTGCACACAGCAGGGGGTTGGAACTGGACGAGCATTGTGATCCTTTCCAACCCAGGCCATTCTGTGGGCTCAAATTGTGGTTTACCACCAAGAAAATCCATCTCTAGAAAACAAGAGCACATGCTGCAGCTTCAGAATACGCTCAACATTAAAAGTTGTACTGTTATCTGACTGCAACACCCAGCTCTGAGCAGCAATACATCACAGAGCCATCCTACCCTTGTGAAGGCGTCGCTTCTGTGCAATAGCCCTCCCATACACAGAGCAAACCATAGGAAAAGAAGGAAAAAAAGAAGAAAGCCTCAAAAAAGCCCACATTTCCTTGACGAGTTTTATTTTTAAATGCCGGTCGCCCCAGCCTGCTCGGGGAATTGGGACGTGAGGAGCAGCTCCCGTGCGAGGGGATGACTGGTGACTCAGCAGGTAAAAGCTGTCAAAAACACGTCCAAAATTGGAAGGAAAAAAAAAAAATCAGAAGAGAAAACTAAAAATACAGCAGCAGCACTGCTATGAGCGCTGGCTGAGTGCCTGGCCCCACCAGGAACACACTGCAGCACGGGGATCCCCATCCCTATGGGGGAACCCTGCCCCAGGGCTGGGTGAGGAGGGGTCCCACTGGGCCACCAACACCAGCAGGGCCAGGTGACACAAGGACCCCGTGCTCACCCCCACCAACCCCTACATGCACAAAACATCCCATTTTTGCACCTGGTTTTTCCTTTCTTTTTGAAAGAAGAGTCCAAAAGCCAACATGAAAGGCTGCATATACACCCTTTCCCCCAAAATGCCTCTGACTTCTTGAATCACAGAATCCTTAGAGTTGGAAGGGACTTTTAAAGACCATCTAGTCCAACCCCCTGCAGTGAGCACAGACACCACAGCTCCATCAGGTTGCCCAGGGCCCGATCCAGCCTTGCCTTAACGGAAGCTCCCTATTGCCACGTTGATGCTAACTGCTGGGTTCCGTGCTGCCGAGTCTCCTTACAGGAATTGAAAAACAATAAATTAATTGCATTTGGAGAAACGCCATCATTTACAATTGAGCAATTAAGAACAGATCTCATTCCCGATATTGCCGCATTCTTCAGCTTATTGAGTTAGTCAGAAACTCGTACTATCAGCACACTCCATTCCCTGTTCCTCAAAACAAAACTCAGGCCGCGTCCTTGCTGCTCACATTAGAGGTTCCCTACAACAGGTCACCCAGGTTGGCATCCAGCCGACTCTTGGCTATCTCCATAGAAGCAGACCCCACCACCACTCTGGGCAGCTTGTTCCACTGCTCCGTCACCCTGACCATAAAAAAGCTCTTCCATATGTTGGTATGGAACTTCCCGCATTCAAGTTTTAGGCCATTACTCCTCGTCCTATTGCTACGCACCACCAAAAAGAGCCTGGCCTCATCCATTTGCCTCCCATCTCCCTTTAGATATTTATAAACATTCATCAGATCCCATCTCAATCTTCTCCAGAACAGACGCAGATCATGCAGCCTTTCCTCATAGACACTCCAGAACCTTTATCATCTTTGTGGCCCTCTATTGGGCTCCTTCTGGGGGATCCCTGTCTTTTTTGAACCAAGGATCCCAAAACGGGACACAGTGTTCTAAATGTGGCCTCACCAGGGCAGAGTAGAGGGGGAGAATCACCTCCCCTAGACCTGCTGGCCACGCTTATTTTGTTGCACCCCAGGATACCATCGATTGGCCTTGTTGACCACGAAGGCACACTGCTCACTTGTGGCCAACCTGTCATCCACCAGGCCCTTCTCTGCACAGCTCATCGCCAGCAGGTCAGCCCCTAACCCGTACTGATGCATGTAGTTATCCTCCCCCTGCCCCCCTGCAAAGTGCAAGACTCTACATTTGCTTTTGTTAAACCTCATCAGCTTCCTCTCTGCCCAACTCTCCAGTCTGCCCAGGTCTTGCTGAATGGAAGCACAGTCCTCAGATGTGTCAGCTGGCTTTGTACCATCAGTGAACTTGCTGAGTCCTGGGAGGCATTCAAGAACTGAGATGTGGCACTGAGAAACACGGTCGGTGGGCACAGGGGGTGGGTTAGGGCAGGATATCATCTTAGTGGTCTTTCCCAACCTTCACAACTCTGTGATTCTAACACCTGCCCTGCACATCACCCGAAATGCTGGTGGAACTGCAGCATCCCAAAGGCAAGCTGGCTCAACCCAAGCCAAGTAAGACCTGGGCTTCTGCAGGGATCCCCCTTACAAAACACATAAAATAATAAAGTGATGGAAAACCCGCCACATACTTGTAGTGACAGCGATTCCAGCAGTCTCATTTCCTGCTAAAACCTTCTCCAAGACACACGCATTGTTTCACTAATTGTAAGTCTATTGAGAAACAGGCTACCCTCTGCTTTCAGACTGGAGTTAGTTACGCTTGGTCTGACCTTGCATTACTTCGAAGCACTGCAACATTAAGAGAAAATTAGAGTGTCTTGTTAAATTCTTTAAAAGGTAAAGCAACCCTATTACTCCAGGTTCACATGCAAAAAAATCAGGCTCTTAACAAATCACAACCACTGCTTTAATGCGGCAGGATTTAGCCTTTTATTTTAAGTTCATTCATTTCTCATTTACTTGAGTGATCGTGCCAGCTTTAATGAGCTCTCCCTATGAACACCGCAACAACAAAGGATTGGGGCTGCTTGTGTTACAGGGCTCTTCACACCTAGGATGAAATTCCTACATCATTGCCTCTGTCCCGACTGCCAAAAACAGATGATCTGTTTTTATAAATGCATCTGACAGAGAGGATTCGTCTCTTTGGTCACGATAAAGAAATTAGAGTAACTGTATGTGTAAACTGAACTAAAGAGTGCATCAGATTAAAACACATCTGGGCCGCTGTGCTGCTCCTGGATCACCTTTCAGCACCTATCTGGTACCCAACATCTGCACACCCTGAGCACTGATTCCAAGCAGCCCAGGAGCCACCGTTTTGGGCAAGAGGCTCTGAAGGTTATGGACTGACTCAAGCACATAGGATGTTAGGGCAAGGCTGTGCCCCACAGGGCTGTGGGCATGGCACAGCTCCCAGGGCAGCGGGCACAGCCCTGAGTGCCGGAGCTCAGGGAGTGCTTGGGGCACTGCTCTGACATTGGGTTTGGGTTTTGGATGATCTCGTATAGAGCCAGGAGTTGGACTTGGTGCCCAACACAATGTCCTTGATGGACCTTGTGGGTCACACTGGAGCTGGTCGGGCTCTGCACCCTGGGCGTTTGCATCACTGACCACCATCCACTCGAGGTACAGGGGCAAAAATAAGTTGCTTCTATTTTAAACCCAGAAAGCAACTGAACATCAGTGCCAGCGTGCAGTTTGGCTTTATGAGGGATTTGAAGAACTTGGCTCCTTCATTCTCTAATCCCACACGATGCTTCCCCGCTACCCGCCAGTATCGACTTAACAATGCAAAAGCATCTGCCCACATTTTTGCCATTATTTCGAACCCAGCAAAGAGCACCCTCCCCTTTCAGGAGGGTTAATCTAAAGAGCAGTTGCCAAAATGCTGAGAACAGGGCCAAACAATAGCTCCTCTGATGGAATTCCTCCACTGCATAGAGAAGAACGCAGGATCCCCCTGGGGCTCACCCGCTCCCATACAAAAGATGACAAGCAGAAAGTTCCAAGTGCACCTAAATGCAATGCTGCACATCAACCACAACGTGAGGTTGGATCAGTGCAACAATGGCTTTGGCAAAATGCAAAGCCCAGCCATCAGCGCTGGCCACCTATCCTTAAGATGGAGCCTCACTCCCTTCTTAGTGCACAACCCGCTTTTAGCTGCTCCCCTGCTTTAAATACCTCCATACCCACTCCCTGTGGAATCTCAGATCAGCTTTTCCAAAGCCTGGGCGGTGATGCAGACAGCTGGGCAGCAGCAGCTACGGTCCCCATCCACCCAGTGTTATTTATAAGGGCTCTCTGCCTGACCCAGGGTTGACATCGACCACAAAAAGTGTTCAGCATCCAACCGACTGCTGCGGAATAACGCCATGAGCACAGCCTGAGCACACACCTCTGCACTGCACTGTGTGCTACATGTATCATAACAGCAGCTCTATGTCATCCATTTCCCCAGCACAGACCCATAAGGGCTGGAAGGGACCTCTGGGAATCATCCAGTCCAGCAAGTAGCCCAATGCATTGAGTTGTGCATCTCTAGTTGGTACGCACCCTAAATGGACAGATTAGTAGTTTTTTTAGAACCTAATTAGAAAGCATTTCATAGAATCACAGCATGGCCTGGGTTACAAAGGAGCACAGTGCTCACCCAGCTCCAACCCCCTGCTGTGTGCAGGTCACCAACCAGCAGCCCAGGCTGCCCAGAGCCACATCCAGCCTGGCCTTGAATGCCTGCAGGGATGGGGCATCCACAGCCTCCTTGGGCAACCTGTGCCAGTGCCTCACCACCCTCTGGATGGAAAACTTCCTCCTCATATCCAACCCAAACCTCCCCTGTCTCAGTTTAAAGCCATTCCACCTTGTCCCATCACCATCCACCTCACAAACAGCCATTCCCCCTCCTGTTTATCCGCTCCCTTCAAGTACTGGAAGGCCACCATGAGGTCTCCCTGGAGCCTTCTCTTCTCCAAGCTGAACAATTCCAGTTCCCTCAACCTTTCCTCATAGGAGAGGTGCTCCAGCCCTCTGACCATCTTAGTGACCCTCCTCTGGACCCATTCCAAGAGCACTGCATCTTTCTTGTACTGGGGGCCCCAGGCCTGGATGCTGTACTGCAGACAGGGACTCACAAAAGCTGACAGAATCACCTCCCTCTCCCTGCTGGCCACCCTTAACGCAGCCCAGTTTATAGTTGGCCTTCCAGGCTGCAAGCTGTCTGCCTTATTTGGCCTACCCCCCTTCTCCCACATCTTCACATCCGGGCCCATTGTAGGGGAGTGGGACCAGATGACCTTTAAGGAGCCCTTCCAACTCAAATGATTCACCTTCCCGCTCATCTCCTGGTTGGCTGCACCTGGGAACCACAAGGATGGATGCATGCCTTCTATGACACACAGATACCAGCTACACGAGCACAAGGGGGTAGGGAAGGAAAAAAATCAATGGCTCCAGGTTGTTTTCTGCAACTCCACCAACCATAGCACCAGCATGACAGCAGACATGGCCAACTTTGCTGGCAAACACTCAGCTATAAACAGCAAACAGGAGCCGTCCTTGCCCTGCTGCTCACAGCCACCAGCAGCATCCATCCCCAAACCCATTCTGTCCACATTCACCCTCAATTCACTGCAAATTAGGGAAATTCGGGACCAGCATCGGTGTGAGGAGGCCCCCAGCTCTGGGGATCCTTTGGGGACACCCTTGAGACACCAGCATCACGAGCAGCTCCATCTCCAGCCCGTTGTTATGGTTACAGAGTGTTGATTTTTCCCTTCTTTTAAAAAGGATTCTTATCAGTTTAGCATAATTCTGCCAGTCAATAACAATTCTTATCTCAAAAGGTCACTCGGGTGGCTACAGCTCAGCACTGCATCTCCACTCGCGTTATCGGCAGGGAAACAGCCTGGGGACATCATTTGTTTCTCCTTTTGAACACAATCCATCCCTTTGGAACACTGAGATTTGAGCTGACCCTAGGGGTGATCACAACGAGGATCATCATCTTCTACAGGTTAAGCCTCTGCTCCCAGGTAACAGTGATAGGATGAGAGGTGATGGTCTCAGGTTGTGCCAGGGGAGGGTCAGGTTGGATACCAGGAAGGATTTATTCTCCAAAAGGCAGCGATGCAGTGGCACAGCTGCCCAGGGAAAGGGGGTTCACTGTTCCTGGAGGTGTTCCTAGAGGGATGAGGCACTGAGGGACATTAGCAGTGGGTATGGTGAAACAAGAAAATAAATTGCAGCGGCGTGCAAATTTTGGAGTATTTCAAGCATTCAAACCATGTTTTACAGCTCCTTGAGTACTTCCCACAGCAATCAAGTCTCCAACCCCAACACCAGCCACATCCCATCAGACGTATACAAGGAACAGGTTAGAAGTACAGTTTGTGGCTCATCTGAAATAGGTTTTACCAAAAAAAAAATAAGAAGAAAAAAAGGCAGTCTGGAAGGAATTACTCATGGAGATAAGTAACAGATGAGCTTCCCCAGGTTCTGCATGGCCCCTCCAGGGCTGCTTGAGAGCAAAGGAAGAGCAGAGCTGCCAAACCCTGCTCATGGCACTTGCAATATTAACACTGCTTCAAGGAAAGAGCATCTTTAAGCCACGTCTAGCTCCTGCAAATGCCAGGTGAGGCTTGTGGGGACAGCAGCAGAAGCTGCCATTGGTGCCACAACGGTAATGGAAACACCTCTGGATTTGTTTGAGCACACTGGCACAGGAGAAGGTCTTCTGCTGCCCTGAGACAGCAGAAGTAAAATTATTTATTTTAAATGTAACCAAAGGAAGATTTTGCATTGTACCTCAAGGCTGCACCCAGGAATGGCCGCAAAGGGCAACAGAATCAATACCAGCAAACCCCAAGGTCCTCACCCAGGTCTTTGTGCAGAGATCAGTCCCACGCAGGAAGGCAGAGCAGAGCCACCAGCAACAATCCGGGCACCTTTGCCAACATTTCCAGTGCACCCATCTCATGGCATACATCAACAAATGGAGCTGCAAGCTGCAGATCCGTGCTTGGCTCCCACCAGACCCAGAGGCGTTCGCCTGCTGCGTGGCAAAGCTGAGAAAAGCTCCTGCCAGGGAGCGGGAAGCCAGCCCTGGGTCTCTGCCTGCTCCAGCCCAAACCTCCTCCTCCTTCAGCATCACGCAGAGCCTTGAGGCAGCTCTTGGGAAACCAAGAGTTAACAGAGAGCACCGCTCTTGTTTATGCGCTGAATATAGAAGGAGAAAATAGAGGGGGCGATGCACACTCAGAGGCACACAGGCATCCACGCATGATTCATGCAAGGATCGGTCCCCTCCGTGCCAAGCCCCACTGCTGGGCTGCCCCTGCAGCAGGAAGCCTTCAACAGCCACCGGAGCTTGGCTGAGGGCTGCTGCACACAGCGGGTAGGGGGAGCCCCAAACCCATCTGCACCCCAAAACGGATCCAAATCACCGCTCTCAGCTCTGCCCCCACAGCTCAGCAGCACGAGGCGACCTGCCCTTTCCCTGCAGGTTATCTGCAGTAACATTAGCCAGCAGCACGGAGCCAGAGGGCTGCAGCACTGACGAATGTGTCTTAAAATAAAGCCGGCGTTCACACTAATTACTATTTCAGTTAGTCACATTGATTGCAAACATTGCTCCCAGCCTGGAAAATAACGGCGTTCATGGGCTACATGTTAAGGAGGCGGTCAGTGGGCAGATGGGGATGGGTTGGGGTTAGACTTGGGGATCTTAAGAGGTCTTTTCCAACCTTAATGATTATGTGATTATAAGTTAAATTAATGATAACGGTGGGGTTTGATGAGGGATTACAAGAACCTGGAATCATAAAATGGCCTGGGTTGAAAAGGACCACAATGATCATCCAGTTTCAACCCCCTGCTATGTGCAGGGTCGCCAACCAGCAGCCCAGGCTGCCCAGAGCCACGTCCAGCCTGGCCTCCACAAGATATCACCAACTCCGGCACAGACGAAGCAGGGGGACAGCACTGAGGGCTCCAACTCTCCCCAGCTGACAAAAGCCCCTTAAAAAGAAAACCATTTTAATTAAAACAGAATATCACAAGTGAAGTTCATCATCTACCAGGACCAAAGCTGGCAGCTCTGTTGGCATCCCCTTTAGGTAGAGATGTGCTGGCAGCACTGCCTCCAGCGTTTCCCAGTGCTCCCATCTCACAGGCACTTAAACCAGAACTCAACATTACAGCAAAGCCAAGGAAAACAGAAAGCAGGGCACGGCCCTCAGGCTGGGTACAGGGTAGTTTGCTATGGGTGGTTGGAGGGGAATGGGGTTTTGCTTCCCAACAAAATGGAGCCACAGCCACCCCAGGGCAACCGAGGCGAGCTCTGCAGGCACAAGCTGTGGCTTTTATTAGACAGCTGGAAAAAAAAATACGAGCACAAGCCCTCCTTTGAGCTGGTGCACCTTTGCGCTTGGCCATTTTTTCCAGCTGCATCATTTGGTCTAATTAAAGGCACTGCCTCTCCCTGGCTCTTCCTCCAGCAGCTCCTTGTCGGGACACCAAATCTGTGTGGTGTGGATGCCCTCATCGGGGTGTAGGACTGTGAGGTCCTGGGGTAACCCTGCCCAGCACTGAGGGATGCACTCCATGCTCAAAACCCCACAGTGAGCCAAGTGGAGGGTGAGCTTTGTCTGCATACCTCCCATGGCCATTGTGCAGGACAACCACAAGCCAAATACTTCACCAGAGCAAGGAGGAGAGAATTTGCTTCTTCCTTGTCCTTTACAACTGAGCACCAACACCTTCAAGGCAGCCCCGCTCCCATGGAACAAACAGCAGGATTCAAAGAGCAGAGCAGCACAGGGCTCAGTGACGATGCTGCTTTCAGAACTTGGTGTGATTCCATTGCCAGTCAAGTGACAAATGCTATTTAAAAGACACAGGTGGTTTTATGGACAGGGCAGCAGACCAAAAGCTGCTTCCTACAGCCGAGAGCTGCGGGGCAGATCTCCAATTCCCCTTCCCATTAAGGAACCATCACATCCCTTGGGATGCTTGCAGGTACCCGGCTCCTTGCCAAGGGAAACCCCCCAGAGAGAAGGGGACTGATGGCACAACCTGGGTTTGCGGTACAGATGTTAGAGGATGTGTCCCTGGCCCCACAGCTGAGCACCAGCCCTGGCTATGGGGAGTGAAGACAGCCAGGGGATGACATTTCCCATCATCAGAGCAAGTGACCCCATGGCTCAGCCTTACTTCACCACACTGCCTGCATCACAACCCCATGGCTGAATGGCAAACATAGACACAGCTCTCCATTCTCCAGGGACATGGCAGTCATCCATCCAAAACATTACTGGGACTCAGGGATACCCAAAAGGCAGCCAGAAATCAAGGGCAACCACAACGGGATACCAAGATACAACCAGAACCAAAGAAGATCCACAGAGACATCCCAAAACACAACCAGAACCCAAGGGCACCCAGAATGGGACATCCCAAAACACAACCAGAACCCAAGGGCACCCAGAATGGGACATCCCAAAACACAACCAGAACCCAAGGGCACCCAGAACAGGACATCCCAAAACACAACCAGAACCCAAGGGCACCCACAATGGGACATCCCAAAACACAACCAGAACCCAAGGGCACCCAGAACAGGACATCCCAAAACACAACCAGAACCCAAGGGCACCCACAGTGGGACATCCCAAAACACAGCCAGAACCCAAGGGCACCCACAATGGGACATCCCAAAACACAACTGGAACCCAAGGGCACCCAGAATGGGACATCCCAAAACACAACCGGAACCCAAGGGCACCCAGAACGGGACATCCCAAAACACAACTGACTCCAAGGGATACTCAACACAGAGCACCCCAAACCACAACTAGAACCTACAGTCACCCACAACAGGATACCCAAAAGACAACCAGAAGTCGGGGATATCCACAGCAAGACACCCAAAACCACACCTGGAACCCAGGGGCACCCACACTGGGATGTGCAAAACACAACTGGAACCCATGGGCACCCACAGTGGAAAACTCAAAACACAATGTGAAGGAAAACAGCAGTGCAGGTAAGAATTAAACCACAGCTCTATCTGCCGCAGGGGATGCAAGGCTGGGCTGCGCCGACGCGGGCGGCCGTGCTTCGGCCCTTCAGCCGTTTCTAAAAGCAGCATCCCAGCACCGAGGCGCACCCCGCAGCATTCCTGCCTCTCATTCCTGCAGCTATAAAAGGAAATGGCCAATTCCAGCCTTTCTCCCTCGGACCATCGCCGATCTCGGGGTGGTTTCCTGCGGGCGGGCGGCTCGGCCCCGCGGCGCTGGCCCTCGTCACCAAATGGCAGCGGGGCCGGCTGCCAAGCGGCCCTAATGGGGAACAGCTGGAGCGGGACTGCGCTCCTCCCGCCCCGCAGACACTGGGGCTCTGTTTGGGAGCCGACTGCAGCGGATCGCCATTGGGATCTGCTCGATGCGTTCCGGCCCTGAGCGGAACCGCTGGGTCTGAAGCAAAAAGGATGCTTTGCAATAGGGCTTAGGTTTTTTTTTTTCCCTCCCCCTCCCTTTTTATTTCTTGTCCACTTTTCCTTCTTTTTGTTTTTCCCTCTCTGTTTTCCTTTCCTTTTTTTTTTTTTTTTTTTTCTTTCCCTCCATTTTCCTCCTTTTTTTTTTTCCATTTCCTCCATTTCTGGGGGGACAGACTGGGGAAAACCCAACTGTCCAACTTTAAGACTCGCATTCCACACCGCAGAAACTCTACAGCAACTTCCATCCCCATCACTGTAAATACACACACGGGGACATACGCTAGCAATACATGCATGCAAAGGCACGTACAGGAACATACGTGGCTCTGGGCAGCCTGGTCTGCTGGTTGGCGACCCTGCATATAGCAGGGGGTTGAAACGAGACGATCATTGTGGTCCTTTTCAACCCAGGCCATTCTATGATATGCACATATAACAACCCCAATAACTGCATTAACACTTTACTCCAACTCCATTGACTTCTGCAGAGTTGAGGAAGTCGGGACAGCAGTCACATAAAGCCCCAATGCACTTTCCCAGCCCTGCACACTCCCTGCAGTGCATCCCGTGAATGCAGCAGCAGAAAGAACACAAGGGGGGTATTGAGAGCTGCAGGAAAAGAAAAAAAAAAAAAAAAAAAAAAAAAAAGGAAAAAAAAAAAAAAAAAAAAGTGTGTCCAAACAGGATCTGAGTGATGAAACAGAAATTGCCACATTTCAAAGAAATTCGGATAACCCAGCTGGCCAGACCTTGAGAAAATAACAGTTCGCCTAAGGTAGCAATGGGCTCCTTGTTGCAGAGAGCAAAGCGAGCCACGTTGTCCAAAAGAAGCCTGGAAAATCCAGACTCTACGTGACCTGACTTACTTATTGCACAGGAAACTGCATGGAAGGAGGAAGGGGGGGAGGAATAAAAAAAAAAAAGAAAAGAAGCCACCAATCATTCATGCTCCCGTAGTTACACCGCGCAATAGTTGGCTGTGCTGGAAGCCAAGTGGAATGAGCCATCAGCAGTTTGAAAATGTGAGAGATGGCGGGGCGGGTGGGGAGATCAACAGGGTTAGGTATGGATATATGGCTTTGGCTGCATTAGGGCAGATAAGGGGGAACACACAAAGGGGGAAAGTAAATAAAAAGGCGGGGGGGAAAGGAAAGGAAAAGGACAAGGAGAAAAAAAAACTGAAAAACGGAATAGAAAAGGGGGAAATAAAAGGGGTTGCAGCAAACTCACCGGGGTTGTTGGCCTCCCCTTCGAGGACGTGCAGCTCGGTGCAGTCTGCCAGCGAGTGCTCCAGGCAGAGCTGCAGGAAGCGCGCCTGGGTCCGGCTCACGCGTTTGAGCAGCGAGAGCAGCGCAACAGTCTGCTCGCACTCGTTCCAGCCCTTGAACCAGCCGGCCAGAACGCCGACCTGGTCTCGAAACATCATGGTGCTGAGGGCCGGGGTGCGAGGGGAGGGCTGCTCTCCTCCTCCCCCCCAACCCCCGGTGATAGAGCCGGGTGACGGTGAGGATTTCCTCTGCGATGCGAGGCTGGGTTGGTGGGTGGGCGTAGGGTGCAGCTTCGGGTTCGCTCGGTTTTCTTCGGGGGTGGTGATGGCGATGCGGAGTAAATGGGGGTGGGAGGAGTGGGAGGGGAGGTGGGGAAAAAAAATTAAGAAAAATTTAAAAAGATGAAGGAGGGGAAAAAAAAAAAAAAAGGTAAAATAATAAGGAAAAGCCCAGCGGTCTGCGTGCACCGAGCCGGCCCTGCGCTGCGAGTGTGGGCAAGGCACGGAACGAGCGGGATCGGGCCGGGGGGGGGGTCACACCTGGAAGAGAGAAATGGGGAGGGGTCAGAGGGGGGCAGGAGGAGGAGGAGAGGAGAGGAGAGGAGAGGAGAGGAGAGGAGAGGAGAGGAGAGGAGAAAGGCACGCAGCAGCCGGGCACTGCAGCCCGCTGCCTTTCTCCTCCTCCTCCAGATCTGGGCTCACCCCACCGCTTTGGGGGGGGGGGGACGACAGTGGGAGCCCCCTCCCAGCGCGCAGACAGCCCCCAGAAAATATCCCTGGGGGAAAGGAGGAAGGGATGGATCTCTTCCAACACCCTTCTAGGAGGGGGCAACGCAGCAATTTCCGCCCCCCCACAAAATAAAAGTTCCCCCCCCCCCCGCCCGCTGCCCAGCACTCACCTCATTCACACCGGCCTCGGGGTGCTGGAAGAGGAGGGAGGGGGGGGAGAGAGGCGTGGGGGGGGTCGTGCCATGGCGGGGAATGGGGAGGGGGGGGAATAAGGGGGAGAGAAGGGGGGGGCGCGGGGCGCGAGCGGCGGCGGCGGCTCCGCGGCGCGAGACTGAGCCCGGCGGCGCGCCGAGCCCCCGCTCCCCACATTGCGCTCATTTGCATAGCGGTGACGTCATCGGGAGGGCGGGGCGCGGGAAACGAAGGGGGGGGGGGGGGGACGCGCGCCCTCCTCTCGTTCCCCGCGTGCCCCAACCCCGTGCAACAGCTCCGCGCGAATCCGCGCTGCTAATTCAGCGCTCCGGTCCCCTCGCGCCAAAAAAAGCGCCGCAGTCACACCTCCCCCCCGCCCTCCCCGCTCCCCATCCGCAAAGCTTCCCCCCCCCCCAAACCCCCAGCCGTCATCCCGCCCTCAAAGCTGCGGGCTTCCCGCTGGGGGAAGCCGCCATCTAGTGGAGACAGCGGGGATGGCAGCGGCCGCTTGGATCATTTAATTATATTTCATGATACGCATCATATGCATATATGCGTATTGGGCCAGCCGTTGGTGAGGGTATCGCTGTGTGGGATGCGGGGGCTCAGTGGTGGTTGTTGGTGCTTTGGGCTGTGATGAGTCCAGTGGGTTGGAGTTGTTGGGTGTTGTGAAGTGGTGCGAGTTTGGGGGGGAAAGGAAGAGGAGAAAAGGAGGAGATAAAAGAATGGAAAAGGAGGGGAACGAAAGTAAAGAGGAGGATGAGAAAAGGAAGCAAAAGAAGGGAAGGTAAAGAAAAAAGGAAAGGAAAACAAAATGAAAATAGGTGAGAAGGAAGAAAAGGAAAGAAGAAAGAAAAATAAAAGGAAAAAGAAAGAAAAATAAAAGAAAGCCTTTTGTAGAAGGCTGCGTATCCATCAGCACACGGAGGCCTAGATTTCCTATCTTGTTAGAAGCAAACCTGAATAAAAACATCACAGCAGGAAGGATGGAAGAATTAAACGCAGCATCTCTTGCTTGTTCCTAAACAAAGTCTGGGAGCTGCCCACCAAGACGTGACTGCATTTTCATTACCTTGCACCGCGCCGTGGGCTGAGAGCTGCGCCATTCCCAGCAGTTGGAAACCTGCTTCCAACCCGAGATGTGCCAGCAGCACAGATAGAAAGGCAGTTTTTGTACTTAATTAGCAATTAAGTGTGTCTGGTGCTGACAGAATGATGGGGATTTTAGGTTTTAGATGAAGCCAGGCTGCTGGGGGGGAGGAAAATCTTCCTCCTATGAAGAAAGGTTGAGGGAAGTGGGCTTGTTTAGCTTGGAGAAGAGAAGGTGGCAGGGAGACCTCATGGTGGCCTTCCAGTGCTTGAAAAGTGTATAAACAGGAGGGGAATGGCTGTTTGGGAGGGTGGGTGGTGATAGGACAAGGAGGAATGGCTTTAAAGTGAGACAGGGGAGGTTTAGGTTGGATATGAGGAGGAAGTTTTTCAGCCAGAGGGTGGTGAGGCACTGGCACAGGTTGCCCAAGGAGGCTGTGGATGCCCCATCCCTGCAGGCATTCAAGGCCAGGCTGGATGTGGCTCTGGACAGCCTGGGCTGCTGGTTGGTGACCTGCACTACCTGATTAAAATAAGAGATCAGGATGATGTTCCGGTGTAGATGGCTGTGGTTACAAATCTGCCAAGTGAAATTACAAAGCCTGCCCACGAGGTGCTGTGGGATGAGCATCTAACATGTTGCTGCAAGCAGATCCATTGGTTGGGTCCTGGGAACAGCTTGCTCGTTGCTTACAGGTTGCTAAAAATGAAAGATATAAATGAGCCCATCAAAACACGTCAGAATATCTGGAGACCTTTATATCACATTATTTTCAGGCCAGGAGAAAAGCAAACAGTTTGCCACAGGTAGAGCATCAGATGCTGCTGGACTTGCTGGAGACTTTTTAGTATTTGTTAAAAAGTTGGGCTGAAAGAGAAGATCGTAGCAGGCAGATTTATTTACACATTTTCACATGTCTGGGAAGATACTTAAAGGCTGAAAAGCTGGAAAAGCTATAGCTGTTCATGTTCTCATAAACACGAGCCCACCAGCTCTTGGTGGATCTCTTTCTTCAGTCTTACAGCAAGATCACAGCATGGCCTGGGTTGCAAAGGAGCACAATGCTCATCCAGCTCCAACCCCTGCTGTGTGCAGGTCACCAACCAGCAGCCCAGGCTGCCCAGAGCCACATCCAGCCTGGCCTTGAATGCCTGCAGGGATGGGGCATCCACAGCCTCCTTGGGCAACCTGTGCCAGTGCCTCAGCACCCTCTGTGTGAAAAGAGATATAAGGGTAAGTTACAGGCTGGATTCAGGCTGGACTTGGAGCAGGTCATCCTGCAGAGGAAGGTTTGCCAGGGTCTAGAGTTGGCCACCTATGAAGAAGGCAGCTTCCAAAGGAGCAGCAGCAGCTGAGTTGTCGATCTTGTCTTCACGTATGGCAGTGCCTGGGGGAAGGCAGTGCTTTCCAAGCTGTCACGTGCCATAAATCACTGGCCTGTTTGGTCTTTGATCAATGAAACGTGCTGTCATAGAAAGGGGTCTGCTAACCTTGGCAGCCAGAGCAGCCACATGAGAAAGGCATTGCCTGCCCCTTGGGGCTCCCTGCTTGCCGGAATCCTCCTCAGCCTGCCAGCATCAGCCCACCCCAGGCTTCCTGCAAGCTGCTGCATTCTGAACTTGCAGTCTTGGCTCTTTCCCTGCAGGGGAAAATGGTGAAATCAAGGACCCTCGGGAAGACCAAAACCCCATACCTAGAGCAAGGTGCCTGCACTGTGACTGACCAGCTAAGAAGCAGCACAACATCTGTATCTCACAGCCAGTTCTGGCAGCAGGAGACTGATGCACGATGAGCCTGGTAACCCATGGGGTCTCGCAGGTGGACTCAGTAACACCTGTGAACTCAGAAGGAAAAAAGAAGAGGACCAACTGCAAAGATAATTCACAAGTTAGCAATCCCTCCTCTAACTTGTTAAAGTAGCCTTGCTCACAAGGAGCTGATAGACATCGAAATAAGGATCATTATGAGAAATTTCTCACCAGTCCCCTGACTTCAGCTGCTATTGAGAAGTCTGCCAAGAAACACTAGATTTGAAGTGGTAATTCAGTGGGAGAGTAAAGAATATTAGGCCAGCCCTAAACCTTCATTTACAGAGACAAAACCCTGGAGGAAACATCTGAAACCTAGAGAGCTTTCTAGGCACGAACTTGCTCCTGACACAAGGACACCACAGACTGAAGCTATGAAGCAAAGGTAATAATTTGTGTAGATAATTTACTGCAGAATTAATTCTGGAATTCGTCTGACCCTCAGAAGAGCATCCAGTCACCCTGCTGGTGTTGTCTAAAAAAAAAATGGGAATGCAGTGAGTGTGGCAATGACGATGGCAGAAGTCACAGGGATGGCATTTCTATGGTGGAGGAGTGCATTTGCAGGGAGGGTGAACTAAACCAAGTGGAGAGGATTAACTCCTATTTATATTCTGCAACAAAAATCATTACAAATTAATAATGCCCCAACACTGTTCAAAAGAATCAACTCTTGCAGCAAGATGCCTGCATGTGCTCCTGATGTCACCACATCCATAAACCTAACCTTTAATGAGTAGAAAATGAACTCAATGTTTTATTACATTTATCACAACAGAATGACAGAGGTTTTTTTCTCCTCTCAGTTTTTGTGGATCACAGGATGGTTTTATTTCTGCATTACAGCCTTGAATCCCTGTTTTAAGACAATCAAGAGAGGCACAAGACAGCCTTAAGGCTGCTCCTGTTACTTCTCTCCTCATTCATTTTTTGAGATGGCTTCTTAGAAGGGCAAACGTAATAAGCCAGCTACTGTACTTGCCATAACTCTCAGTTGGGTCTTTGATTCGGGCCAGCAAGGAAGCTCGTTACATCTGATAAAGCAACTAAGCATCTCTGGAAAATGCTGTTAAAAATAGAACATGAAGCAAATGAAAAGCTAGGAGACCTAATGGTAAATACATGGCCTGGAAGTTCAGCACAGCTACATCCTGTTTGCCATTATTATTTAATACTGGCATCGATCTGCTGAAGGATAAGACAGACCAGGCAATTCTCTGTGGAGTTTACTTGAATACCATTCCAGCCTGAGATTAAAAAAAGCCCAGAAGCTTGCATCATACTGGGAAACTTCAATAAATTGGTGCTGCTGGTAGTTTTACAGTAGTAAAAAAAGCCCACCAAACTCACTTCTTTCTTTGATCACTCCCAAAGCCAAACCAAGTCCCTGCTAAAGCACAGAGCCACAAAGCAGTGCCCAGCTCCAGGTTAGAAGTAGTGCAGCACTAAGCCGTGCCTCTAATGATCTGCATGGCCTCTATACCAAATGCAGGTAGGGTAAATTGTACATGTGGCACCGTGCATACAAGGAAGTCTGAAAAGCAATTATTTCTACCATCATCACCTCTCCTTCCATGCACAACATTCAGCAACACAGACAGAGAGGCTAAACTCAGCAACCACCTCCCTCCATCAGGTCTGCAGCAACCAAGCCAGCAAAACTCAGGATAACAGACACAGGGAAAGTGATCTTTGTTTTCAAAACTGCTTTCACCCCTCTGCTTCTTGCATGTTCACATACTCACTAGCAGCAAGACGTGTGTCCAAATGGTTGAGACTGCCTACAGTGAAAGAGAAGGCAAGGAATGTTTGTCTATCAAATCCTCATGCCTTCGCAGCTCAGACTGAGTGCTGAAGACACCAGATGGTATTTAGAGTCTTCATAAGCTCTCAATACAGGCAGCTCTGGTTCTTTTGAAGTTGCATCACTCTGTTGTTTCTCCACATCTGCACCGTGTTCTCACCTGTGGGATAGCCTTGCTACCAGCAGCACTCCAGCCAGCAATTGCTCCTTCTGTTATTGCACTCTCTGCATTCCTCTTAGTGTTCTCAGCCTCTTAAATTGCCTCACATACACCATTCATTGCCGTGATGATTTCCAAACAGAACCATTTGTCTTTGGAAGTTCTCTGTAAGCACTTTTCAGTCCTTCCTCAAATATATATGCATTTAACTCCTGTTAGATACACAGTGCAAACAGCAGGCTGATTTGGCCAGCCATTTATTCCAGGGTTCTCTGGTAAGGAAGGTCACTGTAGGTAGAGCAGACAAACAGTCTTACACAAAGCCTATGGATATTTGGAAGTCTGTGGCCATGTGCATCAATTCCCAACCTCTGTCTATCTTCACAAACAAGCACAACTCTTTTCATGACTACTGAAGTCTTTTACTCAAAAATAAATGCCAAGAATTTAGACAAATCGAGGCAAAACTAACAGAAAAGAAAATAAGTGACAGAAAGATGAAGATGGAATACCTCGAGCAGAAGCTGCCTTCCCTGTTTTGGAGGTGTGTGACACCGAAATCAGCACTAGGGCAGCGTTGATACAGGAGCCACAGGAGAGTGCAGCTGAAATGCTTGGAGCACAGCTTTTTCTCCCTGGGACTGAGCATGTGTCCTGAAAATGGATATGGGGCAAAGGGACAGAGGAACACGATGCAAGACAGAGCAGGCACTCCCTGTTTTTACAGGTTCTAGCAAGTGTCTGCATTTGTGTCCTCTATCAGTAGATTTGAAACCCAGCCTGTGTTTGGCTCTCAAGCACAACAACTTCTCATCAGCCATTTTTACTGCTTTTGACAATGCTACTAAGAGAAAAAAAGATAGTTTTCAACAATTCTTTAGCTTCTTTCTTTATTAGAGTAAGCAAATGGCCTGGGACTACTGATAAAAGGAAAAGTAATGGTCAACTGTTCATCCAATCTGACAATGCAAGTAAACAGAATTGGAAATTCCCCAAGCAGGCAACTGGTATAAGAATAGCACAGCAGAACTGCTCAAGTAACTCCATGGAGTAATTAACTAACATTTGTATGGAGAACAAGTTCTTGCAGCCATTGCCAGAAGATTGAAAATCTGTTGCAAGATGACATAGTAGTAGCAGCTCAGGCTTGAAAGTGTCAGCAAGGTTTAGTTCAAGGCAACAAATAGCAACAGAACCCTTTGCATTCCTTCCACTGGGCTTTGGCTCAGGCCCTTCACACGCACATCATATCAAAACAGCCCCAAACAGTGTCCTGAACAACTTCTCCTTCCAGCTCCTGTCACACCGCAGCCTTTGTCTACAGAATAAATATGCATGGGTTTGACTACAAAGAATGTAGCCTTTCCTTCATTTGTCACGCTCTGTAAAGTGCCAGGTTTCTAAATTATAAGGAATTAAGATGACATAAAGCTCTAATATCTTAAATATAATAAATATAGAATAAGCTGTGTCATTCACAGCTTATTCACTTCAACTTCACTTGCAAGTTTTGTTTGCAAGTAGATAAAGCTAAATTTAGTAATCAAAATAGCCTGCAGTAGTACTCCATGAAAAATTAGTAAGAAGCTATAAAAATAATCCCATCCTTCAAGTAGGTCCTACGCACTTCTTCTGTCCACATTGCACAGAGAAATGCAATGTTCCTGCGAGCATATGGAGCGAAGACACATAAGGAAGCTGAAAATTGCCTAGCAGTGAAAAGCAAAACTGTACAAGTTAATGCTAGATATCCTCCCATAAACAGTCTGTTCTCTACATTTAACCTTGGTGCATACAACCCAATCCTTTTATTTTTGTCTCCATTAAAAAACTCTTCCAGGATGAACATCTTGCGAGATCTGGGTTGATTCATCTTCATCTTGCTCCTTTTTACTGCAGAGTGGGAAAGACTCTTGAACAAACTGCCTACACATGGGACACTGCTGAAAATACTTAATGCAGCCATCGCACAAGCACGTGTGCCTGCAGGGCAGGAGCACCCAGTTCACTGTGCCATTCTGGCACACAACGCAGTCTTTACTGTTTTCTTCATGCAATTCTGGTTCGTCTTCAGCCAGTCCGGCTTTTTCCAGCAAGCTTCTGTCTGTGCTTCTCTCATCTGGAGAGGTACCACACGAAGGTGGTGTAGGACTATTTGCAGACATGAAGAGCTGCTAAAATACACATACACACAAGCATTTAGCACAAGTCAGCAATCTACCCCCAATACCTGGATACACACGTTCCATGTAAATTCCCACCACGACAGATTTGTTTGGTCCCACTGGGTCAAATAGGACCAGCCTCATTCCTTGCACGAGTCAGGACAGTTTCCTGGCCTTCAATGATACATATCAATTCTATGCTTCTGAAATACAAAACACTGGCAAAATAGTAAAGATAAGCTGTCAAATCTTACCTTAATCAAATCAGTGTGCATGCGTGAACTTTAACTGAACCGCACTGGTTGTGAGCAGCTCAGCTTTCTGTTTCTGGCTTATCATTATCTGTGCCTAGAGGGATGCTTCTACCCACTCCCACCCCACATATATCCCAGCAAACCTTCAGAATTACCTCCCTTTACCCACTCTGCTCTTTCTCACCTTGAAATCCTTTATTCCTTTCTAGGGTGTTTTATGGAAAGAACAAATTCTTCTGGGCATGGCCTGTTAATAAAGCTGGTGAACTACCATGCAGACAAAGGTGCCCATAGGGAACACACTGCTCAACTGTATTACAAAGTGCAGCTGCACAGTTGTTTCTGTTTAGTTTAAGCTGTATTTTTTACAACAGTAACAGAAAAATAAACCTCAAATGGGGTCAACTTGGAAGTTTACCTGGATTAAATATGTCAGTAAAAGATGGCCAAGACAAACATCTCTTGGGAAAAATTTCTTTCCAGATGAATGCTAAGTGAGTCAATTGAATTGATTTGGCACCATTTCTAGCTAGTTGATATTATACATTACTGTTATTATCATGATAATAGAATTACATCATCAACAGACATGGGACACAAACAGTCCCAAACACACATAGATAAGGGAAACTGAAAAGGAATGAAGAGAACATAGGTTCATCTGATAGCAGCCTGCACTAATCTTTGTACACATTGTGGTAAAAAGAAATTAAGAAGTCTTCTAAGGCTCTTCCAGTTGTATAGCAAAAGAGGAGAAAGTGCTGCTTTGAGAGACTAGCAAGGAAATAACTGTTTTGTAGAGAAGCAACATTCAGTAGCTAGTTAATTTATTACTAGTGCCTTAACAGGTGGACAGGAGCTAGGCATCCGAGACTAGAAACACCTTCTTTAGTAAATCCTGGATACTTTCAGGTATTCCTGCACAGTAACTTTGGCTGGAACTTCTCAACTAATAAAATAATTGTAACTATTACTGCAAGGAACTTGATAAAAAGTCATGCACTAACTTAAGCTCCTGAAAGCCCACACAAACTAAGCTTAGCACAAGTGTCAGAACGTGGCTTACCTTCAGATCATGGTACTGGCCTTGAGCTAGAAGCAGGTACTGATATAATATTCTGCAGGAAAGTCTGTAGCTCTCATCAGGAACATGAATGACAGCCACCATTGAAATCTACCAAATGAAAAAGTATGTTTAATATCTTTCCTTTCTATGATATGCTTCATATAAAATGGTGTGACATGGAAAGGCTTGGGTTGGAAGGAACCTCAAGCTTTAAAGATCACATATGCTGCTGTAACTTCTGACCTGCTCATTTCCTTACACAATCAGGTCTTCATCAATACTGACTTCAAGCACAGAGGAAAACAGAATGCAGGCTAAGGTAAAAATGGGAAGTGGCACAAGAAAGCTCTTGGTGGAGTCTCAGCTTCCTGCCCTGGTCATCCACTGCACCCTCCTGTAACCAGCTTACAGCAGAGAGTTGCCCTGCCTGCTCTCAGCTGCTGGAATTGGGCCCTGTACCAAAAAGCTCATGCCCTCCTCCTGAAGCTCAGTGCTTAAGTGCTTATGCAACTGAGGTAGGGCTTACACACTCACACATGTGCCTCAGCCTCAAAATCCACTACGTGGCTAATTACACACAGAGCTTAATACACACATACCTGTGCACGTGTATTTATACTAACTGCATTTACTATCCTTTCTGCAATAAGGGTTTTTTTCTCTAATCACAATGCCTCAAGAAAATTCACAAAGCTTCGTGCTGGCTTAGTTTTGGAACCTGAAAGTCATCAATTCTCCATGAGAATTCAGCCCTCGTGCTTTGATGAGGTTCTACAAGCTAGCAGTGTGTCTGTATTACACCATCACACCCCAAATGCTGTTTCAGTGGCAATGCATGTCCTCAGCTCACTGCTCATTCAGACAGAGGCAACTTTCTGAACCACGAGTAGGAGCCATTCCAGATGGAAACATCTCAGCTCTTTAAGGTGTTGTTTCCTCTGTTGTGCTGCCCTAGAGGACAGAAATCTATTCAGTGATGCTAGGACCTGGCATTAACTTTGTGCTGTTTGATCATAAATCTTCCTTTCGAGTGCTTTCTATCTTTTTAGTTGTACACCACGACCAAGTTACTTCTCAATCTTCTGTTTAATACACTGAGTCTTCTACACCTTCAGTTCTGCTGTTCTTCAAATAATTTCTGTAACGTTTTTCTGTTGTCACATGAATCTGGTGTGGAAAACTAGAGGAAAATTCCAGCACAAAACCACACAGGCATGATCTGGCCATAAATGCATTCAGGATGAAAGTTAGCCCATGTTCTTAGCTTTCAAGTCAGCCATCAGCACAAATATCTCTGCCAGATCTAAAAAAGAAGGTCTTTCTTTGCCAACAGCAATCTGAAACACCGTATCTATCAGCGACAGGAGCTCCAGCACAGAGAAATATCCCTAAAATATATTCCTGTATTACTTACAATATCATATATTTCCCTGTCTTCTTCATCGGCTAATGTCAGCAGTGCTATCAGAGGATAGCAAAGTCGAGGCACTGGGCCAAAATCGACAACTTGAGCATCTTCTGGTAGCTGACAATATTTTTCTTCCCTGTCATTTTTTTTGATGCTTTCTTTGTGTCAAGGAAAACAATCAGTGTCACAGTGATAGCAGTGACGTTTGCATAAAGAATATCTGTCACCAGATTTATTCCTAGTTACATCGTACCAAGAGCTGCCTCATGTTCACAGCTCTCCCTGTGCCAGCAAATTAGCAGATTCTGTCAAACCAGTTGAAAGAAAGGATACAAGTATTGCTGTCGATAGAGATATTCGTTGTACAGAGCATCCTCTAATGCTTGAGGAGTATTTATTCTGAAGCAGTAGACGTGTTTTTGCAACGCCTCGTGGAGTTTTTGAACATTGCAGCCCCAGTAGCACGTGAGAACACAGTCTTCCAGACAGTCAGGTGTCAGTGTCACACCCTCTTTTAGAAAGAAGATAAGGACTTCATTAATTGCATTGACTCACCCATGTGCAGGAATTCTAAGAACTGCTAAGTTTTAAAAGGAAACAGGCAGAAAGCAACCTCAGCATCCCAGATCTTTACCGTTTTAATCTAATCTTTAAAAATCCAAACTAGGTTTGGTGCTTCTGGAAGACAACGATGAGAGGGCAGTGGGTGTGGGGAGATACAAACACTGCCTGAGCTAAGAGAAGCAGCATGTGCACTACAAAGGGTAAATTTTAACTTCTGCTAACATTTTACAAGCACACTGGAAGGCTCAAGAGTGTAATCTCTAGACCAAAGTCCGTTCCCTCTTTAGACAATGACAGTAATTGAATCACTGACCTACAGCACCCACCATGGCCTACAAGGATAAGGCCCTCTTGGTCATGCAGAGGAATGCTAAAAAGAGGATGTGTGCTGCATTCCCTCCTTAAAAACCAAGCATCCAACACAGCAACCTCTTCAATGCTAACAGCACAAACAGGAACACAACTCTTGAGAAGTCCCACCAAATTCAAGTGCTCAAACCTGCTGGAAAATTCATGCCACTTGATGACTAACTGCAGGGATTTGTTCTGAGTGTGCTTCTTTGTTGTTTGGTTTGTTGTGTTCCTGTTCTCTTTTTTAGGTTTTTAAAGAAATGAAGACAAGGAATGTTCTGCTGCAGCCTTTTCTCATCCATTGGAAGGCTTTGCATCTGCTTGGGTGGAAAACGCTCGGCCTTGTTTCATACTCCCAGCCATGCAGAAGTACATGAATTTTACTTCCTGTGTGGGTGATCTCAAGGATTGCAGGGACTACTTGATCCACGCAGATACTTCACTTCAGTGTCCACTGAATCATACATACATATTTTCTTTATAGTGTAGTGCAGTTCCAAACACCAGTGCAGAAGAAATTTGATTGTGAATCAGATAGTGCATACTCTATACTGAATTCTAATTAAAGTTTACAAAAAACACTGACAGTAATTGGTAATCTGCAAGTTTTTCTAATTACTTGAAAACCTGTTATAGCAGGAAGTGATTCAATAATAAGAATTAAACTGTTCTTAAATATCCAAATATTCTGCTTTAAACACAGAATCATAGATTCCTAGAATGGCCTGGCTTGAAAAGGACCACAGTGATCATCTGGTTTCAACCGCCTGCTCTTGCAGGGTCACCAACCAGCAGACCAGGCTGCCCAGAGCCTGTTTGTAGCCTATTTATGAATGGTGACAAAAGGATTATTCCTTCTGTAATGATGGAAGTGTATTTCAGAGGAAGTACTGATAAGTGGTGAGAGCAAGAAAGAGAAAGTATTACATTTAGGACCACTAACAAAAATTAAGCACATTAGAAATCTACTGACTTGTCACTGAAGCTGTGTCAGGATGAGAGATTTCTAAACCAAAAGGATTCTTCACTTGTCTCATCTGCTTCTTCAGTACTCTGGTGCTGGATTCTGCTTCTTCTGAGTTTCTGAGAATAACAGGAACACCCAAACCGAACCTGAGAGACACAGAATAAGAGCAATGAGCACGTTATGCACCGCTGTTGGCATGTCTGAGTTTCTGTTCAGCTCTAAGTAACTTGCAGCACAACAAATGGATCCAGTGTGGCTCTGCACAATATCTGTTAGGATGCATATAAGAGAGCATATAAACAGGAGGGGGAATGGCTGTTTGTGAGGGTGACAGGACAAGGGGGAATGGTTTTAAAGTGAGACAGGGGAGGTTTGGGTTGGATATGAGGAGGAAGTTTTTCAGCCAGAGGGTGGTGAGGCACTGGCACAGGTTGCCCAAGGAGGCTGTGGATGCCCCATCCCTGCAGGCATTCAAGGCCAGGCTGGATGTGGCTCTGGGCAGCCTGGGCTGCTGGTTGGTGACCTGCACACAGCAGGGGGTTGGAGCTGGATGAGCACTGTAACCCAGAGCACTTTGCAACCCAGGCCATGCTGTGATTCTGTGCATAAATAACACAGCCTGCCAATTCAGCTCCAGCTTTTCATGGCAGAACATAGGGGTCTTCAGTGTTTAAAAACAAACAAACAAACAGGGAGAATACTTTGACAGTATTTCCAGAGAGAAATTAGTGAGGATGGTCAATGCCCCCTAGTGGTAAACGGTTAACCAAAGCTTTCTTACATTGACATTCTGCACATCCAACCACAGGACAAAAAAGCCATTGCTTACTGAGATGGAGCAGATTTAAGGGACTGGGTGCTGTGCAGGAAGACCTGCGAGTGAATCATCCAGCCCTGTGGTAAGCATAGCTGTAACCACAGCCAGTGAGATGGCTGTAGAGATCAAGATCCTGATTTTGCATTTTATCCTTGATTACAACAAAATGCCATGTCTAAATCAGAGGTCTTACAACCTCTGCACTGAGCCAGAAACCAAATGTGAAACAGCCAAGACTGAATCACAGGTGCAACTCCAAGACCTCTGCAAAGGTGAAAGTAGCACGCAAGCCCAAGCTGCAGCTTGACTCTAAAGTGACAACTTCTGAACCTTTGCTTCCTCTACTTAAGCATCCCATAAACGAAAATAAAAATCAAAGAAAATGACAAGAAATATTTCAGGGTGGTTTCTGACATCATCTTAAAAACCCTGAGGTTTTCACATTGCCCAGGGCTCTTAGGGAACTGCCACAGAAGATCAGGATCTACAAAACAAGCTCCATAGAACACTTCCTTTGTCTTTTGGCTAAAAACAACTCAGTGTTAAGGTGACAGCAATAACTGTCAGTAAGCAAAGGATAATTAGAGAAGCCACCCTAGACACACAGTCACAAAAGTGCTTCAGAGACCGATGGGATTTTTGTACCTGCGTTAATCCAGCATTGCCTCATTCCTCAGGTGACAGGGAGGCTGTGGGGGTCCTTTGCTAATCTAGTTGAGAACACAGTTATTAATTAGCTCAGGCTGCACTGTCACCATTTAGAGCTGCTGCTGCCATCGCTGTCTGTTCAATGGCCTCAAATTTTACTTATTACTTCATCTTTGATAAATTCCTTTGGTCTGCCAGACTGATGGAAGCACTGACATTTCTTTGCTGATATAACATAGGGTGCTCAGCCATGCTTAGTTTGTGCATGTGGAACATCAGATCTCTTATCCAGTGCAACTAAACACAGCCATGCCTACTTTGCAGGGGCTGTAATGAATTATGCCAGCTTCACATCTTACTCTTAAAGAACCCAGGTGCAGCAGCTGCTCCACTTATTCAGCATCTAAGACTCAGTGGAGCTAATCTCTCCAGCCACACATAAAGATGCCTCCTGTTTTACACCATCTGGCCGATTCCAAAGTAAGAACCCTGTTCATTGGAAACTTCCAAATCCTCTGGTTAAAAGCAACAGGATAATCACCATGAAAAAAAGAAAGAAAAAAAAGGCTCCAGTATGGTTTTAGCAGCAGCTGAAGGCAAAAGGCCCTCTCTGCTCAACAGTAAGATACAGCGCTTCTGTCAATTTTAAGGCAGCATTCGGCACACAAGGGATGAAAAAAGCCTTCATGATTTAACTTTCCACCAGCCCAGGTTGACAGCTAGTATATGGGACAATTAATTTCTTTAGAACCACCCTCGTTTACAAAAGGCAGGTAGTTCCAATGGTTTTGTCCAAGCTGATTTCTTCAGTGGGCCGTGCGGACCTGGAAGAGATGCTGAGCTCACAGCTCCCCCTGCTACAAGCATTCATCTCCAGTCAGGAGGCAACTCACAGGGCCATATGCAGCCAGCCTAAACCCCACTTTTGTCTCTGTGCCCATCTAATGAGCTGGCTCTTCCAGCAAGCTTCCTGTTCTGTAACCTATTCTCTAAGTAGGGCCACTGCCTGTAAAAAAATGATGCTCTTCAAATCAAGGCATGGTTTTGTTAATTCAAACATCAGCATTCCTAGGCAGTTGGTGTTTTCCAGGCTAGCTGCCACCATCACCTGTATGTTTACGAAACAGGCTGATGATTGATGGATCCTGAATGATTGATTGATCCTGGAGAAAAGAAGGCTGCGGGGTGACCTCAATGCAGCCTGCAGTACCTGAAGGGAGCCTACAGACATGAGTCAGCTCTTGGAAAGGGGAGATGACAGCAGGACAAGGGGAAATGGCTGGAAGTTGAGGGAGGGCAGATGGAGGTTGGATGTCAGGGGGAAGTTGTGTGCTGTGAGAGTGGTGAGGTGCTGGAACAGCTGCCCAGAGAGGCTGTGATGCCCCGTCCATCCCTGGAGGTGTTCAAGGCCAGGTTGGATGGGGCCCTGGGCAGCCTGGACTGCTGTGAAATGGGGAGGTTGGTGGCCCTGCATGGCACAGGGGGGTTGGAGCTTCGTGATCCTTGAGGTCCCTTCCAACCTGGGCCATTCTATGATTCAGTGATGCTGAACATGATGGGGTGAACAAAGTTGGGTTGGACTCGATGATCTCTGGAGGTCCCTTCCAACCCCTACAATTCTGTGATTCTGTGAAAGTGTCATTATGGCAATCCATCAGATAGCATGCATTCAGATGATACCATATGAACTTATAGCATCCTGTGTAGCAGATTGCTTTCATGAGTTAGGAGGTTCAAAAAGTACTTTGGCAGAGCTGTAGCTGCAGACACACTGAATTTGCTTGGAGCTTCTTGGATTCTTCAGTGCTGGACATGCTTTTATTAAGACTGAATATCTTTAGAAAGAGATTTTCACCTTCACCAGATGCAAACCAATCTACAAAAGTTATACGTGGAAGTTAAGTTCACCTATGTTCAGTTAATAGATGAGTTCAACATAGATTGAGTTTAACATTTAGAGAAGCCAGGTCTATCATTGAGACGTGATAAAGGTGCACAGTGATAAAATAACCCCTATCTATAGAATACAAGGTTTTCAGAAGATGTAGTCCATCAGAAATACACTTCCCTGCTCTCTCAATTATCTATGCAAAAGCATGTCACAAGAAATAAGACCTGGGGAAAATAATAACTAAAATAATGAGTAATTTGGTAAAGAAACACTGGTTTTTGCATTTATATACAAGAGATTTATTTAAAACATGATTTAGTATCTCGATTGACAGATGTAGTGAAAAAGGGGAGTGCAGTGAATGGTAAGATAGCACTGCCAGTGTGCAGTGGGACAGAGGGAATTGTGAAAAAAGATTTCTACCACCTCTCCTGAAGTAAGAAACGATGTGGAGCTTCATCCAGCAGGACCAACCTTGCCTTCACTTCCTCCTACCCAGCACTAGGGGAGGCAACGCAAAACAAGAATAAAATCTTTCCACAGAACATATCTGAAAGATCAAAAGGTAAATTAATTCAGACTGAAAGCAATTGATGGTATATCTTTGAGGCAGTAGCAGCTAATGAAGTGATGTAAACAAGAGCAAGACATTGCACTAAAGGAAAAGTCTGCCACAGCATTTATAAGCTGCCAAAAGAACAAAAAGCTACAGCTAAAACATCAGCATTTTAATGAGACAAAGAAAGCAATACACTGAAGCAGAGCACTTCAGATATTAATACTGAGCCAAGAGGATGAAATGCAGTTTCCTCCAGAAACCACACAAATGTCATGTATTCACATTCTGATTGCCAATCGATGCTCTCAGCTTGGCATGCATCTGTATTTATTTAAGTGCTTTCCTTTGAGAGTGGTGAGGTGCTGGAACAGCTGCCCAGAGAGGCTGTGATGCCCCATCCATCCCTGGAGGTGTTCAAGGCCAGGTTGGATGGGGCCCTGGGCAGCCTGGGCTGCTATGAAATGGGGAGGTTGGTGGCCCTGCATTGGTGGGGGTTGGAGCTTCGTGATCCTTGAGGTCCCTTCCAACCTGGGCCATTCTGTAATTCTGTGAAATGATGAAGCTGACGCACTGGTTCAAGTCTGATGGATTGAGGATTCACCATATGAGAGCATTGCCTGATGGTCACGTCAGAAGCTGGACAAAAGACAACATGGGCAGCTGCTAAAGCATGGGGGCTGCCCATACAACTGTCTGATACTGTCCAAGTGTGCTAAGAACTCAAGGCTCTATCAGCTCTAGAAATTCAACCCCCTGCTTGTTCATAAGATGGAAGTGCTCCTCTGCAGTGCCCTGGCTCAGCAGCAGGTCTCCCAGCAGCACTCACACACAAGGAGCAGGCTGGGGATGGCTGGCTCACTCTCCACATCTGCCTCTGCAGCCCGTGCAGACAAACTCATGGAGCCTTAAGCTTCAAGACCTTGGGATTAAACTGCAGAAAGGAGAGCAGCTGCAGCATCAGCACAGGGAATACAGACAAAAATAGGAAAATAGAAAAAATAGACAAAGAGAGGAGAAGGGGGAATGGCTTTAAAGTGAGACAGGGGAGGTTTAGGTTGGATATGAGGAGGAAGTTTTTCAGCCAGAGGGTGGTGAGGCACTGGCACAGGTTGCCCAAGGAGGCTGTGGATGCCCCATCCCTGGATGGGGATTCAAGGCCAGGCTGGCTGTGGCTCTGGGCAGCCTGGGCTGCTGGTTGGTGACCTGCACACAGCAGGGGGTTGGAGCTGGATGAGCACTGTGCTCCTTTGCAACCCTGGCCATTCAGGATTCTATGATTCTATTCTATGTTTTTTCTTCTCACGTGTGCATGTAAGCTGTGCAGAAGTGGGATCTCAGCCACACTGATAGAGGTACATGGAAAGCCCCTTCTAAACTGCAGAGAAACAACAGGTTTTTTTTTTACATACCCAATAAGTTCAGTCTTAATCTGTGGAAGTCTGCACATTTTTACTGCTAAGTTTAGCAGTGTTAGATTCCTCCTTGATAGCTGCAACTGGACTGACTTCCTTCAGCTAACTCTTCTTCATCATCATTCTGTGATTCTTTCCCCCACACAAAGCAGCCCCTCACCCACTCCAGCAGGTTCCAGCCCCCCTCATCCCCAAACCTATGACATCTCACACAGCCTCACTTCTCCCACCACCCCAGCCCTCACCCCACAGCTCCATTCCCACATCGCAGCAGCCCCCCCCCCATTACCTCAGCCCAGGCCCATCACCCCACACCGGCCTCACAGGCAGCACCGGCCCCCCGCCGCACTCACCAGCCCAGCACCAGGCCGCTGGTGACGAGGAAACAAACGAACACCACCGTGATGTAGAAAAGCGGCGAGTACTCATAGAGTGTGACGAGAAACACAGTGGCCATAGGGCCGACCGGCAGACAGCCGAGCCCAGCCGCCCGCCCCACCGCACAGGCTACCGGCCAGCTGCTGCGCAGAGCGCATGCGCAAAAACCGGACGCATGCGCAGCAGCGGAGTGAAGCCGTTGCCCTCACCTTAGCGCCCTCTCCTGAGGGAACGCCTCGTTGCCATGACACCGCGCGGAGGGCGGGGCCTCGGCGTCATGGCAACAGGGCGCGGCGCGAGGACGGAGGGGGTCACGTGGCCTCACGGCACGCGCCTTTGCCCTTTCCCTTTCCTTCTCTCTCCCTGGGGGCCTTGAACCTCCTCGCTTCCCGTAGGTGGCTGCCAGTTCCCGCCCAGACGCGGCGACGACGCTGATTGGCTGAAAGAGAGGAGCGGGGAGGGAGGGAGGAAGGCGGGGTCCTTTTGGCGCAGGCGCAGTGGGGGGGGCGGCTCAGTGAGGAGGCGGCGGGGCGGCGGCGCGGACGGTTGTGGTGTTGGCGCGCGCGCGCTCAAGATGGTGAGAGGAGCTCGCGCCGCCTGAGGGGGGATGGGCGGGACGGAACGGAACTCTGTGGGGGAGCGGGGTTTGTGTACGCACAGCTCTTTCCTGCGGGTTTGGGCTCAGCCCGGGTCGGGAGTGAGGGAAACGCTCCCTTCTGAGAAGAGCTCTGAGGAGAGCGGGGCTCGTGGCGGCTGTGGGAGCCGTGGGGAAGCTTAGATCTGAGGAGAAATAAGCACAGGGGAAGGCGGTGCGCGCGCAGCGCTTGCAGCTGGAGGAGCCCCGTGACAGCAGAGCCTGAGATTTATTTTTTTTTAGTTATTTTTATTTATTCTTTTTTACGAAGTTTAAAAACGCAGCCGTTGAGGCAGGGAAACCTTAGGAATTGTTGGGTAACGGGCGAGCTGGGGCTGTGCGAGGTGTGCTGGGGGGAGGCTCAGGAAGCGGTGCGAAGATTGCGTGTGTCAGGGCAGCAACCTGCGGGTGACACCGCTGCTTCCTTCCCCATCGTCAGCGTGGTGACTCATAGGGCAGCTGGGTGCTGCTTCGGAAAGCTCAGGCTTCACAAATGTTGCTCCCGTTTTTTTAAATGCTTTGGGTTTTTTTCCGCTCGTGCTGCTGTGTGTTAGTTCCATGTAGTTGGCTTGTCAAGTCTTGAGGGAACGCCTCTTTCCTTTTAAGGGCTATATGGTGGGAAAAGAAATCCTTGATAGCAATGGAGGAGAATAGTCTTGCTTCAAGGATACAATGTAATGTGTTTATAGTTAAATGTTGGCTTTGAGGAGGGATGGGAGGACAGGAAGGCGTGTTGTTCTTAAAACCTGCTTTCACAGAATGGCTCGGGTTGGAAGGGACCTCAAGGATCATGAAGCTCCAACCCCCTGCCACCAATGCAGGGCCACCAACCTCCCTGTTTCGTAGCTGCCCAGGGCCCCATCCAACCTGGCCTTCAACACCTCCAGGGATGGACGGGGCATCACAGCCTCTCTGGGCAGCTGTTCCAGCACCTCACCACTCTCATAGCAAAGAACTTCCCCCTGACATCCAACCTCAATCTGCCCTCCTTCAGCTTCAAACCATTTCCCTTTGTCCTGCTGTTATCTCCCCTTTCAAAGAGTTTATGGGCTCCCTTATTTCCTAGTTTATGTGTTTGCGTTGAAACTTCTGACAGATGACTTCAATTCCATTTCCTAAGAGTTTAAGGGCACATATCCCTGATGTGGGGGTATTTCTCATATTAAAGAGCTTTCTCTCAGCTGTCTTTTACCTCTGCAATTCTCTCCATAGAGTGAATCTCTGGTGGTTTGTGATGTTGCTGAAGACCTGGTGGAGAAGCTGCGAAAATTCCGGTTCCGTAAAGAAACCAACAATGCTGCCATTATAAGTAAGTTTAAAACGTGACTGGCGAAGATCCTACGATCCTGTGGGATCCTTTCTTTCTTCCCATGTAGTTTTGTTGCTGTAACAGGTAGGTGTGAGCCAAGAGTCTGCGTCTGCCATGAACTGGAGTACCTCCTGTTCTGCCTCTCTACTGCTAACAGTAGAGAAATACAGTTTTAATGACATGAGGCCTGACTTCATCTGCTCTTGGTAGAGCTTTTTGTGGTTAGTTGTGGCTCAGAGTTCATGGCTGGTTTTAAAATGATAGCAAAAACAATTTGTGGCATGGTCACTTCAAGTTTGTAAATTGTATAGCTTTTAAGCGTGATATTTTTGACCCTTGTCTCTGAAATCTGCAAAATACATGTTGCTGTGAACAGCCTTTGTATAACTTCTGACTTCAGGGATTTTGTGAAACCACGGGGCAGGGTCTGAAGAAATAATGGAGGGATGAGAAATGTACTTGTGAGGTGCTGTTAAAAAGCTTTATGCTTATGTTGTGTAAATCACTTGAAAGCTGATCTGTGTTTTATTTTGATTTGTAGTGAAAATCGACAAGGATAAGCAGTTGGTGGTACTGGATGAGGAGCATGAGGTTTGTTAAATGCATTGTAAATAAGAGTATCTTCAGCCTGCAATGTATTGTTGTCTCTAAGGTACTGCCTTAGTTTCAAATTGTTATCAAACTCTTAATCTAATTTGGGTCATGAGCTGGTTTGAATGCATGGACACTGCATGTAAAGCACGGTGCTATTAATAGTGGGACTGCAGAAGTGAGGAACTGTGAGGCAACAAATGAATTGCACGAAATATAAGTTAATTCAAAGCTGTGATGGTGCAACTCTGTATGTAAGAGGCATCTTTGGCACCTGCTGGCTTCTCAAAGACTTCTCTGCAGCGTTTCCACGTGGATCTGCATATGGATCTCTGAACTCATCTGCTGTCAGTTAGAAGCTAGGCTTGCTAGTCCTTTGCAGCTCCTAAATTTGATAGATGGCATAGTAAGCCACCTTGTAGTATTTCTTAATGGTACATGGGGCAAAATTAAATCCTCCAAAGGGATTGGAGCGTTACTTGTAGCTCTTACACCCTAGAATGTAGCAGCTGACATAGTGTTTGAGTGGCGTGGGGGCTCTTGGCTCGTTCAAGGAGCAATTTCTCAAGGAGCACCTTTTATGTAGCTGGTTTTTAACAGATACTTATTTGGATGTGCTTGTTTACCTCTGTTTAGTGCTGGAGTTACAAAAGCACTGTAGCTGCCAGCTTATCCAACTAGAGCCAGAATGTTTTCCAAAGTCATTATGCCTAAACTAGGGATGATTATTCACATTAATGTTTAGTCACAGAAATCTATTAGCAGACAAGCTTTCTTAAGCTGTTCTAGTAATCTGTGTTAGAGATAGTTATCAATTAAACTGGAGACGTGCATCTAACTTGCAGGTGTTTTACCACCCCACTGTTGTGCTTTAGCCTTCACAGTATACCTTCAAGTGCAAGTTCATTTGTTCAAATACTGCTTGTGTTTAATGTTACCAGGGTATTTCCCCAGATGAGCTAAAAGATGAGCTGCCTGAGAGACAACCTCGATATCCTTTTGTGCTGCTGGCATTTGTCTTAGTCGCTCCTGGAAGCTGTTCAAATGTTTAAAGTTGAACTTCACCTTTTTAGGCTAATGCTTGCCTGTGATGAGACTTCAGTAACACTTGATTTGTGAGGCATCTTGGGGATCAGTTCTCGTGATGCACCGAATGATTGTCCCAGTTCTTAAAGACTTAAAGCAGCGACTGATGCAGTTAGGCCTTTCCCAAGGCTTTATTTCCTTCTAAGCTACGCTCTGTAACATTTAGGGAAGTGCTGTTAACTCACAAAGCGAGTAAAGTGCTCCAGTTTTGCATGTTGCTACTTGCACATACAGAATGCTGCCCGTGTAACTTAGGATCTGTTTTGGTGCTTTCCTAGCATGTGCTCCTTGCTGTTTTGCTGCAGGTACTGCTGCTGGGAGCACTTTAGGCTGGGATGTAGGGGAGAATCCCTGTGCTGAAAGAGGGGAGGGGGGAAAAAAAAATAAAAGAAGTGAGTTGGCAGAGGGAAGTGAACTTTTTCTAACTAAACAAAACAAGAGGGGTACTTAAGCTACAGCTGATGAAAATATCTGTTTTCAGTATCCTTCAGAGCTGGCTTGCAACGTTCCAGGTGCCATTCTGAAGCTTTACTTCCATGACTGTCGTGCAGTAGGAGGCTGTAAAGCTGGAGTTCAAACTCCTGAGAGCACCTGGAGCAGTGAAGTGCTCGGTCTGTGCTGAAGGGATGTGGCTTTCAGCAGGCCAGCAACAAGACAGCCATGAGTGTGAGAAGTCTTCTTACCAAAGTGGAGGAGGAATCTTTGCAATGAAAGGGGTGTTTTTAGCTGTCTGATCTTCAACAGCTGTAAGGAGGCAACCTTCACCATCTGGCTGCTGTAGAGGTTGGTAAAAACAGGCAGGCCCAGTTCTGAAAGTCAAATATGGAAGTGAAAGTAAAAGACAGACTGCAAATTTGAGTCATCTTCTAGAACGCGTGACTTCTTTGTGCCTGTATCAAGCTCTGATCATTGATGATTATCCTCACCAAATAATTGGTTTCTCAGTTTCCTTAACCTCAGAAAAAACATTTATTGTGTACAGTTACAAGTATCAGCATGAAGATGGAAGAGTTTCTTATCCGCTGTGCTTTATCTTCTCCAGTCCTGTTGGTGAGTGAACCCTGTGAATGGCAGCTACTGCGTGCTGTGAATGTGGGAATGTTCTTTGCAATAGAGGAGAAGATAAGTGCTTAATGCTCAAATATTGGTGCAAGGCTGAATTTATTTATGCCTGTGCTGCAATCAGGGCACTATAAAGCTGTGGCACTGCCTGGAGACCTTTTTTGGAAGAGAGGAATCTCTAGTATATTAACTCTGTCCTCACCATCTGCTCGAGGCAATTGTTAACGCTCCCATCTGCCCAGATCTCCCTACTTGCTAGAGGTTTTCACTGCATTTGGGGTTCACATTTAAGACACTTAGGTAGTAGAGTGCAAATATGCTTTGTTGTCCATTTCTGAAGGCTGAAATGAAATATCAGTTTCCTGCATAGGTGTCCAAATGGTGTGTTTTTCTGACTGGGCCCACTGTGATCTCAGTGGCACGCTCTGTAACGTTTTCCTCTGAATGACAGGAGCCTGCAGTGCTCTGCATCTGTTCGTGTAGGTTTAGCAGTAATGCATTTCCTTGTCAGCCTCTCTTCAAATCTTGGGGATTCCTCAAAGCATGACCAGAGTGGCTTCAGGAAATGAGTGAGGAGAGGGCTAGAGCCACCTCTGTATGTCCTGCATCTGGGGTGTTAGACAGTGGGCAAGAGGCAATTTCTGTCCTTCTCAGAAGGCCGTGTCTGGCTGTGAGAGGATCAGGACTGCATAAAAGGGAAAGGATGGAAGCTAAGAGGATTTTCTTGCAGGCCTATATGTAGTGGACAGCAACAATTGCCTCTCAGCAGTGTTGTGATTTGGAAGTGTCACAGCTGTAGCTAAAAAGGAGAATAGGAAGCTCCATAACTCAGATCTGGGCAGGTAAAAGTGTGAGTGAACAGAAAATATCTGAGGGGGGGGAAAAATAAGTGTAACCAAAGATCATCCCAAGTTTTTACAGCTTGCTTCACAGCAACCCCCATCTTACCTGTGCAGGGAAGTGTCTAATATAAAAATCATGGTACATTTCAGCTGACTTGGTTTGATCTGAGTTTGATCTTTGCATGTGCTATAAAGATTGGAGTAGAACAAGGAGAAATTTCTGGAAATCTTCCAGAAGGAGCAGGATGGCAAAGAATGGTGTGTAATGTAACCAGCACACCACTGCAGTGGCAGGAATTACTGCTTGGATGGCTGTTTTATTCTGAATTGCAATTCCAGTTCAGGTACTGCAGTATCAGATGTTTCTGAGTAGAAATACAGGTGCGTGTTGAGAGCATTGATTCAACTGTTTAAGTGCCAGGTATGAGCAAAGATAATACTGAAGAATATAGACATTATACTGAAGTATGTACAGAACTGGTCACTTTTCTGAATTTAAGAAGTGGCCTAATTCAGCTTTCAGTTAAAAAAACAAATAACTTTGAGGTGTAGCAGCTGAAATAACCAAGCACCACCTTTGTCTTTTTTTTTTCTCTCCACACAACTACAGGATGCAAGCCTGAGCAGCAGATGATGTATGCTGGGAGCAAGAATAAGCTTGTACAGACAGCTGAGCTCACTAAGGTATAATTAATTAATCGAAGTAACTGCCTCTGCATCAAATGTGGTTTGCTGTTTAGTGTCTTGCTTGAACCCAGCATGAAAAGGATGTTATGAGACTTTTTAATTACAGTGTGTAGATTCTGTTTTAGGAAGACTGAAGACAGCAGGTTTTCTTGGAGGTAGGGGGGATTTCTTCTCTTTTAGAGGTCAGGAAGAACAGTGTTCCAAAAAGTAACTGAAGTACCCTTCAGTAGGATGGAAATCTTCACTTCCACAGTGTATTGAAGTACAGGCTAAAGTTCTGGTATGGTATAGACTGGTTTTGGGGTTTGTATGCTCACAGAACATACCTACATACCTTTCAGGGTATGTGACATTCGTGCCAAGTGCTGAACAATCCTAAACCTCCCTGCGTTTGTCCTCTCCAGTACTGAGACCAGAAGAAATCATAAAATGGCCTGGGTTGAAAAGGCCCACAATGACCATCTGGTTTCAGCCCCCCCTGCTATGTGCAGGGTTCCCAACCACCAGACTACCTAGGAATGGATGTGAAAGTCCATGATTATCTTCCTTCTGAAGTTGTTTCCTCCCCCTTCAGATGTGCTTTACTCTGCCCTTCACTGAGCCTCGATTCATTCTAGCTCGTGCTTTTTCTTCCTGCTGTGACTTCTGCATGTGAGCTTAAGTCCTCTTATTTTTCTCACCGGCTTCCATGTTAGCTTGGCTCCTGATAAGCTAAATGAATGCTCTAGAATTCCATTTAGAATGCTAAATTTTTTGTTCCCCTCACCCTGTATCTTTTACAAGAGAAGAAAAATAGCATTAGTTGGTAGTTTCACTGCCTGGACATGAGGGGCAGCATTCAGAGTCCAAGCCATGTGAGATGGGAAACAAGGGGAAAAAGACAAACAGCCAGAATTGTTTCATGAAGAGGATTAAAATGCTGAAATGGCTCAGGAAAGAACTGATATGGAGCTCATTTTAAAACAGTGGGTTCACTGAGAAGCTTGAATTGTGTGTCCTCCAAAAACCTGGTGGCCCTGCTGGTGGCCCTGCTGGTGGCCCTGCTGGTGGCCCTGCTGGTGGCCCTGCTGGTGGCCCTGCTGGTGGCCCTGCTGGTGGCTCTGCTGGTGGCTCTGCTGGTGGCTCTGCTGGTGGCTCTGCTGGTGGCTCTGCTGGTGGCTCTGCTGGTGGCTCTGCTGGTGGCTCTGCTGGTGGCTCTGCTGGTGGCTCTGCTGGTGGCTCTGCTGGTGGCTCTGCTGGTGGCTCTGCTGGTGGCTCTGCTGGTGGCTCTGCTGGTGGCTCTGCTGGTGGCTCTGCTGGTGGCTCTGCTGGTGGCTCTGCTGGTGGCTCTGCTGGTGGCTCTGCTGGTGGCTCTGCTGGTGGCTCTGCTGGTGGCTCTGCTGGTGGCTCTGCTGGTGGCTCTGCTGGTGGCTCTGCTGGTGGCTCTGCTGGTGGCTCTGCTGGTGGCTCTGCTGGTGGCTCTGCTGGTGGCTCTGCTGGTGGCTCTGCTGGTGGCTCTGCTGGTGGCTCTGCTGGCCCTAGCTCACTTTCTGCAGCTATGCAGTTAGCCAGATAAAGCTATTTCAGCACTAAATCAGTTATTTTCAGTCTTGTCGGAACAGGAACAGTAGAGTGCAGTGAAATACTCCCCTTGTTCACTGCCTAGCAGAATGTTCTTGAAGGCTTGTTGATTTCATTTGCTTGAATCTCCTGAAAAGATAACCTGCTTGTTGGCATCTCAAGGACAGTACAGAATTAGCTTACCCTCTCAAGGGTGTTAAAGCTCAAATTCTAAATCACCTGCACGTAGGGGATGTGAAGAGTTCCCTGGCTACTTTGGTCTCGTTTGCTGCTTCCAGGCTTTGTTGAGAGCTGAAGACTTGCATGCAGCTTCGGGTTGGTTCTCTGTGAGCCTTCTGAGGTATCATGAGCCCCTTTCTGTAAGGACCAACCTGTTATTAGATGCTGTGATTTTACTTCAGAACAGCTGTATGCTGGGCTTACAAGCACGCTTCCTGAACTTGGATCTTAATTCAGCCTAGAGGTTAAATTAATTTCTGCTGTTGAAATACATCCTATTGCTGAGATATTTAAGGAGTGCTGTGTGAGATGGTGTGATTTCAGAGCAAGTTTAAAGTGTAGCAAATGTTGTCACCTGCTTTTTTTTTTTTATTTTTAAGAACAAGAATGAAGTCTAGAAATAGGAATTGGAGAATTGTTGTCAAGGCATTGACATCCTTTGTCAGTCTTCCACTGGTATTACTGTAGAATAGTAATCAATGCATTCAGGAAAGCAAAGGAGAACTCTTGGTTACTGCTTTGTACAGCTTAGACAACTGATGTGGAAAGGTATTGCTTGCATTGTATCCAAGTACCAGCAGCACAAATATTTCTGCAATGTGATTTTTATTTAGGTATTTGAAATAAGAAATACAGAAGATCTAACCGAAGAATGGCTGCGTGAGAAACTGGGCTTCTTCCATTAAGAAAACCTCTGCAATGAGTATTTATGTACCATCCTGATCGTACTGGAACCAGACATGAATTCTTACAGCTAAGAATGCACTGTGTTTGCATCTTGTTTCCTGCAGTATGTCTCTTGTGCAAAGTTTGTGCAAAGAATAGCAGGTCTGTCTCCTTGAAGTAACAAATCTTTGCAGATGTTTCCTTACGTGTACCTGGTAAAAGGGAATACTCCTCTGCAGGGAATCCTTTTGCACTCTTGTGACTAATATTTCTACAACTAAAATAGTTCAGTTCTGAGTTTATATACAGGCATAATTTGGAAGCTGATGCTAACTTTCTGAGCTACAAATGCATCCTTACGACGTGTACTAGCCATTTATATGCAAAAACTGTGTACTGTCATTATTGTCAGAATTTATGATGTCCCCTCAACTTTTAAACCATTTAGTGTTCAACAGACAGAATCCTTGTACAGCAGACCTACCCATTTATCCCTCTGTGTTCTGTCCACGTGAACTTCCTCAAATTCTTGGAACTCATTCTTGTCATTCCAGTAATTCCTCAGCTGACTGAGGCAGTCGTACTAAATTTCAGGGCTTGGACTGTCCAATTCTCATGCAGATGCAGTCTTACAGGGACTAGAAGATCACCAAGGGCTGAGTTACGACTCTGGTTCCTCTCACACCAGACGTCTGGCGTTTCTAACTTGCTACACTGTTAAGAAGTTTACCTCTTTGCTCCTTTCCTCTCACACGAACACCTGTGAATACTGTGTGCCTTTAATTTGTTAGCTTTAAAAGGACTTGAGAATTTTACACTGCCACTTAATACAAATTTGGTAAAAACCTTTGTTAAAGAGTCCAAGTAACGTCCTTCCTAGTGCCTAGTGCTGCAGATGGCATCTGTAAAACAGGAGCCGACCTCCTTGTCTGAGCAATTCCAGTCATCTGCTCTGTTCCTAGGAGTCCAGGAGGTTGAAGCTTTTCATGGTACTGATTTATACCTTTGTTGTTATACGAGTTGGCCACACGTAGCTTTTTCACTATTTTAATGACAGTCTCTAATTTTCTTAACTGCTTGTTAGTCAGAATTACATTCCAGATGAAAGCTTTTGCATACAGGATTTGATTTATTTTTTTTTCAGTGACTTACAGTTCATCTCTTTGAAACAGTCAAGATTCTAATGTGCAAATAGTGTGTAACTTTTATAAATGACCTTTTTACGGAGCCATTTTATACTGAGTAGAGTAGCTGCCTGCTGTGGGACGTCGTGTTCAGCCAACGCAGTGGCAGGAGGAGTGCTGGTGTGTGACAGCATCTCACTGTCTTACCGTGTTTGTTGTGCTGCTGAGTGAGTGTGTGGAAGAGCAGCTTCCTGCTGATAACATACCTTAAAACACAGCTGCCCTACCAGCTCTGCTTGGTGAGGAGGGACAAGTTGTTAAATCTGGAGGCCAGTATTTCATGCTGTGAAACCTTTGCCAAATGAAGGTCTGGTTGTTTTGTTGTTTTTTGTTTGTTTGTAGGCATATGTTGTTAGTGTTCTAACACTAATTCCTTAGAGATCACAAGGGATTGATTTGCAGAGGTCCTCAGTGTGGATAGATTTCTTAGTTTGATGTTACTGCTCATTTCTTTGTATGTGGATCTGACTTGAGAGGAGCTCTTCAAAATAAGTGTTAGAATGATTCAATCAAATTGATCTTTCAGTTCTGAAAGGAAATGCTTGTAATGAAAATACAATTTCTCTGGTGAACTGGAAAACCAATTTCATTTCCCTGGACGAAAAAAGATGTTGCCTATGAAACTGCTTGATCATTCTCTACTACCACCTTTTATTTCTTAACAAACGTTGTGTAAGTAAGACTTAACTTTAGAAGAATGATGTCAGTGATGGCATCAGTGTTGAGGCAGCAGAAGTCTTGTTTCCTTGGTGTGCTGCAGGTAAGGCCTGTTAAAGTGCAGCGTGGCTGAAGAAAATTTGCCACTTGAAATATTCAACTTGACATTTTTTTGATTGGGAAAACTGGATCAATAGCTCTTATTACTGTATTTCGTACACTGCTGGGCTGCCAGCATCCAACTGCTGCTTGCACAGGTCTCAACAAAAACACCTGTAAAAAGGAGAAGGAAGGAGCTGCTGCAGTCAGATGAGTGAAGCAGGTTCTGCATCTCTGCATCGCTCCGCCTTCTGCTGAACAACCTCTGCTACTTGAGATCATGTCTGTGTAGTGGAGCTCTTCATTTGGAGTTCTTTACTGTTCACTTTGAGTGTTCTTGCTTCTTCCACTTAGGGATTTCTGCCTTAGATGCTGCCCTTTGAGTCTTGCAGAAAGCAAACTAGTGCTAAAGCCCACGTTCTTGGGGAAGGTGGTATTGATGCTGCTCAGCCTGCCAGTGTTACTTTTGTAACAGCCTTGCTTCACAGCTGTGGCTCCTTCCCTGCTTTGAGCTGTGGCAGTGAGGAAGAAGCAGCTGCAGGTGCTCGAAGGAAGACTACACAGAGGATGTTTGCCATTCTAGGCTTGTTGTTTTCTTGTTTCCAGTGTTTTGGCACAATTATCTGCCAAGTGCTGCCCCAGGCCCTTGAGATGTAGGTAATGCTAATACTTGGTTAAGCAAAGACATTGATGATATCCAAATCTGTTCCGCACAAATGCTTTTCTTTGTTATTTGTCCCACCTTATCTATGTCTATTCCTTAATCCTCCCCCTTTAAGATCAGAGGGAGGTTGGTGTGTCTGTGTTCAGAAGGCCAGTATATTCTGACTGTGATTTGCTGTTACCTGACACCATGTGCTTGTCTTGTATTTTCAGATCTCTAAAGATGGTTCAAACAAGATAAATTAAATAATGCAGCCTATGGGAGCCTTTGTAGCTGAAAGGTCTGAGAGTCAGCATTTTCCATTGTGAGCTCCTATTTTTCAGGAGTTTGTGAATTGGCCATCAAATCTTTGGCCAAGAGTTTAAGGTCTTTCATAAAGAGACTTCTGCCACAGTTTTGCTTTCAGTATTGACTAGATGGCTGGGATACAGCTCTTGTAATCCTGCTCATTGATGGTAAACTGAATTAAAGCATGAATTTGCATGGCAACCCATAAAATGGACTTGTAACGTTCAGATATTTTTTAACTACCTGTAAATGCTGATATTTGATGGTTCAAGTGTGTTTCTAGAATCATGAATGCTGTTCTGAGCTTTCACAGGAGGCAATAATGATGATGTTGACACCTTTCCACTTCTCCAAAGGAGCATCTTGTGTATTTGTACCGAGATTCCATTTTTGTACCTTTAACTGTAAAATAAATAGTCCAGAAATCAAGTTAAGCAAGCAAAGGGGATCTGAGTCAAACACACAAAAGCAAGGGGTGCTGACAACTCCTCGTGTCGCTGTGCTTGCGAGGACTTTTGAAGTCACACCTTTTGATACGTGCAACCAGTGACTGCAAAGCACAGCTGTGCTGTGACATGAGGACTGAGGCTCTTTGCTTTTGCTGTGTGGCCCAGGCTTGCTGTGCCTCGTGCACTGTGATCTGTCCATGTTGGTATCAGTGCTGCAGGTGGCAAAAAGGTGGGAGGGATTCATGGCCAGTCTTGGAACCCAGCAGTTCCATGAGCATACCAGTAACCAGTACAACTTCCATATGCTGTTTAGTCTCTGCTAGTTCATATTGCATGTTCACTTTAAACCAAATCTTTTTTGCTAAGCATGGTGCTTGTATTGGTATAAATAAAATGTTTAATTAAGATGTTCTGTTTCCCTGTTTTAATTGCAAAGTAGCACAGAGAGCATGGATCTACCTGAAAGGGGGAAGTCATTAATGTTAGCCACGACCTTCTTCCTCCCAGCAACCTGGAACTTGCTTTGAACTTGTCTTGTGGTGTTTAGTGTCCACTGGCTCTTCTCAGGGTAAGAATTCCTCTTTCCATCCATTATGAAGGGCAGCAGCAGGAAAGAGGACAGAATGGCTCTTCAGAATTTCTTTTTCCTTTTCCTACTTGTTGGAAAAGCTGCTGAAAATAGTTGTGGTGATTCAGTGTCAGTAGCTGACGTGTCATCACTTCTGCCAGTGCTGAAAAACAGAATTAATGGACCACAGTTCAGATATGATAGAAGTAAACCCCTTCTTCCTCAGGTGCACGCAATCGCTGGTGAATTTAACAGCTGTGATGGAGGTCATGCACAGCAGCTTCACAGCTGGCTTCTGAATGGCTTCCTGGTCACCTGAGTATGTTACAACAGAATTTGTTGCCAACAGCTCTGAGAAAGTTGGCTGAGCTGCTGTGGAACAGAAATGGCTCTCGAGAGCAGCTGATGAAAGAGAAGAAGAAAGAAAAGATGGGAATAAAAAGCTCTCATGTTGGGAGGAGGTGACCTGGGCAGCCCCGTGGTGTTCTCTTGTTCACTGAGGGTGCTTAACTAGAAAATGTAGGCATAGCTTACTGATAATTCTAGGTTATCAAGATGATAAAAGCTGACTAAAAAGCTTTGCAGAAGGATACAGAGACGTGAAGGGCAGCCCTGCTCCCATTCAGAAAAGGTCATTGGCTTGTAATAGTTATATGGAAAGGTCAGTTGAGTGCTTATTAAAGTGAAAGCTAGAGCAGGAATCAGGAACAAAATGGAGAACCTCTGTGCAGTGATACAAATCTGCTTGAATGTCATGTACAGGCTGTGTTTTCTCTTCCAGATTTGTCAACACATGGCTTGTCTGAGATGAGCTTGCTAAGGAGATCTCTTAGAATCACAGAATCCTCAGAGTTGGAAGGGACCTCTGAGGACCATCCAGTCCAGCTCCCCTGCAACGAGCAGGGGCACCACAGCTCCCTCAGGTTACCCATGGCCTGATCCAGCCTTGCCTTGAAAGCCTCCAGGGACAGAAGCATCCACCACATCTCTGGGCAACACATTTGTTTTCCAACTTTATATTGAGAAGTTAAGCAAACTTGGCCACTGTTACCCCTTGAAGCTTCTGTATCTGCTGCTCCTTTTGGTGATACTGAGGCTGTGCAGTCTTGTGGGGATGGCAGGTGTCTGCTGCAGCCTCACCATGGTCTGTCTGGGTTCTGTGTCTTTTCTCCAGTGGATCCATAAAGTGAAGGAGATGATTTTGATACCTGTGCATAGATGTAGTAAAATCTGCACGGTTGGTTTTGTGCTTGTTGGTTTGGGCTTCTTTCCTCTGGGCTGCTCTGTGCTGTTTCATTCCTTCAGGGACAGCAAACATCCCCTCGGTTAACCTCATTCACCTTTGGTGCTAAGTGAGGCATCGCATGCAGAACGTGATTGAGCTCAGCTGAAATGCCTCTGACAGCTCCAGCAGCTCCTCAGCAGGAGGCAGAGGGGAGAGGAGAGCAATTATCAGCCAGAAAGACACTGAATGCAGAACAGATGTGAACACTGGGAAAACAGCGGGGCTGTCTTTCATGGCAAATTTACTGCTGCGGTGGGGAAGTCCCATCAAGGCTGTTCCTGCTGTTACATGCCATGGAAGGCTGCTAGGAGCATGAATGCAGCTTCTCTTTTCTACAGCACTCTGCTCTACAATTAGTGTAGAGCAGCCCTGAAATCCCACGCTGTCCAGCATCTGTTGTTGTCACCTCTTTTCTGAGGGGAGAAAAAAAAGAGAACAGAGGAAGAAAATGGGGCAGAAAATGTTCAGTTGGAAGGGGAAGGGGGCAATGGCCATCCTATATGCTTCCTAAATCCCTATGGAGCAGAAGTAGAGCAGAAAGTTAGGGGTCAGTGCCCTTAACTGAGCTGAATAAGGAACGGGAGAGATTTAGCATTTCTTCCAAATAATGTCTTAAGTTTCAATATCCGCTGCTGGATGATAGGAGGAATGCTGTGCTGCCTCACAGACACAGCCTGGCCATCTGCTCTGACAGCATCAAATCCTGGATTGATTTGTGAACGTGATTAATTCAGCAGGATGGCTGGATCGAGGGATGAGTGAGAGATAATATTTATACCCTACCTCCAGCTGTGAATGTGCAATTGTTTGCTTCAGAAGCACAAAAGGAATTGTGTAGCTGTATTACTGCAAGAGTGACAAAAGAGATGCATCCACTCAACAGCCCTTCTTTTCTTAGGCACCCAGGTTTCAAGGATAGGCTGACATAAGCCTGCTTCTGCTGGCTGTGAGGGGAGCACAGCCACTGTCCTTTTCCAGAGAACTTTTTTTCAGAGAATCACAGCATGGCCTGGGTTGCAAAGGAGCACAGTGCTCATCCAGCTCCAACCCCTGCTGTGTGCAGGTCACCAACCAGCAGCCCAGGCTGCCCAGAGCCACATCCAGCCTGGCCTTGAATGCCTGCAGGGATGGGGCATCCACAGCCTCCTTGGGCAACCTGTGCCAGTGCCTCTCCACCCTCTGGCTGAAAAACTTCCTCCTCATATCCAACCTAAACCTCCCCTGTCTCACTTTAAAACCATTCCCCCTTCTCCTCTCTTTGTCTATTTTTTCTGTTTTCCTATTTTTGTCTGTATTCCCTGTGCTGTCGCTGCAGCTGCTCTCCTTTCTGCAGTTTAATCCCAAGATCTTGAAGCTTAAGGCTCCATGAGTTTGTCTGCACGGGCTGCAGAGGCAGATGTGGAGAGTGAGGCAGCCATCCCCAGCCTGCTCCTTGCATGTGAGTGCTGCTGGGAGACCTGCTGCTGAGCCAGGGCACTGCAGAGGAGCACTTCCATCTTATGAACAAGCAGGGGGTTGAATTTCTAGAGCTGGTAGAGCCTTGAGCTGATTTGGTAATACGGATATAGCCTGAGAGATCAAAAGCAAGACTTTGAAAGGACTTGAGATGGAGATGAAGGCTTTTGGAAATCCTGTTTAGTGTGACTTAAGCGTGTCAGTACGTTCTGGACCTGAGGGTTCTGTACTCAAAGCCCTGCAGGATGTCTGTGGACAACAACGAGACAGAAGTCTCCCTTGTCCCACACTGACTTCCCCCTCCCACATTTTCAAGCGTGTTGCATATCATCTGCTGGGACTCTCAGAGCTGCAGAGGGAAGTGTGACGTTCTGATAACTGGGCCGCATCTTCTGGCTGCTTCATGCATGTCCCCTGCCTTGGGGCAGTGATAACGTTACACCTGGAGGAGCAGATTTGCCCTGGTAGGCAGCTTATTTTAGTTTGATCAAATTGTAACCCCATATCCAACGGTGACTCTGTTTCTACTAATTAGCAGTGGATTTTTTTAGTGTTATCATTACATACCAGGTGTAATGCCATTTTAAAGTTCTAAGCCTGTGGTTTCTGCTTCTGTTTATTCAAGCTGAGAGAGCTGCAGTAGTTGATATTGGGATCAGAATTTAAAGCTGTTCTTTGAAGGGCGAAGGATTGAGAATGTGATCTTCAGCCATCACTGCTGCACCTAAACTTGTGTGCAACGTTTTGGAAAACTCCATTTGTTAAAGAGACATCAAGGCCAGGCTGGATGTGGCTCTGGGCAGCCTGGGCTGCTGGTTGGTGACCTGCACACAGCAGGGGGTTGGAGCTGGATGAGCACTGTGCTCCTGTGCAACCCAGGCCATTCCATGATTCTATGATTCTATTCTGTTTTTTCTTCTCACGTGTGCATGTAAGCTGTGCAGAAGTGGGATCTCAGCCACACTGATAGAGGTACATGGAAAGCCCCTTCTAAACTGCAGAGAAACAACAGGTGTTTTTTTTACATACCCAATAAGTTCAGTCTTAATCTGTGGAAGTCTGCACATTTTTACTGCTAAGTTTAGCAGTGTTAGATTCCTCCTTGATAGCTGCAACTGGGCTGACTTCCTTCAGCTAACTCTTGTTGTGACCAGACTGTAAGCACTCAATTGTGGCTGATCGTGTGTCTGTTCTCTGATAGGAACAAATGCTTCAGAGGGATTTAAGATGGACACACACTGACATTTTCCCTTGTGATTCCAACCAGGATTAAATTGGTCTGGTATTGAATGTGGAGGTTGGTGGCCCTGCATGTGGCGGGGGATTGGAGCTTCATGATCCTTGAGGTCCCTTCCAACCCTGCCCATTCTGTGATTCTGTGATTAAACTCAGTGAGTCCAGGAAGATGCATTAGAAGCTACAGGCCATCTTCAGATCACTGCTGTGCTTCCCTCATCTTGTTTTCTTGGCTCTTTTATAATTCATACAAGGAAGAAGTTGTTCTAATCCTGAGGAGGTGGCTGCTGTGTGTTTTGAAATCCCAAACAAATGAGCGAAATGAAAACCAGGTTGGGCCTTTTCTACAGAATTTGCTCTTCATTCCATTGGTGTTTTAAAAAGCCAATCCATAATACAACACACCCTTCACTGAACAAGCCTTTGTCACACAGAACTACTGCCCTCTGTTACTCCAGACAAGGTCCTTGCAGAGGAATGCTGTGCACGCTCTGGCAAAGATCACCAGTTTAGTTTTGTGTCCATCATTCATTACAGCACCTGCCCAGAAGTGACTGCAGCGCGTGACCCTGCATTTATTATTGTTACTGCAGGGAGCCATCATTAAAACTGCAGGGACACTTATACGAACCCATGGGAGAAATATATCCGAACTTCTCCTCCAGCCGTTTGTTTTCTCATCCCTTTGCTGTTTCCTCTGGCTCCGGGTTGTGCCGATCGGAAGCGCTGCGAGCCCGTTTCGCTGCGGGCACGCGCACTCCGCGCTCTCATTCTTTCCTATCTGCCGGTTCGCGTCTCCCACCGAGCCCGCGCACGTGGCCACGCCCACTTTGACGTGGCCACGCCCACTTTGACGTGGCCACGCCCACCGCCACCTCAGCAGTGCCGGCGGGCACCACCAGGGGGCGCCATAGCCCAGCGGCTGCGCGGCCCGGCCCCGGCGGTGAATGATCGCGCCCGGCAGCCCCCGCGCCGCGCCCGGCCCGCCGCCACCGCCATGGCGTTCACGTTCGCAGCCTTCTGCTACATGCTGGCGCTGCTGCTCACCGCCGCGCTCATCTTCTTCGCCATTTGGCACGTGAGTGAGGGAGGGGAGAGGGGAGGGGGGAGCCGCCGGGGTCAGCCCGGGGGTTGGAGCCGCTCCACAGCGTGGCCTGGGGGAGCAGTGCCAGGCCGGGAGGGAATGGAGGGGATGGGATGGGATGGGCGGGATGGGAGCCTTTGGTGCTTTAGAAGCTATTGGGAAGTAACGCTGGCAGTGCGGCCCTGTGCCCACGCGTTGCTTTTGGCTCATCGAACTGCTGCTTCCGGGCTGCAGAATCACAGCTGTTCCAATTCTGTTGCAGATTATAGCGTTTGATGAGTTGAAGACAGATTACAAGAATCCCATCGACCAATGCAACACGCTCAATCCCGTAAGTTGCTCACTAACGATTTTGCTTCCTGTGTCCGTGTGAAGTGCTTGTGTTTGCTGTTACCTTGTTAGAATGGAGCAGCAGTTGCATCTGTGCTGAGCAGCCTGGTGGAACTGTAGCGGAAACTCTTTGATTCTTCTGTGCTTTCAAGTTGAGTGTTCTGACTGTTGTTGATCTGTGGTGATCTTGTCAGCTGTCCCACTAACACTCTTTCAATCTGCTTTCTACGTTTTCGGCACAAAGACAGTTGAAAGGGTCAAAAAGATTAAAAGAGTCAAAATTGCATTAAAGGTGTGTACTGCTTCTCAGTTTCATTTTTAACGCCGCTTTCATTTCGTTAGGAACATCCGTTATACCTGAGATGTTTCATTCTGTCTGCCTGCTCATCTGCTCGGTTTTTGTTCTGTGGGGTTTCTCACAGCTTCGTGGATTCCCATATTTTGTGCCCAACAATTTTGCTTGCTTTAGCTTCTCTGTCAAGTGAGGAAAACTGTTACATGCCCATTTTGTGTGTCCTGCGGGTTAGAATCAGAGGATAACTGAAGTTGAAGGGGTCCTTACAGATCATCCAGATGTAACCCCTGCCACTGGGGGTTGTTGTAGTAACCTCAGGTTGAAATTAATCTTGCCATTGCTGAAGCTCTGAGGTTGTTAGAGATGAGTTCTTATCAAGCACTGAGTGAAGAAATTCCACTTCTGCTTGAGGGTTGAGGTGACTTGAAAGGTGGGACCGGGTGAATCCAATGGAGTTCAACACAGCACGGTGCAAGGTTTTGCACTTGGGCCAGAGGAATCCCAGGCATCCATACAGACTGGAAACAGAAGTCCTTGAGAGCAGCCCTGCAGAGAAGGACCTGGCGGTCCTGGTGGATAAAAGGCTTAACATGAGCCAGCAGTGTGCTCTTGTAGCTTGAAAAGCAAATGGTATCCTGGGCTCCATCAGCAGAGGGGTGGCCAGCAGGGACAGGAGGTGATTGGCCCCCTCTGCTCTGCTCTTGTGAGGCCCCTGCTGCAGTGCTGTGTCCAGGTCTGGAGCCCCCAGTACAGGAAAGGCAGGGAGCTGTTGGAGAGGGTCCAGGGGAGCCACAAAGATGAGCAGGGGGCTGCAGCACCTCCACTACAAAGACAGGCTGAGGGAGCTGGGCTTGTTCAGCATGGAGAAAAGAAGGCTGCGGGGTGACCTCAGTGCAGCCTGCAGTACCTAAAGGGAGCCTGCAGACAGGAGGGGAGTCAGCTCTTGGAAAGGGGAGATGACAGCAGGACAAGGGGAAATGGTTTGGAGTTGAGGGAGGGCAGATTGAGGTTGGATGTCAGGGGGAAGTTGTGTGCTGTGAGAGTGGTGAGGTGCTGGAACAGCTGCCCAGAGAGGCTGTGATGCCCCGTCCATCCCTGGAGGTGTTGAAGGCCAGGTTGGATGGGGCCCTGGGCAGCCTGGGCTGCTGTGAAATGGGGAGGTTGGTGGCCCTGCCTGTGGTGGGGGGTGTTGGAGCTTCGTGATCCTTGAGGTCCCTTCCAACCCAGGCCATTCTATGACTGAGGTGGCCATAACACAATACATGTTATCCTCGCTTTTTTGTTTGGTGTTCCACAATCAGGGATGCAGCTCTGATACTCCCTGCTTTGTGAGAAGCACTGGAGGCAAACTGTTTGCTTGTATCTGTAACCAGGAGCACGAGGGGAGCTCGTTCAAGAGCGCAGGGTTTGGTAAAGCAGGTGTTTCTGACCCTGTGTCCCATGGCTTTTTCTTTTAGCCTGGTTTGGGGCAGTGCAGAAGTGAGTCCTGCACTGCAACTCGCTGTGTTTTGAAGAGCCAGGTAAATTATCCAGAAGGAAATGTATTTTATAGTAGCTGGGGGGGAGAGTGCGTGTCAGATGTGTGGGATGTAAATGGTCAGCAAGAGAAGGGCAGGAGGCCATAGGCAGAGCACTGCTGCCTGGGTAGCCGTGCATCTAACAGTTTCCCTTGCTGGGCCTGCTGCAGTGTGGGGGAAGGCAAATTCTCATTGCATTGATGCATTATGTCGTTATTGCAACCTTTTAATGTATTACAGTGTGCATGTTTGAAGCAAATATTAACTTTCTGCTAACCCACATGCATGTGGTGGTTGTTTATATGATGGCTTCGTTGGAAATAGTGACTAGCTTGGGATTTGTTGTGGAAGGAGGTTAGCAACTGGAAGTGAAGAGCTGGGCTCTTGAAGGGCTTTGCTAAATGGTGGTAAGAGCAGCTGGGGAGGGTTGTGGAGCATTGCAAGAGAGCTGTCCTGCTGTGGGAGTAGGATCCAATAGAGAAGGTAAAGAGAAATACGTTCTGAAAGGTGTCGTGAAATCAACTACAGATTTCAGAGCTGGTAAACAGGCTGCTGCACAGAGCAGCACTGGTTTTGTTGTTGTTCCACTATAAGTAGAGCCGAGTTGTAGCTGGTAAGTACACCCAGAAGGGGCTGGGCACAGACACCTTGCTGAGACCTTTCAGGTACGACAGCTTGGTTTTGTTGTGCTTTGTTTGGTGTTTGCCACTTGGGGAAGCAAAACGTAGCAGCAGGTGGTGAGGATGTTCCTTGGGAGGATTCAGAATCTGAGGGAGATGGTTTGGGGCTTTCAAACAAGAACTGCAGAACAGTGTGGCGCTGATGCAGTCCTGCACGCGAAGGAAGAAGGGCAGGATGTGTTGTGTGTGTGAGTGCAGGCACACACAGTTGAAATCTGAGCTAGAAATGCAGTATTTCTCAAGAGGAGATGCTTTAGTGCTCCTTAGGTGGGAAGATTTGCTTCTTTCTGGATGGTGTAATAAAAGAGAATCGATACTGCTTTGAGGTGCCTTGGTCTCAGGGTGGGTGCAAGGTTCTGCTGGCCCTTTGCATGCATTTACTCCACGTAGCCCTTCATAGTACTCCTATTAATAACACTAATAGCTGCTGGCATTTCATGCTTCTGTGGTGTCATAGTAATTGATAGTTAGCTCTGTGGGCTCCTGCTGGAAAGCATGATGCTGCCAAGCATGCACGCCAGGTGCGGGAGGAGGAGGCCGAAGCTGGCTGTGTGTTGACCTGGTGGGCACAGCTTGGCCTCGGAGATGCCATCCTGGCACCAGTTGGAAGCTGAAAATTACATCTGTCTGACAGCTTTGTTTCGATATTCAGATATGAAAACATAAAACATCTTTTTGCCTCCAAACCGTTTCGTAGCACGTGTTTCTTGGTGATGTTCCTCTGTTACATGAGCAGAAATATCTCTGTCTCTTCTGTTACGGAGGCCACGTATAAAACGTGGCTCTGTTCACAGGTTCACAGTGTGCTTAAGCTAACAGAAGCAATAGAGATCTCTTATTCTGAGCATTTCATTTTGTGAAGCTTTCTTCTCAGTTGATGAATATCATGTGAAAACAGCAAGGCATGTCCTGCTAGTTGCTCTTTTCACTTGCTGCAGTCTTGTTAGTGGTCCTTAAAAGACTTCTTAAACAAAGGCTTACCTCCAAGATAGATGAAACAATGCACGTTTTGCTTGGAGTTATCCAAACTTCTAACTCGTATTTTTTCTTTTCCAGCTTGTACTTCCAGAGTACCTCATCCATGCATTCTTCTGTGTTATGTTTCTCTGTGCAGCAGAGTGGCTTACACTGGGTCTCAATATGCCTTTGTTGGCTTATCATATTTGGAGGTAATATTGATGAGTCTGGTGTCTGTGTACTCACGTTAATTGTAACTCATTGCAGTGCTTCCTGTTAAGTGTTCTGTGTCTGCAGCAAGTAAGGATGCTTCCTGAGGTGGCAGTGAGAAAGCTGACATCCAGGCTATCAAATAAAAAGCATCGCTTTGCTTCCTCTCCTTGTCTGTATTCCCTTGTGCCGTGCAAGAACCCCATATTGGGCAGCAGTGGCAGCTGATGTGACAGAGGTGCACTGAAGCTGCATACTGACGGTGTGGGCTGCTGGTAGGAATGGCAGCCCTGCTTCCTTTTGCTGCTAGTTGTGTGCTGTGAGAGTGGTGAGGTGCTGGAACAGCTGCCCAGAGAGGCTGTGATGCCCCGTCCATCCCTGGAGGTGTTCAAGGCCAGGTTGGATGGGGCCCTGGGCAGCCTGGGCTGCTGTGAAATGTGGAGGTTGGTGGCCCTGCATGGCACAGGGGGGTTGGAGCTTCGTGATCCTTGAGGTCCCTTCCAACCCGGGCCGTTCTGTGATTCTATGATAGAATCTGTGCAGGGAGCTGCAGGAGGTTGAAACGACCCAGCAGAACAGTTTTCCCTGTGGATGTAGCTGTGCTGGTCCTGGCTGGAGGTAGGGTGGCTGTTTGCCAGCAGCCTGCATTAAGCCACAGCTGCGGGATCGTTCTGCATTGACCTGTGTGAGTGCTGCTCTGCTCTGGTACCCAGCGTGCACTGTAGCAACAATTCAAGGCTGCAGGCTACGTAGGGTGCTGCAGTGATCCCTTCTCCACCTTTTCCAACCCTTTATAAGGAATCCCACGTGTAAAACTGGCAGAATGCTGTTTTTCATTTATAAACAAACGTCCCGTTGCCAGCTGCTGTGCCACAGCTCGGCCTGCTTTAAGGCTGGGGGCAGCTCCTGGGTTTGTGTGTCAGAAGCTCTTTGGTGCCCACGGTTGGCTGGGGCCTCCTGCACTTTGCAGTCTGCTGTGAGGGGCTGTGGGCTGCGGCTCCTCGTTGCTGTGCTGCTTGGTGGGCGGGGGGCACAAAGCCATGTTTGCCATTGCTGGTGCCCCAAAACTGATTGTGTGTCGCTTCCAGGTACATGAGTAGACCTGTGATGAGCGGCCCTGGTCTGTATGATCCTACAACCATCATGAATGCAGACATTTTAGCCTATTGCCAGAAGGAAGGATGGTGCAAATTAGCATTCTACCTTCTATCATTTTTTTACTACTTATATGGGTAAGTTTGCTCCTCTGTCCTCTGTCTCATCTTTAGTCTGCTCTTTTAGGCTGGGCGCAGTGCCAAGAGAAGTTTTGAACTCAGCAATGTAAATAACGCCAACTTGCCTGACGAAATAATTCACACAGTGCCTTATATTCCATTATAAAACACGAGTCTTAATTTGGTTGGAATTCCTCATTTGAATCTGGGCATTAGAACGACTGGAGAGCTCCAGGCCTCTCTTCTGTTAAGCACAACCTCCCCACCCAGACCTGTGTGTCCATGAAGAAATGGGAGCAGCAGCACTTCTCAGTTGTGTAGGCATTAGAACTGATTTCTCTTTAAGGTGGCACTCATTCCAAGAGTGAAAAGGGAGGGGACCCACAGGAGCCATCACAGCTCCCTTCTGCCTTGTCCTGCCTCCAGGCCAAAAGCTGATGGGTGTCTGGGCGATGGGACACAGCTGCTGAGTGCTGACATGGGCGAGGGGTGCTGCAGGGCTCCCTGTACGGTGCTGCTTCATCTGCTTGTTGCATCAGTTCTCATCATCCTGCGCAGTGCCCTCTGGTGTTTGTGTCACATCTCCGCTCCCCGTCCACGTGCCTCACACGGATTTGTTCCTCTGAGACCTCATAATTCAATGTGTAACGTTTATGAAAGTCACACACCTGAATGTTATTTTTCTTCTTATTTTTCAGCATGATTTACGTTCTGGTGAGCTCTTAAGAAGACATTCGGCAAGCTTTGTTCCATTTAAGTGCATGCAAAAGCCACAAACCATGGATTATTTACAGCGACCACGTCGTACCAAGATTAAATACGGAACCCGATGATCGCATTTGCTTTACAAAACGATGACTCCCCTATTTTTAAAACATTTCCACATTTTATACTTGTGGAAAGACTGTTTTCTTATATTTTACCGGGACACTGAAATTATGGAATTACATTAGTATAAAGATGACTGGGTTTTGACTTTGCACTCCATAAGGAACAGCCGTAGTCCTCGATAGGTGTTTGTAACTGAGCAGCCATAGCACAGCAGTTCCTTTGGGCTTCAGCCCTGCATCCCTCTGACTGCCATCAGCTGTACTGCCACGGGCTGGGGGACCGGCGTGCCGTGCTCTGCCTGTGGGTGATGTCAGTCTGAAGAGATGAAGGGACACAACTGCAGAAACAGCACTTCTGTTCTTTTTTCCCTTTCCTATCTGGTAACCTTTCCCTGTCAGTGCATGGTTCTGTATTTTCACCAGCTGCTAGCCTTGCTGTAATCACAGGCGTGTCGTCGTGATAGGAAACATTGCATTGTCCACAAAGGAATGAATCTGATGATTTGTTTACAGTCCGTGCACAGACACCATTAGCAAACTTATTCACACATGGATAAATGCACACTTATCAATTCCAACGGTGAAAATACTCCTGAGCTTGAGAGTAATACCACAGAGCTTCTCAAAGGAGAGATTGTGAAACTGCCCTGCTGTTCCTTAGTGCAATAAATAAAGTCTCAAATTCAGAACTGCTTATATTTATTGGTGCCTCATTTTGTCTTTAAATTCATCTGTTGGGATCATTGCATACCTTTTAGAACCAGAACACAGAATCGTGTCTGAAAAGGGAAGCTCCAATTCCCTGCTTTTGTGTTTTTGTGGCTCTGCAGATGAACAGTGATTGGGGCTGGGAACATTGCATTGTAAATGGTCGTTGTGAACAGCTTCCATGTGATAAGAAGAATCTTTTCCATTTACCTGTTGAGGAAAATGAAGTAATTTTCCAGTTTTAGCAACACAGTTTTGTATAAGTAGTTTATTTGTTCCCTTTGAGCCCCCCAGGTGCTGGATCTAATAGCACAACATACAGGTGGCTGCAGAAGTCTGCACTGTGGAAGAAAATAGGTAGAAACCCACGTGTTACAGATCTCCTGCATTGGGGACTTGGCATCTTCAACAGCAACTGAATGGCTCCCATTGATTTGGCTGCTTTTTGAGTACTTCCATAGCCTAGAATGAAAGGTGGCAGAGGCAGTGAGCTGTGCCTCACAGGATGTGTGTGTGTATGGGGAGGGAATTCTGCTGTATTTCACATGGTGCCTCCAAATTCCTATTCCAACCCACCCCAAACTGCTCCAAGCTGTACTCCACCTCTTCTGTGTTAAAAAAAGACTTCTTTTCCTTAAGCTGTAACTCTGAGCTTTTTGCTAAACAACGTTGAAAGTTTCTTTGGAAATCCATGCAATGGTTCCTATTGGACCATCTTTGTTTTTTCCTGCTTCACTTTACTGCCATTTGAAACGCAGGGCTGTGAGGGAGCAGAGCCATAATCCTGTGCACTCAGCTGCACAGAAGCAAAATATTCCTCGATAAATAAAACAGTAAAGCTTTACATGTGCGAATCCAAAAGTGAAAGCAGGAGAGTAACTTCCTAATGGGGTTCTACTGTGAGCTTCAGCTTCCAGCTGCCCCCAGGAACAAAATGCTTGGCTTGAGTCTGTCCTGCTGCTGCAGATAAGTGTGCCAGAACTGAGGAATTACACATAGCTATATATCTACTACGTATCTATTACATATAGCTACATTTTACAAACAAGGCTGTAGCTAGGAAGTACATTTGTCTCTTCTCCTTTCCCAACACACTGAAGTAGAAGGCAGCCTATTGGCATTCCAAGTCTGTACTTAGCTGCCATAGGGTTACAGATGGTTTTGTTTCCACCTGCATGTCCAACACTTGTCCCAGTTCTCATGCTACATAAAGAGAGACAAAACACAAATGAAATTCGGTCATAGCTTTGATAGCCCAGCCTTGCCTCCATGCAGTAAGCACAGAACGTCAACACAGAGAGGCCAGCACACCAGTGTAGTGACAGCACAGTGCCAAGAGATGCCAAACATCAGATAGTCTATGTTTGGATGTTGGGGAAATTCTTCACAGAGTGGTGAGGTGCTGGAACAGCTGCCCAGAGAGGCTGTGATGCCCCGTCCATCCCTGGAGGTGTTCAAGGCCAGGTTGGATGGGGCCCTGGGCAGCCTGGGCTGCTGTGAAATGTGGAGGTTGGTGGCCCTGCATTGGTGGGGGGTTGGAGCTTCGTGATCCTTGAGGTCCCTTCCAACCAGGGCCGTTCTGTGAGTCTGCTCAAGTTGTCCTTGTGTTGAGAAGAAGCCTGTTAGGCATTCAGGTCAGCACCACACCAGTAATGAACACAAAACAGTTCAGTGCATTTTAAGGCAGTGAGTACAAAGGATTGCTAAGAAGATGCAGAAGCTCTATGTCCATCAAGATTCCTGCCTCCAGCCCCAACACTTGACACGCATCTGAAAGCGAGCAGTGGTGGCACAGAGGCAGCAGCAACAAGCAGGTACTGAGGTTGGGATGAGCTGCCTTGTCCAGGTGTTTGCCACAGCCACGCAGACAAAGCCACTCCAGCACACGCTCACCGTGACACCGACCTCTGTGCTGTGCCCCGTGCTTCCAGCTGTGCAGCTACACTCCCTCGGAAGTCATGGATATAATTGTATTGCTGAAAAAGCACAGTGGCATTTGTAAGGAGCACTGCATACTTCTGAGCAGGTACAGCCATCCTAAAAGGCTGTCTGATTGCCCACAATTCAAGCAGCACCCTCCAACTCTGTTTAAATAGTTTTTCTTCTTGTGCTCACTCCAAATCCTCTGGAATATTTTTAACCACTGGACAAATGAGATGGATCTTAGCTCAGGTTCTATGCTTGCCAGAAAGGACACATGAGCTTAAGGTAAGTCTAGGAAGGCAGGTGTTCCATGTTAGAAATCAAAGCTGCTTCGTTTGGGCCAACCAAGGAACTGTGCTCTCTCCACAGAGTCCTTGATGCCAAACAACCTCCATTCAGCATAATGAGACCCAGCAGTTTGTGCTAAGAGCTGTCATGTCAACCCATACATCATTTGGAGCACTAATATCCAAGTGTTTAATATGAGATTTAATGATCAGAGGCTAAAGGAGAGAGCAACCCAAGCGAAGGCTTCAAATGATAACATTTGTTCATATTTCCTACTCCCACCCCAACCTCCTTCAACCCAGGATGCAAGCTGCTCCCTCATCTGTCCTCTTGGCTTGTGGAAAACTGATTTTCAACAACTAGCTCAAATTAAATTTGGGTTCCATAGAGGCTTAGAGCTGGCAGACAGCCTTCAGGTAACTCCTTTTTTCTTGGAAGCTACTGCCTTGCAAACTGATTCAGTGTCAGCTTCTCTTGTCTGTACACAGAACTACTGTAAGAGCATAACTTATGTATGAACTGCTGGCCCAAGAGTAGCCAAAATCCATCAAAGCAAGAAGAACAGAAACCCAGCCGTTAAGCAGCTTAAGACCCTCCATGTAGGGTTTGAAAATAAAGTTAGGGGTACTTCTTGAAAGACTGCTTGTGCTTTCATGTGGCAGCTACAGTTAGGATGAGTTAGAAAGATTTAAGAAAGATGCAGAAATATTAAACAGAAGAGAATGAGGACAACAGGAAGATGGACCACAGCTTAGTGAGTTATGAGCAGGGATAAGGATGAGAAAGCAAGAGATTACTAATGATGGCAGAGAGCAGACAAGCAGGACGTGTGCTGAATTCAGTATAGGCAGACCAGGCTGGCAACAGGAGGAAAGAAAAATGCCAGAGGCAGCTCAAACTCAGGAAAGAGGTGGGGGCAGCAGTTGTGAAACACCTCCAAGAGGTGGAGGGATCCCTTTGTGAAGCAGAAGGAAGGGCTGTCCAGACTCTCCACTTGTTTCAACCATCTGTTACCTGCTGCAGTCCCATTACCTTGACTGTCTGTATTGCCCGAGATCCCCTTAATTCTCTGAGGCTGTCTATTGCTTGCTGAGGTGTCACCACATCCGAAAGCTGAAGCAGGAGGCATGCAGCTACTGTAAGGGAAAGGTAAGCATGTATTCTGCTGAGCACCTCTTGCTCTGCACAGCACTGCTTTGGCACAGCAACCGCTCTATTCTGTGAGAACCACTCTAGGCAAAGCCAACCCCGCCATATCAGAGATAACACATCTGCTGGACCTTTTACCAAATAGAGTTGGGTGGCCTTTGTCCCATCTGACTGCTGCACCTTTAAGCAGTGGTGTCTCGTGGGAACAAAGGTCTAAATCAGGTTAGTTAATCAGGCACTAAGAGCTGCTTACTGAGACAGGAGCGTCCGAGGCCACCGTAACAGCTGCAAGAGAAGAGAAGGTTTGGTTACAGCAAGCTGTGGCACACTGCAACACTCAGCCCCCCATACACAAGTGTAAGATGCAGCTCCTGCCTCAATATATTCAAGAGCAGCAGTAGTCTAAGAAAGTCTTGTAATTGCTTCTAGAAATACTGAGTATCCTCTATTTATTCTCCAGAGCTTCCTTTTTTACTGTCATTTTGGAGAACGTGCTGTTTTAAAGTTCCTCTTCGTTCATGGTAACAGCCCCAAAGGCACAAGAGGTCAACAGAAGGTGTGAAGAGATCTCCATTTCCTTAAATCCTGCTCCAGGGTAAGGTTCTGATAACAGCTGTGAGTTAATGGTAACAGCAGGCCTCTGCAAGAGTGAGAAGTCCGAGAACTTCAGTGACTGGCTGTGCAGGAAGCTGTCAGCAGGATCTCAGGGAACATGGATCTGGGAAAGCTCATTTTCACTACCCTGAGCTCAGCTACAAATGCTTAAAGATAGAACTTTCAACAAGTCTTATGCAATTTAAAATGAATTTGGCACTGCTAGGACCCAATGAGCCTCTGGTAAACAGCCTGGGGTACGTTATCCTGTGACAGTGTCTGCTTTAACTTACAACTCCTCCTACAGACCTGATATCCAACCAGCCCAGCCACAAGGAGCAGCACGGTACCAGTCAGCACACATTTTGAAGCATTTGCAGGACAGAAAAGGGGAAAGAGGGAGAAACAGATCTCAGAAAGGCCAAGTCAGCTCCAAAGGGGTACAAGAGGTGAAAGAAGTTTTTCACAGCTTGAGCTAACCCCAAAGTCATTTGACAGGGTTCCATTTCAGGTGGTCGTGCAGGAAGACTCGGTGAAGGAACCACAACTTACTGGATGATTGTCTTCCTGTTGCTTTCCAGGCAGCTTCTGAGCTCTTCCAGAATTGTGCAGCAGGTGGTGACGTCAGGAGCATCTCCATCTGGAATAGGATAGTGGTGCACACAGATCCCACACTCTTGGTAGGCATCTATAAGGTTTGGTACTCGGTATTTTAAGAGCTCTCCTTTGGTACAAAGCACAAACACATCCTGTGTCCCACAGCTCTTTAGTTCGTCTGCCAACAGATTAAGCAAACAAACAAAGCCTATCAAGCTTAAGCATGAACAGATTTGCTACTTGGTACCAATCCCCTCGTTTAGCCTTTGAAGTTAAGACAACAGAAGTTAGCAATTTTGCTTTGAGCAACATTTATTTCTGTTGAGTCTTGCCTACACTTGTCTTCAGATAACCTGCAGGAGGAATTCTCAGTTCAGAATCAGCCTGCAGACAAGGCTCACCCAAAGTAAGGTCAGCACTGAAAACAGTCCTACTAACCTGCTGGCTTAAGCATGATTCTACCCCATCTCCAGCTATAACTGTCCAACTGTTTACCTTTTCTAGCCTTTACAGCTGAATCCCAAGCACAGATTTTTTACACTATTTCATCTTTTCTATCCTCTTCACAGTTTCCACTGGGAAGGGGAGATAACAGCTCTGTAATTCATCTCAGTCCTAACTGTTCTGAAGACGCTCTTGGCCTGCACATGGTGTGTGATTTCACAGAACTCAAGTTACTGGGAGCAATAGAAAGATAGCTGTATTGCTCCAGCCTGGAAATATCCTGCCCAGGTTAGATGAACAGCAGCTCCATCAGACTCCAAGTCAAAGGAAGCCTGTAAGAGTATCTTCTGCTTCATTTTTCACTCACATTGTTCTTACCCATTCCATGGCAATGAGAGGCAATCAGGCTCTGAACAGAAAACTCACCGATATCTTTCTGAAGGTTCCTTCTAATGTCCTTAAACCTGCAACCTAAAACAAATGATGAATGCTGATTATGGCCTGAGATTTCATAAATGCCTGCTACAACAGAAGAGCAAAGCAGGCACCCTCCCCTCAGCACCAAAGCCACATCCCCACAACAGTTCTTGGTTCTGCAAATGGATTGCTAGTGCAGAATGCAGTATTAAGCAAATAATGGTGTTTAAACTGCCATAGAACAGGATTTTAAATGTCACTCAAAGTTTTAAGCTATTGTACACCTTAGAGATGAAAAGTTTGGAGTATTATAAATCAGAATGCATTTGGTGCCAGGACTGTGCACCTCTGGAAGCATACCCTGAAAACATGGGTGCAGAATCCTGTACAAGAGCTCTGCTGGCAGATCTGCACTGCAGTTTAGCAGTCAAAGGTTGAACATCTATTACAGGAGCAGCTCATGTAGCTTAACATGAAAATGCAACTATTCCTGGTGTACATGTTAGCAGGTGTTTCTGTGGGATTCTCATCAGTACTGGTACCAGCTATTGAAGGTATCTTAAACCACAGAATCACAGAATGGCCTGGGTTGCAAAGGAGCACAGTGCTCATCCACTTCCAACCCCCTGCTGTGTGCAGGTCACCAACCAGCAGCCCAGGCTGCCCAGAGCCACATCCAGCCTGGCCTTGAATGCCTGCAGGGATGGGGCATCCACAGCCTCCTTGGGCAACCTGTGCCAGTGCCTCACCACCCTCTGGCTGAAAAACTTCCTCCTCATATCCAACCTAAACCTCCTCTGTTTCAGTTTCAAACCATTCCCTTGTCCTATTACCATCCATCCTCACAAAGAGCCGTTCCCCCTCCTGTCTACATGCTCCCTACAAGTATTAGAAGGATACTACTTGGAAGACACTCGGCCGAATAACAGAAAACAGAATGTAGGGCTACGAGATAGTTCTTCTCGTCAGCTCAAACACACCCACAGTCTTCAGCAGTGCTGCTTACCTGGCAGGGAACACACAGCCAGGAACGCAGAGGAGTAGGCAGGAGGCAGTGGAAGCCTGTCAGGAGATAGACCGCAAGTTAAGTTATCGGAAAAATATAAAAAAGAAAAGCAGCACTACGCTGATCACTTAAAGAGAGATTTTGTACAACACCGAGGGAACAGCACATCCCACAGCACGCTCCCGCACAGGGCCGATAGAACCCCACAGCGCCCGCCCGGCTCCTCACCAGGACAGCGGCAGCGGCTCCTCCCCCTCCTCCTCCTCGGTGGCCTCTTCGTCTGACGAGTCAAGGCCCGCTACGTGCATGGCTCGCGGCTGGATGGAGAAGAGCGACGAACCCACCGGAGCGCTGCGCTACCCCTCGCTTAGGGCCGAGGTTGAGGGGCCGAAGATCCCGGCCCCGGCCCCAAGATGGCGCCGCTCCCCTCCCGCCGTCCTTTTGAATTCAGCCCGCCCACCCGCCGCATCTCATTGGTCAGCCCTTCCCTCTCGTCGTCCAATGGAGAGCCATCGAGGGCCCTTCTCTATTTGGCGGCCAGAGGAGGAGAAGCTCGTTGATTGGCTGGCGGCGATTTCGCTTGAATTTGGCATCTAAAAAACTCGCGTCCAGGCTTCACTTTCTGGAATTTTCTGTCATAGAATCACAGCATGGCCTGGGCTGAAAAGGAGCACAGTGCTCATCCAGCTCCAACCCCCTGCTGTGTGCAGGTCATCAACCAGCAGCCCAGGCTGCCCAGAGCCACATCCAGCCTGGCCTTGAATGCCTGCAGGGATGGGGCATCAGCAAAGAAAAGTATCATGGATGGCCTAAAACTTGCCCCTAGGAAGTTCTTCACTAACGTGTGGAAGAACTTCTCTACAGTCAGGATGACGGGGCGCTGGAACAGGCCTTAGAATGCTGTTCTGGAGTTCAGTAAGGCCTGCCCCCATTGGGTTATATGGCAGGTGGAATCTAAAACAGCTCCATCTTGTTTTCTTCTGCCCAGCGTTGTATCATGGCACCAGTGCAATGAGTCCCTTGGTTGCTCTCAGTGACATGAGGCGTGCTGTAGGCAGCCGCTTGGTGAGCACCTTGATGCTACTTGCCTGGTTCACTCTTGGCACTGGCTAGGCCTGCCTTAGCCCTCTTGCTGTTTCGATGCATGTCTCACCCTCTCAGACCAAGGCAGAGGCCAAATGTAATCAAACTGCCATCGCTGGAGAGGACTGTGTCCTCTAGCAAGATGTGCCGCTGTTTCAGGCCGCAGTCTTCAGGCTTGCTCGGTCTCATCTTGGAGCAAGCATTGCAGTCTCAGCACGCCTGGGCAGTATCAGACAGTTGTATGGGCAGCCCCCATGCTTTAGCAGCTGCCCATGTTGTCTTTTGTCCAGCCTCTGATATGGCCAGCAGGCGATGCTCTCATATGGTGAATCCTCAATCCATCAGACTCAAGCCAGTGTGTCAGCTTCATCATTTCACACAATCACAGAACGGCCCGGGTTGGAAGGGACCTCAAGAATCATGAAGCTCCAACCCCCCCCACCACAGGCAGGGCCACCAACCTCCCCATTTCACAGCAGCCCAGGCTGCCCAGGGCCCCATCCAACCTGGCCTTGAGCACCTCCAGGGATGGACGGGGCATCACAGCCTCTCTGGGCAGCTGTTCCAGCACCTCACCGCTCTCACAGCACACAACTTCCCCCTGACCATTTCCCAGTGGTTGTAGAGGTCGGTGGCCAGAAGCATGATAGACGTGTACGGTCATGTGTTTAACCACATCCCTAGCCACATATCTCTGCCCCAGACTGGTTGGGCATGGATAGTCCATTCCTGAGTTGCTTTGATTGCTTGGTTTGGTCCCAGAGTCCTGTTGATGGCTCAGCACTGGAACTGCACAGAGAGACTGTCACTAGTGAGCTGTCAGAGGGAATTAGCATTCTGCAGGTAGCAGTCATAAATCCTTCCAGTGACATCAACCTTATGATTCTGCAGCAGTGGATATTAACCTTTTCCCTCATGTTACAATTTAAAGAAGTTTTCAGGCTTCTCCTCCCCACAAAAGTCATAAAGAGTTAGAAGTTAATTACAAGCTCTCACACCAGATTCACCCCTGCGTATGTGACATTGACCACACTCTCAGCACTGTTCTAGGCAGTGTGTGCAAGTGCCCTTCTCAGCTGTGTTGCTTTGTGCTGTGATTGCCTTAAGGCTCCTTGCCTGATGCAGTTTTCCTCCCAGCTGTGGCCACACTGAGGATATGGGTTCAGATGCTCTCACTGCTGTCAAGAGATCCCCACCTTTACACGTTTTATTTGTTCAGCCAGCTGGTGCCACTATTCTTTTCTTTCCAGCAGATTTTTTTCCTCCTGTAGTAGAAAAAAATAACAAATTATTTGCCAAAACCCGAGGAGCCCAATTTTGTTCTGTAGCAGGAAGGTGAAAATTTCCTATCTCAAAAAAGCTGGATGACTTTCATGTTCATAATGGTCACCTGAAGTCATTTTCTGTGCAGGGGGATGGGGCCCAGGGATGCAGTGCTGGTGATCAGTATGGGCAGATAGCAGAGCGTTTGGTGAACGTTTCTGCTTTTTAGGTACAAATGTCACACAGCTTTATGTTTCTGGTAGAAAATGACACATTGCTCTCCTTGAGTGTAATTAACTCTGATTGAACAACATCACAATTTCTTGCTTTCCTGGCAGAACTGAAATGTGGCATGACAGAGTGTGGGCATTTTTATAAACCTGAAATAAATTTGTCTTGCTCTTCCCTCTGCCTTCCTCCTCTTCACATACCAACAATAACAGCAATTAAAGAAGTCATTAAGCTATTGCAGGAGGCATTCAGGTCTAATGGAAACCAGCTCCTCTCTGTGAAGATGAGGTTCATCAACCCACTGGTGACTGTCAGCTGTAGTTTTCTGCTTGTCCTAATTTTGCCCTAAATTAATCTGTTTGGACCGTGGATCGAGGCTGACTTTTATCTGGCAAGTCCTTCGTGTTGCAGAAGTGCAGTGGGAGGAGAGAGGCAGGAGGTCCAGAGAGAGAACCTTTCCCTGACCCTCATCTGGTGCAGCTCCAGGCTGTTCCCTAGAGAGCAGAGCTCAGCACTGTGCCTTTGCTCCCTGTGAGGAGCTGCAGGCTGCCATGAGAAGCTGTAGGCTGCCGTAAGAGAGTTGGGTAGAGAGGAACCCGATGGGCTTCAATTAGAGCAAATGTAGAGTCTTGCACTTGGGGAGGAATAACCGCACGCATCAGTACAGGTTAGGGGCTGACCTGCTGAAGCTGAGCTCTGTGGAGAAGGACCTGGGGGTCCTGGGGGATGACAGGTTGGCCATGAGCCAGCAGTGTGCTTTAGTGGCCAAGAAGTCCAGTGGGACCCTGGGGGTGCATTAAAAAGAGCATGGCCAGCAGGTCGAGGGTGGTGATCCTCCCCCTTTGCCGTGCTGAGGCCACATTTAGATCACTGTTTGGGGCTCCTCGGTTGAAAAAAAGACAGGGATCTCCTAAGAGGAGACCAGCAGAGGGCCACAGAGACGATAAAGGTTCTGGAGCATCTCTCCTATGAGGAAAGGCTGAGAAACCTGGAACTGTTCCGCCTGGGGAAAAGAAAACTGAGTGGGAATCTGATTAATGTTTATAAATATCAAAAGGGAGGTGGGAGGCAAATGCATGATGCCAGGCTTTTCATAGTGGTGCACAGTGAGAGGACAAGGAGTAATAGCCTAAAATTTGAGCATACGAAGTTCCATACCACCGTACAGAAGAACTTCTTCATAGTGAGGGTGATGGAGCACTGGAGCAGGCTGCCCAGAGAGGCTGTGGAGTCTCTATGGAGACATTTGACGTCTGGATGCCTTCCTATGTGACCTAGCGTGGGGTCCCTGCTTTAGCAAAGGGATTGGACTCGATGATCTCCTGAAGTCCCTTCCAACCTCTGCAATTCCATGATTCTGTGGCAAGGAGCTGCAGCCACCATGATGGCTCCCCTCAGCCTCCTCTGCTCTGCGCCCAGCAAAACCAGGGCTCTCAGCCACCTCTCACATCTCCTGCCCTCAGATCCTTCCCCACCTTCATAGCCTTCCTCTGGACACTGTAATGGTTACACTGGCTTGCTGCCCTGTAAGCTCTGGGGGAATGTTTTTTCTGTCTCTTTTTAAACAAAATCCAAGCTCACTGCAACTCAGTCTGTAGGTAAATCAATCAAAAATGAAAAAAAAAGGAGCAGAATTTGAACATTAGAATAAGTTTAAAGATTTACTGAATCATTCTCTGGCTTCTTTTTAAAAACTAGGAAAAAAAGTATAGCAAGTAGTTGTGAAAATTCAGTCCTTTGGATGCTGCAGGACTGAAAGTTTCTATTTTAGCAAGAGATGAGTGATCGCGTCTTGAAGTTGCTTTATTCTTTAGAAGTGTCTCTCACAACGAGGAGGAGGCCTCCTTTATCACAGATACAAACAACTTGCCTGCTGGTGTCCATTCCAGTACGCAGAATCATCCCTTCTGGCAGAATCAAGGCATGAGCTCTCATGTGGTTGATACAGGTGCTGGCAGATCAAAATCTGTCTGTTTTCCTGCTGAGGAGAGAGCTTCCCTTGTAAGATCTCTTTCCTCAGGGTTTATGAGCTAAACTGGGCAAACAGCTTCCTTCTTTCACAGCTATGAAGGATGTCAGAACGTTGCAGCTGTATGGTACGTGCTTTTCTCTGAAATCATTGCTTTGAAAGCTCTGAAATCTCAATTTCACCTTCTCGTGTCCTCACTTAGCTTTCTTGCACAACATTCCTTCAAAACAGAGGAGAAAAACAGTAGAAACAGAGATGAGGACATAGAAACATGCTGTTTTGTTCCCTTACCAGCCCCAAAACACAGGATGCAGGCAGGAAAGCTTTGCACAGGCGATTCTGGCTGCCACCAGGTTTGGTCTATATTTATCCTATTTCACAGCAGGATTTAACACCACGGTGAATGTTACTGATCATCCAGAGGATATCTTCGTGGCTGCCAGGTGTTTGTTACGTTACAAGCTACAGTTTGCCTTGCTAAGTGTTGCTGCTGTGTTAGAGCTTTCATAGAGAGGAAGCTGCCAGCGATGTCCTCTTACCACAACACTCCCATGAGAGCTGGTGGCTGGAAGGAGAGGTGACAAACCTTGGTGCAGCTATGAGATATCCAAATCATGGGCTCCGTTTCTCATTCTGGCAGGACTTTATGTGAGCATGGGAGGTGTTTTGCATTGCCCCATGTGTCTGCAATGCTATGAGGCCGAATTGTGGAATCATTTAAGGTCAGAAACCACTAGGAGTTCTTACTCCAAATGTCAACCCATCACCAGCAGGAGCAGTAACCTAATGCATAAAAGCAAGTGTCTTTTGGGTGATTCCTTAACCTGCATGAATCCTCTCTGAAATGAATGCATGAACACTTCCCTTACTCTTGTTGGTTGACTGTCTTTGTCTATTTACAGGCTTCAGTGCCACAGAACTCAGAGCTGACTCATCGCTGCAATGACAGTGAACACGTTTTGGAATGAAATAATGATGATGGGACAAGCTCCTTCCTTCTTGTTTATCCACTCTGGCTGCCAGAGCTAAGCCTCGTTTGAACTCATCTGAACCATTCTGGGCTGTGCACCATTCCTGAGGACACAGAGCTGTGTTTCTTTACAAAACATGAAGGGATTGAATTGAATTTCCACAAGATCTCGTCAGCTCTTCCTACTGTTTTCTCAAAGCGAACCAACCTTCACTGAAGTGTTTTTCCCCGATGCTGTCACACCTAAGCTGCATAAATGATACCTTTTCTCCCAAGGTTTTCTGTCTGAGAGACATGTGGTATGATAAAGATATTCTTTCCTCCCTAAGTTCTCATCTTAGTGAATGCTCTCTCCCCAAATCATTTGGGATTTCTGTAGGAAATCATCAGAACATCACAAGGATGTTTATTCCTTGACAGTGAGAAACATCTTTAAAAAGAGCAGAGGAGATGTGTGTGTACTTAAGAGTGTGAAGAGTGAAGGGCAAGAGCGAGCAGTGCAGAAACTCTTCATTCTGGCAGCAACAATTGTGCTTTTCTGGACAGAAGGTCTTTCCTGGCTATTTATTCTGGAGCATTTTACAGTTTGGGAAGACTGAAGGAAGAGGCCAGCACTCTGTGTTAGTGATGAGTAACATTACTGAGGACCTTTTCCCATAGAATCATAGAATTCTTAGAGGTGGAAAGGATCTTTAAAGGCCATCGAGTCCAACTGCCCTGCAATGACCAGGGACACCACAGTTCCATCAGGTTGCCCAGGGCCTCATCCAGCCTCACCTTGAAAGTCTCCAGGGATGGAACATCCACCACATCACTGGGCATCCTGTTCCAGTTCCTCACCACCCTCACTGTAAAAGACTTTTTCCTTGTATCCAACCTAAATCTACCCTCCCTGAGCTTGAAGCCATTTCCCCTTGTTCTGTCACCACAGACCTTGCTGAAGAGTCTGTCCCCTTCTTTCCTGTAGTTTCCCTGTAGACACTGACAGGCCACTATCAGGTCACAAAGTTGTCTTTGTTTTCCACTTGTTTGGGAAACTTCACTTTACACCTGAAAACATTAAAATGCTTCTTCTCCTGGCTATTGCAAGGTCTGTTGGAGTTCCAGTTTCACTCTCAGTTACAGGGGAAAATAGTCAGCAAGCTCAAAGGTTAACATTTGTCTTGTTTTCAAAGGGAGATGCTGGATTGGAGCTGACATTCCAAAATCTGGCAGAGCCCATCACCAGAGGGAGATAACCAGATCTCCTAGCAGGAGCAGGGCTGTTGCTGTGGGTGACTCAGGGAGCCTGCAGGCACTGCTGCAGCCAGCAACAGCCTCACAGAATCACAGAGTCACAGAATGGCCTGGGTTGGAAGGGACCTCAAGGATCACGAAGCTCCAACTCCCCACCAATGCAGGGCCACCAACCTCCACATCTCACAGCAGCCCAGGCTGCCCAGGGCCCCATCCAACCTGGCCTTGAACACCTCCAGGGATGGACGGGGCATCACAGCCTCTCTGGGCAGCTGTTCCAGCACCTCACCACTCTCACAGCACACAACTTCCCCTGACATCCAACCTCAATCTGCCCTCCCTCAGCTCCAAACCATTTCCTCTTGTCCTGCTGTTATCTCCCCTTTCCAAGAGTTGAAGGAGCCTCTAGGGGAGAAGCAGCTTTGTTTTTCTGGATGTGCCCGCTGATGTGTGACATTCCCACTGTAGGAACAACAGAAAGAATTCATGGTTACAGTTTGCTAAGATATAATGGGGCAGAAGACCCATGGAAATAATGTTTCTGGAGAGACGATGGAGAAGAGGTTGTGTAAGCTTCCACCTGTGATGCTATTGTGAACCTGCTTGTGAATCAGAACACTTTCAGTCCTCATTTCCTGCAGATATGTGAGTCAAGAAGAGAAGGTTTGCTTGACCTGCAAACCCCAGGCAGTTTGGAGGGCCAGCAGAGAGGTCTTATGTGTGGAAATTGGTAAGGCAGAGGTGGTGTCTTACAGAGTTGCTTTTGACTCTGGCTTGTGATCCTGTGATGTTCTCCTTTGCATTTTAGCAAAATCAAATCTCTACATCTTAAGATGGGCACAGTGTAACAATACAGATTCCTAAATGTTTTACCACTTTGGATTCTCAGCCCTGTGCAAAAAACCACCATGATAACGTCATTAAAAATAATTCCTTTATGAACATTAAAGCCAGTGATGAATGCAGACCCACTCTCCACAGCCTTGCAGTACATCACCCTTCAAGCAGAAGCCCTGTCCATCCCTACAGCAGTGAGAAAAGTAGATACATCAAGTTTGGCAGGGCAGGAAGGTCAGGATGGAGCTTCTGTGCACTGAAGGTGAAGGCAGGCACAGGCTGCAGAGGAGACATTTAGAAATATTGCCTGGGCATGTAGAGATGTATCAGGAAAGCCCAATGGCACTTGGATTTGAGACTTGCAAAGAACGTCAGGGGCAACAAGTAAAGCTTCTACTACTGGATTAGCAGTAGTCCAAACAAGGAGCATGTGAGCCGTTTGCTGAGTGGGGTGTGTGGTACAGTGACAGCAGGCAATGAGACTGAAGAACTTGATGCTTTCTTTGCTTCTGTCAGCAGGATCCCTTGAGCATCTCTGCCTAGGGAGGGTGTTCAAGGAGAAAAACGACCAGCAGTGGGTAAGTATCTATCCAGGGACTGCTTCTGTGATAATTTGGTCCACACAAGTCCATGGAATGAGGAATGAATGAATGGAATGAATCAGGATGCATCTGAAAGTGCTGAGAGAATTGGGCGATACCCTCCTAAGACTGCTTTTAATTTTCTGCATTAATGCAAATAAATAATAATCCAGTCCATGTGTAATTCAGCTCAGTTCACCTGAGCTACGTCCTTACTTTCCATAATGCAAATGAGAACATTGCAGCTCTGCTGTTTGTTTGATCCCATAGCCTTGCTCAGAAGCCCACCTCGGGACAGCATCATCTCCTGTAAGTACTCTCTTCACATGAACTTTTCAAGGTCACTGACTGCCTGAGCAGCTCTTTTATGCAATTTCCTACCATTAAGTACAGCAGAAGCAAGTCAGCCTTGGTACTTTATTTATAGATCCTGGAGTTCTTGCATTCTATTAACCAGGGCAGAAATGGGATGAATTTTTTATCCATTATGGACCTTGTGCTGCATAAAATATTGTGCATTTTTGCAGGAGGCTCTACTGTTTTAACCTCTGACATGTAATTAATGATGCAGCTACCGGTGTTCTACTGATGTCTTGTATAAGGCTTGTGTGGTGCATGTGTATTTATCCACTTCGTATTCGTTCAGTATATTAAATTGACTTTGTTTGTAATGAGAAGTCCAAGTGTTCAGCTTCCCTGTATTTACCATGAACTGAGAAACTGATGTGCCAAATGGTGTGAGGTGCTGAGGCTCACACTTCTCACATTTCATGCTCTTCTCTTTCGATTTGCATTTTGGCCACAACTTTAGGTTGCAAGGCTGACTGCTCTTTCCTGGGCCTCTGTCACCGCTGACTCCTTGGGAGCATCTGCTGGTGATCACAGAAAGGAATGAAGTTGGCTTTGGCTGGTTCTCTTATTGCACGCATGGACAGCAGCCTTAATGAGCACTGTTTAGCTGACTGCTCAGGAGGGTTTTAATAGAATCATAGAATCATAGAATGGCTTGGGTTGGAGGGGACCTCAAGGATCACGAAGCTCCAACCCCCCACCAATGCAGGGCCACCAACCTCCCCATGTCATAGCAGCCCAGGCTGCCCAGGGCCCCATCCAACCTGGCCTTGAACACCTCCAGGGATGGATGGGGCATCACAGCCTTTCTGGGCAGCCTTAATTGTTTTCACAAGGTTTCTTTCTACCTTCTGTTCTGCCCTGCGCCATAGAGCTCTTCAAATGCTGTTGAGCATGAGACCAAAGGCTGCATTTGTGGTGCTAAAGAGCATGATCAGCAGGACTGGAGTGCCAACACAGAGGCTACAGGGGATCTGATGATACTCAGAGAGACCCAGATCCAGACGTGCTCTGAGCACCTCTCATGTACACTTGATCCATTTCCACGGAAGACCAGAAGAGAAGGAGGTGTCCCTGATGTTTTTCCATCAGACATAATTTCCCCTTTCCGGGTAGAACAGCCATTCTCCATCTGTCTGGATCTCTGCATCCCCTCAGAATGTGATTCCAGCGGTGCTGGGGGAGCATGAGGGCTCAGCATGGCAAGGTCTGCTGGGGAACAGAGGCTGTGGCTCTCAAGCAGCTTGTAGAATTATTGGAGAAAGGCTTTTTGAAGATGCTCCAGTAACAAGATGTGTACGGAGACTTGGACCTCCGGAGATCTGAAAGCCATTAATCATGTGAAATTAAGGCAGTTAATCAAGTCTCAGAAACTGACAAAAGATTGTTCCTGAGGCTTTTTACCTTGAATATCTTTGGAAAATGATAGTTTCAGCTTTCCACCTGATTCTCTCTGCCAGCTAATTCATTTTAGTCAGAAGCAACCCAAGGTCAGCCCCATGTGGCTGTGTCAGCTCAAGATGTTTCACTTCTGTCAGGCTCCATTTCTGCTTGGTGCTCGTGGTGTCATGGAGGTGCTGCCGGGTTCTGCAGCTCAGCTTGGGGAAAGAACTGATTCTGCAGACCTCAGTTTGGGGTTGTTTGGAACTCGAAGCATTTCTGTCATCAGATGAGATGCTATGTGCAGTAACAGGGAGCATGACTACAGAGCAGGAGCGTGCTCGAGGCGCAGGCTGTGCTCATGCTATCTGCATTCTGAGTTCACACAGAAACCCTAATTCAGCTAATCTTTTCTCACTACGTAATTTATGCAATTACTCTCAAATTGAATTGCTCCAGATGCTGATTTTTGCCCTGTTGGTTGTCTGCTGATTCCTTTGCTGTCAAATGCGGCAGTGGTAACAATCAGAGGTCAGAGCCCCTTCTCAGGGCTGCTGCTTTTTGCTGTGCCCATGGTCCCACAGCTGAGTATCCTGAATGCAGTTTGCATTGCTCCATGGTGCCAAGGTCCCCCACACAACAGCAGGGATGATGCCCCAACCCCTGGTGCTGGGGGTCGGGCTGCCCCTGGTGGTTCATCATGGCAGCAGTGCCCTGTGCCCTGCCCATCGGGTGTCACGGTGTCCCTGCCATGAGGACAACAGCACAAACTGCAGCACTCACACCTTGCAGGCCTCCTGCCAGAGCTCACCTGTGCCCAGGCAGGAGGAGCGTGGTTACTTAAATCCAAGTGATCGTGTCTATATATCAGAGTTTCTCCTAATTTGATGGTAAAGTGAAAAGCAGTCCAGGGCTTAACAGCATGTGCAGTAGAGCTAATTCCTGCACTGAATCTGAGTTATGCTGGGAAGTTATTTTTGTGTTATACAGGAGATGGGTGTTTTGAAGGTTAGCCTGCGATCTCAGAGGGATTCAGAATCACAGTGCTGGAGCCTTGATGTCCATTCATATCAGTGGGAAGTTTCCAGCCAGCTTTGAGGGGCTTTGAAGTGATTTATTCTGGAGGATAAATAGCATATCTGAACATAAAAGCTGAATTGGCATCAATTAGCTGCCGGACCCTTCCTGGCATCCCTGCAGATCCAAAGCTCCCACCACACGATTGGTTGTGCTGAGGTAAGCAGGTAGGATGCTCAGCCTAGGGGATGCATCTGCACCAAGCCCCACACCTCGTCCCACTGGCTTTGCAAAGAGGATGCAAATGGAGGAAAGAGCAACTATTATCTGTCCCTTCTAAAGACTGCATTTCTGCCGTGTTGCTATTGGCACTGTTCCTGTTTGGCACCAAACAGGACTTCAAGACGTTTTGCCATCTAGTTCGGTTGATGACAATTGAAATAGCCCAGTTTCATGTGCAGCCTCCTTGAGAAGGCGTATTAAGCATTAAGGGATCCCATAAGCGATCTCCTGTAATTACCGATAGTAGCACCAGGTGGCGAGAGCAGCCTTCATTTCGTGTGCTGCTCAGTGCTGAGCATCAGCAGGCAGGAATAACGCCGATAACAGCACTGATGCAGCCTTCAAGAGGAGAGGAAATAGTTGCTTCTGCATTATCATCTCAAAAGACGTGCCGGGGCTTCGCCAGGCTGTATATGATGGCACTGTCCTGCAGAGATGACCCCCTCAGCCATTACCACCTGGTGAAGAAACACTGCTGTGTTCATCCATGAAAGACTGGGCTGTGAGGTCAACACAACAAAACTTGGAGGATGTGTCTATGGATGACGTGGAGTTCCTAGCAAAAATGACAAATGGAAGCATTTGGCCAAGGCTAGAGGTGCTGTCGTGCAGGATTTGGGTTGGATAAAGCATCAATATCCTATGATGCTTTATGCAGCCTCTCATTGGGATTTCATGGCATCTTTCCCCAAGGATGGGGCAGCATATTGTACACAGACTGGCTCGAGGCTGGCTGTACTGGGGGGTGACGTTAGTGTGTGTTTGAACAGCTGCACCAGGGTACAAGAATGGCATTTGTGATTGAAAATATTTTGTTTCAATAGTCTTTTATTGAAAGAAAGAGTGGTCAGGACAGAGACTTTGAGTCTGACTTGGTTTCCATGTTTGCATCACCAAGGCCAGTCCTTGTTGTCACTGGTACCCACAGACTGTGTGGCACCAGCAGCCCTGGGCAGAGGGAAGTGAACTGCAGATGCTTCTCTGACTCTTGTGCTGAGCAACAAGCATGGATTTATGTTGTTAAACACAAGTATCTCTTGTAAAGTGACTTAAAATTAATGTTATCCTTAGTGAAAGCTAAGTTTTTAATACAGAGAATGCAGTTGGTGCTCTGAGTATTTGTAAGTCCACTCGTTGTGATCCAGGGACAGAACCAATGTAAGCAGCTTTCCCTTTGCATTCCCAGCTGCAGCTGAACGCCACAAACTGGGTTGTGCTTTGGGTCTGCACCTGCAGGCTTTGCTACAGAGCAGCTATTTCTCTCTGCAGAGCTGCCTTTGTCTCGTGGCACCTCTGCATGTTCCAGACCGGTCTCTCATCAGGAGCCTGTGGATATCTGCTCTGTGCATCAATTATCTGCTCTGCTGTCTTTTGGGCACTGTTTATGCTTCCTGACTGAGGGCAGAGACATGAAATGTGTTCAGAGTCACCCTCACTACATTAGTGCTTCCTGTAGAGCCCTGATTTCTGACAGCACCCTACAACCCCAAGCCCTGGGGCTGTGGAGTGAGAGCTGGGGTTGCTAAGACTATGCCACGTACGTGTGGTCTGAGCCCATCTGCAAATCCAGAGCTGATCATCATCCTTAATGCTTACCTGTGGCCATGCATTCTGCTGGCTGCAGCCCAGAGCATTGCAGGATGCTGGAGGGGAAGGCTCTGTGTGCTTGTAGGACAGTCCTGCTCTGCCAGGGGTTGTGCTGGAGCTCAGGAGGTCAAGAACACATTGCTTTTTAACACAATATTTTAATTCTGCATTATTTCTCTTTGAAGAAAGGAGATGCAGCAGAGGGGAGATACTGACTGTGCTGCTTCTCAACTGCCTACAAATTGTATGTGACTGCCTTCCTTCTGCTGCTCTCAGCCTTGATAACGGAGCAGCACAGCACGAGATGTAATGGATTAGGAATCTTGTTGGAAGGATTTTAAACCCTTGTTGCACATCAGCCTGCAGTGTCCTCTCTCCATTCTGGAGACAGTAATGTAACACAGCCATGCCATGATTACTCTGTTGATTAAGGGGCATCATTATATGTCGCTTTTGGAGCTTTCAGCTTTGAAGCTGAAGACAAATAATGAAGGTGCAGAACAGACTGCACCTTCTCTCTCCTGCTCTCCAGGTAAAATGCCTTATTTGATTTATTTCACATACCCCAAAAACAGGACATAGATTATTAAACATTGCCAAATCTTTCTGCTCTCATAGGCAGTGCTGTTTGTGAAATAGTCTACTTGCAGGTCTTTCCAATGCTGTTGAACATCCTAATAGCAATATATTTGGAAACAAGAGTTCTTCAAGAGTTGCGCTATTGAAATATACAGGAGTTTCTTTCCTTACTCAGAACACATTTGAAATTGAAAACATAGTTCCAAGTTTTTATCTGCAGCCATATCGTATTCTATGGTCACAATTTGAAGTAGGGTTATTTAAAACATTGATACTTCTTACCCACCTTCATTTACACAGAGATCTGACTGTTCTGCAGATGGGCTCAGGGTGTCACTCAGCAGGCAGATCAGCAAGCAGAGAGGTGGGATGACTGGTAGGAGATTTGGTCACCTGTTGCCAGGCAGCAGTCTGCCATGTGTATTAGAATCACAGAGCCATAGAATGGCCTGGGTTACAAAGGAGCACAGTGCTCATCCAGCTCCAACCCCCTGCTGTGTGCAGGTCGCCAACCAGCAGCCCAGGCTGCCCAGAGCCACATCCAGCCTGGCCTTGAATGCCTGCAGGGATGGGGCATCCACAGCCTCCTTGGGCAACCTGTGCCAGTGCCTCACCACCCTCTGGCTGAAAAACTTCCTCCTCATATCAACCTAAACCTCCCCTGTCTCACTTTAAAACCATTCTCTCTTGTCCTAAAGGATTATTATTACTATTATTTTTAACTGTACGGCATTTTCTCAGCACTGCCAATGCATGACATTGCAAACCTTTGATTCTCTCCACTACTGAACTTCTCCAGATGGCACAGTGTCGTGGCACAGGACAAACCATCCTGTATCACTAGCTAATGATGGAGCACCAGCTTCTTCACAGTGATCATTGCAACTGTTAAGAGCAGCCCCAGGATTACTGTGCTTATGATGTTTCCTTGAATATAATTTCCCGAATGCCTTTAGCTTTACTGTGACAGTTTTTCTCTAATTGCAGAAATAGCAAAATGCCTTGAGCATATTTATTCACTTGAGTTTTATTTCAGTTACTCATTATAAAAGTGTTAATAATGGCCCGAAGGGAAGGAATAGAATTGCATTTGAGCAATAGAGAGCCAAAGACAAGTTGGTTTAAAATTTTGCATAATGGACCGTAATGCCTTTTGTAGAGTTTTTCTTTTCTGCTTTTTCATTTCCCCTTCTGCCACTTGATGGTTCAGAAAGCAGAAAGGGAAAAAAAGGCAACTGAGTTATGTGATACTGTGTGTCTTGGACTGAGTAACTGTTGGGAAAAGTCAGTCTTTCAGGCAATCATAGAATGGCCCGAGTTGCAAGGGACCTCAAGGATCATGAAGCTGCAATCCCCCACCACACACAGGGCCACCAGCCTCCACATTTCACAGCAGCCCAGGCTGCCCAGGGCCCCATCCAACCTGGCCTTCAACACCTCCAGGGATGGACGGGGCATCACAGCCTCTCTGGGCAGCTGTTCCAGCACCTCACCACTCTCACAGCACACAACTTCCCCTGACATCCAACCTCAATCTGCCCTCCCTCAACTTCAAACCATTTCCCCTTGTCCTGCTGCCATCTCCCCTTTCCAAGAGCTGACTCCCCTCCTGTCTGCAGGCTCCCTTTAGGTACTGCAGGCTGCACTGAGGTCACCCCGCAGCCTTCTTTTCTCCATGCTGAACAAGCCCAGCTCCTTCAGCCTGTTCCCATAGGGGAGGTGCTGCAGCCCCCTATGATCATCTTTGTGGCCCTCTTCTGGACCCTCTCCAACAGCTCCCAGTGCTTTGTCTCAACAAGGTGTAGTAGCTCATATCTTACAGATCTGGAGGTCAAGTAGGGAACTGCTATCTCTGCTTTTCTGTTCCTCTCTGAAAGCAGAGGCTTTGGCATCATCAGTGAGGCAAAGACAGAGTGCTCAGTGTTGGTGGTGTGGCAGTACTTCCCAGGAGAGGTGCCTTGTGAGTCAACGCTTCCCATCGTGTTGGTGAGCTGATGGTTTTTGACAAGCTGGCTGTGACATGAGGTTGTGCGATCCGTCCATGGTGTTCTTGGGCTGAAATGCAAAGGCTGGAGGGGCAGTGCTTGGAGATCTTGTGTGGGAACCTCTGGAAATTGTATGCAAACATCTCGGGGGATGTGCTGCACACCTTGGCACCAGTCGGATCCCATCTTGCTTAGCAAAAGGCCAATGTGCTGCTTTTCAGGTTCTGTCTTTCCTTCTTTTGGCAGAACGGTGCTGTGCTTCCATTTAAACACAAGTGTCAGGTTTGGTTTGTGAATTATGATTATTAAAGCCTTGTTTTATCTTCCCAAAAGACTTCTGAAATTATTTATACCATTACAATTTGTCAGAGGGGAAACTTCAAAGGGATTAAAATAAACATATAATGTATTTGTAGTAGTACAGATAGCCTGGGACTTTAATTCCCCTGCAGATTAGAGGGTGAAGAAAGCCCATTTATCAGGTCAAACAGGAAATGTAGTGCCACACTGAATTAAATATCTTTGGTGCACAGCCCTCACGTGACACTGTTTTAAGGTATTTTGGTCTCTATTAAAGCACCGTTTCACTTTCTTCCTGACAATATACTTATTACCTTTTGTAATCTCAAATTCATGTCTCAATCATAGAACCACAGCACGGTTGGGTTGGAAGGGACTTCACAGACCCACCCCTCATGTAGGCTGGGTGCCCCCCAGCTCAGGCTGCCCAAGGCCCATCATCCATGGCCTCAGGCACTTGCAGGGATGGAGCACCCACAGCTCTGGGCAGTGCCAGGGTCTCACCACCCCTGAAGGAGGAATTTCTTCCTTTCTTCTAGGACATGTGCCCCTGTTTCTCTAGGGTGATGCCAACCCATAGATGCTGACAGTGCCACCAGCCCCACAACGATGTGATGTTTGCTATTTGTATGTCTGGCTGCAAGGAAGATATGATAAATATGAGTCTGCAAATTAATTCTCTAGTCCTGAAAATACCTCTTGTATTAATACAGCTTCTGCTTTCAGCAATGAGGTGCCCTGCAGAAGAGCACAGAATGCAGCAGCGTTTCTGTCATCCTTTCATTTTCCTTCAGCCTTCACGGAGAGGCCATGCTGTGTGGCTCTCACAAGTCTGAGGGTGGATTTCTTGCTGCTGTGTCAGAGCCCACAAACAATACTGAGCAATGCAATCCCAACATGGTCCTCTGGCTTACTCTTGGTAATGCTGATGTAGGATTGCACACGCAGGCAGTGAATGCAGGCATGCACACTCACAAGCTGCAGGAGAGCTTTATTCTTTGTTAATGAACTCACCTTCACTGCTGAGAAGGATTGGAAGGAGCTCTGCTTCATCCCATCAGTGCACATTCACAAAGACCTACTGGAGATGGAGAAGGGATCTTCCTTTACTCAAACCCTCTGTATCCTCTCCAGGTCTTCATCCTTTGGCCATCAAGTTTTAAAAAGCAATCAAGACAACAGCAAGAAAAACTTCAGTGTCCTTAAAAATGGTCTTGAAGTTGTTCTGGACGTGGCTCAGCCCTGGGAGAGTTCTGCAGACCTTTCAGGATCTGACACTGTCGCTGTTAATTGAAGAGACTCAGTGGCATCCTCTCGCTCTTGCAGGGTCAGACTGGGATAACGTTCCCTCACCACTGATAAATCACCATTCATTAGGATGGCTAATGCTCCTCAAACATAATTGCTTGGTTACATGTGGAAGCAGATTTTCTCGAAGCAGGGGAAAAGACAGCAGTGCAGAATAAAGATTAAGTGCCTGCCACTTTTTTTTGTCCTCAAAATGGTCATTTTTTTCTTTTTTTAAATTTTGGATCAAGTAAAAGTTGGGCTGAATGACAATTCTCTCATTTAATTATTCATGTTTTCCTGCAAGCAGCAATTGGGATATGAGCAACGTAGCTCATATCTCAATTGATTTTTTTTTGTTGTTGTCTTTTTTTAGGGGTGGGCTGAAAAGGGGCATCATGCCTATATGTATGTTAGCTGTGCCCTGAGTGTGGGGCACTTCCTCTGCGTGGCAAAGCTGGGTTGCAGGTGCTCCTTTGTTGGCCTGGGCAGGAGGTGCCTGTGTCCTCTGTGTGGAGGTGGAGAGGGCATCTGTATGCCCTGGAGTTGGGGAACTGTGCAGTAAACCTCCCCTTGGTTTGTCCTGCTGTGCCTGTTGGCTGCCTGGGACCCAGCATTGTAGGAGCACTCAGCCAAGCCCTGCTGTGGAGGATGCTTTTGGGAGAGCTCATTGCCCTTCTGAACACCTCTCCATTGCGACGACCAGCTTGTCAGGACCATTGCTGCCCTGCTTGTGACCCTCATTGGAGACTGGTAGGACAACCAGCCCAAAGCAGGGAACTGGGACTAGGTTGTAGAATCATTGAATATCCCAAGTTGGAAGGGACTCACAAGGATCATTAAGTCCATCTGATGGAACAGGACCACCCAAAAAGCAGGCCATACGATTCAGAGCGTTGTCCAGATGCTTCTTGATCTCCATCCATACCTGCTGTCCTGGGGAGCTGCTCCATGCCCACTGCTCTCTGGAGCAGACCCTTCCCCTAACGTCCCCCAACCTTCTCCTGACTCAGCTCTATGCCATCCCCTCAAGAGCATACTGTGTGCTTCACTGTCCCTGAGCTTCCTGCTCACCATTTGCATCATTTTGGTGGAAGGAATAGAGGGAACACGGAAGAGACTGTAAGTTCATTACAAAATAATTAAGGCCTCTATCAGAGTAAACGTTCATTTCTAGAGTAAAGTTTTGATGGCCTGCTTGTTATCTGGTATAACCTAGAGCATAAAAAGCCTCAATTCCCCCTTACATCGAGCTTTTCCCGCTCCCCTGCTGGAGTATTTAACTGCTTTTTCAGCAAGAACTTATCCTGCCGAGGAAGTGCTGCCCAGATTGCAAAGCTAACAAAATGGAGCAGAACAATAATTTCTGCCAGCCTCTTGTTTTTAATGTTCTTAGCTCCTATTTGTAATTACAGCGGTGCTCAGTTTTCAGACGCATATGGGAGTTTTCATTTGATAGTATTCAATTATAACGATTGTGTTGCGTCTCATATAATAAAATGTTTTCCATATGTTAGATATAATAGAAGTATAATATCCCCCAGCGCTTTCTGCAATGATCTTCGTATTAATACAACATTAAGATGGCGTGAAATTTGTGTGTTTGGTCTCCAAAGGCGCAAAGGCAAACATTTAGTTTTATATCCCCAAGAACTGCCATTGATTTCAGTGGGACCATGGCTAAACGCGTGCGTGTTTGTAGAATAAGTCTTCTTGATTAAGCAATTCCCTCCAGCGCAGTGTTAGCTGCTTTCAGTGTGCAGTGTTTCTGCCCTGCTCTGTGGATGATGGCATTCACACGTTGACTGGAGCCGGCTCCACATATGTCGATGGCAAAGTGCTCGTATTTGCAGGATAAACATCATTAATGAGTTGCAAAATTCCTTCACTCCCAATGCTTCCTAATGCTTCGTACTGTACACAGCTTTCTGTGCTTGGTTCTAACCCAACAGTGAGGTTGGGTACCTGATGCCTAACTCTCCCATTTAGGAGCCTGGCACTTGTTTTTCAGATACGCTTTTGGGTGTGAACGCAGATTTATCACAAGTGGAAGCCAAGGAAAAGTGAGCATGTGCTCATATGTGCTGGGCATGGGTGAGGGCGATTAGCAAGCCAGAGGGAAGCCCTTCAGAATGGAGGCAGAGTTGTTGGTGTGGATGTTTAACATTGGAGAATGGTCACATGAATACCAGTCAGAACACAGGAATTATGGAGATCCTGTATCTATTGATGTGCCTCTGCTCCCTGCACTGCTGCCAGGTTCCTTTCTCCTCCTCCCATCCAACAACTTCTGTTGGTTTTTAATTCGCCAGCCATAACACACGTCTCATTACCCCCTTTCAAAGTTTCTAAGTAGTCATTTTAAGATGTGAAATTGGCAAAGGAGTGCTAATCTCTTCTTGGATTTTGATTTTTAATGTTCCCCATTGTGGATCAATCTGGAACACTGCATATGGCAATCCCCACGTTGGGTAATCACGGTTATTATCGCAAGTGTCCCCCAGAGAATCTTAACAACCAAAGTGGGCAATTATCTTATTTTAAATTTAATTTTAAAATGATCCACATAAGGAGAAAAGTTTTAATGTGATCAAAGGATTCATTTCAATAGCAGCTCCTGGCACTTCGGTAGCGATTGATGCTCGCAGCCTCCAGCATCTATCAGGGCTGAGTGTGCATCTGGTATTGACAGCACATGACATTAAGAAATGCTTCAGTCTGTAACAACAGTCATCAATTTCTTTCTTTTTTTTCCCTAGAATTGTGCAGCATCTCTGTAGAATTGCAGCTGTGGTTTTACTGAAGTATTATGGACGTTGCACCATTATGGACTGGGCAGCATCCTCTGTCAGGGGGTAAAGGCAGGGCAATGCTGGGAGGACTGATGAAGCCCAAAGCCCTTTTCAAGCTTTACAATTCTTTTGTTAAAGAGATGCTATTTTCAGAATTTATTTTGCATCCCATAGAGCAAGTTAATGCTATGAGATTGAGTTTAATTATTGCTCTGGTACATTACAGCTAAGTGAAGGGGTGCCTGCTCTAATATCCCTTCAGTGCTGGTTCTGCAACGCGTTTGTGATAGCACGCAGGAAAGCCTCTGAATTACTTCTTTTATGTACATGTAGCTTAAATGAACCCAAAATTAAAATGATGGACATATCATGGCTTGAAATTAATGGCCTTGGCATTTCAAGTGACAGATTTGTGAGCTCAGTATAATCCGGGCTCCTTTTGCCTCTGTCCTTAGCAGGACGGATCCCACCAGCACTTAACGGAGCTGGAAGCAAGAGCACAATAAAACTCTATATGCAAGAGAACATGATAAGTGAAGAAATGGATAATGGGGTGGTTAATGCTGTTAAATACCTTGTGCTTAATGTTGGCAGCTCGATTGGTTTAGCCAATAAAAAGTTTTAAGTGGCTGCAGGTCTTGACTGCTGGAAGCTTTCTCCAAAAATAATCCACCGGATGCACTGAAGTGTAAACCAAGGCGTTTAACAAATTGGTGTCATGAATTATTGCCCCTTTTGTGCTGCTTTTTTGAAAACCTGTATTTTGCAACGTTACGTGCATTGTCAGGACTAATGTGTTCTGCTGGAGCGAGGGCTGCAGAGCAGAGCAGGAGCCCTAGAAGCAATGCCTGGGAGCAGTGTGGAGTCATTGCTGCTGGCTGATGGGAGGGAGTCAGAAAAAGCCATGTGAGGGATGATTCAAGTCTGGCTGCTCCCACCTTAGCAGGGAAAGTGGGTAAGGGGACCCTTTGCAGTCCATCCCCAGCATTATTTTCTATCATGATTGTGCGCTGACATGAAAAAAGATAGACTGGATGTAGATTTATAAAGGCTGTTTTCATAACCCTGAGCCCTGCCCAATCATCATAGAATCATAGAATTGACTTGGGTTGGAAGGGACCTCAAGGATCACAAAGCTCCAACCCCCCACCAATGCAGGGCCACCAACCTCCCCATTTCACAGCAGCCCAGGCTGCCCAGGGCCCCATCCAACCTGGCCTTGAACACCTCCAGGGATGGATGGGGCATCACAGCCTCTCTGGGCAGCTGTTCCAGCACCTCACCACTCTCACAGCATACAACTTCCCCTTGACATCCAACTTCAATCTTCCCTCCAAGCCCAAGCCCTAAACATACTGTGTTGACATGTTTGTGAATGGGTTTCTACCCACAAGTGTCAATGAACAACTTGTCTCATTTATCTCAGGGCACTTATGAGCTACCAAAAGAGCCTGGACCTGCTGGATTTCTCTGCAAGCCATGAGGAACAGAGGTCTGCCAAGAGCCACCCAAGATCTGAATCACTTCCAAGCAGTTACTGTCACACTTGTTCTTGAAGGACTATGAACTGACTGGGTTCCATCTTAGACTCTAGTCTTTGTTTGGAAAGCTGGGGGTGGGAGCTTGCCTTAGAAATACAGAACATGCATGGTCATATTTCATACTCTTTTTGTGTTGCTATGAATGCCAAGCGTACAAATGTTCATCGCAATACTTTCCTTACCCACTGCTCCCTGTGCTCCTCTGACTTAATCCATATTTCACTTAGTGGTTATGCTGCCATGCTGAGGCAGCTGCAGAAATGGAAGAGAAATTAAAAAAAAAAAAAAAAAAAAAAGCGGCTTAAAACAAAGGTATACATTCCCTTGGTTGTGGAAATTTAGTAGGAAGGAAAATTAAACCCAAGTCTCATGGGTGGCTGTGAAATACCTGATTAGAGCACACCTGAGCAAACTGCAGCACGTTCCTGAGTGTGCTGATGCTGTTCTTGCTGTTGAGCCAGGCTCACAGCTTTGGTCTGTGGGAGCTGCCTGGTAAGAGGGCAGGGAAGGGGGAAATCCTTTACCCTGAGTTGGTGAGCCTGGAGCTGTAGGTGTCCATCCCTGGAGGTGCTCAAGACCATAGATGGGCCCTGGGCAGCCTGAGCTGGGGGACACCCAGGCCACGGCAGGAGCGGGGGGCTTGGAGGTCCCTTCCAACCCAACCGTGCTGTGATTCTATTTAGTGGAGAGACAGATTTAATAAATAGGGATGGCAGTGCTTCTGAGGAACAGAGATGAACGTGTGTTCTCAGGACATCTTCACGCTGCTCTGTGCACTGCCTGATGCCCAACACATCCCTGCTCGGCTGCAGGGCAGGGACACCTCTCAGTGAGCTGCTCAAGCTGCACCCAGCTGCATTAAGCTGCCAGCAGTGCCTCTGTGCTGCAGGTGGATGCACGCCTCGGCTCCTGCTGTGACACTCACAGGAAGCCTGGGAAATGCTGCAAGCACGTCTCAAGGTGGGATGAGTTTTAATGATTAATCACACAGCCTTTAAGACCTTTGCCTCCTCTGGCTCACTGAGGTAGTAATTAACCTGAGCCTGCAGCTCTGTAAAGAGCTCTTGACCCAGGTAACGACTGATGGAGTTACAGTCACTGAGCTCATCTGGAGACCTGCACCGAGTCTGTTTGTCACTGGGAGGCTATTGGTAAACTCAAGAGGTTTCATCTTGGTCTAGTATTAGACCTGGTCTAGTATTAAATGTGGAGGTTGGTGGCCCTGCATGTGGCAGGGGGTTGGATCTCCATGATCCTTGAGGTCCCTTCCAACCCGGGCCATTCTGTTCTTCTGTGATTCTATGGTAACAGTCTGGATGGTTGGGCACCGTATAATTTCTCCTCTTGGCCCATATGACACGTTTATGTTGTCTATCACCACAGCAAGTTCGTCTGGAGAGAAAGAAGACAGAGAAATGAAATGCATGTGATTCTGAACAGTAAGGGCTTAGAAAATAACCCACTACCTGTATTTTTGTAAAAGTAGAACAAGCTGCAGCTAAGGCAAGTGGCAGCTTTGTATTAATGCTGTCAACATTTTTGCTAAGAGATTGTTTTCTTTGCAAAGTTTTAACTGTATGGATTGAAATTTTTTTCTGTGCCAGTTCCTTCTGTCAGTTATTTCTTCTCTGGCATTCAACTAAAACATTCAGCAGATTCAGCACTGAGGGAAAGAAATACTTCCAATGTAGTCTCAAAGCTTTTTTTACATGTTACCTTCTATCAAACACCTTCCTTTGTTTGCTGTCAGCACATTCCTCCTTGCACATTCCCCTGAAAGGGATAAAGCATTTGAGGCTGCTGGGTTTTAGGGACGTGGGTTTGGAGCTGATGCTGGTGTGAAAGCAAGAATTTGGACTTCAGGAATTCTGGTCCAGCTGAAATTTGATTTCAGATCGAGCCTAAGGAACCTCATTTTCTGCTATTTGTCCAGTTCTGGAAGGAATGTTTATTTATCTTCTGTGCTTTATAGGATAATGTAATTCTTCATGACCTTCACAAACGGGGGGAAGCTGGGATGTTACCAGATAGTGGGTTCCCCAGCTGATATTATTGTTGTCTGTGCAAATACGTTTGGTAGGAGTAACCCCAGGTAGCACCTGGTGGTCTTGTTTTCTGCTACAGAACCAGTTTTGCTGCTCATACAGTAAATGTCAGGTTTCCTTATTATACTGAGGCTTGGTTCTAGGTACCTGGGATGTACAATCATACCTCTCACAAACCTTAACGTTAAGAAATACACATCCTTGTCAATCAGTGGAAAAAGACATCAACTTAGTGGGCTTTGAGTCAAGCTTATACAATTAGAAACCTGGTGTTCAAGTTGTGTTTGATGCTTTCTCCACGACCTGGTTGATCTCTTGGGCTCTCCCAGGCTTTGATCAGGAGTTCCCAGACTTGTGCTCACTGCCCACACTGCCATGAGCTCATGCTGCTGTTGGTTCCTCCTTCATTCTCCTGCCCAGGCAGATAGCAAGTGGTGGGTCAAATGTTCAGCATTAGAAGAAGATTGGAGAAAATACCTTCAAAGTTGTATGCATTGAAATCTTTCATTTTTTTTAAGATGAAGTCTGAATGATTCTTTTTATTTTTATTTCATTTTATTTTATTTTTTGCTCCAGGAAAAGATTTGATTGAAGGGCGGCAGAGATTTGGGGAAATAATCCACTTCTCCACAGAAGCTTCCTGCTTCACAACAAGTCAATGTGGATTAGAAATCCCTGTCACTTCAGTGAAACTTCTTGCATAGATTGCATTCATCCCACCAGCTTAGCTCGGACAGGACAGACGAGCATGACAAATACATCCCTGAGCTCAGCTGGGCCTCAGTCAGAGCCGTGCTGCTGGGAACCCCCTTGGTACCCTTCACCAGACATAATTAACTAGGTTCCCGGTGCTGGGTGCTTAGAGAGAATGTTCTGGAAATGCCATATTCCTGCAGTTTGCCCCGTCTGAGTGATAAGCAATGAGGGATGGCCTCAGGACTCCTTGCCCCAGGAGTGTGTTATGGGATGTGGACCTGAGCCTTGTGATGCCCGGTTCTCTACAGCATGAGGGCAGCTTTGCTGCTGGGCTTCCCGTGGTGTTGTGCTGGCCCTGAGCATGCTACCCCACAAGGAACGGGCTCTGGACTTTCCCATGCACTGCAGTAGGTGCCTGTCCTGCCCTGCCAGTGCCATTGGCAACTCCATAACAGGTCCCTCTCTGCTCCGTGTCTCTACCTTTTCTGACCAGCAGAACTGTAGAATCACTCAGGTTGGAAAAGACCTCCAAGATGCCCAAGCCCACCCCACCCCACCATGCCCACTGATGGCATCCCTCAGTGCCACATCTGCACAGTTCTTGAAGGAAGGTGCTTCTTCTTCAGGCTACCTGCAGCACTCAGTGCAGCACTGGACCCCAGATCCCAAGGCAGTATCATTACCTGTAAAATTCCCAAAGATCTACATCACTCCTGAGTGACAGGCATGATTGCCAAGGGCTGGGGTCTCACTAAGAGGCTACCACTGCTGTTTGGCTTCAGGCTGACAGAGCTGAGGCTGAGAACCACATCCTTTTGGATGGATTCAGATATTGCAGAACCAACGGGTCACAAGAGTTGGTTTTAAATGTTGGAAATCTTAAAATTATGTGGGATGACGTGGTATTGTGTTGTCACAAATCTAGACAAAGCCTAAAAGAACAATCAGATGAAGAGCTACACACCCCAGGAGATAATTAAATAGTTCACAAACTCTTCAGTAACATTTCTGTATCGTTCTTATTGCAGTTAATGGATCATTAAAGAGCAGTAAGATGCAATAGTAATAAAACTGAGATCCTTTACTTGAAATTAGCATGGTGGTTGCAGAAGGGGGAAGCACGGTGCCAGGGTGGCTTTGTGCACTGAGTTCTGCTCCCTGGGAGCTCGCTTGGTCCCAAAGGAGAGTACAGGAGATGGCATTGCACTACTTTTCTTTGTTGAGCAGTAGAGGGTTTAAACACCTGGCAGTTCCATTCTGCAATGCCTCCCCACTGAGGCACCTTGCAGCCTCCCCTCTGGCAGCCCCCACTTATTGTACATTTAAATAAAACTGGCAGAAATGGTTCCAGAAAACTGCTTTACTCACTGGCAGATGGTAATCTGTCAAAACGGTACTCTTTGGAGATAGGCCATTATTTCAAAATTATTTCTTGTTTCTTTCAGCAGAGCAAGGCTATAAGAGAGGCTGTAGCACCCACACCAGCACCTCCATCACAGGCTGCAGCACATCTTTCAGTTGTGGCACAAGGACGTGGCTTCATCATAGAATGGTAAGGAGTTTAGATTTTATCATAGAATCATAGTTATAATCACACAATGGTTGGGAGGCACCCCCCAGCCCCCACCCCCCAGCCCCCAGACCAACCCCTGCCATTGGCTGGGTGTCCCTCAGCTCAGGCTGCCCAGGGCCCATCCATGGCCTTGGGCACCTCCAGGGATGGACACCCACAGCTCTGGGCAGTGCCAGGGCCTCACTGTCCTCAGCATGAATGCTTTCCTCCTAAATCTCCCTTCTTATAGTTTAAAGCTATCCTCCCTTGTCCTATCACTCTCAGACTACAAAGTCACTCTCCCCCCTGCTGATAAGCTTGGGTTTCCAAGCCGTTCTCTGTGCTTCAGAGTGCAGGGATGGGTGCACACTGAAGCCACACAGGTGTGTAGAAGGGAGCACTTTCCTGCAGTGGCGGAGAGTCCTTTTTGCAAAGCACCAACAGACACTTTATAGCTCAAACTAATTTTATCTTCGTTCTCTTACAGCTATTCCTGATCAGCTCAGTTATCTCTGTATGTGAGATACGGGGTTTTATGGGAATGATCTTAAACTGAGCAGGAAGTTTTTCAGCCAGAGGGTGGGGAGGCACTGGAACAGGCTGCCCAAGGAGGCTGTGGATGCCCCATCCCTGCAGGCATTCAAGGCCAGGCTGGATGTGGCTCTGGGCAGCCTGGGCTGCTGGTTGGCGACCTGCACACAGCAGGGGGTTGGGGCTGGATGAGCACTGTGCTCCTTTGCAACCCAGGCTATTCTAGCATTCCATGATTTGAAGGAAATCCACAGCTCTGCCTCTTTGCTGCACCTTTCCCTTGCAGGCACACTGGTGTGCTGAGGTTCTGCTGCAGTCACTCTGTGATTATTGGCCTGGAACCGGTGCCAGCATCGTCTCGAACACTGACAGACACTGGGATGCTTCCCAGCTGTGACACTGACACGAGGTGATCTTGTTAAACTTGGAGACATTAATCTCTGCAGACAGAATCCTGCAAGGAGTTTGCGTGTCTGAGTAGGTGCACTGTTGAGATAGAATGGTTTGAGTTGGAAGGGACCCTTCAGGGCCGTTGGGTCCCACTCCCTGCAATGCACAGGGACACCCACAGCTCCATCAGCGCTCACATCCCATCCCCTGACCTCGGGTGCGTGCAGGCATGGGGCATCACCGTCTCTCTGGGCAGCACTCTCTGCCCTTCCTTATCTCCGATCTAACTCTCCCCTCCGATTCGGAAACATTTCCCCTCGCCCCATCACCGCAGCCTCGGATCCGGCAGCAGGCCGTGCTGCGGGCCGTGCTGCAGGTGGCACTCGAGGCCCTCCGGTAGCAGCGCAGCTCGAGGCTCGGCGCCGCTCCGCGCTCGGGCGCAGCCCCACGGGCGGCATTGCAGGACCGAGGATCGCTTGGGATCGCCGCCCATTGCAGCCAGCACTCTCGGCCAGGGCAGGCTTAGTTTGGGCGTTGGGAAACGTTCTTCTCACAACGAGCGATCCGTTCCCGTCCCTGGAGGTGTTCCAGAGCCGTGGAGATGTGGCACTGTGGGACGTGGGCAGTGGGCTTGGGGGGGGGCTCAGGTTGGCTCTAGGAGCTCTTACTAACCTGAATGATTCTAAGTGCTGCCCAGCTTTGCATTCAGATGAAAAGAATGTAAATGATGCATGAAAGGGAAAAGAAAGTTGTCCCAGGTCCTTCCAGCAGTGTGTAGAAGCCCTGAAGCATCAGATAAATACAGCATTGAAGACAGATGTAGCAATTAAAGCACAGCACAGTCCTTATTAGCAACCTAGATGTGTTGGGCTCCGGAAGGTGTGTGCCATAGGCAGCCTCATCTCACTCCAGCACTCTATGCCGGCTCAGAGCTGTGTGCAGCCACGCTCCAGAGCTCTGATCCCAGAGCCCTGTCCTGTTTGGAAGCACATGGCTTCCTTCCTGTGAGGCCTGGAGGCTTTCTTGTCATTGCAGGCTGACAACATTCACAAGAAATGCATTAGAATTTTCCCCAACCATTTCATTCGACAAGTCAAAGTGGGATAATCTGTCCCTATACAGCTTTTCCCCTCTTCCCTGCTCAGCACTGGGTAGGCAGAGAGCTCTCAGTAGCATCCATAGAATCATTTGAGTTGGAAGGGGCCTTTAAAGGTTCTCAGGTCCAACTCTCCTGCACTGGGCAGGGACAGGTGAGATCCAGGTGAGCCCCAGTCCTTGGCTCTGTGCCCTGTCCCAGTGCTTACCCTGGTGCAGCTTTAAATCACTACACTGTGGCTGAAGAAGCTCAGTTGCTGAGGACAGCCCCATTGCAGATATGCAGCGAGCAAACAAGTGGGTGATGTGGCAGCGCTGCTTTGGCATGAGAAGGTTTATAGCAACTGGAGATTTTTTTCTATTAATCTGACTATAGAACTGATCATGTTTTCCTCATGCTCTAATGGAAGAGACTGACTAAACTAAGGCCTTTCTTGTTACGCTGCTAGACCAGTGTACCATCCCTTCATTAACTGTGCTAACAATCAGTGCTGAGGTGACAACTGCTCCTGTTCACAGAGCCCTTGTTCAAACCCCTGTGGTGTGCAAGAGCCCTTCTGCTTGGGCTGGGACAGAAATCAGTTATTCTTCCTGGCGCTCTCATCATCGCCATAGCTTCCAGCCATCAGCATTCAGGATGTTCTCCTAGTGCATGATTTATAGTGCAGCTCTAGAGAGTGGGAATAGAGTTGGCAGGCAGTATTCTTGGGGACAGCTAGTGCCATATTAATAAATTCTAGGAGCTGGGGCAGCAACGAAAACAAAATCACTTCATGTTTGTGTAAATTTACTGGGCCGCGTGATTGCCTTTGTGGCTGCTGGCACCTGTGAGTGCCATGGTGGAAAGGGGAGGAAATGGGACACAAAAGTGCTCTCCTTTCATGCTCATCATGTCCACCCCTGTCTCCAAATGCTTGTGGTCACAAGTGAAAGCCCCAGCAGGGCTTTGAGGACCTCCTCCAGTCCAGGAGAGCAGAGAGAGATGGGGCCACGTGCTTTGGACCCTAAATGTTTCTGTGGACATTAGATTCGAAAGTTTGGATCCAAATTCCCAAGTCAGGAATGTGTAAAGCCAAACTTCTGTCCCCAGCTCCCAGCACAAGGATGGATGCAGAAAGCACTGCAAAGAGCAGCAACCCTCTGAGGCCAGAGCGGGGAGCTGCCACAGCATCACAAATCTCCCTGGGCTGCAGCGTTATGGGCAGATCTCAGAGAACAGCCATGCATGTCTGATTCTGTCCGAGCTCACTGATGTGTGCACAGTGCCCCGTGGTGACATCTGTGTCCTGTGTGTCTGCTAGAGCCAAGTAAGCACAACGCCACGGTGCCAGAATTAATGTTGCAGCAGCCATGTTGATATGCTGAGTTATACAATTGAGCATCTTTCTTGGTCTTTGCAGGGTTCATGTGCAATGTGTATCTGAAGAAAAGAGGTTTGATGGAAGACGAGGCCCACCAGACTTTGTTCCTGCATGACAATACTGAAGTATCATAGCACAGAGGCACTGCAAGCAGCGATGAGCTGCAGCCATCAGTGTGTTGAGGTGAGCAATTTCTTGCTCGTGTGCATGGGGAAATTTGTGTCTGCAAAACTGTATGGAAATGTTCTTGCAACCACAGGATTTGCCAGACATGGAATGAAAGCACCTATGCACAAATACAGGTATGTGTCACTCTTAAGAATGCACTATGCAGAGAGTTTTACTTTCTTGTTCTAATATGCATAAACAAGTGTTAAAACATATATTAGCAGACTGGCAGCAAGAAAAGTCAGACCTTTTAGGCAGTGCTTTCCATTGTGTTCAGTCTGCTCTCACTGAAAGAGCATTGGTGGCTTGCTTGGGCAGCCTGAGCCCAGCCATGTCTTTAGAAGGGTGCCTAGATTAAATCTGGTTACATTTCCTGGGATTTGGTTTTGTTACAGACACTATATTTCTGAAGGCACCCTGCAGGCTGGAAGGCAGGATGCGTGCTGAAATGGAGCTGTGCTATCCTACTCTTCTCCTGAAGGTCAGTAACACACGAGTAAGTGTGCTCTTCTGAAAATAGGCTTTAATTTTCCCCCCTTCAACCTTTTGATTGGTTTGACATTTAAAAGGGCAGAAGGTAATTGGGAGGTTTATTATGTATTTCTGTTAAGTGCAAGATGAGAACATTTAAATACCTCGGGTAGAAAGTGCCACAAGAAAACAGACAGCTCGCTGGCGAAGGAGACAGCAACCTTCTTCCTGCCCCAAATAAAGAAAAGCCATATATGATTGACAGTGAACTGTAGTCAACAGAGGAGAAACTGAATCATAATGTATGAGGACTTTTTTCTTTGGGTATAGTTGGCTGTCAGTCACTCACTGCTTCTTCTTCTTTTAGGCTGGGAAGGGATGGTGGGCTGTCGTACTGCATCATCTGCCCATCTCATGCAGTGTTTTTGTAACCTAAGGAGCTTCTGTTCTGTTTTGATCTTGCACTTAAAAGAAACCCACAATAAATGCCTTTCTGTTATATCCTAAACTTCTGAATATCTGTAAGTTAAGAAGAATTTGAAAGAGAAATAGGAGAACCTAGGTTTCATAATTCCTGTTTGCACGTCCCATTTAATGGGATGTTTCAATGGGTTGTTTCATTGAATTGTATGAGTTAAGATTTAAGCTGTAATTGCGGCTGGATGAGAAAAAACTCTAAATATCTTTCCTTGAACTCAAGGAACAGAGGACCAGCAGTGTGAAAGCTTCCCACCCAACCTGCATGATGCATGGTCCCAGGTAGCCAGGGAATGAGGAGCAAGTGGCTCCCAGGGCAGTGCACAAGTGCAAACAGCATCCTTTCTGTAAGCCTGTATCTCAAATGGTCCCTGGAGATGTTCAAGGCAGCCTGGGCTGCTATGAAATGTGGAGGTTGGCGGCCCTGCCTGTGGTGGTGGGGTTGGAACTTCATGATCCTTGAGGTCCCTTCCAACCCAAGCCATTCTGTGATTCTATGATTCTATGAAAAGAGTGATTTTGTCGTATGACAATGAGATTTAGAGGTAGTCAGGTAGTGCCAAACGAAGTGTGACTGCTCCATTTCCAAGCTGACCCATAACTTAACCTTGTCTGTAACATTTATAGTCTCTTGTTCGTTTCTCATCTGCTTGGGGATGACCATGTCCAGCTCTGAGATGTTTCATCTTCTTGCCTGGCCAATCTGTTGTTGTTTTGAAAGTTGATTTTACTGTGCGTAGAGGGTGATGTATTAATGCCAGCTTAGTGGCAAGCCTTGCCCGTAGATGTGTCTGAGCTGAGATACCCTTACATCTGCACTAGGCAGAAGTACTGGGAATTTAATTGTCATTGAGGGAAAATGGTTCTTTTGAAGTGAAGAGAGAGAAGATTATAGGAGATGGCATCAGCAACTTCAGGTAATTGTTGTTTTGCTAGTATTTGCCTTTAGAAGATGATTTGAGAGTTTCTTTCTTAATAAATAGGCTTCTTCAGTGGCAAGAAACGTGTAGGAAAGCTGTTGCTGTGATGCATGTGTCTTGTGGATTCTGGCCAGGAAAGTGAGAAGAAATAGATTAGTGAGTCCTGCAAGCCCTGCTCAGCTGCAGGAGGGCCTTCAGATGCCTTTTGTACTGTGGCTCTGTGCACCCACCGTGCTGTGCTGTGCTATGGGGCTTTTTGTTTTATGTGCCCAGAGCTTTTTGTTGATGGAACACTCAGCTTAATTACTCCTATAACTCATACCAGGGGGAGCAGAAACCCCTCTCTGAATGCCAGTATTACCCTCAAAGTGGGCTTCCCTACTGCTTGGCACCAGTATGCTGCTGGCAAACCCTTGCCCTGCATCCCCACTGCATCCCTGCAAGGGCTGCGAGTGGTGGATGTGTAGTGGCAGATGAGCTCTCTGGGGCTGGGCCCCATGGGAAGGCAGAGCACTGGCACAGACTGCAGGTTCACAGTGCCAGTAATTAGCATCACTTCTTCATACTGCCTGAAATTCTGCACCGCATGCTGGTGGACCGATAGGAACAGGCAAAATGAATCAAGCAGTCACTGGTTTCATATCAGCTCCCAGTGGAAACCAGGTTAATAAATTAAACATTGCAGCCTGCTAGACTTCACTCTTGCAGTACGTTACTTATTGGAGCTACTCATGCAGGCAGACCAGGTCTTGGACTTCTGTATGCATGCTGGTTTTCTACTTGGAAGCATGGGCAGAGCCATAAGAGGACTGCTGGTCCATCATGCAGGTGGGGGTGTTCTGAGCACACAGTGCAGACCTGGGAGGATGTGTGCTCAATTCCATAGCTTCCTAATGCTGGGACAGACCCCATGCCTCTCCAGCCTGGAGGAATATCCCATGCACCATGCAACAAAACCTTTTTCCTGTTGGGGAGCAATGGACGTTGTGCTCCATCACTTGTGCTCTCTGGCCCTTGATGTCTGAACCTGTTTCCGTATCCTCTGTGCCTCCTGGCATTCTGTGCTAGTGACAGCTCTTGTAAGTGCACTCTGGCAGCCTCCAACCATCGCTCAGAGGAATGTGATAACCCAAACAGTGATTCTGATGGATTAAAGTGAACAGAGGGATGTGCTTTGGAAACCTCAGTATCACAGCTAGGTTCCTGATGCTCACACAGTGAATGCGAGCATGACCAGATTTATGTCCCTCACCCAGGTGACACAGTGACATATCTTTCTTCACAACCAATTTGTTTGAGGGTTTTAATCCTTGCTTTTCAGTGGTGCATCAGAAGCTCATTTTTAACCTGTTTGTGCTGTACTCCTCCTCTCTGCAGCATCTCAACTGTGCTCTTTGTTGTCTTTTGGGAAGGTATTTTTGGTATTGTTGTACCTGGTCTGTTGTAGGCTGCAAATTCTGCTGCCTTGGGCTGAGTTTGTTCTGCAGCAGTGGCTGTTGTATACTTCAGTTAGCTGTAGAAATGCTCATGGAATCCCTGGTGGAGCCACGATCTGTGAATCCTCTTTGGGAGGCCAACTGGTAAGTGATGAATGAGGACCCCACTGCTCCAGTCCTGCACAAATAAGGAATTATGACAGGCCATTTTGGGGAACACCTTCAGACTCAGTGTAAAATCACCAACAGGCTGAGGAGGGAAGGAAAGAGATGGAGCTGGTGCTCTGCATTTTTTTTCCTTTGGGTTCCTATAGAAACAGCCTTACAGTTTGCGCTCCTGTGCAACGTTTTTTTGATGCGTGATGTGAGTGAATACCAATACATGTGGATTTGGCACTTTGCTTTTAAAATCTGGGTACATCTGATTAGTTGTTGCTCCTGTCTGTGATTTTCATGACTATGGAACCACCAACACTGGTTTGCCATCAGAGCAGCCCTGTCCTCCTCTGGAAATGATGCATCTTCTCCTCTGAATATTGCTCGGAGATTATGTTTTTATAATGAAAATACAGGGCTGCAATTAGTTTTCCTCTTTTTAACATGAAGGCTACATGACAGGACTTTGTGTTTGATTATTAGGAGCAAAATGATGGCAGCTTTATGCTGTACTCTGTGCCAGCACTGCTAGCCCTATGTGCTAGAGAGGTCCTCAGAGGATCCGCAGTGAAAACTTTTTCTTTCATCAGTAAATAAGTAAAGTATTACAAAGGCTCTCCTGGTGCACTTATTGAGGATATATACACCCAGGCACAATACCTGTCAGGTTGCATGGGGCCTTGGGCAGCCTGGTCAAGTATTAAATATGGAGGTTAGTGGCACTACTTGTGGCAGAGGGGTTGGAAATTCATGATCCTTGAGGTTCCTTCCAACCCTGGCCATTCTGTGATCCTGTCCCAGTAGCTGCCTGAGTCTGTGGAAACCACAGAATCACAGAATCACAGAATTGTAGGGGTTGGAAGGGACCTCCAGAGATCATCGAGTCCAACCCCCCTGCCAAAGCAGGTTCCCTACAGCAGGTCACACAGGTAGGCATCCAGGCAGCATCTCTAGAACTGGGTAGGAATGGGATAGGAGAGGGTTATTGTGCAGCCTGTGCACTCCAGACTGGGCCCTGCAGATGAATGTTGATGAGTAAATTACTGAAGGAGCTGACCTTACCCTCGTTTAGGCAGTCAGTATGGATTTTGATGGCTAATTTCAGTTTCTCCAGCATCAAGTCACTCAGGGCTCTTTTCAGTAGGTGTAGAATTTCTCAGGGTTTCACTTCAAGAACTCGATTGGTCATTTTGATTCTTTGTAGTGTTTAATTGATGCCTGAAAACCCCAGGGAATTCTACTTTGTGAAACTAGATTTATTCATTAGATTATTTACTCGCATTGAATAAAGAAGCTCAAGTGTCTGCCTGACAGTCATTGTGCAGTTCTTTTCCCCAAGAGTATTGTAAGGATTTAGCTGGCCACCAGGAGCATTATCTCTTTTTCTTAGCTTGTTTGCGCTGTAGAGGGTTTATCTGAGGATTTGCAAACACTAGGGGAGATGTGTGTGAAGGAGCTAATTGTACAGCAGGGAGAATCACCTCTGCAATCTTTGTAAGGACCCCAGGCAGGGGGGCAGGTGTGTGGGTCTGTACTTCTTTTGATTGCATGTTTGTTGGTGGGATTATTCCAGCGCTGCCCTGTTGGGAATCGTAGAATCCTAGAATGGTCTGGGTTGCACAGGAGCACAGTGCTCATCCAGTTCCAACCCCCTGCTGTGTGCAGGTCGCCAACCAGCAGCCCAGGCTGCCCAGAGCCACATCCAGCCTGGCCTTGAATGCTTGCAGGGATGGGGCATCCACAGCCTCCTTGGGCAACCTGTGCCAGTGCCTCACCACCCTCTGGCTGAAAAACTTCCTCCTCATATCCAACCTAAACCTCCCCTGTCTCAGTTTAAAACCATTCCCCCTTGTGCTATCACTACCCATCCTTGTAAACAGCCCCTGAAAATTGCCCCTGAAGAAGAAGAGATTGGCTTCTGCCTTCTGCCCCTCCTGCTCCTTCCTCATTCTGCACATCCAGCCGTTCCCTGTGCTGAGCTGTGGGGCTGCAGCTGCTTCCCACAGGCCATAGCTGTGAAGTGCTGGGAAGCATCCATGGCTGGCACACCATGAAAGCATCCCCATTGGTGGGCATGTTGGGGTCAAGAGGAGCGTGAGGAGCATGGGGTGAGCATGCAAAATGGGCTCTGGTGGGATGGCAACGTGCAGAGGGGGTCGGGGGCCAGGGGTTGTGTGACCCTGCAGCACTCTGCGGAGTGCTAATTACATCTGCTTTTGATAGACTCTTGTGTGCCTTGACCTGAAAGTGCAATGAGGGAAATCAGCAGCAGCATAATGTCAGGAGCACTTGAAACTGCCTGGAGCTGGTGGATGGGCTGAGGAGGAGTCTGTGGCAAACCACGATGCTGAACCTTTCTAGGGAGTTTTGTGTTTTAACGTGCACAAAAAGTTGTGTACCAATATGTGGGTAGAAGTTCCAGTGGCTCGGAAGGAGAATCTTTTTAAGTGTCCTTACAAAAGAAATCAAGCTACTATTAATTTAAACAACGAATAGAATGTTCCCCTTCACAAGGTATTTCGAAATGGTTATTTAGACTAGATATTAGGAAGAAATTGTTCACTGTGAGGGTGGTGAGACACGGGAACAAGTTGCCCAGAGTGGATGACTTTCCCTGGAAGCACTCAAGGCCTGCAGGATGGGGCTGTGAGCAGCCTGCTGTAGAGGGAGGTGTCCCTGCTATAGCAGGGGGTTGGAACTGGATGATCTTAAAGCTCCCTTCCAACCCAAACCATTGTGTGACTCTGTGATTCTATAGAATGGGGTTGGGTTTTCTTGGAAACCATTACATGTTTCCTGCTATTTTCAAAGGGAAAAGGCTTGTCACCCAAAGCCACAATTTAACCAGATGTGCTTTGGTCCATCACAGAGAGGCTCGAAATGACAACTGCAGACTGAATTGACACTGGGTTCAATTGCTACCAAAACTATGTTTTAATTACAGTGAGTTGAGTATAGGAAGATTTTCAGGAGGTTGGCCAAAAACCAACAGAATTTCATTTAGTGTTGACTTACATCAGGAATAGAGGTGCTGCGGTCTATGGAAAGATACTTCAGGAGATCCATGGCACAGTTCTTGGGTTTATTGCATTTCTCAGCTCAACATAAGCTACTGAACTTGCATCTTATGTTAATTTTCTGCAAATCTACATCACCATGAAATAAATGAGGCAGCATTTGGAATAATTTGTTCAGCTGCTGCGATTTTTAGGTTTCCAGTTTTCTTCAGCGAACAAATTCTTAATTATCTCAGGGTGGTTGAAATGCTCTACAAATCTCGGTTCTGTCGGGGTTACTCCTGTAAGGCTTTTTTCATCAGTTGGTGATTGGAGAAAGCTGTGGCACAAAGCAACCATGGGCAGCATTGTAAAACCAGGTGAAAGCCTCCCTCAGCTGTAGCTCATCAAGGTGGGTTCCTCCAGCAAGAACCCAGCCAGGGCTTTTGGGTGGCTGGGTTACTGCCTGAGTGTTATTGCTGCTTGGGAGTGAGCCTGGAAGGAGTCAGGAGTCAGTGGGTGCTTGCAGGTCTCCTTCTTGGTCCTCCTGTGAGAAGGTAGGAGGCTGTGCAGGGGTTGGTGGCGGTCAGGGCCATGCCTTCAGCTCCTCTTGGTGCTGTGGGATGCAGTGTGGGATGGTGGGATCTGGTCTGGCCCACCAGCAGCTCCACGCAGGGTGATCTCACACAGGATCCACTCACTCCAAGGGGCTCTGTGGTCAAGGTGAGCTCAGTGCAGCTTTCTTTTATAAGGAATGCAAGTAAAAAATGTTTAATTTTGCAAGGCTATCTGCCTCACCTCTTAAGAGCAGGTGAGCTGTGTCTGACCTCCATCTCTATGGAAGAGAATCTGGCTGGGCTCCCTACCATTCTCTTTGTATGGTTCACTTGGCTTTTTACAAGTGGTCATGTGTGTTTTTCTTCTAGAAGTATCTTAGTGTTGTAGCTGTTTTCTTCTTTTAATTAATTCTGGAGCAAGAAGAAAATATAATTGCCTGATTAAGAGTCAAAGCACTCAAATTCGTCCTCGTCTCTTTCAGTGTCAGGTATGAAGCTCATTATTTCCTGAGAGGGGACTCCTGTTTGGGCTAATCCAATGCAATTAAGTATGGATCTAGGCGTAATTTAGATAATGTAAGACTGACACCACGTTTTAATGAAGCTCTCCATCAGGTGCCAGCCTCCCTTCCTGTATAGATCCTGCTAATAAATAAGGTGTACCTCGGTCTGTCAGTCAGCTTTTATGGATTGCTCCCTCCAAACTCCATTAATTCCTGGAGCTCAGCGTCCTGTTTCCTGCAGCCAACATCCTGCCATGCGCCGTGAAATACACACTGCTTTCATTAACCAGCTACCTGCTCTGTGTTTAATGCAAGTTCATTAGATTTTTCATATGTTCGTTAGATGGGGCTGCTTATAGCAGAATTGGAAGAATCTGAGTGGTTGGAGTGTTTTCAGTTGGACTTAAGGCATTGTAGTAGACCTGCTCAGAAGTGCATTGGGGCGGATGGATGGGCTTGTCTAGCAATATTATTATTGTTTAATATAGAACAACTCAAAAACTGCTAATAGCAATTGGGTAGAATGAAGGCATAACTAAAAGCTGAGAGAGGAGAAGCTTACCCTGTACAGATGCTGTTTTGCAAAGCTGACAAGTGTTGGAGGACGGCCTCACAAGTGCTGCTGCCACTGTGATAATGATAGTGAAATGAAATCATGATACCAACATTGATCAGAGGTGGTTGAAGAAGAGGTCCATGACCCCTGCCCCAATCCATCCCCACCATGTATGCTGACCACATCCCTCACTTAAAGCATTACATTCAGCACGGGAGGTTGAAAGTGGACCCAGAGGGGAAGCATGCCAGTGAAATCTGTTATAATCCTATTCTGATTCTCTTTGGGATTGAGGGCCGTGTAAACCTGCACGCTGCTTTTGAGGCTCTTTTGGTAATATCTTGATCTAACATAATAAAACCACTTAACCCTCAAATTATATTTCAAATGTTAAGCAGTTAATTACAGAACTATTGTTAGCTTTTAATTAGCCTTTCTGGGCAAAAACAATCTGGAGGAGTCTGTGGCTTCAGCCCCTTGCACAGTGCTTATTAGTGCCCATGATGGAATTTCTGACCTTGTCACTGTAGGTGACCATGGGGCTAATCACAGTCACAGGGAATAGAGGCATTTCAAGTGTCCTTGGAGCCCACCTATGTATGGAGCCAGAGAAGATGCTCTCTTCCTCCTGCACTTCTGTGCCTGTGTGGGATGTGGCATGGGTCTGTATGCCCTGGTCTTGCTGCCCAGCTGAGCTGCTGTGGTTTTCCCATGTGAATCTCATTTGTAAATTTAATTTAACCTGTGTTCATACTGCCTTTTATCTTCCAGTGTTTTATTACTGCAGAAATGGCACTTAGCTGTCCGTTGCCGTTGTCAACAAAGCAATGAACTACAGATAAAAGTGCACGAAACAATCCTGTTGAAAAATAGGGTTTGTGGTGTTAGTCTTACTTAGGTACCACCTCCTCTCTTCACTTGTGCTGGGATTTGCTTTGAAGGTGTCAGGCTGAAGCGTGTCCTCATTCACTGTGACCAATGATAATAATTAGCCATTTGTGTGGGCTCTCAGGGATGGCTGCAGGTGGGAATGGGGCAGAAAGAAGGGCTGGCAGGGGTTTGGTGTTGGATTCTTTGTTCCTTTGCCTCCATGCTTGGGCACTATTTACCTTTCCTATGCGTCATAATGAGCAGGATGACTTTTGGGTGGGATCTTTCAGTATGTGCCACATTAATACTGTCTTATTTAAAGTTTGCTTGAACTGTGACCTGTTTTCTAAGCAAAGACTGAACCTGAAGAAGGTAAGGTTGGCTCATCAGCCCACAAGGTATTTTATAAGCATGCCTACATTTCCACCTTTCCCTCCAGGTCTGAGCCTTCCCTGCTGCAACTTTTGGCTTCCCTTGGGGTGCAGCATTGATGCTTTGTGGCTGAACAAAGCCAACCTGTTGTAAAACCAGTGTGGAACTTTCATCTGCTGCTCAAGTGTTCCTCTGTGGCTTCTGCCTTAAGTGTATGGGATTGAGGCTGACCCACGTTGAGATGGGATGGCGTTGTACTGGCTAACTCATGTCCAAGGACAAAGAAGAGGAGTTTGGCTGTCTTGACAATGACTGGTTCTGCAGTAGGGGTTTTTTGTGATGTCATTGGGAACAACTTGGTTGGTATGTATTCAGTGAACCCTTTTAGCTACACAGTGCTCTATTTAATAATAATGTTTAAATCCTCAGATATAAAGAGCTCTTTCTGCTGAAAGAGACTCAGCACTCGCTGAGTCTCATCCTCACTTATCCTGGCACAGGGAGCCATGGTTCCTCGCCTTTCTGCTGGGAGCACACTAGACCTTGTGTAGGGCCTGGGTTTGTTGCCCTGACTGCATCACAGGGTGACAGCTTACATAGGAGCAACTAGAGGATGGGACTGGCGTGCCATCACCCAGCAGCTGGAGCCCACCATGAGGTCCTTTGTCCCTTACCTGTGATTTAAGACCTGACAGCAGCAGGGTGAGGATCCGTACCTGTTAGGCACAGTGCCACTCCTGGGGAGACAGTTGGCACTTGTCACTGCTGCAGCTGGGGCCATCCCTGCATCCATGGGGCTGCAGAACCCAGTTGGCAGCTGGGACACCGTAGGAATCCAGCCCAGAGATATGGAGCGTTGGCTTTAGCAGATGGAAATAAATACACTGAATGCAGCCCAAGATGTCTGTGCTAGCTAACTGTGTGTGTGGAGGTATCCCTGTGTCCGTGGTTTGTTCTCTTTCACATCATGAAACACAGTGGAGTTCTGGCAGCCGGGGGGAGCCCAAGGAGCTCCTCCAGTTTCAGCTCCCAAGCCCCTTCTCTTTTCTCTGTGCCATACGGTATCTGGTTTGCTGGTTGTGGGTTTATACAATCGACTTTGTGATTTCAGGGATTTCCTAAGCAAACAAGCAAACCATCAATATTGCTCTAACAGAGCGTTGGTGTTTATCTACGCTTTTGCAGGAACACAGATTGGAATTACTGACTTTAAATGAAACACCACCGGCAGGCGTGGTTTGTGCTATGGGCTCAGGATGCTCTGCTGCTATCAGCCCTTTGTGGAGTGGGTTGTCTTGGGTGTAGTGATGTGCTGAGCTGTCTGCCTGTACAGCACATCACATAACAACTGCTTGAGTTGCATAAATATGTATACATGTGTCATTTTTGTTTTTGGTATGCTGATTGAGAGGCAGACTGTTTTCCACGTGAAGGGAGCAGACTGTTCAGAAAGCATAGGGCATGTTGTGCATTAGGACAGATATCCACTCCATGGGCAATATTCTGAACCTTCTAGTGGGTGGCCAGGCTTCCTACTGAATGTGAGTGCAACACGGAGCCTGTCAGTGCACTATTGGAATACAGTCTTTTTCTTTTTTTTTCACATATCTAGCAATGCTCCTTTGTATAAAGGGAGCTTATAAGCAGGAGAGAGGTGGAATCATAGAATCACTAAGGTTGGAAGAGACCTCCAAGAGCATCCAGTCCAACCATCCACCTACCACCAGTATTTCCCCATTGAACCATGTCCCTAAGTACTGCATCTCCTTGGTTCTTGAACACCTCCAGGGATGGTGATTCAACCACCCTGTGCAGGTCATTCCTGCACCTAAATACTCTCTTGGAGAAGAAATTTTTCCTAATGCCCAACCTGAACCTCCCCTAGTACAACAGGAGGCCGTTTCCTCTGGTCCAATCAATAGCCATAGGACAAGGGGGAATGGTTTTGAACTAAAAGAGGGAAGGTTTAGGTTGGATGTGAGGAGAAGATTCGTTTATCCAGAGGTATTGAGGCCCTGGCACTGCCCAGAGCTGTGGGTGCCCCATCCCTGGAGGTGCCCGAGGCTGTGGATGGAGTCCTGGGCAGCCTGAGCTGGGGGGCACTCAGCCCAGAGCAAGAGTGGGACTGTGGGCTGTAAGGGCCCTTCCCACCCAACCATGCTATGGCTCTGTGACACCCAGAGGTGTTCCTACATCTAAGAGGATGTGCTCCAGTCTCACGCATCCCACGTGGAGTGGATACTGTGGTGGTTGCAGGCCAGGAGGCTGAATTCATTACATCATTGCATGATTGGGATGGCACAGGAGGAGAGCCAGCTGCATGCAGCATTCCTTGGCTGGAAACCTGCTCACTTCCCAAAGGCAGGGGTCAACGACATGTGTGGGCTCCAAGTTTTGTTGTTTCTGTCACCAGACACATCTCTGATTTGATCTCAGGTTTTCAGTGAGAGCTGATGTCTTACCAGGGGATTTGAAGTGACTGCTCCAGCTTTTCCCTGTTATTTCTGACAGCTTATTACAAGTAGAAGGTAATTGCTTACAACAGTTTCTGTGGTATATCATGCCCCAAAACAGAACATCAAAAGGCTGTAAGGGGGATAAACTCCTGGACTCTACTACTTTCTTCCATTTCCATTGAACAAAATTGCCCTGTTCTAGTAAGCATTTCAGGAGAGAAGGTTCCTCCAGGTTGTATAGGCATAGCCAGGAATTGCACTGATAAAATATGAGGAACGTGTGTGTTATTAGAATACAAAAATGTGCAATTATGTCTTGATCACAGCTCAGGGATTACATGTTTCTAATGAAGTGAACGCCGTCAGTGTGGGAAGCAACAAAACTGAAAAAAAAGAAAGTTATAGAAGTGAAAATTTAATATATATGGTAATACACATAAATCTATTAGAGAAAGTAAAGCAGAATTAATTATGCTTCAATACCCGGGGGGTGGAAAAAAAAAAAAAAAAAAGAAAATTAAAGAATTAAGAAATAAAAAATTCATACTGTAATCAGAATTTTGCATACCAAAATTAGGGAAGGTGTTTTCTGATAAGTGCCAGAATCCTTTCTAACACAGAACTGTGATGGCAGAAGGGCATGTTAATTACGTGCCAGCGCCTCAAGGTGTGAAACCTATACACCAACCTGCAAAGAGGATTAAATATCCAGGTAGCTTTGCATGTAAAACTTCTTAATTTTTCAATGTTTCAAATCCAAATTAAAAAATAGAAAATACAGAGAAGCACGGCAGCGCATTACTTATTTATATTTGTAATTAATAGCAGAATAGAGTTCTCTGGGAGCTGTAAGTAAGAAATAGTTTCCCCACAGCACTGTACACCCACAGACAGATACTTAACAAGATGCTTGAGTGCAAGAGCCAGGCACCAGCATATGGTTTGGTATGTGCTGCCCTCCCTGTCCAAGATGTGATTGGAGAGGGAGGAATTTCAGGTTGGATGTTAGGAAAAACTTCTGAAAGAATCATAGAATTATAGAATGGCTTGAGTTTGAAGGGACCCCATGGATCATTCCAACCCCCTGCCACGGGCAAGGCCACCAACCTGCAGATCTGGTACTAGAACAAGTCGCCCAGGGTCCTGAATGTCTGGAGGATCAAGAGGTCTATTCTGTAAATGCTAACTAAATTGTTGAAGCCTTTCAGTATCAATGCCACTCATGCTGTGAAACTAATAACTGGGGTTATGGTACAGGTTGGTTTGTTTAGAAGTAGGGATTAGTATGTTAGTTTAAGAGTGGTGATGGGCTGGAACGGGCTGCTCGGGGAGGTGGTGGAGTCACCTGGGGGTGTTCAGAAACAACGTGGAGATGTGGCACTGAGGGATGTGCCCTAACGGGGAAGTATTGGTGGTAGGTGGATGGTTGGACTGAATGATCTTGCAGGACTTTTCCACCCTCGGTGATTCTGTGATTCCACGATGTTATGGGGAAGAAGAAGGTAATTTTGTCCTGGACAATTTGTTGTGAGTAACAGTAGAGGGCAGCGACTGTTTATGAATGTACCATGGTGTACACAGGGCAACAGCAGAAGCATCTCCTGGCTGCTCCTTTATACACCGTGAGGCCGGACAAGGCTGCTGTGGAGATGTGGCACTGAGGGATGTGGTCAGTGGGCATGGTGAGGTGGGGATCTTGGCTGTCCCCCTCTCCTCCCTTCTGCCCTCCAGGCGGGCAGGACCCCCCTGCTGCCTTCAGGGAGCACCTTCGCAGCCACCGACTCCTCTGCGAGTGCTGCTGAAGGAGAGGAGTGTGTGAGACAAGATAAAAGAGAAAAATTAAACTGTTTATGAAAGTTGCATCAAAGTGCTGTTTATAATGCCGAGGGGATGCTCTCTTACCTTGACACACACTTCATTCATGAGCCAGACCTCGTTATTTCTCAGCCTTATTTCTGACAGATGTTGTCAGCAGCCAGGCAGCTTATACAGACAAGCTCGTGATTTGCTTTCTTCTGTGACTGATCAAAATACTAAACGTGGTTGTTCACGTGCCTGATGTCATCCTGAAGTTTTGTGCACGTAATTTGACTGAGTTGAAAAAAGTAATGAACAGTAATATTAATAGTGTGGTTCCTTCCCTGTTCAGAACGTGAAGCTTCTCAGTCTTTATGGACTATAAAATACTGCTGAATTGTGTACAAAAAGCTCAGGATCAAGTAAGTGCAGCAGAAGCCGTTTGAGTGATTATGAAAGCCAAAGCTGACTGTTAACATCACTAAACTTAGTCTGAAGTTGATTAATGTCTATGGGACGGGGATCCGGTTTCCATCCTTTCACTCAGTTTGAAATGAGAGGGAATACCTTTTGTAGTTGTAAGAACGAGTACTTTGGTTTACTTGTGGGGAATACAATTGCACAACCATATAACGTGAGTGCATTTCTGCTTGCCCTTCAGGAGGGTCAGCAGGATGTACAAACTCTGCTGCTCTCTGTGGAGATCCCTGTTATCTTTGCTTTATGCTACAGTTCCAAAAAATACACCGTGTGGGTTAAAGGAGAATGAGGGGAGTGTGTGATCCCAATGGAAAACACAAACAAAAGATGAATTAAAGAGGCAAGCCAAGCCCAACCTGAGGGCCAGAGCATGGGGCCCTGGTGCAGGAGCCAGGCTGAGCAGCTCCCAGCAGCTCTGATACAGCCATTGATGGAGGTTCCATTAGCCATGGGAGTTAATAACCCTGTAATGAGCCTGAGCCTTGCTCTGCAGAGCACTCTTGTGTCGGTGACTGGTTGAGGATTCAAGGCTCATAGACTGTATGGGAATGTTTGTAAGACCCTAAAATGGGCATGGTGGGCATGGTGATGATGGGTCAATGGTTGGACTTGGTGATCTCACTGGTTTCCAACCACAGTGATTCTAATGATGCTGTGAAAAGTGAGAAATTCTTGGCTGTGTTGAACCAGATTATGATACATAGCACAGCCCTGAGTAAGTAGGGCATGGCCTGAATCACACAGGTCTTACTTTGTAGGGATTGTGCTTCACAGACACCAGCTCTCACCTGGCTTTTTCCTGGAGGCACTGCACATCCTGCCCCAGTTTGTGTCATCAGGACACTGAGGTTCCACAGGCAGGTTTTATTTTGGGGTGGGAGTACAAAAGGAGTTCCACTCCCAGATGTGTTGTCTGAGCTTGGCAGCACAAATAGAGGCATAAAGATGATGGACTCTCTTGTATGATCTTATATAGATATGTCAGAGTCCATTCAGTATGTACACTGATAGACATACACACATACAATATTTACCAACAAAAAGCACGCTATTATTAGCTAGCAGAGTATACAGCTATTTTCTGATTCCTTTCCTACAGAGTAATTGGGATTGAAGGAGACCCTTTGTGGTGCTCCAGCCCCATTCCCTTGTCAGTTGCTCAGGGCTGTGAGCAGCCACACCTGGCAGTGCTGACTTTATTCCTGTTGGCATCCTGAGCCTGTATCTGGTACTGGCTCCCAAAGGATGTCTTGTGCAATGTTTATTTTTCCCCATGCTTCTTGTTTTCTTTCTGCTAAAAAAGCAGGTAGCAGCTGTCAGGCCAAATTTGTTTTGGTTTCCAAAAGCTGAAGTCAGAACAACTTTCTCATTCAGTTTGATTAAAGCTAATACATATGTATATGTTCTGTCCTAAATATTTTATGGCAAAAAGTCGTGTTTTCTTAATACTTATATTAGTAGGTAATACTGACATGATCGTTGCATAACCCACCTTCCATTTGCCTCTTCAAATGGGGTGTCAACAGCTGGAAGAGCTCAAGCAGCCTTTGGGACTGCGGGATGTGGCAGCAGCCTGCTGAGTGTACTGCTGCAAGGCAATAGCCCTGGTTCACCTGAAAACAGGTCTTAAATAACCCAACCTTGTCCCTGCATTCTTCTTTCCTCCGTCTTAACCCAACAGGGGCTGTCATTTTTACCCAGCTGTTGGGTAACTCTGAAGAGCAGGGTGTGAGACCTCAGGTTGTTGTGTCCTGGGTTACCTTGTGCTGGTGCTCCCTGGCAAAGGCTGTTGTTGGTTGCTATGGGAGCACCCACCGAGGTCAGGTATCCTGAGTGAGATTTGTGTGAAATCAGAGTGTGAAGAAGTAATTAAAACCACGCTTTTGGAAGGGATGCTGAAATTTGATGATGATAGGCAAAAGACCCCTTGGCTGTTCCCTCCTTGCCAGTAGGGAGCAGTAGGTTGTACTGGAGGATGCTGAGCTCACCAGTGGGATGGTGCTGCTGGCATAGCATCTTTCCATTTGTTAAAGTGGGACGCTGAGAACACTAGGTTTCTAACTCATCCTCATTGGTGACCTTCCCAAAGATTGCAGGCCTTGGGATGTCCTTCTTAATGCAGTTCTTGCCTTAGTGTGTCTCTTCCCTGTTTTGCGAGTCTGGGGAAAGTTTTGGGAATCTGAAGGGCTGGATCCCTTTCTCTTGCCATAATCCCTTCAGCCTGGCTCTGTGTGTGGGCTGATGTTGCACCTAGCCATGCCACTGCTGGTGCCTTGTGGGAGGTACTGACACCCACCTTTTGCAATGTTTTCCCACTAAAAAAAATGGGAGCATAATGGCTTGAGTGAACATGTTGGATTTCTACTCCAAAAGCAAGACCTTCTGGAATTTCCCTAATGGGTGCAGTTGGGTCCAGGTTTTACTCTCCAGCAGCTGCTTGACTGTGTGATCAGCAGCCCTATGGATGGCATTTTCAGCTATAGATGCTTCACATCAAGAATACTCAGCCCTTCTTGGATTGGGCTCAGAGAAACTCAACACAAAACCAAGGTGCCATTCCAAGGCTGGGCTTCTCAATGCATTGACAGTCTAGGAGACTTGAAAAGCAGGCATAAGGTTTTGCTGGTTTTGAACAACTGCAGACAATTCTGTTAGACACATCTCACAGTTCTGCAAGGCTGGTTTTATTCTTTGTACTTCCAGACTTCTATGTAAAGACTAGTTCCAGCACAAGAGATAGCAAGAAATTGCTCCTTAAAGAAGGAGAGATAAAGCAAGATAAAGAACTTCAAAGCAGATACCATTACAGCATATCTAGAAAGAAACAAGAAATTACCAGGAAGAATCCTGTATTAAAATCTGGTCACATTTTCCCAGCAGAACACGTTTATCTTATCGACAATGGGGCTGGGCAATTTCCCAGTTAATGCAAGTGAAATACCCAAAAAAGACAGGGGCTTTAATAGGCAGAACTTGTTGCTTCATACTTTCAGATCTCTCCATGGGTTTAGGAGTTTATTGTAAAATGTATAAAGCTAAAAGTTTTATGTCACTGTAGGAAACTTTTTAAAATACTTTCCTTCTTCAAAGGACATCTGGAAGTTCAATAGAAGTTTAAAGACTACATTCTCATTAGGAATTGGCCTCAAAGTCTTTCTTTCATCAATAGTTTAGGATTCTTTGTCTAATAAGAAACCTTTAATAAATGAATCTCCATACGTTGTAGTTAGAGTGGATTGAGGAAATTGATCTAATAACTAATCAAAAGCCCTTTGGATGTTGGGAAGGATGCTGCAAATACATCTGTACAGCTCTTTTTTTCAGTCTGTAGTTCTGAATTTCTCAAGGAATCCTGAAGCTGGTACTTGCTTGTGCCAACGATCCCCCAGATGTAGACCTGTGGACTGATGTCCCTAAGTGCAGCACCAGCATAGTCTGGGTTTTATGGAAATCGGGTGTTTCAGAGTTTTCTTTTCTCTTTTTTTTGTTTAGCATCAATGCATGAATGTAAAGGGAGGCTTGACAAGCACAGCCAACATGTTACGATGTCACTGCAAGGGAAGAGGGATCTTATAATTCAGCAGCATATGCTAAATGCAAACATTACTGTCAGATTCCTTATGACTGTTTATGAGGGTGCACAGTGACAGGACAAGGGGGAATGGTTTTAAAGTGAGACAGGGGAGGTTTAGGTTGGATATGAGGAGGAAGTTTTCAGCCAGAGGGTGGTGAGGCACTGGCACAGGTTGCCCAAGGAGGCTGTGGATGCCCCATCCCTGCAGGCATTCAAGGCCAGGCTGGATGTGGCTCTGGGCAGCCTGGGCTGCTGGTTGGTGACCTGCACACAGCAGGGGGTTGGAACTGGATGAGCACTGTGCTACTTTGCAACCCAGGCCATGCTGTGGTTCACTAAGTCATTCTGGGGACTGTCCATCTCTTGTAAGAGTGCTTAGGCCAAGCTGTACCAGCAGAGATTTGGCTTTACCTGTGGTGTGGGTTAATTGTGGGTTGGTGTAATCAGATATTCTCAACGTGATGCTTACAGTGACCAGCCATGAAATATAATGCAGTTTTATCAAAATCTGATTCTGTGATGCATAACAGCAAAGGTTTCCATCAATTTGTGTTCTGTACTAAGTGGAGCATGATGGAAAAGAAGTCTTTACCATCCTGGAGGAGAGGAGAGCTTGGTGATGGTTTTAGAGATGAAAACCCAACTTTCTTTATTATCTCTGAGAGCTTTGGGTCAAAGTGCATGACTCTTCATACCTAATTGGTATATGAAGTTGTTTGAGGAAAAGTCAGAGGTAAAGGCAAAAGGATTGGTTTTGTGTTGATGGTTTTTCTTTAAATTAAAAAGAACACTAAAACAAACAAACAAAACAGCTATAAGGGATGTTTGAGGAAGTGGGCTTAATTTGCAGGATGCCTTCATTGTTCACACTCCACACTGTGATAGGCAATGGAGTGATTGCTGTTGGTACACCAGCTGTGTGGGGGACAGGAGGGCACCCAGACTGCACTGCTCTTCTCATTTTGTAGCATCTTCCAGCCAGGCCTGAGTACTGACCCTCCTTGTTCTGCCTTTTTGTAGCACATGGGCATCGCACACCTTCTGCTTATGAAGCTGCCTTTGTGTACAGAAGTTGCAGTTAATACTTATCTTTGACAATTAGATGCTACAAGCATCAATTAGATGTTGAGCCAAAGGATCAGTTGTCATCGTCAACTGCTAAAACTTTGATTTTAATTGTATGCTGGAAAATTCTGCCATGCATTTTCTGAAGGGAACCCACACCATTCTGTGATCCTGTGACTGCTTGCCTTGTTTCCAGCTAGCAGAGCAAAGGGCTGTCCTCCATCCTTTCCCAGGCAGGATGTGCTGCCTCTGCCCAACTGTTCTCTGCAGGGATGTGGCACTGCTGGCAGCCTGCAGTCTCCCCAGCACTTGTGGCATGCACCAAAACCTGACCTCTGTGTGGGTTCCCTTTGCTTTGCCTTGTTCCTGGCCACCTCAGCCCCAGCTCAGACAGGAAGTCTGAAGTCAGAAGGAAAGTTTTCCTCCCTTTTTTCAGCTCTCAGCTGGATTCAGCTCTCTGACAGTGCTCATATTGCTTGCACACGCGTGCCTTGGTAGCTCTTAGTACCTGTTAGCCATGACAGCTCTGGTAGCACATGTTTTTTGGCAGTGCTGATCCACGCCTCTCTCAGCAGCCAACCTGTGTGTTTCTCTGTTTCCCTGCCTGTCCCAAAGCACGAGCCCATCGCATCTCCCTGCCAGCATCGATCACTTTTCCATCTAAGCAGGCACCTCTACAACTCTCGTTCTGCACACAGCTTCCACACCTGCTGTTACCTGCTGTTAAAGGGAATATGTTTGCTAGATGGAGATCAGGGAACTGAATTGCAGGTTTTTTTGGCCTTACAGTTGTCGCCTGCATTCGTTCGGCAATGTCTGCATTTGCTTTGCAGCATTACTGATAGCATAATGGAAGTTTCAGTGACCTGCTTTACTAAACACTTTCCTTCTCTTAATTAAGGCAGTGAATTGCTAATATGGCTTCTGCACGTTTACAGTGACAATGAACAAAATAGTGGTAAAGAATAGCGAGGAGGCTGAGTCTGCCAAAAGGAACCACGGACTTCACAGAGTTGCTGCACTTCCACCTCTTCAGGCAATGTCAGCTCGATCCTGCAGCTGTTCTGAAGGTTTATGGGTGCAATGCTTTTGTTTCCCATATTTTTGGATTTGTGTATTTGTATTTCAATGTAGTTTGTGGGGATGGTTTTGTTTCCCATGTCGATTTGCTTTGATTCATTTTCATTGACACCGACACAAATCTGCTGTCACTCAGCTAATGCAGAACTGGGGGTGCAGAGGAAGATCAGATTTCCCAAATTTTGCTGTTATTTTTAAATAAATTCGTATCTCTTTGAATTATTCAACCAGCTTGAATAGTGTTGGAAAACTTGAGACGAGACTTCTACAGATGAATTATGAATAAGATTTTTGTTTTGTACTGGCTTTCACAATTTTTCTCAAACTTCTGTTTCTCAGTTGTCCTTATGATCAAGTGTTTCAGAGGAAAAAAATCTGTCTGGATAGGTCTGCTAGGGAAGGTACATTTCTGCAATCAGCACAGCTGATAAATTCTCCCTTCACCTGATTTATGTCTCCCCATTTCCAGTGGGCATCATTGGACATCATCTCCACAAAGGGCATTAGGGCTGGTTGCTGGGAGCCTGTCATGGCATTGAAAATCACAGAGGGTCAAATGTGACCCATGCATAGTGACAGCTGAGGGTAATTGCCTGGAAAGCATGTGTTTCCCTAGCTACAAGAAGTGGAGCAAAACAGTCAGCATTGGCTGTAAACCTGGTGGTTGCCACACAGTGGGATTTTCCTCATAGAATCTTTACAGTTGGAAGGGACCCTTAAAGGCCATCTGATTGCACTCTCCTGTGACACCAACATCTCCTTCAGGTGCTCAGAGACCCTTCCAGCCTGGCCGTGAATATCTCCAAGGAATGGGGATCCACCACAGCTCTGGGCAACCCTTGCTGAGGTTCTGCTGGCAATGAAGTGCCCGGCTGTGCAGCAGAGGCTCTTCCATATCAAATCTGCTTGGAAAGACAAATCCCAGGCTGTGCCCTACATGGGACTTGTGTTTTCTTCATGGTTCACCTGAAATGCTCAGTGAGAATCCCAGCGCGTTTCTCTGAGGGTGAACCCACATGGCTCAGCATCCGCCTGCCCATCTCCGCCTTTCCAGGTTTGTCTGATTCATTCCTACAGGGGGTTTTAAGGAGGCAGGGCAACTTAACAGCACCTTCCCCGCTGTGCAGGTGAAAGGCTTCCATCAGAAAGGGACACGTTTGCATAAAGACTGAGTTTACAAAGGGCTGGGCAAGGTGTGGCAGAGCAGATCTATCACCACCTCTAAAGCAGCTCTGCAGCACCAGCCTGCAGCCACAGCTCTGTATGTGAGATGGTAAGCAGGTCCCATTGCCTTCCCTGATGTACAGCCACTTCTACATCTTCCCCAAGTGTATGCCCACGTTTTGTTTGCATATTTACAGCTCTCTGGAGTTACCATACAACGTATAATTTGTTAGGAAATACAACCCTTGTAGCACACTGCGTGATGTCAGGTTCTTGCTGCATCAATGAATTTACAAAACATTTAATAAGCCAACTGTATTTTGAATTGGAACTCGAGAAAAATATTTGTTTTGTTCATAACCAGCCATGCACATTTCTAGTGATGTGCCTGCAGAGGAGGCCTATTGTAAAATGCAATTAACCTTGCCATCTGTGCACATATCTCATGATTTTTATATAACAGGATTACTTTAGTGAGTTGCATCAGAATTTCTCAGAACAGTGTCCCCTTTATTTTAGTGTATTTGTGGAATTTGTGGAGATGGCAATGTGAAGTAGTGCAAGGATGCAGAATAAGCCCTGGGTGACAATGTCAGGAGGGCTGTGGTGCTAAAATAAAGAGAAAATACAGCTGTTGGAATGGTGGGGGGCCAGCACTGTGTGGCATAGCAATGGGGAAGTTCTCAGGACAGGGAGCAAGGAGGGAACCAACCCCATGCCAGGGGCACAGCTGGAGGAAACCATGGGAAACGTACTTGGAGGAAGGGGCTGCAGCTCCTCGTTGCCCCTTTGGCTGATGGAAATAAAGGCAGGAAAAGCACAAAGTTGGCATAACGCTGAGAAAAGGTGAACTGTTTGTCATTGCTGCCCCTGGGCAGCCTGTGGTTGGCAACCCTGCACATCACAGGAGGTCGAAACTAGATGATCATTCAACCCAGACCATTCTGATTTTGTGATTGTTTGGGTCATAGAAGATGATGGGTGGAGATCCCGAGTCACCTGGCAGCAGTGAGCTGTGAGCAGAGCAGGGAAAGTGCTGACGTGGCTGCAAGCAGGGAAACATTTTGGAGGAAAGTTTGGTGAGCATGTCAAAGCAGAGGCAAATTTTAATAGAGTTTAATAGAAACCTGCACGAGAAATGATGCTGTTCAGTCTAAAGTGGTGCATCCTATTCCATGTAATACCTGTAATGAATTTTCAGAAATTAAAAGTCATGGACACCGGAATGGGTGGCCAAATTTGGGGCAGAGAAGCTGGGGGCTCTGCGTTTGGAAGCTGCAACCAGTAGGCAGGAGATGGAAGCCCTTTAGTTTGGAAGCTGAGATAGATAAAAGAATGCTGGAACTGATTGCCATCAGCGGAAAGCAGCACCTCATACTTCAGGGCTCCAGGTTTGCTATGGGTTGGAAAAGCCTTGACAAATCTGAATTGTTTAATTATGTGTGGCTATGGAAACCTCAGCAGGCAGAGTTTATATTCAGGGTTTGTATTGTGTTTGCCCTGCCACTGCAAACAGAGCTGTGGGTGACCCATCCCTGGTGATGCCCGAGGCCATGGATGGGGTCCCCAGCCTGAGCTGGAGGGCACTGAGGGGTGGGGTTGGGGGGGCTTTGGGGTTCCTTCCAACCCTGTGATACTTTGTGAAGGTTCAGAGCTTATGTTTCAGCTGTGCTGTTGCAGTCAAACAGCCTTATTCCCCATAAGTTGCCATACAAAGCCGTGAATGTGTATATCTGTTGCTCAGAAGCAATGGGATAAAGGAAGGATATGGGAGGGAGAAGTGTGTTGCAGTGTGCACTGTGCATTCTGGGAACCTCTTGTTTGTCTTTCCCACAAAGGGACTTGTTGTAGGAGAGCCAGAAATAATTTCCATGGTCCTTTATAATGGCTAGGCTCTTGAATTTTTTTAATGACACTGACAAGATGTCTGCTCCACTACACAGAGGGCAGGGCAAATGGGGTCTCCTAGCATGGAGCCATCCGACCTGGCTGAGATCCCATGCAGCGGTCAAGGTGAGAACGCTGCTGGTGGTGCTGGTGGCCCTGTCTGTGGGTATGGTGTCAGAAACAGGCAGCTGCTTTGGAATGTTCCCCTTTTGGGACTGGCTGTCAACTTGATTGTATGTACTTTAGTACTATAGACCTGAGGTGCAGCAGGCCATGAGCACAGTACTGATGTTGTCCTAGCATGTTGATTTCATTTAGCACCTAAGCAACAGCAAGCAGAGATATTGAGTGCAGCAACTCAGGAGCAAGCAAGGTGTGCCTCTGTCTGTGTGGATGCATGCAAATGCAGCCCATGCACAGAGGGACACAGATTTACAGGACTGCTTGCAAACTGATTTGTGATATGCATATTGGACTTAATGAAGGCAGGGCTTATAAAATATTTGCTCCTCTCTTGCTGGCAAATTTCTGAGGTGTACGTTGCAAATCCTCAGCTGTTGGGCTGCTGGCCCTGTGCTGGGCTGGAATGGGGCAGCTGCAGGCTACTGGCTTTCTGCTATGCCAGTGGGAGAACGTGGTCTCCTGTGCCATGCAGGCAGTGTGGCCTTTCTAAGGCTCCTGAGCAATTGTCTGCTTTGTGTTGTCCATGCTAACGCTGATGTGGGCAGACCTGCTATAACCCAGCATCACTCCAACGTAGGGAAAAAACTGAACATCTGGTGAGGTGATGTGACAACAGAGACTTCACTTAGGTTGTCTGTAGTAACACCTAGTGTTACTTCCACAAGAAGTGGGAAGGGCTGTGCATAGGTGTGTGAAGGAGCATGTTGGGTCAGCTGTGGGTTAGCAAAGCCCTGAGATACACATTGGATGCTGCTGTTATGCAGCCATAACTCCTGGCTTAGCATAAGGGAGGTTGTTACACACAGGCAACTGCCAGAGCTGAGTTACGGCGGTCGTTACACTTCTGATAAGAGAAATGCTTTCAGCAAATTTAATTAGGGAGCTGCAAACTTTTTTAAAATTTAAATTAGCTCACTGACACTGAAACTAGAAATTATATGTGAATAGATTACAGCTTGTTTTCAAGTATTAATAATTGTTTTACTGATCCAAGAATAACACGCCTCGCATCCTGCGGCCTGGCTCTGAGCCCTGTGCTGCAGCAGCTCCTTCCAATGGGCAATGCTTTGGGGCAGAAGGCACCTGGGAAGGATCAGGGGCTTCAGGTGGCTTTGAGCAAACAGGGATTGCTCCTATGCTGTTCTCTTGTTGGTTTCCCTCTGCTGGGCTGGGAGCATCAGGAGGGAGGCAGAGCTGCTGGGACACCACTGGGTTGCCTGAAAGGTGAGCAGGGTTCCTAGGGACAAGGCAGGCAACCCATGCTGAATGCACAACAGAACTGCTGCATTCAGGTTCATCAGCACATTCCTGCTGTCAGAGTGCCCTAAGATTGGGATGGACATGGGAATCACTGCTGTGGAGCCTTGCATCACTTTACCTGTGTCCTAATCGCTTTGCATGTCATTGGTACCCAAATGGGAATCAGTTACATCTTAAAAGCTTCCTCTACTGGGTTCTGTCTGCTGGGAGCTGCCCATGGGCATCCACAGTCCTGTCCAACAGAGTTGGAGCTGCTGGGATGGGAGAGACATCATAGGAAAGCCAGAAGTCGGCTGCCCACTGATCACAGAATCACAGCATGGTTGGAGCAGAGGACAATTTAAAGCCCCGTTTTCTGGGTGGACCCCATCAGTTCAGGCTGCCCAAGGCTCTCACACAGACCTGTCACACAGCTGGCTGGCAGCTTTGGGGTGCAGAGCAGCTGCTGTCGTGCCTCTGCTACATCCAGAATGCCTCCACCAAGGAAGGAGTGCACTGCTTGCCATGGCTCTTGCAGACAGGATTTGGGGTGATGAGCCAGAATTAACAAAAGGAAGATGTGGGGGGAAAGTGGTATTTTTGCATCTTGTGTTGCAAGACTTGGAAATCACCAATACTAGAGGCTATATAGTCATGGACAGACAAACAGGCAGTGAGGACAGCCTGGATCTGCACTGTGCTGCATGGTGGTACAGGGAGGAGCTGATGGAGCTGTGGGTGTCTCTGTTCATTGCAGGGGAGTTGGACCAGATGGACTTGAAGATCTGAAATTTATTGGATCTGAATTTATTAGAATGCTTATTTTGTTCTATCAAAACCTCCTCAGAGAGTTTCTTTCCCCTTTTTGGAATGACTATAGCTAGCTGGAAGGCAATGAGCATCATGGGGCAGTGGGGGAAGTGGTGTGCCTGAGGGGACTTGCCACAGAGAAAAAATGGATTATTTTTCTCATAGGTTATTTGTCTTTGAATTTTTTCCCCATTCCTCAAAGAACTTTGAAACCAATGATCCTGGAAATGCTACTGTAATTCATTACATCATATTCTTTGTATTTTCAGGCCCTTAATTAGCAGTCAGCTTTTCATGGATCATTGTAAAAATGGCTTAAAGTCTCTTCATGACTTTTTGTTACACAAAGAGCAAACAGATGCATTCAGCTAGAGCTGTATTTATTATAGATTAAGGGCAGAATTGCCTGAAATAGCAATCATAAAATGTCTGCAAGAGAGAGTACAACAAAAAATGTATACCAGGAGATGGTGTGCTGTGGTCTGTCTTTCATTGTCTGCAAAGCATTGGGCTCCTTTGCCACCTCTGAGGTCAGAAGTTTTGAGGTTTTCGTTGCCCTCCCAGGTGGTATCTGCTGCCAGATACTGCCTTATACAAAAGAGGGCTTGGGGTTCCTTCAGTCAGTGTGTGTTCAATGTCATAGAGTCATAGAATGGCCTGGGTTGCAAAGGAGCACAGTGCTCATCCAGTTCCAACCCCCTGCTGTGTGCAGGTCTCCAACCAGCAGCCCAGGCTGCCCAGAGCCACATCCAGCCTGGCCTCCAATGCCTGCAGGGATGGGGCATCCACAGCCTCCTTGGGTATCCTGGAGACCTGGTGCTGTGAATTACATACATTGCCATTGTCACTGACAAAGGAAAGTGCAGGTAAAGAGCTTAAACATGGAGTTGATTCATGTTACATCCTGCTTGATCCTCAGCAAAGAGAATTGCAAAGCCTTATGAAGGTCCCAAGAGCATGTGTGATTTGTGTGCGCAGGTCACCAGGACTCCAACAATATCTTGACCACCTGAGATTACAGATAAACAATATGCTTTTAATTAATGGGCATGACCAAGGCTGAACAGCTCTGGGTTGTGGTATCCAGGCCCATATGTCATGCAGAAATGTCCTTTCAGGGCTCTCAATTGATTCACAATATTTCTCAGATTCAGAAGTCAAGAGCTTTGAAGAAATACCTAGACTATTGCTTTCAGATGGTTCCTGGTTTTGAAGTGAAATCTTCATTGAATATTCATTTCACTGATCAGACACTTTAAGGCATCTTTGTGCAAATGTGGAGTAAAACTGTGATTTTGAAATTAATTTTTCTTATGAAAGAATTTGGCTGGTGCTCAGTTAGGGCAGCCCATGCCCAGTGTTCAGAAGCATCACGCATTTCCCATTGGCTGCTCTTGGATTCCAGCTGGGTTTGCAAAGGCTTCTGAGTACTAGAAGCAGTTCCAATGCAGTGCCTCTGTTCCCTGCTGGTGTGCAGTGTGTGAGCTCAGAGATTGTTGGCTAGAACTGCACTAACCCAGCCCAAAAGCACTTTCTCCTGTTGGCTACAGTGGAGAATGAGACCCTGTGCAGAGCCAGTGCTCACTTTTGTTAAGTTCTGCATTGCACACACACACATGGCTGGGCAGAGAAACTGTTCCATCAGTGACATTTCCTTGCTCTTTCCTGGAGGGGTATTTGGAAGCTGGGATCTTGGTTGCTGGTTTGCAAAGGGCTCAGCTCTAAGGAAGAAAGGCTCAGGGCATGCAGCACCTTGTGCTGTCTTTGCATCTTCCATCCTAAGCCTCCCATGTCTCTGTCCCAGGGCTGCGGCACCAGCACTGAAGCCAGCCTCACCCCCAGCAGCATTCCTTAAGAGCTGATTGCACCTGCAAGGAGTTCTTGTTTATCTGATTTCCAATTAAAAGGAAAGAATGCAGTCCAGCTGCATGCTGTTGTTGCTGCGGAGCTGTGTTATACAACCACATTTTAGAAAATGGGATTTTCTTGCAGGTAATCATTGTTAGCAGAAGACAGAGCATGAAGCAGAGGCTAAGGCTCTCTGCCCATTTGCTGTTGGTTTTGGCCCAGCTCTCCAAGGAAATGGGACATCTCTCTCCCTAGAACAGAGATTTCTAATGCATTTGGATTATTATCCTTTTATTTTTGTTCCTTTTTTCCCCCCCCCTGTATTTTTTTCTTTGCAGAAAAGGTTTTCAGGTCCAGATTAAACCCTGAGTATAAAATGAAATATTGAGGAATACGCCTGTGGTGCATAAAACCACAACCAGAAAAAGGCAAGTTTTGCTTATGTTCTTATTTTATGGATTTCAGCAGAGCCTAACTAAGGTTGTGTGATGGGCCAGCGTAGGTCTGCCACAAAGTTGCACAGTTGCAATTTTTTGCTTCTACTTATAGCAGAGCTCAATGGAAAGAAAAAGGGGACTAAGGAATAAGGCAGCAGTGACCCCCATGTGTGGGTGAGGGCCTCCTGCACTGAGCACAGCTCTCTTGATTGGGATGTGACCCTGCTGGCTCATGGAGACCATTCCTTGCCCAGAGAGGTTATGGGTGCCCCGTCCCTGGAGGTGTTCAAGGCCAGGTTGGATGGGGCCCTGGGCAGTTTGATCTGGTACTTGACCTAATGGTTGGCAGCCCTGTCTGTGGTGGGGGGGTTGGAGCTTGATGATCCCAGAGATGTGAAAGGTGGTGTAACTAAATTCTAGAATAATAAGTTCTTGGTGTTCATGTTATTAGGAAAAAAACCAAACAAATGGATACCCAGAATCCAGACAAATTGATTTTCTACTGTAATTTGTACAGACTGAGAGATATTGTTTTGAAAATTTAAAATTCATTGAAATCCCTACAGTACCAGCAACTCATTTACTTTCTTATTAATGAACGTTGTTCACGCTGTTAGTGTCAGAGCTGTAAACGCACAGCACCAGTTAAAAAGAACAGTGTGAAATGGATGTGATTAAATGCCAGTGCTGTGAGGTAGTGGGAGCCTTGTCCCAAACCCACAGGAGCAGAGGCAGCATCCCCCTGGGTTCCTGTAGGCGTGGGATCAGGGCCAGCATCACTTTCACCTTGCTCCTGATCAGCAGGTGCTCGATGATGGTTTCCCACTGTTCCACAGAGCTATTTCAGTGCTATACAGGAGCTGTAATCACATTATGTTTTAATCAACAATGTAAATCAGGCAGTTCTTAGTTTTACAGGCCCTCAATGAATTCTATGTCTCGTGGTATCTTTACAAAACTCGTTGCAATAAACTTTTAAGTCTTTGCCAGCACCCCAAGGAAGGTCTGTGGCATCACAAGCTTTTCTCCAGTGACCAACTCATCATGAAATAAAAACAGAATAAAACAGAATTCCCATTGCTCTCCTCACATCATGATGCCATGGCATAATAAGAGACATCACCTGTGCAGTGCCATGTACTGAGCAGTACCCAGCTCCTGGCTTGAAGCATTCATGGGGGTGTTCATGGACTCTTTCTACTGCACAGCTTCAGCCTCAGTGCTTTTGGCAGAAGACAGGGACAGGGTGGGATGGCATAAAGGAGACACCTGCTGTAGGGTTCTTATCACTTCTAGAGGGTCTTATGGTTCCCTTCGTGTCATTCTGTGGGTACATCCCACAACAATTCCTCTAGGCAATCCATCACAGTGGCTTTGGACGTGGAGCAGAGGGGAGGACTCTCATCTTCCAGTGTTATTCCTATAACGGGTAGTCCTTCATCATGCTTCTTTATATGCATATCTGGAAGAGGGCTCCTGCTGCTGTGGCTGTTGGTTTGCGACAGCAGGTTGATTTCTGATGGGCATAAGGCTGTGTTCACTCTGGAATTCATTCGTTAATCCGGGCGTCTTGCTGCTGGAGCCGGGTGGCCTCAGTGCTCTTCCTTTCAGTCCACTTCAAAACCTTTTTCTCCCGGTGCTGAATATTCATTATCCACAGCACTCAGGCTGTGCTCCGTACATTAGGTGGAATGGGGCAACAGCTCAGATTTCATTCACACGCTTACCATCATTGTGCTTTACTTCTGCCCTCATCAGAAGCCTTAGTATAAAGGTACAAAGGCAGCAATAGGGCAGAGGGATCTAGGCAGACCTAGGCAATATATTAATATGTGATCTAATTTCTGCTAAGCCTTAAGGGGTGCCTTTCATCTGTATGAGGAACATGAGGTCCATGGCAAGGAGAAGAGGAACACAATGTGGTAATTGGATTGTGGGAATTGGATGAGGTAGCTGGTGCCATGGCCAGCCAGCCTACAGCTCATGCAGATCGCACACAAAGGACCCAGACTGCACCAAGACAAAAGATCAGTCTTCCACTGCTAATGAGTAAGGAGATATAAAAAGTTTAGTTTCCTAAGTGCATCCATTCAAAAACTTCAAATGAGAGCTGCACAGTTGGATAGAAGTATAAAAGTATTGTAGAGCTTTTGTGTTGACTATGTAAATGGATAACACTAAAAGCTACAGCTCTTTGGAAAAAGCTTTGGAAGAGTATTATGTTAGAAAACGCATTACCTGTAAACGAAAACAGTTTTGAGAGTTCTCTACAGCCAATGAAACATCCCAGTGCACTCTGAAAGTGCCCAAATGTTTTGACTTTAAAGGAATTTTTCATCCTGAGTGACACTATGAGAAAGATATTAGCGTTCCAGGATTGTCAAAATGAAATGTTTTCCTCTGCCTCAAACGAGTGTCAACCCATTTGGTCCTGAAGGCATTGCACAGGTCTGGGTGTCTGAAGGTTGTGACAAATGGCAAATCTCCATCCTCTGTGCTGCCGATCATCATGCTGACTTCCATGCCACCGACTCTGCTCATATCCATTCTCTTCCTGCATCAACTCTTTCGTCAATGGGGAGTTCAGACAAGCAAGGGGCTTGCCCAGGGTAACTCTGCTTGCATTTTGAAGGCATCCTTTGCAGCTCTAGCAGCCATCGCCTCGTTTTTATTTGTCTGCTTGATGTTCAAGGTTGCTTTTTGTTGTTCAAGGTTGCCTTGAGGTTCCATTAGCACAGTTTACGTAGCACTGTGAGCATCAAGTCGCATCTGTCTGATGTCAGAGAGATGCCATTAAACCAGCAGCCGAGCAGGAAAGGTTGCCTATGCTTGGGAAAGCAAGCAGGTGTGTATGGGGAGCACTAGTTACTTAGTGCTGCTAATTTACAGCCCGATTCAAGTCAAGGAACAAAAAGGTCACATAAATGAGAAAGCGCTCCATCTGCTTTTATTATTCTTCAAGTCCAGGGCTGTGCTTTGCCATGTTAAATTATATCCAGTGAGCCCCTGACAAAGGAGGTAAAACAATTCATTTGCCATTTGAGGTAGGCTGTTTTTGCTGTAAACACTTTGATGGGCTGACACTGACGGTTTTCCCAAATTTAAATCTTACTGGCACCCTGAGGTTTTCTCAACAAGACTCCATTACTAAAGCTGAATTTTAAGCAGCATCCCTTTATGTGACAATTGCCATTGAACAGTGTCGTAGGGAGGTGTGGGAGGTGGGAAATGTCAGGGAAAGGCTTTGGGAGATGAAGCAGGACTGCATGCCACCTGAGGGAACTGCTGCAGCCAAGAGCTGTCCAGAAACCACAGGTCTGATTTGAAAACCTTCTGAAGTTCTTTGGGCAAATTCCAACTAACCCCTTACTCAAAAGGATCTGATTGAAGGGCAGTGCTCAGCTATACGTCAAGCCAACCCCAGCCCACCCCACCATGCCCACTGCCCACATCCCTCAGTGCCACATCCCTACACTTCTGGAACACCTCCAGGATGGTGACTCCACCACTCCTAGGCAGCTGTGCCTGTGCTGACTGCTCTCTGGGAGAAGAAATCTTTCCTAATACCCAAAATGAACATCCCCTAATGCAACTTGAGGCCATAATATTTGAAGCAAGAGCACATTCCAGAGGTGCTGGTGTTGTGCATCCTTTCAACATGCAGCTAGGCAGTTACATGTAAAATGCTTCCTGATGTACACCCCCTGCACATGAAAGGTTTCAGTGCTTGTGACAGGTCCTGCAGAGCACAGTGCCTGCCCCCTGCATGCTCCTTCCTGCAGCCCCAGGTCCCCCTGGTCCCCCCACATCCCCTCAGTGGCTCTGGGCAGCCCCAGCTGCCTCACAGAGTCCTCGGTGCTAAGGAGTGGCCTGTGTCCTGCTGATTGGCCTTCTGGCAGCTGCTATGTAGTGAGAGCTTTTTCTGTCTTCCCTCCATCTGGGTGCTGCTTTTGAGCTCTTTCTTCTTCAGTCAGTTGTTTTCACCAAAGATGCATGGACTTTGTACCTTTGATTTTCCTATTGCCCCTTTATGTTTTGTCCAAATTATTCAAAAGTGGGCGATGACAGATGGGCAGAGAAGCAGAATGTGCATCACATTAGCCTCATCCCCTTACCAGCCTGCAGCCAGCAAAAGAGCACACGCAGAGAGAGAGCAGCTTTTCTCAGCACATGGATGAGTTCCATGCTCAATTCCCCCCACTCCTCAGTCCAGGCTGAGGTTTCTCTCTTCCCTCTCCCCATCTTGCTGATGGTCTGCCATCCTCATTTGGGATAGAAGCTGTTACCAGGGCTTTGCAATTTTCTGGTCTGCCCCCTGCTGCCCTAGTAAGTAGTCCATCTCTGCTGGCTCCACTGTGAGCTTGCTCCATCAGAGCTTAATGCAGTGCCCTTTATCCAGTTCTTATAACCAGTTATCCAGCCCTGCTCGTTTCTGAGATCCAGATGTGTTTGGGTTCAATCCATCATGCTGCAGTTCTTGGCTGAGCGCTCATTCTCACTCTCAGCCTCATTGCCATGCTCATCTCCTCCTGATCCTTTTGGCCTTTAGCGTGTTTTTTTTTCTTCTCTCTTATAGCTAGCTCTGGATGTTTCCCTCCATGATTGAGGTCTCCATTCCGTCCTACCGAGGGCTTTTATTTTATTGATTCCCATGGAAATCATTGCAGGTGCTCAGCGGCCATCGTAACAGATGCATTGCATGTGCCATCAATGTGCAGCGTGCACCCAGCACAAGGGTTGGGGTAATGGGAAGCCGTAACCTTTATTTAGGCTGTAAGCCATGGCCAGTGATAAAAGTTCTGCAGGATTTTGGTCCCTTGCCTACATTGACTTACAAATCTCTCTGACCTGTATGAAAGGGCATTCACTTTGCTGCACAGAACAGACATTTCAGGCCTCTCCATGGATTTCCCAGCACCAGCAGCCAATCCTTCTCTCCTCCCATTCTCTAACCCATTACCAGGCGTTCTTTCCCAGCTTTTAATCACAGTTCCATCCCTGTACCAATGCAACTGTTTCTTTCCCAAGTAACTTTGTAGATGATAAATTTTCTTGTTAAATATTCCTTTAGGTCTTCATGTAGCAGATTAGCACCTGTCAAGTCCTTCTGCAGGTAACCTGTATTTCAGATAATGAGCAAAATGGTATCTTTAAAGGTGTCTTGGTGCTGATTTGAATGCTTCTCGAATCGAGTTCCCAGATAAGAGCTGCTCGTCCTATTGGGCATTGCTTGGAGAGGAGCCCCAGAATCCCCTTAACCAAGGTTAAAGCTCCCTGAAGTCTGCACCCTGTTGGTTTTGACCCAGCCACCATTTTTTACACTGAGGCTCTATTTTTGTTTTTATCCAAAGAGATAACAAGTGTCAAATAATGTTTCAGGATAATGGAAGATTGGGAGTGATTAAAAAACCCTTAAACCTGCTATACAGTGTGTGAATATGCATGTACTTCTTTGTCATTGAGTATGTTGTGAAGTTTAAATAAATGCTATAGCTTCTTATTAGACAGCTTTCTCCTCCTTAGATTAATGCCGTAGATAGCGGAGGTATATATATATTTTAAATTGACAGGACATTTATTTCTCTTTCCCGTGGCAGAAATCCATTAGAAGTAAACAAATTCTTTCGTCTTATCGGAGCGCTTTTAGTTGTCTGCATTTGGAGATAAAGCTCCCCTCCTTTATCACAGCACGTGTGCATACATTCCTGCAGCGTTAAGGGGAGGTTGTGTTGGGTAACAAAGCTACAGCTGGCCACAGAGGATGGAGGTTCATCCGAAGCCATGCTGTGCCATAGGCTGTGCTTTGTGTTTCCTTCTGTACTTTCCCAGAGAAGCACAGTGAGGCTTGCTGGGATGGGGTGGGGTGAGGTAGGGCTTGGGGATCTCGGAGGTCTTTTTCCAACGTGAATGATCCTACGATTCACACATTCCTAAAGCAGTCAGTTTCCGTAAAGTTCCAGCTTTGATGCCTTCAGCCTCATGCAGGCAGTGTGAGGGCTGTGCTCACAGAGCATCCCACAGGGCCAGTGCTGTAAAGCTGGAGGAGCTTCAGTACAGCCCCTCGAGCTGCTCCAGTTGTATCTGGGTTAAGCCCATTGAGTAGTCCTCCACATCCCAGCAGTTAATTGGCTTTCCTTATTTCACCAAGTGAATGCGATCTTTTCAAACCCACTGAGAGATGCTATCCTCTGCTAAAGTGCTTCCCTCGGTCTGTGTGCTGCTCAGCTGCCTCACCACACAGCACAGGGCACACCAAAGTGGCTTCCACGCTGAAATATTTATACACAGGCAGAGTGCAGTGGTCACGGAGAATGGAAAAATTAGTGTTTGTAGGGAGGAAGGAACCAGCACAGAATGAGGATTCACTTCTAGCAGCCACTTGACCTGCACATTTATCCAGAGGTCCCTGAAGTTAGTACAGTGTGCACAGTGGTTGTGCATTTATTTCAGCTTAGCTTCTGGCAACGTCGAGTGTCATCTTTCTCCAGGGAGTTCGTAAGTATCCATCAGCCTTGTCATTTTGCATTAGGAAAAGGGTTGAACTGTAAACCAGTTCCTCATGCAATGCTCAACATATGTCCCTTAGAAAAAGGGGGGGGGGAAAAGAGAAAAAAGTGCAAACCAAAGCAGGCTGTGAGGCAAGATCTGAGAGCTGCCTTGGTGTACAGGGTGATGCCAGCCCCAGGGTTGGGGCACGCATGGCTGGGACGTCAGAAAGCATGGAGCCCAGCTGCTATAGGGGCAGCAGGGCTGAGAGGCATCAGCTGGGGTGAAGGAGGTCAGGAGGAAGGGTTGGAGACCTCCAGAACAGGAGGGCATTCCAAATAGAGGAAGGTGGTTTGATTTGCTGGGTGTCAGTGGCTGCTTTGGGTCCATGTGTGGAGCATTGAGATCGTGATGCCCTTTTGAAATCTCTGGTCCTCACCACAGATAGCACTTTCCTTCCTCCTCGACTGTCTTGGACTTGAGAAAAAAGTGGGTGAAGCACTGCTTTAATATTTTCTCTACTGATCTTGAATTTACATACAGCTTATTGGTTACAGCCAACATGGATGAGGGTTTTTTAACTCTTAATTGATTGACTACTTTTGTAGTTATTGAGCATTAACAAATGTCCTTATGTAGCTACAGAAGCCCCAGAAGCTGTTCATTAATTACATTCCTCAAAGAGTATGAACCACAGACGTAGTGAAAGGAATAATTACACACTGCAGTCATGATTAGCTTTGGTCTGTGTTTGAAAAATGGTGCCCAGGCATTCTATGAAGTGAAGGCTTGCAAGATCTCGAGTGTGATGTGGGAGGGGGTTTTCTGTCCCATTCTGTCACTTTGTGCACCCATTACCCCAAATCCTCCTGTCTGTTGGGCTCTCAGCTACAAGGATGTGGCAGCACTGGGATCCATGCAGACAGGAGGGAGTGAGGCTGCAGCATTTTCCAGTGAATTGAGCTTGCCCATTTTTCTGCTATGCATTGAACTTAGTGATGTTGGGCCCCCAGAGACCTGGGGGCCTGAAGTTTTTGCATGAGTGATAGCATACAGAAAAATGAGAAATGATTGATGTTCAGGAGGAAACCTTGCTGCACTTGACCAGCAAGAGTTAGGAAAAGTTCACATAAAAAACTGCCTGTGTGTTCACAAATAGCTTCAAAGGGGCTTTCTTCAAATAACTACGATCCATAACTCAATTTTCAATCCTCTTACCACAGGTGATGTCCAGAATATGAAAGAAAGTCATCGTGGTATTGGTCTTTTATTTTCAAGTGTGTGATAGAAGATTTATGGCATTCATGGTCAATAGGAGGGAGCATCAAGGTCATTTAATTTGTCAGAGTGCTAAGGAATGTCAGCAATTGGCCGCATGGGCTCTGGCATAGCAGAGCCCAAGTGCTTACCCATGTAATGGGAAGGACGAACGTTAATGTCTGTGTAAAGGGGACCTATCTCAATCTCAATTTATAATTGTGGTTGTATGCAATGTAGCCTAACAGGCAGGTGAGAAATAAATGCTTTAGAGCTCTGTTAGTTCATGCATGAAAATCTAAGAAATGGATCTGGTAGAGTTATTGTGAGTTGTCAGCAGCAGAGCACTGGGAAGACAAAGCGTGTGCGTGGCTGGGGCAGGCAGCACTCCATCTGAAGAGATGCACCGTAATGGAAAAGCACAGAATTCCCTGTTCCCCGGTTCAAACAAATACCATCTTGTTTTACACTCCAGTGCCTTCAATTGTCTAAGAGAACAGCATTTTTTAACATCTAATTTGAATCGTCTGACTTACTGTTGTGCTGCTGGATGTAGTTTTACTGAGCAAAAAATTAAGTAATCAGTAATGTTTCAAGCTGGTAGTGTGGCATTGCATGCTTAAGTTTGGTATGGTAATTTCCCTCTTTCCCAATATGCGACTTTCAATTGAATGCTTGATAAAGCATGTTGAGATATTAAACTGATGGAAAACTTCAATATCTAAAAGCTCTCGTCTCCAAGTACTGAGCACACATCACTTCAGCCTCCTGTGGAGTGCTATGGGACAAGCACCCTTGTGTTATCTGGCTGCAAAGCCTGAAATGGAAAAGCTTTGCTGGGTCTCCTGACTTTGCAGGAGATGTAGCAAAAAGACTCCAAATTTCTCATTGTAGCCATATAAGCATGGTCCATTTTGAAGTCTAATCCTCATGTTTAGGTTGAAAAGAACTCAGCAGCCCTGTAGCATGTGAAGGAAAGGAAGAACACTTACAAAGGCATGGAGAGGGTGGTGAGGCACTGAACAGGTTGCCCAAGGAGGCTGTGGATGCCCCATCCCTGCAGGCATTCAAGGCCAGGCTGGATGTGGCTCTGGGCAGCCTGGGCTGCTGGTTGGTGACCTGCACACAGCAGGGGGTTGGAGCTGGATGAGCACTGTGCTCCTTTGCAATCCAGGCCATTCTAGGATTCTGTGGTTCTATGATATGAAAGCAGTCACCTTGTGGTCCCAGCATTAAATGGGCAGGTGCACAGTGAGATGCAATGGGTGTGCCTGGTCTGGTTGGTTCACAATTTGCTCCTCTGTGCCTGGTAAGAAATTGCAATTGCATTGACCTAGCAGTCCTGGGGCCTCGGTGTTTCCATCTCCAGCTGCTGGAGTTCTGCTTCCTTCACTGGGAAGCACTGGTGACTGGACTGTCACCCTGTCATGGGCTGCACCCATGGATCTGTCTCATGGTGATAATGGTTCTGGCCTGGGCCTGTGTGGGTGGTGGTGGATTCATCACAGCAAAGGTTTGCAGCTGATCCTTCTAATGAATCGAAAAATGCAAAGCAAAATCCAGCCTCAGCTTCTGAGCACTGTCTTTGTTCGTCCTGACTGCATGCAAAGCAGCAGCCTGGTGTCTTTTATGCAAAACTCTGGGTCACACATATTGAACTTCTCTGCAGTCACCTGTTAGGAATACCATCTGATTAGCACACGTTGCCTTGAAAGATTTATTTATATTAACAAAGCACTGAGCGAATACAATCTGACATTTGCTTTGTGACCGTGCTCATTTCCTGTGATTTAGTGTTGTGATTTTGCCTTTGCATTGTTCTGTGCAATGCCTCCTCTATCAAGAGCCATGAGTTGTGCCAGAGACCTCCCTGCAGCCACCAGGACCACAATTATGTGGCATAGGGGAAGTCTGTCTCACTGCAGCTGGTGATCAGTGCTGCCCTGACATGGGGCTGATGGCTGGAAAAAATGGAAGCGATGTGAGTAGGCTGGAAATTACCTATCCCTTAAAAACAAAACAAAACAGCAGCTCCACTGTAATGGCCCGTGTGCTAGCAATTCCATGTAGCATGATAGACCTTCTCCTGTTACGTATCCAGAATGTGCAGATATTTCATGTTACCAAAAGATCCTCTGGTTTATACCTAGGTATAGGACTAAAAGGAGACAACTCAGCATTCAGAAGTTGGGTAATGGGGTCACTAATTATATTGATCCTGAGGCTCCGAAATCAGCTCCTTTCCTGCTTTTCCTCATCCTTGCTACAGCATAGAATCATAGAATCACAGAATCATAGAATTGTTTGAGTTGGAATAGACCTTCAAAGGCCAACTGATCCAGCTCCCTGCAAAGAACAGGGACACCCACAGCTCCATCGGGTGCTCAGAGCCAAAGCCAGCCCCTGACCGTGGGTGTCTCAAGGGATGGGGCACAGATCAGACCTCCTCCAGTGAAATCTCATATAGGTTGCCTCAATCCTGCACCTAAGAGGGGCCACAAGCAGGCAGCTGGGAGTGGATAGATGTGCCCTGCCTGTGTACACCAGGTGTGACAAATGCCACGTTTATTAATTATGTGTAAGGCATTACATATAGAATCATTAAGGTTGGAGATCCCCAAGCCCAGCCCCAACCAACCCACACCATGCCCACTGACCACATCCCCCCACTGCCACATCTTTACCACTCTTGGACCCCTCCAGAGATGGTGACCACCGCTCCCTGGGCAGCCATGCCAGTGCCTGAGAAACGTTTTCCAGTATCTGACCTGAGATAGATACATACAAGAATTATGGTCCTAAAGACCATGTCCTGCCTGACACACAGCAGCAGGACACCTGCAGTAACACAGCAGTTTGTCTGGGCATCCTGTGTTCCATCAGCAGTGCGCATCTCCCAACAAGAGCCATGCATTATTATTTATTGCCATTATCCTTGCACCCCGCCGCATTGCACTGTGAGGGTGCACCCCCTGTTTGAGATGAGAAAGTTGTTGAGATGAGAAAGTGATGAGTGACTCTGACAGTACAGGAATGTGGGGAGTCACGGTACAATTGTCTCCTCTGCATTTGGACAGCTGGCCATTTTAACTTGGGTAATCTTTGCCTGAGTGTTTAATCGTGCTGATGCTACGTGAGTTGTTATCTATTATTAAACCTCCTGGAGCTTTTAAGCAGCAGGCAGTGAGAAAGCTCAGCAAAGGCACAACTGGGTCCATGAGATGCTCTGCTGGACAAGGACCAGGAAAACCAGCTGTGCTGCGGTGAAAGCTGCCTTATGCGCATGGAATAAGTACCTAGAGTATTTACAAATGAGAGAGTACATCTACAAAACATATGTCTTTGCTAAATGTCTCCCTTTAGAAATGCAGGAACTTCCATTAGTCCCGAGAAAACCAATTGTACTTCAGTTGTGCAGTCAATATTGCAGCACTACCAGGTTGTAATGGCTTTAATTGTGTGGCTTAAGAACTTTTAAACCACATTAGTCTCATTTAATTCACCTTAAAGGAACACAAAGAGAATTGAGTTCTCTAAACTTGGTTGAGTCTGTATTCTAAAATGCCCTTTTGAGTGCAGTTGATGTTACACAGTAGATGACAACAGCAAAAGGTAATTGCCCCTAAGTAGGTGCAGGGAGCAAGCAAACCCAGATGAGACTTGTGTTGATGTTCATGTAGACCAAAAGGGACGCCTCCTCTCCTGAGCAGTTGTTGGAGTAACCAGAGAGGATGCCCCATCCCTGGAGGTGTTCAAGGCCAGGTTGGATGGGGTCCTGGGCAGCCTGGGCTGCTATGAAATGTGGAGGTTGGTGGCCCTGCCTGCAGCAGAGGGGTTGGAGCTTCGTGATCCTTGAGGTCCCTTCCAACCCAAGCCATTCTATGATTCTGTGATGATTCTATGATAACCTTGGTTGGGTCTGTCCAAGGCCTGGACCAGGCACTGAGCTCCCAACCCTAGGTGGCCTTGCTGAAGCCAGGGGTTGAATAGGGCATCTCCGGGGCCTTCTTCAGTGCTTTCATAGAATCACAGAATCACCAAGGTTGGAAAAGATCTACAAGTCCATCCAGTCCAACCATCTACCCATCACTAATAGCTCTCACTAAACCACGTCCCTCAACACAAAATCCAAATGTTCCTTGAACACCTCCAGGGTTAATGACTCCACCACCTCCCTGGGCAGCCCATTCCAGTGCCTGACCACTCTTCCAGAAAAGTAGTACTTCCTAAGGTCCAGCCTAAATCTCCACTGGCACAGCTTGAAGCCATTCCCTCTAGTTCTATCACCAGTTATATGAGAGAAGAGGCCGACCCCCAGCTCACTACAACCTCCCTTCATGTAGTTAAAGAGAGCAATAAGGTCTCCCCTGAGCCTCCTCTTCTCCAGAATGAACAATCCCAGCTCCTTCAGCAGCTCCTCATAATCCTAAATTCATCCTAAGAAGGAAATTTCCTAGACACACAAAGCATCTCAGACAGCTAATTTTCTTTTTGTAACTTCTAAATTTTCTTACCACCATATGGCTTAAATTTTGTGTGAATTAATATTATTCATAAATGCAGGACAGATAGGAATAAGACCAATTACAGCAAAATATTCACCATCTTTTTAATCTCTATGCTGATGGGAAAGGCTGTTCTCTTGAAAATTTAATATCTTTAAAAAATCACATGGTGTGCAATATTTGACTTTTGCCCCATGGTATTTGTCAAGTATGCAATATTTTGCCAACAAATTAACAAGGGGTACATTTCAGTGAATTTTCATAAGCCAAAGGGATTCTGCCATTTGGCTTCAAAGCGTTTGCAACCTGCTACAGGAGTCATTTGGGTCTGGTAGGATTCAGTTCAGAGTTTCTGCTATCTCAGCTGGCACTGTGCTTTCTGGCTTCTATTTCAGGAAGCCGATAATTGCTTTGGGCTGCCTGCAGTGCTGCGCTCTCGAGTCACAGGGGAGTTCTCTTCTGGAGTCAACTGTTTGGATATTGCTGCAGAGCAAATTACACCGGGCTTCTAAGGCCTATTTGGAAATGAAGAAGTACAGAGCAGTCACTCAGCAGCGATTCAGTGGCGTACCTATTGCAGTGTTTGGTGTGGCTGGGACCACTTGTGTTTGCTTCAGCTCCCATTGCCATCTCTCGTGGTGATCTGGAGAAGAAATGCAAACCAATGTAGGCGATATTTCTGCTAATCTTACTCACCAGGCATCTGCAGCTGAGGACTTTCCTCAGCCTACATTCTTCTCTACCTCACTAAATGTCTGTTCTGGGCTCCTGGATGGTTCCTGGTGAGAAATCACAATGTACTTTTCTCTCTCCTGGGTTAAAAATAATCCGACTTTTAACATTGAAATTATGGATTTAGATGAAACATGGTGAAAAGAGGTTAGAAAAAAGAACAGGTGTTTTGTTGGTTTTTATTTTTATTTTTATTCTTTTTTGCTACTAGAACATCAAATCATTTTTCTTACAGTTTCTCACCTAGATGGCTGTTAATCTCCTTGCTAATCTCTCCTGATATTTACAGTTTGGTTCAATAAGACCATTAATTTCCCTTCTTGCTGTTGGTGTCCTCACCGTGTTATCCTGTTCCATGTGCAGTGCAGGAATATCTCACCATTCTGAAGCTGAAGTTGCAAAAAATCATCTGCAACTGCACACTGCTGTGCTACCAGGCTACCTTTGACACTCTGAGGCCATTTGTGTTCCCCATCATCTGCTGTGGAGGCTACTTGAAGCTGTGCCAACCCCAGCCTTCCCACCAATAAGCTTGTTTAGATATGTGAGCCCCACTGAGCTCAGCAGGACTTCCCTGTCTCAGCATTGAATCCACAAAACAGAGGCAAAAGTCAAAGGCTCTTGCCCGGAAAAAGACAGTGGACAAAGTGCCTTTTTTCCTCTGCAGGTGACAGAAAACCAGAGGGTGCCCAGCTTTCCATTTTCTTCCTCCATCAAGGACAGTGAGTTCTCTGTGGGACCTGAGACAGACTGGCAGCAGCCATAGCTTTGCCCAGTGCCATTCAGGATCACACAGCAGATGCAACCCATGACTGTGTTCAATAATTTGCCCTTAAAACAAAGCCTTTGAATTGAAGAGGGATTTCACCCAGAGGGTGGTGAGGCACTGGCACAGGTTGCCCAAGGAGGCTGTGGATGCCCCATCCCTGCAGGCATTCAAGGCCAGGCTGGATGTGGCTCTGGGCAGCCTGGGCTGCTGGTTGGCGACCTGCACACAGCAGGGGGTTGGAGCTGGATGAGCATTGTGCTCCTTTGCAACCCAGGCCATTCTGTGATTCTATGATTCTACGAAGAGTTCCTTGAGGGGGGCCCTTGTGTCCAGGGACAAGATTTTAATCCACAGCACTGATTTATCGAGCTGAGCTTGACTGAAGCAGTGAGGGACATCAACAAAGTCTTTCTAGAAAAGAGTTTTGCAATAATCTAATGCCATCTGATGCTGTGTCAGACAAACTCTCTGCATCTGTTAGAGCCACAGGAAAGGAGGTGTAAAAGGGAGGAATGAGAAGAAAACAAATAATGCATTGCTTCTGGACTGTACTATTGCCTGGATTCTGAGTGCCCCCTTTTTCTTAGTAAGGAGTGTGCAGTGATGCTTGACAGTGTATCACGAATTTCTCTCACAAAGAAACCTCTTGTCTATTTTGTTGTCCTTTCTCTCCCTTATGGCATTTCATGTACAAGCTTTGAGGTGGTTTGGTTTTAAATGGGCTGCCCTGAAATTACCCATGGCTGCTTCAATAAATTGCAGTGAATTCCTCATGGAGAGGACGTGGTTGAATAGGAGCTTTCATCTCCCTTCTCTCTCCATCTCTGCTTCTTTGCAGCTGGAGTTTTCATTTGGCATCCTGCTCACTCCCAGGATCTTTTTGTTGTTGTTGTTGGTTTGAGTCTGGCTAAATATAAAGGTTCAGTTGGTAAGTGTTCATCTCTTCTGTGCTGACGTACAGCACAGCTCTGAGCTGTTCTGGGGGTGCAGGCAATAGCAGGTACAGCTCTTCCTCAGTCACAACCCCATCTGACATTTTTCAGTTGCGTTGGTCAGTTGTACAAAAGCAAACTGAGATACTCCTTCGTTAGTAGGTCTAGGCCAGCTGATTGCTTGTTTGTGCATCTTTTAGAGCCTCTATTATAGCTCTAATGGTATTTGTTTACAGAGCCTTTGTATCACACTCCTTGTTCTCCACTTGGGAGGTGTAAGGATGGAGCACAGCCCACAGGGGCACTGGTGGATGGCAGCTGGTCATAACCCAGCACTGTGCCCTCCAGCCCAAAGCAAACCGTGCCTTGTGCTGCATCCAAAGCAGCATGGCCAGCAGGGTGTGGGAGGGGATCTGCCCCTCTGCTCTGTGCTGTGGGACCTCACCTGGAGCACTGCATTCAAATAGAGTCTTAGAATCATTGAGGTTGGAAAAAATCGTCCAGTCCAACCATGGAGTCCTCAGAACAGTGAGACCTGGATCTGTTTTTGGAGTGCATCCGAAGGGAAATGGTTTCAACCTAATGGTTTAAAACCAAGAGAAGTGAGTTTTAGATTGGAGATAAGGAAGACATTTTTTGCACTAAGGGCAGTGAGGCACTGCACAGGTTGCCCAGAGAAATGGTGATGCCCCAACCCTGCAGACAGCCAAGGTCAGGGGATGGGCTGTGAGCACTGCTGGAGCTGTGGGTGTTCCTGTGCACTGTGGGGAATGGGACCTGATGGCCTTGAAGGGTCCCTTCCAACTCAAACCATTCTGTGCTGCTATGAAAATCCCACTGAAGTTAGCTAGCACCTCTCCTAGACAAGACTGTTGCTGTGTAGCATTTCTGATGTACATTTAATAACAACAAAGTAATCAGTATAACTGAGGTAAATTGTTATAATAATTGCTCCCACTTTTCTCTTTCATATACATACAAGAGCATATGCTTATTATTTCACAACACATTGAAGCTCTGCAGGTTTATTTCTACTGTGCATCAAAATGACTTTCCAGAATGTCAGTGGAATATCTATGTCTTTCTCTACTCCCACATCTCTAATGCACTCGGTTGTAGAAACTCAGTGGTGTCACACACCAAGAAATTCTCATCTCCTTTGTCCACTTTTATTTTCTCTTACGCACTGACATTTGCACTTAATTATCACTACTGGGTAGAGCATGCCATCTGTCATCATTCAGTAGACCCGAGAGGATTTTGCTGGTATAGGGAACTGGAATGACATCCACTTTGTAAACTGTGAATCAAATGCATTTTTTAATGATTTTCCCCAAAGTTTTGAGAGCTGCAGGAAAAGTTTACATTAGGGAATATCTATCAAGTATTTCCACAACTATCCAGAGGATCTCTTACCAGACCTGTCTCTACACTGCATTTAACAATGTGAAAGTTCAGTATAGCCCTGACTTCAGCTTACATAAGGAGCGAAGCATGTGGATTTCAAGGATTCATTAGGAAGCAGAGCAGCATTAATGGTTTGATGGATAGCTTCACTATCAGCTCTTGAAATAATTATGTTTTGTAAATGGAATGCATGAAGAACTCATCAGTGATGCTGGGGGATGGCAAGGCACCGAACAGAGTGAGCACAACGGAGCTGCTGAATGGGGAAGTTGTTTTTTTTTTCAGCGTGAACAATGATGGCATGTTTTGTGCTCTGAAGTGCCACTGGTACTCCCAAGGCAGACCTGGAGTGGGCTGGAGCCCCGGTTTTGCATTTTGCAGCCACACTTTTCCAATGATAACAGAAATTCATAGGCTGTCCGGGCTGCCAACGGATGGACTTTATTCTGTGCAAAGCGTAACATGGGTTCCACAGAAAATCTTGTGGTGCTGCCTTTACAAGCACCACTGGGGGACCTGAGAATAGATTTTTCAAATTTTTTGCCCCTCATAGAATCCTAGAATGGCCTGGGTTGCACAGGAGCACAGTGCTCATCCAGCTCCAACCCCCTGCTGTGTGCAGGTCGCCAACCAGCAGCCCAGGCTGCCCAGAGCCACATCCAGCCTGGCCTTGAATGCCTGCAGGGATGGGGCATCCACAGCCTCCTTGGGCAACCTGTGCCAGTGCCTCACCACCCTCTGGCTGAAAAACTTCCTCCTCATATCCAACCTAAACCTCCCCTGTCCCCATTTAGAACATTCCCCCTTGTCCTATCACCATCCACCCTCACAAACAGCCGTTCCCCCTCCTGTTTATCCACTCCCTTCAAGTATTGGAAGGCCACCATGAGGTCTCTCTGGAGACCTCATTTCCTCATCTGGAAAATATAAAAAAATAGCATCAATAAATACAGCTCAGCAGCATCACTCAAATGGAGACCCTGAGGTCCTCTTGTTGTGGTCTCACTGGAGCAATAGCATGAGAATATTCCTTAATTAGTGTTTAGATATTGCTTTTTCTCTTTATGTGGTTTCACTGTACTACTCTAGCAAAAAATTCTGTACTGGAAGAAGAGGCCATCATTCACAATACTGCCTGCAGGGAAGTCCTGGATCTCTGCAGAACACTCCTGTCCAGGGAACAACCATTGTTGCACTTGCTTTTCCCCTTAAGGACATGGCCTTTTCTTCCCGGGGAGCTTATCCCAGTGAAGGCTGAGGACTGTCTCTGCATTTTCCCTTCCCACATGCCTGAGGGTGCAGGCACCAGCTCTTTTCTTGCCTCCTTGAGTTGATAGCATGATACAGCCAAGGAGGATATTGGGAATTGGCTGTGAAGTGCTGCTCTGATGACACCACCTTTCTGAAGAGGCAGCCTTGGGATTCGTATGTACATTGTCAGCATGGATGTGTTCATTACAGCACTAGTACTGAGGAGCTAATGCATTCTGCTTATAGAACACTACCATTCTGAGCCCGTGTGTAACAGGGGCAGGTTGAAGTATTGTTTCTCATCTGTGCTCTGCAGCCTTCCCTAATTGTGTCCACTCTTCCTCTTCAGATGGAGCAGCTACCATGCCCTGTCCATCATCTGAAGTGGCCAGGTGGCTGCCAGAGCCCCACAGCACCCACAGGGAGGCTCTTTTGGGGACAGGAGGTTCTGCCACAGCCCAGGATTTGGGGATGGCTGTGGTGTCGGCCACCTCCTGCTGCCACACATCAGGGATAATTGGAGCCCCTGGGCAGCCAGGCTGGCTCCTGGGTGGCATGTGGGTATGCTGTGGGGTGTGTGCATGGCCTACCTCTGCTCCCTGCCTGCTGACCATGGCACAAGGACCATGTTGTTGCCCACAGAGACCTGGTCTAGATGCCCATTCTGAAGCAGCTGCAAGCTCTGCTCAAGTGGCACTAAGCACCTTCCTGCTATTTGCTTTCCTTCTCTTTCCAGCACGTGTCCTTTCTGCTCTCCTCTCATCTGGGATGGATTAGAAATGCTCTGTTTGCCATTCAATTAAAGTGGCCTCCCAGACACTGCAAAGTTCAAATACTTTTTATTTTTTTTCTTTTAAATATATCTTTCTGGATTTAATGGGCTTTGCAGGCTACAGTTTCAAAGCAGTTATTAATGGGATTTGTAGAAGGAGCTCTTGCTTCGTGCTCTTAGAAATAATATAAGATCCTGCCATTGGCATTTCATTTCACCGATTCAGCCTTGTCAAGACGTAGCCTTCGGGCGTTGCATTAAGGCTTGCCCTGTGCATGATGAGTCTGCAGAGTGAGGGCTGCGCTGCACTTGGCACATTGAACAGCAGCCTGCTAATTAACTAAAATGATTGCCTTTTGCTTGCTTTGACTCTGTTACTATTATCATCATTATCCCCTGGAGAATATCTCCACTGCCGAGCTCACAAAGATGTAACAGGTGATAACCGAATCAGTGAGCTGCATTCCTCATCGCTGTGTGATGGTGAAACCCAGATGGTGATGCTCTCCCATATCTACCATGGCCTTCCTGCTCTTTTTATGGTTTCTCAAGGATGCAAAGATTCCCATTGCATCCATTCCCTCCCCATTGGGCACCAAGGGGCCTCACCCTGCACCACTTGCCCATACCGTGCCATGTTTTCTTTAAGTGTAATTACAGGCTATTTAATGAACCAGTCAGGAAAACATTGCAGCTGCAGGTTTCTGTTCCTCGCAGGCAGCAGTGCTTTTTTTGTGCACCCCCTAAGAGCAAATGTGGTTTGGGTGGTGTAGGATCATAGAATCATAGAATGGCTTGGGTTGGAAGGGACCTGAAGGATCATGAAGATCCAATCCCCACCACATGCAGAGCCACCAACCTCCACATTTCATAGCAGCCCAGGCTGCCCAGGGCCCCATCCAACCTGGCCTTGAACACCTCCAGGGATGGATGGGGCATCACAGCCTCTCTGGGCAGCTGTTCCAGCACCTCACCACTCTCATAGCAAAGAACTTCCCCCTGACATCCAGCCTAAATTTCCCCTCCTTCAACTTCAAACCATTTCCTCTTGTCCTGCTGTTATCTACCCTTTCAAAGAGTTCATTCCCCTCCTGTCTGTAGGCTCCCTTTAGGTACTAAAGGCTGCAGGTCACCCTGCAGCCTTCTCTTCCCAGGCTGAACAAGCCCACCTCCCTCAGCCTATCTTCATAGGGGAGGTGCTCCAGCCCCCTGATCATCTTTGTGGCTCTCCTCTGGACCCTTTCCAACAGCTCCCTGGGCTCATGCCATTGTGCCCACAGACCCTCACACAGCAGCTGTGGGCCAGGGCTGTGCTTAAAGCAGGGTTTTCCAAGCAGTTGGAGGAGCAGTTGAAAACAGATGAGTTGGTCCTTGGGATGTTCAGTTCTGGTGTGAGCTGGGGCCTGGTGTCAGCCAGCAGTGTTGTGTGCCATGCATGCCCATAGGTGCAGGCACCCCACCTCAATCATTGCTTCGGAACCCGCACCCACCTGATCTCTGAAACCATGGAAGTGAATGAAGGCCCTCATGGGAAGTGGAGCAGGATCATAGAATGGCCTGGTTGGAAAGAAGCACAATAATCATCTAGTTTCAACCCCAATGCCATGTGCAGGGTTGTCAACCACCAGACCAGGCTGCCCAGAGCCACATCCAGCCACGATCTCTACATGCAGAGAGCACCCAGCAAGCCCAGGTGACTGGGTCTCTATTAAAAGCATGGTGTGCTGTTAAAACGCAGATGTCCCTTTATTAATGAAGAAAAAGCAGTGACATGCTCTTAAATGATGGGAAAGCAATTATCGTTTACGCAGATGAATCGGCTGGTGTTCCCCCACCGCTGCCTCTCTCTGTAGCTAATGAAAATGTAATGCGTGTTGAAGTCATCAGCAACACATTTTTGAATTGCACATTGTACTGAGCTCAGCTTTAATAGCATCTCCTGTGAAATGACAGGCAGAAATAAATGTCCTTCAGGATGATTTATACCCTGGGTCGGGTGCGGGTTGTAAAAATACACCAAGCTTAAATCACTGTCAACCTTGAAACAACGGCAGAGGAGGTGATGACCCCGGTTAAGAAGTAAACAAAACAACAGCGTTTCTAAATAGATTGAACTGCAAGCTGCCTTTAAAAATAAGACCTGCAGCTTTAACGTTGTCTGCTTTCAAATTAAATTGGAAATGGGGGTGGTGTGTGCATTTCACAATTGCAATTCAAAACAGCTGAGTGGGAAACCGTAAGGCACAGCAGCAGACGTGGGGCTCAGCTGCATTAGCAACCCAGCTAAGTCAGGAGACAGAAACAGCAGCTCTGAGTGCCTGAAAGTGGCATGTTAAAGTCTTTTTGTCTGTACCTGTGTTTTGAAGTCAGGATCTCTCTGTGCTGCCTGGAAAGCCCCATCTCCTCCTGTGCACATCTCATGGATGCACTGCTGGCTTGGCAGGGCTTGCTTGAGGGGAGCACCCAGTCACATTGCAATGGGAATGCACTCACTGGGGCTCTGTTTAATTAAACACACCTTCTTCACGTGCCTGGCCCAATGGATGGGTCATTTCTAGCTTTGTCACCACCTTCAGTTTAATACGACTTTGCAGATTTCATTTGCGTTCAGCCGAGCAAAAACATGCAGCTCACTGCAACCTGTGGCCCAGGAGCACCCTCCAAGAACTGATGGCTGCTCTCAGTGCAGGCACATGGTGTGCAGTGCCATGGCAGCTGCTGCAGATGTCAATGAGGCCACTTAATGACTTCCCCTTTCCTGCGGGGCTTCCAGGAATTGCGTTTAATTAATTTCTAAAGCTACTGCTCCTGGTTGCCTTTTAGCAGTTCTTGTGCAGCATTAAGTTGGTTTATGCTGACCAGTTAATGTCTTTGTGAGTGCTGATGTGTAACTCATCTCAGAAGTGGAAAACTCAGTGAGATCTCTATTATTATGATAATTGCATTAAGTTCCCATCCCGAGGATGGCAGGACACAGCCTGGCCATGCTATAGGTTAAAATACATGGCTTTTTCCTTTCCATCTTCTTGGGGCAGAACCCATACCTCTGTGCACACATTCCAAACTCTTTCCCCATCTGTTTCTGCTCACAGAGAACTTTGGGCTGCTACCAGAAGTTTTGATCACTTTTTATATGTGAGAGGGCTGCCAAAGTGTAAATGAGTCAATGCTACAGCACGCAGTCACAAATGAAGTTACTATAGAGGATAATTAGCTAATTGCTGTTAATGACTTTGAAAGCATAGCACGCAGTCCAAAGTATCATAAAGAAATAATTTTTGTCACTTCTGTCTAACATGGTAACAAGGACCCCACTGTTTTCCTACAGTGAATTCTGTGTTTTCTTTACAGGCTGATACCTGCTGATAAGATGCTTTGCTTTCAAGTGATAAATTATCTTAATTAACTTTAATTGTTTGCAGACAGTTTTAAGCAAATTGAGACATTTAAGAAACAGAAGCAGAGTCTTTGCTTTGGCTAGGGAGTCCTCTTGTTTTTAAAAGTAATATGAGTGGGGTTACATGCCTGTGTGCAGAAGCAGGTACAGCCTCCTGGTGTTTTCTGCCTTCCCCAGTGGGGTCAGCACCTTCCTGCAGGAAGGAGGGGATGGATGGCCTCAAGTTGCTCCAGGGGAGGATCAGGTTGGAAAGGAAAGGTTGGTTAGGAAAGCTTCTTCTCCAAGAGCAGTGCTGCAATGGCAGCTGCCCAGGAGTTGGGGGTTTGCCATCTCTGGAGGTGTTCCAGTATGGTGGAGATGTGGCACTGAGGGATGTGGGCAGTGGGCATGGTGAGGTGGGCTGAGGTTGAGGACTGCGGAGGTCTTTTCCAACCAGAACGACTGCACGGATCTCAGAGGCACTTGGTGTTTTATTCCACCCATCCTGTCAAACACAAAGGGCTATGAGTGGGGATTATCTTCTTGGTAGCTTTATTTTCCCAGCCACTAAATTGCTGTGCCCTGCTTTGATTGGCAATCTTCTCTTTGAATTAAGAGTTGCCTCTAAGTAGGGGAACAAAGGTACAAAGAGCCCCCAACAGTGAACGTGTACAAAACCATTCAAGTATTTGGAGCTCTTTAGCAGCACAGCAGCTGTGCTCTGTGCCTTGGAGCTGGGGCAGCACCCCACAGCTGCAGTGCTCCAAAGCAATGGGGAGCTGCACATTGACCACAGGTGTTCTCAGTTGTCATCAAGGAATGCTTATATTCATGGGGATGGGATCAAGGTGTGTGTGTGTGTGCGCGCGTGTGTGCGTCCGTCCGTCCGTCCGTCCATCCATTCATTCCTACCTTGAGGCTATGGGAGCTGGTAAGTGCTGTGCTGCTTGTGGTTCTTTATCTTTTTTTGATTTCTGGTTTAATTTTTACTGCTTTTTGCCTGGCGTTTTGGCTTTCCCTGGGTGTTTATGTGCTTGGGTAAAGCGATAGCTGGATTTAATGAGAGGAGGCTGAGCTTCTTTCTGTTGTGGGTATTGCATGTTGAAGTTTTTAGTGCCAGATTAAATGCTATTTGGGTATTACAAATATTTTTGTAATACTTTTCTTTCTCTGGAATTAAAGAGAGGCATCCAGAAGCATTGTATTCAGTGCTTTCTTTTTTTTTAATATAGGATCTCAAAATGTTAATCACATGAGCCTATAGCATACAGCAGCCCTGGGACTGGCTGCTCACTTCATGAGATAAGTCTTCTTCTAATAGTAACTTCAGCAAAGTGAAAATGCATTGTCATTTAATAATTCAGGAGGAAAGTGTAGTGTTAAGATGGGGGGAGGGAAGCCTTTCTTTTTTCTTTCCCTCTCCTTTCCAGTCCAGAAGGAAACAGCACTGAGTGTTTGGAAGGAGCAGCATCTTGCTGTGTGGCTAATTGCCTTGAGCTTGCAGCTGGGGGTTTGCTAGTTGCTGGGGTTGTGCAAAAGGCAGTGAGTTGGCCAACTGCTTGTGCACTTGAGCTTGGATGAGATGGCAATTTTGTACTTATAAGTATAATTTAAGAGAATACTTTCTTCTTGCAAACCAAGTTGCAATAGTTGAGGTGTGCTTTTTTAGTTAAATGAAGAGAGCAGTTGCTTGCCTCTCTTCTGGGGAGTAATTTACCATAATGAATCCATGAAAAGCCTTTGTGATGCTGGCAGCACAGCAGAGTGGTTCCTTTCTCTCTGTAGGATGGAATGGTAGAAAACTGACGGGGAGAAGTGTTGTCTGTGCTTGTTCTGTCCTGGGCATTTGCTTCTGGCTGCTGCTGGAGCCAGATGGATGCTGGCTGTTCCCAGGTCCCTAAAGGTGTCCACATGCCCAGCAGACCATTGTAGTCCCTCAACGTGGGTGCCGTATGGTACTGAGAAATGTCCAGAGTTTCTCTCCTTATTTTCACTTGTCATTAAGCTTAAAGAAGGGCTGACAGTTAAATGTTACATAGCTGGTAACTGTATGGTAGGGATTCACACTCTGAAACAGGTTGCCCAAGGAGGCTGTGGATGCCCCATCCCTGCAGGCATTCAAGGCCAGGCTGGATGTGGCTCTGGGCAGCCTGGGCTGCTGGTTGGTGACCTGCACACAGCAGGGGGTTGGAGCTGGATGAGCACTGAGCTCCTTTGCAACCCAGGCCATTCTATGATTTCCAGCTGCAGAAATTAGTATCAGCTATTCAGGAGATGGAGCTTCTTGTGTCCCATATGAATGAACGCATCTTCCCAACCCAGCAGGATATGATGCCTTGGGCAAAGGTCTCTGTCCTGCTGGCATCAGCCACCAACTTGTGACAAAATATACTTGTAGGTGGCTTTGGTTTTTTGATGGAGCCAAGAATTCCTTCAGTGCTTTCCACTTGCACAAAAGCTAATAAACAATTGGACTTAACCAGTGGGTACCAGTTGTTTCTAAGTTTGAAATCCTTGAATTATATTTTCCCGTGCATCAGCTTTACCTTATGTGCACAATCACCACCAGAGCAAGTACCCAAGTGGAGCTCAGTCCTGATTGCTTCAGCAGTGCTGGTGAGAGGATGTGTCTGGGGTGCACTATTGTTTTTTGTAGTGCTGATCTCTGCAGCTCCTGCATGACAGAATGAGACCCACAAAGGTTGTATTTGTCACATCTGGACTTTAGGTTTGTGTGTAGATATAAACAAAATTAGATGTCAGTTTGAATGAAAAGTAATTGTACTCTTTAATTCTTACTGTGACCAACAGTTTTGCTGATTATTTCCAGTACAGAAAAAAGAAGTCTCTTGAAATGTGATCCTTTTTGGCTGTGGTTACATCTCTGTGTCCCTTCTGTGCTTTGAAGGTTGAAAACAGTAATAGTTTTTCAGTCTTGGCAGCTCATAATCTTGCTTTCTGATACAGAAAGCAGCACCAATGAACCAATCTATTTGCTGAGCAGTTACAGCAGGCCAACAGTGCATGTTTGGGCTGTTCTCTCTCATTTTCCTGACCTGACATCTAACAAGAGGTCTGGTACCTTGTTCTGGGTGTCTGGTTCTCTAGGTAATCTCACTCATGTTACACAACTGGGAAGAGGTGTGATCCTGACATGAATCAAATGGGATGTGTTGTAACAACTTGAACTCATCCCACATCTACTTTGGGTTGCAGGGTGGGAGTGGGAAGCTCAGGGCTGGCAGTGAGTGGCTGGATGCCTTCTGTCCATTTAGCAGAGCTGCTCTTTCCTTCTTCCACATGTGTTACTTCAAGAGATCTGGTTGGACAACTTGGGCATGAGAAAAGTGATAGTGATGAGTAACCTTGTGCTTAAACACACAAGATTGTGCCCCAAACTCAGTTGCCTGCAGGTGTGCGTGTGCCTGGCTGTAGCTCAGCCTGCACCCTCTCAAACAGAGAGATCTGATATCAGCAGTCATGGCTTTTTGTTCTTTTTTTTCTCCCCCCTTCTTTTGGAGATGCTGATGAGAAGCAGCTTTAAGTTAAATGCAGAGCCATGGGCAGTTCCAAGGGTTAGAGGGGCAGTGCTGCTGGAGAAAGGGTGCAGCTGGTGGGGATGCATTGGCTCTGTATGAAAGCGGTTGAAAGCCTGAGGCTGTGTCCTGCGTTCCACCCAGCTGATGTGGCAGCTGCACAGGTGTGCTGGCATCAGTGGTCAGCTGTGAGATAAATGCAGTGGGGTCATAAAGAGGCCAAGGAAGGTTTCCTGGGATGGGGAGGATGGGTTGAGTGCTGGGGATGCACTTGTATGGCAATGCCTACATGCACAGGGCTGTTACCCCAAGCTGTTGGGCCCTTCATCTGCACAGTCTCACAAAATTGGGCAGTTCCTTCTCCCTTCACTTGAAGGCTTCAGAAGCATCCATTGAAAATCTGTACAGGGCATTCTTGAAGCATGCTGATTGCCTCCTACAGGTTCTGTAGCATGAATGCATGCTCCTCTTATGCATATGCAGATAGCTTACATCCAATACACTGCTGCACTGATTTTTCCCTGTGCCAGGATGGGCTTTGTACTAATTTGGAATCAAAGAACCTCAATGTAATTGCTTATACAAATAAGAAACTAGTTGCATATAAAATATTTATATTAATTAGGAAATTAATTGCTTATCTAATAATGCTAAAACAAGTTCTGTGAATCTCAGAGATGAGAGCAGCCTCTCTAAGGATGACTAAAATGAAGAGTCTGCTTCCTCTTTGAGGTTTGCTGAAGTTTAAAGGCTCTCTTTCAGAATAATCTAAGAAAAAAAACCCAAACTGTTTCAGAGAAAAAAGCTCTTTATGCAGCAGATAGGAGTGTTTGAGCAACTTCAGCTTCTGTTAAAACCTCATGGAACTCAAAGAAAGCTTCAGAAGAATGAGCTACATGAGGCGTTTGGTTGCATTTAGAACATTGCTGGGTTGTGTCCAGCTTGAAAATGACTTCTTTAAAGTACTTTGGGTAAGTCGTGCATTTAACTGTATTGGTTAAAGATAACTTCTGGTTTATCACTGAGGCAGTGTGCATGATGTTCCTGGTGAATCAGACAGGATTAATAAGATTTCCTTGGCTGATAAACCGAGAGAAGAATCTCTGGGCCTTTAGGGATAATGATGTGAAAGTAAAAGATCAAGGAGCTTGGTGTGTGTGTTCTGGAGATCCCAATCAGCTCCCAGTTTCTGGAGTAACTTGTGTATCAAGAAGCAGCTCAATAGATTATTATTTCAATGTTGTTTCAGTGTTTTGACAAAAGTATTGCATTAGAGCTGTGAAGATGGCATCTCTTCATTGAAGAAGGGGCAAGACAAGGCGTCAGGTCAATGTTTTTAAGCAATCAAGATGTTACATTACAAGTAACGTTACAGGAGGGAAGGCATCTTATCAATGCCAGGCTGGCTCACTCTCCCATCCCATGCTGGCTCTCCTGCCCAGCTGTGGGCATTCCTTGCAGATGCTTCTCCTTGCACATGGGGCTGCATTAGGCAGGATGCTGCCAGCAGGTCAGTGACACAAATGCAAGGGCTGTGTGCTGCAGCCCATGGAGGCACAGCCACTGCTTTCCAGTTCTCTGCAGTAGGTAGGAGAACCAACACCTGCAGAGCCCTCATGCATGTTCTGTCTTGGATGCTTTTTTTGCATGCTGTTCAGGTTTCTGTCAGTAGCACAGGTCTTTTTTTGGCTGATTTTTAATTAAGAATGTACATCAATTGCTCTTGAATAACTGCTTTCCATCTATGCTGACAATAAAAGCCTGTCTAAAGGAGGGGCCATTAATATCATCTTCCCCTATGAGGAATGTCTTGCTCACGAATTTAACTGAAAATAAAGCTAATAACATAATTATGCAGAGTAGAAACTTAACAGCAGAATAAAGAACAGGGACACCTGTTTATCATGGTAACTGGGGAAACATAAGTGATGATATGAGAGAAGTGTACCCTTGGACTGGAGGGAGCAGGAGGAAAATGGACAGATTTTCAGGGAAATAAATGGAGAGGTTATCTTTCTGTGACCATCGTGGAAATAACTGATGGGTGGCACCTCAGCTATTCAAACCTTGTTGTTCTAAGTGGCATTGATGTTTTCTCTGTAATATTTTCTGGAAAAAAATATAAAATAAAATAGAAGAATGGCTGTAAGGCTTCCTTCAGGCAGGGTGGGCTTGCATCAGTGGTGCAGAAGTGATGTGTTTTGGTGTGGCTGGTAAATCAGGAAAACAAGTGACACCTCTCAGAAGGAGAAAAGGGAACGGGGAGGATTTGGGGGACTTGTGAGGAAGGCATCTGAGGAGAGCTCTATTTCCTTTCAATGCCTCTGTGCTTTTAGTGCACAGCTCAGATGCAACCCCACCAGCTGGCACGTGCCAGCCCCATCACTCACAGCACGCTTCAGCTGGAAAGGCTGTTCCTCACTGTGCCTCTGACTTGCTGGGAACTGATGAGTCTGTCAGGGAGAAAACAATCAACGTTTGTCATTTCTTATCTGCTGGGTCTGCATTTAGCTGAGTCTGACACAGATTGTGATGCTCTGACAGGGTCAAGGACTCCGGCTCCTGCTGCGTTCCTTGGGCTGATGATGTTTACTTTGGTGCCAGAAGCTTTACTTTTCCCTACCTTCATTGGTGTAGGTATTAAAACAAGTTTGGAGAGGTTGGTGTCTCAATTTGTGCACCCTGTTGTGTGGGGCTGCTGGTCTTATAGCATTTTTCTGCCTTCTGATCACACTTTCTCAATCTGAAGTGTTTTTAGGTGGAAGAGCTCAAGGTACTTCAACAGCAGTTCTATTACTTTGCACATAACAAACTGATCTTTTCCTTTTGTAAGAAGAACCATCAGGAATCCAGAGGAGTGAGTTGCAATGAAGACTGCTTCCTTGTGGCAATGCTGCCACTTTGTTAGGTGACAGATTAAGCAAAAAACCTTCAATGCAATATTATCCAAACTGTCTGCGTTTCTGCCCCTCCTGCTTTCTGCTTTTCAAACTGTTTTTTGAAGACCTCTGCCTTGGTTGAAAGATGATGCTCAAACCCCAGAATGGTGAAGGAATGGTTTCAAACAGCAAAGTCACCATAGGGGAGAAATCAAGAGTCATTTCTCTCCCTTGGGTTCTTCACTGCTTATAAACTTCAGAGATTTGAATGACTGAAGACTCCCTTAGTGCTCTGGAACAGGTGGCACAGCTGTCAGCTGCTGGCAAGGGGAGAGCTTTCAGCCTGAAGAAAGACAACGGAAAGGTACAAGAGAAACCTCTAAGGCAGGGATGTGGCAAGAGGCAGGGGAGCAACCACTGGTTGTTGACGTGGGGGGATTGCAGGGGTGTGGAATGAGTCAGATCTAAAACAAACGAAGGGAAATTATAGCTTTTCCCACTTTCTTTGGCAGCAGGAAACTTCTAAACAGTTGATTCCAGCTTCTTGTATTATCAAGAATAGGAAGTCTGTTAGAGCTACACCTACCTGTGTGGTTCTGAGAGTGTGCAAAACTTGGTAAACAGGCAAGAAATGAAAGTGAAGATTAATTCAACCCAAAATTTGCCGTAAAAAGGAATAGCTGAGAAATCACTGGTGCATCTCGGCAGAGGAGATTCAGGCTGGACATGAGGAAGTATTACTTTTCAGAAAGGGTGGTCAGGCACTGGAATGGATGCCCAGGGAGGTGGTGGAGTCACCGACCCTGGGGGTGTTCAAGGAAAGGCTGGATGTTGTGTTGAGGGACATGGTTTAGTAGGAGCTATGGGGAATAGGTGAACGGTTGGACTGGATGATCTTTTAGGTCTTCTCCAACCTTGGTGATTCTATGATTTTCCCTGCTTGAAGGGAGAGGATAAATACAATATTAATTTTGTCCTTTTTTTTTTTTTAACACTTCAGTGAACATAAATGTTTGTAATTGTATTTATTGGGTTTGGCTATCTTGAAAGATAAGGGATAATTACATTCTTGCCTGATGGGAAGAAGCCTTCAATGTTATACCTTTTTTAATATGTTAACAATACTGTAATGTTCAGGAGTTCAATCAGATAGTAATTAATGACAAAAGAAAACACTGTTAATGAATGAGTTCCATGAACTTGATCTGTTTCCTGAAAATCCTTCTGTTTTCTCTGTGTAAATATGTACTGCTCAGAACTGAGAGCCATCCCAGCCCCATTTGCTGGGTGGCTGTTGCTTGTGTGATGGCTGGTGTGATTGTGTGCTGCCAGCTGGGCAGAGTATTTTGGTGCTCTTTCCAGTTTTGATTGGGTTTCCCAACTGTTCCCAACCTTAGGTTACCATTTTGCACCTGCTGTAAGGTTCACACGTTGTTTACACCTTTCCTCAAGTGCTGTTGACTGATGTTATGGAAAAACCACAGTATCCAGGGCTTTGTTCATACAGCCATAAGTACTGCTGGATTTCTTAATCTGCTTTCAAACCAGATTGTGATGGCACTGGCAAGCTTGCATGTGTATAGCTGTATAAATAAATGCGTGTGACTCCAAATTGTCTGTTGATTTCTGGTGGGATTTTAGATGGCACTCAAATTGATCTTCCCGTGTCTCAACAAGTATTGGAACCAGGTTCCTTGGCTTTGAGTTTCTCTCCTCTTCTATTTCTTGAAGGCTGCATTATTGAGTGTAGTTAACTGCTTGATCCATATGCTGTTCATTGCTGTTTAGAAGCAGCAGTCTATTAAGAAGATCATTGCTGGCTAATGCCTTAATTGCCAGGAGGAGCAAGTTATTCAGATATCTCAGTTGCATGAAATCTATTTCCCTGCTCTGTCAACAACAGAGGGTGTTGGGAAGCTGTCCTGCCTCTTCAGAAGCGCTGGGTTCTGGATAGGGGCAATGCAGGCTCAGGAAGGAAAGCAATTTCTAAAAGTAGCTGTGGGGTTGGAATGGGGAGAGAAGACAAAAAAAGAGGTATGAAGGAAGCAGCTTTACCATCTGTTTTCGTGCTGGAGAAATTTTGTTTTGATTGTATTACCTTAAGGGTGAACACTTGAGTCTTGTGGCTGATTTACCAGGTATCAAGAGAAGGGTTTAAAGGTCATAGAGTGGCCTTGGGGTTTCCTTACCTACTGAAGGACTGATGCTTCCCCTGTGCCACCATCTGCGTAGCAGCACTGGGAAGCTGTGATGGATTCTGATGATCATCTGTTTCATCCTGTCTGTTACTGCCTGTGGTTCCCGATAATTTGAATAAATAATAAAAAGAAATCTTGGTGGAAGTTGTACAGTGGAACACTAAGTGCTCCAATGCATGGGGAAGTGGAAGGCAGCAAAGGAAAGCTGAAGGTGACGGGGGATGACTGTTTCTGGTACAACCCAGAGTCTCCATGCATGGAAATTGCTTCAAGGATTGCTTTTGATTTCTCCACCCAAGTCATAACTTTGGGCTCGAGGCAGTTTTCCAGGCCTAGGGATGTAAAACACCTCCCATGCTGATTCTATGGTGTAGCATTGCCCGCCTTAAGCCTGTGGTGCCAGGCTACCATGCAGCAGGGACTTCAGACTAAGCCATGCTCATAAATACTTGATACTGTCATGGCTTTGGTTCGGTCCCATTGCTCCTCCAGCAGGCTGAGGGGTGTGACTGAAGGCTTCAAGTGTCTTTTTCTTTCTTTGAAGAGATGAGCAAACAATATTCGAATTAGAGCTCTGTCACACTGAGGACAGCTACTCCTGCCCTAAGTAGCTCTGGTGTAGAGCTACTTCAATCAAAGATATGGCATGCAGCATGTAACACTTCAGTGCACCTCCTTATCTGGTTGACCATTGCATGGGGTTCCTTCTACTGCTCTGTAGAACAGCATCTTGCAGTGGCTTTTGCAACCAATAGTATTTTGGAATTAAGTCCTTCCTGGATTAAGGAAAATGGAGCACTGAGCCATGGACAGGCACATGGAGGAGCCTCTCTGTATGTCCTGGTTGCTTCCTGCTTCCACCTTGATTTTTGGAAAGGTCTTTCCTCATTCTGGACTCAACCATCAGTGGGCAGAGCTGATGTGAGCTTGTGGAAGCTCGGTCCTGTTTGCTGGAGTGCTTGGGCAGAAAGCTCATGAGATACAAACAACAGAATACTAAGAGTTGTATGAAATGCATCTGGAGAAGGGCAGTTTCTTCAAACCCAAGAAGAGTTTTTGGAGGACAGTAATTGCCTCGACTGGTCTACCTGAGTCAGGAGAGGGTTGGTTGTTTAACTCTTACTAAACAGAGCAGAAATTATGTGATCGATGCTCTGTAAAACTCTTGAAATCTGTGTCTTAAGGTTTAATTAAACATCAATACCTGAAGGGAACCTACACCCATGAGGGGAGTAAACTCTTCAAAAGGGCTGACAACAGCAGGACTAGGGGAAATGGTTTTAAGTTGAAGGAGGGAAGATTTAGGTTGGATGTTAGGGGGAAGTTCTTTACTAGGAGAGTGGTTAGGCCCTGGAACGGGCTGCCCAGGGAGGTTGTGGATGCCCCGTCCTTGGACGTGTTTAAGGCCAGGTTGGACGGGGTCCTGGGCAACCTGATCTGAATGTGTATGTTTGGTGGCCCTGCTAGGCAGGGGGGTTGGAACTACATGATCCTTGGGGTCCCTTCCAACCTGGGTGATTCTGTGTGATCTTGAAAGCTGTTTCCTATTTGTATCTTCTGGAGAGGGCAAATAATATTGCAGCTTGGTGGTTTAGTGAACTTAAAAGAGTGAGAACTGGACATCATCTTTCTGTGGCTCTCACTGAAACTATTGATGCATTCAGGACATAAAGCCTGGTTTGGGGTTCTAAGGTGGTGCACTGTTTCTCCTCTGCTGTTTGAGGAACAAGTCTGGGGATTTGGCTGTATGCAAATCTATCTTTTCTTTCTAAAATAATCTGTTCTGGTGGAAACAGACCTGAATGTTGCAGTGGGAACTTACAGCAGGGCCCTGCTGCAAACATTTGGGGTGGGGGGGGATAAAAGAAGTCGGCTGTAATTTGGCAAAATAAAAAAGGGAGAAGACAGTTCAGTGCAAGAAAATGAGTATTGACATTAGCTAAGAGCATACCATTTTATGTCAGGAAGTCAATAATAAAGTATAAAGAGCAGCAAGCTTCAGCAAACTGCTGCATCCTTTTGCTCTTTAGAAAAGGTAGTGAACTTTATTCAACTTCTTCAGGAGGTGCCAAAGCAGCCTTCCTCTGTAGCCTGGCTGAGCAGAAAGTTGTGGTGGCTGTCCAAAAATCAACAGTCTCTCCAGGCTTGACCTTTTAAAATCCAAGCTTTATTCTCACCTTCAAATTCATTTATATGTGGAAGAGGAATTGGAGTTAATCTTCTAGCTTCCCTTCCTCAGATTTATATCTATCTATATAGGTTGCACAGGTAATTAATAATCAATAGTGTTTGTGAGAGCTGTGTTTCTAAAAGAAAAGCTGCTCTGCAAAGAAAGAAGTCTACTCAGTAGATTGCTATCTGATCAGCTAGATGTTAGGTCACTACCAGCACAGAACAGGAGGGCTATCATGTAAGCCTAATGGGTGTTCTGTCCTCACACTTGATTATTTTTAGATAAAATGTGCATAACTGATGAAAAATGTAACTACTGCCTTTTTGGACTCCTCATGCTTTGCATTCTCAGCAGAGATATAGGAACAGCACCTATGATTCAATTCACTTCTGTCATTTTTGCAAGTTTGATTTACGATAGCCATGTGGCAACGCATCCCAGCAATGCCTTATTTGAACAAGTGCCAAGCTCAGATTCTGCAGCCCTCAGACAACGGGAGGATAACAGCCACTCTGGTACAGTGAGGAGCCCTGTGTCCAGAGGGTAGCACAGTGAGGGGATGTAGCTGCCTCCAAAACCACTTGGTTTCAGCCCTTCGTCCACCAGCTCCTTGCTGGCACAGCAGATATGGCACTAAGGGTGCTGTTTCTTCACCTTGTGGGGATGCACTGCTGACAGTCATCCTGGTCATCAAGATCTTGGCACGTGTTCTCTATCAGCAGCCCTTCCATAACTTAGCAATCCACAAACACAAACTGATTATCAACATTTAGAATTCCTCATGGAGGAAAGCAAGGCTTAGTGTGCTTTTTCCCACTCTCTTTTCTGTGACTCTGCAAAGCAGTGTTGGTTCAGCTCATTGAGCCTGTGATGTGCAGACTGCCAGTCCAGCACGTGCAGCTTCCCAGGAGAGAGATGCCTATTGAGCCCCCAGTCCAATGTTAATGAGAAAACATTAATTTCACAGTAGTGGTCGCTCCTACCAGTGTTCATTGCTCTCTTTGGGATGTTGTGCATTGCCCTCATCACTGTTCTGAGTGGTCCTACCCAGAGATGGGTGCTGCAGAACAGCGTCCCACGGTCAGTGTTTCAGATTTGCATGCTTGCAAAGTGCGTTAATTTGTGTCATAGCTGTCTTGCGGGGCTCAGCTGTTCTTTCTCTCCCCTGTCAGGGTGCTGTTGGGGTTTTGCATGAGGTATGTTGCAAGTCAGTACTTATTGGCAGGGAATACAAGTTTGGAATGTAACTGATCATTTCCATCTTATTTTAAAAATTGTTTTTAAAATATTAAAGTTTAGCCTGCAGAGGTAGAGGTAACATCTTCACCCTGAAGTACCTGCATGAATATTAATCTCTTAAGAAGTTAGTAATATTATTTTTTCCCCCCTGTACGTTTACAGCAAGTTAAAAAATAGAATAGATCAGTAAGAGATGTTGTTTATCAGCAGATAGGATCCAGCAGGTTGTCAAATCCTGTCTGGATAGAAGACAGCAGATTTTCAGATTGCATCTCTTTTTATACGCTTTTAGACTATCTTTAGTACAACTTATTTTTTGGTCTGTTACATTCGGTCAGATTCTTACCTATTAATTGAATGAAAAATAAATTTAACAGATCTATAAACAAAGAAAACAACTTGGAGGCTTGACTGTATTTCTGTCTGGCTCTTTCTCTTATAAAATCTACTTTTTTCCTCTTTAAGAGATTGCACTTCTAAATCCCTTTTAGTTAACTATACATTATGTTCTGTAATGACATTTCATCTTGAAAGCTGCTTGGGGCAGTGATTTCCTTCGCAGAGTGAGAGAGGAGTAACAAAACAGACTACAGGTCTTTTGGTGAGTAGAAGTGCATGTGGATTAGCATGTATATGTACGTATGTTTTTAAATGCAGATTTGTATTTGAGGATGAACTGATGCTTTTTAGAACCATGTGCCAGTAGTGAAGTTTTCTCAGTGTGGTGCTGCTAATGGAGGCTTTGCTGGTGCTCAAGCCCTACCTTTCTTATGCAAGCTCACCACTCTGACTCTTTAAGATGAGACTTGCAAAGTTGGCTACAGTCCCTCTAATTTACTTGCTGTAAATGTACACGCAGGCTCTGAAGGCTCTCTTATTTTTTGTTTGGAAGTATTTTTGTTTTTGATGAACTTACAAACATCTTGCACTGTTGGGCTCCTCATAACCATATATTCCTTTAGATGTGTCAGTTGTCTGGATGGTTGTCTGAAACAAACTGAACTTTCGCTGTTCCCAGCTTTCATGGACGCCTTACGTGTATTCTGTGAATGGAGGCCGCTGCATGTTAGACTTTTAGAAGTATTGCCGCAGGCCTTTGGTTCTGTTGTCTTGTGCTCTCTCCTGGTTGTATGTGTCAGGAGTCTTTTTCAACTACCAGACCAAATCTCTTCACTATTCATTAGGGTGTGGGAGGAAGGGAAGAAGAACGCAGACAGGAGGATGCCCTTGGCAGCTGGTGTGTCAGGTCCCCAAGCTGTTACTGGGTTTTCCTCTCTTACTGAGATCATGCAAGTCAATTAGGACACTTCTGACCTCCAGAAATTAATTCCTGAGCTCCCAAATCCTCAATTTCTCCAGCAGTACAGCAGCACTGTGAAGTGCTTTCATTTTTGTAACTCTTTATTAGGAAATTGAAAGCAAAGGGTGGCTCCGTGTTGCCCCGATCATTAAAGTTCAGCCCTCCAGGCTCTGATAATCCAGTCCCTCATTTTGTGTTAGTCTTTAAAGCTGCTAAATGGGGTGTACCAATTACTGCAAACAAAAAAACCCTTTGCTTTTATGTGCTTCAGGCAGTTTACTGGAACAGTGCTGTGTGTTTTTAAGGCCCTTCTCAATGGCTTTTGTGTACTTGTCCTGCTCAATTTTGAGGGAAGCCAAAACTTTGTTAGTATAATTGAAGTCTCCCATGATAGTGTATTAAATAGGTGTTACATCTACCCTTTGCTTCATCTCACACTGGGGCTGGCCCTGGGGTGTCCATGTTACAAAGGAGCACAATGCTCATCCAGCTCCAACCCCTGCTGTGTGCAGGTCACCAACCAGCAGCCCAGGCTGCCCAGAGCCACATCCAGCCTGGCCTTGAATGCCTGCAGGGATGGGGCATCCACAGCCTCCTTGGGCAACCTGTGCCAGTGCCTCACCACCCTCTGGCTGAAAAACTTCCTCCTAATACCCAACCTAAACCTCCCCTGTCTCAGTTTAACGCCATTCCCCCTTGTCCTATCACTATCCATCCTCCTAAAAAGCTGTTTCCCTCCTGTTTATATGCACCTCTCAAGTATTGGAAGGCCACGATGAGGTCTCCCTGGAGCCTTCTCTCATGTTGGGGTTCTTTGCCAAGAGAAATGCAGTATCCATGCTGGTGGCTTCTTCGTTCTCACACGTCCACATGGGGTCAGCTGTGTGTGTGTGTTTGCTTATGTGCTTCTGTGCTTTTTCTTCATGAGTCCTCTGCTCCAGCACTGCATCTTCATTTGCTATGTACAGCAGCTCTAAGGAAAGTTAATGTGAACAAAGAAATAGTATATTATGCTGCTAATGTGTACGCTGCTAATGTGAGCATGGGCTTCAGCTGCAGCTGAGCAGCACAGCAGTATTCAAACTCGCAGTATATTTTTAGTCCTGATGTGAAGGAGCTGGGGAAGAGCCTGAGAGAGAAAAACATCCAAAGGCTGTTTAAGCTGTGCTGTGTACAAAGCTGTCATTAGAAGTATAGCTTAATATCCTTGCAAACTTGTTTCCTGCATGCTGGAGGTAGGGCTATGAAAAGTTGATTCCCTTACTGTAAGTATGAAACAGCTGAGGATGTGGCTCTTTCTGGCATAGGTGTGGAATATTCTGCTCTCTCTGCTGGGTGGGCAAGCCAGCAAAGATGCTGTTCTCTCTGCAGTGAACACTGTCATATGTAGGACTGTGATTTTTAGGCACACTCGAAGTGATCTTTTTGGGATTCCCTTATCAGCCCTAGGCTGCCAGCAGCTAATAAGTGGCTTAGGCTTGTCTAAAGCCTGCCCTAAGGCTCCCTTTGTGGCTGTAAAGGAGGTCTGTTAGTAGGAAGTAATGGGAAACCTCCCAAAACACCTCCTCTGGGGCAGTCACTCTTCAGAGGCTCAGCCCACAGCCTATAAAGGGAGCTTAAGGAAAGGACTTAAGTGAGAAGTCCTATGTGTTCTACTCAATTGGAGCTATAGAGGTCCCGTCCACTCACTTCCCAAAACATCTTGCAGCGGTGCTCTGCACGCAGCTCCTATCCAGAGGTGGTGTAACTCAAAGGTACAAATGACTTCAGTGCTCTTCCTGACCCAATGGATCCTCAAAGGGGTAGAAAAGATGCAGAGATCCTGCGCTGTCATGGATTGTGTTGTTCTGTTCAGCTGGGATGCATGGAGCAGCAGGGGCTGGGAGATGCTCCACGAGTGCGTTAGAAAGCAATGCTACTGAACAGAGTTAGGAGCAGAATTCCTTCCAGTTTTGATCTACGACATCAAGTTTTATAATAAATGGCTTCACTTCATGGTGTGTTTTTTTTTTTCTTAATTGTAAAGTTGATTGCTACCAAGTTGTAGTATATACTAGTATGTACATAGTAACTACTGCTATGGGTTACGCCATAGTAACCAATGAGGTTTCTTGGGCCAAGCTGACATCTACTGCACTTGAACATATTCAGTGAGAATACAGGGTGCAACGCAGACAATTTTTGTGCAGTGGGAATCCAACATGAGAGTATGGGAGCAGGCTGAGCAAAGGGAGCTTAGGGAATGTGTTAATATACATTAACCTGAGGTGTGTTTTTTTCTTCTCTGATGTTATAGCTACTGCAATTCTGAGTTCCAGCATGTGCAGTGTCCCTCCTTAGACATGCAGATTGATTTAAAGCATAAACCAACTGTTCACAGTTCAGCACAGCATCATTTATCACCTCCTGATTTCACCCCAGCCAGCAGCCAACCCTTCTGCACTGTGATGCTGGTGAAGAGAAAGGCTGTGTTTTGCAAAGTTGTTTTGATATTTTTGATGTTGCTGTTGTTTTATTTTTCTTTCAACTAATTGCTTGCAGTGCTGCTACAGTTGGTTTGTGGAAAATGCTGTGGAAGAAAATTGCTATAATGACAGAAAGCCATTAGGAAATGGCTCTTGTTTTAGCTTTCCAAGGGGAATTATCAGGTATATTTAAAGGCATTTGGGTTCTGCAAGGCTTAAAAGCTTTCTGAGTGGGGAGCCTTGCAGTCATTAATTTAGTGGCTAGAATCTGGGCTAAGCCTGCAGTGATCCTGTTTGTAATCCAAGAGTTTCAGTGGTGTTGGATACCTGCATAAGAAAGAGTTGTCACCTTCATCATCTACTGAAGGACAAGAGAGCTGGGTCTGCAGGAAAACCAGTCCTTTGGTGACCAGACAGGAAAGAATGGAAAAGATTTTTGGCACGTTTGTTCATCATAAATGAACAAATGTTGTAAATGCAGTGATGGTTGACCTGGGGCTGGGAATCATTGTTTTGTGGCCATGGTTTAACAGTGGAATAAACCAGACTTTGGTATCTGCACTGTGTGATGCAGAGGACCTCAGCTGTGTGGAGGAAAGCAGTGGCCCCATGTAAATTCACAACCACTCAGTGTTTTGGAAAGCTTTGATTTTGTGCCCCTGAGCAGTATGCAGAATCAGGTGTTGCCTTTCCTCCTTTTTTACAGCTACCACTGAAGCATGAGCTTTGCAAAACCCTTCCATTTTTATGCTCTGACTCTCTATGCACATTTGTGACTGTATACTCACACCTGAGATGGATTGAGTTTGTGTCAATAGATAGTCTAGAAAAATATTTACCAGCCTTGGTATGTTTTGTTGCCTCAATCGGAGAGCGGTTCTGTTGACATATGGACAAGATAATGGAGGAAAACATTATTGCCCATTACTGTCTATCTCCTTCAAATTCTGTTTGAACAACTTGAAGTGACACCTGGAAGAACTGATCCCAACCTTTGCGTGGCAGGGCTGTCAATTTCGCTGAGTGTGTATCTGAAAGCTTGTCCACCTTCTCCAGTTGTAGTAGTTGGACTATCTAGTTTCTCCCTCTTCATGGAAAATGAATTTGTTGTTTAGCTGAAAAGCAGATTAGTAGCTTGTGGTTTGCAACTGATCATGTTGGTCTAAAAAGAAAAGTATCATTTTTACTCAGATGTATAAACTTAGTCTTTTCTATCAGTTTTCATGGTTACAGCAACAGAAATGCATTTCGCTATGACTGTGGAGAGGGTTCCTCACTTTGTGCTGTTTCTTTTTCTTGGCATAGTCAGGGTGGATGCCCACCTCATTGCCATACATCTGCCTGAGGCTAGAGCAGATCTGTGCATTCCCTGCTGTGCTCTGCCCTATTGCAATAAAACCAAAAGAGCAGAATGTTCACGGTATCTTTGTGGATGAACAGAGAGCTGATTGTGTATACCTTCAGAGGATGGCCTGGAAAGAGTGGAAAAGTCACACAGGGGGAGTGGTGAGGCACTGGCACAGGTTGCCCAAGGAGGCTGTGGATGCCCCATCCCTGCAGGCATTCAGGGCCAGGCTGGATGTGGCTCTGGGCAGCCTGGGCTGCTGGTTGGTGACCTGCACACAGCAGGGGGTTGGAGCTGGATGAGCACTGTGCTCCTTTGCAACCCAGGCCATGCTGTGAAGAAGGCTGGGCACAAGTGAACGGCATCACTAATGTGTTAAAGCCCATATGATGCCATCTGTTAGCTGAGCGTTGTCCAACCTTGGGAGCATCACTTAAATGTATGCTGGTGCTGAAAAGGTGTCCAACTACTTTTGAATTAGTTTCATGCTCCTATGCGAATTAAGCCACTGAGAATACAGAAAACAGGACAAATGTTGCACTTCTAACTCATCTTCCAATGATTCAGTTCTTGGGCTCCCAAAGTGCACGTCCAGTCTTCTAACAGAAGTTAGCAGCTTGGATAGTCTTGAGTAACTACTTCTAAGCTTTCCTTGTATGAGATGGGATGCCACCTTTGTGTGTGTTTTCAACTCCTTATGGGTAGTGAAAGCGTTTTTAAAAGCATTTGTTGTCTTGAACTTTTTGGTTACTATAATGATCTTGAAAGTTTCAGCACATCTGGGCTTTGCTGGTTTGTTCCTTTGAACTGCATCCAAAATGCTTTTCCATTCATGGGATTTGGTTTGACCTGAAGTGTTTGTTCTTCTGAGGTAGGGTTTCCCTTGTTTTTCCCCTGTTCCCCCCCTTCTTTTTTTCCCATTTTTAGTTTCATGTTTATACCAAAATGCAAATACATTAAGTCAGTTTGACTGCTATCCTTGATAGGATATTGAGATTTAGCATACTAAATTACTTTAAATAATTGTATTTTCATTTTTCTAGCCCTCCCTAACCACTGAAAAAAAAAAAACAAAACAAAACACCACCTTCTATACTGGAATCAGCATTTTCTTTGTAAAATAATGTATGAAGAAAAACTTGTTTAGAACTGGGTGAAATGTTGAGCTCAAATGTTGTTTGATAAACTGGAGAGGATAAGGAACCACAAGACAGATGGTCCTATGCTTTTCTTGCCAAGTTCACCCAGCCATCAGGAGACAAAACATTAGGTATCTTTTGCCAAAAAAACATAGATTCTTTATTATTGGCTAATTAAAAGCAAAATAAAAATCAACAACAACAACAAGAAACAGAGCTTGGCACACTGTGGTGTGGTAATTATGTATCTATTAATCAGGAAGAAAATGAAAAAACGAGTGCTCCTGAGATCCTATAGAAAGCTTTGTGGTGAAAAATAAGTCGAAGCCAGTCCAGTCATGGTAATAAAAGCAATAAAAGATACGTGGAAATGAGGACAGTAAAAAGTTTGAATGAATTTAATTTTGGAAATCATTGTACTGTTTAAAAAATATGTAAATGAGAAATGAATGTCTGTACAGTAAGGGAACATAAGGGGAAATGAAAAAGGGAGCTCAGAGGTTGGATGATAAACTCGCTCCGTATTAATGATGGCAACAAATGCATAACAGTCTTTCAAAGCCTATGATGTGCTATTACAGCAATCAAGCATGAACAGTATTTAGCATCCAGCAACTGTTGTCAATTTTTCATATTCCTGGGCATTCCTGACAACTGTTTTGCCAGAGGCAGGAAACTGTTCTTTGGAAGCATCAATTGGGAACCTGCCGTAGATGCTGAAGCACTGGGCTGGGATGTGCTGACTGCACTGCTAATGAGCTGCTAGTGATGATGGAGGACATGGGCTGAAGGCTTTCAGTCCTTTTCTCTGGAGGCTGGTGCTGTTTGCTTGAGGCAACCCTATTCCAACCAGACTTCAGAAGAAGTCCATTGCTCCTGTTGGGTGTCGTGCTTCCAGTGAGACATCCCACTTCTTCATGCCAGTGGGTGGCTGTTGTAGGCCTGGAGAGCATGGGTCTGTGTTCCTGGGGTGATGGTGTCTGATGAGTTTGGAGCTGTGACTGTAGAAGTGGCCTCAGAAGAAGGTTATAGCAAATGCTGTTGTCCTTCCTCAGAGTTTTTGAGGAAATCGTACACAGTTGGACATAAGAAAAGTTTTGATCCCCAAGTATGACTTAAGGGCAGGACCTTAAGTTTGCTTGTGTATTTTTGACAGGAATGATTTCTCAGTTACCCTCCTGAGAACCTATCCTTGCTCCTTATTTTGCCCTTCGAGGACTTTAAGCCAGTCACTGGAATCCTTCAGCTTCTTCTGCATCCTCTGCTCTCAAAATCCCATGTGCTCCTTCAAGTCCTCACATGCTCAGACCTGTGGGTGCCCCATTCCTGGAGGTGCCTGAGGCCATGGATGGGTCCCTGGGCAGCTGAGCTGGGCAGCACCTGGCTCATGGAAGGGATGTGGGCTGTGAGGCTCTCCCAACCAGAGAGATGTGGGCATGCAGCAGCCCCAGCTGGAGCAGGGTAAGGCCAGAGCCTTGCTGCCAAGCTTCTCTGTGGGTCCAACCCTTTGCTGGGCAGCCTGCCTCTGTTTCCTCTGTAATCCTGGCTTATTCCCAAATCCTGCCCCCTTTTACACAAATCATATAGCAACAGAGGGGTCGATGAGATGTGGTCCAGAATGTTCCAAAATGCAACCTCCCATCTGATGGCTAATTAGGCACTGGAGCCACTAATCTAATTTTAGCCAGTCGCTGCATTTAGTCCTAGCGGAATAAAATGCACTTTGAATCTCATTTAAAAGCCACTGAGATCCTCTTGACAAATTAAAATATGAAATTAAGAATATATTTAGTTTGTCTCTGCGTCATTAAAATAAGCCCTGCTGCAGATGAATCAAACCCCATGCTTGCACCTTTCCATTCTCAAGGCTGTGTTTGCTGCTGGAGTTCTGAGCTGTGTCCCATCACACTTGCAATGTCCAGCAAAAGCAACTGCTGTGCATTCAGGGGTGCTGTGGCTGCTGCTGGGGTGTAAAAGAGTGGGAATGCAATGCTAGGAGGAGCAGAGCCCTCTGAGAAGTGTGTGTGTGTGTGTGTGTGTGAAATATATTTTGGTGAGAGTGGGAGATTAAAACATATAGATAAAACAGGCTGGATGTGGCTCTGGGCAGCCTGGTCTGGTGCCTGGTGACCCTGCACATAGCAGGGGGTTGGAACTAGATGATCATTGTGGTCCTTTTCAACCCAGCTCATTCTATGATTCTATGAAAACAGAGTGGGAACAGGCAATGCAAGATGGCAATCTTAATGCTAACTAAGCTTGCAATAGGAGAAAAGTATAAGTAAAGGGAGAATAAATATTGCTATCAACCCTATGCTTGATTGGTTCTGATTAATAACGTACTTCTTGGCTAAACTAACCTCCTTTACATGTGTTAATATCCAGCATGGACAAAACAAGTAAGATTTTTATCTGGAGAGCAGAGCAGTTCTAGATGTCCCGTGTGCAGCATGCAGGAACGGCACGACATCTGCAGCTAGATGGCACAGTCACCTCATGCAGTGCAGCCCATGTGCACCCTGTGCAGTGCCAGCTGGCTGAGCATCCCAGGGTGGTGGGTGCTGCAGAACACAGGAAGGTGCTGATAAATGCTTTTGTTGGGGAGGAAAAGCCAAGAGAGACTGTCCAGTTATTGGTGCTTTCCTTGGGAAATTGTGCTTGCTGCAGGTGGTGGTTTGAATTGGGTGATGCAAACCATAGGGATTCTGCAAGCTGTGTATTACAGTGTCAGAATTGCACGTGTGTAAGAGGAAAATAAGCAGGTTATCCATTTATTGGATGTGGTTGGGGGTCTGCTGAAGTCTGGGGAGCCCCTTTCCCATGAGGATGGGGCCCACAGGTGGAGCCACACCTTGCACAGGGCAGAAAGTGCCCTCCTGTAGCACCTTGTGAACACCCTAACCTGCTGTCGGGTCCATTCTTAGAGGAATTGAAGCAGAGATTGCATAGTTTTTTTTTCCTTTTTTTTTTTCCTCATTGCTTTTTAAAATCTAGTTGAAAAAAAAAAAAATAGAACAAATCTCTGAATTGTTATGGAAAGAGGAGCTCTGGAAGCACGTGTGCCTACTGCGTGTGCTTTTAACTCCCTGACATTTCAGCAGCTGCACTGATAAGCCGTGCTGTGCCCAGCACCACATCTGCTCAGTGCACCCTTATCGCGGATGGAGGAGCTGGCTGGGAGTGCACGAAGGCTGGGGGGCATCAAGGGAGGTGAGGGTAGAAACCATTCTGGTGAAATATCACAAAAATGGTGAATGGTGTTTGCTGAGGGGGAGGGTGAGGGGAAGTATGGAGGCATCTGGGGTTGAAAAGTACTGCTGGATGTGTCCTGCCTGCTTTTTTCCTCTTTCTATCCAAAGACTAAAGGCAGAGGGGGCAGATAAGCCTCACCTTTACAGCAAAGGCAGTCTTCAGTGGAAGAGATTTGTAAAAACTTCAGCCAAGAGCTGTTTCTATAGTATCTTGGCTATCCCCTGGTGCTGGAGGAATAACAGATCAGCTTTCCTATTGAATTCAAGGGCTGAGCAGCAACATAAAATCACACTGAATAGCTACTTAAAGTATATATAATTAAAACAAATTATATATTATATATATACACACAATACACACACACGTACATGTAGATTGCTCTGAAAGTAATCCCTCCTATTTATTCCCATTGGAAATAACACAGAACACAATAACAGTATTTGATAGTGTTTTGTAGCTGAGAATTTGCTGTTTGTCGACACTGAGACCACCATTAGCTGTGCACTTTCACCAGTGGTGCATAAGAGCTGCATGCTGTGCTCATCAGAATCTGCTCCAGTGGAGGTGACCCACTGCCCACCACTGCTGAAATGCATCACTCACCCCTCACTGTGCTCGCACCCACCATTTGCTCTCTGTAAATGTTGGGCTAATGGTAATGAATGTCAGTGGGTGCCATCTTTTCTGTGTGGTGGAATTCAGTGGTACAGCTTTGCTCCATCCACTCTGCCACGTCAGATGTCATTCTGTCACACAGCAACAACATGTCATGGAATATTGGTGGGAAGGTTCAACCTCTGCTGTCATCCCACCAGTATCTGCCTCCAGCTCTTGTTGTGTCTGGTCCAGCTCCTTCACAATGAACACAGACACCCACAGCTCCATCAGGTGCTCAGAACCCACCCAGTCTGAGCTTGAGTGTCCACCTCCTGTTCGTTAGCTTCTACTGTTCACATATCGATGCTTGGAGGGTGCTGCTGCCCAACCCTTCTCTCCCAAGTCTCAGCTCCTGATTTTATGTCACTAGTGCAGAGCCCATTAAAGTTAATTAATGTTTCCCAGTGCAGAAAGAATTGCATCCCTTATGCAACAGGCATGAGGAATGAACTGTCACTTCACCCCCAATATAGTTGCATGACTTCAGATGCTAATTATATATAAATCTGTAACTTGCTGAGCTGTTTGTAGCATATGGGGTATAAAGAGTGTTTCATTAAATGAAGAAACCTCATAAGATTACCTGGGAGAGCAGAGAAATCTCTGTCCTGGTGAGTGTGCTTTGAGAAACATTTGTATGTGGTGCTGAAGGTGTTCACAGAGCAGGGTGCAAGGAACTGCCTGCAGAGTCTATGTATGTGCAGCCCAGGTGCCTCCACAGTGGAGTTTGTCAGTCTGGGTGCAGGTAAAACAGCTGTGCAAAGGTAAGGCTGAATGGTGGCACAGCTGTTAACACAGCAAATGTGTAATTACCAGAGATCAGCCTGTTAGTGTGGATAAATTACAATGCAAAGTCAGCATCTATTGATGCTCAGAGGAATTTGGAGGACCAGGGCTTTTTAAATATTGATTCCTCCACAGCTACAGTATAGCTGGCTCCAGGTATTAAAAAACCCTGAGTCAGATCCAGAAACCCATGAAATTGCTTTCCATTGTGAAATTTACAAAGTTGTTAGTAACTTTGCATTCTGGTTTTATTTGCTTTCTGGGCTGTGAGCCTCCTCCATGTGCTTGGTTTGGGTTTGCAGCAGCACTTTGGCTCCAGGACTGCCTGCTGCTCCTGGGTGCCACTGGCCAAACTGACCACATGCCTATGGATGCCAAAGACTCAAGCAGGCATTGGCAAGAGCCTCTGGTTTGGTTGTGGCCATATTTGGAGATCTTTTATGACCTTTGTAATATGTTTTCAGTGGTAAAACTGAAAAATGGACTTGCTGGTAACCGAGGGGACATCATGAAGATTTGAGGTGTGTTTTAGACCTCAAATTTTTAAGGACTGTCTCTGTGAAATTCACTCTAATTCACTTTGATTGGAGATGCTATTAGAATAACTTGTTTACAGAATCACCAAGGTTGGAAAAGACCTTCAAGATCATCCAGTCCAACTACCCACCTATCACCAATAGTGCTCACTAAACCATGTATCTCAACACAAAAACCAAACGTTCCTTGAATGCTTACTGAAAGCCTTGGATGACTAGCAGATACTCAAAGGTTTTTCTCTAACCAAGATCCAGGTATGAACAATTTAATGTTGTTGATCATACACTGGCACAGGTTGCCCAAGGAGGCTGTGGATGCCCCATCCCTGCAGGCATTCAAGGCCTGGCTGGATGTGGCTCTGGGCAGCCTGGGCTGCTGGTTGGTGACCTGCACACAGCAGGGGGTTGGAGCTGGATGAGCACTGTGCTCCTTTTCAACCCAGGCCATTCTATGGTCAATCACAGGAGTGAAGTCCAGGAACAGCTTTTCAATAGGAACACTAGGGAGAAGGTGAAGCCTGTAAGTGGCTATAAGGTGGAATACAGGGAGCCTGTAAATGGGATTTGATGGCATAGGATCCTTCACAAGACTGGATTGGATTTAATGACCCATGTACTGCTAGATGAAACTAATTAAAGGATTTTTTTTTTTATTTTTTAGTGAAGTGTGAGAGACATAAGGTAGAAATTGCTAATGTATTGATTTTGATTGCTGAAGTGTAGAGAAGCGTTCATGTTCTGCATGTGTGGAGCAATGTTGTCCCAAAGCAGACTAGTGCCAGGTACACTGGGCTTGATGAGCTGAATGGACTCAGCCAGACTTTGTAGCATCCCAGATATGCACTTTACAACGCTCAAAAGAGATTTTAAAAACCTACTTGAATATTTTCTAAAACAGCATGACTTTTTTCATATTCTCTTGCTATTCCAGGTACTTAATGTAAGGCTATCACAAGGATCACTGAACTATGTTGTCAACCCACTGCTGAGATACCTTATAGCAGACAGGAGCTCAGGAGAAGGAGAAGCACTGATTAGTTTACCAAACAACATCTGGCACAGCTCAACCAGAGCAACGTCCTGTTGCTGGCATTTGCACGAGGGTCTCCGGTGCTCCAAGCACTGAGACAAGCTAAAAATCAAAGAAAATGAATAAAGCTGTTTTTTTTTTTTCTTCTTTCCATAGCTAGAGGACTCCCAGAGGACATTGTTCTTTGTTTTTGCTTAGGAAGGAAAGCCAGAATGCTTCATTTAATGCCTGCCAATGAGTTCTGATGACTCTCATGATCGCTGAGAGTCCCCTGGTGATCCCAGCTGTCAGATACCCAGGGCTTGTTGCCTCTCAGTGAGGCACTCCTCAGTAGAGAGGAATAGTGTATTTATTTTTACTTTTCTTACTGCACTGGAGATTGGGTACTTGCCATTAATTGGTATCAGTCTAGTTATCTGTGCTTTGTGGATTAGTAATTTGTTGAGATGAACCTAGTTTGGGAAAAAAGAAAGTTACTAACCTATTATGAGATGTCTTTTGGGAAAAAAAAATTACATTAATTCTGTAGGTTCACGTGTGTCCAATGCCTCTTTGAAGTCTTTCATCTGCAGTGGAGGAATCAAGTTATTACATGTTTTACTGTGCAGCAATTAAGTTGTGGGATGTCACTGAAGATGTCCACTGACGACTCAGAGCATATCTCTTTTGTCTGCATTGATAATAAGCACAGTCTGCTGATGTACACTTCTAGCAGGTGAATGTCCATCTCCAGACCACTCAGTGATGGGTGAGGAAGTTTTCATTCCCCACCTGTGGGGCTCTTCATCAGCTTGGGTTCTTCTCATCCTGGAGCCATCTGTATTGAAATATTAACGTTGATGCACCTCTTGCCACTAATAAATGATGCTCCTTCTGTCGTTCTCTCCACTTCTCATTCTCTTCAATAAGCATGTTTTCCTAATAGCTTGATTAAGACTTAATGTAATCACATCATTAATTCCACATCACATGGTAGTCTGAATAATTCCTTTCCTTGATTTAATTTCAAGATATTTTGAAAATCAGATTCGTGATCCTTTGGACTTCTTTCTTCTGACAATATTTTAGTTATGGTGTTGGTGGTCAGTTTACCACAGCAGAGATTTTAGGAGGAAACACATTTGCAGTCTGTGTTCCCATACAGGGAGCAAGCCTGGACAGCATGGTATTCCTGTAGCTTCATCTTGGAGATGCTTTTCTAGGATAACTTGAAAATTGAAGTGCAGCACTTGACTTCTCCAAAGTTGTTGGAAAGATGCAGCAAGTCAACAAGAAGGAACAATAGAAAAACTGAAAAATTAAGAACTGACAAAGTGCCATCTTTCTCTTTCTGATGATAATGGAGTTTTCTTTGCCCACATCTTATGACTTAGCCAGGCCCTATCGCTCTGGTTTTCTCACACAGTGTCTTAAAGCTGAGCTGTGATAGCACAAAGCTGGCACTTCTCAGGTGGGGCTCTTTCTGGTGCTGCATGGGGCTGGGGGACCTGAGCAGCCTCTTGCTGGAAGGGCTGCTTCTGCATTCACTGAACCATTTAAATTTCAAATATGTGTGTTCCTTGTTCCTAAGCTGATTTACTTTGATTTCCATAGGCTGGAAGCTCCTCCTATTATTTAGATGGCCACTGCATGCCCTTATGCTCTTGGAAGTGTGTCCCTTATATATATTCTTTATAAATGAAGCAGGAAATCCTTACTATTTTCCTTTCCCAGTTTGTGGCAGGGTTGTGCAACTATAAATCATAGTGACTATGGAGGACAAGCTTTTAATTTAATGACAGCCCTAAGTCACTCTTCCTGTAACTCACATACCAGATGATGCTTTCTGAGGATCTCCAATTTGAGCTGTAATGTTTAAAATCTAGGAACACATTTCCAGTAATACTCCATTTCATATGGTTTTTATCTATTCTTCTGCTTGCTGTATATGTAACATTTCAGAACATGTTTATCACTTCTTCTGTGGTCAATGATTTTTAAAGCTCACCATGGAAAGGAATAGGAGCATGCTTTCAGCCACTGCTATGCATACATTCATAAGCAATGCACTGCACACATTTTATAATCCATTTTATTGGATTAGCCACGCCACTATTATCATCATACAGTCACCAGCTTTTTTTCCACATCTGTGTCACAGACTGAGCTGCCCTGGCACATGATATCCATCAAGGGCAATGGGACAACAGTGGGTAATGGGCCTTCTTTGGCTGCCCAGTGAAAGGGCAGCAAGCAGCAGGGCAAGCACTTCTTGTAAACTTGCAAGTGATTTGCAGTAGTTTCTACTTTAATTAGCTGTATTTTCCTACTGCATCTAGCGTAGCAGTCAGAGCAGCACAAATGCTTTCCTACTATAATAATCTGAGTCTCTAGGAAAGCCTAGGTAGGATTCAGCTGCTGTTTCATGATGTATGTTCTCCAACTGGGTTTGGATTGCTTATTCTGAGAGCAGCCTGCCTCCAGGCAGTACCTTGTCTAGATGCTGATCGTTCAGGAATGGTGCTAATGGGAGGCAATTATTGAAACATCAAAATGCTAGGAAACTTCTGGGAGCTTGTCTGAACACTTATTAAATAGCTTCTTCCTTTGAGGGTGAGAATCTTGACACAAAATGCTTCTCTTTATTGCCACGGTGCTGCAGCAGAATCCCCAAAGTTGTGTCTTGATATTTGCTGAAATACTTCTGCAGTTGGAAATGTCAGTAAACTTTGGATACGGTTAATAGATTCCTTGACTCTCCCAAAATGCTCTCTGTGGCTTTCTCATGGATTTAACAGGGCCTTTTTTTCCACACAGGATGGGAATATCTTGAAGACCAAGGAAAAGATAGATGCTTGCTAAAATACTGTTGTAAGAGAAGGCTTCAGACACTGTGTTATTTGATGGCAATGTAGCCACTTTTTCTCCTGGAAAAATTCTTATCATGGGTTCCTTGATCACTACCTCATGATTTATAGATTTCTTCTGTGTGCTCTCGGTTCACCAGTCACAATTATCTTGAAATGAGTTTGAAGTACGTGCTGTAATCTATGTCTTCCCATGAAAGGTCACTAATATAAGATTCATCTCCTTCTAGAGGTTGGTTTATGTTGCCAAGAGAGGAAACAAAAACAGATTCTCTTCACTGGCATTTTAAAGGCTGCACTTTGGCACTGCTGGAGAGGAGCGGAATTCACTGCCCACCTCACATCCAAGGAGCATCATTGCAAACAGAACTGGAGGCTGGATTTCCCAGGGGGAAAAAAAGAAATCTCTCTTCTTCCTTAGTACTTCAGTGGGTCTCCTTAAGGTTTCTACAGCTATGAACAACACCTTCATTTTCATCTGTACTTATCCTGGAGACACCCCTGTGTCTCACTTGCGCTCACCTACTGCTGTATCCTTTCCAGCTTCTCCAGTTCTTCCTCTGCATTGGGAATGAGAGTAATTAGGCCACAGTGAACACTTGTGCTGAGTTCTTCACCACTTCTGCTCATGCCCAACTCTACCTATTCCATAAGGAATATCCAATTCTCAGATGCCTGGGATATTGCACGGCAATGCAATCCAAATATTGCTTGGAAGGAGGAATGCTCCACCCATTGGAGGTCTTCTGGCTACTTCATGCGATTTGGCTGTTCTGATTAGTAATGATTGGTTCTGTAGAAAAGAGGGTATTTGGTTAGAAAGGGGAAAATTATCATAAATATGCATAAAGCGCATAGAGGGAAAAAAAAAGCAATTACTTTGGCTTTAAAAGCTAGAAACAGTTTAGCAGAACAGATGGGTTGCATAAATCTGGCAAAAATGAGGGCATGAGGGATTCGTGTGTGTGTGTGGCATGCAAGAAAAAGTAAGACCAGTGTCTGTGTGACAAAGAATTTATTGCACTTTGGGAATTGTCTATTTTCCCATCCTTTCAGAGTAAAAGTAGTGGCTGGAATCATTAGACAGAGCTCACCTGAACAGCATGTGCCAGTGTATGGAGTTAGCTATGAAACTCCCACCACCAAGTGGTTGTGCTTTAGCACCTTAAAACTCTTCAGAATTTCTTTGTTCCCAGCAATGTTGTGAACACTTTCCATATCTCAGTCAGAGCCAGGTCATATTGATACAGACAGTGATGGAAACTTTGATAACTTAATGCTATTACAGTGCTTTTTTAGTGTGTTTCTTTATGTTAAATTTTGTGTTGTTTTGTCTCTGCGTGTAAGCAAGAGTTATTAATCAGTCTGTATGCAAAACCATGTTCTAACTTCACTGAGAAAGCACAGGCTCTGAATACCAAGTGTTAGCAGAAATCTCATCTCTGTGGGCTCTGTCAGAGAGAGGAGTGAGAGCAGGTTTGATGTGTGATTGGTAGGTGCCATCTTGTGCTCCTTTGGCAGAAGTGTGCTTGCAGTAACCCATGGGTGCCCAACTTGTTGGCTTGCCTGGGCTGCACTGAGTGAATAGGACTTGGCTTGGGCTGCATATACATCAGCTGCACCAAAAACAATGCCCTCATGAAAAAAAAGTTAGCAAACCAAAAAACCAGTAGGATATATGACTGTGTTTTCATGAAACTAACACATCAGGCTGGCTTGATAGCAGCAGCTGCAGTTCTTACTGAGTTCTCATGGTGATTGTCGGAGATTTTTGGTGGGATTTTATTCTTCCTGTGCTTCATCCATTAAAACATAATGCCAGAAGGTGGTGATGTGAATAAGGTGTCATTGTGAAGAGAGGGATATCTTAGTTTGGAAAGAGAAGGCTGAGAGAAGTCTGGCAAAAAGACAGGATAAAAGTCGAGTGCCCACTGCACACCAGTGTGTGGTTGTTGGGAATGATGGGTGTGTGCCCAGGGCCAGGCTGGGCCACTCAGGTGAGGTATGCCTGCAATAACCAACATCTCCATTTTACTCAGCTGAAGCCCACAGTAGTAACCTGTGCTGAAGTCTCAAGTTGATAGAATCCTAGAATGACCCAGGTTGCAAAGGAGCACAGTGCTCATCCAGCTCCAACCCCCTGCTGTGTGCAGGTCACCAACCAGCAGCCCAGGCTGCCCAGAGCCACATCCAGCCTGGCCTTGAATGCCTGCAGGGATGGGGCATCCACAGCCTCCTTGGGCAACCTGTGCCAGTGCCTCACCACCCTCTGGCTGAAAAACTTCCCCCTAATATCCAACCTAAACCTCCCCTGTCTCAGTTTAAAACCATTCCCCTTGTCCTATCGCCATCCACCCTCACAAACAGCCATTCCCCCTCCTGTTTATCCACTCCCTTCAAGCACTGGAAGGCCACCATGAGGTCTCCCTGGAGCCTTCTCTTCTCCAAGCTAAACAAGCCCCTTTCCCTCAACCTTTCTTCATAAAAGAGGTGCTCCAGCCCTCTGATCATCTTGGTGGTCCTCCTCTCCTGAGGACGGGGAAGACCACTGGCCAGAAATCACAGTGGTTGGGTTTTGTGCTTATTACTCCACAGTTCGGTTGATTTACAAATGAGCATGGCTTTGTTTTTTGTGTGTGTGTGTGTATGTGTATGTAAAAGTCAGCATGCAGAATCAGAGCAGCCTTACCTAGCAGGGACTGCTTGTTGCTTGTTTTGTGCAAGTCTGCCAATGTGTTTAGGAGCTATGCCATAGTTATGCATTCATTTTAAAACCCTTGCCATTTTGTTTGCATTCTTTTACTGATTATTCATTGGGTTGAGTTGTAGTTTAAGCATATAGAAGTTTAAGGGGGCTGTTATTTAAGCATAATTCTATATTAAATTGTTTTAAATTCGATTTCATAGCTAAAAGATGTGCATTCTTTTCACATGAAAGAGGCTCTGTAAGCAGTGAGTCTTTCTGTGTGACAAAATCTAATTCTACTACTAACAAGCAAATAGGTGGATTTTGTGTCCTATTGATCTCAGAATTACCTGACTGATGCCAAAAATCAATCCAAGACCTCTTCTGAGCAGTCACAAGACAGGATTCTTTTTATTAAGCCTGTCCATGATTTATAGTTTTGCCATTAGTGTTAATGTAGACTTAAAATATCAATACTTCATTCTAACACTTTCAAAGTGGCATTGATTCTTCCTTATATAAGCTCCTTCTCTTGCATGGACGCTACCCAGAACTATTTTTTTGAAGCCAGGTAGATAGGTTTGCTTCAGACAAATTACAAATGCCTTAAAGTAGTAAGCCTGTACAGCAAGTCTAATAATGGGCAGCATTTCCTGTAACCATTAGAAAGAAATGATGGACCCTATGTATTTTAAGGTGATTTCTTGTTGGAAATGGTGAGCACAGCTTTCTCAAATCAGGAATAACATTTCTACAGTGAGTTAGTGTAGAACCTAAGCGTGGGCTCATGTGGAAGGAATTGCATCTGCCATACCAAGCCCATGGAAATAGAACTGATGTCTTAGTAATAAACTCTGAAGTGGTCTCTGCTCTCCAGGTATGTGCTATGTTGGCTGCAGGCAAAAAGATGGGCAAGTTTTCTTTATGAATGAGAATGATGAATACTGATACTGAGAGGAAAATATATGTCTTGCACTTAGCCTTTTCTTCTGTTGATACCACGTCTATTTTCCTGGCAAATTTATGACACTGCTAAACTTTGGGAAATGGGAGAGAAATGAGTTTTGATCTTGAAAGTCTGTGAATTGTCTCCTGTCAAAATCTCAGAGAGCTGAAAGGTCTATGAGGTCAAATGCAAAAGGGAATTTGGGTGGCCGAGAAAAAGATTTGAAGAGCGTCCCTTGACAGGGAAACTGTTGGTAATATTGGGGAGTCAGCATGGGAATTGGTGTGGCAGGAACGTTTGGAGGTCTGTGGCTCTTGTTCCTAAGCACAAGTCTGAAAGGGCTTAAATTAATTCATGTTCCAGAAATTGAGAGCAAGAAATGTCTGATGGTATCTCTTATGGCCATTGCTGGAGACTGGGCTCAGCTGGATGGACTCTGGCTTTGCCTTTCTGTGGTTCTTGTCCTCGTGAAGAGTTTGTATCCCTCTGGAGGAGAGGAGGATGAGCTGAGCTGGGCCAGGCCGTGTCGTGGTGCTGTGTCTCATGGTTTCCTCCTATAGAAACCCCCCAACCTGAGCCCTCTGCCTTGTCTGTAGTCTGTCTGCTGCCGAGGTGAATTACTCATGTTAGTCACGATTTACAGCATGCGGCAATTATCCCACAATCTGCCTATGTTTTAAAAGTTAATGGAGAAGAAACTCTGGTTTTAAAAACCAATTTGAAAGCTTTCCAGTGACTCTAGATGCTTCAGCTGGTCACAAAGGGCAAATCCGCCAACCTTGCTGTTTGACTTGCATTAAGAATGAAGTCTGTGCGCTTGTAAGTAAATGCCAGAGCATTCTGTGTTCGTAGCGTCTTGTGGTCTCTCTGGATGAGATTCCCAGACCTACTGTGCAATCAGTACCAGTGCCTGGTAAGGGGTGTGCAAGCCTGTTACCTTTTGTTAATTATGCTGAAATTAAACAATGACAACAGATGTCCCTCAGTCCTGGACTACAGCCACGCTTTGGTCTTTGCAATGGCCCTTGGGGACTCTGCAGCCAAGCCAGGTGTCTTTTAAGTAAAACTTTGAGGAGGAGGGGTGGTAGATGCCTTTAGGTTTATGTTGTGCAATGTCATTAGCAGGGACCTGCTGTGAGAAGTCTGGCAGATTATTTAAAATCCAGTTTCTACATGAGGCTACGTACAGCAGCAGAGCCTGGCTGTGTCTATATTAGATAATGGGACGCTGCACGGCACTGCGTGGGAGAAGAAATTCTCCTCTAAGAGCCATTAATTGGAGAATGTGAGAGGTATCATTGATGTTGCTTAATGATGCACAGAGGATTTAAAATATTTAGAATCTGTAAAAGCAAAATTAGATTATTTTTTACCCGTGCAATTTTATATCTCATGCTTCAGGCATAAAAAGTATTTCACGTGTCATTTATTTACAATAAATTAAAAATCTATATTAAGTATTACACTGCTGGAAAAAAATCTATTATGAATGTAAAATTCTTGCTTTTGCTTCTTTGATGTGTGGCTATTCCTGCTGCACGCCATGCTTGGGCCCCAATTACTATCAGCAGTGGTTTCCTGTGGCATATTCCAATATTTTAGTTTGGAATTATTTACAATGGGTTAAATTAAACTCTGCTAATTGGTTAATGTCTGTGTCCTGCCATGGTATTAAAATTAGTGTCTGGGTACCAGTCAGTGACATAGCTACTTTTGTCATCTTTTGTCATGCAGTGTAGTTAAGAGATGAAAAAATGCTGCAGAGGATGAAAGCAAGAATGAATGGAGAGAGAATCATAGAATCATAGAATCACCAAGGTTGGAAAAGACCTAAAAGATCATCCAGTCCAACCGTTCAAAGAAAGAAGACGGTGTCCAAGCTGTGGCATGATGATTTTTGGAAATGGTAAATCAATTAACGTCTCAATGGATGTGAAAGTTAAGAATAAAGTTTACGGCCTGTAGATGCTCAAGGCTTTTTTTTTTTTTTTTTTTTTTTTTTTTTTTTTTTTTTTTTGCACAGAATATTTTACAGTTACGGTAATTAGGTAGGACAGAGCAAATCTGAATTATTGCTGTAGCTGTGAATCATAGAATCATAGAATCACCAAGGTTGGAAAAGACCTTCAAGATCATCCAGTCCAACCGTTCACCTATTCCCAGTAGCTCCCACTAAACCATGTCCCTCAACACAACATCCAGCCTTTAAACTCGTTCCTAGACAGATTCGGAACAAATGTGATCACAGAACTGGAGGAAGCAAGAATAGTGCAGAACTTGGTGACTGGGAAAAGGGAAACATCTCTCCCATTTATAAAAAGGGAAGTGTCTCTCCCATTTGTAGGAAAGAGGAAGGAGGACTAAAGGAACTACAGGCCAGGGAGCCTCACCTCTCTGCCTGGGAAGGTCATGGAACAGATCCTCCTAGAAGACATGTTAAGGCACAGGAGGGATGAGTTCATGGCTCCACCGAGGGAAGGTCCTGATGCACCTGGTGACATCAGTGGACAAAGGGAAGGTGACTGATGTCATCTGCCTGGACTTCTGCAAGGACTTCGACATGGGCCCACAGTACATCCTTACCTCTAAATTGGAGAGATACAGATTTGAAGGGTGGGCTATTCTGTGGATAAGGAACGTGTTGGAAGGTCACAGCCAGAGGTTGCATTCAGTGGCTCCATGTTAGGTGGAGGCTGGTGATGAGTGGTATCCCCCAGGCATACAGGTTGGGTCTGGTACTCTCTCATCTTTGTCAGTGGCACAGATGATGGGATTGATATTGTACTTGATTTGTGCATGCTGCTGGGTTTTGAGCTGATGTTTTTGAACAACTTTCTAAAGTGCTTCTGTAGTTTCTTTCCTGCAGAAATGGCTGATTTTTAATACCTGTTGTTGTGTGCAAAAGTTTGACTTTCGCTTCTCATATGTTTTTTTTGTATTGACAGACTCTGAATTTCACAAACAAGAATAATTTTATTGTCTTGAATAAATTCCTTGCAACCATATAAGTTCACTGTCTGCCCCCTCTTCCAAATCTTATCTGATGATGTCTGACAGCATTTGCAGTATCTCGTGCAATGTGTTGGTTTGTGCCAATATGCCATGCACCACTTGCTGGAAATTCAAATGGAAGTACAAGCTCGCTCTGTATTTTGTCTGTGTCAGGTACAAATTGCATGTCTTCCTATATATTTTTTTCCCCTTTACGGTTATAGGCTGTCTTTGTTGGGAATGTACAAAATAAAGTTCTTAGTGGACAATGAAGAAACACTGCAAACACAGAAGCTGTGCGCAGTAAAAAGAATCAATACATTTTGAGCATATGGGTCATATTAGAAAACCAAAAGCTGTCTTAGACTGAGGTCTACATGCATAATGTAATTTCTTGGAGTAACTCAGAAATTTATGAGAATTGGATGGCGGAGAAGAAGGATGAAATTATTAATACTGGTAATGATGGAGAAAAAAATGCTAAAATGAAGCCCAAATAGGCAATTTGCTGAAGCTGGTGTGAACATATAGTGGAATACTAGGGACATCTATAACATAAAAAAGAATTTCTTGAAGCTTGTTGCCATTTGCACTGTCAGCACGATTTATTTAAAACCTGCATAATCTGACTGTTGACAGCTCTCTTTTCAGAGGCTCAGCACTGCTGCTTTCTTCTGTGAATTGCTCATCAATGCAGGAGGTATATTGTGCTTTGAGGCTGGGAATGCTGTGCTGAAAACTGCAGTTGAACCTTGGGGACATCAAAGAAATCCATATCCCCATCTGTTTGAAATGCTTGCAATTGAAAATACAAAAAGAAGGAGCCACAGGTCTCCAGGAAAATGAAACGGCCACCAAAACGTTGCCTGCTTGATTGGCTTGCCAGGGAAGATAGACTCAAGAAGAGAGGAGAGGATTCAGCAGCTCCTTGCAGATGGAATGGAGATGTTGGCAATTTCCCTCTCGCTTAGCTCCAAATTCGAAAGGCAATGAAAGCTTTGTTATTAGATGGAGGGAAAGGGGTCATCACACAATAAAATCATTCTTGTGAAGTGTCATCAATCTGGCCGGGAAAGTGTCTGTAATCAAAGCCTTTTGGGTACCTTAAATGTCTGTTTTATCTGCCTTAAAAGTAGCGACCCAGTACAGTGTTTCTGCAGGTCAAGTCTGGTGCCCTTAGTTTCATTGTGTAGAAGTGAGTCTTGGTGGTAAAACATAGAAATAGGGAAATACTGCTCAAAACATACGGTCTGATATCATGATTGCAAGAAGAATTGCAGTGTAGAGATGTATTCATAAAGTCATATGATAACTACTGGGTAAAAGTAAATGAAAGCTGGGAGTATGTGTTGGTGTTTGTGTAGACCAAAGGGAACCTCCTCTCCTGAGCAGTCTGTTGGAGTACAACATAACCTGAGAGGCTGTGATGCCCCGTCCATCCCTGGAGGTGTTCAAGGCCAGGTTGGATGGGGCCCTGGGCTGCTGTGAAATGTGGAGGTTGGTGGCCCCGCTTGTGGTGGGGGTTGGAGCTTCGTGATCCTTGAGGTCCCTTCCAAGCCAAGTCATTCTATGATGATTCTGTGATAACCTACAGATATAAAAATCACCTGACTTTTACAGACAAGGAACTTCTTCAAGTTTTCTCTGCGGTTCCAAGTATTGAACTTAAAAACATCTTTTAGAAGTTCATAGCAGACATATAGAGTGAATTGTGCTGTTATGCACAGCTATGTATTTCACATGTGTTTCCTCCCCCACCTTTTTTTTCTAATCTCATTGATGTGTGCGTTTTACGTAGCATGCATTTCAATACCTTGTACGTTTATATATGCACATATTATTTTATTTTCTGCAGATCCATAGGAACATTTTGATTATAAGGTACCTCTACATGTCTCTAATTCAATGCTCTATTCAAAGCCTGACTAACTAAAAGGGGATCAGTTGTTGTCATTTGGTTGCTTGTGTGTTGATGTTCATACTGATGCAAGTTAAAATTTCTGCCACTTTGTCTTTGAGCTCCATTAAGGCCTTGTGACAGGAATGTGGAAAGGGTTTCCATCTTCTGTTAATTCCCTCCCCTCTGAGTGACAACTTCATGATGAAATGATATCTCAGTTTGCTAACTGTGTGCTTTTCTCTTCAGATCCTCATCACCATGTAAAGTTGAGTTAAGCAAAGTTAGGGAGCCATGGAAAAATGTACAGAACGAATTCCATAGGCATGAACACTTTTAATTTTTGGGTGAGTCTGCCACCAATTTTAATCAGCTCTCCATCATGTGAGATGTGAGCCAAGTGAAATCAGTTTCAGACAAGCCTAGCCCAGGAAGAAGGGCCCTAGGTGGGTTTGACCCAGAGGCAGCTGATGCTCTCTGCACACCAGAACAATGCTGCTCAGCTGCTTATCTTTGAGGCTGTGTATAGAAGACCAGATTTAACTCTGAGGCAGAACCAGGAAATGCATACCCAGATAATGTTTGTGGGACCAAAAACTGACTAGGTTTAAGAAGGGCTATGGTATCCATAAAACTGGTTCTGTAGTATGGTAATAGCTGAGAACTGCAGTCGTTGATTTACAGGCCTCTTCCTGTGTCCCTACAGCTACTGCAGTGGTATTGCAGTCTACACGTGATTAAATCAAAGAGGTGGAATAACAATAAAGAAAACCAGGCTGATGCAGGCTTGTATTGTTGCACAGAAATTCCTTTAGGTTCATGTTTAGTATCATAGATCTAGGCTTTTCTGTTCAGCAGCTAATGAAGCTGAGGAGCTCCCCAGCTTCTAAGCACTTCATTGATCCCCAATGATGGGACTTGGAGGGGAAAAAAAACCCAAAACATTAAAACCCTCACATAGCACAACAAGCAATTATTTTACTGCAGTAGAGAATGCACAGGTTAGATCTTAGAGTGGCTGTGTTCTGTGTCCCCATAGTGCGCACATTTGCTCAGTTACTTCTGACACCTGGAGAGTTGAGGCAACACTTGTGAAATCCATGCACGTTTCCCCTTGGTAACAAGAACTACCAAAATACTTTTGTGACTAAATAGATTCATTGTCCTCCAGTTGTCTCTGAAATATCCAGCTTTCTTACTGGTATAGAAGCTGCTTCAATACGTTGTGTTTGAGACAGCTGCCATTCACACTGTCTTTCAGAGGGAGTTCTCCGAAGATCTTTGTGCTTATGCTGTCCAACCGTACATCAAGATGATGCTTGATAACTCTATTGCAGTTTCATCTGATCGACACCATAACTTTTGATGAGGGAAACTGCTGACTAATTATGTTTTGTGATCATGAGGAGGGCCAAAATTAATTCTAGATTCCCCAGAACAATATTGTCTGGCTGTCTTTCATGGCTTAAAGAACCATGGTCAAGGAAAATACTCTCAGGAAAGTCAGGTATCTCCGGAAGGAGGTACCTGATCATATTTAGTGAGAAGCCGTATTGCTACTCTGGGTAATTTTGCCTCTATTTTGCTACAGTTCTGCCTATCTGGTGTAGCTTTTCATTGGTGTAGCCTTGAAGTGAATTGGCTTGAGTGTCAGCATCATAGGGCTGGTGTGACCTGTCTGTTTTATAGTACATCCCCATCCTACAGCGGACGCTTGAGCTCACAGATAAAGAAATCCTCTAACAGGAAGTATTCAGCCTATTTGATACTCCTGTTGGAAGCTCCAAATCAGTGAAATCTTAGACAGTTTTTGCATGCTTTGAATTCCATGCTGAACTCCTTACAAGTTTCTCGTGCTCCGTGCTTCTGGAGGCAGAGCTTTCAGTCTATGTTAATTTAGGAAGAGGGATGTCCAGCCGTGCTTGCTGGCTGAGCTCCCAGTGCCTGGAGCCTGCCTTATGACTGCACTTCCCACTTTCTGCAGAATGGGAAGTCTGCTTTACTGACTTGCTTCTCATTTGCTAAGGTGCAGTGGCTCGGATCATTGAAATATTCTTCTGAAATAAAACACGACACTTCTACTGCTCGTGTCTTTGGGGAAGGAATATGAAAATAATCAATCCCGTTGTTTAGTGAACTGCTAGAAGGTGAGCAGCTAGTATAGCATTGAGCTTGATAAAGGAGTGCATCCACTAGTCCTCAGATCAAAATAAATCTCCAATATTGTACTGTTGATATTAAGCTGTAATGCACAACAAGCACTTTATCACCTTTAAGGATGCGTCGTTTGTGGCTCAACTATACCCTGAAACATTCTCAAAGTATTGAAAAGAGATTAGCGACTGGCAGTCGGAAGGTTGTATTCAAATCAGGATGTAAAGCTTTTCGAGTTGTACTGGGCACTTCTAACAGTGCTTTATTGTGTCTGAGTATGCAGCAGAAAGTGCTGCACTGCCAGAAACCTGGTTTATTTGTCTGGGTGTGCCAGAAAGTATTTCTGAGACGTAAACAGGCTGACAGCATGCGGAAGATCACTGATTTCTCCCTGCTCACCCATCCTTCAAGTGATTCAAAGGCAGCTCCAAAGGTCGTTACGCATTGCTTCTGAATTAACTCCCTTGCCAGTTGCTTCTCACCAAGTTAACAGCAAAGGCAGCCTTTTCAGTAACGAGCCATTTCAGGCAGCATGTTGCAGGTGGCTGAGGAAATGCTTAGGGTTCCATTTTTTCAAGAAGTTCTTTGTTGGTGTATAGCTGGGAGATGTGCCTTTCAGGAGGGAAAGCTGATGTGGAAGTCAACAACTTGCATCTCCCAAAACACGCTGTGACCCACAGAAAATTCCAGCTGAACTGGCAGGAATGACTCTGTTTGCACTTAAGTACCACCAAAGACTGGGGCAGGGTCACCATCCCTGGAGGTGTCCAAGAGCCATGGAGATGTGGTGCTGAGGGATGTGGGCAGCAGGCATGGTGGGGCGGGCTGGGGTTGGGCTTGGGGATCTTGGAGATTGTTTCCAACCTGAGTGATTCTGTGATCCTAAATTTTAGAAAGGGCATTTAGAAATGAGCAGTTCAAATTGTTGGGAGATTGTGGCTAAAGCAAATTAGAAAAGCCATGAGGGAGGGATTCCTTGCAAAGTGGTGATTCCTGCCCTGGGGTGTGTTGGCTGAGCAGAGGAATGCTCCTTTTAAACATCTGGATCTGCTGCTCTTCCCGGAAGCATGAAGAACAAGTGTTTTGCAAGTGAAGTGTTTATTTTGCTGGATTAAAAGCAGGCGTTGAAAAAGGACGTGGAAAGCAATAGAAGAGCAGAACGTATTTTAGGGACTCTTTAATCTGGAAGCAGAAGACAGAGCACTGCTTTATTGCTGCTCCTCCCAGTCTGTTGTGGGCTGTTATGACAACATTTAGATTACAACCTTGGCAGACTGCATCTCTCCTTGCTATTAGTACTGCCAGAGCAGTCTTCAAAATTGCTCCTTGCGGATCAAGTTTTTATTTAGGTTATTATGTCATTTGCAGCAAGCATAGGATTAAAATATCAGCTGGTTTTCCTGGGCCACCTACTGCTCAGTGTCTGCAACGATTACCAGAAAATTACTCTCCCTCAGAGAAAGGGAAATTCTGGAGATGCACTATGAAATGTTCTCCCCTAACCAGCCAGTCTGCAGATGGCTTCTGCCATGACCACATGCACTCTGGCAGTCCTCCACTTTTGTTTTTAAATGTACCCAAGTTAATTACACGTTCATTATAATCTCTTGAATGAAATCTTGATGGTTTGTGATCTCTAGCATTTGGAGACAGCTCAACTCCTGCATTCCAAGTTGTTTTCTTCTGTCTACCACAATTTTTTTTCGATTTTAGATAGATGCAATCAAGTCTGAGTCTGAATCAGTTTAATCGAGTCTGAGCAGAAAGAAAATGCTTTCTCCTAAGACACAAAAAATGCTATTTCAGATCTTTCAAAACAAATGTTCCATTATTTTAGAATTACATACTGTGCATCATTACAAAATTTCCTTCTTTTCTTTTTGAAGGTACTTTGAGCTCAAGTAAAATGAATTGTTTCATTTCATCTGAAATTATTAGAAATGATACTACTGATTTTTGTCTTCATTGTACTAAACCTGCATTTTAACTGAACTTCTAGAGATGTACTGATTGGTCAGTATAGAACTCTGCCTCTTGGCCTTGGATTTTCCTTGCTGAATTACAATGAGCTCATTTTTTCTGCATAAAATTTTCCTGTACGTTCTTCCTCACATAGAGTGATTTCATTCCTCATCTGCCAGGGACCATTGGCATTTGTTGCTTTGAAGGCTTTTATTTACCTTAACCCCCTTATAAACTCCCAGTGAGTTTTCCTGTAATGAATGTGATGGAGTAAAGCCAATTTTGTGTAAAGATGCAAAATGCATGTTCCATAGTACCTCTATTAAAACAGACATTGATCCTGAATTATAGGTCTTTTTCTTATAGATGTATTCAGCTGGGAGGGGAAACAGCTGCTTATGAGGGTGGATGGTGATAGGAGAAGGGGGGATGGTTTTAAACTGAGACAGGGGAGGTTTAGGTTGGATATGAGGAGGAAGTTTTTCCCCCAGAGGGTGGTGAGGCACTGGCACAGGTTGCCCAAGGAGGCTGTGGATGCCCCATCCCTGCAGGCATTCAAGGCCAGGCTGGATGTGGCTCTGGGCAGCCTGGGCTGCTGGTTGGTGACCTGCACACAGCAGGGGGTTGGAGCTGGATGAGCACTGTGCTCCTTTGCAACCCAGGCCATTCTAGGATTGCACAGTGATTCTACAAAATGTGGACAGATCTAGGGCTGTATTGAATTTTCTGTGTTTGTGTGGTATCTATCTAGCAGTAGAGTGCTTTACTTTAAATACCATTGTCTCGGATTAACCAAAAATGAGATTGTGTTCTTTTGCAAAGCTGGACTGATTTATGCATGAGAAAGTCCTGCAGTCCAGTTCTGAACAGTTCCTTGTCTCTACAGTTAGGTGTCTGTTAAAACTAATGGATATTTTTATCAACTTTTCATAAGAAAATTTGGCTTCAGACATTCTAGCTCTATCTATTGACAGGCTCTGAGTTTTATATGGATACTTCCAATTTTTTTTTTGCTGTGTTTTGATTGGGTTTCATTTGTTTTTATATCCCTCATTTGCTCTTCTGAGTTCCATGATCTTTTCTTAAGCTACTGTCCCCTTATATGCATAACAGGATGTGGAAGAAATCAGGTGTGAATTCAGAAGGGCTTCAGATCACTCTGTGACTCCTGAAAGGTCCATGTTGTGACATTTCATGTATTAAGCCCCAAATCACAACCAACAGCTTGTGTTTGGCTGAGATAGAGCAAACAGAGAGATGTGCTCATTTGTACCGAAGTCGCTACCACTTGGCACATGGTTCCAGCAATCTACCTGCCTCCATTCATTCCAGCATGAAGGCTGTGCTGTTTTCAGTTGGACTCTTAAGAAATAACTTTTGTAGCATGAATTTCATTGGTTTTGTGCTCCTGTCCACCTCACTTGTGTTCAACTTTCTCTCTTGGATTGTAGAACCCCTTAGAAGCTAACATTTCTTCTTCCTCTGGAGTTACCATCCCACTTAATCAAATGTGCTCATCCTTTTTTCAACAAAACATATTAGTCTCTCTAAATGCCTTATATAATAGCACACCAAGCACTGCAGAGATACTGGCTTAAATAAGCAGCTCATTTATTCTCTACAGTCGACAATAACAAGGGCACATAGAATTTTTTGTTATCCTATACAGAAGTTATCAACAAACGAAATCTGACAAATTCAGGAGAATTGTATTTCTTATGTTATTGCATAGACTACTTACAGCACTTACAGAAATCAGTTAAATTATGATCCTGTAAGATATTTTTCCTTGCAGAATTTTTTTTTTCTATAAATACTCAACTTGCTTGAGTTTGTCATCAAGAATGCTCTTGCAAAGTGCATACAGATTTATAAACTCCTTGGCATAAAACTCTCGTTGCTTTGTTAAAATTATTTATGCAGAGGTAAACAATTTTGTGTCAGCAGGTTAAAGGCCTGATCCACAAGGACTAGAGAACTTATTAAGCCTACTAAAATGCTACTTTGTCAGAATATATACAACAAAGTCCAAGGAAACAGTACAGAAGCCTGTTGCAAAGACTGTAATGCCACAAATGATTATGGATTGCTAAGTACATCCCCACTGAATTTTTGAGGTGTTGTTTGGACTCATAGGCCAATGATCAGTCCCTAAGCAGAAACCAGTTATCAGTTGCCTTTCTCAAAGGTGATAGGAATGCTGATGGGAACATTGATACATCCTTCTCCATCAATTACTTGGGTAATGAGGAGAACACTCCTCTACTCTTTGGGTGACATCAAACTGTTCAGCCATGAGAAAGGAGTGTTGAGATCTTGACTGCCTTGCTTTGAGCTGAGTGATGGAGAGGATGTAGCCAGGCTCTTCCCAAAAGTGAACGCTAAAAGAAAAGATGCAGTGAAGGAAATCCAACGTGGATGTGAAGAAAAAATGCCCCTGAGGGGGTTGTGTAGGAGGCTGTGCGAATCCCATCCTTGAAGATTTTAAAAATGACAGAGCAAAATCTGGAGCAACATGGCCCAGCTTTGAGCAGAAGTAGTCTGGAGACCTCTAGAGGGCCTGGAAGTGTTTTGAGGACATACTTCTGTGCTTAAATTATCTAGATGTGCTTGAGGGTATTCAGGTCTATGAACCATCTGACAGTTGCCTCCCAAGATGAGCTGAAAAGAAGCTTGGTCAGAAATCCCTGGGAGTTTGAACTTTCAGATCCCAGCATCATAAATCTGACTCTTAGAAACTATGTTGATCTAGGGAACTGTTCCACAGCACCCTTTGGTTTAAACTAATCAAACGAGCAAGAATTTGAACAAACGAGAAGATACTTCAACATACAATCACCACGCTCAATTCAGATTTGAATTATTTGAATTACTATTCACTACTTCAGTGAATGTGAGAAAAATGTGAACAAGATTACAGTCACAAGGACCATATACTGAGGCTGTGGCAGGTTATGAAGAGAAAGAGCTGAATGGTTCCCTGAAACAGAGTGGGATGCAACACTTCACCTGCAGCCCAGTGAAGTTCATTTAGGACCAGGTTTGTAAGGACTGTATGGCTGCAGCATGCCATCCTTCTGGAGACAGTATAGGTGGAACTGTATTAAAAAGGAAAAACTTATTGTCTACTGGTGTTGAGAAAATAGCACTCCATGTTCCCTAACAAACGTCACGTGGGAATGCTTTAAATTGAGAGCCTGATCTGGTGTCAGAAAATTGGAGTTATTACCAGGATCTGCTTTCAAATCCCTTTCATTATGGTGTTAGCAAAATGTCCTGCTTTACTGAAATCAAACCAGCAGAGATGTGCGGGTTGAATTCACACGGCTGTGGTGTGCAAACATGTTTTCCTCCATTGGTAAAAAAGTAAACACAATTTTAAAAAATCAGGAAAGAAAAGAGGAAGGGATGAGGAGGACTCTGCTATGAAGAGCCCTACCGTGGTTCTTATATCCACCCTCTTGAGGAAGGGTGTGCTGTCCTGCAGGGCATCCCGAGGAAGGAGTGGGTGAACACTGTGCACTGCTCAGTCTCTTCTTGGGGCTTGTAAAAGCAATATAACTGTGTATTTTAGTGGCCATGCTTTTGGAAGGGGAAGGCTGTCCCCAGTACTGTGCTGCTGGAGACACACATCTGAATTGGTTTGGTGTTGGGTTAGTGCTGGATCCTCCATTGGAACTTTGTGCTGCTCTTGCTGGTTGTGTTGGATCTGCAGAGAGACCTCATGCCTCAGTGCCTGCTGCTGTTTAGTTAGGTACCATTGGCCCCTCACCATATTATTAATAAAAAAAATAATAAAAAAGTCTTTCTTATCATCCACTGAAAGGCAGCAGTTGGAAGCAGTTTTGGTGGCATTCGAGTCTCCCACCACAGCTATCATCCATCTGTATTACTGCTTTTGAATTAACACCTCTCTTATTGCTAAATGTTACCTCCATAAAGCATGGAAAACCAGCGTTGTTAAGAGTTTTGGGGATTGAAACACTCACCAGGCACTCCTGAACTTTCCTGCCAGGCTGGCCTATGTCTCGTTCCAGGTTGCAAATAGCCATCCTCCAACTGTGCAGCCACAGCTGCTATGTGTGTACTGTAGGACTGATTTCTGTGAGCATCGGGCATGCTTGGTATGAGCTCCCTGGCACAGAGTCATGGGAAATTCCCTGGGAGATAGAAAGCACTTTGGCTCCATGCAGGACCTTTCTGTGCTTCTGGGAACTCTGCAAAGATTGGCATATGATTGTCTCCTTTATTGGTGGGATATTCAGATGGAAATCTTTGGATAAAGCTAAAACCTTGCCATATTATGAAGAGCATACCCAAGGCTCCCCCTGGGAAACTGAGGCATGCAGAAGAGAGGACCTTCCCAAGGTCTGATTGTAAGACCTTGCCTGTGCTGGTTATGTTCCCCAAGGCTTAACCAGGCTGTGTCTTTCACCGTGATGCATAGCTTCTGGAACACCCATAGGAACAAGTACTCTTTATCTCCACTTTCCTCAAAGTCCTCAGTCATAAAATAAGCCAGTGCAATTAATTCCTCCCTGCTCAGCAGGTAGGCTTTAGCTGGAGGACAGAGTTGTCATCTCCTGGAGAACATGGAGAATCCCTACTCTTCCCTGACTGAGATGCTGACTGTATAACCATACTGCGGTGCTCAGCCCGTGTTAGGATGGAAAAAAACATTCTGGCATATGGTCCAAATGCACTGGCGATGTGAATGACTAATTTTCTGAAAAGTTTGAGTGGGCTAAGGGTAATTTTGTGTAATAATTTGTATTTGAGAGTTGTCTCAATATTTCACATCTCTATTGAATTGGCTGTAATCCATCACTCTAATTGCCTCTCCCCAGTCAACTGGATTTATATGCTTGTCTCTATCATACTTAAAAGATTGTAGGTACAACCTTTCTTTCTTATTTAGATTAGACTTTTTTTTCCTACTTTTTGAAAGGTCACCATGTCCCTTTTCCCAAAGATGATACTATGCATCAATTTTAGAGCATTAGACCAGAAACATGGAGCAGTTTTCCTAGATTTAAATGCTGCATTAGTCCTGGTATGTGGAGCCCTGCTAATATTAATGTGAAAGAGTTTCAGGGTTTCTGTGGAGCCAGTGTTCTGATGTTACAAAGCAGCTCACCTCCTCTGGTCTCTGTAGAGCCACTGCAGCTTTGTGTCAGCCCATGTGTTTGCCACAGGACCAGGGAAAGTGTCTGAGTGGCAGTGGCATGAATTTAATGGGGAAAAGGAGGGAGCGTTTGCAAAACTGCTTATTGCTCACCTACTTGAATCTGCTCGACTTTGAAAGGTGGTGAGCAGGTTTGGTTGTGTGGCTGCAGCCCTCACATGGCTGCTCCTGAAGGGATAGAGTGCTGGCTCATCCATACTGCCTTAATTTGCCTGCTGCACTGACATGAACCGCCCAGCTGTGAATTGATCTGACCATTACAGATGTTGGATGGGTTTGAAAAAGATCAATTTTAAAGATGAGCTCCTTTCAGGTAGCAAAACTTGCTGTGCACGCGGGGTCTGAGCAGGAGCGTGGTGCCCAGCAAAGTCTTCATGGCAGTAAAATGAACTGAAGTGTATCTACACTTGGGAGCTTGAGCAGCTCTCTTCCATCTTTCGGAACGAAGCCTCATCATAAGGACAATTCTACGTCATTTCTGTAGATGCAGGAGTAAACCCGTTGTCCCTGCTGTAATAAAGCAGTAGTTCTGATATCAGAGGAATTCTAACAGATATTATTTGTGGCTATTTTGTTTTAAGCAGTGGTTATAATAATATAATGGTTTCTTCCAGGCTGGATGTGGCTCTGAGCAGCCTGGTCTACTGGTTGGCAACCCTGCACACAGCAGGGGGTTGAAAATAGATGATCATTGTGGTCCTTTTCAACCCAAGCCATTCTGTGATGCTATGAATTCCAAAATCATCGGATCCTTGCATTTGGCTTTTTTCTTTTTTAATATATTTGGAAAAAGTAACAGATTCTGTTTAACAAACCGTACAAATAGTTTAGACTGTGCTGACTTATGTACAATTAATTTTATAGGTGAAAGTGAAATCAGTGGTAAAAAGGTAATACTGTTTTAATTTGTTACTGTCAGATGAGTAGAGAAAACTCAGCCTCATAAATACTTGATGTGTCACTGCTACTTTTTCAGTAACAGAATGTACAGGAAAGGCTGTTGTGTAATATGTTTTCCATATACCTGAATTCACTAAGAATGTTTCTCATGTACATCCAACTCAAAGTGGCCAAACGAATACCATCCATGCCCTTACTGTAGGCTTTGTTCAGAACTTCATTTATCAGAAGTTTTCTGCAGAAGTTGTACACTAGGATATCAGAGGGATTTCAGGTGCAGCCTAGCAATGGAGCACAGGGCTGGGATGGTGCTGGTGCAGGGTAAGGACACAGAGGAGCTCTTTGTTTCCCAGCTCTGCATCTCATTGCAGCAGTCTGCAGACAGTGGCTTTCCTCATGGGCAGCTGCTGCTGGGACACAGAGCCATGCTAAGAGGCAGTAAAACCTGCAAATGAAGAGGAATTGCACTGTCCCAAGGTGGCTGTTGCCATGTTTTACTACCTTTCAGTTAGAAAGTTCTTGCTGTTATTATCTCTAAATCTTGTATTATTATTATTTTTAAGTTACTTTTGTCTGCATGGAATGTGCTGCGGCCCTCCTTCTCAGTAGGCTGAGTTACATGCGAGGAGCCCATCTCCTTTTCATGTGTTTCTCCCTCTCCCATCTTCCCTTAGAAGCTGTGTCACCAAGTCTGGCCCTTCTTCACAACCTGACACTTTGCATTTGGATTACTTTTTAAAAAGAGCAATGCTAAAGCAAGGGCTGCATTCCCCAGACATCACCAGCTCTCTGCAGAGGTGTGAATTTGCCTCCAGAATTTGCTACCCAGCACTCCAATTACCCAAATAACATTCCACATCTTTCTTTGTTCTCTGGGATCTGTTTAACCCCTCTCCACACAATCATTTCTGGCAGCGAGGCCAGCTAACTGAGTGTTCTCAAGCATCTTTCTCTTGTGCATTTGCATTTTGCCTACATGTAGAGTTCTTGGTTCGTTAGTGGAATAATCCCCCACAACTAGACCTCTCCTCTCCTCTCCTCTCCTCTCCTCTCCTCTCCTCTCCTCTCCTCTCCTCTCCTCTCCTCTCCTCTCCTCTCCTCTCCTCTCCTCTCCTCTCCTCTCCTCTCCTCTCCTCTCCTCTCCTCTCCTCTCCTCTCCCCTCCCCTCCCCTCCCCTCCCCTCCCCTCCCCCCGCCTTTTTATTTTTGTGTGCTCTCTATAAATTGCCAGCATCACTGAGATTTTGCTCCTGTCCTACACAAGCCTCCATGTCCTCCTTTCTTGTCTTTTGCAGGTTCTGTAGAAGTCCTTTTTACCCTTTCATCTCACTCCTATAGGAAAACAGTGAACAGAATCACAAAAATCAGGAAAATTCTGTCTGTGCTTCCCTTCCTCTGCCAGTTTAACAGCGCTCAGTTGTGTCCCAGTCTGCCCTGGGAGAGGAGGATGTAGTCACTGTTATGAGAGATGCTGCCAAAAATCTCTTTAAAATAAGAAAATAGTATGTGCTCCTTCTCTGACCAGAAGACTCATTGCTGCGTTAGCAGAGGTTAGCAAAGGAAATAGGCTCAGTTAGTCTGACTCAAGGTTGGCAAATCTGTGCTGCCCGTGGCTTATCAACTCTGTTGAACCGCCAGATATTTCTGTTGACTCTTTGGTGATTTGCTCCACTGCTTTCCAGCAACAGACATATCGCTCCTCTCTTCCCTGTGCTGCAGTGAGGTTTTGGAGATAGCCAGCAGCAAGCAAACCTGGGACGCACTGATTCATAAGGTGTTGGAAAACATGCTTTGAGCATCTCTGAAACACGTACCTGGATGACAGTAGGAAAAGTATTTCTTTTAGCACAGAAAGAGTACTTGTAGGCATATAAGCGAGATTCCATTTTAAAACACAGTTCTCAATGCAGTATAAGCAAAGCACTGCAGCGATAAAATTTAGCTGTGAGGGAAAGGATGGGGTTTAGCACGAGATTTGTGTTGATGTGTTCCTGCTGGCCTTGATATTGCAGGGATGGGTGCCTAGCTCTGGTGGCTGTGTCAGGAGGACAGAGGTCTCCTGCTGGTCCTGGGTTGAGGCTTCTGGTAGACCAAGGTGCCTCAGACAGCAGGGAACACCTTCATGGGAGCAATGGAGTCAGGCTCTCAGGTTGTCAGAATTTTATGAATTTTGCCTCCAAGAGTAATTCTGGGAAGCCATTGACTGCAGGCAGAGTCATTATTGTAACTCATTTGCTATTCTTCTGTCTCTTCCGTTTGTTTTACTGTAGCCTACAGATTTCCAAAGCGAGCCCAGTGTGTGCTGAGGATAGGCACTGTGCAAAGCTGTAATGAACATACTCTCAAAAAGGGTTTAGTTCAAAGGGTACAATGCCTCTGGCTGAAGAAGTCTGATCTAATGATGTGCCTTTAGGAAAAGTACCTGCTGTTTGAGGAGCAAAGGAAACTTTTAAACTGAAACCACTTCACGTTGTATTCTACTTAAAGCAAGAAGCTGATAAGGAGTGAGGGATGTTTTTCCAAGTTGCAGACCGAGGGCTGGTTTGAGTCGCTCAGTCTGGCACCATGGGAACCATCCACAGATCTCTTCCCTGAGCAAGGAGGAATTAGTCTGAAGGACTTTCCACCCAAGCTGTCAGGAGCAGACTGCAGTTTGGGGGCTCTTCCTGGTAGAAAAGGGCTGAAAGAAACATCTTCCACATGTTTCTCTGTTCCTGTCATTTCAGCTCGCTCACTGAGGGGCTGAAGTGACATCTGCTGCGTCACCCATGGTTTTGGCAACCAGAGGTCCCACATAATTGGACTGTGTGGGTGTTTGTTGCCAGAAAGCCCAGGCTGCAGCAGGATGCGTGCCACTGTCTGCAACCTCTGCTTCTGTAAAATTATATTCTGCTCCAAGCTCTTTGCCCGGTTGTGCTCTCTGCAGTGTTATCATCTGTCTGTAATTGCTTATTGAATGCAAATTTCATGCAGCTGACCGCTGCCATATAAATTATTCCATGGATTTCTCCCTTCCAGCCTGCTCGCTGCTCTCCTTTACTGTCTGCTCACCACCCACCTCTGGAGAAAGTAACTAAAACACGGTAAAGGAGTGCTAATGAACACAGCTGCAACTGCTGCTTTTTCACACCTTGGGGAATCACATAATTCTGGGCTCATTAGGGACATCACAAAGCATTTCACCCCCTGGCAGGTTTGCTGGTTGTCAGCAGTAGTTGCAAGAAGAGCTGAGTGGTGCTTTACTGTGATCTGTTCAGCCAAACACAGAAAGAACCAGCCAAGGCAAGAAGCAAATGATGGGAAAAGAGAAACGCACGCCTTTTCCATTCCACCTATTCCATTCCATTCTTGTAGAGGGGATTGTAACTCAAGATTCCCTCCAGTGGAGGAGTAGAGGTGCCTCAAGGTCCTGGGCACGCTACAGAAATGGGGTTCAGCAAAGGGGAAGGCAAAATCCTGTCCTTGGCAGTGATAACCCAGGCACCAGCATGGCCGATGGCTGAGGAGATGGGAAACAGCTCTGCAGAGAGTGACTGGGGGGTCTGGGTGGACAAATCCTCAGAGGTGCACAGGGGCAGGGTGAGATGCAGTGGGAACAGGTTTTAAGAAGTGCTATTTATTGGGAGAATAAAATCCTTAATGGCAGCGAATGGATTTAAACGGGCCGGGAGGTGATGTTTGATCTCCATCCTTAGAGACCGAAGGTCAGCTGGGCCAGCCCTGCACAATCTGACCTAATTCTCAGATTAGATGCGACTTCAAAGTGGGCCCTGCATCGAGTCGGGGCTGAACCTGAGATGTCTCCAGGTCCTTCTGACCCAAATTTCATGGTTCTGTGCTTGTATAGAGAAACCTAAAGGGCGGAAGTGCCTATGGTGTATGCGAGAGTTCCCTTCCACTGTCAGATGGTTCAGTATTTCCTCATAGCAAAACGCATTGTTGCTGAATGTCAGACTGCGGTGCACTTGCATGTGCTATGGAGTCCTGTCTCCTGCCCTGCTGCTGGCAGCCATGCTGCAAGTTTTTTTGGGTAGGTGTTTAATTATAAATGTTTATGTATGCAGTTGCATTGTTAAGAGCCTGACTGATCACTGTTTAGAAACAACAGCAAAAGCAAACTCCCTGAAAACTCAGTGGTTACACAGGCAGCAAGGCCATCTCATCAGGTCAGTTGCCTAATTAAGCAGGGACTTTGAGGATAGGATGAATTCCAAGGCTACTTTTAAACATTACTCATCCGATGGGGTATTTGGCCTGCTGTTATTTGACTACAAATAATACGTCTTTGTACTTGTACTTGTTTCAGTTTGCTTTTGTGCTTTCTGCAAGACTGTGCTTTTGAAAGATTGGCTCAGTGTGCAGGGAATTCATCGCTGCGTGCCACGCTGAGAAGAGCAGGGCAGTATCACAGTTTCCTACATACATCCATGGGATTTTTGTGTGTGTGTGTGCATGTGCAGGTTCGTCTCTCACTGTGATTAACGGCAAGCAACGTGAAAATAAGGAGTAGCTCCAGAATCCCAGACAAAAAATAAAATATTTATTAGGTGTCGTGATTTATGGAACCTGAAGGTGAAGAAGCCTTTATGAACACGTGCAATCTCATGGTTACAAGAGGATGTCTTACCATTTCGGTACAGTGAGAGGTATGGATTCATGGGCCTGTTCTCTAGTTTTTTTTTTCCAAAGCTTCATTTCATGTGCTCTTCTCCTGAGTTGAATTAGCATTCCTTGGATTTTCTGCCTAAGCATGTTTAGACAGACCTGTAGACATACAGTTTTCTGTATGTGGAGTCTTTTTACAGCAAGGCTTGCTGTAGACAAATGGGGGCAGTTGATGGATGCCAAGAAAACTCCTTTTCATTTCCTCCCCTGGTATCACAGAATCCTTAGAGTTGGAAGGGACCTTTGAGGGCCACCTAGTCCAACTCCCCTGCAATGCACAGGGACACCACAGCTAGGTGAGGTTTCCCAAGGCCTGATCCAGCCTTGCTTGGATGTTCTCCAGGGATGGGACATCAACCATATGTCTGGGTGGTCTGTGGTTACCTAAACCACCTCTTGAACACTAAAACATAAGAGGAGTTTTGTGGGGGTGGCACAGCAAGTGGGGGAGGTGTGGGTGTGAGGGAGGACATCCTCATCCAGCCCAGTGGTGCTTAGGTTTGAAGGATGAAGGAACTGGCCATGGGCATCTGCTGTGACATGGACTGGAGGCAATTGCACAGTGCAGCAGATCCAGGAAAGTGATTCTTTCTGCATCTTTTATCAACTTAGCTCTATCAACTTAGCTCCAAGTAGTGCAGAACTGACTGTGCTGATGTTTTGGTTGTTCTGGCACTCAAAAGTGTACTGGGTTAGACTTTTGATTGTTATGGGGTCTAATCTGTGTTTGCACTGTGATGAGCAACTGTTGCCTTTCAAACTGGAGATAAAAGTGGAAGAAAGTATCTGCAGGTTGGGGACAGAACAGAATATGCACAGCTATGTTTCCTGCTCTGTTTTCTTTTAATGCTGCCTCAAGGATTGTATTTGCATGGATTTTAATGACTTCTGAAGTGTTTATAATTTATTTTTATAAAATAATGACAGTGAAGTATTAACTTAATTGGCAATTCTTAAAAACCTTCCTCTAATTAAGCTGAAGTTGTAAACTCTGTTAAACCTTTGCTTCATTTCAATGTTTTATTTTCCTAGGAGGTTCCACAACCCTAATGCATTTACCAGAGAGAAAACCCAGAGAAACTCTGCATGAAATAAAGTTCATTACTATTGAATTGATTATATAATATGCAGCCTAACGAAAGCTGAAACGTTCCCTTTTGTTCCTTTAAGTAAGAAGTCTGTGTTGATTTGACTGAGATCTGTTTGCTTTGAAAAGAAATTAAGAGATGCTGTTGTAGCTTCTGTGCATTGAGTCGACCAGAGGGAATCGTTGTAGAAACCTAGAATCATAGAATGTCCTGGGTTGCAAAGGAGCACAGTGCTCATCCAGCTCCAACCCCCTGCTATGTGCAGGTCACCAACCAGCAGCCCAGGCTGCCCAGAGCCACATCCAGCCTGGCCTTGAATGCCTTGAAGGCGGTTCTAAAAATTCAGACATCTTTTTGACTAAGTAAACCACTTTTACTCAGTATAACCCAATCACAAATTTAATTAGAAAATGGACTGATGGGATTTACTGCTTTTGCTATTGCAGATGCTATTTTACCTTTCCCAGATGAAGGATAAATTGCTCAAACTTTCTCATTGCCTAGAGAAGGGATTGATTTTAACTTCATTCTTAGTCACAGGAGAGGCTCATGCTGGATCTTGGGTCAAATAGAACCATTCCCACATTTATTTTTAAGTAATTGTGCACCAGGCTCCTCCCTGGGTTTCAGTCAGGCAACTTGCTCTGTATGAATTCTGAACTTGGTATCAGTATTTCATAGAATCATCATAGAATCACAGCATGGCCTGGGTTGCACAGGAGCACAGTGCTCATCCAGCTCCAACCCCTGCTGTGTGCAGGTCACCAACCAGCAGCCCAGGCTGCCCAGAGCCACATCCAGCCTGGCCTTGAATGCCTGCAGGGATGGGGCATCCACAGCCTCCTTGGGCAACCTGTGCCAGTGCCTCACCACCCTCTGGCTGAAAAACTTCCTCCTCATATCCAACCTAAACCTCCTCTGTTTCAGTTTAAAACCATTCCCCCTTGTCCTGTCACCATCCACCCTCACAAGCAGCATTTCCCCCTCCTGTTTATAGTGTGGTCAATGAGCATCCTTCCATATGGAGATGCAGACTTGGCACTCTCATTTTCAGTTAAGAGAAGAGAATGGTCCGGAGGGGTTGTCTAAAAAAAGTCAGCATTCCTTTCACAAAGCCAAGAAAGGTTTTCCATCTCTGCCTAGGTTGGGGCACAGCCTTACCTGCTGACATCCACCACCTGCACATTGTTCTGCTCTTCTCACATTGATTCTATGATCCTGTGTTTTCTTGCTGTGTTGTACTAATTAGTTTTAGCCCACGGATGGAGCAGGATAGGCAGAAAGACTTTTCTTAGTGATAGTTGGAATAGTTTGCCAGTATTTGTAAGGCTGATAAACTGACAGCAGGCGTGAATAATCAGATTAATGTCAGACTTCCAGTGTGCACCTCTTGCTGTTGTTATTCTCATCGGAAAGTTAGAAATGATTTGTATGCTGCAGTAACCCTGGCATCACTTGCAAGAATGACATGTTACAAATGCAGGTGTACCTAGAACTAAGCTATGGAAAGTATGCATGTCTTAGAGGGATGCAGCTTGGTTGTTTAGGACAAGTTTTTTGATGTTTGTGAACAGTAAAAATTACATATATACACTGGTACTGAACGAAGAATTCCTGATCACAGAATCATGGAATGGCTTGGGATGGAAGGGGCTTTAAGGATCATGAAGCTCCAACCCCCCTGCCACAGGCAGGGCCACCAACCTCCATATTTATGGATGGGGCTCAGGGCCCCATCCAACCTGATCCTGAACACTTCTTACTAATGCATGTGTGCCACAGAACAGACCAGATTTCTCACTTACAAACTCTGTGACGCAAAGATGCACAGTGGGCGCATGCATCACAGGTGGCCTCAGGATTTCTGCAGCAAAGACAATGAAATTCAGCCTCCCCATTGCTTGATCCCTGTGCTTTGAAAACAAAGTGTATGTTAGTAAGCAAGCAAAGCCAGCATGAGAGAAAAGCGTGGCACCTGTGGTGTATGATGTATGGCTATTCCAAACATCACAGAAATGATGCACAGTATCTGATGGAAGCAATGATCTGCTGGATGGGCACAGTGCAGGAGTTAAACTGCCAGATCTTCTTCCCAAAGAGCCCTTCTTCCTCCTGTCAAGCTTTCTGCTGAGCTGGGGGGAGCTCAGGCCCATCTCCTGCTTTTCTCCTGCTTTTTTTCTCCTGCTTTTTGGGAGCTATTGGGAATAGGTGAACGGTTGGACTGGATGATCTTTTAGGTCTTTTCCAACCTTGGTGATTCTATGATTCTATGATTCACTCTGCCTACGTAAGTCCCATCTGCCCAAGAAGCCGTAGGGCTGCCCGGAGGCAGAGCAGGTCTTGGAAGATTTATTGAAATCCTTCACTGCATAATCCAAAGCTGTGTTTTTATTCTGGTCCTTATGGTGTTAACTCACTTTGTTGCTTATTGATAGGAGACTCCTCTCGAGTGAGTATTAATCTGTTTATAATTGTGGTGTCTAAAATGATTTAATGTCTGCCAGTGATTTCTAAGACGTAGAATTTGCACGTTAAAAATGGGATTCACGTGAAATGGAAAAGGTTGCAGTGTTTGAAAACATCTCAGTAATTCTGGCGTCCTGCCCAGTACTAATGCCTATCTACTAAAAACAAACGTTAGGAGAAACTTTAATTCTGTTTTCTTTTTTTTTTTTATGAAACAGAGGTCTTTCCAAGTCAGGTTTAGCATAATTTTCTCATCTCATTTTGTCTTGTTTTGTATTTGGTTGGAAGATGTTTATGATTGTGGACGGATTGGAAATGACTCCAGGAGCACAGAAGCAGCCTCGTCCTGCAGCATTCAGAGGGTGCTGGTGGAGGTGTGATGACCAACCACACAGCTGAGAAACGCTCAAAGGAAATGGAGAAATAAGGTTGGGAGAAGGGCCAGAGAAAGGCTTACAGAGCCCCAGGTTGTCTCCTTGCTGTAGGCAGCCAAAGCAGGGAGCTCTCCCTTAATGACAGCCTTGAACTCAGGCAGCAGCAGACCTCGGCTGCCTGATCCACAAGTGCTTCCTAAAGCCAGAGTGTGTTTGTGGGATCATTGATGCGCTTTGTATTAAGGTGAAACTGCCAACTCAACAGCATTCTTTACTTCGTGCAAAATTTGCTTCCCTTCTTTGCTCCACACATTTGTTTCACATTTTCTCACCATGGTTACCTGTTCTTTTTGATGGTCCCCAGCATCATGCCTGCCACCACTCCCCTCTCTATCCCCACTGCTCTCCCCGTCACTTTCCTCACCTTGCCACTACAGCCATGCACATATCCACAGAGTGCCTTTGATACTGCACTCGTATCATAGAATCACAGCATGGCCTGGGTTGCAAAGGAGCACAGTGCTCATCCAGTTCCAACCCCCTGCTGTGTGCAGGGTCACCAACCAGCAGCCCAGGCTGCCCAGAGCCACATCCAGCCTGGCCTTGAATGCCTGCAGGGATGGGGCATCCACAGCCTCCTTGGGCAACCTGTGCCACTGCCTCACCACCCTCTGGCTGAAAAACTCATCTCCAGCTGCTTTCTATTTCTATGGCTTTCTTTTACTTCCCATCTTCTTTACTTCTGTGCACCTGAGCATTTTTCCTCCCCATTTCCTGCTCCCACACTCCAACCACCCCCTCTCCTCCCCTCTCTACCCATTGGCTTTTCCTGCTTCTGGTGTTTGCAAACAGCCCCAGTCATGGCATAGATGTTTCCCAGGCATTTTCTTCATCCTTCATTCATCATACACTGCCCACTGCTCTTGTCCTTGGAAGTCTTTTGATTTTACCCTCTACTGGTATTTTAAAACGCAGCTCTATACCCAGGCTTGGGGTAAAGCTTTAGAAAACAACAGATAAGCATTGAGTAAAATTGGGAGCCAAGTGTCTCTTATTTCCTTGCTATCAGGAAAAATGTATGCCTGCTCTGAAAAGAGGACTACAATTTGGCAGCAGGCGCTCTGCACCTCTGCTGTTGTGCTGGCTATCAATTCCTTTCCTACAAAGCTGTCTGATGTTTGGTTTCATGTTTCAGCTGAATTCACAGTAGTTTCTTCTACAGTGACTATTTTTCCTTATTCTATAAAATATGGAAGAATGCTGTGCTTGTGTATTATCCTTCTGCTCATAATAGACATTAATAAATAAATCCCTGTAAGATGGCAGGGACATTTAGAAGATAAAAAGTGCTGCCTGGCAGTGTTTTCTGTGTTTAGAATATGTGCTGCATCAAGGCATTTTAGTTGCACTGGGAAGTTGTTTCCTGTTTCATGGCTTTATGTACGACTGCAGTATGTAACAGAATTCTCTAGTGCTAAGGAATAAAAGCCAGAACTACGTTTTCACTCAAGAATTCAGGAGTTTGACAGCAAAAAAAGTTAAGATTCAAAAAAATATTTTTTTTTTGTAGCATAGAAGGAGGTCAATAAAGCTGAGATATCCATCATCATGGAGAGCATGCTTATCAGCAGCTTTGTCTGCAGCATATATTTCTGCTGGAGAATAGCTTCCCCATTCCCTGCTCTGCTACGAATAATACAGCAGCACACTGCCAGTACTGCATGGCAGGAGATGCAGGAGGGCCCTTCCAAATGAAATGCAGAGGTTGGACCTGCAGCTGCTGTGTTGACCTTCACGTGGCTCCAACCTAACATGGCCCCATAATGTTTTCTTCCCCCGCATTGGTAATAGGTTGGTTGAACACACTGAACACATGTTTTACAACTGCAGAATCATTGCAGTTGGAAAAGACCTCCGAGCCCCCCAAGCCCAACCCACCCCACCGTGCCCACTGCCCACATCCCTCAGTGCCACATCTCCACGGCTCTGGAACACCTCCAGGGATGCTGACCCCACCACCCCCTGGGCAGCTGTGTCAAATTTTGTTCTGTTCAGATGACAGAAACAGCCCATCGCCCAGTTTGATCGCTCAAGGCCCATCTTCCTTGTGTCACCACCAAGCATGCTCAGTCCTGCCATACTCAGCAATTGCCAGTCCATCCTGTCATTCTCATGGCAGGTTTGGGAGCTTGCAGCCTTGCATGAGGAATGTTCACTTCCCAGGACAGCGCTCCTCTTCTGCCAATACCAGCTTTCTATGGTCATTTATTAGAAGCCATTCTCGTGGCCATCTTCTTTTCAGGTTTAAGGCTCTGAGTTTAGTACCTTTGGCCAGATTAATAACCTTGAGTTTCAAAAGACATACATTTTCATGACACATTGAGTATTTGGCTTCCTGTAGAGACAGTTTTCTAGACATGCATTATGTTTGCTTAAATGTGTTTTTATCTCTTGAAAACCTTTAAGGAGCTTATCAGAGCAAGGGAAGTAGACGCGTTCTGTCTGCAAATGCTGCGGGTGGCTGAGTTTCTGATCCTTCTCACTTCCTGGGGAAACCAGCAGGGCTCAGGCTGGCCCAGCCCCGTGTTCTCGCCCCATTTTTGGGAGCCACAGAACAGTGATCTGGTAAATGCATTTTCAGCAGTGGCATTTATGTCTCCTGGAGACATTAGAGGTGGAATCACTGAATCATGAAATCACCAGGGTTGGAAAAGACCTCCAATATCATCCAGTCCAACCGTCCACCTACCATCAGCATTTCCCCACTGCCCACATCCCTCAGTGCCACATCTCCACAGCTCTGGAATGTCTGCAGGGATGGTGACCCCACCACCCCCAGGGCAGCCCATTCCAGTGCCTGATCCCTTTTTTGGATAAGAAATTCTTCCTAATATCCAGAGAAAACTTTCGTGCCTTTTTTCTCCATGCCACAGCAGAAGTGCAGCTGCATTTCATGAGTTGAATTCTTGCCCCTTGCAATAGGGAAGGATCAGGCATGTCCTGTGACTACCTCTACGTTTTCCTGCATAGTCCTCTAACAACTCTGCATGTTTATCACTTTTCTTCTTCAAAGTTTCATTTTTTTTCTGGCAGACTGGATATACTTGAGCTGTTTAATGCAATCTATTTTTCATTATTTTTTTTTCTATAGCTGCAGCTATTTCAGAGAGTAAATAATGAGAAATTAACCTCTAAAATGCAAGCAATGAGTTAAACATTTTTTCCCAGTGCAAAACCTGGTTTGAAATGGTGCAGCAATTAACTGAAATTCATTGAAACAAGGGAGATCCCTCACTCTCACTTTCTGATTAGTGCCTCTGCCTTAAACATTACCCATTTATCCCTTTCCATATCCTATTGTTCTCCCCATAGGGGCTTCATACAAACACCACGTTAATTACTTTTATAATTAGTCAGCAAGTAAATCTTTGATGAAATGTCTCTTATGGAAATCTTTGCTGCTTTTTTTCATGTATTATACACAACTTCTCATTAACATTTTCAAGTCTAATTAAATTTCTCTCATCACTCTTACATTCACCTCTCCAGTGTCACTCTTTGCTAGTTCTTCTTGTGACATTACAGTATGGTTGGCATCACAAAATTTGCTGATTTGAGATCAGCAGAAGATCTGGTGGATGCCTCTGACCCTCCGTGCCTGCTGTCTGTTTTGTGCAGAGTACGTGTGCCAATTCTGGTGTCATTAAACACCAAAATTCCACTAGTTCCATCCCATGGTGTTGGGGCTCATCCACAGCACCACAGTTGGCAGTGGCAATTTGCTGCCAAGATCTCAACCTGGGAAGAGACTTTCTCTGCTTCTCTTCTATGCTGTTGTTTTTCCCAGAGTATGTTTGGGTCTACGCATCCTTCTGTAGCCATTTCCATATCCTTGCAGCTGGAAGCACTCCAGAAATTTGTAGAGGGGTACCACAAAGCAACCATATTAGCAAACCCACTTCTTGAGCTGTTTCCCTACAGCATATATTTGATATCCCAAGTGACTGCGGCACTTCCCCTCGTAAGGAGCATCCCTTCCTGCTCTCACACATCTCTCGGGTGCGCTCCTCCCTTTTCCCATTATAATTGTCTTCAGCTTCCAACCATTGCCTTCCTTCAGGAGATTCTAGAGGTTTTCTGGGCTTACCTCTCCCCACACATTTACCTACACACAGCATACCCTCTTGATTTTCCTTTTTGTGAATAGAAACTCTGAATTCTTTAAAGATCTTCACAGAAGGTGTTCTCTTTAATCTTTGAATGATTTTGGTGCCTCTTTTCTGCACCTTCTCCATTTCCCTTCCCATTTAAAAAAGCCCACACCCACCAATCCATACATCAGCATAAATTTGACCAATGCAGTGTTTAGAAATTGAAGATTTCCATTTAATCCTCCTCTGTTGGTACAGCCACGTGTTTTTTGGACGTACTGCTGTTCTGGGCACTGATGCTACTCACCGTGACACATATGGCCTTGTAGCTTCGATTCAGTGACGCATATATTTATTTAGCATTCTGTAGTTCAGACCCTCTTAAATCATCAGGACATTTGCTGGTTGCTCTCCAGTGCTGTCATTTCACCATCAGTCACATCAGGAATGGGAAGGCAGTCTTGGGTGCATTGGTTCCACTCTGCAGCTGGAGCCTTGCTTGGCCTGGTGCAAATGCAGCCCCAGCCTGTTGCCCTCCCACTGGATCAGCTTCATTTTCTTTGCTGTGCCTGGTTTGTTGTGAGCTGGTGCTGCTCCTGCATTGGCCACAGTGGTTGAGATCTTCTACTGAGCTCAAGCAGTGGTCTGCTAGTGGAAGCATGCTAATATAACTGAGGCGAGGATGGAGTTACAGGTTACTATTAGTAAATATCAGTGCATTATAGGAAGACTCTTAAGCCAACCTGTCTCTCTGATTTGCTGATTTTACTGTGGGAAGTTATCTGCAAAACACAGCAATCATGAAATCTTGTTTCTGGTTGGACCACAGCATCCCTGGCTTTTGCTCCTGGCCCATGCAGTAGGTCTGACAGCAGTGTCTGTTTCAGGGGTTTTGGTGCCAAGAGCCCATCTTTGGTTCCTTTAGTCCTTGGTGCCCTGCTCCCTTCCTTGCAATAAAAAGTCTACTGCATGCTTTGTTACTAACAGCACAAAATGTGCATTCTCCTCGCCAGAAGTCCTATCCGAGATTATTTCCAGTGATAAGAGATCACCACAAATACTTTGGGTGCCTTCTGGCCTTTGTGTGGCTGACCTTGCTGCTCTGGGCAGTGACTGCCCCATATTTTTCTCTCTGTGTAACGGAGGTGGCAACTGCTTTGCTGATTACAGTTGAGGCTGTACTGTGAGCTCGTGCTGGGAGATATCAAAAGACAATAAACAAGGAAACAACCTATGCAAATACAGTCTTCTGCTACTTTCTGTATATTCTATTTCAGTTTGCATTCCATCCACAAGCTTCAGACGTGGCACAGAGGACATTAATGCTTTTATGATGCCGATACGCCAGTTCTTTTCTTCATGTCTGCTCTTGGAGATTCGACTCTGAAAAGAAAGGGGAGGAAGGGAATGTCCTGAACAGCGCTGCAACTGATAAACAAAGATAGCAGGTGCAGTATGCATATTGTTGAGCATTCACCTTCAGGAAGAAGTAGGACTTGGATAGTGGATGAGTGGCAGAGGAGACCTTGAACACTAGCTCTGTGAAACTTATTTACTTATTTATCAGTGCAGTCTTTTGGAAAGATTAATTATTGGATGGAAAAGCCTTGAGGGGTCATTTTAGCTCTCATTTTGCAAGTTTTGGAGAAATAGAATAGCTTTCTTTTTTCGCACTGTTGATAAGCTGTACGACAGGCTGGTAGGACACATGAGCGAGCAGCACTTCTCAATGTGGGTATGCAAATAAGAATGTATTACAGTTCTTGCTGGCTTCTACGACCTTCATTAAGCACAAGGGAACCGTTGAGCGTGCATTCATTGATTCACACCCAGCCAAGATCACAAACTGCAGTGCAGTGCGACTCCTTCCACTAAGGGCATGCAGAGTGCAGCAAAATGCTGCGCAAAGCTTCTACAGCTCCGTGCAGAGCTGATTGTAATATTCATGAAGCTCAGATATCAAGAACTCCTATGAAACTAGCACACAGGAAATGGGCAGATTTAGACAAGATGGGTTTATGAGCTGTGTGCATGCAGGAATGGCTCCCAGTAATTATTTACCTGTCTTTCTTACTCTCTATCAAGTGCAGTAGTTTCACCATACTTGTAAACTGTATCAGCTTAATATTCTGAGCTAGCCCTGCTTAATATGCCATCCTTGAGTATTTAATGTAAAAGGAATTCCCTTCGATGTTTGGTGTTCTGTAACAATTCCCCCAGGGACACAAAAGCATGGTTATAGCAGTGGTTTTGGGAGTTCTAAAGGTGTCTGTGCTTTATCCCTATTAGCACTCTCCCACAGGTAATCTGGGATGGGGGCAAACAACCCCCAGATTCTCCCTTAATGGCCAATACCTCCCAACATCTAACCTTTGCTGCCATACTCAGCAATGCTGGAGACAGAGCATAAGGATCAGTGGGTTTATTGAGAGAGTCTCAAAGTCAGAAGTACTTGTCTGTGTTATGGGGACTGTGAGGTCTCACATGCCTGCTTCTGTTCTTGGAGCCCATGTTCTTGGGCTGTGGCTGTGCTTCAATTAAGGCCCCTGGGGACAGAACCAACTCTTACCATGACTGCAACCACCGGGAGCGACAGAAGGAAGCAAACAAAGCAGAAGTTCTCCCAAAGCTGAAAGTTTGCCTCTAGTTTGAATAAGTTTTGAAAAAGTAGGCCAGGTGGCATAGAAGAGAAGCATCTCTATTCCTGCCGTCAGTTTTATTTGCTCGTGGTAACATGCAAGCTGCAACCAGCAGATTCCCTTTGGAATCTGATTCCATGGTAACAAATGCACTATAGCTATTAGGAAAGATGTGGTCCTTTCTGTAAAGTGCTGAGGTCTTGTAAATGTGAATACACTAAGCAAATTATCTTCTGGGACAGGAACTGATCCAAAGTTAGAACCTGGTTCTTCCATCCTGCTGGAAACAGGTTGGTACAGGGGAACTGATTTTCATCTGTGATCAAACACAATTCTATGTTTCCTTAGGAAGAAATGCTTTTCACCTTATTCTCTCTGATGGTGTAGGATGGAAGCTGCTTATTGGCAGACATATCATAGGAGGGCTGAAACTGGAAGGGATTCCTGGAGGTCATCCTGTCCCAGCAGGGCCATTGAGAGTCAGGCATCCCCAACCATCCAGGGGGCTGTTGGAGCTTCCAAGCAGGAAACTCCACTATCTCTTCCCAATTTACCAGGTGGGCTCCTCTATGAAAGGATGGAGTTTTGAGTTAATGCTGTATTTTGGTCAGTAATGGCTAGCTGTAAAGGTCAAGCTGCATGACACCTACAGTGTACAGCATTTGAATGGGGGTTAAAAGGATTAATAGGAAAATGCCTAGAGGAAGCTTTTGAAGAACCCTTGTAATTCAAAGAGCGTGCCAGGTTTTCATCTGAGCCCTGTAAACACTGCCAGATGGAGCTGGGGAGGAGTGGCAACTAAGAGAAGGAGATCAATCTATCAATGGGAAGAAGTTCAGCCCCCCTGAGTTTCCTGTTCAAAGTACAGGAGAGGGATGCCTTAAGGCTGGGTGCCTTAAGGCTGGAGATAATGATCAGACATTTCTTGCAAGTCAGGAGTTCCTCAGAGTTGATGCTTTGGCAACTTTGCGGATTTTCAATGGAGATGAGATCAATTTAGCATCAGAGATCAAGAATAAAAGAGAGCGGTGTAAATATCGCCATGTTGCAATGTGTGCTTTGTGGATTGTGTGAAGTAAAGGATGTGTTGGTGTTCAGAAGAGATGTTCTGCTCAGATGGGTTCCCTGCAAGGTGTTAACAGCACAGCAACTCTTCAGTAGGTGGTGTATTTTGAAAGCTTCATTTTTTCCTGTCTCAGTAGCATTACTGGGTTTCCTCCTTCTGCCTGTGAATCTGCGCCTGTCCTGTGGATGTGAAAGGTGACACTCAGCTCTTCAGTTCATGCTTGAGAGGAGCTTTGATTCTGCTGAGCCATTGCTGTGAAGAACTGCTCGCTGCTGGAGCAAAAGCACGGGTCTCCAGCCTGTTGCTGCACACACAGCATCACAGCCTCTCCTTTAAGTGCCCTGCAGGAGGCTGCTCTGTGGGTTGGGAGTCCCAAAGGACCATTTTAGGTATTGCAACTTTGCCTTTGGCATGAATTCATCTTCCAAATGGAACGGTGCTCCCTGTGCTGACTGGCCCAGCAAACCCTCTCTGCTGCAGAAGGTGTGGGCCAGGCTGGCACAGCCTGGAGACGTGGGGCAGGGGTGGAGCTCAGGCATCTGGAGGAGTCACACAGAGCTCAATAGACCCGGGCATCATATCTGCCTCCTGAGCTGACGCTGCTGAACACAATGCTTTGAACTTCTAAAGTGTTGCACACCTATGGCATACCATCATTATTCTCCAGGATGGGTAATTTTCTGGATTTCTCAATCCAGAAAGATATAGAGAATAAGGTTAATTGTCTGTATTAACACAGGTCTGCAGTCAAGCTCTTGAAAGTGAAAAAATCCCAAGTTAGTAGGGTTGGAAAACTTACACACATATCAGAAGTTTTCTCAAGTTTCCTTGTTAAATATCGTCATTTTCTCTCCCGTCTCCTGGTGTTATGCAATGTAAGGCTGGTACTTCTCTCTGTATTTTTATAGTCTAGGGAGCTTAGATGAGAAAGTACTGGTGGTGCAGTAGATCACTGCATTCACATACAGAATACAGCCTCTTAACTGGAAAGATATGGTGTTGCAAAATTGATGGCGTACTACGTCTCTGCACATTTTATTGTTAACCAATGGATTAATAATGGATAAAGATTGAATATCCGCAGTCTGGATGAAAAGGGCACATTTGTCTTTACTATAACATGTCAAGAACATTAATTATTAGCTCAAAGTCCTGACGTCTCCTGCCAAGCATCCCAAAGCACACTCATGGCTCCTGGACACTAGTGCTCTTCTCACATTGATTCCTCCAGTCCGGGGATGCGCTCATGGATTTTTCTGTGCCCTTGTGTTGTTTGTCTGACCCTCCTTTTTTCTCCTTTTGTTGCCTTTTCCAGCTCTCTGTCCTCTCCACTGCCCATCGATCCTCATCTTTTCCATGGCTCGCAATCAATTGAAGATAAATGTTACAGAGATACTCACTAAAGCCATGGGTTGTGGAGCATGGCATGCTCTGCTGCATGCAGAAAGGTTGAGCACAGCAGTGCCTGATGGACAGGAGACTGGCGTGTTGCAGATGAATAATAATCAGCCCAACCTGTGCTGGTGCCAGCAGTGATGTGCTTCTCATTCCTGCCTCCTTCTTCAGGTGGGAGCACAGCAATTGGGGTGCACCAGGTTATGAGACCTACATTGACCATTCCTACACATTTTGCCTCTTTGCTGCCTTTTTCTTACCTCCTGGGTGGGAGATGACCTGGCCTGGAGCACATTGCTTCTCATGCTCTAGCTGACTGTGAACTGTTCTTTGCTTTGTATAGACACCTGCTGCAGGGCAACTGCTAGAGAGGAAGGGCATAACTTGATCCAATTGCTCAACCAATCTAACACATGAGCCAAGTCACCTGGATTGGGAAAGACAGCATTAGAGCAGCTTACAAGGCATTTGGCTCAGGACAGGACTGATGCCTAAACACAGCATGCTGTGTAGGTGTTAACCTCTAGGGAAACTCCTCTTGCTCAGGCTGGGCAATGAGGTGACAGCACAATGTTTATTTGTTGTTGACGCAGAGGTGTTGCTTATGGGGAAAATAGGAGTCCTGCTGTCTCAAAGACTGCAAGAAGCCAATGGGTATTTGCAGGTGCTTTTGCTCACATTTTTTCCCTTCATTCCCTGCCCTTTCCCTGCTTCTCTGAGGGCTCATGCTGCCTCAGCTGGCAGCACCTGCATCCCTATTGCTGTCCCTGAGTGCGTCGCCATCGGTTGCAGGGCAGGAAAGGCTCCCATGCTCACAGTGTGCAGTTTCCTTGCTGGCCTAATGCACACCTTTGTTTGGGATGGATTCACCAGGACATCTTTATAAAAGCATGCAATCACTTCACTGGGCCATCAGCTTCAGTGATGGCCCCTGTGATCCATAACATGACTTTCCTTGCTCTTCTGGCCATTCAGCAAACATCCGGCTGGCCTGCTTGCCTTTACCCAGCTAATTTTGCATCCCTTTTCTGCCTTTTTATTTTGGCTCTTGGCTTGCACAGGACTTCAACCAGCCTCCTGCCACCTATAGCAGTTGTTGTGGATTTGCCTTACATATATCAGCATTGCCACTATTATAATAATAAATGAATTAAAAGAAAAAAAATATCTCTACATTGCACTGGCAACAGGATTCTCACCATTAGCTTTGAGCCTCCCCTGCAATGTGCAGAGCTGTGAGCTGAAGTGAGAGGTCTGCAGGGACCTGGGCAGAGACATCATTTAATGGATGTAGAGCACCAAGAGTGAGAGGGAAAGGACAGCAGTAATGTCACAGAGGAACTCTTTGCATAGAAGGTGAGATGTGGAACAGATGGAGGAGCAGTGATCAGAACTGTTGTGCAAAGATTTCAGAAGGACCTTATGACTCTGCAGGAAAATAATCCTACTTGAAACGTGATTTTATGCATCTTGAACATGCTTTTGGTTCTTTCAAAGAACAAATCAAACAGAACATCAAGAAATGCATTTTGACTGTGAAGATTATGGAGCACTGGCACAGGGACCAGAGAGGCTGTGGGGTTTCCCTCTTGGGGATTCTTCAAAACCCCTGGCATGGGGGCACAGCTCTGGGTGTCCCTGTTGGGACAGGGATTGGGCCAGCTGTTTTCCATCCTCAATATTCTGCTACTGAATGGGCATTTCCGTGTGTCACCTATTCCCTGGTCTTGTGGGATGCCAGGCAATGGCAGAGTGCTGGAGGAACAAAGGGCCTCACAGCTGTACTGGGTTGTTGGGTGCTGCTGTGGCTAAGTAGTTGTCCAGAAGTGGAAAAGCAAAATGATTCAGCAGGCCCACAGCACCAAATAGCAGCCTGTGAGTGGGGCAAGACTCGATGGCACGGGGCAAGTTTCCAGGGCTGTGGGTCTCACCAGGCTGTTGGCACTTGGAAGCAGCTCATGGGGAAAGCAGTGGAAAAGTGACGACACTGGGCTGCTGCTGCTGAGCTGCAGGGGTTCACCTTACACAACTGATCATTGCAGGGACAGGAGTGTGGCACAGAGGGGCTTACCAGGTACCACGCTTTTTTTTGTTGCAGTACTTCATTGCTGTGAAATAAACTTGAAAAATATGTGCAGACTGAGCTAATATATTTATTTGTCCTCCCCAGCCTGTATCTCAAACTAGTTTGCACCCTGTGACAAAAAGACCAAACAATACCCAAAAGCATAGGCAGGTGTATACAACTCCATGTGGCATGAGATAGTAATTCAAGACCAAAGTTTGGTATTATGTAGAAGGAGAGATGAAAGTGAGGTCATGCCCATGTCTGGCTGTAGGACATTTGGTACCAGATGAAAGATGTGGCCCCGGGATGGGAAAGTGCTGGTTGTACAGAACTAGCTCTGGTGATGTGGTTTTCATGAAGCATTTAACTCAGTGCCAGCATCATGCTTGCTCTGCTGCCTTCAGAAATGGTTCAGGACAGCAGACAGCAGGCTTTCTTTCTCTAGTCCAGGTGCCATCTAAAGGAACTCCATCTGCATAAAGCAATAGAGTGTGGATTTAGTGGTAATGGTCTTGGAACTTTGGAAGATTAGTGTAGAAAACACCCAAAAACTTGCAGTTAAATGTTTTGTGCCCAGTTACGAAGGAAGAGGAAGGCAGTGTGTGCACGTTGTGCAGTAGCTGCTGCAGGAGGTGAGCAACTTAACAGGACTAAAAGAACAAATGGTGATGTTTAAACCCAGTTTCTGAAGGCTTAAGACCCCTCGGTACCGCTGAACCAGTTGCTAAGTACCAGGATTAGAAAGAAACTGGCTCTGAATGGTAAGATATTTATTGAGGTCAAGATCCATTTTCAGAAGCCCTGATTTTTACCTTATCAAGTTGCTTACACAGACATGTTTTCAGTAAGATCCTCTGTTTGAAAGCTTTACTCAAAGGTCTCTCGTCGAAAGCACAAAATTATGCAGAACTGCACCGTGGGAATTCAAATCCTTCAGACATTTCTGTTAAGTAGGAGATGCAGGAAGTCATGATATGCAATTTCTCTATTAAGTTTTGTACATTCCAGAGAACCACAACTCTCATGATGGGAACTAAATGAGAAAGACAAATTAGAGAATTATTTTTCCCTTGACAAATTAATAGGTTTTACAAACATTTAAGGAACTGCTGTGCGCAGATGGAAAAATTGCACCAATTAACAGTGAACCCTAAGGCTGGGACATAAGAACTCAATTGTCAAACCACAAAAATATTTCTAATGAATCAATTTTCTAAAGAGGAGTATAAGAGTCATCTCCATAGCAGGATTTTCCAGACAGTAGCGAGAGATGAGCCAGAATGCTGAAAAGCATCTGAGTTATAATGTGACATCAGGGTAGTTGTGGGAGATGGCTGGAGAGGCAGTTGGGTAGGAGTCTTCCAAGGTCAATACAACCCAACGTTTACCATTTGAGCAGGAGTAAAGGGAAGGAAGTGAAGGTGAAGGTGAGCCTTCTGCTCAGCACTGGCTTCTTCTGGCAGAAGGTAAAGGCATTGGGACCTTGCACTTGTGTAGCAGAACACAAGCTCTGGAGGCTTTTGGTCATAGGGCCTGAAATTTTAGGAGTTTGAGTGGTCTGTGCTTTGTAAGCTCTTACAGCAATCTGCATGGAAAATCTCGGTGCTGATGGCTGTCCATGGCCATAACCTTGGCATGAAGTGATGCTCCTGCAGTGCTGGGGTAGCTCAGCCCTCACTGCCAGCCCCACTCAGTCCCTGGTTCTCACCCCACAGTGTGAAGAGCGTGTGAAACTTCACAGATCTGTAGCATTTACAGTGCAACTTATTTTATAGTGCTAATGAAATCCTTCCATGATGAATTGTGTACGTTCGAGCTGTTGATCCCTGGTATGAGAGTACCACTCCCAGCAGCCCATCACTCACTGAACAGCTGTGTGTCCTGCAATGGGGCTCCCTGAGTGCTCAACAGGGACATCATGAGGTGACATTGGTGGCACTGCCAGGCCAGCATGGCCCTCATAGAATCATAGTATCATAGAATCATAGAATGGATTGAGTTGGAAAGGATCGCCAAGTTCCAGCCCTCCTGTCTCAGGCAGGGCTGCCAGCTGCTAATTCAGTTACTAGATCAGATTGCCCAGGGCCCATCCAACCTGGCCTAGAACAGCTCCAGGGATGGGGCATCCACAACCCTGCAGCCAGCAATGGAGTTCAAGTAGCACAGCTAAACAGCGAGCAGAGCCTGGGAGCATACTTTGTAATGCACTTTCCATAGCGCTGCAATGCTGTCATTTTTATTTTATTATAAGCACTAATGTCTTAATGCTGTTTCACCTAACTAAAGTAAGTTTGTGTGTTCAGCACTGTGCACCAGGAGAGCCTCCTTGGGTCTGTCAGCATTCCCAGTTCCCACTGCAGCACCATACTGCTGCTTTCAGCTCTGTTTTGCCTCCTGAAAACAGCAAAGAAAGAATTCACTATTCCCCCTGCAAGTAACCTTCTATTTCTAAGTCGTGTGCTGGTAGCTGGATTTTCATATTTCATAGTCTTTTCTCATGGATGAATAATTTAGTGCATTTTGGGGGGGGTACTGCCACATAAATGCTAATGAAACAGAGAGGAGGAAAGAGGGGGGGAGAATAGCCTAACGGAGCTATTTGCCTACTGAAAACTGTCTGTGCAAAGCTGTGTAGGTGCGTGCGTGCAGAATTAGCAGTCAGCTCACATTTGTTCAGGGCCCTTACCCACCTGCATGGAGTCAACTGCTGAGTGCCACTGAAAGTTCAGTGCAGGAGTCACCTTGGGGATGGCAGTTTGGTGCTGGGGGCAGGAGGAGCTGTTCTGGGATGAGCCAGGGGAGCCAGTGAGCTTCAGGCAGGGATGCTTGTCCTGAGTTCTCGCCTTGAGGTTTTTAGGAGCAGAAATGCAGGTGTGTGAGGAAAGAAAGTACTAAAAATAAGTAGGAAAGGTGCTTACCACAGTTGATTGGCACAGAAGAATTCATTGCTAAATGGTCAGAAATGAAAGGGTGAGTGTAAAATGAACCTGTGATAGCCCAGAAGCATGGTTTGCTTAAGACAATTTGGACTGCTAGCGATTTGAACAGCCGTGATGCTCCGCAGGGTTAATGCTGCTGTTTCCACAATATATGGCACACATTTGTACACATAACCCCTATGTGTAAGAGAGAAGCAGAGAAGAGGCAGAAGTGTTGAGTGGGAAGTCAGATGGGTGCTGCTGCCTACTGTGGGCTTCTCCTGTCCCCTGCCTGCTGTGAGCGTGGGACACATCGCCCATCCGAGTCCAGGGGCTGCAGCTGAAATGAGTCTGAACACATTCCATAGGGATTTAGCATTAATGTCAGTGATGCAGAAGGAAAAACATGGATGACTTGTGACCATCAGTAAGAGCCTCCGAGCAGCTCCAAGTGCAGGGATCCCAAGTGCAGGGATCTGTGTTACTGCTGGGCTGGGCCCCCCAGCTCGCTCCTGTGGCCATGGTGCTAATTACTGACACCTTCCCTTCAATGGGTGGGCTGCTGGGTCAGTGCTGTAAGCAGAGAGGGTCTAAGAAATGAAACAACTTTCATGGCATAGCTGTCAGTCTCCTCCTATCTAGCTCTTGCAGCTCTGAAGTCATGGGCTGTGTGGGACAGGAGATGAAGATCAGGGTGTAATTCCATGTGGAGGTGGCTGAGTTCAGCTCCCAGCAGCACCATTTCTTCTCGCTGGGATAAATCAGTGCAGGCAAAGCTCAGCTCTCACTGCACAGTCCTTCACACTGCACATCCCCTGCTGCCTGCAGCACCAGCCCTGCACAGAGCCCTTCAAGGAAGCATGAGCCCATTGCTAAGATTGTGCTCTACTAAATCGTCCAGGCTGGTTTCCCATTTTAATTTGCCTGTTCTGCCTCCCTCTGGATGGTGGGGAGCCTTGCTGTAGCAGTCATTTTTCTCCCCACAGAGGTGCTTATCCTGTGTAATCACATTTCCTCTCCAATCGAGCTCTCAGCACATGGCATTTTTCCCAGTCTTTGAGTAATTTCTTTAGTTCTTCTCCACTCCTATTTTTCAGCTCCCTTTTAGAAATGAGAGGATGAGCCCAGTAGTCAGTATTGAATTCTCAGCTCCACCACTGCCAAGAATATTGAGAGAAAATGATTTCTTCCCTCACTTCTTTAAGTTCATCCGGGAATGCTGGGCTCTGTCTCCGGTCACCGTTTTATGTACGATATGTGCTTTTGTCTGTCTTCTACCACTGGTCAGTGGTATATCTCACTTGTCAGGTTTTATTGGCTGTTAATTAAAAGATGCAGGCATGGCCTCTGGCTTGGAGCATGCTGAGGGTCGCCTTCCTGCTGCCTACCTGCTGCTGTCCTCTGCCTGAAGCAATCTGGGGCAAGGAGGGCCTTCTGGCTGCCCCACTTCAGCCATTTGCATGGTGTTGTGTCATTAATCTTATTTCCCATCTCCTCTGCACCTAGCGTGCCATAATACTAGTGGTTGAAAGTTGAGTGCTTGGAAAATAGGGAAGAAACAATACATCCATCTGCCAGCATCCACCCAGAACTGTCAGCAGTCCCTCTAGAAGCTGCATAATGGAATCCACATGCTGTCGCTGAAAGAAAATTACAATTCTGAAGTTTCTTGTGGTTCTGTTTTCTAAAAAGCAGATGGAAATCCCTCTCCCTCAGGAGACAGTCTGAGACATCCTGCATGAGTTCCATGCAGGCACTGCAGGCTTGTGTCAGAGCCAGGCTGCATGGCAGTGTGCCATTACATCCACACACCAGCGCTCTGTTGTCACTCAGAGCTCAGACCTGTGGCTGTAAAGGTGCAGCTTCTGCTTCAGATTGCTTATTTCTGCAGTTTCTCCTCTGCTGAGAGCCCAGAGGCAGCCGTAGTGTGACATCTGCAATGGTGTGCCATCTGACACGGAGTGCCATCTGACCCCACCACATGTTGTCGCACCTGCTGAGGCTGTGCTGCTTGGCATACCTGTGTCTGTTACTCCTCAGAGATCCTCAGCACGTGGGCTCCTCGAGACAAAGCGCCCTGCATGCAGATGCCCCATGTGCCTAGCTTCAGCTCTTGCATACTGATTTCTTGGCAGGATCTTGGTAGCCTGGGGTTAGTGAAGTGGCACTGGCCAAGCAGCCAATTAGTTGAGAAGCGCAGGTGGGAGACACATGTGGTGTGTCCTGGAGCTGTGAGGAGGTGCACAGCACTGATGGTGCCTGGGGTGTTCTGAGAGCAAGCAGCTGGTGGATCTCTGAAGCATTTTGATTTGATTTTCACAAAGGGGGTGGTGAGGCACTGGCACAGGTTGCCCAAGGAAGCTGTGGATGCCCCATCCCTGCAGGCATTGGAGGCCAGGCTGGATGTGGCTCTGGGCAGCCTGGGCTGCTGGTTGGCGACCTGCACACAGCAGGGGGTTGGAGCTGGATGAGCACTGTGCTCCTGTGCAACCCAGGCCATTCTATGATTCCGCCTGATATCACCTTTTTCCTTGCTAATGAAAACACTCTCTAACTTGGCACGAAAAGTGTAAGGTTGTTGGATTAAAAAAAATGCAGTTGGCAAAGCCACTGGAAAGACTGCAGAACTGGAGTTCGCTAAATTTACAGTAGCCTTACTTATTTCTTTGAGTGTCCTCCTGAGGTGTCAACAGCAGTCTGTCACAGACTGTGAGCTGTTATCACCTTGCATGTTTTTAAGATGCAGGTATGGATTTGCAGACAGCCTGCCTGCAGAGAGTTGGAGGAGAGGCAGAAGCCACTAAGCTCAGACCCAGGCAGTGCCTGTCCCAGCACTTATCCCTTACAGACTTGCTGCAGGACCCCAGCCCTGCTGTGGGAATGATGCACTGAGCTCCTAGGGCACCAGCAGCAGTAGAAGGGGATGCAAGGAAGGTGTGGTAGGCTCAGGTTCCAGCCTCTTTTAAATTAGCAAACTAACATGGAGATGAATCTGTGATGAGCAGCCCCACTCCTTGCCACTCTGTGCTGCATCCTGTGTCACAGAAGCAGAATCACAGAATGGCCTGGGTTGGAAGGGACCTCAAGGATCACAAAGCTCCAACCCCCCACCAATGCAGGGCCACCAACCTCCACATTTCATAGCAGCCCAGGCTGCCCAGGGCCCCATCCAACCTGGCCTTGAACACCTCCAGGGATGGGGGTGACTCTGTGCTGCTGTGATCAGTCATTGTGATACGTATGGATGGTTTCCTTTGAGTTGCTGAGAATACATAAATGTACTTCTGCAGTTTTCCCCTCAGTGTGTCTCAGGGTGCTGAATTGTCTCATTTCCAAACAGTGCTGTCAGTGCAGATTCACCCTCTTGGCACTGGCAGCAGTGTGACCAGTGGTGGCACTTCTGAGCACCAGCAGCCTCAGACCTTGTCGTGGTAAATTCATCTGCAGTTCATTCATCAGTAAAGCAGTATTGCTGCTTTATAAAGCCTCGTGTGTGGTGCACAGGCGTTAGCCATCCACATGTTGGCTTCTAAAGCCTGAAAGCAAAATTCTGTGCTCATTGAAGCCAGTGCAGAAAGCTCCCATTGGATTTACTGGGACAGAATTTCACATAAAATACTTGAAAGTGTTTTTCCCCACTTTTTTTGGTGGCTGTCCTGGTAATCCTCTGGGGTGCTGCTCCCCTCCAAGGTGTGTGCTGGCCCTCACTCTGTCAGGTCTTGTCACCACAGAAGCTCCAAAAATCAGTACAACAGTCTTAAAGGAAAGGAAAAAGAAAGCTGGAAAAAGACAAACAGAATGAAACTCAAACAAAGACAACACTGTGTTAAGACTCCATTTCTATATACAAAGCTGGGTGATGGGTGTTTGCCATAAGAGAAGGGAAAAGGATTTCCCTCCTGTTGGAAATAAGAGTACATTTGTGGAAGCCCTCTGAAGCAGCTCGTTCCCCTTGTAACAAGGCCTGGGCAGTGCTGTGTTTGCATCTACACTGCCAACCCCTGGGATTGTCCCTGGAGGTGCTCCAGCACCATTTAGATGTGGTACTGAGGGACGTGAGTTATGGGAAATACTGGTGGTAGGTGAGTGGTTGAACTGGATGATCTTGGAGGTCTTTTTCAACGTTGGTAATTTTGTGATTCTCTGACTGGGTCTCAAGGTACTGAGCTGTACTGGGGTGAATGGAGAGGCTTAGGATGGATGCGTAGCCAAAAAGATGAGGAAGAGGCTGAGTTATGACACATGCAGTGTTTGGAGGAATGGAGCAAAGCGCAAGCTTTTAGTAAATGGTGTTTACAAGGGAGGTGGAGAGGTGAGGCTGATATATGGGGTGTTTTTTGCTGAACAGCTGTGTAATGAGTCTCCAGGGTACAAGCTGCTCTGAGGAGCAGGCTGGAGCATCATTTTCTGCTCTCTGTTGCTCCATCCCATAGCTTGAGATGAAGTGAAGTGTTTCAGTCTCTGCAGATTTAGTTTGCTTCGTTCACTGTTAAGGTTTTGTTTTCATAAGAGCTCTGTAGTTTCATAAATACAAATGCTCAGTTATGACCCAGGAGGGTGAGACAAGTGACTGGACAGTGGCATGATGGAGCATCAATGGCCAAAAAAGTACAGGTGCAGATAGGTGTTGGAGTGAGAATGCAGCAAGGAATAAGAGGAATCTCAGCAGGGCCTGGGAGGTCAGCCAGAAATTTGGGGGTTAGGTGTTCAGTCAGTGTTTCACCTGCAGAGGAACATTAGAACTGTGTTACTTTCCTGGCCGTTGATGTCTGGGATGTTAGTCATTACTCCAGGCCATGACAAAAGCTGTCTTTCCAAGGGGAGGGAGCCTGCAGCCCCTGTGGCAAAACGTGGGCAGAATGGAGCCCAAGATGCACTCACATTCTCTTCCTTTCTGAGGCTGTCAGGTGAAACACTTTGTCTGAGGCTCATTTTGGTGGCTGACTGGAAGCACCTGATGGTGAATGTGGGCACCAGCACATCCACGTTGCTGAAAGGAGCTGGCTGGCCTAGGGATGGGTTAGGAGGGGTCTGGGAGCCAAAGTGAGGACTGGGGATAATGTGAAATGATCCCTGGCATTTCCCCTGCATGCCATGAGAGTAATTTTGTTGGAAATAAGTTATTTTACGAAAGAACAAGAAAAATACACCTCAGTACTGGATTCTGAGAGTTTCATTAAAATGGATTTCAGGTCTCCAGTGTGTGCATCTGTCATCCCCCTGACCAAGGGCAGATCCCAGATCTCATCCACAGGCTAGGCAGGGTGGAGGCAGGGTTCTGCCTGGAGTTGTAAGGAAACTGAACAAAGCTCCATTTGGGGTGGTGGGTGCTGGTCTGGTGGCTTCTACCCTCTGTGGGGCGGACTATCCTGATCCAGTGATGCTCCTGCTGCAGATTTATCTTGAAGAGGACATTTTAGTGCGGAGGTACTGTATCATTGTGTGGACTTGGACATGATGGAGAACTTTGGAGCTGTCTCAGTATTTAGTATGAGATTCCTTATGTCGTTTTTTTCCCTGAATTTCCACAAGCCAAAAGAAATTCTCTCCCCTTTCCTCTGCCCACGCTCTCTCTTCCTCTGTTCCTTATGCATCCCTGTGCACGTGTCTCCTGTCACTGTCACAAACATCATGGAGATGATCAGGCAAGCAGAGCAGCCGGGACATCCAGTGCAGATGGAGACTGGTGGTGGGGACTAACAAAGCAGGTAGCTTTTGTTAGCCAGAAACAGAGGAAGATGCAACCAGCTCTTTTCTCTGATGGCTCCCGTGGGTGAGGCAGAGCCAGACTCATCTCACCAGAGATGGAGCTGAGCTCAAGGGCCCTCAAAGCCATGATCCCAACAGTGCTGTGGGTTCTCCTGCCTGCTGGCCAGTCCCAGGGGCTTTGCATTGAAGATGTAGTACTCTCTGGGCAGGCTCTTTTGTTTGTAAGAAAGAAATGAGAGCAATTTTCCATTTCCTATAGTATAGCACAGCTTTGGACAGGCATGGGTTACAGAAGAAGGGAGGTGGAACAGATGTACTTCATCTCTTTCTGGTTCACCATCCTTGCTAAAAACTGGCAGGTCAGAAGCTGCGTTTGTTTCTAAAACTGTCCTCATGCCCTGATTTCAGGGATCTGCAGAGCAAGTGCAGGTGAAAATGATGTGACATCTGATGGTAGAATGCACACAGAGCAACACAAAAGGCAGAGCCTTGAGGTGCTTTTAAATCAGCATGTTTCTTGTGTAGGTATCAGTGCAGCCAGGAGAGAACTTCATGCACCAGGGCCTTGGTCTTGTGCACTCTAAGTCCTATAAAGCTGACCCTCCTGAAAACTGTTCTGCAAGATGGGGAGAAGGTTCTTCAGCCCACATTTGGCTTCATAGCAGTGTACTTATTGCCACTGCCCAAAGACAGGGATTTGCTGTGAGCTCCTCTGACGACTGGCACCTTGGGCTCTTTGTTGGCCAGCTGTGTGCTCATGCACAGGACCTGTTGTGCTGCCTAAGCCTAAGTCAAAAAGGAAACTGAAATCCTATTTCCTAGCTGCAAATCCCTGAGGTGGCTCTTTCAGGTCCTGCACTTAAATGTTTACAGACATAAGACTTAAACTGCTGAAGCATCTTTCTCCTGGGGTGGCTTTTTAAACTTCTTTAACTGAGGATCTTTGGATAGGGAAATGGTGAGGTGTTTGTAAGAGATTGGAGAAGAAGGTACAGAAAAACAGAGCACGTCTGAGTCTGGGGATGCAGAAGCGCTGATGAAGTTCCTTTTGTTCTCTAATGACAGAGAAGTCTGCCAGTCTTGGCTTCGCTGCAAGCTTCGCACTCTCTAATTAAAAATCAATTAGTATGTTTAGCAATTATCTAATTAATATACTAAAGCTATCATGTTAGATTCATATCCAAACATGCCTCTTAAATTGTATGTTAGTAATAATGCAAATGATGCATTTATTGCTCATGTAAGTTTGAATTAATTGGAGTGCGTGACGTTTCTGTTAATTTTGCTCACACCTTGTGCACTGTGCTTGGGGAGTTTTGAATAACCAACCTTGCAGCTACTTCTTGAATGGGAGATGGGAAAAGCTTTTCCAACCTCTGTGCTTTCTGAGAGTTCCCAGCTAGCAGACATTTCCTGGGAACATCGTGGTCCAGTGCATTAACTGACAGGATGCAGGGGGAGGTAAAATAGCCATGCAGCGTGCACCAGTGGGTTTGCAGTGCCAAACATCTATTTAGTCAAGCAAACTTAATGTCTTGAGTGTTTGCTAATGGGAATTTGTGAAAATCCAGAGTAAAGTGCACGACCAAATGATACAGAACCCATTTCAAAAGATGGTTTTGGACTACAGGTCTGGATTACAGGGAAGGCTTCCTGCAGCAGAGGTGTATTCAGGCAGAGTGACAAAGAGCTGACAGATACTGTAGGTGAAGTTCATCCCTTCCAGCTTTGGGACAGTTGTAACTGCAGAGGTTGCTGGATAATACAGACAGAAAGTGATGGCCCTGTATTGCCTATGCCATCTCAGACAAAATGGGTGAAGCCCAAGACATTTTGCAGACCTTAAACCAGCTCTTTTCTCCCCAAGATAAGAAAAGCAGTTCCCACATCAGACTTTGTGCATTCAGTGGCTCTAGCACTGCTGAGCAGGATTTATGAATCAATGTGTGCTTCCAAGCTGGTCACTTCCATCTTACTGATGGCAAGAAACGTGTCCAGAGAGAGAGCACATAGCCACTAAATGGTGGTGATAAAGCTAGCTTATTGGCTTCTTAAACTCCCTGGGAAACATTTGGCCTTGGTGGGAACAGGTTGGGGCTGTTGGGTGACAGGAAGGCAGGAGCTGCACAAGGTGCAGAGGTGCATGTTGAGTGCCTGGGTGCACATAGGGCTCCTATGGATGTTGTAGAGTTTTCAGTTGGTTAAAAACCTCAAAGGTGAAAAAAACACAATATGAAGGGCTTCCCTTGGGAAATACAAGCATAAAGCAACTGTGGGCCAGGTTTTGCAGGTTGTTAGGTGCCCTAAGGATGCAGCTAGTCTGCTCCCACTGACTCTTCTGGGAAGCACTGCAGCTGGCACAGCTCAGTGTGTTGGTGGAAAGGGGAGCAGAGAAGTAAGAGTGTTTGGAATACGAATGAGGGCTCTGAGGTAGCAGGGTTAGGGAGATGGGAGACAGCTGAGGAGGCAAAGGTCCCCATTTATAAGGGCAGGACCATGTGTAAGCATATGCTGAGGGCCAGGATGGCTGCTGAATGGGAGTGTGACTCCATGCTCTAGAGGCAACCACCCCACTGTGAAGTGGGATGGGGACGGAGCTGGGCTTGGGGACAGGCATGTTTGGGGGGACAGGGAATGGAGCATGAATGGAGAGGAAGGCAGGAGAAAGGCAGATTTGGAAGCAGCACAAAGCAAAGAGGAGTCTGCAGATACAGCTGAAGCTTCAAATTAAAACTGCACATAAAAATGAAGGAAGAAAGTTCTCATCCTGGCTGAGATCCCTGTATGTGCTCATTATAGAGCTGTAAAGCCGTGGCTCTGAGGACTTCCCATACAAGTGTTTCTTTATCAGTAATTATGGGACGATAAATTTGATGGAACAATAAATTCTATTCTTTAAAGCAGACATGGGTTTCTGGTTTTTGCCACTTAAAGCAAGAGATGCTATTCTGCAAGTAAAGACTCCCTTTGCTCCTTAGATTCCAGCATCTAAAAGGGGATTTAATGTTATAATTGTTATTGAGATGGAAACCAAACATTTCTTCCAATATACCTGACCTCTTATGGAACATAAAGCTCTTGGAGTTAACGGCAGGCACTAAAAAGGTGCCTGATTTTATCATCCCTAGCATCTTGCTGACATTCATAGGCTTCTGCCAAATGCACTTTCCATGTTTGGTCTTTCGTAGTTACATGAGATGCTCTTAAAAATTTATTAGCATGCTACAAAAGACACAATCTTCTACAAACAGAGAGCCACTAACTTGCTTTTGTGTTCTAGCACCAGGAGTAGAAACGCACTGAGGTTTGTTGTAAGTTTTTATTCTTTCATTTGTGGTTGTTTTACAGCAGATAAGAGCCATTGCGTTTTGTCCTAAGTTCGAAATAATTTAAAGGCTGTCTCCAAGAGGTGAGCAATTAGCCCAGTTACAGCTGCCTGTTTGCAGCGTGATCTGAGCTATAGCAGTTGGAGAATGCTTTTTGGAGAATGGAGTTTTGTTTGTAGCTCTGGAAAGAAATTAAACCTTAAAACACTTCTGAACTTTTCAAAAGTGGCCATGGAAAAGGAGGTGCTGAGCGATTCTGAAAGCTGCCCTGGGCTGTGGTTCCAAGCACCCAGCAGGCTGGCCATGGGCCGATGCTCCTGTGCTATCCTGTGCTATTAGTGAACTAGCTGTGAGCCATCTGGGATAGGTGTTAGAACTGATGTTCAGTCACCTAAGATGGATAAGGAAATGGGAACTTCCAGTTCTGATGCTGAGCAGCAGGACGAGCTGACTGAGGCCTGAGACTGGAAGGTAACTTGTGAGCGTGGCCAGGAAATATGGAGGTTGTGATCCTTTGGAAGGCCACGGATGAAGAAAAAGTGCAGAATATGGAAAAAAAACAATCCCCTAAAACCTTTTAAAACCAACAACGAAAGCAAGGACCTTCAATAGGACAAAGTCCAATCAAACGAACTGGCTGGTGAGATCCTTTGGGGAACAAGACCAAAGGAAGAAAGAGTTCACAGAAGTTGGCAGTTGTTTAAGAAATGCTATGAAGGGCACTTGTGCAATCCATCCCAATGCAGAGGAGCAATAAGAAGGACAGTGAGAGCCCAGAGTGGCTAAACCAAGAGCTCTTTCATTGACTGAGCAAAAAGGAATGGTGCAGAAAGTGAGAAGTAAATTAGAGCTCTGAAGAAAAGGGCATAGGAGAGCACTACAGACATAGAGGAAAAAGCAGAAGGACAAAAGCACAAAGCATGGGTCAAGTGAAAGGGCACTTGAGTACAGCTGCATTAGCTGCAGGAAGGGCCAGGACACTTCTGTTGTGTGGATGCTGCTTGTCTTAAGTCAGAGGAGGTTCAGATTGGATATTAGTGATGGGTTGGGGTTGGATGAGGTGATCCGATGCATCTTTTTCAACCTTATGATTCTATGATTCTGATTCTATGACCTAAGTGTTTAGTATAAAAGAGGCAAAAGACTTTTGATAAAGTATTTGCATAAGGTAAATGTCTCAATGAGCAAAGGGCAGGGCTGGCAGGGCTGCACTGAAGGGGACATTGGTGCAAATGCCCTATTTACAGCAGTTGAAGGTCTTGGGATTTCCAGGAGCTTAACAGAAGCTGGTGGTAAATGTAAATCAATACGTAGAGACAAGCTTTCCATTTGCTTGTCCCTATCTCAGCTTTGCTAGATAAAAATCATTTCGAAAGGTCAGTGCTTGTATGTTAACTGTAAACTGAAAATACCCACCTGGACAAATGTTAGAGATGTAGTTTACCATTACATAGAGTTTACATGGAAATTATGTCCAGAATCTCTTTGGAAATTGTACGTAGTCATCCCTCCAAGAGGGTTCCAGTGAAAGCAAGGGAGTGGTGTTAGCAGCCAGCTGTCCCCTGCAGTGCTAGGCACTAAGTGGCAGCAGAAACACACGTCTCCTGTCCAGGCCATGATGTGTTGTGTGTGTGAAGAAAAGATACCATCCCAGAGCTTTGCTGGAAGGGACTCCTGGCAGCTGACCCCAGCACCCGGGTGATGCCTTCCCTGCAAATCCCACAGCTGACAGCATGGGCATGGAAATGCCACCCAGGAGTGCAGTGGGCTGCGTGAGGCTGATGCACAGAGCTGAGGCTTGTCTGCATTGAGTAACCTGATGAGATCCACAATCTTCTTAGCAAAGCCGGGTGCAGCATCCACGGCTCCCTTGGGGATGCTCTTCTTCATTGTGGGGCGGAAAAGAAGCATGGGAGCAGTGATCCCAGCTTGGGTTTGGGAGCCATTTTCTCATGGTAGTCCCCAGTGTTTTCCCTTAAGAACACAACTAAATGTCATGGCTGGTATTTTCACACTGGAGAGGCATGCAGAGTTCTATCTCAGTAAATGAATGAAGTTTTCAGTTGCATCTTTGCTTGGTAAAATATTGTGCACTTATGATGGTGTCAGGCTGAGGCACACCATAAGCACACATCTGCTCAGAACCATTCTGAAACAAATGCAGTCAGCAAAAATGCCCAGACAGTTATGGCCACTTGCGTTGATGAAGGATGGTTAGGAAGAGAAATAGAGAAATGTCTGGAGAGCCAAATCAATTCTGCAAAGCACCATGTTTCCACAATAAGACTGCAGAACAGCTATGACCACTGGCAGAGGGTATTTTTCTACTGCACAGTAACATCTCTTGAGGCTTTGCCTTCAGTGTTACCTGCATGACCTCTTGCGTGGGCTGACATGTTAGGAAAGGAGCAGTCTGGAAGGACAGTGGTAGAGGCAGTGGATGAAGAAATGGGGATGAATTATCCTGACGTTGCTCTTCTCATCCATCAGTAGAGAGGTTGTGGATGAGTCATCCCTGGAAGTGTTCAAGGCCAGGCTGGGTGAGGCCTGGGTGCTTGATTTAGTGGGTGTCAGCTACCCTCAGCAATGGGGTTGGAAATTTGAGGTCCCTTCCAACCCAAGCCATTCTATGATTCAGTGATCCTCAGTGCCACAAGCTGGGAGAGCATGGAGCTCCAGCTGGCTGAGGCTTTCTGCAGCCATGGCGTCACCATGGTGTGTCCAGCCCCAGAGCTAGTGACACTCAGTGGTACCTTGCAGCCAGAACAGAAAGGAAATGTCTCCTGCTTCATGCCCTCCCATTGTCAGCTGCAGGTTGTAGAAGGTCTTAGCTGCAGGATGCATGCAGGTCTGGCGCGTTGCAGCTGTAGCAGTAATGTGCCCAAGGGATTTCATTCTCCTTAAATCCTCCAGTGTCCTTCTGGCCCAAGCACACCAGTAAGATGCTAAGCAACATTGCTGAGGGAGTAAATACCTCATAACTGAGCAGGTGCCTCACTTTTCATTTGTGCCCGTGTGAACATTTTACGATTTTATTTCATAATGGCATTGTAGCGAGCTGTGCTTTTACAAATAGGAAATTAAATCAGATGGTGATGTAAACCTGTAGAGGAGAACAGGCAGCTGTAATGGTTCTTTATTGCTTATTTCATCTGCTGTTGCATTTTGCCATTGCCTGGTGCTTAGTGAAGTGTATGATTTATTCATAGAAGACACTGTCACAGCCAAAGGGTTGTACAATAAACCACTGACAAGGCCTGTGCCAAAAGCCATTAGAAAAAGAGAACAATAATCTAGACACAAAGTATTTACAGACCAAGTTGTCTTTAATTTAAAATCCTTTACTAAGGCTGGATGATAATTACATCACATTTCAGATCAGCCAGTGCTGACAGGCTTTTGTGTTTTCCCCAATGGTATTAAAAATCTGCGATAATTGAAATCTACTTTAAGAAGCCACGACAAATTAATGTCATCTAAAGGTCATTGGAGCACTCATCCATGCTGCTAAGGGCCAGATTTTTGTCTTAATGGTAGCACCAGGATGATGGAGGAGTCGGCAGACAGGAATGTGTTTGATACGGCTGTTGGGCTGCATCTGTGGTTGGTCTTTTTCCTGTTCCTTCTGCTTCTCTCTCCCTTTATATCTATATATTTGGTTCTGTTTTTCTGGGAGGAGATGAGTTGTTGCACTAGCAGAGGGATGGAGAGTTGCTTTAAAGCCTGCAGATTCGGAGGGAATGTGCCTCAGAGAGTGGCTGCTCCCCTCATGTCTCTCTGCTTGCTCCTGCTTTGCCTTTATCACTCCATCACTGTGTCAAACACAGGTTATTTTGGGGGGCTTGGTGTGCTCAGGGTGACTCTGGATTCAGGTTGTTTCAGGAGGATGGAACACTGATGTTAAAAAGCACAAGGATAATGGGAGGAAGTGCGGGTTGGTCATCGTTCATTTGGAAACAGAGCTGTGCAGATCCAGCTTTTCCATAGCAGGAAGGCTCAGACAAAACCCCTGCAGCTCCCATCCCAGTGCCACAGCTCATTCAGGGCACCCAGATTGCCATTTGCATTTCTCATCTTTGGGAGCTCATCCTCTGGAACAGCCTTAACAGGCACACGTCACCTGGGGTCTTTCTATGGTGAGTGAAGCCCCCAGGAAGGTGCCCTCAGCATGGGGCATGTATTAGAAATGGGCAGTTCTGGAGATGCTGCAGGCAGGGCTGTGACTGGTCAGCTCTCTGAGATGGGACGAGGGCTGTGCACTCTGTGTGTCCATCTGTAAACAGACTTATTTGTTATTTTGAAGGACAGCTGCCAGACAAGGATGTCAGCGGCGGCACATCGGGTGCAGGGAACAGAATATCTTTGGTGCCTCTATTATGTTAGTGACATCTCACTGGGATAAAGCAGGGTTTTAAGAATCACTTTGTGAAATACATATATTCTCCACAAAAGGTATTCCTTTCTGACTGGGACCCTTAATTTCACTAAGTTTCTCTTACTGAGAATATGCCTGCGCTGTCAGTGCTCAGAGGCTGAGACAGCTCCTGTCCTATCCTGGGTGCCCCATCCCTGCAGGCATTCAAGGCCAGGCTGGATGTGGCTCTGGGCAGCCTGGGCTGCTGGTAGGCAACCCTGCGCACAGCAGGGGGTTGGAACTGGATGAGCATTGAGCTCCTTTGCAACCCAGGCCATGCTGTGATTCAGATTCTGGGCTTTTTCAGTCTGATTCCCCTTAACATTTCCATCAGCCTGGGGATGACTGGGTGCTCCAGTGTCCATGCCAAGAGCCATGGCACAACGAAAGATCCCATGCTGCAAAAGCACATTGAGCATTTCAAAGCTTGTGTAATACCACATGGGCTGGAAAAGGCTAAGCCCAAATACAGAGAGCTGATAGTGAAGAAGTGCATCTGAGTCATCCCAAAGGCAGCAGTGTTGCTTTAAAATGAAAAGCAGGCATTTGATTTACTCCTCAGTTTGCCATAGCTGTGGTTCCACTGCACCAACTATCATTGGACAGAATAAATCAGTGGAGTATCAAGTGCTGATTACCTGTTCATAAAAGTACAGCAGGGTTTTGTGCAAGTGTGGCTGATAAAGGGTTAAAGCCATGAAATGTCCCTAAGCTGCTCCTTACCAACATACATTTCATCATGTTTTTATGGCAACTTTTTGGAGACAACAGGAGAGCAACTAGAATGAGTCCAATCTGCCTCCCTCGTCAGCGTGAGAGCGGTGATGCAGTGCAGCATGCAGGTAATTGCCATGCAGGTGTGTGCAGTTGCAGGGATCTGACGACTGAGAGCAGTATGTCCATGGCTCTGCTCTCCAAAGCCTCACTGAGGAGGAAGATGAAGCACAGTCTCTTCATATTTACATTCACTCTGACTCTGTTCCTGCTTTATTTCTCTGTGATCTCGGATGTTGCAGAACCGTAAGGGATTCTGAAGGACTTTGAAAGAATACATTCTGGTTTCTTTGTGATGCACAGTGAAGGCAGTGGGAGTAAGAAATCCGTTTGTAGATCAGCAGAGTGAAAAAAGCCCTTAATTAGCAGCCAACCTAATGAAAGTGGTCCTCTTTGGGAACTAAATACATCTAGAGGTGTAGCTCTCAGAGGGAATGCACGATTTGTTTATGGTCCCTTGTTGAAAGGTTTGAGGATACATTTTTCTAACTTATAACACTGTTTTCCAAACAGTTTTCATATAAAGTCTTTATTATTCCAATTCTGCAGGGAAACTCGTGTCTTCTGAGCAGGCTGTGTGTTTGTCACACCTCCCACTCTGCAGATCCTAGAATCATAGAATGGCCTGGGTTGAAAAGGACCACAATGCTCATCTAGTTTCAACCCCCCTGCTATGTGAAGGGTTGTCCATCACCAGACCAGGATGCTCAGGATGCTCCCGATGTGCTGAAATCTTCGCATCAGTATAAAAAACCCAGCTAGAATTTTTTATTATTGCTATTATTATTCTTAATTCAGGTAAACAGACATCTCCACCTCCTCCTGCTCTCTGAAATAAGCGATATTCTTCCACTGGGGGCAATTCCTACTGGATCAGTCAGTGTGGGCAGTGCCAGCAGGCAGCTCTGCTCCGGCCCAGGCTGTTATTCACTGTGATGCTGTGGCCGTGAGCCGAGCCCTGCAGCCAGCATTGCCCCATGGGCAGACGCTCTGCCACCTCTCCTCCCTGCTCATTTCTGAAGTTCCCTATCTGAAAATGAATCCCTGCTTCACTGCCTTCCATGCCTGTTATTGGGCATGGAATTCTGCCTGACCTACCGGAGCTTCACTCAATTTCTTCAAAAATTGCATTCAACAACCCACTGTTTTTCATCTGCGAGCGTTGCACACTTTAAAGGACTTTTCTGAGAAGACTTTTTTCTTGCCACTGTTTTCAACAACGTGAGCTGCTGATAGCTTCAAAAATCCTACTTGGAGTACGGCATTAATATTTGATCTTCATCGAAGCCAAAGAGTTGTCTGACTTCTGCAGACAATGCAGAGAATAATAAAGCTTTTGTTTGTTCTTCCTGCAAGAGAAAGAAATAAAGGGAGCTTGGTTTCTGCTGATGAAAAGTGAATGCTAATGAAGGCACTTGTTAGCGGAGAGTCCCTGGCAGGGCACGCATGGTCCCCACCTGCACAGCTTTCTGGGGCTTTGCATGGAGTGGAGATGAGGGAGGAAAGGCACAGCAGCAGGAGCATCCCAGCTGCTTCGCCTGGCACTGATGTGCTGTACGTGTGTGCTTCAGAACTTCATTTAGGGAGGGAAAATGCCACCAGTTTGAGGTAATGCTTCAGCAAGGATGTGTTATATATATATGAGGGAAGGCTGAGGGAACTGGGTTTGTTTAGCTTGGAGAAGAGAAGGCTCCAAGGAGACCTCGTTGTGGCCTTCCAGTGCTTGAAGGGAGCGGATAAACAGGAGGGGGAATGGCTGTGTGTGAGGGTGGATGGTGATAGGACAAGGGCAATGGTTTTAAAGTGAGACAGGGGAGGTTTAGGTTGGATTTGAGGAGGAAGTTTTTCAGCCAGAGGGTGGTGAGGCACTGGCACAGGTTGCCCAAGGAGGCTGTGGATGCCCCATCCCTGCAGGCATTCAAGGCCAGGCTGGATGTGGCTCTGGGCAGCCTGGGCTGCTGGTTGGTGACCTGCACACAGCAGGGGGTTGGAGCTGGATGAGCACTGTGCTCCTTTGTAACCCAGGCCATGCTGTGAGTCTATGAAAAAAAAAACAGAAAAACAAATAAATGAAACTAGAATGCATCCACTCCACTTTGAAGGCACAGTGCTTTCATACTTGCACACATTCTGAGAAATAAGTCTTCCATCAGTCCGCTCTCACTGTCATTTCAGATGGCCATCCAGCTGCTCCATTCTCAGGAGGAAGGGCTGGTGCTGCAGCTCGCCCTGCTCTGGGGCACAAGGCTGTGGCACTTCCTCTGCCCATAGCTGGCTGCTGAGGAGAAGGAGCTCAGTAAAGTCACAAGAGCAACCATAGCTTTAGAAGTTTTTGATGCTGTATTCTTGATGGATATCCTTGCTGTTGTGCTAATGCTAGAAATGTTTAATTACTTCCTCGCTATAATAAAAGGGGTGCTGAGGGAAAATAGCTGTAAGACAGAAGTGGGATTGCTTTGGGCAGGAAGAAAGAAAAAAGAAAGAGAGATACTGCCTCTTAGAAAGTAACCATATCAGCAATTACCACTTGGGTGGAAATGAGGTGTTCCGAAATGAGAAAGTAACTTCAGAGCTATCCCTAACAAATGCATATTTCAGATTTGGGACCTTCTCCAAAAAGCATTTTAACAATTTATTTATGATGGGAATTGTTTTATCATTGGACTGGGAGAAAAACATGCCATTTGTTCGGCTTCCAAGCAGAAACATTTATAGTGTTAAAATAATGCTGAGCCAATTTTCTGGAAATCCCAATTATTTTCCCTTTGTAGATTGCAAAGTCAGTGGAGGGGTCTGCTCTAATGCCTGTAAAAGCCAAGGGGAGATTTTGCATTAACTCTCTGGGGAGCTGGATCAGCTCAGTGCCCAGCTGCAAAGCCTTTAAGCTTTGCTGGTTTTGAACTGTGTGAAAGTAACATCGACATATTGGTAAACTGCATTTCTTGCCCTGTGAGTTACAGAAGATGGGCGCTCATTTTCTACTGGCATTTTGGAGGGAAATTAGATCTAAAATATAAAGTATCCAAGCAGGATTCTTGCTGTTATACTAAAAGTAATGCCAATGGAGAGCTTTGCTTCATTGCAGTTTTGTATTGTGCATTTAAAGATAGAAGTGGCTGAGGACAAGAAGCTTGTCCAGGTGAGCAGAGCAGGTCACCTATGACAGCAGCTGTCCCTCACATCAGTTTGTGGAATTTCAGGACTGAGTGGTCAGGTTTTTCTCACTAGCTATTGAGAGGGAGTTTTCTCCATTCTTCATCTGTTTTGAGAATATTGTTGGATGGTTTTGCCCTTAATGAAGATTTTCTGCCTATTTGTATTGGGGTAGATCTCAGAGGCTCAGCATAGAGCTCCTGTGCAAGGCTCCAATCATGGCCCAGATACTGTAATGCTTTAGCACATGTCTCAGGCTTTGGAAGCTCAGAACACCCCAAAATCACCTCCTTCATTGGGAAAGCAAGGGTGTGGAAGACCAAGAGCTTCTGATTCCAGCAGTGAATTTGATCCACTATTTTCACCATGTTCTGAAATGTGCCATCATCTTTTAGGTAGTAATTTTTGCTTCCCACCTCCCTGCTTGCTGCCTTTTCAAGCAGGCTGCCAGCCTGAGGTGAGTCTGCTCCCCTCCATGCCTGCCAGGCTGGCTCCCATGTGCTGTAAATGTGTGCTGTACTTCTGATACAAAAGAAATAGGAGCAGAGCTCTGTGACTTGGGCATGGTGGCTATGTGAAAATTCATCGTGTTCCACTTTGTTTCTGTCTGGGCTCACCAAGAGGCACTGTCTGGCCAAAAGCATGCAGTGTAATGGAGGGGTTGTCCTCGCTGTGCTAATGCTGCTCAATGATCCTTTCCCTAGAATCATATTTTAACCTGCCCTTCTCCTTTGTTCAGTGGCAAACATGGAGTTAAGAAGTCCCAGCTGCTCCCTAGATTCCCAGCCCTGAGAGCTGTGACAGCAGCCACCACTAATGCCTTCTGGCTGCCCATCACACAGCCCTGAGCACACACCTGTTTTCTTCCTGTTTCTGCCATCCTTTGCCCAATGTACTGGCACCCTAAAAGACTCTCCTGCTACTAGCAATTCTAAGTTAATAGCAATTCTATTTTAATAGCATTCAACTCTTTGATAGGTTTAGATAGGAGCAGGAGAAAGAGAAATGGTTTTAAGTTGAGGGAGGGGAGATTGAGGTTGGATGTCAGGGGGAAGCTGTGTGCTGTGAGAGTGGTGAGGTGCTGGAACAGCTGCCCAGAGAGGCTGTGATGCCCCGTCCATCCCTGGAGGTGTTGAAGGCCAGGTTGGATGGGGCCCTGGGCAGCCTGGGCTGCTGTGAAATGGGGAGGTTGGTGGCCCTGCCTGTGGCGGGGGTTTGGAGCTTCGTGATCCTTGAGGTCCCTCAACCCAAGCCATTCTATGAGTCTATGGTACCATGATTCTATAAAGCACATCCTTCTTGGACATTTTTAGGAAAGAGTTGACTAAACAATTAATCTTGGTTATACTTTTTTTTTTTGTCAAATACCTGGGATGGTTTTGATAGGCAATTTCAAGGAAAATGAGATAGTAAAAAAAAAGATGGAAAGGAGAGGAGAGGAGAGGAGAGGAGAGGAGAGGAGAGGAGAGGAGAGGAGAGGAGAGGAGAGGAGAGGAGAGGAGAGGAGAGGAGAGGAGAGGAGAGGAGAGGAGAGGAGAGGAGAGGAGAGGAGAGGAGAGGAGAGGAGAGGAGAGGAGAGGAGAGGAGAGGAGAGGAGAGGAGAGGAAGAAAGGAAGGAAGGAAGGAAGAAGGAAAGAAGGAAAGAAAGAAGGAAAGAAAGAAGGAAGGAAAGAAAGAAGGAAGGAAAGAAAGAAGGAAAGAAGGAAAGAAGGAAAGAAGGAAAGAAGGAAAGAAAGAAAGAAAGAAAGAAAGAAAGAAAGAAAGAAAGAAAGAAAGAAAGAAAGAGAGAGAGAGAGAGAGAAAGAAAGAAAGAAAGAAAGGAGGAAGGAAAGAAAGGAGGAAGGGAGGAAGGAAAGAAAGGAGGAAGGGAGGAAGGAATGGTTTTCAATGCAGCCAAACTGCGTTGAATGAAGAGGCTGGTGGAGGTTCCAGGTACCCCTTGTTCCTGTTCCTCTGCAGCCACCAGAGGTGGTGAGCAAACAGGTGCTGTGATGCACACCAACAAGGTCTGGCATCTTGAAATGGGATCACAGCTGCATCATTTGAAATTGCATTTGTTGAAATAAACTCTATCTCCATGAACTTGAGTGGAAGCAAAATGTTTGAGGGCACTCAGAAGGCAGCAGGCTGGAGGGAACAAAGGTTTTGTGTTTTTCTGTGTTGTTTGTTTGTGGTGTGCTGCATGGTGCAGGAAGGCAGGATGTGTGGGCAGCAAGGTTGTGAAAGGGGTTTCATGATGTCTGCTAGGGAGAAAACAATTTAATAGCGAGGGGCTTCACGAATGGAGTGGCATTTCAGAGCACAGCTGGCCACAGAAGCATGCTTTGAGATTGCTCCTTTGATGCTTGCATCATTTATGTTTATGTTTTCTTGTAGCAGGCTGGATGGGCCAGGTTCTGATGTAGGGTTAATGCTCTGCACATGGACAGCTCTTTGTGGCTAATAGTAACATCACTCTGCCTGACTCTTCCCATTGTTCCATTTCTAAAAGAATAACCCCATCAAATAAATCTCCAGGAGTAATAGCTAAAGCAGAGATGTGGGGTATGGAGTAGCAATTAAGTACCTGTTTGTAAATTATGGTGAAGCTGAATATTTAAAAGGTTGAATTTTTAAAGAGAAGACAAACACTAACTGTGCTGCAAAGGCCATTAAAATTGCATCAGATGCATGACATTTTTTCTATACCTGTTTGAAGAAAACTGTCTCTTGGTACCATGCATGCCTAGTGGGAACAGTCACTTTCATTGTTCGATTTCCATCTCAAAGGAATCTCTCCATCAAAGGTCAAACCCATCAATAGTCAACCATGGTAATTAATAGATCTTAGTATCCTTATTAAACATAATATTTAACATCATTTTTGTTCAATTCCTCTCATGTCCACCAGCTTGCTAAACTTTTTTTACAAGTTCTGTGTTCTAGAAATCTAATTGCACTTTTATTTTTGTGTTCTGAGTTAATTATACAGCAAACCAGGTTTATCTCTTATATATTAAATCTGGTAAGTGCTCTTTTAACAATCAATTGGTATTTAATTACAACAGAGAAGCTGCCCTATTAAATCTAAATTAAATGCTCATTCAAGACTATTAAAGTGTTACCAGACCATCAAATAGCAAATGCAGTACAATGCAGCATAAACCATCATGAGCTTGGTTTTCCAGTGCTGCTTTGCAAACTTGAGTAGACTAGCTGCACTCAAATGACATTTTCCTCAATTTTTGGTGAATTGCTTAGCAAAATTACCTTTACAAAGTCAATTTTACTTAACGCGTGGTAGCTGCGACACTGTGCCTTTTTTATCTTTTAGCCTAATGGTTCAGAGGGGAAGAATTTGGGAGTGTATGAGAAGGCTGGGTGTAAAATCATTATGGCTCTGCCTCTGTGTTGTGTCTGCATGCGGAGGAGACCCTGGAGCTGCTGGCATGTGTCCATGGTGGCTCAGATGGCTCCAAACCTTCCTGCTCCAAGCCTTCCTTTCTCTCCATCCCACTCTATGCGCTGGCCAGCTGCTATGTCCATAAAATCATCCCTAAACCCATGGTTCTCCAGCTGGGAACCCAGAAGCACTGAGCGTGGCGAATGCCCCTGCCTGGTAATGGTGGATGGTAGATGGACATGATGATAGATTTCTTTGTTTGAAGTGAATGGGCAAAGAGAAGGATAGACAAATCGCCAAAACTTGAATTATTTAGGAATAGAGTCATCTCTTTCCAGAGCAAACACCAAAAATGTGGCACATTTCATGAAGTTTTTATGTGGACAAAATTCCTATGTACTTCTTGATCTGAAAAAACAAGTGTGGATTTGGCCTAATGAAGAGCATGAAGTTCCATTCTTCGTTCATCTTCGTGTCCATGAGCATCCAGACCATCTGAGTCACCAAAGCTGTATCACTTGGAGCTTTAGGTAGGTTGTAGCAGTGTCACAGAAGCTCAGGGTGAGAGCACTTGAGTTCCATTGGCTAAGTCCCATTCTTCAGCTCTCCCCACACCTGGGAACCTTCTTTGTTTTGATCTCTGTCCTTGTCAATGAGGAATGAGACCCTTTGGACAGATAACTGCCAAATGTTGATGGAGTGATGTCAGCAAAGCCAAAGATGCAAGGAAATGGGCTTTGTAGTATTTATTTTAACTATCAAGACACTATATTTAAATTGGGAATGATTTTTTATAAATTCTAGTGAAGAAAACAGTAGCTAAGTCAGTAATCACAGGTGGTTTTTTTTTCGCAGTGCGATGTGGGAAGCATTTAAGTGACTAATGCTTCATCTTGAAAGAGGAACCTTCATTACTCAGTGTGAGCTGTTACTTCTGGTGAGTTACAGGTCATTCATCAGTCAAACATGTAATGTATCGTACATATTCATGCCAGTATCTTCTTAGAAGACTGATGTTAATTTTGGTTTCCCTTGACTTGTTTTCTGTCTTCATTTACCTGCACTCTGTAAGCTTCCAGTTTTTTAAAAAAGTGGAAATGTCAATTTGATAATTTTTATTAGGTCAATTAGCAGCTGAATGACCTCGTGGGCAGTTAGGGATGTTTTGATGTCTGTGCCAACATGAAGGTTGTGTTCATTGGTCTGCAGCCGCTTGCAGGGTTAAGGTGAGGTTGGACACCAGCACTTGCCAACCTCAGTTCCTAATAATGGGCATAATAAGCATCACAGGGATCAACAGATGTAAAGTTCTAGTTTAAGATGCATTTGCATTGCAAATGGAATCACAGAATCACACAGAATCACAGAATCACCCGGGCTGGAAGGGACCCCAAGGATCATGTAGTTCCAACCCCCCTGCCTGGCAGGGCCACCAAACATACACATTTAGATCAGGTTGCCCAGGACCCCGTCCAACCTGGCCTTAAACACGTCCAAGGACGGGGCATCCACAACCTCCCTGGGCAGCCCGTTGCAGGGCCTAACCACTCTCCTAGTAAAGAACTTCCCCCTAACATCCAACCTAAATCTTCCCTCCTTCAACTTGGATCCATTTCCCCTAGTCCTGCTATTGTCAGCCCTTTTGAAGAGTTTACTCCCCTCCTGGGTGTAGGTTCCCTTCAGGTATTGATAGGCTGCAATGAGGAATCAGGGAATATCCCAAGTTGGAAGGGACTCACAAGGATCATTGAGACCAATCCCTGGCCTAGAAAGAAGTGTGTTTGCTTACTGTGGCACTTCAGTGGCACTTCTGGGCTCACATCCCACCACCAACCAGCATTTCCCGAGGCATAAAAACAAAGGTTTCTAAAAATCCAGAAGTGTCCTCCTGGGCTCTTGATCTGGCCCAGTGAGCAAAGCACAGCATCACCGAGGCTGCTGTCCCCAACCGGGCAACATTCAAAGAACCGCTTTGGTTCTCTGTGCCAACGTTTCCCTTTGGTTTGTTCAGATCAATAGGCAGCCAGGGCAGAGGGACTGGTTTGGACAACATGGTTTGCTGTAAGTTTGTACCCTGAGGCACTGAAATGTTTTGCTTTTAAGCAGCAGGTTTGTCTATTATTCATTTTTTTTTTCCCCAATGTAAGAACAAAATTGACTCTTTCTTTTGCAAGGTGAGACAAAAATCTGCTCTTTTTGCGCAGCAGGATGAGGAGAGTGAAATATTCCTTTTCCAGGCAGCATTTGTGCTGCTAGTTCAGGAGCCAGATCTTCTACAGAAATACAATGAGAAGGTGCTTCCACATTAAGAAGTGAAGAAGAAATGGATTTGGCTGGTGATTTCTTTTAATCAGCTTAGCATTATGCTCCCAGCTTTCACTGAGTAACAGGAGACAACAATTCATCTGTCAATATTTGAAGACATTAAATGCCAGAGGTGTGCCAAAGCAGGCTGGAATACCATTATGTGGGTACTTAGCAAATGGAGCTGTGCGAAATGCCAGGTTTTCAAGCGCACAATCCACTGAAAAACTCTCAGCAATGAGGCCACATGGGCTGTGGTTATTGAGCTGGGCAAAAGGCTCACACTCGTCCCTCACTACCTTCAGGGTTGGTTTTCTGCAGATTCAGAGAATGTGCAGCTGGGTTTCCACTTCATGGCTGAGGACTTTGTCCATGCTGGATAAGGTGTTCCAGAAGACCTAAGTACTCTTTAAGCTCAGAGAAAGAGAAATGGCAATCTCCTTCCCTTCCCTTCCCTTCCCTTCCCTTCCCTTCCCTTCCCTTCCCTTCCCTTCCCTTCCCTTCCCTTCCCTTCCCTTCCCTTCCCTTCCCTTCCCTTCCCTTCCCTTCCCTTCCCTTCCCTTCCCTTCCCTTCCCTTCCCTTCCCTTCCCTTCCCTTCCCTTCCCTTCCCTTCCCTTCCCTTCCCTTCCCTTCCCTTCCCTTCCCTTCCCTTCCCTTCCCTTCCCTTCCCTTCCCTTCCCTTCCCTTCCCTTCCCTTCCCTTCCCTTCCCTTCCCTTCCCTTCCCTTCCCTTCCCTTCCCTTCCCTTCCCTTCCCTTCCCCTCCCTTCCCTTTCTATGATCAGCACTTCCTGGACACCATGGTGTGCTCCATACCATGACAGATACTAAAGTTTTGGGCTGCTGAATGCAGACCTGAGATTACTCATAAAAAAGCCAAATACATTTACGGTGAAAGCTATGAAAGTTTATCATCGTCTACTTTATAGAAAATTGAAAATTTGTGTAATCTCCGGATCCTCCAGGCTTTGATTTCAAGTGTTTTACATAGTTATCTCTGAGGCATGAATGTTTCTCACTCGTGTGCACTGACCTGAGGGTTTCTAATGCAGAATAGTAAAATGGAACTTCACTTCTTACCATAATTTATGAATGACCTGTCATTCATTCAAAGGAAACTTACGCAGTGTATGTGACAATAAGGAGCTAAATAACAAAGAAAGAAACCTTGAGCTATATATTAACTGTCACAAAGTACATATGTTTGCATGTGCATTAATCGTTTTTCCTTTTGAAAAGCCAGGTGCATCACACTGAAAGAAAAGTCACATGAGGACAAGCAGTGACATCTCTGACCCCCAACAGTGTGTTGCATCCCCATCTGCTGACTGAAGGTTTGTCAGGCATTTATGTGGTTACAGGGGGGGCACTGCACCCATGGGCTGCACAGGAGCTTGCTTGAGCCCTTCTCAGGAGCTCTATCTTCATCTGTGTGGGCTCCATACCAACACCTGTGAAGAAGAGACCCCAAGAGGCAGCTGGCATACTGACTGCAAGATACTGGCTGCTGTGTCCTGTCTGCTGATGGTAAATATAGCTCTTTTCACTCAAAAACTTCACATTTCTGTTCAGCATGTTTCCTTCCAAGCCATGTGTGTATAAACCTGATTTTTTTCTTAATTGAAATCATGTGGGTTTTAACTTCTTTCTGTAATATTTCCCTGCCCACTGTGATAAAGATCTCACCCTACTAGATATGGCCACCAATTCAACACATTAATATTCATCATTACCTTTTGCATGCTGCCTTTCAATTAATTTCCAGCCCACATGAAAGAGCTTCTATCTAAGCCTATTTAATTAGTTTTCAAGTTAGAATTTCTCTGAGACAGTATCTGCCACTCCACTCCAGATATAATACAGATTCCTTGAATCTGCTTTGATAAGTCTATTGAAAAAAATGATCAGGTTTGGCTACCAAGATAGATTTTTTATACATTTTACTGTTGGTGCTTTACTGAACCACTTGAGAATGAAAAGATCTCAGTCATTCCTGGTGCGGAAAGAGACTGCCTCTCAAACCATGTTGTGGCAAGAAAAAAAAGATCTTGGGTCTGTACCACTTCTCTGTGCCATCTCCCATTGCAGCAGGAGGGTTAAGTGCTGCCCAAGCTGCCTGTGTGCAGTCAGGCATCATCTTAGATCACCATCTGAGTTTCGAAGGAGAGCAAGGAGTGAACAGCTAATGTTTTCATTTTCAAACAAGCCATCAGTGAATGATGGAAAGATTATAGTTGTGCTGTGTGCTTAGCTAATATATGTATGTTTAGTGTATTGGGCTCGTAGATGGGATTGTTTGTTTTCTAAGCAGAAGCAGCTCGCAATAACATGCATCAATTTGGGAAGATGCAGCATGTAATGTATCTCATTATAGGGTGCTGCTGATGGAACAGGAGCATTTGGATTGAAATACCCAGTCTGCATGACAGAGATGCTGCATGTGGGCTGGATGCAACCTTCCCACCTGTTTGCTATATCCTTCTGTAGCCACAGTCATGGTGGTCCTATCCATAGAGATTGTCACATTAATTCTCTCCCTTGTTGTCTAAACCATGTTTGAACCATTCGCCTCTGTCATAAGAGAATATGTCAGTGCATGACCGCTGTAGAGTCCATCCTTCTGACATATCTCACACGAAAAATAAGAATTCAATGCCACTTCAGCTGGCTTTCAGAAAGATTTATGTTTTTTGTTGTTGAGCTGGATATCATAACTAATGACTTTACTTTAAGTAAAAAATTATTGGACAGATGCTGCCTTCATGTCAAGTTTGATTGAGTAAATGCCAATGAAAAGTAGTTCTTCATACCAAATTCATCTTCTGATGTAGAGAATATCGCTGTATCCTTGACAACAAAGCTTAAAAGAACAGCAAAACAAATGCACTCATTATGTTGACTGAAAATTAAATGGACCAAATCTGGATTGATCACTTCCTTATTGCACAGTTCAGTAGCTGACAGTGTCCTTTGCTCACCTTTCCTTTCAACATTCTTGTTAATGTGTTTCAAAAATAATAAGCAATGCAATGAGATGGCTGAAAAGAAATGTGGGGACAGAACCCGTGCCAAGTATATAAGAAAAGAACATGATATAAGCATTATTCCAGCAAGCTTGACTATAAAACCCATGTTCTGGACAAACACAGTGTTTGCATATACAGTACAGTCACTGGCAATGGCTCTCCATATAAAAGGTACACTAGCGCAGTGTTTCTTTCTTGATTTAATTTTATGTGAGCACATAATCTTTGTTATTGTGGAGGAAGAGGCATATTGTTCAGAGTGTAAGCTTGATGGACAATACTGATACTCAGATTTGGAGACCAGGGATGTTCATCTGTAGTTAACAAGTTACATTAAAAAAAACATACAGATTTGATAAAGAAGGCTCACATTTTATTTGGGATACTGGGTGTACTGAAATCCCTCCTTATCTAGGTTATCCACATGATCCAAGCAAAAAAAATTATATATAGATATGTGTGTGTACATATATGTTAGGGGGAAAAGCAGAGGTGAGGTGCAAGTAAATGATGCAATTATTCTTAAAGGACATATGAGCATGTGGCTGGCTGGACAGGCAATGGAGAACTTGTGTGACAGCTCTTGGTAGAGAAAATAGCATCCATTTTAGTGGGTGATTTGTAAAACAACATATTTACAGAAAGAGTATGCTGCATTTGTTAGCCTTGCTATATTGCTAATATAATAACTAGGCAACATGAGCTAATGTTTTTGAGTAGAACCTATGTAAGATACTGTATGAACACACAATTCCTTTTCAGAAAGCCACTTAACAAATAGACTGAAGAGGACTGCAAGGAGTTGAGGATTCTAGAAATGTAAAGGTATTTTTTTTTGTTAAAGAAGAGATGCTTGTGTGCCACACCTGGTGTGAATGAGCAGCTGGAGGGGCCTGGGTACCTCCATACCTCATCTTGGTATTGCTGACAGCTATATAGCACCAGTAAGGGAAGGAGTATGACACTCTCTTGTTCTCAGATAGACAAGTCTGATTTTCACATAGGATTTGTCATATTATAAGCCAAGTCAGGGGGCAGAGGATTGGTATATTTTGTTTTACTCTTTTGCATGGTTGCATTCAGCTTATCCTCATGCAAGAAATTATTTTCTACTCAGGAAGGGGGAGAGAGGGAGAAGGCAGAAGGGAGAATAGGAAGGGACAGAAGTTTCAATTCTTGAGATGTAAAATCTGAGACTGAATCTCCAGGGAAAAAGTATTGTTCTTTCCTTTCTTGTATCATCAGCATCTTGAATCTCTTGCCATTTCCATGGACGCGTATTTATGAAGTCAGGAGGCTATGACTGTTTCAGATAAACATAATGAAGACAGAGAAACTCCAGTAAACCCCTTGAAAAACAACTTATTTTTCCTAGCTGCCAGATGCTGGCTGTGTGAGATTTACTGCCAGGAAATGTTTTAGGGGAAAAAAAAAAAGGGTTCTCTGAGAAGTCAGAATCATTATCAATCTGCATAGCTGACAGGCTGTGCTCTAAGTACTATTTGTATTAATAAAAATCTGCTCGTTACATGGCTCATCATGTCAAGGCATCCATGCAGGTGACGTAGTGGTCTGAATTTCCACCTGATGAAGATTAGGGGTCAGTTCTGGGTCAAAAAGAAATCAGAGCCACGGGAAAGACCATTTATGAAACACACAGCCTGTACACACATAAGGAACAACTTGGTCTCTATACAGGTTATCTGGTTTGTGAACTATGGTGTCACCCTCCAGGCTGGTTCCCACTGTTTCATAGGAGCTTTCTTGACTGTAGGAAGTATAATAGAAGGTCCTAAATTATTTATTGCTGACTCTGTACTGCAAGAAATGCAAATCAGAAATCATGAGTGTTACAGTTGCATTTCTGAGAGTAGGAGTATGCTGTGCTTATGAGAAGAGAGGTACTTCCTAAGGCTTCTTTTGGGGTCTGGCATATTTGCACAATCCTTAGGGACACCTGGATATATTTACCTGCCTTTGATGCCTTGCATGGTTGTGGGAATGAAGATTCAGCTGTAGATCCCTAGGTTCTCACTGTGCTGCATTGGGTTGGGAAAAAGACAGAGGTCTTCCACATGGAAGGCTGCTCATTTTCTTTGAGTGGGTAGCAACAGAAGATTTTACATGTGAATGGCTACAGCTCATCGACGAGATGAGGAGGTGAGAGGCAGCAGCCTGACAGAGGTGGTGTTCAGGAGGAAATGTGGGGAACACAGAAGGAAAGGAGACAATCCAGTCTTTCAGGAAAGAGGGAACGTGGACAACAGCACCAGGGTGAAGAATGTGACTGGGAGGACAAGGCTAAGGGTTCCCACCTAGAAATGAATAGGGGAACACACTGGCAGCTCCGGAGGTTGAAGTGAAAACATAATAAGATGAGATGAGTGGCGAAGAAAGGAAAAGCAGCCAAGGGAGTTCCCAAGGAAGAGAGGAAACGATGGTGAAGGCAACTGGGAACCAGAGCCCTAGGAGAAGGCAGAGGCAGCAGGAGGGATTCATGGCTGGTTGCCTCTGGAGTGTTCTGCAGAGGCACAGAAAGCTGCTTTGTTCTTTTCATTTAAGAGAACTGTCACTGCACTGTCTTGGTTTGTCTGCAGATAATGAAAATCAAGGTAAAGGCTAATGAGGCAGTAATAAGCAAGAACGTAAGTTCATTTCCAAAATTAAACAATGGACTTAAGGGGATTTACAGCATCCATCTGAAAAATTATTTACATTTCCTGTGGTGACTTGCTATTAATGTAGCTTAAATCAATAAGAAATTAACTCCCAGCTGTTCCAAGATGCTATGAATTAAAACAAGTCATAAGAATCAATTAATAAACAGGCAACTGGTACAAACACATGGCCAACGCTAATTGCAGCTTTACAAGGGCTATTCTAGCCATTGCCTTAGCTGTTTCCCAGAGCAGACAAGAAGGTGCAGATCTTCTGGTGCCTGCTATGGCGTGACTATGCACATCCCAATGCATGCAGGTACACTGCTGTGTCCTGCAAGCACCCATACTCATCCTCCCTCCTCCATCGCTCCCTCTGTGGTCCTCCTCCCTTTTCAAAGCACAGCCCTGTTTGTGTAGGCCTAATGCAATCCCTTACAGCTAAAAGAAAAAGTCCCATTAACTCCAGTATGCTTTAGAGTAAACCCTGCGGGCACAATCTCTCTCAGCATTGCTGTAAGAAAAGGTCATTCTTGTAGCACTAATAATGTACACTGTGTTAGCATCACCACATACCCGTTTTCTTTTAATCACAGAGGCATTTCCCATTGTTATTCTCAGATACCAAAACTCTCTCAAATATGTCTTGTGCTGCTGGTGGGTGGGTGGGGAGTGCAAGCCATCATACAAAGGGGCTGTCATCTTCCTGATCAGTTTCCTTATTTTTCCTCAGATGTTCAGTGGCTCTTCGTGCACTCTGAGCTCACAGCACTGGTAGCAGATCCCCAGTGTACACCATTTGTGTGAGCCATGCAGAGGACTTTAAACATCCAGGCACTGATACACTATGGTCACCACTGAACTGCTGAGAGCTCCCCAAGGGCAAGGAGCTTCCTCTGTAACACACAGGCATCACAGAACCATAGAAACATTTGAGTTGGAAAAGAGCTCCAAGATCCTAAAGCCCAACCCCACCCCACCATGCCCACTGCCCACATCCCTTAGTGCCACAATCCCGCTGTTCAGGAATACCTCCACTGACCCCACCACTCCCTGGGCAGTTGTGCCAATGCCTGACCACTCCTTTGGAGAATAAATATTTCCTAATATCTAATCTGATCCTCCCCTTGTGTAATTTGAGGCCATTCCCTATTGCCCTATCACTGTTACCTTGGAGCAGGCCTGCCACCTTGCTGCAACCTCCTTTCAGAGAGTTGTAGGGAGTGATCAAATGCAAAGCCTCATGAAACACATACAGAGAATGATGGTGCATCTTTGGAAAGGCACAAGGAGCTGCTGCTGCATTCACTGTGCTATTGAGCACAGCAGACAGTCAGGGAGTAGTAAAATAAGCTGTTCCTTCAAAGTATACTAGAACCTGACAGCTTACAGCCTGCCAAACCTTATAGGAACATGACTTCTCATTAGCACAAACTGAGAGTTCCTGTCCCAGAAGTGCTGAGCAGAAAGCTGGTGGAGTTAGGACTTAGGTAAATGTAAGGTTTTTTCTCTTTGTCAGTCCTGCTTCCTGTTGCTGCTTCTTAGTGTTAACTATTTAACTGCCCTATTGATACTTTGGTGTGTGCTGCATTGGCACGCAGATGGACATATCTGCCTCCAGGATGGGAAATGCTCCTTGCCAAGCAACATTTATGTGACCAGCTGTATTTAAACAGTGAATGGAAATGTGAAGTTTCTGGACTTGAGATGGCTCCTAAAGATTTCAGAATAACAGCAGCAGTACACTCAATGTGTATAATAGTACCAACCTACTTTATCCATGTATATCTTTGAATGTATCTTTGAATCTGACTTCTACTAGGCTGCAGCTCTTTCAGTGTGATTCAGGTTCGGTGTCCCAGGGGCAGCTGCAGAAATCCTGCCTTGTATGGGGAGCGTGGCTGGCTGATCTGCTGAAGTGCTGCTGTGATTGTAAGTTTTGGAAAATCTGTTAATGACTTAGCTTAAAATGCATCAAACGTTCTTGGAGCTTGCTAACTGATTGTTGCAAAAATAATCATTATGGTGCATTATGCTGAAGTGTTTGTTTTATACTAATTGTTCTGACCTTCTTCATCTGTATTTGATGAGATTTCTATGCATAATTAAAAGGCCCTCCAGGAAAGAAAAAAAAAAAAGTAGTCAGCAAACTAATCTATAGGACAAGTAAATGCAGAGATAACTGCTATCACCTTAAGTCATTTAAAATTCAGTCTTCCTTTTTCTTGAAGATTCTTCCTTCATCACTGCTTAGTGTGAGCTAATTATAAGCTACGTTCGCCTGTTAAGATGCATGCTGACTTTTTTTTCTATAGCGAAGATTTCCATTTGCTTATACTATAAGGCAGCCAGCTGCTTCCTTAGGAGCCCCAGGGCCGTGTGTGGAGGCCGTGTCCTTTGTGTCCTGCAGAAAGCTGGGGAGCTGCCAGGCAGAAGCCCAGTGCCTCCAACCAATGCCTGCTGCTGCCTCAGGCAGCTCTCCTCACTTCTGGGGCATGCCAGTGGGCCCATAGAAAAATACATAGCTAAGTTTTGATTAAAATAACAGTAGTGCATGCGAGGAAATTTAATTTGAAGTAAGCTAACTATCTCATGCCTTCAAGATGGGAGTTAATTTTGCCTGCTCATCTCTTAGGGATTTCTCTTCTTGGTCTCCTGGAAAAGACCCCCGGAATGTGGCAATGGGTTACGTCTTTGGAATTTAAAAAGTTCACTCCATGTCTTGTGTGTGGGGCTTGCTCTGTCTCTGAAAGATGTTTGAGCACTGAGGATGCCCTCTCAGCTTAGTAATTTGACTGGATGCTGATTCTTAGCTTCATTTAAAAAAATAGAGGCGTTTGTAGTGGTGATTCCTGAATGTGGATATTAAGGGGAAATGGTTTGAAGTTGAGGGAGGGGATATTAATGTTGGATGTCAGGGGAAGTTCTTTGCTGTGAGAGTTCTTTGCTGTGGGAGTTCTTTGCTGTGGTGAGGTGCTGGAACAGCTGCCCAGAGAGGCTGTGATGCCCCGTCCATCCCTGGAGGTGTTCAAGGCCAGGTTGGATGGGGCCCTGGGCAGCCTGGGCTGCTGTGAAATGTGGAGGTTGGTGGCCCTGCATTGATGGGGGGTTGGAGCTTCATGTTCTTCAGGTCCCATCCAACCCTGGCCATTCTATGATTCTACGATTCTATGATTCTACGATTCTATGATATTGCTGTTTACAACAGGAAAAAGAGTTTGGGTGCTTCTCCCCAAACACTTTTTCTTGCCAGCTAAACCCAGTAGCCAACACAACGAAAGATTGGAAAAGACCTCCATGATCATCAAGTCCAAGGGCCAGCCCATCCCCACCATGCCCACTGACCACGTCCCTCAGTGCCACATCTACACACTTCTCAAACACCTCCAGAGACTCTATCACCCCTCTGGGCAGCCTATTCCAATGCCTGAGAGCTCATTCCGAGAAGAAACGTTTCTCAGTATCCAACTTGACTCTCCTCTGGCACTACTTGAGAGCATCACCTCCTATCCTATCACTAGTTACGTGGAAGCAGATGCTGACCCCTCCTAGCCTCCAGATCCTGTCAGGGAGCTGTAGAGAGCAGCGAGGGCTCCCCTGAGCCTCCTCTTCTCCACGCTGACCCACCCAGCTCCCTCAGCCCTGTGCTCCAGAGCCCTCCCAGCTCCATTCCCCTCACTGCACACATTCCAGGGCTGAGGGATTTGGCCTCTTCTCCCAGGCAACGAGCAGGACACGGGGTAATGGCCGCAAGTTGTATCAGAGGAGGTTTAGATTAGACATAAGGAAGAACTATTTCTCTCAGGGAGTGGTCAGGCTCTGGAATGGCTGCTCAGAGAGGTGGTGGAGTCGCCGTCCCTGGCAGTGTTCAAGAGGCGTCTGGATGACGTGCTGCGTGATACGGTTTAGTGCTGGTGGTGGCAGTGGTGATGAGGAGATGGTTGGACTCGATGATCTGGTAGGTCGTTTCCAACCTTGTGATTCTATGATTCTATGATCATGCTCCCATCCTACAGGGCCATCTCCTTAGCTGCCAGAGCACTCGATGCCTACGGGGCTGCCTTGGTTCAGCACTCACAGGCTCCCAGCCCAGCCTTTCTCTGTTAGCCTTCGAGAAATATTCCTGCCTCGTGCACGTGTGATTCTGTAACATGGAGCAGACGCTGCTCAGTGGGCAGCGGCAGTTGCTCCTACATATTTTCTCTACAGCAACACCTCACCCAAAGGAGCCAGAGCCCGTGCAGCTGCAGAGGCCGCTGCACACAGGGGCATCCTAATATTCATTGTCAGAGCCCTTCTAGCAGCCCGGCTCGAGCCAGCCAGCCTTTGGCTCAGAGCACCTTCAGACCACCGGAGGCTGAGGGAGCAGTCAGCAAAGGGCCGCGTGACGTCAGGTGCGCAGATCTTGACACGACTGTCACCAGCCTTCAGCTTTGCTCCCTCTGTGGCATATCAGCACTAAGATGAGTTTTGTGCATAATTTGAAAATTCTTACGTTTCCTGAGGAGTGACAGGACTCCAAATGAATTTGAAGGGACTGTGTATTTGGAACGTAACCAGGGGTGTCACATGAGGAGCACAGCATCCATGTAACGTGATTTTCTTTTTGAGAAAGGCCTGGGGGGCTCCTGCCTGCTCTGTACAGGGTATCCCCATGAGCCATGGCTGTGGCCGCCCAGGGCAGCTGAGGGAGAAGGGCCAAAGGGTGGGGTCGCGCTGCCCGTTTGTGACATCACATGGAATGCATAGCATCACAATGCAGGGGATGGCTTTAGGGCCGCTGTCAGGCAGCGCGGCTGCAGTTTGACCTGGGCCATTGGTGAGTACAGCAGCAGGGGAAGGTCGGGCTGGATGAGGGAAGTGGTGCAAACGCCGGCCCCTGTGGAAGTGCCACGGGCAGTGCTTGGAACCGTCCCCGCCAGCCCTGGCCTCGCTCCCTGCTGCCACCCAGCTCCCTCGTACCCACTGCTCCTCCCCAAGCACAGGGCCATGCAGCTGCTGGCCCCGCTCCTTCCCAGTCCCACTGAGCCCCTCTCTCCCATCTCTTGCAGATCATGGCTTTCGTGCTTATTCTCGCCTTGTTGGTGAGGGCTCTTAGTGACAATGCGGTCATGCTCGAGGGCGTGCAGCAGCAGGAGGTCAATCTGCGAGAGCAGATGACACAACTGCAGCACGAGACAGAGCAATGGAATGTGGAGCAGAGATGGGTGGACGTGCCAGCTCTGCTCTTTACTGTGCTGAATTACTGGAGGATCTGGTTCTGTATGGGACTGTTTTTCCTGCTCTTTTGGAACATGTGGGAGTCCGAAAAAATGAACCAGCACCATGATAGCAGCAGTGAAGAGGACAGCTCCAGCAGCAAGGAGGAGGCAGCGGGGGCAGAGCAAAAGGAAGAGGAACAGGAGAAACAGGTGGAACAGGTGGAAAAGGTGGAACAGGAGAAAAAGGTGGAGCAGAAGGAAAAGCTGGAGCAGAAGGAAAAGGTGAAACAGGAGGAAAAGGTGAAACAGGAGGAAAAGGTGGAACAGGAGGAACAGGAACAACAGGACGAGGTGGACTTCTACAGAATACCCTGGACCAGATTTATTGCAGAGCGTGCTCTCCTAAAGGCACAAGGAAGGCCGTCCAGATGCCAGCTGGTGGAGGAGCTGATGAGCGACCTCCTGCTGGCCTGCAGATTTGTCTGGTCAAACAGTTTCTATCCAATCCTGCGGTCTGCCATCGGGGTGGGCAGCGCCTTTGAAGGCTGGAGTCCCCGGGAGGAGGACACTGTGTACCGCCTGCTCGTGCCTGTGGAGGCCCCCCGCGGGCACATCTTCCACCTGGAGCTGTATGATGAAGAGGACGAGCTGGCAAGGAACCCCCGCATCCGCGTGGAACTGAAGTGCATGTGCGAGAGGGAGCAGCAGCTGGGGGACCTGCTGTGCTTCCTCCACCACCCTGTGGAAGACCTGGTCCAAAATCAGGACCCCAGCCTCCTACAGACCCTCTGCACTGACGCCTACCTGGATGTGGAGAAAATCGTCACCTGGTTCAGGGTACAGGTGGCAACAATCTGGAACACCACCCTTCAGGCAGACGCCTACAACCTAAAGGTGCTGCCCTCCAGACGCTCCTGTAAGCTCCAGCTGACAAACACCTCCAGCGGGGAAAAAATCCTGGTTGAGCTGCTGTTCGGGGTGCAGCAAGGCAACTCGGACATCTTCCTGAGCAGCCAGAACACAGAGGCCGGCTTTACGCCCAGCACCACATGGCCGCAGAGCTGTGCTGTGGCGGAAATGAAGTACTTCCAGTACTTGCTCCAGAAGGCTGGAGAGAACAGCGTCATCCAGAGCTGCCTGAGGTTCTTAGCCCACACCCTGGTGGGCATGGGCTTTTCCAACTATGTCCTCAAGACTCTCGTCTTCCACCTCGTGAACATCATCCCTTTGGGGAACTGGCAAAGGAGGAATTTCCTCAGTCGGCTGGAGAGTATCCTGCAGTACCTGCACTTCTGCCTGAAGTACAAACGCCTGGTCCACTTCTTCATTGGCAATAAGATGATGCCCGACGAGGTTATCCTGCCGCACAGCTTCCGGACAGCCACCCCGCTCAACCTCTTCCAGCACTTGGAGGACGACCCGGACGCCGAGTCCAGGGCACTGCGTGACTTCAGGGTGCTGAGAGATCGCCTCCTCAGACTGCTGCTGTTTGGACGCTGAGAGAGTCCTTTGGCTGAACTCTTCTCTCTTTTTGGCTCTAAGCTCACATGCTGTGAGCAATAAGACTCTGGCCTGTCTAGGAGGCCAGAGGTGGGTGTTGCCATGTGGCAGTCAGCACCAGTTTGTGGACAGAAGCTGTCATTCCAACGACAGCTGACTCGACCTCTTGGGACTTGACTTCTAAGTTTGTACTGTCATCGGAAAAAGTCGTTGCTGTGGTCGTCGTCATCACCCGAACAACAACCTCCGACGGCCCATCGCTACTGAGGATCAACATCTGAGCTACGAGTTACGCTGGAGACCCAGTGGTGACTCATTGTCTCTGTCTCTTGCTATCTACAGAGACTCCTTGCTTTTATTTCCAATCTCTTTTCCATCGCCCGACCTACCTTTCCATCTCCCTAGGCAACTAGGATTCGCAATAAACTGGTCGGGCCAACATTTGACCTGTTGTGTCTTAATTTTGCCGTCGTGTGCACAGATATTAAAAGAACCTCCTAAATCTCCCTCCTATAAATTGGAGCAAGACAGCCTTCGTGTGCAGAGCTCTGCTTGCCGGGAGCACCGCACACGGCAGCCGTTCCCTGCTACCACACCGTGAGGAGCCGGACCCCGTGCAGCTGAAGAGGTGTCTGCACAGAGCTTCTAACAGAGACTCCTGTTACAGCTGGGCAGGGACCGCCCGGCCTCTCCGAGAGCCACGTCCCTTTTGTTCCGGGAGCTTTGGCCTCTGCACAAAAGCCAAGAAATGCCTTGCTCAACTCAGAGCTGTGTTTGAGTGTGACCTGTGCAAGGAGGGACTGCAGCGTCAGCTGCACAGTGCCGTGGTGAGACGGCTTCAGAATACTGCCATGACGGGAGAGTCCGCCGTCCCCTGGGGCAGTGAGATCTGTGCTCGGTCACCTCAATTTCAGAGGATGCTCTGTGATGTTCAACCAGCCTTGTGTGTCCTTTTAGGGAGGCCGAATGCCATTCTATTTTGTCAGAACCTCTATCAGCTGGGGCGGGCATGTAAGTTCAGAGGAAAATCACAGAATTAATCAGAAAAAAAGCTTTCATGCTTGGTTCCTCCCTTCCCACTCTGGGAATCGAAGCCCTTGACGCCTTCCCTGCCCTGGCAGTTATGCTGACCGTTACAACGGCCCTCCCAGCCCCGCGCACTCTGCCTCAGCGCTGCCTCTCCTCAGAGGGGAGGGGAGGGCACCTGGGGCCTCCTCTCCCTCCTGCCTTTGGACTCGGCAGTTTTGGCTGCAGTTTGGCCCGTCAGGGAAAGGGCCGGCAGCCTGCGCAGGGAGACGGGGAGCCACAAAGCTTAGGATCCTAGAATCATTCAGGCCCGAAAGAGAATTGAGATCCCCGAGCGCAACCGCACCCCACCATGCCCACTGCCCACCTCCCTCAGTGCCACATCTCCAAGGCTCTGCAACACCTCCAGGCAGGTGACCCCACCGCTCCTGGGCAGCTGTGCCTGTGCTAACTGCTCCTTCTGACGAGGTCTTTCCTAACATCGAACCTGAACTTCCCCTGGCCCTACTCAGGGACACCCCTCTCATCCTGTGGCTGTTACCCAGGAGCAGATGCCGATCCCTCCCTCGCCCCCAGCTGCTCTCAGGGAGCTGTAGAGAGCAGCAAGGGCTCCCCTGAGCCTCCTCTTCTCCACGCTGACCCACCCAGCTCCCTCAGCCCTGTGCTCCAGAGCCCTCCCAGCTCCATTCCCCTCTCTGCACACCAGCGCCTCAGTGTCCGTCTGGCAGTGAGGGGCTCAGCACTGAACGCAGCGCTCGAGGTGCAGCCTGACAGTGCCTCACCAAGCTGAAAGCTCTGAACTTACACTGAGAATTTCAGTCTGTCCTTTGTACTTTCAATTAAGCAAATCGCCACTGATGTGAATCGCAATTTAGCTAATTTAGCTAATCTGAAATCTTAAACAAGGCTATTTGCTGGCATCAAATCTACATGGATAGATGCTTCTAACCTTAAGTCATCTAGGTATTTTGGATGTGCCGTTCTGTTAAAACCCAAGCTGACTTGTTGTGCCATGTTAATCAGCAGATAATTGCATCAGCTGTTTGGCAGTCTCAGCAAATGGGCCTCCAGTATACAGACTACAGCTTGTTAAGGGAAGGGAAAAAAAAAAGCCAGAACAACAGCCTTTTCTCTTTCACTGAGATATCTTTAGTGCTTTATCTTTCTCTGTAAAGTGCCTCTTATTCTAGAAGCTAAAAGGAAAAGGGCAGGAAAATTCTGGTACACTGTTAGCATGTGGCTGGGGAATAAAAAGTTGGCCCAAGATAGAGATCTGGGTACAGGCTGAATCCTGGTAGGACTCTGAGTTTTCTGAGGGCTTGTAGAGTTCAGCCCTAAATAGCTGTGCTCATATCCCTGGATGAAAGCTAAGTGCTGAGCCCTTACTTAAATTATAAATGCCATGTGTGACAGTTTTCGTTTCCATGACTGGAAATGCACATATGCACACCCATTTCTAAATAAGGCCAGGATGTTTTCCAAGGTGTTATAAATGCATATGACATCTACTAAGTTCGCAGGAGAAAATTAAAGGAGATAAAAGACAAGAACCAAAGCTGAGAACGGAGTTCTCAGTGTCCAGCCAAACAGTGCCCATGAGCTTGCATAACAGGATTTGCATCTCTTTAGCCTTCCCTCCTGCTACAACCTTGACATTTTAAATTGGTCAATAACTGTAAAATTGCATCGATTCATTAATTTTTAAAAGGAAACTTTGAAAAGCAACAGAGATGCATTTTAAAGGAAGACGCACAGTTAGAAAGGTTAATTGTTGTTTCAAGTCGCTTGGTAAAATCAATGCGACTTGGGACTCCTCTGTTCTGTGTCAGGATTCTGTAAAGATGTGAGCTAGTGGCTCTAACTCTCTCTGCTGCAGCCCAGAGGCTTGTGCTCATAGAAACTGTTAGGTGGCATTTAAGAACACCGTATCTTTTCCATATGACGGATGCAGAGGTAGCAATGGTTACTCAGCATCCCTCCTCTGCTCTACTGCATGCTGCTTACACTGTCCATGGCTTCAATGATCATCTGCTGTGCAGAATTCATACCTGGCTCTTGATGTGTTGCAGCTCTTGAGGGTGCCACGGTGGGTCAGAATTTCTTGGGAGTTGAAGAATTCAGTATCTTGCTACAGGATCAAAGTGCTTTGTAGATGTGCTTTTTGAATACGTTCCAAGGCTAGAAAGCAGACATTTCCTCTCTGCTTTACAGACATAAAAATGGAGGATCAAAGAGATCAAATGAGAAGCATCCCCTGACTCTGGGTGCTGTGGTTGGGATGCCATGGCCCTAGTTTCAGAGAATTTAGCTCCCATGTTCTGAGCACAGTTCTTGCTGGTCCCCTCTGCCCCCTGCCCTGGCTGTGTGCTGAGTGCCATTTCCAGCTGCCTCACAGCAGCTAAGTGACATAACAGCCCCCTGGTTGAGTTAATGAATTTAAGTGATAAAACACAATGGGATTTTTGTTACAAACATGACGCATAGCTCTGAAAACACAAAGCAATATAAAACTAATTGCAAGATGGGAAGCCAGGATTTGGAGACACCTGTGGTACCTCCAGCATGCAGAAGCTCAAAGTATCATCATGAGTTCTATTTATTGCTGCCCCCACCATACAGCCATCCTCCAAGTGTCCCAGTTTCACAGCTTGTCACACCAGAATTCCTCCCTGAGTATCACATTAACCATGCATCCAATCCATTTTTCCCTCTGCATTGATTTATTTACATAGAAAAACACAAAACCAAAGGCTCTGTTTGTCAGACCTAATACAGTTGGTCAGAATTATTTAATGTCCCTGTGTTCTTTACTGAGTGCATGGAGCACATCTGGTAAATTTATATATGCATATGCATCTCTGCGTATGCAAAAAGTTGCATTGATGAAAGCTCAGGAATGCCAGAGTGAATTCAAATCTTTACTAATGCTCATTGGAGCATTACATATAAGTTTTAATTAGATACTGCTGATTAGATCTAGTTCTAGTGCTCCTGGTCTTATCCCTTTTTACTTGGGATTTAACTAATTTGTATTTTAATAGCCAAAGACTGTACTTTTGTGCAAGCTCTCTAAGCCTACTCTCAGATTTTACACCTCTCCACGTTGATGATGAGTAAAGATCCACAGAATTTTCAGGCATTTCTATAGATTTTCAACTCACCATCCAGGATCTGAACTCCCCCAGGCCTGCTCCTGGTGAAGATGAAGCCTTTAGACTAACAGCAAACGTTATTTGTGTGAGCATATGGGCTGACACGGTGGTGATGAACCTGGAGCCTGGCACATCCCAGCTTCGTGATCTCAGGTCTCCTCCAGCTGCAGATGATGGTCACTAGGTTGCTTTGGATGCCACTGGTTCGGAATGCAAACTCACAACGTGTTTTACCAGCAGCTGGAAAATTGATATTGGACTTCATAAGGATAAGTGAGGAACTGTGTGAATGGATGCAAGCTAATTCTGAACTTTTGCATGTTTATTGAGTTTTCACAAATTGATGTTGTGCTACTTTTTGAGTACCTCTGCTGCTTGGACAGAGCCAAACGATACTAACAGGTGTGTGTCCTTTACTGGGCTGTGTGCAGTTAAGAAGAAAGATTTCTTTGGTTTGGGGACAGGAAGAGTCCAGCTTGCCTTCCCAGCCACCTTTTGGTAACTAAAGTGCAACCTGAAATGGTGCTGGCTCCTGTCCTGCTGTCCTGGTGTTACTGGCACCCCAGGTTCCTTTAAGCTGGGAAAAGGTTGGCAGGGCTGTACAAGCTCCTGCCTCCAGGCTGGAACCACTGTGCTGATCATTTCTCTTCACCTGTGCTTTTGCTCTTGCATTTCCTGGATGATGATATCTCCAGTAACACAAATAAGTTATTTCTGGAGATCAAACACGATAGGGTTTGGCCAAAACCCATACCACTTCCTCTGACATTTCACAAGTGTCAGTTCCGTGGCTGTGGTCAAAGAGATGAAAGACCTGTTTTTATAAAGTAGAAGAAAGAAAGGAGTGGTACCCCTGCTGATGAGGATGGAGCGCATTTCTCTCTGTGACCCCTTCATGCCATATTGCTCCTTTTTTTTTTTTTGTCTTCTATAAGTAAAGCATGAGTTTTTAGAAAAATGGTAATTAAAGAAAAACAACAACAGCAAAAACTTTAGAAAAAGGCAGAGGGCTCCAGGGATCAGAGAAAATAGGAAAACAGCCTGAAAATCAAAGGCTATGTTTTATCTCTCTCATTTCACAGCAGAAGCCAATGAATTTTAAGTGTGTGAATTGATGTTCAAAAGTCATGGTGTCAATCTCAGCAATGGAGAAGCTATGTTTTCAGAGGGAGAGCTCATTTAGTTCGTAAGTCCACATTTTGTACCTATAGGCAATGATTAATCACTTCCCAGATTAGTTTGGTTCCTCATTCAGACTCTGTAGGGGCTTGAACAGAGCTTGCCCAACTTCCTTGGACTTCTCAAATTTAGGGTTTCTATGTTGCAGACTTTGTGCAGGTTCTGCTAGAGAAGAAGGTGAAAATATTATCTTCAAATTTTATTTTAGTGTCACCATTTTGTGTTGCTTATTGAGATGCAGAGGAGAGTTTCCATCTAAGCTACTTCAACTTAACAGAAACCAGCTCCACAGAGCTGCTCTGACACAAAGCCATAGCTTGGAATGAGATTTCTGAGCACAGGCCATGCATGCGCATTGACTGATTTAGCTAGGAGACATCTTTTAGAGAATTTTGAACTGCAAATTAGAGGAAACGTAGCTGGAAGATTGAAGAGACTTGTGGTCAGACGCTTTAAGACACTCAATGGTTTGTAGATCCAAGATGGGTGGTAGGGTTAGGTTTAGGAGTATGTGTCCACTACTGGATATTTTTAAGGGCTGGTTATGGCGCTTAACTCAAGGAGATGTGGTTTTATATTCCATTTTCTACTGTTTTCTTGAGTCCAGGTTTATAGCTTATTGGTTCTGTTAGCTATAAGAGAGGAAGGAAAAGAGCAGTGAAACAGATTTGCTTGCTGTTTCACAACCCAAATCCAAATGGGGTGAGGTGAGTGGCTCCCAAACCCTTCCTACACCAGTGTAAGGGAGCAGTGTAAGCTGGCTGCTCACTAAAGGATGAGGAACCAGGCATGGTACAACCAGCAGGGTGCAGGGGCCTTTCCCACAGCACCTGAGTGGAATGGTGACAGCTCCTCCTGAGAGTCCAGTGACCTTTGGGAAAAGACAAGGTAACAAGGGAAGGTTAACCAAGAGTTCAGACCATCAGTCAGCTTTGTGGAGATGGGGCAGGACCAACATCAAGTGAATCTGCAGGCCAGGGTCTGGAGCAGTATTGTCCAAAAGCATGGCTCTGGTTGAACTGGAGAACCTGGACCCCCTCCAGCACATCTCAGGCAGGGCTGAAATGGACTCCTGGACCATGGGTAGTAGAGGCTAAAGCTGAGGCAAGTTAAGGCATACTAGTGCTCACAGGACCCTGACTAGAACAGAAATGTATCATGGATCCAATGTACCATGGCCACATGATCTGGATTTCATCCTTTTGGCTTATCATCCTTTGAAATAAGGGCAGGGCAAATCCTTTAGGCTTTCCTCATTCCTTTTCTTTGGGTTTGCTGTATGTTTTTGCCTGGTCTATTTTCATGCCACAATTTGCTCTTGCAGCCAGAACAGATCTGCTCTGCTTCTGGTTACGCTCTCCCTAGGTTACCTTCCTGCTGATTTTCTGCCTCACTCTTCTCTCTGCCTCCCCAGCTTTCAGTCTCCCTTTGCTGGTCCCCCTGGTTCATGTCTCCAGCACACTACATTTTGTTTTCTCACTCCTTTCACTCCTGCTCATGCACAGCCTCCCTCTGTTGATTTTCAGCACATTGCTGCCTTCCTCCTCTGCCTTTCAAGCTTCAAGAGAAAGGTGGGACTTATGGTGGGCAAGTTGGGTGGGCTTCTCTGAAGTTATGGCTTAAATGGGACAGAGGATCTTCCTGCTACATCAGACTGAAGTTGGTACAAATGTCCCCATAAGTAATTCAAAGTAATTCAGGTGACGAAACTAACTTTGATTAAATTGGGGCTGGCCTCAAAAAAACCATTTTCTTTAGGTATTGCTGTAGCTCCCAGGCTGAGTTATTCACTGCAGTGCCAAACTGAGCTGAGCTGCAGCACTGCAGAAGTTTAAGTTTGGGTGAGGGGAGAGCAGAGGAGAATTTTAAAAGTTGCTCCAGGCAATGTCACTGTAAAGTAAATGAAGTTGATAGTGGAGCAGAAAACAAGATGGGACTTTGCCACTGCACACGTCTGCTATCATTTTTCTCCTGGCATACTCAGCCTGGGCATTGTGCGTGCTTGCTTACAGCTCATTAAAGAAGCACCTGAACACTCTCCCTGTCCAAATCCTCCTATGTATCAATCCAAAATGCACAGCTGTAAATAAGGTACTTGCTTCCATCCACAATTCTAATGAGTTTTATAAAGTAGCTTGAAATTCTCTGAATTTAGGCAATCTTAATAGCAGACAGGAAAAAAAATCCCCTGATCTGTAGCTTGACCACACCATTTCATTAGTTCATATCAATTCATCCCCAGCATTTCTGCTATTGTTGCATATTTTGAAAAGTAATACACATAAGTATATATATATATACACAGAACAGTAAGCTGTCTCCTTCTTTAAGACAAAGGGCTATGTTCACCAGAATGACTGACACGTCTTCAGGTGTAAGAAGTAGTGAGTTTTTGGGTTCTTTACAGTTATATTTACTTGCAAGATGGGTTTCATCAGATTCATCTGATGCCTCTGAGGTTTCTAAAGGTGCATCTTTGTTTTCTAAGGCATGTGTTGCTGAAAAAGGAACAAAGTAAAGGCAGGGAAATATAATAGTTCACTTCCACATGAGTATTTATACAGAAAGTAGATTTCCATGGTTGTGTCATCAAATGTCATCAAAAACATGTTTGTGTTATCAAACAGGGTTGGATTCTACCAACCCACGGTCAACCTGACATCACTGCTAAAGGACTGTGTTCTAAACTCACTTTTTCTTGCAAGTATTGTATGATGTGGCACCAAATCAGGAAGTTTGTGAAGCAGGCACAACAGAATTTTAGAAAAAAATATTAGAAATCAGTTTATTTCACAGACAGACTGTCTACAGAGCAGATCTATCCAGACTAATTCGTGAACATTTCAGTTAAATTGGTCTGTTAAGTAATAACAGCTGATGCATTTTTATTTTCTGTCGTTTTTCTGTCATTTTTGTGCGTTTGAAGTACTAGTGGTTATGCTACCCTAGGAATGAAGAATGTGTCTTTTTTACTGTACTATTAATCATCATGCAATTATATGTCTGGAGACGGCAGAGAAAAGAAATCACTGAATTTGTCTTACTGAAATGGTAATGTTATGGTCTCTATTTTGGTGAACAGAAATCCCAGCTGTATATCTGAGCTTGTACAGTACTGGAAAAGAAGGTTTTTGTAGATCTTAGCAAAGACATTTTCAAATTCAAATTTTGATTGAGATATAGATGGCAGTATCTTTCATATACCTGCATTGGAAAGAAAGGGGATTTTTTTTCTGTGTGTGAGAGATGTGAATAAGCTGTTTCACTTTGCCTACAGTTATGTGGAGAAAAATTGATGACATTGATGTTCTGAGATTTGGGTAATGCTGTCCAGAAGGCAAAGCCCTTGGAAAGCAGCAAAGTGAAGTTTTCCAATGCCATGCCTGCCCTCTTCTTTCGCCCTTGTGCATTGCCCTCCAGAAGGCTCCTGGCTGTCTGCTCTACCAGACAGGTGGTGAGGATGTCCTGCAGTGCTGTCTCCATACGTCACTAAGAGCTGTAGGAGAAGTGCCACAGCTGCATCTCTTGGGTAGGGCTATCCCCACTACCTCTCCTTTTCTCTGTCTGCAGAGAAGCATTAGGAGGGGCTGTATTAGTGTCCTCACCTGATCTGGGCAACTGGGTCACCCTATGCTGCTGGGAAAGTGTGTGTGCATGGTGAACATGCAGTTTTGAAATGGGCATTTTGGACACGTGGCTTTCACTGGTTAATACACAGGCTCACAGAATCATAGAATGGCCCGGGTTGGAAGGGACCTCAAGGATCACGAAGCTCCAAGCCCTCAGCCACATGCAGGGCCACCAACCTCCACATTTCACAGCAGCCCAGGCTGCCCACGGCCCCATCCAACCTGGCCTTGAACACCTCCAGGGATGGACGGGGCATCACAGCCTCTCTGGGCAGCTGTTCCAGCACCTCACCACTCTCATAGCAAAGAACCTCCCTCTGACATCCAACCTCAGTCTTCCCTCCTTCATCTTAAAACCATTTCCGTTTGTCCTGCTATTATCCACCCTTTCAAAGAGTAGGCTACTACAGCACTTATCTTGGCTCTGAGATCTGATGCAACACTGGGATCTCTTTACAACTATGTGAACATGTAATGATCGTGAAGACAGCGAAACTGTTTAAACCTACAATTTATACCTTTTCAGTGGACCCAAAATTGTTGCCAAATTTGTGTAAAGCACTTTTGACATAAGTGGCTTCCAAGGATCCTGATTGAATTATTGAGGCTGGGTGTATCAATGCACAGTGGCTGAGCTTCAGCAGCTGCTCAAGGATGTGCCTTTCACCATGCAGTCACTTGACTTGTTTGAGCTTACTTCTCTGCATCCTGAGCGAGACTGAATTAATGCTTTTGTTGCAGGCTAAATGCACACACATATGGGCAGCTATTCTGACTCAGCTGACATGTGGCATCATGTTAGACCTGACTCTATGGCTGAACTCCAAGAATGAGTAACACCACATCCAAGCTGGCTATCATGGTGAGGTTAATATGTGGGGCTCTCTCCTTCTCTAAGCAATTCAGCCATCAGCTGTGTATTTTCCATAGCCACATACACTAAAAAATAGTTTATGGCAGTGCTTTAGGAAGGCAGTGTGGAGAAAGGCCATCACTATAAACACCCTTCAACACCCATTACTGTGAAGAGCACTAAAGCCTAAGTGACAGCCTAAAAAGGAAGAAGTGTCATCTTTGATTCATGACGCTGTTGAATTAAGCAATATAATCACTGACAAATCAATCATTACCAGTCATAAACAGCTGGTTCGTTAGTCAGCCTTCCTAAGGCAAAGCCATGGACCATTAACATGTTACACATTGGGCTGTTAGCAGCAATAAGAGTCAACTCAACACTGTCAGGGGAATTACCAATAATAAAGACCAATTTCTAACATTATGAGATGTAAAGCAGGATCAGAATCAATCAGAAAAAATCAAGAGTACTTCTTTAAGCGCAAAGAAATCACCGTATTGTAAATATTGTTTGGGGAAATATGAGATTCAAACTGCTCAAACAGAAGTTTTGGGGGAATTTCCCAAGGAAAACGGAAGTGGCAACTATTTTAAAATATCTTTTTATCAGAAAGAGCACAGTCCTTTTCTGAAGGGCTAAAATATATGTCTTAGTAGCCCTCTAAGAAACAGGGAAATTTAGGATTATTTTTTGACTTGAACTTGTCTCAAATTCCTCATAACAGATTTAAAATTAAAAAGACATAAAGACATCATGTGTTTTTCACACAGAGGGTGGTGAGGCACTGGCACAGGTTGCCCAAGGAGGCTGTGGATCCCCATCCCTGCAGGCATTCAAGGCCAGGCTGGATGTGGCTCTGGGCAGCCTGGGCTGCTGGTTGGTGACCTGCACACAGCAGGGGTTGGAGCTGGATGAGCACTGTGCTCCTGTGCAACCCAGGCCATTCTAGGATCCTAGGATTTTTCTTTTCTTTTCAGATGATTTTAATTCCTTGGTGGATGTGCTTGTGTCTTGCATCCCAGCATGCTCTTCTCCTTCTAAGCTCTTCACTTATTATGCATGGAAAGAACAGATAAAACACTTGTAAAAAGCGAATGAATAACAGAGCAACATGTCCTCAGTCTTCCTCCTACATCTGCTTTAATTCCACCCTACCACATTTCTGTCACTTTCCTTCCCTTTCAAATCTGCAAAAATCAATAAATCTTTCCCACTGCTCCTACTTATGGAAGACATTTCCCAATTAAAAAAAAAAAAAAGAATAAAAGAACCCCACATTTTTCACATGTGCAGCCTTGAGAAAATTATTACAGATATTCAAGGAGACCTTAGGCCAATTCTTCTCATTCAGTCTCTTGGATCAGCTTTCCTAAATTACAGGAGCATTAATATAGAATCATAGAATCATAGAATGGCCTGGGTTGAAAAGGACCGCAATGATCATCTAGTTTTTCACACAAAGGGTGGTGATGCACTGGCACAGGTTGCCCAAGGAGGCTGTGGATGCCCCATCCCTGGAGGCGTTCAAGGCCAGGCTGGATGTGGCACATAGCCCCCCTGCTATGTGCAGGGTCACCAGCCACCAGACCAGGCTGGGACACTCAGGCACAGTCATAACCCACATAACATGACAACATGGCCAAGTTAGCTGTAGCTGCATGAAAAAAATCTAAAGGGCAAATTTAGATTGTTTCTGGAAAGGAGCTGGAAAGCCTCTGCAGACATGTGGTGTGTGCACAGTTTACCCTTCAGGGATACTGAAGCTGTGTACTGAAGATGTGCACTTTGAACCTCTTAATGACTCTCAAGGTCAAGCACTTGAAAGTATTGCATCCCGTGAAGATTCAAGTCAGTGGCCAAAGAGGAGTCACTGAAGTGCTCAGCTCTTCTGCTGCTCCTGGGTTGCAGCCAGAGGGCTGCTTAAGCATTCTTTAGAGACAAAAAACTGCAAGAGGAGAGTGAAAGCTGGACAACAGCAAAGCAAAACTGAATGAGAGCTTATTCAAAACATGACCCTCTGCCTGGCCAGTTTGTAAATACAACTCTGGAATTTAGAAGCTGTTTTCATTAAGATGTCTAAAACAAAAAATAAAAATGTAGTAGTGATGATTAGACATAATCTGTGCTGAGTGGCAGTGCTGCTTCCGATCAGTGTGCCACCAGCACGATATCCAGGTCTCCAGAAAAGATCAGGAAAAACAGGCTCAAAACCGAGGAACCATCAGACTGATGAAAGACTGTATCTGGATGATGTTTGCAGCTGGATTTCGGAACCTTACATGGATTTGCATTTCTTTTGTATTTGCACTATTTACCTGTCTATACTATGAGCTACTCAGGTCATCTCCACCTTCACTTGTGTGCGTGCAGAGCCCAGCACAATGCAAATGTGACTTGTGTCTAGCAACACTAACAAGTTACAAATAATATATAAGCCTTTATAAAATCTAAAGCAGTACATCTCCCAGATATGAAATCTGTCGTATCTTCATATCTTTACTCCTTGTTTTTCTACATGCACTTTATGAATACTTTATATCTTTCTTGAATCACTTTGCTTACTCTAATCAAATGGTTTTGGTATGAGGGAGGCTGTGAACAGAGTAGCCCTGGAAACTAGATGCAAAATTAATTTTCTGTTTTGGAATAAGCAGGTTTGTCATGCCTTGATGCAAATGCAAAATGCATCATATTAATGAAGATTCCAGATCAGGGCCCTGCACGGTGATTATGTTTTATTCATGAGATCTCTGCTCCTCCAAAGAACATCAAAGGTTCATCACTGACCACTGATAAACACATTCATCCTCATTTGAAAGCTTTGTAGTAAGTTGTGGTTTTTTCCCATCCTTCCTAACAGCCTCTCAGCAATCACCTCTCTTGCAGGAGATGCTGCAGCCCAAAACTAGTTTTCAGGGAAGTTGTCAGCTCTGTCAAGATTTCTTGCATCCTGTATGGGATTTGGAGTGTATTGCTTTTCAGGACTTCTGAGAATTCGCATGTTCTTTGTCATGTGCTTTTCTTTTAGCCTGAAAACATGAGGGATTCACATCACTGCATTGCACTGAGCTGCAGATGTGGCCAGTATTTTGTCTGAGATCTGACCCACAACTAAGCCCAATCCTAAGGCATTGTTCAAAGCCATCCAGAGAGGTCCAGCTTGCAGACTTCAGTGCTCCCACGGCAATGTTTTGGATGTTAAACAGTGTATTGATATTAACTGCCTCCCCTTTGTTTCCTCTCATTAAGGTGGGTCTTTATGGAGCACATTGGCATGACTTTGCTCTTGCTGTCTTCTTTGTTGGTTCCTTCTTCTGCCTGATTTAGTGGACCACTGACATGAAGGAGCATCTCCATTCGTAAACATGTGCTGATGGGTCACTACTTGTCTTCCACCCTGTTTAGTAGCTCAACCTCCTGCTCCTCTTGACTGACTGAAGTATCTGTAGCAGATACACAGTAAGAGGAGTGGGGCTGTGATGTGTGAGATAAACCAAATCACTCCTCTGCATAAAGGTTGGGGAAGGCAGAAACAATTTGATTATTCCAAGGTGTAAAGGTGTGTGTGTTTGTTTGTTTGTTTGTTTTATTGAAGGAAATGTTGGAGCATTGTGAGATCATAGATTAATGGAGACCATCCTTATTAAATGGGTACTTGCCTCTCATGGTAATAAAAAAAATTATGGAATACCACAGCAGTTCAGCACGTTACAGCTTAAAATGCATTGAGAGGCTAATCATACAGCTGCCTGAGAGCTATGCAGACAGTGCTGAATTAATCAGGTGCTTTGGACTATGAAACATTGCAAAAAGGGTAGAAAAAAAGAAACCGAATCAAAAGGAAAAAAGCAAAGCATGCCTGCTCACTGAACTGCCTGTAACCGAAATGGCACCCAGGGACCCTGCTAACAGGAGTCAGCAAAAGACATGCCCTTCATTACCCATGTGCTGACGGGGCACTTTCTGAGGTCTGCTTTCCAGCATCGCAGAGAAAGAAATATTGGGCAAAAAGTGTGCTTGGAATAAACAGCAAATCTCGGGCTGCAAATGGACTGGTTTCAAAGGAGGATCTGGCAGCCTCCCATTTGGGGCCTGTAAATGACAGAAGGATTTGAGCCTTATTGCTGAGCGCCTGGCATGTTATTTGGTCTATTTAGTCTTCAATTCTAAAAGGGAATAATGGGTGTAATAATTCTTCTTTTCTCTCAGCTTCTGTCATAAGTACTGAGCTTGAAAGCACTTCAGTGCTGGCGCAACCTTTTTGCTATAAATACACCTGTACTGGGCAGGTGCTGTGTGCTGAAATACTGCGCCGTATGTCTCACGTGATACATAACTGATAGGTGTGTGGTTTTGTACTACCACTTGTGTAAAGCCAGTACAGAATGCCATCTACAGCTGCTGTCTCAGTGTCGTCATTGGCTCTGGAAGGGGCACTGGGGGTACTGGGGCCGAATCGTGCAGCCTGTAGAACTGCAGTGCTCAGCAAGGCTTCCTGACAAAGGGCCCCAGGACACCACAGGGATTGATTCAGCTCTCTGCCTGAGATCTGCAAATGAATCCATAGGTTCTTGTCACACATCTGTGTCCCTGCTTTCCACCGGGTGCTTCCCATGGTGACTTTCAGCACTGTGCAGTAGCTTCTTTGGGTACCCAAAACCACATCTCAGTTACCATCATCTATAATCAGAAGGGGCAACACGTTTACTTCCTTACCTACAAGGCTTTGTGTAGTGCTGGTGGGACTGTGCATCTGCACAACGTGTCCCAGTTATAACTAGAGCCCACTGCACCCACATCCTATTTCCTCAAAAGGAGATTGAGGTTGAACTCTCTGCAGTTCCAGGGAGGCCAAGGTGGAGTTATTAATCCATACTGATTTTTTTGAGAGCGAATAGTGGGATACATATTGCTAGACTTTAAGAAGTGTAGTTTACAGGTTGTTTCCCACTGCACTCACCAGAACGAGAAAGATGCTTCTGCAGAAAAAGTCTTTCCACCTGTCTTAGATGTATTCCTTAGGATGAGATGTGTCACAGCCATTTTTCAGTTGTTTCATAGAGACTTATGATCAGTGCAGACCACATCCACTGAGTGGGACTCTCATTCTGAAGACTTGGCAGCTTAGGAAGCAAAAAAAATGTTGGCGGAAAGTGGTGGAGGTAAACACAATCATTGCCAATGAACAGGAAATTTAAACCCTGTTCCTCGAAGACGTTAGGCTTCTAGATGCCACAGCAAATGGGAATCCTAGGGGGCTTGGCAAAAGCCCATAGATTTACAAAAGCATCGAGATTAGGCAGAGCTGTGTTTGCTTTTCTTTGCAGTCTAATTCTCTCCTGATTTATAAGAATAAAACAAAGTGCCAGGGTGCCTCTCTTAGCCTCTTCCCCATGCTGCTTGCAGGCAGCAGCTTCAGGCTGGCTCTGTGGGGATGCTCGAAGAAAGGCAGTGGGGCTGTAACAGAGGCAGGGATTTCTGTTCACAGCTTCAAGGAGCTGCACTGCTCAGTGCCACCGTTTTCAAGGGGTGTCAGAGACAAGCAGCACTTCCCCCAGATTCCCAAAATGCAAGCCAAAGCTGTGCTGAGTCTTAAAGATGTTTCATGCAGAAGTATTAATAAGCATTTCCAAGTTTTGATTTTGCCTGTTTCTATTTCTTCTACAAGAGCTGATATTTCAGAAACGACCGAAATGAAAGAAATGGATGAACAAAACAAAGTCGTATTGGTTACCAAACACCTCTCTGACAGTGGTCATGATTTAGCCATTAGATGGAGCTTTCTCTCATGGACTCAGTTCTCAGTTCCATCTTCCAAATGATGTTGAAGACAAAATGCTGATATAGTTATGATTACAACATTATGGATGAATCCTGCATTTCTTTTTGCCTTTTTCTGAAGCATTTTGTTTTATCATCTCTGTGAGTACACGGTGATCATCTAGAGTCAATAATGCTGCTATCATAAACGCTCTGAATAATCTGATATAAAGACAGGGATGCGTGTCATAATAGAAAGTGAGAAGTTTAATGAGTTCTCTGTGCTAACTGCCTTTTTTTATATTCCTGAATAGTTTGGTTGTTTTTGCTGTAACCTAATTTGTTGCATCTGATGGAAGAACAGCTGATCATTTCTTTCCTACAGTCAGAGGCGCTGTTAAGGCATCCAGGAACCACATAACGAACAAAACCTGGACAATGAAGGATTTGGTTAATTTGCATATATTAAGAACCAGCACCAGCTGGTGAGCTGCCCAAAGTCACAAGGTTCTCTTTAACCCACAAGTTTGCTCTTCAGCTCTGTGCCTTGTGTAATTCTGATTGGTATTATGGAATGCCTTGCTTATAGAACAAATGGTATTGAGAAGAAGAGGTTTCTTTTATGTCCATGCCAGAATTTAACAACTATGTTTATTTCTGATTTCTCCTTTATTTTTATTTATTTATTTATTTATTCTTACCATGGAAAAAATAGATATCTCTAGATTTAATACACCATAAAAATGTTGCAGCATAGTTACTGGGTGACAGATTGAAGCATGATATATTCATTAAAGGAAGAGTAATTCAGAGATCTGTCTTTATTGACAGTTGGCCAGCAGCTGAGACTATCCTTAGAGCAAAAATGCTGTAACAACTACCAGTTTAAAAAGGTACAGAACTGCCTCACCATAAACTTGGATATATGCTCCCATCCAAAACTGAAGAGTGGTGCTGGCAAGGCACTACCTTGACTGAGAGGTTGGTCCCAAGCTGCTCTTCAGGTGTCAAACAATTACACATAGCGAAAAATCTTTGTTTCAACATGTAGATCTTTTAGAAAGACACAGTTACCAAGACTGCAAAATGAATATTTAAGAATCTCCTTCTTTGGAAATTAGCATTCCAAGCCCGTCTTTTAGAAAGACAATGCCAGCCATCTTGTCCCAAGATGAGGGAGAGAAGAGGAGCAAGGCAGACTAATGAGAGCTTTCTGCTAGGTCAAGGCACAACAGTGAGCTGATGAACTTAAAATTACTGAGGAAATAAAACTGCCTAAAAAAATTACTGGCATTCTCCTCAGAGAAATTAATGTGAGACCCCTCCTTCAAGGGAGGCAGTAATTACTGCAGCACGGAGGGAGGGCAGAGCTGGTCCTCAAGTGTGGGAGGTCCTGGAGATGGAATGCATAACTTGTCCTTGGGAACGAGCACAGGATGAGTGGAAAAGTCAAGCTAAGCTAAGCATTGAACTACAGAGGAGACCACCTGTGATGGTATTTTTTAAGGAGAAAAGAAGGTTTTTGGCAATATCCTGGATGAACTGGGAGTCTTATTAAAATTTACCTTTGTTATTTTAGACAGAGCCAGTCCTCTCCTGCATGCTAAATGAATGAGGGATCTACAGTGGGACAAAGCCTAGCAGGAGCTCTTCCTCTTCTGATCTAAAGCACAAATGTATTATATTGGTGGCACGATGATATCATGGGGTAAGAAAGATCGGTATTTGTCCTAGGGCTGGGGGAGAGGGAGGGAACCTGAAGCCAGTCCCAATGGCCTGAGGCACAGCTCAGGGGGGCAACATGACTTCGGAGGAAAAATTGCTACTTATCAGGTCACAAATTGGCTACCACGAAATTCTACACCTGCTGATTGACAACAGTGGAGAAGGGATGAAGTTATCATGCATGAATCACAGACTGCCTCAGTGTGTTATGGATGTGTGTGTTGTGGGCATCAGGGTTTGCAGAGAGGCTGATAGTGCAGAACCATGATATTGCAGTTTTTACATGGTCTTCATGAGTATAATATCCCCTTAGGACAAGGGGGAATGATTTGAAACTGAGACAGGGGAGGTTTAGGTTGGATGTTAGGAGGAAGTTTTTCAGCCAGAGGGTGGTGAGGCACTGGCACAGGTTGCCCAAGGAGGCTGTGGATGCCCCATCCCTGCAGGCATTCAAGGCCAGGCTGGATGTGGCTCTGGGCAGCCTGGGCTGCTGGTTGGCGACCTGCACACAGCAGGGGGTTGGAGCTGGATGAGCATTGTGCTCCTTTGCAACCCAGGCCATTCTAGGATTCTAGGATTCTAGGACTAGAATCAATGATACAGGAATATATACAAGATAATCAAGCACATAATATGTTGCAAGGGTTTGATGCTGAAGCCTAGGGATATAACTATGTCCAAATGCTAAGCTGTTCCATTACTGTCACTTTGGCATTATATCCACCTTGAAATTTGTCACGTCTCTCCAGCCTGTGCCTTTGCCAGCTTTGGTGGAGCAGCAGCAGAAGACCCACTGCCAACACATGGACACCATCTGGTTACAAACAGCTGGGGGAAAGCAAAAACCACAAGGTAGGATATCAGCAGTCAGCAGTTTGCAGATCAATAGCTGCTGATTTCTCAAGGCTACAAAGTGAATGCTGCAAAATTAATTGCTGGAATACAATATTAATACATAGGGAGGAAAATAAAAATGTGAGGACAGTTGAAAGAAACAGCAATGAAAACAACCCTCAAGTGATTTCTCCATGCAGAACACTGTAGGTTACTTTTTTTTCTGCCAAGAGAAACTCATCACCATCTTTCCTCAGTACCGATGAATTTGCATCATCCAGTTCTTCAAGCAAATGTGGATGGCTTTTCTTTGCTGGCTCCTACTTAAGAAGTGCCATCTGCAGGAGTTGCCTTGGCCCTCAGAAGCTCATTTTCCTGTGCCCACTCAGTCACACTTCTTTGTACAAAACCTCTGCAGAGTTCCACCCTTTGGCTTTAGAGCTGTTTTTCTAACAGCCCTTTTGGAGATCGAGGGAACTGAGCCGAATCCTTGAACAAGTCTAACATTAATAGCAAAGGATTGAGTCCCCCATCTTTACTTAGGAAGGAGATGTTCCTCTTCAGACCACGTGGTTGGGAGCAAATCCTCCTGGCAGCTGGGAAAGTTATTGCAAAAGTAGCTTGTAATATTCAAGCCTTACCATACAGAAATATGCTGATTTCGGATTTTTTTTAAGTGGCATACAGGTAGGTGTATAATGGCCACTCTGACATGCTGCAGACTTGAGAGAAATGAGTTTTGAATGATGGGAATTGGGGGAAATGCAGTGCTGAAAAAGAGCTACAGTTCATCTTTTTTTTTTTTTTGCAGTCCTGAACAGAAAGATCTTTTTTTCCTAAAAAAGTGTCTTAGCCTATGTACTCATAAAGCTATTTAAAAAATCCTCTTCTTTAACTGCTTTCTCTCAGACAATGAAAATAGAAAAAAAGAAAAAAAAAAAACCACCATAAAATCAATTTTCATTTAAAATTTTACAATTTTCATCCACAGGATTTTTAGAGCAAATCAATGTCTCTTAATTAGCTTCATCTCACCTTGTGGTTTCCATTTCGGTGGTGTAGAAGAACTTTAATCTGCAATTAAATTAATCTGCTATGGGAGGTCCCCCATAGCAGATGTTGGAACTGCTTGAGAGGACTGCGACCCATTTGTGCTTAGGGGGCTCCAGAGGGGAAGTGTAGGAGGAACACAATTGCACCTCAAGGCTATGGGATGCAGAGTACGAAGCAGAGCTTCTGTCTGTATGGGTCCACTGTGTGTTGTCTGCTATGTAGTGACTTCCTGAGGTTCACCACCCCACAAAATAATGCCTGTGGGTTGTGTACCCACAAATAAGACACACAGGATACAGGCCAAGATGGAAACCCTTGCATTTTGCTGCCTCTCAGTAATATTGGCAATCCCACACGTAGCAGTGGGGTTGAAACTAGATGATATTTGAGGTCCTTTTCAATCCAGGCCATTCTGTGATTCTATGACAATATTTTTGCTTCAGAATTAAGGCTCGTGTTGCATAGCACCTTTTTCCCCACATGAAAAGGAAGCATTGCCACATTTGGAAGCTTAAAAACAATACATTATGCAAGGCACCTCTAGAGCTGCCTACCTTTCTTTTGCCTTCATTACTATTTATTAGGATACTTGTGGGCAAACAGAAGCTATTCCATTTGTGTTCCTGCCCTGTCCATGCAGTAATTTTACAATCCACTTTTTGTGACGTTACTTATTTGTCACCATGGGAGCAATTTTGAGATCACAAGCACAGGCTGTGGTACTAATGAATTAATAAGGAGAAAAGAGCGCTGACTGCAATGATTTTTAATGCCTTCTTTGCAATCAGCAGGAATAACAATAGGAAAAGAAAAAAATATATATTTGACAGATAAGAAATGAGAAAATTGTCAGCATTACAGTTGGAAAACTCCACCTGGGCCCTGCAGTGTTTCCATGCACCAGGCCAGGATGAATCTTCATGAGGTTGCTGCTTGCCTCAGAGAAAAATAGCTGCTCATCAGAGATTCATTTTAAAGGATGAAATTTCATTCCAAGAATAACATTTAAACAGCATCAGTTTCCAAAAGCTTGTGAAGAAAAATATAAACCTGAAAATGACGATGAGCAAAAATATTTTTCTTTCCCCATTTGATTTTTAAATACTTAATACTGATGAGTTTTATTATATTTTTTTAATGAACTAAAAAGAAGCCAAGTAGAAGCCTGAGGCTAAAATAGCTTCTCATCTTAGTAGAAGAGTTTCATTATGGCCAGATTTCTATTTTGTCTTTACAGGATATAATGAACCTCCATCAGTGGCTGACCACGTAGTGAAGCTGCCACATGTTTATGGGCTGTGGCGAGTACAGCTCCTGGAGTGGATCAGATCTGCTTCTTAGATGTTAATCCTGTTTTCAGCATCCAGGACGGGACAGTGCTGGAATGAAGCTTGGTTTACCACGAGAGGTGCAGGTTGATTATTAGGAAGCATTTCTTTTCAGAAAGAGTGGTGATGCATTGGCACAAACTGCCCATGGAGTAGGGAGGGTCAACATCCTTGGAGGTGTCCAAGAACCATGGAGATGAGGCACTGAAGGATGTGGGCAGTGGGCATGGTGGGGTGGGCTGGGATTGGGCTTGGGGATCTTAGAAGTCTTTTTCAACCTGAATGATTCTATGATTTCTAGACGTCTTCCTCTTCCACCAGGGGAACGATGGGTTTGGTGTCCTACGATGCTATTGCTGGTTTTCCGTCCCTCCAGTGGAAAATGATGGTTGATTTATTTTATTTTGTTTTGCTGAACCAATTATTAAAACCAGCTGTCCTGGTCCTGCTGGCAGTAGTGCATGTCAGCACAGTGCAGTGCTGGGACGGTCAGGAAGCATTTCAGCAGTGGCAGCCAAAGCTTAGCAGTGGCTGAGCCCCAGGAGCTGGCTGATATTCAGCTGTCAGACAAGGCATGGAAAGCTGTTGTGCATTTAGCAAGCTTCCTTCCTTCCATAGGGAAGGGAGAGAATAACTACGCAGTCCAGATCTATCAGGGTAAAGACTTTCAATCATCAGATTTTAATCAAGAAGGCAGGATAATCCATGTAGCTAATACATTTGGCTGTCATGGCAGACCTCAGATAATGTCTGTGGAGGAGGGTAGAGGCCAGAAAAACATTAATATTGACAACTGTAAAAGTAAATTATGCCAAAACATGGAAGAACAATGGAGCAAAAGAGGCTTCTGAGGCTCATATGGGATCATAAGCACTAACAGTACAATGGTGTTATGTCTTCTCTGCATTTCATTGGCAGTTGGCATTAATAATAAGAGCACAGGTGTCACACAAACTCTTCCATCACTATTAGTTCTTCTGCTTATAAGTGGTACGTGAATTTACTAACAAGTAAGCACAGTTCATTCTATCACAGGAAGAAATCCAAAGCAGCACCAGCATGTGTCCTGGATGGGTGGCCAGGGTGGATGCAGGACCTATGCCTGCCCACTGCCTCTGCTGCAGCCAAGGAGGCTGCAGACCAGCCAGCTCCAGGCTTTTTGTCAGTACCAGTGCAAACTGTCCATCAGGCTCCTGACATCATTGCCATCTTCATTATTCCATAAATGCTCCAGAAGATTTTGCAGTAAGCCAAATCACTTTCTCCCAAGTGTTTTTCTTGGCTACTCCCATAAGCTTTAGTAGGTACTCATGCAAGGTTTGTTCTTTCTTTCCTGAATTATTCCACCCAGCCAAGTAACTAATGGGGCTTCATCCTCATCTCCGTTTGTGAGTGTGCAATCTTTTGCAGCTATCATCTTTCCTGGTAAATGCAGGGAAAATAAGTCCAACTCTTCCATTGCTTCACATGTTGATTCCATTAACTCAGTTTGTTTTCTCTCAAGTGGTACCAAATCTTGCATCCGTACAGAGAAGCTGTCCTCCTGATATTGTTATTATTATTCTACTTTTGTGTGTGATGTGTTTTCTGGACGCTCATCTTCAAAATCTATTTGTATGACAAAAAAAAGAAGAAATTTTTCAAGTAGTTATGAAATCAACTGTTCAGTTTATCCATATGTGATGTACATTACAAGTGCTGTTCAGCACTAACACAGATACCACATGATGCATTTTATTGTTTATTTACACAGGTTGCCAAACACATACTAAAATATACTCAGATCTAGAAATCTTATTTGAAAAAATCTTCAGTATTGCAGAGAAGTGGTGACCTTTGAGATGTTGTGGTTTTCACATTTTTCTGAGAAGGAAAGGAACATAAATGACGTTCAGATCTTGCAGGGAAAAAAACAAGATGCTGTCCAGAGAGATCTAAAGAGGCACAAGCAGAGGCCCCAGCAGGACCTCTTCAGGTTCAACAAATCCAAGTTCAAGGCATTGCACTTGGGTCAACCCTTCCAACTCAATAGATTCTATAACTCTGTGGGTTTTCTCAGATGTTGAAACAACCACTGTGTGTAGAGTTATCAGTGCTGGACAGAGATAATTCTGCAATATTAATTCAGTGATATTTGTGTCATATGCTAATATCCGTAACATATTTCATGTTATTTCTTTAAAGAACTTTGCATTGTAGTCCTCTTGTGTATCATGCTTCACCAATGCAAAGAGATGCGTCTTTGTTTCCAATTATCCCCTTTATGTTATAATTTATTTCTTTCAGAACCCTCAGCATTCTTTCTCCTGTGGCTTTGCTGCTCTTGAATTTAAGTCTTTGTCAGAGATTCCTCAGAGTCTTCAGTCTAAACTCCCTTGTCAAGCGTCCTTGGATAAAGAAATTTTGTGTTGTGTTTTCAATGGAAACTCTATTCCAAACACTATAACTTCACTTTCCAGCTACTTCATCGTCCTGCTTTCAACTGATCAGTTGATTTCCCCTTGCTTGTCTGGAGGTCCCACAGTCATCCTGTCAACTTTCTTGTTACTAGAAAATTTCCTAATAAAACAACTGGGAAACGCAACCATCAGATTGACAAATGCTTTCATCCAATCTGATAAGTTATTGCTAGGTAGCCATTTTTCCTTCCTGTTCTGTTTTTGTTTGTTTGTTTGTTTGCCATTCAAGCTTATTTTTTGTGACTCTAGTGACTTGGAAGAGGTTCTGTGTTCTGCCTCAGCCTCTCTTAGGGGGTCATGCAGTCAACCTCGCCTTCTCTTGCTTAGGCAGAAGCCCTCATTGCACGTATCCCTGATCAGATGCTGATTGCTCACAACTGGTCTCAACCTTGAGATAACACTCTGGGTATAAAAATGGCAGAGTTATGCTTACACTGCATGGGAAGAAATAAAAACTTTATTCTGCTCATAACAATTCATTCATATAAATTAAATTTATGTTCCACATAAAGCAAGAGATCCTGATAAAAATAATGCTGAAATCATATGCTCTTAAGTAGAAACCTTGATGCCAAAGACATTTAAAACTCTGAAATGATTTACTTTTATAACCTAAGGTTGAACAACCTGAACATCCATGAGTTGCATAAATTTTCCACAAATATTAGTTTGTATAATATTCTGTAATATCCATCTTATCAGAAAAGATATAATCAACCCATTTGACCATTATTAAAATGTGAATTATATGCAATCCCCCCTCTCTTTTTTTTTATTACAGTTCTTTTGTATTTCTTAAGCCATACAAAATTTAATAAATCTTTGCAGGACTTAATAAAGAGCAGAAGATTTATATATGTACCAAGACATTCATTTAGTCTCCATCGTTGTATTGAATTTATTTTCAACGGATTCCTCATCACCTGCTAGTTACCATATTTATTGCATTCTCTCCATTGCTTCTCAAAGCACGTACTCATGAAAAATCTTGGAAGAATATCTGTGCAGATGTTGTGTTCATTAGGTGAATGTACCAAAACCATCTGATCGGCCAAGACACTTGACTTAGAGTAATTGAGAGGTGTGGGTTCACATCACTGCCATCCATCTGAGCTCCCAGAAAGCTCAGGTATTGGCTCTTTTTCCTCCATAGGGCCCTCCTATTTCAAGTACTAGCCATAAAACTGCCTAAATGTTACTGAGAAACAGTGTTGCATTTACATATTAAATAGATGATTTGTGACAATTCAGACCTGATTTGTTACTCCTTAACTCCACAACAATTCTAATGTGTAGGATTTTGTAGAAAAGGAAAAAATTCCATCTGAAGCCATTGAGCAGCAGCATCACCTCTTGCAGTGATCCCAGATGGACTCTACAGCCCAGGACATCCCCTTGGAACTTAGTAAGTACATCCAGAGATTAATAGGCGTGAAATTGCTTGAGACTGTAGACTGATGAGGATTGGGAGACGCACTCTGTTTTTGCAGTTCTAATAGCTCTTCCCTAAACAGGGAACTTCAGGGACAATTTATGGGGCTATTCCTGTGTTCTTCTGTGCCTACATAAGGTGGCTTGAGTGAAGAGTACGGAGCATGTTAGTAGCAGAGACCGTAAGTGTATCAGCTACCAGCTGTTTTATCTCTTTGGACCACCATTCTTGAAAAACTGTTCTCATGATGAGTAAAATACACTACATCTAATCAGGTGAAAGTCGAATTTAAGGTGCCCTAAGGGTCTCCCTCTTCACCAGCTGCAGGAACACAAAGGGTTCCTATATGCAAGAAAGAACTCTCCATCTTCACCTCTGGCACCTTCTTTGTCAAGTAATATTTCTGGTCTTCGTTCCACCCTGAAGAGAGGGCTAGACCAAAAACCCAAATCTGTGCAACTCGTTCCTTTGTGTGCCATCAGCTAGTTGATGTCATGGGGACTCTTCTGTATTGAACAACATTGGCTTTCAAGATAATAGAATTGTAGGCTGCAACAGCTTCTTCAATGTGCACCACATATCTGGATAAAATATATATTCTGCATTCACAGTATCATGAAGAGAGGAAGAGAATGCCAGTGCCCATTTCTGCCTGGTGTGGGTTGTACTCTGCATACAATGATTCAGTCAGAACACTGGAAAATGCATTGTTTGTTCATTATCCAGATTCTAAATAGCAGTAGAGAGGAGAATCTGGTTATGTATGTAAAACTCTCCTTGTCTGATTCAGTTCAGACCACTGCTTCACCAGCCACAGCATCCTGCCCTTGACTACAGCCAACATAAATGGTTTGGTAAGAGCAGAATGTGGTGCAAATACATAGCAATGCTTGCTGGAAACATCTGTTTCCTTATTACCAATGACTACAACCATTTTCTTGAATGAAGTTTGGCATATACAAAATCCTGAATGTTGTAAGTTACATCTGTGTGAGAACAGACCTCAGCATCATAACTGGATTTTAATTAGCAGTTGTCCCACACCCATATTCAGTTAAGTGCTGCCCTACTCCTATAAAAGCCCTTAATGTGATTGCTTTTACATTATTTGAAGAAGTAACTCCAAAAAGAAACGCCTACCATAGAACCAGAGTGCTACCAGGAGATGAAATGCTTTGAACTATGTACATTTTTTCTTGAAAACATTGAATTTGTTTACTGGTTTTATCCAAACGTTTTGCTTTAAATTCTTTTTATGGATTTTTTTTTTTTTCCTATTTTTCAATACTGCCTATTAAAAAAAAAAAATAGCAATTTATTTACTCAGTTCTATTGCTGCCTATCTGCAAAGCTACCATCCTAAGTCAGGGAAAAAAAAAAAAGTCAAAATATTGACTGAAACCCTACCAACAAGAACACAGCAGAACATCGCTTGGGGTTGTAAAAAGGCCGTTTTATTTGGAGAAAATGCAACTCTACTTACACTGTGGAACTGCACATCTGTCTAAGCACTTATAAAGCTGTTCCCATACCTCAGAGAAAGATTGCAGCATGCCTTACTCACTGAAATAGAACAAATACGTCCTGGAAAATTGTATTAGAATAACCCAGATGGAGGCTGTCAAAATATAAATCTTTGTAAGTAACTGATATATATCTCAGGGACAAAAAGAAACAAACAGCACATGTAGGCCACTGCTAATGAATCACATTATTCATAACGCTGTTAATGACTCAGGCATGGATACCTTGTGTAATTAGATTATAAGTAAGCACAGCTTAAGCAGATGGAGCTTGTCGGAATTTCAGTGTGCTGCAAACTGCATTTCATACTGGAAACACAACTAATTGCTTTGTCAAGATTTATATTCTGGACCTATTTTACACACTAAAATACAGCATTTCAGATTTGGTCCTGTCCAAATGCACATCAGCCTGGGATTTCAAATGACTTTCTTTTTTTTTTTTCCCTTGACTTTTTAACTGCAATGATATCTGCTGAATCCTCAGCTTAGTCATCATTTCTGCACGCGTACCACAGGTAGGAAATACACTGCAGGAAAAAAATGTGAATTCAAATGAGTTGTAGCAGCTTCTGGAGCAGGAATCAGCACATTGGATACATGGAGAAGAAAGTGCTCTAAGCAGGAATGTAAGCTTGTGTGTTCATCCTTCTTCCAAACAGATGTAACTGAGAAAACAGCGGTGACACTCCAACATCCCCTGTGCTCTGGTGCCCAAGACCTGCAGTCAGCATTGCAGGGTCTTGGGGCAAGCTCTGCATGAGAACCCCTGTGTGCCTTCCACATGGATGTCAAAGGACAGGATGGTCCTTTGCAGACGTCCATGTTATGGTTTTGCTCTGGGACTGAGAAGTGTTTTGTGAAGCGTCTGATGCTGCCTTTACATGGTGTTTTCAGAAACTAAAAAAGGAGGGTTATAGGATACTGCTGTATGGTAAGCTGGTCTGAGTATTTAGGAGGCTGTGGATGCCCCATCCCTGCAGGCATTCACGGCCAGGCTGGATGTGGCTCTGGGCAGCCTGGGCTGCTGGTTGGCAACCCTGCACATAGCAGGGAATTGGAACTAAATGACCAGTGTGGTCCTTTTCAACCCAGGCCATTCTGTGACTCTATGATTTATCAGTGTCTTGCTGTCAAACTCAGAGGACGTTTCAAAGGAACTCCCCCAGCCGTCAGTCCTGGGTTCAGTTCTATTCAACGCTTAAGATGCAGGGACTTGGGAAAGGATGCCAAGGGATCAGGAAGAGCTCTCCCCTTCCCAAAAGCAGAGTTGTTCTGGAGATCAAAGACCACTCGTTAATATAGACTGCCTCTATACAATTACTTCTTTTCTCCCTGTGGTTAAACTCACATAGGAATCTAACAAAATCAGAAATTACTTCTTCATTTGTGATCTCTGAGATAACGTCAGGAAATCTTTCTTTCTCTAGCCACCCAATGGCCAGGGATGACCCAGGTGGAAAACCTTGGTCCTAAGGCACATCACTGTGGTGTGAGCGTCCCAGGTACGCTGGGAGCTTTCTCCCTCTGAGACCACACATCCCTCAGCCTTTTTTTTTCTTCTCCAGAATGTGGTTTTTCAGATCTTCAGTGCTAGTTTTGGTTGCCGGACCACAGACTGCTAAGGTATGTCTGTGCCAGGACATGCACACAGATAATCTTTGCTTGGAGGGGTGGATATGCATATCTTGTTGTGCCATTTTGCTGGGGTTTTGTTCTCTCCTCCTTCCACATCTCTTAATTAAATCATAAATTTACATAAAAAAAGTCTTACAGTCCAAGGCATAATCACCTCACTGCACTGAACAAGTCACAGCCTGCACTTAGATTATTACATAACTACTCTATATTAAATTATATTCATGGCTATTAAAGGTGAAAGAAAAAGGAGCATCGAGAACACGTGGCTGCTGCAGGATGGCAATAGCCTTCCAGAAGGCATTACAAGATCCACAAGGTCATTTGAATTCACCATGCTTAATTAAGTTGTTCTCAGTGTTAACAGCTGAAAAGCCATTCAGAGTAGTTTATGTATCAGCTTTGTTAAGTACAGTATTAGCTGCAAGGGAGTAAAGGCAAATAATGTGCAAGGGAATTTTCCTCAGTCTTAAACAATCAGAACAAGGTCTAAAGAAAAGCTCATTATAATGACTTCTCTTTATGCTAGTTAACAGATTTCCTGCGGGGGAAAAAAAGACACTTTTCCATGCCAACACAGGGGGCCCAACAAAACCCAAACAACTTTCGCACTTTTGCATCTTTGAAGAGCACAGAGAAGGGGCTTGTGCTGTTCTTCCTGACCGTCATTACAACCTGGGAGGCTGCATGGAAAAACAATCCAGTGTTGGGGTGAAAGAGCAAAATGCAGGATTTTAATGTTGGTTGTGTGAACACACACTGCACCATTTCCATCACCGCATCCTTCGTCCTTCGAATGCATCGTTATACTTAGAAAAAATGTACAGGGAGCTCCAAAACAAGACTGTTAAGTGCGAGAGAGGCCAAGCTCTACACTTGATGCACTAAATGAACACCCATCAAGATTAACTCCTTTCAGATGCTTTGCACGTGATGCTGTGCTCATGACACTGCGCCTGTGCACCCCAGCAGCCCTGCAGCCAGCACTCTGCTTTCCATCCAGGTGACCTCCAGAAATGTATGCAGTGAGCTGCAATTACAATTCACTGAGTCAGTCTGCCCTAACCAAGGCAAAGAGAACATCTTGGTAGACAGTACTGGGACATTCAGCTTGAAAATGCCAACACTGTGTAAGTTTGCTTTGCTTTACACTATGTGTAGTGTAGGAAATTAAATGTGTCTCTGTCAGCTTGCCCACACTATTTCCTATCTTAATATGAGTCACTGTGACACAGGGGAAAAAAATGTGGCAGAGAAGCCCAAATCCAATTGCTCATTGAAGTTAGTGTGTATTATGGCTAACGTAAGTAATCAATTTGAGCTGTCCATTTGAGAAGAGTTTATTAAATGAATGGAAAACAGAGGTTAAAAATAATCTAATAAGCGGTTACAGATCAAATTCTGACCAACCTGCTGTCTGCAGTTTTACCTCTGGTTTCTGGAATCAGTGTTTCATCCAATAAGTAAGAAAAATGATCCACAAATGGACCACTGTTTTTTTGTTCTGCTTTGTAAGTACGAATTCACTCTATTTTACACTCAGCAGTAGAATTTCAGGTTCCATCTGCAGAGCTGCTCACTGCCACTCCTCACTCTCATCTGACATAATTTTGTGCAATGTAGGACATCACCAGAGCAGCATAGGGTAATCCCAAGGGTACACATCCCCAACCTTTGGGCATATCCCCTGGATACACAGCACCAAGGATTCATGCATCATGTTTTATTTGCAGCAACTCGAATTCATTGTCAGTTTGGAAAGGGAAGCTGGACAAATGCACAGAAAGGAGGAAGTCCCTGCCCACCAGGCAGCTCTTAGAAGTGGGGTGGGTGACCTGGAGAATGGCAGCAGTTGATCTCTTCCTTAGGTTTCTCTTTTGACCTCTGTCTGCAATGGGAGATGGCACTACATGAGCTCCTGCTCTGAAGCAGTGTGTTCTTTCCTATACTCCTAATGTTTTGTATTTACGTTACAGTGCAGTTTCTTGGAAGGGAAAGGAAAGGATGGAAACAAATACATTCCTGTTAATTTCAGTACATTCCCACAATATTTTGAAATAACTAAAAAAACCCCCCTATTTATTCCTTATTTCCAGCAAATTGAGCAGAAGGAACTCCTCTGGATTCTAACCCAGCACAGCAGTACATCTCCCAGCAAGTGACAGGCTTGAACGTCTGCAAGAGAGCTGGAGGGTTTGTGTGCAAACAAAATCCATTTCTAACCTTGGCAGCTGCAGCAAAGAGCTCCTGGTTGTCACTCCGCACTTAAGGAGCCACACAAGAAGTGAGCTCCTTGGCTGAGCTTCCTTGTGCTCTGCCCTGGGACAAAAGCAGGGCATGTCCCAGAATGTCCCATATAGCTGAAGTTTATTCAGCTATGCAGGTTTATATGCATGGAGTTGTTTCTATGGACCAGTACGAGCAAACTCACACGTTTCCTTTTTCTTCCTATAAGCTACAAATCCAGTCTCATTTTCTCTAAATTGCATGCTAGACAGGCTGGTTTTCAACCACCTTCTGCATTTACAGCACAATTCCATTTCCTGCCCCCATGCTCTGGCTACTTTTGGAACCAGTGGAGTGACTTCATGCAAGGAACTCATGGAAATTTGATGATGGACACTGCCAGGGCAGAAGGGCAAATTTTTACCAACCACAGCCTATGGTTAGCTCACCGGATGGCTTTGCAGAGCCTTGCCCAGGATCCTGTAGCTACAGGGCTGAAACCCTGCGGTGCTCTCATGCCCCTTGTGCAGGCCAAGCATTCAATGGGGCTGGTTGCAAAGCCCATCATCAGCCCCCCGAGCCTCTGGCTACAAACTGACAGGGCTGGCTTGCATGTGCTGCACCTGCCATGAAAAATGAACCTTCAGATAAAGAAGAAACGCAGTCCAATAAATCTGTGGAGGAAAGGGAGAGGAATACACTCGGCACGTGCTTTGATTGTAGAGTAAGCAATTCAGGCAGAAAGCCTTTCTTCTAAGAATAAAGGATTCCGAGGCGACCAGCAGCAAATGAGAAGCCTGCAAAGCCACAAGTGGTGCTTCTGGGGCTCAGTAGTGAGGGGCAGCAACTCGAGCCCTCTGCTCTCATGTGTCACAGCTCAGGCACGCTGAGAAAGCAGCTCAGCCCCTGGTCAGATGCTCTGCATGGAGCACCCTTAGTTCCAGCTTGTGGCATTTTGCAGGTTGTTGGGAGGAATGAAGCAGTCCTAATTTCAGTCCTGTTTGATTTTGTTCATTATGTTTATTGTTTCTTGCTGTGCTAGTTTATTACAAGAGCATACAGAGTCTTGAAGTTGCTTTTCTGAGCAATCCATCACTCGTGGAGCCACTTTGTTCTGCTTCCCTCAAGTACAGCCCAAAGCCCAGCTCATTTGAATTGCTTCTCTTTGTTATTGACTTCACTTCTAGTCCAGCTCCCCAGCTGGGCTCCAAGCATCCCTGAGTGCCTCGGCACACAGCTGTGCTGCAGGGCAGAGCAGAGCTTTGGGCCCTGACCTCTTGCTCAGCACCAAGCTGAAAATCTCCTATTATGTCTTTGCAGAAGTCTAATTTTCTTTCTGTATGCTTTGAGCTCAATATCTTTGGAAGGCAGCAGCTTTTTTTTCTTCCTTTCTTCCTTTTTTTTTTCAGATGGTCAGTCAAGAATTGTAACTTCTTGCTTTACTTGAGCGCTGTCTTTGTACTTCTGTTTATTCCTTGCCTTTGAGGATGGCTGGAGCAGACATTCATTTTGTTAATACATTTGCCATAGCAAACTGATGTTAGCCTAGGATCCTACAGCTTTCTGCATTCAGCCCAGGCAGTGCAGTCCTCTGCAAGTGGCAAATCTCTCCACAGTACTGCAAACCAACCATGGGCTTGCAAGGAGCTTCCAGGGGAAACTGAGCCCTTCCTGTCCAACTCTGTGATTCTGAAAATGTTTCGGTTGTTACTAAGCTGTGAACGTGTCTACAATCCATCAATCTGTTTTTTGTTCATAAAGCAGGAGGAGTTGCCATTATGCCGTCAATGCACTCCAAGTTTGGTGGAAAAGAGCTTAGGGTTTCAGCTCTTTCTTTGCATACCCCAACAGTCATTAAAAATAAGGATACCCACAGTCATGTCCCCTCATGGCTGGATCTCTTTGTCCCAACTCTTTTAATCTTTTTAATTTGAGTTTTAATCTCAAATAAAGGCTCTGTGCTCACCCAAAGCTGTCTGGTTTTTCCCCGCAGGTCTCTCCTTCATACCAGCATGTTTTCTGAATGGTCGCTTGCAAAACTTGTACATGTGGGAATTGCTACGAAATAGAAATAGGCTTGGACTTGTTCACATCCAGTTGCTGTTTTCAAGTTGAAAACACATAGAAAAGTGATTTAGAGTGACAGAACACTTTTTCATTTAAAAAACAAAAGCATTTCTGGAAGCCTAGAACTTCATCCAAAAAACAAATCAGAGGAGAAACATATTTTAGATTCATTGACATCTTGACACACTGGAACAGGTTGCCCAAGGAGGCTGTGGATGCCCCATCCCTGCAGGCATTCAAGGCCAGGCTGGATGTGGCTCTGGGCAGCCTGGGCTGCTGGTTGGAGACCTGCACACAGCAGGGGGTTGGAGCTGGATGAGCACTGTGCTCCTTTGCAACCCAGGCCATTCTACGATCTCCTACCCAGCACAGTGCTGTTAAATCCTCCTTGTATCTGCTAGGAATTCTCCAAGCAATTAAAGCAAATTAATTCAAGGCAGCAGTATATGTCAGGTGTTTTCTATAAACGTTTTCATGATTTAGAGCTCTTTATGCATTGTATCTAAATTGTCAGACATTTCACGGAACTATTTCCTTTCCTTCTGTGATTTTTTTTTACCCCCTAGAGTCTTGCTGAGAATTCTCCTGCTGCTAGAAAAAGATTGGAATTCCCCCACTCTTTAGTTTCTATCCATGCCCCTAGATCATGTGTTTAAAAAACCACCTTTGGAACAAACAAGTGCCTCTGCTGACCCACAGCAGCTCCTCTCCAGCTGCAACAATACAAACACGGCTCTCCCAACCCCATTAACAGCTCCACCTCAACGAGCAGTGGTTCTCCATGGTCACTTCTGACTTTTACCTATCTCTAACAAGTACACCCAAATGAAGTTAGTCCTGTGGAAGATTGTGGAAAGGTCAATCTCTCCCAAGCCCTGTTTGTTATCCCCCTCCTTTCCAGGTGTTGGCAATCTCTTCCAGGTGGCTTGCCCAACCAGTCTTGCTGTTGTTTACTATCAGATTTGCTGCCCAAAACCAGGTGGTCAGCCCTGGGTGTGTCTCATCTGTACCTATAGTTATGTCTCCCTGTCGCTGCAGCTCAGCCTGATCTATAAAGTAGGTGCTGCTGCTTAGGATGCAGCCCTGCTTCAATGCCATTGTGAGTTTGGGTACCTGCCTGTGCTTCTCCACCAGGAAGGACATCAGAACCCAGGTAGGAGTGAAATGTTTTGAAATACAAGGAACTTTCTAGTTATACAGCTGCTATCTGTGAGCCTGCACTTGTGCTAAAGCCCACAGCTTTTTCCAGGCGTGCCTGGAACCTTCTTTGCTTTCTCCTCAGCCTCCCCCAGTCCTTGTCACCATACATCAGCGTCTGTCTTTCTGAAGTCATCCTTTGAGTCTAAAAGAGCAATACTTAATGCTAGGTGGAAGTTCTGCAGTACTGCTGTACTCACAGCCATGCTCCAGAGTGAGATGATGTGCTCCAGAGCTCCCCAGGTTGAGTGGCTTAAGAGTAAATACAAAACATTTGCAACCTCAGCTGTGGGCAGGGCAAAAGTGACTAAATGTGCTTACTTTAAGACTCCTGTAGGTTGTTTTCCCCTTATGGGGTAATAGAAATTGAAGTAAATTGTCTTTCCATTTATTGGAAAGCCTTCAGTATCTGTGCCTGTAGTCTGTTTGAAACCAGGCCATTCTGAAGGCTGGATGTGGCTTTGGGCAGCCTGGGCTGCTGGTTGGTGACCCTGCACGCAGCAGGGGGTTGAAACTGGATGAGCACTGTGCTCCTTTGCAACCCAGGCCATTCTATGAGTCTAAAATTCCTGAGCAATGCAGCACTTGCCCACGCTGCTCAGCTCTCTTATTATGCTGCATGCTGGAGTGCATCCCTTTTGAAATCCAAATAGTAAAATGGAAGAAAGCTGAATTCTGTGCTTTTGCATGTGCTCAGGCTGCTGAGGTTTCTGAGGCATGGACAGCTGCCTGACTTGGACACCTCCAGGCTGCCAGAGCTGAGGGCAATCAGTCTGTAAGCTGTAGGGAGGGAACCAAAGAGTCCCATTTGAACTGCAACTGCTTTGATTCAGAAGGATCAATAATGCTTATTTGCAAGTGTTTATATTACATTATTTGCATTTGTGAAGGTAATGAAAAAACTATTGAATTTTAATTAGCATTTTCTGGCTCACCTGGGAGACTTCTGATTCAATCCACAGATATTTCCAGTGTATTTTGAGGCAGCACAGTGGGCAAAATGTAAAATAACTTCTGATGTTCTGACACCATTATAAAAAAAAATAAAGAAATAAATAACAAAGCCTCCTCCAATGCACAGCTTTCCATGATCTACCCGCTGCCAGGAGTTATTACAGAAGCATAATAATGGGTCTATTGTGCTATAAATTGTTTTGTCATTTTAAATTTTTGGTAACTGCTGAGAAAAGAAATTAAATAAAATAGCCAGTTTTCCTCTACGAAACCAAGCTTCAGCTGTGAAAATACATATATATACTATTCTATGTAATAACATATAGATAAATAGATGAGCTTTTTCTCTGCTACATGCTCCAGGATAAATAATTGTGCTACACGTCCATGTAAGTGTTTTAGACAGGGAAATCCACAATGAGAAGTGATAAATGCAGTAAGTTGGAATGGTTGCATAATGTAGGATTGCTGCTCATCTGATGAGAAAAAGTGCATCTAGAACAGGCTTCTCAGATGTGGGTGATAGAATAATGTGCATCCTTAAAGGAAGTTTTGTTCACAGAAACAGCAAAATGCCTCAGTAGTAATAAAAGTTATTACTGTGCAGGCAGTGAGAAGACATTCAGATTCCTTAACCATTAGTTTCCATGTTTCAACCTATCTTTAGCTTTAACTGGCTTTGGATCTACACCCCAAGTGGTTTTTAAGTGTACATTTTCAGACTAGGGATGAATAAGAATATTGCCTTTTATTGATCATAACTATTTCTTCAGTGAGAGTGAAGCAAAGATTGGACTCTTAAAAACCTGTCTTTGCTTCTGACAGGAGCTTATGCCAGTGTATGTTCAAATCAGCCCAGGGTGGAAGGTCTCTAAGAAGGGAGTGCTTCAATGAGGTTGATGTGTACCTGTCTGGCTCCTTAGGTTAGCAGAGCTAACCTCTTTCAGTGTTGTCTGGATGGTGATGGAGAATTAACTCATGCTCTGTATGATGTATGTGTTCCTATAGGATGAAAGCATAGATTCCTATATAGGAGCTTCACTAAGAAGAAATAATGGAATTTCCATTTGAATCACTTGTGCAGTGGTTGTTCCTTACGTGGCCAATAAACCATACTGATGACTCTGTGTGGCTTTAGGGTGAGCAGGAAGGTGTAGTCAGAGACAGGAAGGCAAGTGCAAAGTGAGGTGAGTGTGACTGGTGCCTGCCAGGCACATCTCGTGTCAGCAAAATCCGGTGCCTTCTCCTGTAGTACATAATTTTATAGGCAGCAGAAGCTGAGTATGCATTTGTTGGGATTTCATTGTAATATTTGCTGTAGTGGTACGTTACCAGGCAATGTGTAGGTTGTAAGGGGAATTCAAGAAGAGATTAATTAAAAGAATGTGATTATGTGCTGTCAGTTTCCATGGCAGAGGGCCTAATAGCCTTGTCTACAGTCACAGCTCATCTGTGGTCTTCCCAAGAACCCCACTGAGTGGGGATGCCTTCAGGCTCATCTGGTTTGCTCTGAAACCTGGTCCCTGATGAAACAGCAAGGCCTGAAGGGGAGCATCTGTGATAGGCAGCATCTTAATACTCCTTTTTTTTTCCCTGTACATCTCCACAAAGGGGCTCTGAATGGTCAGTGTGCCAAAGATGAGCACAGATGGCCATCGGAAATACTGCACACCTCCTTTAAACCAAAGAGGATTTCTTTGTAATGATGAAGAGTAAAGATGTCGAAAGCAATGCTTGTTTCTTTGGTCTTGAAAAGTGGTTGTGTCCCTTTGTTAGCAAGGTGCTGGGGGGGAGCATGTTGCATGTGGAGTAAAGAGCTTGGTCTCCAGACAGAGCTGTGGCACGGATATCCTTGGAGTTGAGGGGAAGAATTGCAATGCAAGACAAAAAAGGCCTTACATTGCCCATCTTCCATAATTTACATGAAGTCTTGGTATTACCTACTTCTTATGTCTTTTATACACGCTGTGTGCATCATGGGTGGACACACACAACCTATCCCAAACCAAATTAAATTCTGCTGACTTTAGCTGACTTTGGAAACTATTGGCACTTCCTAGTAAGAAGCCTTGGTCTGCATGTTTGGGAGATGATCCTGAATCATCTCTGCTTCCTGCATAGAAGAGGTAGTGTGGTTTTTAATTCCTCCATTGTAATTCTGCCCCAGCCCTGGTCCCCTCGATGCAAGCCTCCCATTCATCAGCTCTCTCACGCTGCTTCAATTAAATCCTATTGCGCTCTGAGGCAATGTAGCAGCAGCTCTAGAGAAGAATTGCAATTTGGTAAACAGGCCGGTAAATACGCTACTGTGGATAAATTGGCCATCAGTGTGATAGAGAGAAGTAAAGGAAAATGTGTGATTACAGCTAGTTTTTATGTGCTGGGAAGCTGCTGTGACATTACTAAGAGAAGGAACAATGTTTTTGCACCCCGTGCTTATCCGACACTTTTGTGCCTATTTTATATTAGCTATTTTCAGGCAAATGTTCTACATCTGATACTTCTCGCTTGGAAAGCTACTTTTGAAATAAGCTTGACCTAGATTTTTGTCATGAAAAGCAGCCAGGAAATGTTGTGCTGTTAGTGCCATTTCATCTCTGTGCCTTAAACAGCGCTCATTTAAAAGATAGAGGTTTAATCTGTAGCAGCAGACTGACAGACAGGCTCTCACATTTCAGGCTTGCATGGATTTCAGGCTGAAATTCATTGCTGCTGCTGGAAGAGGGCTCTCCTGGCTGTGTGTGGCTGGGTGCCCAGGTCCTGCTGGAGGCCGTGCCATTGCAGAGCGCCTTTTGGCAGCTGTAACCCCACAGCTTGGGGCTGTGCTCCTTCCAGGCTCCCTCCCTTCCCAGCTGACCCCAGAGCCTCGGCAGCAGGCAGTGGTAATCGCCTTATTCCAGCTCGCTGCCCACGAGGACCTTTGGGCAATCGCTGCCTTAATTCTGGCACCCCAGGCAGTGAGTGAAGGCAGGCTGGTGCCTTATGCCAATGCACTGGGGACTGCCTGAAGCCCTTCTCCATCTCCCTGTCATCCATATGCCATGTGAATTACATACATCCTATTCCAGATAACATCCTTGTAATCCTTTTTATAGCGAGAATGAGGAGAGAGTGCTTAGGAGCAAAAATACTTCTACCTTGTAACTGTGTCCTGGGCCCAGACTCGCACCCATAAGCACAAAAATCTCTGATGTGCTAAATGGCAAACAGAGCAAAACCCACTGAGGATGGAGGGAAGCAGTGATGCTCCCAGGCTGAAGTTCTCTGCTGACACCCAGCTCCGTTGCCATGCTGAGTTCAGCTGAAAGTGGCTCCTGAGAATGGGAAAATGTACGGTAAATAATGAAATTACAACTTCATGGTCAAAGCGAGTGGCCCAGAATAGAGATGTTTTCAGAGCAGATTAGGCATGCTCACAGGGGGGAGGTTCTTGAGAGCATGTTAAATATGCTGCTTTGGGAGGAACTTCAACTGCTTCTGGCTGACAGCAGGGAGGATGTCTTGGGGTGGGAGGGATCACTCATAGCCCATCTTCCATGCTGCGATCTCCATGCCGTGATCAGGGTACAGGCAGCTGCCCTAGGGATGGTCCCTTTAATGAGGCTGTGGGCTTGCAGCATTCATTCAGCCTATGCAGGGTTGATCTGGCTTGCTTGTCCATCACTATCTGTCTTGGTGTGTTTCTATGAAAGAAGCAAGGAGGGGGAATCCACTATCTGGATGATTTCCCTGTAATTCCTGCACTCAATATGAAATCATCCTTGGTCCCATAATGTAGTAATAAAACATATATCTCTTAGAAAGGAAAAACGACTTGAAATACTTGCTTTTGTGGTGTTCTGGCAGTGAATCAGCTGCATTCTCACTGCTGCATACTGGTTATGTTTGAAGGTGAATTTTCTTGTCTCCAAGTTATCCTCAGAGCACCTAGAGCAGATGGACCTGATGCTCATAAAGAGATAAAACACATGCAAAATATTACTCTTTTATGCTGTGCTTTCCCTAGCTGAGCCCAGTGATGCTCCATTGCAGGTGTGAGAGAACCTGCAGTAGTGAAGCTGTAGTACTTAATGAATTGAATTAAATTTTATAAACCATTTCTATCTAAAGGAGTGCTATAAGAAAGACTCTTCAGCTGGGGCTGTTGTGGTAGAACAAGGAGAAATGATTTCAAACTTAAAGAGGGGAGGTTTGGGCTGAAGGTAAGGATATTTTTTCACATTAAGGGCAGTGAGACACTGCACAGTCTGCCCAGAGGGGTGGTGCTGCCCCATCCCTACAGACACCCAAGGTCAGGGGATGGGCTCTGAGCACTGATGGAGCTGTGGGTGTCTCAGTGTGTGGGGGTTTGGTCCTAATGGCCTTTAGAGGTCCCTTCCAAGTTAAACCATTCTGTGATAATGTCTTCAGTGTGCTCTGATGCTGGGGTGGCTCTGCATGGGCCTAAAGCAGTGGTTAGAGCTGTGGGAATGCTCTTCCAGGGCTGCTCTTCCTTGGGTCTGTAGGGTAACTACAGCTCCATTAGCTGCAGACTCCTGGTCAATCTTCTCAGTCTGATCTTCTTGCAGTTTGGAATGCTATTGTTCCTTTCCTTTGTCACCTGCTTCACTGCAGCAGAACACTCAAAGGTTTTTCTGCCAGATGAAAAACACTCTCCTGTCTATGTGTGTCTGTGCACAGATACCACAGGTCAGATGTGCATATTTTGTGTGTTGCTTCTAAGTCTATTAAAGCATTAATTTCCAGCTCTGCTTGGAAGCTCTTCTGCCAAACTCCTATAAGCACCATTACAGTCTCTCAGGTATTCACACCCTTCTCATGCAAATTCAGTTCCAAATTAAAGTAACTTGTATGGAATACAGTAGCACAACTATGTCTTTTTTTTTTTTCCTACTTGCTGTTTCCCATGTTCACTCTTTAATGAGTACCTGCTGGGATAACCTGACCAGAGGATGTGCTGTCCATGAATAGGCCATCAGCTCACATCAGATGTGAGCATTGTGCTGGTTGATGTGTAACCTCTGCTGATACTTCAGATGTGCTTTAGCACACTGACAGGTCTGGGGAATGCTTTGCTCAAAGGCTCAGCTTAGGAGGAAGCTGTAAAGTTTGCAGCCTCCAGCACCCTGAATGAAAATGAGCTGGCAAGGTGGGAAAGGAGGAAGCTCTCCTGCAATTTGTAGAGATGATCCTGATTCCAAATGCCACTTGAGGGATACAGACTGTGATGCTGCTTAGCAACACTTCTGCAACAGCCCTTTGTGGATGTATTCACTGTGATCTTCAGCCATTGTGCTTCTGTAGTACAGAAATGTGGCGCATGTTATTTTGACAGCTATTTGCTTCTTCTGATCCTTTTCCTTAAATTCTTTATCTTATTTGTATCCTAAAATAGACTTCTCTGCTATGCTGTGTGTTCAGCTTGAAACATCACAGCACATTCTTATTTAATTTTTTCCCCATCGCTATAAGGTCACGGGCAGTGAGAGACTTCATGTTGGCAGCATCCAGCAGTCCCACTGGCACAGTGCTATTGATGGCCTGCAATCAGCTTCCTCCTCCCTCACCTGAGCCCAAAGGTTTTTCCCTCGGGTGCTCAGAGCAGCAGTGCTCACATAACAGAGCTGGTGGTGTTATGTTCTTCATTGTGCATCACTATGAGTTCCTCTCTCTGACCTGTGGTGTGTCTGTGAGTTGAGAATCATAGAATCCTAGGGTTGCCTGGGTTGCAAAGGAGCACAGTGCTCATCCAGCTCCAACCCCTGCTGTGTGCAGGTCACCAACCAGCAGCCCAGGCTGCCCAGAGCCACATCCAGCCTGGCCTTGAATGCCTGCAGGGATGGGGCATCCACAGCCTCCTTGGGCAACCTGTGCCAGTGCCTCACCACCCTCTGGCTGAAAAACTTCCTCCTAAAGTAAGTGAGGATGGAATTGTGCCTGATGACTCTTCTTGTAACAAGAAAAAAGGGTTTATTCATTCTGAAAATGATTATTCTAGAATAGGTTGATCTTTCCGCCTGTTCCAGATCCTGTTAATATACATACATAATGGATGTGATCGATTCCAGCTTTGACCAAAAGGAAAGTAGCTGTAAATGCTGGCCAAAGGATTAGCTTTGTTTTTATTGGAGTTTCATGATCCTTGAGGTCCCTTCTAACCTGGGCCATTCTGTGGTTGTTGCAATTGTCCAAAAGCTGCACTGGGTTCAACAGGGAGTAGATTCAATATTCTTGACTCTTGCTACACGCTGTGTTATGTTCTCTGGGGTATGGTAAGAGCTGGGAAGAAAACTAAGCACCCATAATGAGTTACCAGAGAAAATTTAAATTTCCAAACTGGTTTTCTTTATCGTGTTGAAAAGGAAATTTGAGGTTTTTGTGCCTTCCCATAAGGAATGGGAGCCCAAAACAAAAAGCAGAACTTCTTTAGTATGTTGTTAATCTTGTAGAAGACCCAATAAATTGCTAAATCATAGAATCATAGAATGGTTTGGGTTGGAAGGAGCCTTTTAGATCGCCTAGTTCCAACCCTCTGCTATAGACAGGGATACCTCCCTGTAGGCTACGTTGCTAAATCCTCTCTCCTATAAGATCTAGTGCTTAGAGTGTTCACTCCAGCCCTTTTTCTTTCATTCGTTGGCACTTTTAGGGCTGACTGTTTCAGAGGGGTCTCGATGCGTCAGGATTACATGATGGGGATGATGGCTTCTATTTGGGTTGCCATGAATCGCAGCTCTGCTTGCTGAGCACTGCAGTTTGCAGCTAGCCCTGCAGTGTGTTAAGCTGTTATGCCACATTTTGCTTGTTTAGGGGAGCTGCGTTTCTAATTAAGATTACAAATAAGTTATGACTCAGAGTCCAATAAAAACACAATGTGGATTTCATACCTCTAAATTTAATTTACTCCCCCATAGGCTGAAAATCCTTATAAATTCAGCAAGTGCAGGAAAAACAATTATTCTAATTAAAAGAAAAGATTTGATTAAGCTACTTTACATTTTATTCTAGTCTCAGATACCTCACGGACTTTTACCGCCCTGTCCATTGAGAAAGAAAATCAAAGTGATCTAATTGAATTACAGATTAGCATCTTGTTGACAAATGCTTGAGAGCATGGTACCAGCAGGAATAAGCAGAAAAGGAGCTGTGATGGGTAAAAGCAGAAGATTTTCAAAGGCCCCAAGCCTTAGTTCCGATGTACAAAGCTAGAAGGGACCTGTTGGGTCTGACAGTTTGTTGTTCCACTTAGCACAGGCTGCTGGGGTTCATCTGAGTCTGTGCTCACCTGAATGAACGTGGGTGGAGTGAAAGAGGAATGGGAAATGAGTGGAATGGAGAATTCACTTGTCTTGTAAAGTTGTTTAGTAAAGTTTTGTAAAGTCCTTAGCAGCCACTGACAGAAGTGAGCAAGAGGCTGGGCTCTGGGGGTCAACTTGAGTAGAGCCCTGGGGTTCGGGCTGGTGGAGGTTGGCAGTGAGCTTAAGTGTGTGAGAACCAGTGGGAGTGGAGGGACAAACCCTGCCCACGTTGGGTACTCAGTGGATCACACAGCTTGCTGGGCAGCCTGCAACTTTAGCAAGTGCAGAGCAAAGCACATAGTGTGCATTTAAGGGAGTGCTCGGGATCAGGGCAGCTTCTGTCTGTTTCAAACCTAAGCCCAGAACACAGAGCCATCAATGCATGCTGCTGGGGTGACACAACAGCGTAAAATACACTGCCAGCAGCAGAGCTGTGTTTTCCAAAGTCATCCACCATAAATTGCGGGGACTGCAGACACCTGAAACTTCCTGATGATGCATTGCCCCCTCTCCAGCACGTATCGTTTGTCTGTCGGTGATTTATATGGTGCCACCAGACTGAAAAGCAAGAGTGTCTTTTACATGCGAAGGAAGTGCAGCACAAAGCATACCTGAGTGCTCCAGGCCTACGTGCCTTTTGAATAATTACCACCACTGTGCAGATGATGACTGTAGCAGCTGAATTTATGTGCAGGCTTCCACATCTGAGCATATCCACGTAAATATATATGACCTGGTAAGTGTATACATAACTCAGGGAGGCATGAGGATGGCATTGTCTTCTCAATAGCGTTGAGTCCATCATCTGCTGTCCTGAATTTTTGTGATGGTGCTGTTATCCACAGTGTTAGATAACCAATGGAGAAAGATATTTTTTCAATGGGCAATAAATGCATAGTCCATAAATATAGTGGAACCTCTCGTAGGGAAGTATGATGGTACATAGCACAGTTGGTTGGTGCCTGATGGGTGATAAGCAAGCCCTTGCACTCTGTTTCTAGTTTCTTTGTGCTTCTGTTACCTGTAATGCAACAACCTGCCCATAGTGATGATGATCAATTTTGAAGATGCATAGATAGAAAAAGCAAAGCCAGGTAGAATTATGTTATTTTGGTGAAAAGCTGAAAATAATTCTTCTGGTCACGCATCTGTTGTAGGGCTGAGACTTTTAGGCTTTGCCTGTTACAAATGCATTGAGCTGCCAGGAATGGGGCACCTGGGCAGCAGTGCCAGGGCCTCAGGAAATAATTTCTTCATCGTGTCTAACCTAAATTCTGTTTCTTTTAGTTTAAAGCCATTCCCCATTGTCCTATCTTTGTCTGCCTGTGTGAAAGGTCACTCTCCTTCTGTCTATCATCTCCCCTTAAGTACTGAACACCATAGTGAAGTCTCCCCGGAGCTTCTCTCCAGGCTGAACACCCCCAGCTCTCAGCCTGTGTCCATAGGAGAGGTGCTCCAACCTCTGAGCATCCTCATGCCCACCTCTGGAATCACTCCAACAGCCTCATGTCCCTCCACATGTGGCAGGGTTGGAGATTCATGATCCTTGAGGTCCCTTCCAACCCTGGCCATTCTGTGATTCTCTCTGTGCTGGGGCCCAGGCCTGGATGTGGCACTGCAGGTGGGGTCTCACGAGAGCAGAGCACCTTTTGTCCACAAGGACCCCCATCCTTCCACAGGGCTGCTCTCAGGGAGTCCTCCCAGTCTGTCCACATATCTGGCTTTGACCCAGCCAGATGCAGCAATTATGTGTTTTCCTATCACATAGGAACAGGTGCTGTAAAGAACTGATGATGTTAAACTCAAGTATCTGTTTCCATTAAAATCTGATAGAAACTCTTTTCAACAACTTAGATCTTTTCCTTCAATATTTTATTAGAGAAAATATTGCAAAACTTAACATCCAGGAACCTTGGCTTTATGTTGCTCTTACAATTCTAGCAGCTTTTTATAGCAGCTTTGCAGAGGAGAGCTCCTGGCTATTCCAAGGAGAACCACTTAAATGTTGATAGTCTTAGTTTTCACAGTTATTTTAAGACTGAATCATTTAAAACTGAATTTGGAGAAGTGCAAACTTTGAAAAGAAATGTCTAAAGATTCATTTAAGTTCCAAAGCCAGGTTTACTCATACAGCTCTATGTAGAAGAACAGAAAACAGCTCAGAAACTCTCAGCGGTGGATCTTGTGATCTTTGGGGGTTTTTGGAGACTTTTCATTCACGCTGAAGATTCCTTCCCAGTTTCTTAGAGAAAGGGAACACAGTTTGCTGAAAGCTCTGGTTTTTCAGTTTTAGCAGCAGCATGAGCAGATTATAGGCCTGGATAGCTACCAATGTGATCTGGAGATCCCAAATCCTCGTAATGCCTGCTGAGATTGCAGAAAACCCATTGTTATTCAGCCTGGTACTTTCAACCAGAAGATTCCAAGTTTCTGAAACTGAAAATGTGCTATGAAACAACTGTCTTCAGCCAATAAATAGCCCGCAGCTGCATTTGGAGATGTTGGTTTGATCTGCAGTAAACGAAAAATCTGCAGTGATCAAAACATGCATACACAAAATCTTCTTTTTGTGGATTTTTTTGTTGTCATTTGGAATACGTGTCGAGCCATTCATTTTTCCTCTTGGAAATATTTGTCTTCCTTTAAGTAGAGAGGGTTCACATAAGCTGGACAGGCACTCAATGAGGAGACTGTCCATCCAAAGCAGGCCAAGCTCTGGTTCCCATGGAGGATTGAGGCCATAGGTATGCAGTGTAGCCACCTGATGCAAAAAATAGAAGTGTTTAAAAATCATCCTCCCTCTGTTCTAGACATCCTTGCAGCTTGCATAGCTGGAGGGAAAGACTTTTCTCCGTCTGATTTATAACAGAATAGTACACGCAGTGGAGAGTCTGTGTTTTGCTTTGTATTCCATTTCTAAGGGATTGAAAGAAAATAGAGGAGAGCTACCTGTGTGTCATGAACACAGCAATGAGAATGGACGAACCCTGTGTCTCCTTGTCTGATGGCAGCAGGGGGCTGGATTTGATTGGCTTAAAGCTCCTGTTTTCTTTGTGCCCAGGCATGTCAGGGAGGTCTGGGGCTTGCAGGTTCAGTCACTTCCCTGCCCACCAGGATGACAACAGACAAAGCCAGCAATGACATGAAAAGCTGCAAACGTTGTTCTGCTGGGGAATCATGCAGAGGGGTGGAGGTGAAGTAGGGAAACGTCAGCTAGAATGGCTCCTGCCAAAAGGTGAAGGGGAAATCTGTGTTTAGAAGGAACCTGAAGACGGCACAGGCAGGAGGCATGGATGCATTGGCACAGCATCTCCCAGGGCAATGCTGCATCAGGAATGTGTGCTTTGGAGTGCTTCTTTACTAGCTTGGACCAAACTCACTGTGAAAAGCTCTGTGAAACCAGCAGAGCTCTGTTCAAGACAAATGAGAAGCAGAATTTCTTCACACATTACACAGTTCTGAGGACGCTGTGGATGCTATAAAACCATTTGGCAATGTCACTAGAATAAGGGTCTGTAGACTTAAGTCTGAGTAGACTTAAATATGAACGTGCCTCACCGCTTGGCACAGGATGCCCAGAGCTTTGGGTGCCCCACTGTTGGAGGTACCCAAGGCCAGGGCAGCTAGAGCTGATGGGGGACTTCCCAGCCTGCAGCATGGGGTTAGAACTGGATAATCTTCAAGGTGTCTTTCAACCCAAGCCATTTGATGCTTGGTGCTCTTGGCTCTGCACATTATCTTCTTCCAGCAGTGATCAGACAACAGTTTTTGTTTTGATTTGCATTGATATTTCTTGAAGTAAGCGCAAGGTTTTGACCACGTTCTTTCACCTCGCCCTGTGAGGTGAGGCAGGCATGTCCAACCTGCAGGTTGGCCCAGCCCAGCTCACCCTATGGGCATCCCCTGCCCCACACCATTGCAGGAGCCAGCAGTCTGGCCCAGCCCTCAGCACCAACCAACCAGCAGTGCACTCAGTCAACCTAAATACATTAGCTGTGAATTTCCAAATTGAATGCATAGAGCTGCAATCAGACATTCAACTCTGAAGGTTGGATGTTAGGAAAAATTTATTCTCTGAAACAGTGGTGAGGTTTTGGCATAGGCTGCCCAGGGAGTGGTGGAGTCACTGTCCTGTGCTCAAGAACCATGGAAATGTGGCACTGAGGTACGTTGTCAGTGGGTGGTATTGGTGGTAGGTGAACCATTGGACTAGATGATCTTAGAGATCTTTTCTAATCTTAATGACTCTATGAAGTCTGATCATGCCTCTCTACTAGGCTTTCATAAGCCCTCTCTTACCAGAGAGACTCATCCCTCATTTCACCACTCTTTGGCATTATGTACAAGAACTATTTTGAAGGGTGAAGCACAGGAAGAGCAAAATTTCACCATAATTCTCTACTTGGGCAGATTTTGACAAGGACAGCATACAGGCTCTTGTTCATTGCTGGCAACAGTGCATAGCTAATGGTAGTGACTGTGTTTAAAAATTTTTGATGATTGTTTACAATATCACTAATTCTTTTCAAAAATAGGGCTTAATTAGGGCGTGAATAAAGTAGTTCCAGTGATTCCAAGGTAGCAAACTGCTGCCTGTTGGTAAAACTGAAGCAGCTTCTTATCACTGATGCACAGTGCTTGGGAGCACAGCATAATCTGACGATAATAGTCATTTTTTTTCCAAATGCTGTTATAAAGGGAAGCCATCCCCTGTTATCTAGATAGAAAACTTTAGGAATATGAAATCGTTTTTCTTTTTTCTTTTTCTATCAAGTTGCACATTTAAGGCTTTTTGTGAACAAACATGCAGGTGTCTTCAAAGAACTGTCACCATGCATTTTTTTTGTAGCTTTTCTAAGAGATGGCATAATCTATGAGGAAAAAACCATTCAGCTAAGGATAAGAACTAAGTGCTGGTGCTGTTTTTAATAAACATCCATTAAATTCATGTGATATCGTATTATGTTGCAGTGTGTGCTTGTAAAAAGCTTCGTACAACTGTTTCATACTCAGTAATTTGCAAGTGCTTCTGCAATAAAGAGAATAAAATGCTGCCTTTTGTAATATAGCAGGGAAATGATCACCTTTTTGATCTTTTTTGCTTGCATTATTTGAATGCACATTTTACTTAAAGCACTACTACAATGGTTGCCAGCATTGTCAGTTTTTCAGAAACCAATTCCGTAAATATTCCACACTGACTGCTGTAATGATTTTCCTAAACATATAGATTGAGGGTTTGTTCCTGTTTATAGAAATAGAAAATGAACGAATTGGTCTATTCCAGTTCTACAAAATCAAACCAACTTTGATCACTCCCAGAAATACTTTTTCTGTTTTACTTTTCTCCTCTCTTTTTCCTCTTCCCCTCGAATTTGAAAAGTAAGCATTTGGACCAAATATTCTGGTATTTTCATTGTCCCATGACATGCCCTAAAAATAACCAGAAAATTGAAGATCATTCAGGAGAATTCTTTTTTTCCCTTCATTCTTAAATTGGTGGCACTTTAGTTATTCCTGCTTTAGTCAGACACGTTTCTGATGCATATGGAGTGCAGGGGCATTGCAAGCCACGAGATTGTTTTACTCACTTTCTGCTATTTGTGAATACCTTAGCTGATAGTCATAATTCACTGTTGTTTCCCATCATTCCTGGTGATGTTGATGAGACAAGTAGTTTAACAATTTCTGCTGGTGTCTGGAAGCATTCAGCTTCCTAAAATAAAACCAAAGCTACTCCTTTGGCCAGCATTTGCAGCTACTTTCCTTCTGGTCAAAGCTGGAATTGATCACATCTATTATGTATCTATATTAACAGGATCTGGAAAGGGTGACAAGATCAACCTATTCTGGAATAATCATATTTTTACCTTTTTTTATTGTACAAGAAGAGTCATCAGGCATAATTTCATCCCCCCCTATTTTAGGAGGAGGTTTTTCAGCCAGAGGGTGGTGAGGCACTGGCACAGGTTGCCCAAGGAGGCTGTGGATGCCCCATCCCTGCAGGCATTCAAGGCCCGGCTGGATGTGGCTCTGGGCAGCAAAAATGGGCTGCTGGTTGGTGACCTCCTGGAATGTGAAATGGGCCACTGGTAGGAACCATTTTTACAGCAGAAGTGAATGCTCCACAGATAAACTGAAGTGGTGTTGATGCTTATGTTTTCTTCTCTGCCCCCAGATAAAATCACAGTGGAATCTATTTTGTCACATTTGATGTGTCACCCTCTGATAACCAATGTATGTTTTGCCAGGTTTTTTTTCCTCCACTTGTTGTACAATATTCTCCCCATGCCGTCTTCCTCCATCTTGCTTTAAAGCTATCATGGAAGTCATGGTTTGGAGCCTTGCTCAATCGCAATAGAAGGCATCGGTGCCTCTCACCCATGCACAGAGCACACTACAGTGTCACAGAGACATTGTCTCTGCATGGCATGACCTGACAGTTCCACCCTGTGTCCTGACAATGTCCTTGCCATCTCCAAATTCTCGATCAATGCCTTGTTTCAGGATATGTGCCAGTAGTTCTATGGGAATTTTTATTAGGTTGAACTAGGAAAAAAGCATTATACATCTCAATATGTCCTGCGTTATTAAATGTGCATTTTCACATTTCAGCAGCTGAGGACCAGTTTGCTGTTACTTAACTACTTACATACTCAACATAGTGTTTTATGCTTGGCTTTGATGTTTGTCTACCCATAGGATCTCCCCTTGTTCTTCATACCTTTTGATTTTGTCCATTGTGTGATTATTGTTTTTTCATTCCCTTGCACTGAGGTGAGACAACTTGCAATTTCTGTGACCTCTGTTCCCATCTTGTAGCGTAGTGTAAAAAGAGTGTGAAGTTTGAGTGCGTGATGCTTTCCATCCTGAAGGAGAGAAACATTACGGTTTTGTTGTTGTTCTGCTTCTTAAAATGATAATTTGGTCTTCTCAGTTGTTTGTAAAACGTTTTTTCTTCTGAAGGAAAATAAACAGCTGTTGGAATCAGAGGTGAAAGACACAGCAGAATTGGAATTTTTTAAAGCATATTTTATATGTAATCAGCTAGCTAAATCAATCTGCGAGGTTGATTCCTGATTGCATGAGGTATTTAAAACACAAAGTGAGAATATTGCGACCATTTACTTTTTCTGGCTGAATTATGCTTGTATTTTCATGGAAATACATAAGCTGTCAGTGTTTGATTGACACAAAGATTTCTACACCTTATTTTTTTTGCTTTTTGTGTAGGCTTCAGTATGCTACATCGTTTCCATCTCCTTAATGAAATTGTGCAGTTGGGTTTTTTGGTTTGTTTGTTTTTAAGTCTATTCAATAGTTCTTTAAAGTGCAATTTACTGCTCTTCAGTTTTACCAGGCAAAGATGGCACCATGTAGAGAGCAAGTGCAACCTAATGGAAACAAATCTTGGGGGTCAAACACAAGAAGTTATGGGCAGTTGTAGCCATACAGCCCCACCTCAATCAGTTAGTGGGAGCAGATGCTGTGGTGCTGATCAAGCAGATGAAATCAGGTGCTGGAGGGGTCTTGCTGCAGTGAAGGATAGTGAGATTGAGCACAAACCTGTTGCTCCTGGCCATCTGCACAGAGGCTGAGCAGCCTTGACAGCATGGCTGACCTCGCTGCCAACCTCATCTTGCCATGTGCTGGTGCATGACCGGGCCTGCTGCAGTGTCCCTGAAACAAGCCACAGAAATAAGGAGAAATGTGAGCTGTGGCCCAGGGCAGGATAGGAGCTTTGTCTCTTTTGCTCTCTTAATAACACATTAACATACACCCATCCCTGGAGGTGTCTAAGGCCAAGCTGGGGGTGGCCTTGGGCAAGCTGATCTATCACTTGATCTGGTGGTTGGCAGCCTTGCCTGTGGCAGGGGGTTGGAACTTGATGATCCTTGAGGTCCCTTCCAACCCAAGCCATTCTATGTCTCTGTGATTCTATAATAGGACTCTCTTCCTGCCCTCTTCTACTACCTGTTGATGTGTGATGAATTGAGACCCTAAAAGGGACTTGTATTCTGCCTTTTATCAATGCTGCTTCTCCTCGTTTCTGCTTTGTCCTTTATTTATGGGGTGCTCTGGTCATTGATGTGCTGGATGGAGAAATTTGGGTGCCTTCAGGCAGCAACATGAAACAGCAAGAATTTTCCATCTATTTTCTATATGCCAGCTGTTTGTTTGTTCAAATTCTAATATAGGTAAGGAGAAGTGACAAGGAATGACAGCAGCTTTGGAGCCTAGCCTTAGGAGGGCTAAGAAAAAAATGAGGAAGCTCACAATGTATAAATGAAATAGCACATTTCTTGTAGTTGGGGATCTCAGAATTCCTTTTAAGCACCTCTATTGAAGCCACCTTCTTACTGGATTATCAGGATATTTTTTGTCCTTTTGAGATAAAAAAAAGTTTTAAAAGGTGTATATATATTTAAATCCCACTAATTCCTGTTTTAGTGCTGTGCTGTGCAAATCCTGCTGATCCATGTGCTTGCATGTCTCCAGCCTCATGCACTCACTCCAGCACACATGCAAGCAGAAGCTAGTCATTAAAACAATTTTGCTGAGCCCCACTGAAAGTTGTTCCAAAATCAGCTTTTAATGTCAGCAGTTTTATTAGGAAATTAGAAGTAGACAAGGAAAGATGCTGGAATGTCTGAAGCATGTGAGCGTTAGCTTGCAATAAGGACTTTGAAAGCATTAACCCTCTGCTGACCAATCTGTTTATTGAGCATTGCTGCATGGGTTTAATATACAGAAGCTGAGGATGTTGGTGGGAATGTGCCCTTGGTTTCTTTGTGCTCCCTGAGGAAAATCTCAGTGCCATCACATCACTAAAAGCTCCTCTTCAACTCTCGTAAGCACTTTCTCAGACACCTATTTGGTATAGCATTTGTTAAACACATCCCCTACATTCTGAGGGGGTTTTCTAAGTACTGGTGATTTTTCTTTTTCTTTATTTTTTGCTTTTTGTGAGGAAAAGGAAGGGTGTTCGTGGCTCCATGACCATAAATGGTTCATGCAGGCACCAAAGCAGGGTATGGTCTCCTTTGAACCACCCACTACTGCTGTGTTCACGCACTGGTTTTCACTAACACACACAGAGAAAATGCAACCAAAGCTGCCACTCGTGAAACTAGGCTGCTTTGTCTAAATATGCCTAAATTCTTTGTTATTGCGAGTCTCAGAAAACAACTTCCACATTATTAACCATACTGTCTGCACTCTTTTCCTTTGGCTCATCTCTCCTGCTTTTCGTGTCTAAGGACAACAGAAGAAAACAGTTAACTGTGGTGTATTAACCCAGGTTGCCAACGAAATACAGCAGTGCTCTGCAAGCCTTGGGGGATACTCACAGCCTTTCAGCTGAGGTGTTTGATTCTAGCAGATCGCATCTGTCTTGCTGCCAAAGATAAAACTCTAATTCCACCTACAACAGCAAAGAGATACCTGCAGGATATGTCTGTGTTAGGCACGTGGTCTACCTCCAGCAAAAGCCTTATGTTTGATTTTTAAGAAATGCTAACTTTGCCCACTGGACATCGCTTCCTCCTTGCTCCATTTGGCTCCATTTATTGGTTATCTGCTTTCATTCCCTTACTACTGCTGTAAGGTCAGATTGCCCTGCATCACTTTTATTGCACCTCCAGGATTTTATGCTGTGTGTGTGTCCTTGATCATCTCCTCCGTTCCCTAAATATTCCCCATGTGAGATCAGCAGGGCTCATCATGCCCAAGACCGCTCCAAGCTCTGGAAGAGAAGTTTTGATGATCCAGACTCCTTGATGTCCGTCCTGTCACACACATCCCAGGTATCACTGCAAACACCTGAGCCCACAGGCAATGCAACACTGCTGAGGTCTGCACTGCCTCTGTGAGAGTGACAGCAAAAGAGTTAATGCACTTTTATAGACTTGTAGCTCCTCGAGCATCACACGGTGCGCCGTTCTCCTTGCTTTTAGACGCCTTATGGAGAGCCGTAAGATTTCATCGCCTGGTGTCAGCCATGACAGATGTGCTGGCTGAACGGAGCACTCACACTGTAAATGAGAAATGATGACTCCAGGAGCACTTTGATGAATTTGGTAAAAATCAGACATCGCTTTCGGTCCAGATAGTCAGGAAGAGGAATTAATGGAAAGGTTGCTGGAATGATAATAATCTGTAAGAGCATATGTTATGAGCAGTTAATAATGTCCCTTCCTTGTTTGAAGCCATTATTTCTCATTTAGCAGATCTGAATGACTAAATAACTTATATCTTTACTCATTCCATTCCCCAGCACCAAATTATATTACAGTATAAAGACTGAAGTTATCTGAAGGGTAAAAAGAAAATAGAACAATACATTAAAGTTGAGTTTTAAATAATCATGAATTTTCTTAAGTAGTCCTTTGTAAAATCACATTCTCTCAACTCCTTGAATTACACAGTACTTCTGAAACATGAAAGCAGTGACATCTCGCATGCTCTGAATGAATATCTGCTACTTTAGTGGCAGTCTGTATATCAGTGGGGCAGAACAGATAACCGCAGGCATTTTAGAGCAAAAAATTACAGGACTGAGGATAAATGAGGAGGGGCTGATCAGTTATGGGAATTGTCAGTTTTCATAGATCGACATCTCTTAGCAATTACTTTTTGTGGATTTGTGGCCTCGCAGTTCTTATTATATGGATGTTTTTACCAAATGTTTTCAATGGTTCCTGTTGAAGAAGAGCAACTGCTTGGGTCACCTCGCCATGTAACCAAAGTCTTCCTTGGAAGCACTCAGATATGTTGGCTGAGCCAATGCCAAGGTTGGATCTATCACTGTGTACCCACTGCTTCTCCCTGGCCCTCAATCTCTACTGTTGATACTACATGTTAAATGAAATTTCATTTTTCCATTATAATTATCACCTCCATCGCTATGTGTTTCAGAAAGAATGACATCAACTTTGGGCCAGTGTGTTTGAGGTCTGAAGAACTTGAAGTTGGAGACTGAAATGTGACAAGGGGGGGGGTTTTATTAGACTATTATATTCTTTTCCTGAGGATATTTTCAGATCAAGATCTGTGCTAGGATGTTGATTGTCAACCGTGGCTTCTCTAAATTCTGTCTATAGCTCCATGCTTTATTTCCCCAATAGCTTTTAGCATTCTTTCTGAATTCTAAATAGCCATGCCCATCTTTGGGATGGAGAAGTCATTGATGGGTGGTGAAAATCTGGGTGACTGAGCACTGACACAGGTTGCCAGGAGCATTATGAAGTCTGCTCCTTAGACATAAGTTGTATGTGGAGCAGGAAAACTGAAAGAAAGGATAATAAGGGTCAGAGCAAGAGAAATTCTCCATGGCAGGGCACGTGTGTGCCCAAAAGGACTGTGGTCCACAGACGACCTACATAATAGAATTGAAAAATTAAGGACATGCAGTGGAGAAGGAGAGTGTTAAGGAGAAAATGCTGTGCAGCTTTCATTCATTTTCAAGGAATGAATATTTGAAAACTTCCTGTATTTATCCACGTACAGCTCTGTGTAAAGTTGTTATTCATAGCAAAATATACCTCCAAGGGTTGGGGATGTGTATTACCTGCACTTTTTTTTTCCTCTGAAATGGAAGGCATCTCTGTCTGTAGTAAGAATGGTCCACTTGCCACTACAGAAACGTGATAGATCAGTGCCATCTTCACTTATCAGCCAGACTGATGCTCCAAGTTCACATAAAACAGAGAAAAAATGAATTTGTTACAGACAAAAATTAAATGTAAACTATATGAAAAGCTGTCTAAAGATTATAAGAGCATATATATTTTTTTTTCTCTACGGAAGCCCATAAATTCAATACAGTCAATATTTAAGCCTTCTTTTAACTTGGAGAAAACCACAGTAATCAGTCGCCTACAGGGGAAGCTTTTTGTCTCCATGTTCCAGGAGAATTCGTATTTTCTTTCTTAAATTATCAGGTGCCTTAAATGCACTGCGAGAAAAAATACAATAATTTCTCCTGCTGCAGAGCATGATAAATTTCACTTAACTGTAACAAAGCCAAATCTTAGGTATCAATTCCCATTTTCTGTTCTGGATGATCCATCATATTCAGGAAAGGACAATCTTACTCGCTCAAAAAAAAAGGAAAATTTTCCTATTCTTCTCACTGCCAAAGCTTTCAGATCCATTACGTTGGCATTTTAATAGATGAATGCCTCCAGGGTATGAATCAGATTCATCCTTTGACTGTTCAAACATACAAAACAAGGTGTATTATACATAATAACTCCTCCGACTTCTCCTGAGCGTTAAAATAGAGAGAAGATTTATGCAAAAAATGTCAGTGCTGATATTACTGGAACTACTCAAGAACAGTCAAATTCTTGGTTAAATTATATATTAATGTCATACAGTTTTAATACAAGAGACATGACAACTCCCTCCTAAGTCTTAGGAGGTGTGAATTTTAAAATCTGGCAATGGAAAGAGTATTACTTAAGTAGTGGAACTTTGGTGACTATGAGGCCTTTGTATGAATTTCAAGTGCATTTGGCTGGAGAATTTTTTCACATTCAAATAAAAACGTGTGTTGAACAGTGCTGGTAGCCAGATCTGCACTAGTTGAAAAGCATCTGCCTCTGGAATTCAGTTGGGATGAGCCAAGTGAGGTTCTGAGGCCAAATTCAATGAATATATGGAATGGAGAAGTGATATCCTAAGGATATGTTTTCTATTCGATGGGTATAATGAAGTTATTTATTTTAATTAATTAATCCAGGATAGAAAAGAGGGAAAGAGAGAAAAACAAATGCTAAGAACATCGTACAAAATCCTTTTCATTTAGAGGATTTACACAATCTTACTAAGTAAAATGTCCCGAGGACATGGAGACAAAAGTCTCTATTTAATTTGCCAGTCAAATGACAGTTTCTTGTCAAATTGGGCAAAGAGGGTATGAGCAAGGAATTTCATTTCAGTGCCCAGGAAAAACACAATTACTACACCCAAATCCCTGTTCTGAAGGAGCCTGCTCCCGTGTGAAGGTCAATCCTGCCCTAGCTGTCCCTTATAGAATATATAGCTGTTCCCTATGGGAACAGTGGAAATGGATGCCCAGTGCTGAGTGAGATGTGGAACCATGCAATTATTCATCTTGGAAAAACTGTCTGAGATCCCCAAGCCCAACCCAGCCCACCCTGCCATGCCCACTGCCCCTTCACCACCACCTTGAACACCTCCAGGGATGGTGATCCCACCACCTCCCTTAAGAGTCAGAGCTGTACTTACAACTTCTGCACTCCTAAAGACAGATGGGACCATGGCCACACTCCTGGCTCTGACTTCTCTACCACTGTAGGAGGCCTGGAAAATGTGTGGTTGTGCAAGCAGTCATTCACCAACTCTCACCCCCAGGGCAAGGAGAAAGCAATGGAAGAAAAACGAAAAGTGAAGAAATGGGAAGAATAAGGATCAAAACTAATTATAGCTGGAAGAAACACAAGAAAAAGTAGCAGTAAAACACTAAGAATAAAGACAGAAAAATGTAGTTTTGTTATTTTGTAAGCAAGAAGAAAAAACATGAAGTCTTGAATGTTTAAAAGAGCTTTTTTTTTTTTTTTTTTTTTCCCTCCTCAGTCTTCATAGAAAAAAAATACAAATACTAATAAGTTGTTCCTGAGAATAAATATTAATGTAGCAATCAACTACACTGTTCAGGATTGGTGCAACAATATTTATCTTCGTTGTATTTATTCAACCCATCAAGACCTAATGAAACCCATCTGAGCGCTTAAGGAATTAAACACACCACTTTCTGAGCCATTAATGTCTACTGTGGAAAACTCAGACAGGGAAGGCGAGGTCCCCAAAGTACAGAAAGGAAGAAATAAATACACAACCTCTCTTTGAAAAGACAACAGATAAGGAGACAGAGCTGTAGACTTACCAGCATAACCTCTGCAGAAAAGGACAGTGAAGCATTGTTTAGCAATCTATTTAAATGTGCTAGGTGAAGGTGAGATGACATAACATCCAGTGTGTTTTCCTCATAGTGTCAAGCCAACACATTTTGTGTTATCAAAAGAGTAATTAGAGAGAAGGAATTGCTGCTTTGGCTCTAGCAGCTCTTTTTACATACTCACACCTGATATTCCCTTGAATGAATGACTACTGATGGGTCTTCAACTTATGCACTATCTGAGACGTTCTAATGTGTGGCTGTGAAATCATTTTTAGTGGTGGTACTAAAGCATTTCTTTACCACAGAATCATAGAATCACTCAGATTGGAAAAGACCTTAAGGATCATCAAGTCCAACCACAATGTCACCATACTACCTTATGCTTGATGAAAACATCCTTAGAAGCTTTTGGTCGTGTCTCAGAGCAGGGAGATGGAAAAACTGACCTCCCTCCTAAGGTCCTTTGAAGATTTGTTTTCCAATGGCTATAGCATTCTTGTACTATGATAATTCAGTGAAGCAGTTGGAAAAATGTCTTGTCGTTACATTGGTGGGGATTATCTGCTTTTGGGAAGATTGTTGTTTGTATTTATAGAAATGATGATATTAAGGAGACAGATACATTTCAATAGCCGTATTGCTCTAAGGTGGGAGCAGGATTACAAATACAGAGCCACCAGCCTGTGTGATTACCCTGATAGAAGTGATAAGTAACGTACCACAAAACAGAAATTATTGCCTATTAAATGCAATTGGGTTGTTCTAAGAAGGAAACGTCCGCGTTGCCTAAAGTCTCTCTATTATGAATATTAACTTAAGCTACCTGCTTTCTCATGTCACTTGTTTGTTTCTTACTTCATTGTGAGCTGTCAGGGGCTGTACGTGCTGCTGCTGTCTGGCTGTAGCAGAGCAGGCACTGTGGATACGAAGAAATGGTCATAAGAGAGGGGCAGCACAGCATCCCGCTGCCCATGGGTGAGCTCTTGGGATGACCAATGGATGGGAGCACGCACCTGTCAGCACACCAACTCTCTCTGCTCCGCTGCATTGTGAGCCTGGGCCCATAGAACCACAGAATGGAGGGGGGCTGCCTCAGCTAAGGGACCTGCCAACCTGCAATAGGAACAGTGAACGGTTAGACATGCAAACAAGTGCTATTTAGCATCAAAGGAAGTAAATTCTGAAGTATGATATTCAAACACACGATGATGAACTTCGCCATGCTGTTACAACTTCAGGTTTGTTTTATCAGCTAGTTGTCTTTTTCTTTCTTTCTTTTCTTTTTTTTCTTTTTTTAATCTTACACACAAAATATTTGGTGTCAGTGGAGTAATTTATCAGGCAATAATAAAGTTCATAGCCTTTTTTATAAATTAACTTTATGGAATATTACCTACTTCTAGTTCTCAAACAGCAATCCTGATGATTTATGACACTTAATGACACTGGATGGCATAATGCACTTATTTATTCTAAAATCTCTGCCATGCAAAGCACTGCACAAAGAAAAATGTCATGTTTTTACAGTACCTAAGAGATTCAGAAAGAAAATGTAGAAAACTGAGCTCTATTTCCATTCTAGCAGCCAGATTCATTAAAGAAATTAAATTAAATTGAAATTAATTCTGGAAGATCCTCCACATGCTTAAGACAGCATATCTCCCTACAGCCTTTTGTTGTTACTATTCTTTCGGCTTTTCTGCCTGATCAGTTAAGAAATGACAATTAATGTCACTTCAGAAATGAGCTTGGTTTCCCTGAATGTGGGAGCCAATTTCTTTCTGAGATTATTGAAGCACTGAGCACGGGTATTGATTCTGTTCTATGGTGCAGTAGAACTCACACCCATCCACACTTACTGCACTTGCAGCTTCGAGGCTGTGATAAATGCAATCCCTTTCACTTTCCACCATTGGTCTTCATGAGCGCTTTGGTTGCTGAAGTATTTTTGGTACATGAGACAAATGTTATCAACATTTGAAGTAATGAAAGGGGATGGTAACAGCTGGCTAGATTTTAACAATTCTCTCGGTGCAAATATTAATTAAATGCAGGATACTAATTTCCTTTTCTATCGCTATCAGCTGCAGATTGCAGTTCTAGTTACACGATCCTTCTAGGTGGTCATAAAGATGGAGGTGGGAAAGGTTTCGGGGCACAGTGCTGTGTACCAGCAGCTGAAGGGAGGAATGTTTGTGGATGAAAGAGCCATCAGGCCACCTACCAGCAATCCAGCAGCAATAGAGGGATGTCAAACCTACACTGATAGTTCAGTTCTGAGGAACGTAGGAGTGTTTAAGCATCGCTCCTCAATGAGGATATCTCTAAGATTGCTTTAACTTGGGAATCAGGATGGCAGTTCTGATGTGTGAGATGAAGGGCCAGAAGTGGGCAGAGGTTTCCACAGGGCTTTATATGAATGCAATTGCAATTAATTATTGCACAACTCATCTTATTATTAGGGTGAACAGCCCACTTCCAAAAGTCAGGTTTGGAAGTCAAGCAGAAGAAAGGTACGAGCTGCCTTTACCCTCTGTCAAAGCAATGGCCCATGCTTCCCTCCTGCACGTTTCCAAAGCAACAGTAAATAGTACCCCTGTTGAGACAACAGCATATTGCACTCCTGCTGAGAGGAATTTGCATTTCATTTGCAGATTATTATACCCCAGGCTTAGTCTAAACTGCTTTCAAATTTCCTTTGTTGCTATTGGGTATTCATGTCGGCGTCTAGATGGAATTTCAAACTTGAAATTATTCTCACTTCATGTACGTGACCATATGTTTCTCTATAACAAGTTTCAAATAAGAAATGCCTATCATTTTGCCCAGATAGCTAATGTAAAATGGACAGATTAATAAACCCTGCATCTCTTTCATCCACAGGAATATGCTTCCCATGGACCAAAATGAAGCTACAAAATGTAACAAGCTACCAGATTTAAAAGTTGTGCAGGATAAACCCACTACTGTTTTTGGAAAAACAAAGTTTATAGAATCATTACAGAAACATAAAATAAATGCATTGAGTCTGGAGGCAGCTCTAGAGAATGTCTGGTCCAAACAGAGCAGGGCTGGTTGGAATTGGTTGTCCAGTGCTTCCAGCCTGGCATTGGCCATCTCCAGGGACAGAGAATCCACCACCTCAATGTGCAACTGCTCCCATGCTCAAACAGGTTGCAGTTCAAAAAAGGGTTTTCTTATGTTTAAATAGATTCCTGATTGATTTTGCTGGTTTGTTTGTTATAAGAATTTTTGGTCTCTTTTGTCTTATTTTCATCTTTGTCTATTGCCTCCTGCCCCTTGGGGCAACACTGAGAAGAGCCTGGCTCCATCTCATTGCCCCCATCAGGTATTCATACATGTGGATGGGATCCTCCCCAGCCTTCTCCAGGCTGTCCTTCTATAAGAGATCATAGAATCACAGAATCACTCAGGTTAGAAGAGCTCTCCAAGATCCCCAAGCCCAACTGCAGCCCAGCCCACCATGCCCACTGCCCACATCCCTCATTGCCACATCCCTATGGTTCTGAAACACCTCCAGGAATGGTGATCCCACCATTCCTGCCCAGCTGTGCCACTGGGGCATTAGATGCCCCAGTCCTTTTACAATCTTTGTGACAGTGAGGCATACCTGTACGTGCATATAAGCTCTGTATATCAGTAGAGGAAACGCACTGGTTGTACGGCACAGCAGATCCCTCCAAGGCGTGTAGACATGGCCATGGTGCTGCTCCTCTGATCTTCCCACAAATGAACTGGTACTGCAGTTTTCTCTTTTCCCTAAGCTATGAACTGTCTGGACAGTGACATTAATAGCGGTCATGTTCTAAAACTGCAGCAGATTTGGCTACAGGCTTTTTTCAAATTGAGAGCAGTCTGAGGTTTGCGTAGATGAGCTGTTGTCCCGTTAGCATTGGATTCCTGAAGGGAAAAAACCATGGTGGTATTTGCTCCTTAAGATGCCCAGGACATACTAATCAGTGACCAAATTACTTTCATGATGTTTTTAATTACCCTTTGGCCCTCAGCTCTGTACATTTGACATGGACACTGCTGTCCCCTGATACCACTCTCCTGGGAGCATGGGACACCTGAGGAAGCAGAAAACATTTTTTTAAACCACACGACCTATTTCACAATAACCATCATTTCTTTTTTTGCTTTCTTTTTTCAGTGCAGATGAGAGCAAGCCTCTGCTCTGTGAGAGGAGACAGATTCACTGCTATCATGTTCCTGACACAGAAGGCTGTTCTGCACTATCCAATTATGGACCTTAATTTAAATTAAAACTGCAACAAAACGAAATGCTGTTTACCTTCAAAATAACATGAAAGTTTAATAATAGCTGTATATTGGCTATTAGCCCCGCGTACAGCCTGAATCGTTTACTGAGGGGAAATTTAAGTAGGTTTTGGCACAGCTTTCTATATTTTTCCAGAGCAGTCTGAGTCTTGGTGCTCATAGTGTGCCCTCCAGCACCTCCCTGAGTAATGACAGATGTCCCCACTGACCGGTGGTGTGCTCTGAGTGTGGCAATCATAGAATCACACAATCGTTGAGGTTGGAAAAGACCTCCAAGACCCCCAGCCCACCCCACCATGCCCACTGCCCATGTCCTTCAGTGCCACATCTCCATGGTTCCTGAACACTTCCAGGGATGTTGACCCTCCCACCCCCTAGGCAGCTGTGCCACTGCATCACGGCTCTTTCAGAGAAGAAACATTCTTTAATATCCAATCTGAAATCTGCCAGCAAACAGCAGGAGGGACCACAGCTTCCCCCTTCCAACCCACCAGCTGAACATCCCCGTTTGTATCTTTTTCCCTGCCTTAAAGTTGGTCCTTGCCATCCTTCTTGGGATAACCCAAGCTGCTGGGCTCCAATCCATGCTCAGAGCAGAGCTCTTGCACTGCAGCATTACAGTGCACGTGTAATATTCAGCATGTAGGTACAGATTGTGAATTGTGCCCCAGCTTCCCCTGTGCCCCCCATGCTCCCAGTGCCCATCTCACCTGCCCACAGCCTTTGAGATGCCACTGCGTCAGATGGATGCAAGAGAACCCGACCATCCCAGCCTGGAGCAGAGCTGCAGCACAAGTGCACTGAGGAAATCATAGGAAGTCCTACAGTAAATAAATAGGGAATATAATAAGAAAAATATATTTTCTCATTCCTCTCCATCAGCTATTGACTTTTTACCTAAGGAGGGTGGATTTAATTCTATTCTCAAAACAACCACAGACTATACAAGCCCATTAGATCATTGAAGGACCATTGAAAATCTTTCAGAGGAAATACAGATATCTAAATAAATTTGGAAGCGCATTATTCTAGAGCCCTTCAGACTTGTGTCAAATACTCTGCCTTACTGCCTATTACGTTACAGAGCCATTAAACATGTATTATCTTTTGAAGGAAAAGCAGAGATTAATGACCCGAACCAACGTGATGAATACACTGTGCAGGATGAACCAGACTTCTGCAGCAACCCAGCAAGCAGAGGGAAGAAACAATAAAACTGGATAACAAACAGAACAAGAAGGTCAAGGAAGGAGAAATTAAGAGGCTGTGATTGAAAATTATTTGAACTCTGTTCTCTACACTTTAGAAAAAAAAATTAACCAGCTACAAATATATTTATATTTTCTCCTCGCTGCATTTCCACTACCAGGAAACGTCTCCCCAGTGCAGCATTATGTCACAGTTACAAAGATCTATTTTGAAGTACAAACAGGGGCTGTGTTTTGGATGAGACATGGGAACAGGGCAGTTCTATTAAACCTGCTAGTAGCTGAGGCCGTGCTGCTTCAGGTGTGTAGGAATCATCCAGTCCAGCACTGGTCCCATTGCAATCCCAGGAGGAAATGCAGCAGAGTGGCAGCTGAAAAGCCACACTTTGTTTTTCGTCTTTAATCATCTTTTTTGTATGCTGCGCAGGAATTACCGTGGCTGAAATTGAAATTTGTTTCATAAAGGATATTAATGTGGTTAATAAGACAGGCAATCGCCCACTGGTGGCCCTAGACATATCCAATAAGATTTTAATGATTTTTTTATTGTTACGATTTGCTACTATGAAATCACTAGGCCAATTTACGTCTGTTTCATCTTGAACGGGAGAATTTCTGATGTGAGTAGCTTTAAATATGAGCACTTTCCCCCAGCATTTGGCTGTGCTCTTTCCTCCAGCAGAACTGACCGGTTGTGAGGTTAGCATGCCCCAGCACTCGCTTAGCTCCACTCAGAGGAACCCATTTGCATTTATGGTGAGGAGCAAGCACTGCGTTGGCAGGAAGGCCACCAGGTGCACAAAGCCAAAGCAGTTTGCTCAGCTTCATGTCAGAGCAGCAGCGACACGCAGATGGCACAGCAATATGCAAAGCTACCGTGGTGTGCCATGCACAGAGGATGGCTCTGGTCAGTGGGGCTGTGAGACCTCCTGCTCCCCAAAACAACAGGAGCAGCTCCTGCTGTAGAGACAAACCGCAGCATCACAGAACCACAGTGTGGATGGGTGAGAAGGGACCTCACCCACCTCTGCCATGGGTCAGGTTTCCTCTGGCTCAGGGTGCCCTGGGTCCACCTATGAACTCAGCTACCTCCAGGGTCCTCACTGCCTCTGTGTAGAAAATTTCCTGCTCACATCCAAACAAACGCAAGAAAGTTGTCTTTGCCCCGCTGCTGGTAGTTCACACAGCACTAAACACTCCACCACTGGTTTTATCTCTTCAGCTCAAGGGCACAGTTTGCAGCAGAGACAAGAAAAACACAATTTTTTTTTCTATCAGCAATCCATGCTGGGGACTGCAGTGAGGAAGAACACATATCGCTATACAAACATCAAGGGAATGAAAAGAAACGGGTACAAACAATGCATTTGTCAGTGCTGTGATGGAGAGAGGAACAGAAAGTAGCAGGAGATCAGAAGGGTTATGGAAACAGGCACTTCTGGTGAAGGCTGCTGCTGTCCTATGGATTTGAGAAAGGATCCCAGCCCAAGCAGCCTTCAGGGCACAGCAGTTGGAGCGCACGTGGAGAGCAAAGAGAGCAGTGATCAGTGAGCTTCTGGAAAGCAAAGAGATGGTTAAGGAGGGGAGAGGCAGCGCTCAGCATGAACATTGGTGGAGGCTGAACCTGCTATATAAAGAAAGAAAATAGAAAAATATCACTGTGAATCCAAAGGGAAAGTGCATTCTGGAGGTTAGAGTGCTGCACGCAGGAATAATGCTAATTCACTGCACCGCAGCAGTGCTCCTGGTGCTGCCTTTGGGGTATTTATACTGGTTTTGTAAACCAGCACACTTTGCAGGTGAGCTGGGCTGTGACATCCGAATCTTCCAGGGAGCAATTAGACATGCTGGTCTGTGAGAAGTGCACTTATTCATTCCTCGAAAGCAATGCACTGTAGGAGCACGGAGTATTCTGTCACCTTCCCTCACCTTACTCTGAGCAACCTCTCCTTAAGAGCATCCTGAGGACACCCAGAGATGGTTGTAAGGCTGTGGGTGCATTGGGACATCCCATCCTCACAGCACCCAGCTCCTGGCGGGTTGCCGCCTGCAGGACTGGAACAGAGATCCCAATATCAGATGCAGCAAGGCAGACTACAGTAAAAAGTGGTAGAGCTTCAAAACGTGAGACTGCTATCCAAGAAGAAAGCATGACTGCAGTTCCTGTGCTCGCCCTTTGAGGGTGAAAAGAGTATTTTGCTGCCTGCTGGGAATTAGGACAGTTCCCACGTGTGCTGTGCTGCATACAGACAGTGCGTGGTTTTAGAAGAGTTACTGTAAAACAGCATCAATACAGGTAAAACTAGCAGTCTCTGAGGCCTTGAGCTACTAACACTGACCGTGATTTAAGCTCACGCACAACACAATGCAAACAAAAGGTACTGCAGAAGGCCCTTCAGAACACCTCTGTGAGCCCACTGACTTCTGGTGGCCGTGGCGCTGCAGGTAGGAAAGGAACTGGGGATTGCATTCATAGAAAGGTGCCAAAGTATTAACTTGGCAGCGTTACAGTATATTACAAATCATTAGAGCTCGCACTTACTGAATCGTTTCAGAATTGTATCTGCCAGATGGGAGGAGAGCCCTATTAGGATTAAAAAGGAGTTGCTTTGCGTGGTCTCCACCAGCACATGGACCTGCTGGGAGGATAAAGGATGTACTGAGAGGAATGTTAGCTTGGAAAATCACTGAGATCCTTAACAGAGAGATTCCCTGCGAGCTGAGAGCCAACCAAGGATGCACAACGCTGCAGCTCATCACACAACCTCACGCAGTGTTATTTAGAAACAGTGGCAGAAAAGATGCACTCAGTAGGTTGTGAGACATTAGCTAAGGGTCCAGACCTAACCTGTCATTCAGGAAAGCAATGGGTAGAGAAGAGAACCTGCTCTTAGATACATCAGACGTACATCAGATCTGAATGCTGCAGGTCTTGTTTCTTTTCTATGATTGTTTATCACCCACCCCAGTAAATATGAATCCAGTACAAACCTTTTTCCTGTTGCACCCTCACTGGTCTCTGCTCTCAGTGGCCCCTTCCCCACGGTCCTCATTCACACTCCCACTTTTCTGCATAGGTACAGCAGGACTGCCGGGCTCCTCTCCACCTTAACCACAACGACATCAAGTTCAAGCCTAAGTTTAACAACTTCCAAGAACCATTCAGATCCCCATGAGTCCCCATCCCAAATCAGTCAGTGATCATCTCAGATCTTCATGGCAGCTGTTGAACCATCAGCTCAAGGGGAGGTTTAGGTTGGATATGAGGAGGAAGTTTTTCAGCCAGAGGGTGGTGAGGCACTGGCACAGGTTGCCCAAGGAGGCTGTGGATGCCCCATCCCTGCAGGCATTCAAGGCCAGGCTGGATGTGGCTCTGGGCAGCCTGGGCTGCTGGTTGGTGACCTGCACACAGCAGGGGGTTGGAGCTGGATGAGCGCTGTGCTCCTTTGCAACCCAGGCCATTCTGTGATTCTATGACTTTGGTCAGACCCAGGACAGCAAGTAAAGGCACATCTGACAAAGAAGTGAATACATCTCTTCACATACACAGAAATATACAAAGATTACTAAGAAATTATCCATCAGTACAGACACTGTTTGTCTTTAAAATTCTTTATCTCAGTAGGTTTTGGTCAGGGCAAGCTCACAGCATCACCCCCCACCCCCCCTCCACCCAGTAACTCCTGTGTTAAAGGTTCCCCAGCTGGCACTAACATTTTCTCTTTCCTAACATTCTCTTTAGCTGGAGACTGAGGAAGCAGCGGATGCTTCCAGCACAGCAGATAGCATCAAAGAGCCTGGCAAGATCTTATGAGTGGGCAGTGTGAACACCTCTGAAGTGAGTAATGACCAAGGACAGCTCAAAGAAAGGAAATAATAAAAGTCCGTGCATTGGAGAACGCGATGGCTCCAAACAAGCGGATTTTTTTGTTTGTTTTTAAGCTTAGTTACATTTTTGGCTTCAGTAAATCCAATCAGATAGCAATTTATTACAACTTTCTGACACTTTGGTGTCATTTCCTCTTCCACAGTAATATTCAGTGACTATTTTCTTGTTGAGAAAGAAAGTCAGTATTGCAAATCCATCCTACTTTGACACAGCAGCTCCTTTGAGACCTTCCATGGTCTAATGGACACCGTGCTTCCCCTGGTGCTCACGCTACATCTCCCTTTCATAGAATCACACAGGTTGGAAATTACCTCCAAGATCCCCAAGCCCAACCCCTCCCCACTGTGCCCACTGCACCTATCCCTCAGTGCCACACCTCCATGGCCCTGGAACACCTCCAGAGACAGTGACTGCACCACTTGACCCCTTGTCCAGTAACATACAAAAGTATTCAGCTACCCCTATTGCCTAACATTTACAGCAGGTTCACAGCAGATGAATATCTAATTTGCTCTTTCCAGGTCTTTCACTCCAAAACTTGAGCATTACTTGTTCAACAGAGACATTCAAAGGGGAAACCTTATAATCCTGGATATAATTTCACTGACTTGTATTTGTGGGAAGAGAAAACTCACTGGGTCCTTGTTTCCCTTCTCTCTTCTTTTTCTGTTCTTTTTTGCTGTTTTTGTGGCTGTTGTTTCTGACCTTTCCAAGGCTAAAATCTGTTGTCTTTGATGTCTGCTGCAAAATCATAGAATCATATCGTTAAAAAAATGAAATAAATCACAGAATGGCCCGGGTTGCAAAGGATGACATTGCTCAGCCAGCTCCAATCCCCTGCTGTGTGCAGGTCACCAACCAGCAGCCCAGGCTGCCCAGAGCCACATCCAGCCTGGCCTTGAATGCCTGCAGGGATGGGGCATCCACAGCCTCCTTGGGCAACCTAGGTTCTAGTGAATCATTAAGTTAAGTGGGCCCAGGAAACAAGAGAGAGAGAGGCATCGATGTCTCAATGCTTACAAGTTTCTGACCGTGTCTCTGAGTCCTCCAGGAGACATGGAGATGCCTATTTAAAGATTGTGCTACATCTAGTGCCAAAATTCCAGTTTTTATGCAGATAGCCTCACAGCTGGCCCTCGTTTTCTTCCCTATCCTTATAGGTATTTATGACATAAAAATATCTTTTAGATTCCAGATTCTCTCCCTCTTTAAATTCAAGAAGATCAATAATGCTATTCTTTCTTACAAAACCATTGATTTCTGAATTCAGCCAGCCACGTAATGCATTTCATACCATACCCAAATACCATCTTGGAGTGATGGAGTCAGGATACTCACATATCTTAAATAGCTATTATAGCAGATCTCTCTGTTTGGGTTGAGCACCTGGTAAAGGCCATAGTGAAGGGGCTCTGTAATCTCCACTCCTGAAGCAGGTTACAAAGAACAGGGAGCAGAATGGGCAGAGCAGTGACAACTGCACTGTGACTGCCAGGCAACAAGAAGAGCTGCACCGATGAACTGATGGCTCCTGCAGCAGTTTATCTCCTCAAGGCCGCTACTTTGATGACTTCTTTCAGCTGTTGACAAGATCTTCATCTTGAAGGAGCTGCCTGATAAAGATGTGGATGTAGTGATTGCACCGGGGCTCCCCATGATATCTGCTGGAGTGCTCACACAGAAGAGTTCTGTCTGGTTAACAGAGGTGTGGCTGAGCTTGCATGGACTGCATATCATGGGCAAAGCTGCTGCCAAAGGGACAAAGCAGAGGAGGTGGGTGCTTGCATCTCCTCCATGGGGCACTGCATACAGCATCCTCATGGCAATGAAGGCACAGCCCTCACCTTGGGAACCCAAAGATCTATGTGCCCCAAAACGAAGGCCACGTAAAAGTCAAAGTTGCATTTGACAGCAAATGGAGCATACTGGTTTTTATATGAGCTCTTCCCATCTCAGGTCTGCCGCTGCAGATCGTGCAGAAAGCTATTAGTTCATTTATTCTCTGAATCGTTACTACCAACTGTGCTAACTAACATAAAAAGGACTAATGGATTCCTTGAGGGAAAATTTATGTGCAGGGTCAATTTTTTTTTTTTTTTTTTTTTTAAAGAGAGGCAGGCCATTACCACTGCTTTTATTTAATGATGCCTTTTCTGAATGTACATCATATTTCTTGGAATTAAAGACTACAAACGCGAGCGTTTGCTTGAAATGGAAATATTGATTCATCCAGCATCAAATCTACTGTCTGATAATTACAGACAATGAAAAGCTCCTCTCTCTCCTAACAGTGTCAAGCTGTTAATGCCAATCAGAAATGCTGAAGAGCATAATAAAAATTGAACGATGCAAGACAAGCACTGAGTCTTTCTGTTCAGCCCAGTCCCACAGGAGCTGAATGCCATCAGGGCATGTGGCAAAATGTCAGCATTATTTCCTTGTAACGTGCAGAGAAGAATAGCACAGTTGTTGTGCTGCAAGATTAGCAGATATTTTGAGAGCAATTACAGCATAGACCATGTATTTTGAGCTGGCATTACAACTTTAACCAAGGGATTTCTTGTAAGACACTCCTGAATGTTCTATGTTACATTGCTTTAAAAAAAATATTATGCAAAATTTCATTTTCACTTCAAATGCCCCATTTTGCACTGAACACACAAAAGACATCAGATTCTGTAGCTTACCTTTAAAAATACTTGATTTTCTTGTTGGCTCAGAGGAGGGCTTAAGACAGGCCGTGCTTCCTTCTAAAGCATTGGTGATGGTGCGTGGCACTCATTGGGAACAGCTCATCTCTCAGCTCCCCTTCTCCATAGGTCTTCTTCCCTAGGATTCTTTCCATAGCAGCAGGGAGAACTCGCCTTCTCTGGAAACTGCCCAGTTTTAAGACATTAACCCTTGGTTCCATCCAAAATATTGGCAGTGAAATGTGAAGAGCCATGCAAAAAGACACAGGGCCTCAAAGAAAGTCATTTCGCTTGAGCAACTACTTGTTACAGAAACAAATCCACCTTCTTCTGGGTTTGTGCTACTTACCTCTCCAAGCTCCAGCTGTAAATGGTACGGCAATGTATGAGGTGATGCCTTGGTGCCCAGTTTCAAAGCGTCCCTTCTGAAAAGGGCATTCTTGGGAGACAAAATTGGAGCACACAGCTCCAAGGTACGAGAATGCTGAGGCACATGCCTTGCAGGAGAGGATGTGAAAGGAGCTGCAGCAGAAGCTGGGGAGACCCATCCCTCCTGAGCACATATCCTCACCTAAAACACTGGGCGCTTTCCTCCGTGCATTAAGTCTGCACATTTGCATGCTTTCCACCATACAGACACAGCAATGAGCCCAGCACCTCTGTGCTCCCTGGCTGTATAGAGCCCGAGCATCACACTGCATTCTTCAAAAGGAAGATGAAACCTGGAGAGCCAGGTGATGGTTCTGGGCCAGAAATAGCCATCTATGAGTGTTTGTGTGAAGTTAAGGGCATGTTTAAGATTTGGGAACTTGTCAGTCAAGAAAAGAGATCAGAACAAGGGGAACAGAATAAGGGGCTTTAAGGCTGGCAGTTGTCACATCTCTCTTGTGCCAGGGCACAGCAGCTAGCACCCAGAGGCAACAAGAAGCTGTACAGCCCTCCCATTACAAACTGGAGCACAACCTCTCACTTCCAGGCACCGTTCCTCACCTTCTCAATCGCTGCTTGGGGAAGACTATAATGAGGACTTATGATCACCACTGACGGGTGTCAGAATCCTTCCATCACTGACCTGTAGGCTGCTGTACCTGACCCCTGCCCTTCTTTTGTAGCACATCTGGGTTGGTTGACTCCAGCTCTTCCCTTTGGGTCCTACATTAAGTTGTAATTAGAGCGTTTGGGAACAGCCTTTTGTAACACTATGCACTGCCTAATTTTAACATGAAAACAACCTAAATGCTTATCTGTTAGTATTATAATCATCTGTATGCTTCACTATTTCCCCTGATAGCTTAAGCAGCTCTACCCTGTACCCAGCCACACATCCTTTACCTCCAACATCAATCCTGTTGCTGTTTACAGGAGATTTGTTCCAACCCAGCCCCTGGTCCCAGCACCCAGCAGGGCTATTCCAGAGCGACATTAAGGTGTGGGTTGGAGGTTCCAACTCATCCCTCCCAGGATGTATATAACTCATAGTAAATTCTAACATAACCACAATCTCTCTCAGAGCAATTTTCAGCAGGTTTGTATTTTTTCCATGTGATGGATTGCTCATTTCCCTCCCTCCCCTGTAAAATCATCTCCTATTGACTCTAAAGTAAGCTGCCCAAGCCCATGGAAATAGTCTGTGCTATTTGATCATAAAGTCAGTTCCAGGTTTTTGAGATCCGTTAATCACACATTCTCCCATCCTTTGCAGTGCTCTGTTACACCTTGCTTTGCAGCAGCATCCAGCAGCTCAGCCTTTTGCTTGCTGCATTATGTGATGTTGTGGGATTTTGCCAGTGCCAGCTTTCTCTGAAGTCCAGTTCTTATTGTGACAGGTATGTTGTGGGATGAGTGCACTGTTCGTTATTCCTAATATGCAGCTATTCATTTGCTTCCCATTAGTTGGAAAGAAATGAGGCACATCTACCTACCTGCTGATCCACAGCCAGAATACAGACTTAAATTACGTGGGCATGGATAAACGCTAACTTGTAAGTACAAGAGGTTGAAGAAATGAAATTAAATGAAGGAAAGAGAAATAACTGCCAATCTGAAGGAGTTTATGGGGAAACATTTTTCCCTCTACTTCTGCAGAGTTTGCCTCAAAGCCTCCAAAGCAAAATGATGTGTAGAAGAAAGGAAATTGCTGCAAAAAAGGAATAAGTACATTGTGGGTGGGACTTTTCAGCACTAAATACTGTTTCTCTCTGCGCACCCTGGAATACAGATTAAAACTCCCATAACTAATGTGAAGCACAAGCAACTAACCTGACTACAAGAAACCACACATTGGTGCTCAGGGGCAATGTACTCCCATGGTACCCAGGCAGGAGCTGGGAGCTACCTCTCCTATATCCCACTCCTGCACCACATCACCAAATCACTTCCCTAAAAGCATAGCTTGGCCCAGCCAACACCACAGCTTTCAGGACTTATTCATGAGCCTTAAGAGGCAATTGGGGCCCTGCATGAAGGCCCTGGACAGACTAAGCAGTGGGTTCAGGAAAACCTCACACAGCTCAATAAATCCAAGTGCAAGGGCTTGTACCTAAGTCACAGCAACCCACACTGCCAGTACAAGGTGGGGGATGTGAGGATAGAAACACACCTGATGCCCATACCCCACTGTCATGTTGGTTTGAAGCTGGATAGAAATTTGACAGTATAATAAGGAGACACAGAAGAGTTCAGGGGCTGCTGCCCGAGTTGAATCGGTTCTTTAGGAACTCACATTAAAATACATTAATTACATCAGAAAAAGCAAAACTGCACAATAGTTGCCAGACTTCTGTTCCAAAATAAAGTGCTTTCTCAAAAATACTTCCAGATAGTGCCTTTGTAAACACTAAATATTACATGGTTACTTTTCAAGAGACTCATATTTAGAACAAGTAGCATTTTACACCTACTAGTTCTATATGATGGCTATCTGGGTGCTATGGCCCACCTGGTAGAAAAACAAGTGAACAGCCCTATTTATTGAGGAAGTGATCTTCAGAAGCTGAGTGTACCTTATAGCCACCAAGTTGGCATATGGCAATGTAGGACAGGAGGGAGAAGCCATGGCTGTGCATTAGGATGGGGTGCCAACAACTCATTGGGATGAGTTGTCCACTGTTAGATGCTAGAGGCAGGACTGCTGAAGTGCAAACAATAGTAATAATAATAAAAGAACTATCCACAATAAGGCTGACATTCTCACTGCAGGACTTGTGCCAACAGGTGTTGCTTTAGCAAGGAAAATAAGCCCAAATAATGAAGTCAGAAAGGAGAGAAAGCAGAGTCTTTGCTCATTCAACTGGTCTGAGATTGTTAGCTACTATGGAGTTTAGTATCAATTACATCTATGGAGTTAGTATTGCACAAATATTTGCAAAACCTATGATACAGAATGCTTCAGGTAATTAACACCGGAGCAAATTCATTCTGCCTTCCCTGTCTTTTTCAGTTTGGAAGGAAAATGAGAGGGAAAATGTTATGCACTGACTGTGGGTCCTACTGTTTGTTAATAGCTTTTTCTTTTGAAGATGCATTATTTATGTGTGTTAAAGTACAGCACACAGTACAGAAGAATGTGGCCCTCCACTTGCTCCCCTAAAGCAGCAAATGGCAAGGTCATGCTGCAGGTTATCTGCTTCCTAGTGAACAGCTGCATATTTTAATTCTGTGACCTGCTAATGCAGATGGAAATGCACACAAAGGTGATGTGTGGTTATTTGGCATAGCACTTTGCATCAAGAATCTGCAGTGAGGGAGAAAATGCACTAAATTTGCCATTCTCTCCTATGGGCTGCAACCACAGACTCCTGGAAATGTCATGGTTTGTGGTCCTCCCATTAGCATTTTGCTTTGTTTTTTAATTGAGGCCAGGATTTCTCTGCCAAGTCTAGTAAGAGTTTTGTAGCAGCAGTAAATAGAGAACAAGTTAGCCTGACTGTACTCCACAGAGCTCCACTCACCAGGTACAGCTCAGCTGGTGCCACCTATAAAACACCAAGTAGTAGATTGGTAGAGATCCCAATGGATGTCCACTGCTGTGACTTCATGGACATTCGCCACAGCAGACACCAATCTTTGGACACTCTGGTCCAAAGATCACAGAATCACTTGGAAAGGACCTCCACAATCATCCAGTCCAACCATCCACCAATCACCAGTAGTTCTCACTAAACCATGTCCCTCAACACAACGTCTAAGATGCGAAACACTGTAAGTGTGAATGCCTGTGCTTACCTCATCTGAGTGGTTGTTACAGAATCAAGCACCAGGACACAGCTCTTCTCCTTCATCTTTCCTTGTGGGTATGAAGGCCTTGCAGAGCAGGTTTCAAGAGGGCTGGAAATCCACGTGCCCTTTGAAGACAGCATGGCAATGTGAAGAAAGCAGATGACCTGATAACAGCAACAGGTAAGACAGGAATGTGAGTATCAATCACGTGGCTGTGGGACAAACAGTCTCAAATTTGGGCAACATGGGAAACCATCACCTGGATTAAACAGTGGACAGATGATCACAAGGAGACTTTCCAAGAAGCTCAAAAAGAAGAATCACAGAATCACAGAATCACAGAATCGTAGGGGTTGGAAGGGACCTCCAGAGATCATCGAGTCCAACCCCCCTGCCAAATCAGGTTCCCTACAGCAGGTTGCACAGGTAGGCATCCAGGCAGGTCTTGAACGTCTCCAGAGAAGGAGACTCCATCACCTCCCTGGGCAGCCTGTTCCAGTGAATGAACATTTACAACACTGGGAAGAGACCTGGTAGTAGAAATAGCAAAAAGCTGCTTTGATGGAACCAGAGGCAGCTCTGATGCAACCACAACCTCTCTAAGATCAGGCAGAGCAGCCTTCCCTTTGGATGCCATGCTTGGGTTGCACTCATACACACACTGTGTGTGCAATTAAAACTTGCTCAGATTGTATGTGTTGAGAAATTTGTATTTTAATCACCATTTTGTGAGCTCCTTGCAGTCTGGCTTACCTGTAGCATTGCTGATATTGATCTTGAACGTGCAGTTCACCGATTGCCAGTTAATTAAGTGTTGTTAATAAGTCAGTAAACCACTTGAGCCCTGATTTGGTTTAAGCTAGGCGAGCCGTAAAGATTTTTCCCCTGCAGCAGATGGGCAGTGGCAGTAATTCCTCTGCAGGGAACCAGTCATTTCAAGTAAGAGCAGAAATGGGTACTGAGGTGAAGCTGGGCTGCCTGCTGACTTCTGCACATGTTGGCCTATGAAACAAAAGAACCATAGAATCATTCAGGTTGGAAAAGCTATCCAAGATGCCAAGGCCAACCCCATCCCACCCCACCATCCCTCAGTGCCCCATCTCCACAGATGCCAGCATAGATGGGACCTTCCCCTTCTCCAGCCCTCCTGGTGGTCCCATGGGGGATGCTTTGCTCCTGGACACCAGCAGGGAACAGCCCTGCCATCACCCTGGTATGCTGCTCTGTGTCCCAGACACTTTTGGGACAGTCTGTTTATCAAACCAAGGATTAAAAAGCTGATGATAAACAATAGTGAATCCAAGCTAATATGAGGTACGTTATGTTATTAGACTATCACAGAGTTATACATTAAAAAAATATAAAATTATAAACCTGACCGCGCTCCTTTCAGTCACTTTGCTGTTGTCATTTATTTCGGTTTAAATGCATGTTTCAGCAGAAGTTACATAAACAGCACCTTCACTTCTGTCCTACTGCTTCTCTTTCGGATGTGATCTTATGATGTGGCCAGTGCCATTCACAGTCCATCACAGCCCAAGCAGAAAGTCATTGGTGCAGCACATGCAGAGAGCATATGGGAGATTGCGATCAGCAACCCAAATGTTGTCTTATGCCATGTAGAAAGCTGCTATGTCTGACAATAGGGGTATTAGGCAATCTTTTTCCCCTCTTCTCTTTTGGAAGATGGGATGATGGAAAGTGAATCTGAGAGCTGGGCAAAGGCACAGAGATGAGGAAGGGTACTGGAATGGAGGGTATATGGGAATTGGGAATGGTCCATCCCATCTCCCACCCAGCCCTGTGGCACAAGGTGCACATCAGGCAGCTGTTGTAAGAAGCCACTGGTACCTGCACGCAGTGGAAGGCATCCATTGGTCTTGCAAAGCTTGGAGAAGGCCTGGGAAACGCTTTGTATAGGTTGTCTTTGGACACGTCTTACAACCCCTGCTTAGTGCAAAGAGGCAGCTAGAGTTGGTGTGAGCAAGGGGGAGGTCTGCAAATGAAATATTTCTTCCAGGAGAGAGGAGGAATGACTGGTAAAAAAAACCCAAAACAAAGTAGAAAGCAGATGTTACCATGGCAACTAGCAGCACTTTTGCCAGAAAAAGTGAGGACGGAATCAACGATAAGAAAGTAATCAAACCAGCTTAAGGAATGTAAAAAATAGAAATTGTTTGTGAATTATATATAAGTCTGCTAAAAAAAAAAAATAAAAATGAGTCAATTCAAAATAAAATAAATATGTTGAAGAAAAGGAAAAGATACTATTTGCATGCAAACTCTGTGCAATAAATTATGAATGTTTTTGTTTGGAACTGCTGCTTTGCTTGGGAAACAACTCAGCAAGGCAAGAATGGAAATCCGAATATTGAAACATCACTCAGACTCCGTGGTGGAGCTGTCTCATCCCTTACAACAGCACAGTGTAGACAACCACCAGTTTGGGTGAGGAGGCAAAACTTCAGTTTTCAGCGTGGCTCCTTTGTTCATGATTACTTAACCAAGACTTGTGCAGACTGAAAAACACGTTGTCCTGTGCAATGAAAATCTTTACTTGCACAATGCACAGGTATTCTAAGAAATTTGTTGTAAGAAGGGACTCTGTGGGGAAAAAAAGCTAAGTATATACACATGAATACAGTTGGAAGGAACAAGATCTTGAGTTGTAAGAAGAAAGAAGAGATCTAAGCAGAATCTTCAAGACAAAAGTTGTAAGGCTTGTGAAATCCTGCCAGCTATAGAAAGACCACTGAAATCCATAGTGAGCGTAGGAAACAAAGTTAATGCTCAAATGCACACCAAACTTCTCCTTGCATGTTCCTGCTCAGCAAGTGCTGTCACTGCCAGCAAAAGAACCAAGGACATCAGAACTGGGGTGCTGAAGGAGCTACATTTTCAGATGAAGGTGTTTTTTTTGGTTGCTTTCCCTTCGGGGCAAGTCCTGGCTGAGGGCAGTTCTTAAAAGCAACTGCACAGAGGAAATGTTTTAGTTATTAACACACACTTACGTAGGTGCCATTTGCAGCAAGGACATATGGTTTTTAATAAGTATATGACCAGTCAGGGCCAAACAGGAGAAAGAAACAAACTGTGGCACTGAAGACTTCAAAACCCACTATTAGAGATGTGCAGGAGAATGGCAGAACCATAGAAAGGACTGAGTTGGCACGGGCCTTAAAGCCAACCCAGCCCCAACCCTCAACCATGTCCAGGGGCCCTTCTCACTAGATGAGGTTGCTCCAAGCTCCAATCTCCTCATCAGTCGGTGGAGGCTTGGCAGCAGCACCAAGAGACATCTGCTCAGCATGATTTTACTCTATTGGCATGAAGAGTCCCACTGCACTTCAGCAATCCAGGCTCTGTGCAAGTGAGCCCCACGACAGCAGGTTGGGCACAGGCTTCTGCCACATTTCCTCATCACTAACCACTACAAGAACAAGGATGAAGTTCCTCACATCCATATACACTAGGAAACTCAGGCATGGAAAGGCATAGGAAGACCTGCCAGCATCCACAGAAGCTGAGAACATTGTTCTGTTAGGAATGTCATGGAGATCTGGGCATTACTGAGCACAAGGGCTCAATCCAGTTGGGTCTTCAAGTCTCAGTAAGCAGTAGTGAAGGAAGATCCTTTCCTACCTATTGAAGATCTTTCCTGCATCTTGAGAGAGTACCTGCCTTTGGGAACGTGGTGTTGGGAACCAAAAATGAAGACTGACATCAACAGACATAAGATGCCAAGTACGCCATGCTTCCTATTTTTGTGTTCCACAGTCTCTTCCAAAAATGCAGGCTTATGTTACTGGAGACTATATTGTTTTATATTACATTTCCTTGAGTTATGTTGCAGGCTCATAATAAATATACACATTACTAACTATATGGACATCAACCCTATGGAATAGCAGGTATACAGTGTGCTCAGATAGCAAGAGCTCTCATAGATACCAAGAGCATCCAGATGTGGAACAGAAACTATTAACAGAAATGAACTGTTGGAGAGAGCTGGTATTTGGTGTTCTCTAATTACATTTTGTTACTAGTCTGTACTGTCTTCCCTAAAACTGTGAGGAATGAACAGGCTTGCACCCACCGTGACCCTGCACATAGCAGGATGGTTGAAACTAGATGATCATTGTGGTCCTTTCCAACCCAGACTATCCTGTGATTCTGTGCTAATGATTCTCATTTTGGTTGATGACAGGTGGGCCGTGAGCCAGCAGTGTGCCCTGATATGCAGTCACCTCTGGTTAGGTCATGAAAGGGATAATCTTCTGGGGATGTTTAACCCACAGCCTCTACCAGCCCCTAGGGTCACCATACAGATTGGTCTGGTCTTCCTGTGGTTTCCATTCAGACAGAGCCCATTTTGGCATCACCTTCTTTACCCGCACCCACACAGACTCACATATATACCTTCATTTCAGGCCTGCTATCATCAACTTTGATGGCAAAACAGGAGTAAAGAATGCATAAAGAAAGTAACAAAGAAGATTCAGGGTACGTCTTTCACATGAGGATAAATTAAATAGCCTAAACTCAGTCTGGAAGGAAGGGTGTGACAAAAGCCTGTATAATCAAGGATGTCCTGAAGACACTCTGCAGGGAATAACTGCTGCCACCACATCTGTCAAAACAGAGTGTCTCCTGCCTGACAAAAGGAACTCTTCCTTGCACACCGCATCTGTAAACTGCAAAATCCATTCCTTGTAGATGCTAATAGTGACATGGGCTCAAAAGGCAATAGCATAAATGTATGAAAGTGCATTGAGAGCTGCAGTGCAGACAGATACCTGACTCAAAGCTTCTTAGTGGCAGCTCTCCAGGGACTGCTGTAAGGCAGTAGGAGTACGTGTGATTGCTGTTTTCATTTCTTTCTTTATTTCCTACTGATGCTGTTGGGTACAAGATGTTAGGCCCAAAAAAACCTTTATTGTGGTCTTGTAAAGCAGTTCTTGTGGTTTTAAGTTTGAGGATCTGCTGTTAAGGGAGGCTTTTTCTTTCCACAAAATCTATTAGGTGATGAGAATTTGTATTTTCCCCTCGCTCTTAACTTTCTCCCTTCTGCAGTCAAAGCAGAACTGCTGCCTCTGAATATCTGTGTCTCACTGCTGTTCCCACAGGGCACAGCAGTTGCTTTACTTCTTTACCACCAAGAGGACAAGACTGTAGAGGCAACACCAAGCAGGTCAAAGCATCACTCCTGCTTCTGCGTGTGAACCGAGGCTATATTGAAAGTGATGCTGGCCAAACCAGTACAGCCACCACAGATGCCAGTTCTTCCTGAAGGTTCTCTCCTGCACCCCCAAAGCGCTCCTGTAAAACCCCTGAAGGCTCACCAGCAATAAGAGAGGATGGTCTTCCTTAGGCTATGTGTGACAACACCATAGGACAGATTTACTGTCCATATGCTACTCCTTCTCACAGAACACTGCAGTTCCTTGACCCTCAGTTCAACTCTGAAAGTCTCTGGCTGCTGAGAAGGGTAAAGCAGCTGTGACAACCAAGAAATTAAAATCTGTTTAGTTCACAGCCAGTATAAAGGTACACACATGAAGCTAGTTCTTAGTTTGATTAGAATTATTGTTTTGTTTTTAATTTATTTCTAGAATTACTCATAGAATCATAGATTAACAAGGTTGGAAAGGACCTACAAGATCATCTAGTCACCTAATTCTTGACCCACGTTATTTTCAGCTCACCGTATCTTCTAACAACTTCCCAGGTGATCATAGATCCACATCCCTCAAAGGCACATTGATATTAATGGTGTACTGATTTTAATGAGGCATTATACTGGAGCACAGAGCAGTATCTCATGTTACCATTACGAGAACTCAGCTGTCCTGGACAATGGGAACAACACATTAAACATTCCAATATCAGAATGAACATTCCAGAATCAGGAAGTCAGATAGGTTAGATCCTTTTTCCCACTGGTGGAAGACACCAGTCACTACCAATAGATAGAGTCCAAATGATCCTACAAGTGAGGGCCGTGGTCTTTTGTCAGTGATAACATGCAGGCCTCTGCCCAGCAGATGGTATTGGAACAGACATCTTCAGTAATGGGGTAGACAAGTTCATAGACTGGTTTGAGTTGAAGGAACCCTTACAAGCCATCAGGTCCCACTCCCTGCAGCGCATGGGGGCACCCACAGCTCCATCAGTGCTCACAGCCCATCCCCTGACCTTGAATGTGGGCAGGAAAGGGGAACCACCATGTCTCTGGGCAGCCTTTATCTCACTACTTAATTTCCATGGGCTGCTGAATACCTTTAGTTTTTGCCATCACTTCAACTCACTCCTTTTCCTGCTCCTTAGCTGCAGATTATTAAATACATTACAAGGGAAACAATTTATACCCATTATTACAATATGAATTGTCCAGCTGGCTCTTTAAAAGGAAAAGAAAACCACAAAAAGCAGAAGAGGAGATGCAGATGTGATTCTGCTCTTGCACCGAGCAGTGGATTGGAAATGGAGCTTCAGTCACCAACATTGCATTACTTCAGGTCTGCAGCAGTGCAGAGCTAAGCCTGAAGGTTTTTACACGGCAGCATCTTAAAGCTTCAGCATAAAAACAAACTTTTACACCCAGCGAACCTAATTCATGGATAGAACGGTTTCCATGAATAAAGCTCTGCCTCTGAGCCATGCTGCCTGAATCTGCTGTCCCAGGGATGTAGCAAACAATCCCAGGACGGTGTTATTTCAGTACAGGAAAGCACCACGTTGCACTACGAGTGGGTATTGAGGAACACAACTACCTCAGAGCACATCACTCGGGGATTTCACACAGTTCTCACTCATTTAACATTAGTTTCACACCTTCCACGTTGAGTCACTTCATCTTAAAAATACCCGGAGGAAAAGATTCCTCAAGCACACATCACACTCCATAATTTCTTTGCAGGAGGGATTGTTACACTTCCACAAAACCCCCTTAGGCCCAGCAGATTAAGCACACACCCTGCTTTATAAAGGATGCCAACAAAGAACAATTTGAGCATTTTTGATCTACGTTCAACATAGCTATAAGTAGGGACTGCATCTACACCCAGTCACACGTGCATCATTTAATAGCAGAGAGGCAATTCAATAGGCAGGGCAGGATGAGAGCTGTGATTTCCTGGTAAGCTGTTCTTAGAAAACATTACAAAATATGTAAATACTTCAAAAGCATTAATCCAGCTGGCCAGGAAGACTGACCATAACGACTTGATTTCAATCCAGAGCAATTTAAAGTAGTTACTTATAAATGACACATCCAATTTCCTGATCCAACCCATACTGAAAACAAGTAGGAAAACAGTTCATAAAGTCACATAATTGGAAATTACAAAGAAAGATGACTTGACCTCTTCCAGTCAGAACATTGCACCAACTGATCTTATTCTTCACACCATCCATGCTTTTTAATTCTCCAACTGGGCTTCTCAAAGAAATATGGATTACTTTACTTTTAAATATATTTGAACAGTGAGACACCCTGAGTTGGGCAGACTATTCTCCCAGGCACCGGTTTTATAACTTCACCTAGGTGTTAGTTTGATTTAAAAAAATAAATCAGGTTAACTCAGTCTACACCTACGATTTAGCCAGAAGGAGATAAAGAAGTTACCACCTTTCCAAGGTGAGTAGCCTAGCGCTCTCCAAACAAGCTCAATTCTATTTGAGGTCAACTTCACCTTGGATAAATAAAATCAGATATCTTCTATTCTTAAGCAATCCACCAGGAAAACTAGAACTAGGTAATTTATTGAGGAGGAAACATCTGTGCAATAATCAGCTGTGCCACCCAATGGTTCATAAGAAAAGCAAGAGATACTGGCACACACACACTGAGCACTTGCAGATTTGCAAGCGGTGGCCATGAACTTTGTTGACACATGCTGCAGGCTATTCAAAGCACCTCTACCACAATTCCAGCACTGTGCAAGGGAACAAGCAGCTCTCTGTCTGCTGGAGAACCGACCCTGTCATTCAAACGGATAGAAGGGACACATTTAAATGCTTTCAGTCCTGTGAGTTACTCTGTCAAAATTGTTTGTGCCACAGATGGAGCCCACATGCATAGCATGATGTGAAAGGAAAGCAAAAACAATCCAAGGCTCACAAACTTATATATATGTCTAGCTTCTCATTGGAGGAGCAGTAATTACGTGGGGTCAGGTGCCTGAGGAACTTAAACAAGCAACAGCACAAAGCTGGGATACAGCTAAGATAGCTGTCCCTGATTACAGACATAGCTTCTACTCACAGAGCTCAGAAATAGGGCAATGGAAACCACCTCTGATTATTTTCCTAAATATGGAATTCTGAATTATTTATATCCCTCACATTCATAATATAGACAGGTAGAACTGCATTGGCTCCATCTGCAAGGAGATAGAGGTGGATAAACAACCTGCCTTGCTGGGAAGCAGCACACAAAGCTGTAACGACTTTCTTTACTTATTCCTCAGTGTTTCATCACCAAGTTGTTTGCCAGGTTGGAGACTAGAAGAATTCCTCATTATACCAAAGCTGCCTTAAAGTGGTAGATTTAAGCATTGTGGTTTACATAGTTCATCCAGTAAATAAATACATCTCAATATGGAAGAGACTCAGGTACAGTAAGTGAGAGTATAAAACAGTAACAAGCTTTTTAATGCAACAGAGAAAAATATATATTCCTTTCTGAACATAACAAAATAGAACCATAATTAGTCAGAATATTTTAATGGTCACAGTCATTAACTCCAAAGATCAACTGCCAAGAAAGATGTTTGTTACTAATCTCTTAAAACTTTTAAAACTAAATGTCCTTCTGGAAGGCGTATCTTAATTAAGCACAAATTAAAAGGCAGACCCCAAAGTAATTTGACCTCTGATACACCAGTTAACCAAATTAGATTGCTCTGAATTTCTGCTTACCTTATTTCTTTGTAGGATGCATGCTGCTTTTGTTAAGGCACAACACTCAGTACACTTCTTCTTCGTGGAACTCAACCCCAATGAAACTGCAGCACACCTATAAGGAGGGCTGCCTTTGTTTGCTACTTAAATTAAAGCCAGGTGATTTCAGACCAGATTTAGAACAGCTGAATGCAATCAGTGTCAGCTGAAGGAAATGGTAGCCCAAGAGTGGCTTCTCAGAGTATGGGGTGTGTAAGCCAGGTTTCTAGGAAGGACAAATTATGGAGGAACAAAAGAAAGAGCAGATCTTCAAGTTCTGCAAATAGCTGCTGTGCAGCTGCTGGCTGGTTCCCAATGCCTTTAGAACAGCACAAGTACTGGGATGTCTTCTGTGAGCTGCTATGCTCACTTGTGTCCTTGAGTGGCTTACTGGCCTTGGGAATTCCTCCTGCTGCTCTTTATTTGAATCTCAGAGAATTTGTCATACAAGCAAGACATACCCAGACAGACTTCTTCATTATAAACAACGGACACTGGTACAGCCCAAGGAATGACTCCACTATTTACCAGCACTTCCCTACAACACTCTCATGACTTCCCATCTTGTAAAAGGCTCCTAACGACGTCTCATGGTTCTGAAACCCTTTGTCCCACACCTCACCAGCTAACCATCCCCCTGGGGTGGCTCACCTTGCACAGCCTGCACAGCAGCTCTTGTACTGGTGCGTGGCAAACAGAATCTGGACTGTGTTAGGTCTCATCTGCTCCTCCATAGAGGCGGCATCCTGTGAATTTTATCATCACAGCTAGGCATGGTTTCATGGTATGCAACCCTCTAGTGCTTGCCTTAGCCCCGCTGCCAGATGCTAAGCCATCAGTTTGGAGAGAAACTCAGGCTCATGGGAAGGACGAGCTAACCTCTGTTCTCTGGGGACAAAGGATCACAATTACTGAGATCACCTTTCTCATCCGTGGTTCACAACAATGTCTGGGGAAACCTCCTTACATCAAAATTTTATCACATCTTCTGTATTCTCTCCTCCAGGCAAGACAAAGCCAGTTCTCACTTCTTTCCTATGGAGAAAGGCCAACTTGATCAAAATCCTTTTCATTCTTGGCAGTGTCCTATAAGATATCCAGATTGCAATGTCCTAAACTGGACACAGTTTTCCAGACTGCTGTTAATCAGTGCTCAGCAGCCCGCAGTAATTACATCTCTGGCCTCACGCATCATGCACCTCTTCATCCATCTTGTGTTGACACCGCATTTCCTAACAATCCCGGAGCAGTTGTAGGAGATAAATCATGGCCTGTTTGTGCACTAACGAAGTCGATGCATTCTGTGCTGCGCTGCTCTGCTTTGCTGGAAATACCATGTTTTACTTGTAAGTGGAACAAGCACCTCTTCCTCTCCCAGTTCCCAGCATCCTTTATTACGCCTCCAGCTCAGCAAAGGGCACCGTGGTGGTGGAGGGGATGCTGACTTCTCTCAATCAAACCCACTGGTCTGGGTTTTTGGTGTTTTTTTTTTTTAGGTCTTTGATTGATTGGTGTTCCAAAGGGGAAGGGAATACATGAATTTTCAGTTTGATGCTGAGGAACAGCCGAAATCCAGAATGGCATTCCAGGAATTCTGCTCACTGGAGCATTTGGAATGCTTCCATTTCCCCTGTTAAGCTGCATCTCCCACGAGGAGCTCCAACTTGCACTGGCTGTGGGGTTGGAGCCAGGTGTGATTTCCATTGAGAACTGATCTCACTATTTCTTATGTGGGACGTGAAAATCTCAGCTCCCAGTTCTCAGCTCTCAATTCTAATCCAGTTGCATGAATTTCTAAGTAACAAGGAAGAATTTTAAGTAATTTTTGCCTTTATGAAAAGGATCACACAGTAACTCAGAGCTTAAAGAGAGGGAAAAAAGCCCACAAAAAAAAGTGAAGGTGACTGCTAGTCCTGAATGTATGGAAAAGGAAAGCCAAGAAAATGGTGGATGGCCTGGAGTGTGTCTGGTGATGTCTTTGGAAAAGGCAGTGGTTATGATACCTCTGACAGGGGCTGACAGGCAGATATAACCTTAAGCTCCCATGTCCCAAAGATTGAGGAACATGAGTTTTACAAACACTGTCAGTTCCAGGGGTTGATTCACTTAGCAAAACTGAGAACGGTTGTATTTTTAAAGCTGGTTCAAAGCGGAGCTGGGTGTAGCAAGATGCAGGAGATGGTTCAAATCTGGAATAGTCAGCACTGACAGGATTAAAGGAACCAAGGTGAAGAGAAGCCTGAACAATAGGGCGATACAAGGAGCTGAGCCCACAAAACTGGATGTCATACACCAAAACAGTACAGTTTCCAGAGGCAGTTAGTTATGGGATCTTGTCTCTTTTGAGGTTAATCAAAAGAACCAATAAATCTAATACGTTCTCACTAATGTCTGGAATTCAAAGGGAAATGCAGGACTTGGTCTGACTCTCAGTACAATCATGTTCCTTAAGGGACTAAAATTAAAGTTCATTAGAAAAATAAATATGACATTTAAAAAGTGAAATGGAACATGTACTTTTTAGTAATGAAATTGAATTTCAATACTTACAGCGACTGTAGAAGCAGGAGGATCTGCTGTTCAATTAATTTTTCATCTTGAATTAAAAAAAAAAATCCATATAATAGAAGAAAAATATTTCACACGTCAGCTGGGCATATCATATACATCCCAGATACGAGGAGGTTTTCATTAGTGATGGCAAAGCTGGAAAATATGGTCTGCACATCAGCAAAGGGAGAATTTGATTCAATTAATAAGTCTGACCAGTGGGGAGAGAGGCAATGGGAGCAGTGCTGGGAGCAATGGGAGAGAAGCAGAGGTCTTACAGGGAGAGAGTGGGAAGAAGGGGAGGAGTGCAGTGTGGGGCTGGGGCCAATGCTGCTGTCAGCCACTTCATGAAGAGTGCCAACACGTGCAGCTCAGACCACGCTGTGATGAGACCAGTAGATGACAGCAGCACAAAATCTTCCATGCAAGATGACATCAGTTCTGTTATCTACAAAGACGTATCTTGCCACCTGCTCTGCAAACAGCTGTCCCCTATATCTGCCCATTCCCAGAGCACAGTGATGGATATGTGAGATTTGCATTAGATACACAGGGAAGTCATAAGCAAGTCCTCATTTCCCGTGTCTGCAGAAGACAGGCTGCCGTCAGTAAGGGAGCACGTGCTTCCTGATATGGTTTTTTGCCTTCAGCCACATAACAAATGTAAAATCCTGCCTGATTGCTCCTTTGGAGAACTATATCTCTGCTAGTGTCTCCATGAAGAAAATATTCATATGCTTTTAAGTGCTGATTAAATTCTTAGATCACCTGGATCGTAACCTGAATGCCACAGACCATTAAGCTGCATCAAAAGCCCCGACATTCACTCTCCTGGCAGTGAATAAATGGAAATCTTTCATTCTTTAGCAGAGGGCAGGTCATTCTGTGCCACAGGAGACTGACATGCCGTAGACGCCTGGGCAGGGAATGGGATGGATGAAGAAGGAAGGCAGGAGATGCTGAAAGAATCTCTATTAGTTCCACCCAGTCAAAACCTCTGGCATGAGCTGCAGCTGTGCCAGCTTCTCATGTGCATGCAAACAAGAACCAGCCAACCTCCAGCAGGATGCACAGTCACCCTTTTGGCTATAGAATCATAGAATGGCCTGGGTTGCAAAGGAGCACAGTGCTCATCCAGTTCCAACCCCCTGCTGTGTGCAGGTCACCAACCAGCAGCCCAGGCTGCCCAGAGCCACATCCAGCCTGGCCTTGAATGCCTGCAGGGATGGGGCATCCACAGCCTCCTTGGGCAACCTGTGCCAGTGCCTCACCACCCTCTGGCTGAAAAACTTCCTCCTAATCCTATCTCCAGTTGTCATGAGTCTCTATTGCCTTGAGTGAAAGCAAGAAAACATCACTTGAACAAGTGTGAGCAGCTCTGCCTAGAGGTGAATTCCTTCCTTCAGGCAATTGCCTGAAGCCACAAGGCACAAGGATTGATTGCCATCACAGTCCTGGCATGTTGGGAGCATGCTTGGGGCAAGGCAGGCTCTCCTCCTTCCCCTCTTCCCCACGAAGGCTGTGTGGGTGGATGGCAATGGTTGCAGATGTCAGCCCCTGCCATATCCAGCTGCTGTGGGCCCATGCTGTGGGAAGGTGCTGAAGGTGGTCCAGCAGCATCCATGTTTCTGGGACGGTGTAAAAGAGCAGTAGGCAGAGATTTTTGCAAGCTCTGGTTTGCTTCCCAAGAACTCTCATGAAGGAAGCAAGAAAGCCAGTCCCACTGCTGTCGTGCACTTTTCCTCTTACACTGAAAATAAATTTAATCCACTTCTTGTAACTCAGGAAAAAAAAAAAGAACAAACATAAGAACTTCTGGAATATATTCTCTTTTCCATTTTTCTTTTTTTTTCCCTCTGTGTCCCCAGCAGAAAAACTATAACTGAATACAAATAGGTGACAGTAACAGCAGTTCCACTCAGAAAACCAAACACAAAAAGTTGCCAGGCTCTTCTCAGACACTGACAGCACCAATGCAGGACAAAGCACAGAAAACATTTGATTTTCACAGCAGCCAGAGGCAGTGCTGACCCCGTAGGAGCTCGGGAGCTGCTGGATGTCCTGTGAAATATAGCAACAAGCTTCTCTGTTGTAGAGTACACCATTCAGCTATGGCAGCAACCTGTGTGCTCAGTCAGACAACGGTGTCTTTGTTCTTCTCCAATAACATCTTAATTTCTTGATGAATACTAAGATTGTAGGATCAATTACTCTTATTAGTTTAAATAGGAAAGAGCTACTGCAAGTTAATAAACTGTTTCTTCATGTTCTCCCCTTTTCTTTCTTGTCTTAAGCCCTGTGAGCCTGAGCAGGAACACAGACCACCTTTTAGATAGACACTGAATCCATGTATCCTAAACTGGGCACATCTCTATTTGTTTTGTATGGGTAAAGCTGACCTCATAAAGTCATGGAGTCATAGAACTGTTTGTGAGTTGGAAGGCACCTCTGAAGGTCTTCTAGGTCCAACTCCCCCCGAACTGGTCTGAATTTCCTCAGACTGGTGTGAGCGGATCCATTATTCGTGCACACATGAACCCAGCCATTGGTTTCCATGCTTTCCAGGTCAGGTCTCCATTGACAGGAAGCATTAGCAAATCTTCCCCCTACTGATGTACCAAAGATATCATGAAAGACTGCAGCCTTCTGATGGATTGTTTCCATCGTGATGGATCAGCATCATGAGCACTAACACTCAGACCCTGACACGTTCACTGAATGGCTTGGGTTGGAAGGCATCTCAGAGATCCTCCATCTCCAATCCTCCTGCTTTGGGCGAGATTGCTGGCCACTAGATGAGGCAGTGGCACAGCTGCCTATGGATGTCCCTGGAGATGTCCCAGAACTGTGGAGATGTGACACTGAAGGACGTGGGCAGTGGGCATGGTGGGGTGGGCTGGGGTTGGGCTTGGGGATCTTGGAGGTCTTTTCCAACCTGAATGACTGCATGATTCTATGACTCAGTGGCAGGTAAAAATCACAGCCCCTTCCTATTTTCCTTCGTTTTGTCAAGTGATAAAGGGTTTGTAGTCCAGAGTCAAACCTAACGCAGCCAGCAGCTGCCTCGCCTCCTGATGGCTCCCCTGCCCCATAGAGCATTGCTACTATAATGGTGCTGCTCCTGGTAGCAGCAATGTCAGCTCCTCATCCAGAGCTCCTATCAGGTGGCCTCATTATACCCATATCATGCAAATACCCAGGGACTCACAGTGCCCACCAGACAAAGGGGAGATGTCCCAGCTGTTCCCTACTCTGAATCAAAGAGAAAACGTCAGACTGCACTTTCAGACAGTTATCCTGTTAAATAAGTCTCTTTAATTAAAAAGAGCTCTTGATTTTTATTTTTCATTTAATCAAATCAAATGCTTTCTTTTCTTTCAAGTGGTCAATCTCTCCTGCATTAGCTCTACATCAGTGTTCATTTGTGTTCCATCCAGCAGGGAATAGGGCTTGCCCTGGGAAGCCCCATGCTGAGTGTGCAGCTGGGCCCATGATGGCAATTATGGGGTGCTGGGGGCTATTTAAGCCTCAGTCAGTTATGATTAATTTTCACTTCATGGCTAAGGAATGTGAGAGAAGTACTGTGTTCTGGAGCAAATAATGGGGATTGTGAAAGGGCTACATCCAGTGCAGTAGTACGTTAACCCCTGCAAATACATCCAAGTGGAACCAAGTGGAACATGGACAGCAAGAATATCCTGAGACTGGATGAGGGCATGTAGAAGAGTTCCAGGCCATGAGGTCCTATGGGAGAGTGAAAACTGTAGGATGAACAGTAAGAGACCAGTGTGGCCTCTTTTGACTCTGTGATCATCACTGTTGCTGTCACCACATGTGGTGGAGGCCACTGGAGAGCAAGACTTGTCTGGTAACTCTGCATTTTATCTTCAGGATTACTGTGAACATGTGCAGTCACGAAGGTGACAGAGAAATGATGGAGGCAAGCAGTGCACCTGGAAAGGCCAAAGAAATACCAGCATTTTCATAATGCAACAAGAAACAAAGAATGCTTTCCTTTTGGTGGGTTGTGCAGGAATTTCACCTATTCATTTCACCTACAATAAAAATAGGCTTTCAATGCTGGAGAGATGTAAAACAACACAACAAAGCTGCAGAAGGAACTGTAGGTGAAGGCTCTCCTCAATAGCTCTTCTGGTTCTTCCCCTTACAATTCACTGGAAAACTCTTGATTAAAAGTGTGTCTAATTGCCCTTTGCAAGCTTTTGATAGCTCCTAGCGCTCATCTGCAGCCTCACTATAAAAGGTGAACAAGGAACGGAAGTAGGACATCAGCCCTGTGATTGCAGAGGTTCACACTGGCATCCTCCAAATTGTGCTGCAATGCCAATGAGCTCAACACGTGTGGGTTCATTGCACTGCGGTGGGATGCTGTGCCATGCCACCCAATTACACAAAGGCAGGGATATTGCTTCTAGTCATGGAGTCCTTACATGCACCATCCACATCTATACCTCTGTATCCACATCTATACCACACGGTCAGCTTTGGGAGGAGTTCTCCTACAGTGGTTCAGCTCTGAGCAGCGTGGTCTGGTATGGCCCCCACACACGTCTCCATGCAGGTTACTCTTGTTTGGTTTCCCAGAGATTGCATATGGGTATCACTGAAAGTCAAAGAAATGAACTCAACTGTACATCTGGACAAAACCTTGGGACTGCTGGCACCAAGCAAGAAAGGCCCCAGTAGTGAAGAGGATGGTTTGTCTCTTTTGTGATCTCTTCAAAGCCTTTCACTGCAAAGTAGGGGGTGGGGGAATGAGTTGGGGACAACCCTCTTTCAGGAAGGCAGGGACACACTGAGCACAAAGCACTGCCCCCAAACCCAGTCCCTCCCATCTGCCCTCCGTCCTTCCATGGGGTGAGGCTGGGCGGAAGGAGCAAAGGCAGCACATGACCAGAAAGGCAAAGACAGAAAATACTGCTGGCAATTGAAGAGGTAACCAAACATATGGAGTGATTTCTTTCTTTTTCTTTATAAAATGTACATAAAGAACATATATCCTTTGAGGTAAAAGTAAGACCAGTTTGTAATTTAACCAGATACATTAACAACAATGACAAAAAATAAATCTACAGTGGGCGTTCTAGTAAAATAAGAGACCAAGTTTGGCTATATACAATACTTGAGATAGTTAAAATGTAATAATCATTATATATACATTAAATACATACAATTACAGTTATTTATATACTATTTACACAAACAAACACACAGATTTCAACCCCTTGCAGTTGGTAATGTGCAAGCAGAAGCGCATCTGATCTTTCCTGAGAAGGTGCTGAGGCTGCTAATTCCTACTCACAGAAATGTGTGTTTCCTCAATTCCTTTTGTGGTCATATCTGTCACAAACCACCCAATGCTTTACAGTCATGGTTGTTGTGGGGTTCCTGTTTCTTCCTCATGGGTGGAGGAGTGCAAACCTCCAGCCTGCAGAAGGTGAAGGCTTGTGGCATGCAAAGATCCTGGGTCCCAAAGCATCAGCAGAAGCATTTCTCCACTTGTTGGCTCTGACCTTAACCGTGAGCAAAGCTGCATTAATATTCATTTGTCCAAGCACCTGCCAACATTCAAGTCTGTTTCTCAATGAAAACAAAAAACAAAAACAACAACTTATGGAGAATATAAATGGGAGGAAATAGGCTGCAGTTCACCTGTCATAGGTCCTTGGTTGGCTCTGATAAGGCTGTGCTCAACAGGGGTAAACCTGACCATGTCACAGAGAGCCAGCTAGGAGAGACTCCATTAGGTATGGCTGCCAGGATGCATGGACACATCTATAGAGGAACACAAATACGACCTTCCTGCTGATGCACCAGCACTTGTCGGGCACCCAACACTGATTTTGTGATTAATGCTCTTGGGTTGCTCCCAGGCTCAGGAGCTCACTGCTGAACTCATATGCTTGTGGCTGAGAGGATCAAAGTATCCCCCCACGCATGCATCCTTCTGTCTCTGATGACTCGATCAGTTTACTCTCACCTGAGTAGTCCCATTATATCACAGCCTGATAAGGGTGTGTAGGATGCTATTTCATGAAAGCAAAACCTTTGTGTCACCACTGAAGCCTCAGTCCAGAAACACCCATGTAAGTTGGGTGCCACCTACACGGGCTGTAGAGGTTGCGTTCAGGGAAAAAAAAATACAGCATCCTTCCCATAATATAAAACTCAGCATACAGACTCCACAATCTGACAGATACAATGGTGATCTGTCATATTTCAGTACGTCACATAGGATGTACTACCCCAAGTGTCTTGTATTCAGGTCAATGATAGCTCCTGGTTATTACTGCGTATCTTTTCTAAACGAGAGAAACTAGTGCTGTAGCTTGTCCAAAAACAGCCAAAAGGGGATCTGAAAGTGGTCTGGGAGCCCAAGGCAGGAGGAGTTTAACACCAGACATGTAACACTGCTGGCACAGAACAAGTGACACCAAAGTGGCTGTGAACACCTCCATGCTGGCGAGGCTTTGCAACAGCCTTACGAGCAGCCTTACAGAAGGCAAAACACACATAAATCGTTCCCCTTCCTCCTTTTAATTGGTTTTAAGACCTATGAGGAGTGCCCCACACGTCCTTCCCCGCTCCAAGCCCTGTCCATGTGTGCTGGGATGTGTTCCTGTGGGAATTACAGGGAGACGCAGGGGGCAGAGCTCAGGCAGAAGATGTCCCCAGACTTCTAAAGACCAAATGTCCCTCAACTGAATGAGTGCATGAGCTGCGGGGCAGGGAGTTTCTTGGCACAAAGGAATGCAATGGGCAGTGCCTGCAAGTTTAACTCCTCTCTGCTGGGACTGATGCTTCCATTATAGTCGTGCAGCCATAAATGACAGAGCATGCTCCTGTGGAGCTGCTTACAAAATAATAATAATAACAAGTAAAAAAAATCATAAATATAATGAGTTTCTTGCATAGGTTTTTATAGGAAAATGTAAGAAGTAATCCTGATGGCCCCTAACCTTTCTACTGGCATATACAGGCAAAGGTGCTTATAATATGGGACTACCTTTGTTATCAAACACCCATATAGAGCAATTCTTCCAATGGACAGCAGCTCTTTTTGGGTGAGAAGAGCATTTAAACCATCCTCAGATACATGAAAAAATAATACCAGTGAGTAAACCCTCCAAAAATGAAGCAGCAGAACCTCTTCCAATGGGAGTGAAGAGAATCCCATCGCTCTATGTGGCTCACTGCAAGGGATGTCACTGACCCTGAAGGCAGTGAAAAAGAAACCAAATTTGAACAAGGAGCTGATGCTGTCACTCCTCAGCTCTGTTCTGCAGTTTGGGGCCTCTGATTGCCTCGAGAGGTGCTCACACTAAACAGTGCCATTTACATTGGTGAATGCAGTGGAGATTCAAGCACTCGGTGTCAGGGAGGGAACTGCGCTGGCATCCCTGGAGGTCAGCACTCTTCCAAAGCTTCTGAGTTTGGCAAGAAATTTCACATTTCCAAGGATTTACGTGGGCCTGACACAGCATACACTTAAGACCATCATTTCCAAAAAGTGGCTGATACAATGTAAGCTCAGGGTAAAGAACCTATCCTGTGCAATATCCACGAGCAAATGCTTTTTTGTCACGCAAGGCATCAGCACTTTGACAGGCTCTCCAGGAGCTGCTCCTTGCCTTCATCTTAGTGGTGCATTTCTAATGTGTTCTGTGATGTGTTTGCTCCCTTCAGGTCTCTGCTCTTTTATCCCCTTGTGTCCCATTGCCTGGCTGGAGCTGGCTGGGGAAGCAGTGGCTGGTTGTACAGTGAGATCAGAGTCCTCAGCAATTGCATGTGGGATTTCCCATTCAAACTGCATGCTCTGTGAACAAAAAGAATTAGCACTCCTTTGCTACGAAAGGGGAATGCTCCTCGATCTCCCTGACCATCCTGAGAAGAATAAAATCCACTGCAAACTTCATTTGTGGGGTCAGTTTACCTCTGCCATGGGAACACCCAGCTGGTTCTGAGCTGGCTCCCTAAAAAGCCAGGCTGATGCCAGCAAACAACTTCTGTCCTGCCCTAAGTCCACTTTTGCACAATTCTGTATTGAGGAACCATTTAAAAACAAGTCAGGAATGTTACTAGATGTAATCCAAGAAATGAACAGCAGCTCTCTGTCTGGTTGTCACCCATTTTTTTTACAAATACTTCATTCATTTTCACACCAAAATGAAATACATATCTATATACAGACTGGGAAATGCATATTTTTTATCTATTTGCTTGTAGCCCAAGATAAAATCCCATTGCCTTTTCAGTTCCTTAGGTTAGGGACGTAAAGGAAGACAACACTATACTAAATCAATGTCTGAAAGAGAGAAAACACCTTAGCAACTGCTTTTGCACCCATGTAAGCAGAACAGAACTGAAATAGGCAGGGCAAGCAAGTTCCCTTCCACAAAACCACCTGCTCCTCAGCTCATCCTGCCCCGACAAAGACAACTTTGGTCTCTGGCCAAAGCTTTCATTGAATATTCATCCCTGTCTTCCAGCAAGGAAAGAAGACGAGAAATATGAGGAGGGAATGGGGATTTCAGCTTCCAGTCTTAGCCTGTGGTCCCCACAAATGCACGACCTCCAGTTCAGCAACCTGCAGCAGTGGCTGCTTTGGGGTCGCTTATCCTGGCCTGAGCTGACCAACGGGTGTCTGAATCTATGGATGTTGAGTCCAGTTTTGAAAGAATCAATGTGAGGGACAGCATTTTCAAGGGAATGGAATGGTTCCCACCTTACGTCAGAATGACTGACAGCTGGCTGCTATTTCTATATTCCCCACTGCATCAGACCTGCCCTAATGATGGGCAAGGGTGGAATAGGAAATGCAACAAGGAACACGCTGCAGCCTGCTGTTCCTCTGGGCAGGGCTCTGGAGCCATAGCTGTGAGCACAGTGGCCCCAGCAGCGCCCTGCGGGGTCCCTCGCACTCACTGTGGTCCTTTGGCTTTCAGGCAGATGCCTGTGAAGGTCCCATTTCCACAGACCCCAAATCCTGAGGCACACCAACCTCCTAAGCAAAGCACCGGTCAGGATCTTGCTGCACCCAGCTCGGATCTCTGGTCCACAGTTAAAATCCAATGCTTCCAGTGGGAAATTTCCTTTTATTAACAAACACTCACGGTGCCAAACCCCACAGTCCATCCAAGCTCTGGGCTCTTGCTGTCATCCAAGCAGCTTTTTTTGCTGCAGCCCGGGCATCGGACACCACAAAGCACCTCCAAAGCAGCACCAGCAGCATCCTTGGCCAGCTCCATGGGCCGTGCCTCCATTTGCAGACAGCATCTGCATCAGCCCAGCAGCACCCCGTGCACAGCGCCCAACAAACACACGCACCACGTGGCATACCTTACCTGGAAAGAGGCTTTATTGAACATAGCTGTAAAATTATCTCTTCAGTTGAATTACTGAATTTGCACAAACATTTCTCTACAGAATAAAAAAAAAAAAAAAAAAAAGGAAAAAAAAAAGAAAGGAAAAAAAAAAAAAGAAAAAAAAATCAAGCCTTGTCATTGTTGTACTGCATCTCGTTGTGCTTTTTATACTCATGTTTGCAAATACGATGCTGTTGGTTTGTTTTCATTTGTTGGTACTCCAATTTCTTGCATATCAGGTTTTTTTTTAATCCTAGGGTGTTGAGAGAACAAGTAATAATAATAATAATTATAATAATAATACTCCTCTTTAGACAAAAGTCTTTTTTTTTTTTTTTTTTTTTCTTTTTTTAAATGAAGTTAAAAGCTGAGATAATTTAAGGAAAAAGGTCTTCAAATTGTCATAACCAACTGTCAGGGAAATTTACAATGCAGTGGAAAACCGGCTGGCTTTTGGGGCAGCTCCAAACCCACGTGTGTTTTGTTGCACAAGTGGAACTCTGACTTCCCTGCAGCAGCAGCAGCAGCAGCCCCGTGCCCAGCTGTGCCTGCAGAGCGCAGCGCTGCACCCCTAAGTGCATCTCCACCACCTCTTCCTCTGGTTGACCCACCTGATCACCTGAAAGGAACAAATAAAAAGCGCTGCTCCCATTTCCAGGACCAACGGAAGCTATTTTCTAATGGGTAATAAGCTGAAAGGCCATGGCTGTCTGGAAGGTTAAACAACAGATAGCTCGTCCGAGAGGGCTTACGCAGCAGCTCAGGTCCATCCACCTCCAGGAGCGACTCTGCTTCCTTCGCCTGCAGTCTGCACACCCGGGCTCCGTAGTTTGTTTAGAAAATAAGTTTGCACAAACCACATGTTAGCAGTGCAAGCTTCTGTGTTGAAATTATTATTATTCTACATATACTTTTAAATCAGGCTTGTTTCATTGAAGGCACTTGGTTTCCATGGCAATTTATAAAAGATGGTGGTTTGGTTTCTTCACTTCGTTAGAACAGATGACTCAGTTGGGGAGGGGAGAGGGGTGTTCGAGTGGCCGCAAGCAAGCTCCGATAAGCCTGTGTCATATGTAAGCCCAGGTGGCACATCCTGGATCGTAATGCATGCAAAAGGAGACAGCATACAGTTATCGAGCATAGCCGTGAGAAATGAAACAGAAATGTCTTCAAACAGCTCTGATTCGGGGTTACTCTCTAGGGGAGGTGACAGCCAAAGGCAAAAGGGCCTACATGTTTTTAACTCTACACTAAAAACCTCCTCGAAGGGAAAATGAATGCCAGCTCTTCACATACCCTGTTTACAGTGAGGTGTTGCTCTCTCTGTTTTAATTTTATTATTTCCTCTCCCTCCTCTCCTTTTTTTTTTGGCAGGCCATTAGGTTTCCATGGTAACAAGCAAACTATTCATTTGAAACAAAACCAGCCATGACTTTGTGCTTTGACAAGGGTTTCTATCGCTCTGTTCCGAGAGTTCAACCAGATGATGCTGTATTCGTTATTGACCACAAAAGCACCTGAAGGTCTCTTCCTCACTTAGGCCAGATCTCGTTCTCACGCGTGGTTCATAGTGAGTTACACTCCCATGATGCCTTTTATGTCCCCAGTGCTTTTTAATTGTTTTTTTTTTTGTTTGTTTGTTTTTCTTTTTTTTTTTTTTAATTTATTTATGTATTTATTTAACTTTTGAGTCAGTCAGTGGAGGAATCTTTGGTAGTTTGTTTTTAAATGTCCATTTTACAAAGACTCTTTCTTCATGCCAGTGCCTGGTGAATCTTTTGTAGCCTCTGCCAGGATAAGGTCACCTCTGATGACTTAAGACAAACATGAGGATGGTAACTGGGATAAGTCGTATATGCTCTAATGTCCCAACAGCACCTGATCGTAAATCTACAAAAAGGGGGAAAAAGGTAGAATTAAAGCTCTGTGTCGTAACGCAAACATGGGGACGGAGGGATGAAAAGAGGCCCAACTGTGACAGTTTAACTATAAGTTTCACACTGTTTTGACTCCCCAAACAATTTTTCACGTTGCTTCATCCATCTGTCCCTCCTGGATCGCTGGGGAGGGTTGGGTTTTGTAAAGGGTGCTGCCCTGAGGGAGCCCACTGCTGCCAGCATCTGCTGTATGGGCAGAAAGCAAAACTCTTCTCCTGCAGCCTCTCTGACTTAACCACACAATGCTCTGTTCTCTCACAGAACGCCCATTTCAGCACATACCTCAATTTTACAGCACAAGAAGCAATTTGCTCTCCCCAGTGCATAGAAGAGCCACTTACTGTTGGCCGGCTGGTCGGATTTCATACACTCTCCTTCCACAATTGATACATCATCAATAGCAATGTCTCCTTCGATGCCTGGGCCCCGGATCCCTTCAAATATAAGCTGCAAAAAATAAAAGGAACAGCAGTTCATAGGATTGCAGATGGGAAGCACACAGCAGTAAAGTTTCCTGAGGAGCCTGGAATACCATGCAAGCACTTCCTATGGGGCGGAATGCAGCACGAGCACCTTGTAGCCATTATCTACTATAAAGCTGCTTATCAGCTGGGCACTACTGCTGTACAGAAGAAACCAAGTTATCTGTTTTCCTCTCCCAGTGCAACACGGTGCTGTCCTGCCTCACTGCTGCCTAATTAGCTCTGCAGAGGAGTGGACTCATTCTGTGTAGCAAGAAATATATTCCCTAGCAAACTTCAAAGCCCTTCTAATGAGATGAAGGAATTAGGCAAGGGATACATCTCCCAAGCAGCACCATTTGCACAGCTATCTCTCTTCTCCTTTATTGCTCCCCCCAACTCAGATCTTTGAAATATTTTTGGCTCGCTTAGATGAAAAGTTTCTAACCTTTAATCTGTGACAATATTTGCATCACATCCAACGAATCTTATAAGGGCGTGCTGTGGGACTAATGGAGAAATTAACTCTTGGAGGTAGAGCCAATTTGACAAAAATTATTAACACCATCTGGAGCAAAATGCTTAAATTACACCTCATAATGAGCTTGCTGCGTTAGGGAGGTGTCTGGGGCACTCTCTCTTTATCCACTGATTTCAGCAGCACACAAGTCCAAGCCTATTCTAGCAGCTTCCAACATTTCTTTGCTCATCACTATAGTTCAAAGCTTCTCATGTGAAATGAATAACCTTCACTAAACAATGAGTAAATACTGAGAGCAGTGGAAGACACCCTTACAAACCACAGAAGGCACGAGCATCACCCAAGGACCAGGTTGGATGGGTGTAAATGGGGCACTGGGCCACCTTATCTGGTGCTTGATTTAGAGGTTGGCAGCCCTACCTGTGGCAGAGGGGTTGGAACGAGAAGGTCTTTGAGGGGTCTCTCAAGCCCTGACCAGCTTCCCAATCATGCATTTCAACACCCTTGATCTTCTTCCCTGCAGTCTTTTTGCCCAGTTCCATCCCTCCCTGTTCATCTCAAGCACATCATGCTGCCCTTTGCACATCCCTCTCCACTAATTCTCCTTTCATTTTTTCCCACACAACGCTTCTGTGACTGCCTATGCTAAAGCACTTCTGTTCCATCACTGGCTCTCACACATGGGGATAAGACAAAAGGTTGGGATTGGCATCTACCCATGCAGTGAACCCAACCCACATGTTCAGGATGGCTGTTTTGGTTCATGCTCAATGACTCTTCCCAAAGAAATGGTCTCTTTAGGGGGCCCCAGGAATCCCAGGAACCAGCAGTTGATGTTTTGGACCTGTTCCATTTAGAAACAGCTCATGGCATAAACAAGAGCTGCTTCTAAGAAGTTATCAGCATCTCACTGTCAAACCAGAACTGAAATGTCTGAAGCCTGACACAATGTGTGGTGAAAGAAGCAAACAGATTGCCAGAGCTCTGAGCAGCACCTCTGCAAAGATGGATCCTTTTTTTTTTCATGGAAAACCCAAGTGTTCTCTGAGACATCTAACAAACACTTTACACTATGGACCCTAAGCGTTTTTTCATAGGAAATAATTTCATATTCCAGTTGGTAGTCTAAAATTATATAGATATATACATATATTATACCAGCTAACAGCATTGTCTAAGAACTGAAAGGCTTTTCCTCTCAGAGGAAATAGCTGCTGTTCTGCCACTGACGTGTGCATGATTAAGCTCTGTAGTGCTCACCTATTTGCAGCAAGAAAAGCAATTACCTGTCCATAAAGCAGCTTTCAGGGCTGAAATGATGCTGTGAAATCCTGTGTCAGAAACAAGGGTCAGTGAATGCGTGCCCCAGACCTGATGCCTCCATCTGCAGCGCCTGGTGCTGCTCGGGCACCACAAAGCACATGCAGCCCAGTGCTGTCCCTTACCTGGAATGAAGTCGGGGGGTTGATATTGACACGGGCTTGGTTCCAGTGCTGGCCCTTATTTCCACTTGAAGACCACAAGGGGTTCTCTATCGCCGTCTGGCCTTTCAGTCGCAGGTAAACATTCAAGCTTCCTGGAAGAGAGGGTAAGGAGGTGAGCTGGTGAGCTGAGAACCAGGCTGGGAGAGTAAGGGCCTGAGCTGGCCAGGCTGTGCTGGGGCTGGGTGCTGGACCAGTGGGAGTGCTGGGACAATGCACTCCTGTGCTGCACATCTGGAACACATCTCTGCAACACAGTGGAGGTGGATATGAGGGTTTCTTATCCCATACTGAAAAACTTTTACACTTGGGAGAACTGTGCCTTGGTGAAGTGAACTCTCAGTGGATGGTGGCTCAGCAGCAAGCTGGGTCCTGAGGCAGGGAGCCATGTCCCTTGCTCCCAGCAGCTCTGAAAGTACACATGGCTTTCGGGGGGGAAAGGAGTAAGGAGTTTTTTGTGCATTAGTGCAAAGGAGGCATCTCAAGCCACCTTTCCCAAATGTCCAACTTCTTCTTTACCCTGGACATGGTTTACTAATACAAATGCATCTGAGGTAGGTATGATGCCTTTAATCCTGGTGAGAAGCATTTTGCAAGGACAAGACAGTCCTCATTTGAACCTCAGTAAATTCTCAGGAAAAAAACCCCTCAAACCTCAACTCTGGGTGTCTCCCCACCACTGGCCATGAAGGTTCTGGTTCCAGGACAAATGTTCTTTGCAGCAAGTACCAGATCCCAGCACTCAACTCCCTTCTGCACAGTGCTCCCCCTTCTCTGATGGGCTGTGAGCAAAAACCAGGCTGCCCTTGGGCACCAAGAGGCAGCACTGTCTTCATTGAGCAGAGTTCAGCAAATCACTGTTTGGAGGTATTGCTCTTCTCGCTCACCGTTCTGACTGCAGATGTGTGGGGCAGTGTCTCTGTGCTATGGGAATCACTGCATCTGCCTTCAAGAATGCTCAGACAGCCAGGTTCACACAAAACCATGTTTCTCAGAGAGTCAGGAGTGGCATCTGGGAGGCTGGCACAAATCACATTTGCAAGGAGACCTCTCAGATCTGAGGCAGCTGCAGAGTGACTCAGCTCCTGCTAATAAAAACTTATTTCGAGCAATAGCAAAACTCGGTGCCTTGAAAAGCATGAGCTAAAAGGGGAACGGAGCGGTGAGTATTCTCATCACACTGCTTCAGCAGGGTGCCCATCTCCTGGGAAGGAGCTGGGAGGTGGTGCTGCTGGTCCCTCCTTGCAGCATTTATTTCCAAATTCATGGAAGGTGAACAAGCAGCACAAAGGAGGAATGGATTGTAGCAGTGACAGTCCATCTCTGCCTGCTATGGGTACACCTAAAACACCTCATCCTGCCACGTGCAGAAGAGAAACGTTTGGTTCTCCCATTCTCTCCTCAAAAAACCTGAGCACCTGGTGGAGCTGTGGGTGTTCCTGTTCGTTGCAGGGAGCAGGACCAGACAACCTCTTAGGGCCCCTTCCAATTCAAACCATTCTGTTTTTAACAACTGTGCTGGGTTCAAGGCAGGAGAAGAGGCAGGACTTCAGACAGCACTACTTGAAGTAACAGCACTACACAGAAAGTTACTTCTCGTGAAGACTAAAAGCAATGCCAATATTAAAGAAGGGAAGGAGAGCTGGTAATTATTTCACCCATTTGCACAGGCTGCCATGCTGCAGGGCTGTGTGGAATCACTAAATAATTTAGGTAAGAAAAGCATGTAAATCCATCACTGCTGAGGTTACAGAGATTTAAGGTTGGTTGTATCACTCCCAGCCTCCCAGTGCCATGGAATTTCTTGAAATTAATAGCAGGTGATCGCAGTCTTACTTCAAACATAAAATAACCATTTCTGTACCAGATCATAGGATCACAGAATGGTTTGAGTTGGAAGGGACCCTTACGAGCCATCAGGTCCCACTCCCTGCAGTGCACAGGGACACCCACAGCTCCATCAGTGCTCACAGCCCATCCCCTGACCTTGGCTGTCTGCAGGGATGGGGCAGCACCGCCTCTCTGGGAGAACTGCCAGTGCTTCACTGCCCTTATTGCAAAAAACTTCTGATCTCCAATCTAACTCTCCCCTCTTTTAGTTGGAAACCGTTATCCTGTCACAAAAGCCCCTGCTAAAGACTCTGTCCCTTTATTTCTTACAGCCCCATTAGATGCTGAATGGCCACTCTCAGCTTTCCCCAATGCCTTCTCTTCTGTCCCTGTCCCTCATGGCCACAAACCTGTCCAAAATGTGATGTGCAACAAGTGCCTAGCTTTGAAATGCAATATGTTCTTCCAAGAAGGGCTTAGAAAAGTGCTCTGCCTTTGCAAGTGCTGTGGGGAGAACAAGTTGGCTGTGTCATTCTCACTGAGGTGTGCCCAGCAAGACTCTGCCCATAGATACAGTCATTCAGAGCTCCAGATAGATGGGAGTCAGAGACCCAAACTGTGTCCAGGAGCAGCAGGTGAGAATGACGGAAATTCATTTCTTGGCATCATCCCACTGAGAGGGCTGGGATCTGCAGGGCACACAGCTCAGCAGCCAAGACCTGGGCAGCTCCCAGTGGCTCTAATGATCAGAAAAATGGCTGTTCTCACAAAGTCAATTAGCAGTGCTCCACATCGAGGTGCGGATGGAAAAATCAGAAACACTGATGGCTTAAAAAAACAGTGACAGCTATAATGGAGCTACAACCTCATTCTCTCTCAATACACAGATATAATAAGGACAGCGACTCTTCATTCTCTTATCCCCCAACAACGGCTCATTGTTTGCTGCAAATCAAGTAATGGGATCTTCTATTTCCTTTCTGTTGAAGGTAATGCACCTTCTCCCTTTGAAGTATGTGGAGAACAGCATGGGCACTTTCCTTGGCAGCCAGCAGCCTCAGAGCCGGCCGTGAGACCCACTGGGAATTAAACTCCAACTTGTGAGCAAGAGCCATCTATTTCAGGCAGAGCACACTTCATCCTCCCGAATCGAACCACCTGGCATGGGATGTAGGCCTCTGCTTATCTCACCAGAGCCGTGCCACAGCTTCAGTGCTAATCTCGGATCTGTGCTCTGCTCTCTGCAAAGGCTCCCAAGCACCACTCCTTATCGCTACCGACATTTTCAGGCTCTTCTCCAGAGACACCAAGACCTGAGCAGCAGGCACGGATGCTGGGCAGGATAAACTGGATGGCTGCTTTTTACAGCATAGTGCAACAGCCATGTTTTCAAATTGATGTCACCGAGGTCATTTGTGTAAGAACAGTGGATGATGCCTCTTTTCCCCTACGCCTGCATCCCAGCACCAGTGACAGAGCATCTAGGATGATCCTCCATTTCTTTAAATTAGGGATCATTCGCACCTCTGCTGGAAATGCAGACATGTTTTGATGTGCACAGAGAATGTTTTGGAAACAGGGGAGTAATAAGCCTAATTGGAAAGCCTCTTTGGAAATCCTATGGATAATTAGGGAAAATAAAGCCCAACAGAAAAGCAGACATGCAGCTCTGAAGTCTGCTGAGCAACGCTATGATAACATGGACAAAAAAATCAAGGGCTAACGGCCTTGTATCTTCTCTGAGTGGTGGTCCACAGGTACAAGGGAGGAACAGGCAGGAACTTGTTTAAGTCCCATTCTCTTGCAAGACACTCCAGTTTTCAGGGAGAACCAGTCAAGACGTGGCAGCTGAAGGTCATTGGAAAGAGAGCCCTCAGCACAGAGATCATGTGTGAGGTCTCAGTTGGCAGCTCCCACCCTGTCAGTGCATACTGAAGCCCTGATGGTCAGTGCTTATCCCTGTGTAGGGGTAAGAGGAACCTTCTATGTATATACTGGCTGCAAATTCCAGAACAGCAGCGAAGGGTTGTCCTTGCATTTCTATATGTGCCCATTGGCATTCTGCCTTGGGCAGAAATTACTTCCATGGTCAGAAGGTGAGCACAAGACTGAAGGTGAGCTCAGAAAACTAAACTGCTTGCATGAAATTTCAGCTTTAAAATAGCTGTTCAAAATATGATTAGATTCACCCATAGGCCAAACTTTTGTCAGAATAAAGATACCTTTAGCTACGTAACTTTCAGAAGCATAGATATGAAAAGAGAAACTAAACAATGTGCTGCAATGGAAAATATATCTTCTAAATGAAGGTTATGGAGCATATGTCATCCAAAATGCTGATTAGGACTGACTTGCCTGGGCAAAGCATTGTGCTGTAATAGAATCACAGAATCACAGAATCCTGGAATTGCTCAGGTTGGAAAAGACCTTAAAGATCATGAAGTCCAACTGCAGCCTAACCAAACTACCCCAACTCTATCAAGCCTCCACTAAATATAATAAACCCTAAATATAACAATCTCTAAATATAACAATCTCTAAATATAATAATTACCTAAATATAGTAACTCCTTTCCTAAAAATGAAGCAATTTCTAAGACCACAGACCTTCCAAAAATCATTCAAATGGTTACCTCACCAATGCAACCATTCCTAACATAACTATGTGCATAAATCATTAAGTCTTAGAACATCACTACTCCTGAGGTTTTTCTCTTCCCTTTTTTACTATCCTCATGTGAGCAATACAGGTGATGGAGTTCACACCTGGGGGATCAGATGATATACATTTGCTGATCTCATAATTCATTTCTTGGATGCTTTCTGTGTTCTCATGTGCTTTCTAACATTTTGTCAGAATATGATAATGTTGAATTTAGTAATGGTGCCTGCATTCAAACACATGGCTGACACTATTAATTTATCATCTTTCTGTCTTTGGAGACAGAACAATTTTGTATAAAATTGTTCAAAGAATCATAGAATGGCTTGGGTTGGAAGGGACCTCAAGGATCACGAAGCTCCAAGCCCTCAGCCACATGCAGGGCCACCAACCTCCACATTTCATAGCAGCCCAGGCTGCCCAGGGCCCCATCCAACCTGGCCTTGAACACCTCCAGGGATGGACGGGGCATCACAGCCTCTCTGCTTTCAAAACTACACCACAGGACCACAGTAGCTAAAATGATGTCATCTATATTTTTTAACATTAGAGAAGTGACATTGAGGGATTTTGTTTTTTGACATCCAAGTGTCCGCATCACCATAAAGAACCAAACCTGTACAGCCGTACACCCGATCACTAACTGTCATTGTCACCACCTTCATCTGTGGGTCAGCTCCTTTGTCAGGCAGCACTCTATGTGTCAGCTCAAGAAATGACACAGAAAAGAGCAATTTCAGCCAAAATAGAGAAGGGCAGAAGGGCAGCCCAGGAGAAAGACCAAAACTGCAAAAGTTAGGGGTCACTTTTTCGTGGGCAGATGTCAACCTCAATGGCTGTTTTTCTTATATTTATCCTAACTTTAAGAAGTTCCAGAAGAACTCTTCGACCCTTCATGGTCATAACTCTGCTCTTCACTGTCCTATAGCAGAAGCAGGCTCAAGGAGCACTCTGCACTTCTTTCACTCAGCATGGCATGGCTCCAGTTCCTCCTGCAACACAGAGTGAGCAGAATTTACACCGGGGGCTGCGTTGAGTGCTCAGCAGTGCAGACAGCTAACAGAACGGAGCGAGCTGTCTGCTCTATTTATAACCCGAGCTCTGCCTGCAGGCAGCTGAATGTTTCCCAAAGCAACCACCAGAATGCACTACAAGGATGTTCTTGCCCTTGAAAATATCTATAAAATACACCGAGTCAGGGCAGCGTGGCACTGGAAAGCCTCCCAACGCACTGGTAAGCACCAAGAACCCACAGGGATTTACAGGATTTAGAAAAATTGGCTCAGGCTTATACTTTTACATTTTCCCACACTTTTTTTTTTTCTTCTTCTTTTTTTCTTTAACACCGTGCAAAGTAATTAAACCTGTATCTTGAAAGAGCTATGACTAAAAATAGACCTAAAGATTCACCTTGGAGAGATCTGCTCCCACAGCTTTTGAGTGAATTGTTCAAGGCTTTCCTTTAGGACCCATGTGCTGCTGCATAGCACAAGGGCTGTGCTGCTAATTGCTTCATCTCTTAACTTGCAAGGAGAGATTCAACACACCGTGACCAGGCAAAAAACACTCAAAACCAGGCAAAGCCTTTGCAAATCTTCACACTTTCAAGAGCCCCTGCTCAAAACCCCATGTGTACACAACATGCTCTTGTCAACCCTTAGAGGATTCCTGCTGGCATATTGATTGTGGGGAAAAGTTTTATGACCAAAAGAATGCTTTCAGGTGCCTTTCTTGCCAGCCTTGGTTGTAGCTGGTTTTGGAATTGATCCTGTGCTTCCCTTCCATAAATCTGGACATTTCTCCTGCTCTCTCTCCCAAAATGAAAAGACAAGGTCCTCGGCTCTCTCCTACCTATGTGCTGTCCATACATGTGGTAGTAGAAGCTAAAACAGTAGGCTGTGTTCGTAGCTCCATAGGGATTTTTTGGAGCAACGCTGAAAACAGGACTGACGAGTCGGGCCTTCTCCCCTTCCAGCCTGGGGCGTGAGGTCTCAATGTACATGTAGAAACCTAGGAAGGACAAGTGAAAATTGTTATGTTGTGGTCTTAAAACACCAACACAGTACACACACAGGAAGATATCGGGCTATCTTGGTTAATTCTTCATGTTCATCTGAGAACACCACGGTTTCAGGGTCGTATTTGTTGTGCACTGAGCCCATATATTTTCCGCAGCTGATTCAAAGATGTTTTCTAGCAGGAGTAAAATCAGGGCTTGCAGGTCAGTACTCATAAACAACTTCATATTGATATAACACTGTATATGCTCAAGAAAAGAAAAAAATCTTTATGAAGGGGTTCAGACTTCAGACTGAAGGTTGCAATTTGTTCCCATAAACAATGAGAGGGGAGAATTTTTAAAATAAGGTAAAAAAAAAATCTTGATGGAAAGCTTCCAATGAACATTTTAAACTGCCCATGTCAATCCCAGTTCAACGGCTCACAAGAAGAAAATATTCATTTATTCTGAAGTGCACCAACAGCGGCGTATTTACTTAATCCAACCAAGCAAATATGATGCAGTATGATTTTTTCCCTCTTGGTAATAGAGGGCATGGCAATAAAATAGCTCAAGTTACTGCAGTACTTGATAAATTCAGCACAATATGTCTGACTTTTCAAATGAAAATAAATACCGCAGTCAAGACGGCACACTTCTGTTAACAGGAATAGCAGATTGAAAATTACATGTTTTAGCAACACCCAAAGTAAAAACGGGGCAAAAAGACCTCACTGTGATAGTCTGAGAGTCCAAGTTAGAATTTAAATGACATAAAACAGAACAACAGTTCAAGACGTGCTAGAATGTTTGCTGTAACGTGGAAGTTATCGGTTGGAAATGGCGCAATAGCAATAATACAAGGTGGTTAATGGTGCTGTTAGCGGGCTCTGATAGGGACTGGCCGCATGTCTCAGCTCAGGCAGTTTCCTTCTGAGGTCCCTGAGGCATGCTTATCTTGGTGTGATTTGGAAGGACACAGCTGGATGGAGATCCCCGACCCCAGAGCAGCTGCAGAGCACGCAGTGCAGGAGGAAGAGGCGCACCCTGGAGCTTACCTTCCTTGGAGCCAGTCCGGTCTGCGTTTGGCCCTGTGTTGGGAGTGTATTTTGTGTCTCTAGTGGCAGTGCTTTGCTTTGTCCAGTCAAAGTTGTCCGTATCGTCTTGAGTGAAAAGGCAAATGTTGCCATCCTCAAACCCACAGTGGAACTCTCCTGCCAACACAGCAAATGAGAGGAGATTTAGTGCCTGATAGCACTCAATGCTTGCTTACCTCTCCATGAGAACAGATGTATTAGAATCAGAATCACAGAATTGCTCAGGTTGGAGAAGACCTTAAAGATCATCAAGTCCAACCTAACCAAACGACCCTAACTAACAACCCTTGGCTAAATCATGTCCCTGAGCACCACATCCAAACTGTTTTCAAACACACTGTAGGTTGGTGCTCATTAGCAGCACTGGAAATAGATATACATTTATTTTACATCATTCCCTACTGTTGACTGTGTGTTCTCTTTTAAGTGACCCTGATGAAAAAAGGCACCGTAATCATCCTGTGTTAATGCTACTTGAAATTAATTATCTTCAATCTTGTCTAGATCCTCCTCACCTGTTCATATAAGTAACAGCCTTACTGACCCAGCTACTATTTCTAAAGAGCTGAGAAGAATGGATAGCATTGTCTATAAAACATGAATGGTGTGGGAAAAACAGGAAGCAGTAGGTTATTTTGGTTAAGGGATAAGAACATTTAGGAGAAGCGTACAGCACCTCTTCAACAGGACAATGTGGTCTGCAGTGTGGTGTCTGTTAAATTCCTCTTAGTTGTCAATAGGGATGGGAAAACAAAGAATGGCTAGAATAAGAGGAAATATTATTTAGAGTAGACATGATGATCCCCAATCAGGATTATTGGGATCCTCTCTTTTGTGAAGCAGGTCTGTCAGACACCATCCCAATGATCCCACCTCCGGGTTACGATGGGTTGGGGAAGTCCTATAATCAGGCATTTAGGAACCAAACAAACCAGAACTTCAAGGTTCAGTTTTCATCTCAGAACAGAATGAGGCCTCGTGTAGTAAAATGTGCAAAAGCTTAATTTTATACACACGAGCAGTTCCTGCTGAGTTTACTCTTCCAGCAAAGTCAATTGATTTATCTGAGAAAACAAGCAAATCTCTCTTCTCCTGGGAGAATGCAGCTGTCTGCATACTGTGTAAGCTACAGCATTCGTTATAGGGGTGCAATTTATATTCATTGTTAGGAGAAACTCTAACACCAGGCACCATTCATCTGTGTTAAATTCAGAAGGTGTATAAATGTTTGCAGGTTTGGGGCTTCAGTAAACTATAAATCCACTTCAGCCACTGGAGCTTCACTGCAAATCAGTAAAGACAGAAGGACCTGGAGCTTAGCTTGGATATGTACTGCTAAGCAAGGATGCTGCTCTGAAGCTTATTTAAAATCATATAATGCTGCCAACAGAAAAAACAGGCTTGACAATTCCTCCCAATCCACCAGGTGCATTAGGAGTGCTTTCCAAGCCTTCCTCATTCTGCCTCTGCTCATGCTGAGCAACAAAACTTCCTGCTGCATAGCAGTCAGCACGAAGCATTGCTCCAAACACCAGGTTGCCACAAAAACCCAGTCCACAGAAGCCTCCATGCCCACGAGCACCTCAGGCTTGATTTCTTGATCAATTTACTACCTTTATTAGATCCTCCAGGAGAATTAACTCAGAAACGTGGCTGAAAGGCATCAAGGCAGTGAGGAGCCCACTTCAGGACTTCAGTTTGATTCTGGAGGTAGTGCTTTTTGAATGCTGAACTTGGAATGATGAAGAGGGGATGCGCAAAACCATTCGGCACAGGAGCACCTCCATAAGCACAATGGAGGAGAAATACAAACACTGGCCTGACAGCAATTCTGCTTGAGAGATGGGCACATGAAAGAAGAACACCTGGGCTGTGAACTCCATCCAAAGTCCTTCCAGGGAGAATGGGTGCAGACCAACACCTTCATCGTTGTCCCCAAGAGCAGGAGGAGAACACAAAGACCCTAACAAAAGTCTTGAATGAGCAAGGAAGCACTCTGACATGCATTGCTTGGCTGACACTACATTGGGCCTCCACTTATACACACCTTTCCTATAGCATGCAAGGTGCTGCTTCTACACAGTGAGACAAAATGAAAAGGCCAAACAGTGGCGAAAGGAGTAAAATTCTGCCTATCAGATCCAGTCTTGCAGCAAAGTGATTTAAGACAAAGCATTCCCAGCTATTCAGCAGTTCCTACCACTGCCCCTCCAGTTGCTTAAAAGCTGCATTTCCGTGTCACAGTGTGCCCTCAGAGCTTCGTTAAGAAATTCCACCACATCAGCAGAACAAAATCCACATCAGCCTTTTCTTCAAGTGAAACAAATTAATGCATTCAGGCTAGATGAAGAAAGGCAAGTAAAAGTTTGCCATTTATCTAATATGAAAATACCAGTTTCACGTGGAACCCTGCCATTTGGAATGCACTGGAAAAGGTTAGTGCTAAATATTCTTGGCACTAAACACCTTGTGAAAAATAACAGATGAATACAAATGGGAAGTAGTTCCCTGGGATTAGCTCTATACCTCCCCTGTGCAGGAATTGGAGACTGTCTCTAGGAGGAGACAAGCTCTTCAGCAGTGTCTCTTCTGTCAGGACAAGGGGAAATGGCTTCAAACTAAAAGAGGGGAGAGTAAGACTGGAAATAAGGAGTTTTTCACTCTAAGGGCAGTGAGGCACTGCACAGACTGCCCAGAGGGGTGGTGGTGCCCCATCCCTGCAGACAGGCAAGGTCTGGGGATGGGGACTGAGAACTGATGGAGCTGTGGATACCAAAAATGGTCCCAAACATCATTAAGGGCAGAGGTGAATTGTTGGTCCAAACCCTTAATGCAAGTTATTAAATAAATTTATTGCCAATCACAGGAAAATATGCACTCAAAGTGCAAGGCTTTTCATTCTAATATGAATTCTTTTTCCACAAAACTCAAGTTGAATGACTTCTTCACATCTCATGTCTTCCATTATTTAAGTGTAACATCCAATTGCACTCACCGATATGAAATTCTTAAATGTTCATAGAATCACAGAATCACAAAATCACAGAATCACAGAATGGCTTCAGTTGGAAGGGAACTTAAGGATCACGAAGCTCCAACCCCCCATCAATGCAGGGCCACCAACCTCCACATTTCACAGCAGCCCAGGCTGCCCAGGGCCCCATCCAACCTGGCCTTGAACACCTCCAGGGATGGACGGGGCATCACAGCCTCTCTGGGCAGCTGTTCCAGCACCTCACCTCTCATAGTGTGAGACATCCAACCTCGATCTTCCCTCCTTCAACTCAAAACCATTTCCCCTTGTCCTGCTGTTATCTACCCTTTCAAAGAGTTGGCTTGCCTCCTGTTTATAGGCTCCCTTTAGGTACTGGTCTACAGTATACAGTAGTTTGGTCTACTATAAACTGGTTCCATTAAACAGCTTATTTATATGTCACACATACACATACACACGAAAGTAGCTCTAAGGCAAAATCTCAGTTTTCCAGTCATTTGATGCTACTTCCTTATCTACTGCAGAAATCTCATGAGAATGAATGTTCTCTGCCATGTGATTATTCCAGAATTTGAGCAAGAAGGTGTGCCTTCAGTTTCCAGATATTTTCCCCAGTTGAATAGGGCACTTACTCTTCATTCACGGTGGTGTAAATAAAGTTAGAATTCAGCCCAACAGGTTTAGAAAGAATCAGAAGCTGGTTGGTGTTATATAACATACAACATCACCATTCATCCTGCATTTTCAGTGACATAAAATGAGATTGTAGAAAGCTAGGATAAAGATGAGATTGAATTTGCTGTGGGAGCCAGAGCTTCTCTTTCCCAGCAGATTTCTCTCCTCAAAGGGTTTTACTCAAGAAGTCACTGGGGAAAAAAGCAAGCCTTCAAGATTTAACCACCTCTTTGGTCGTCTGAAAGAAATGTCACCGGGTGCCCTATAGCTCCCAGTGGGCAAACTCTCCCATTAGCAGAGGTGCACAGCTAGACAGAGTCAGAAGCAGAGGATGGAAATGGTGGGCAGGTTGCCAGAAGTCTCCCTCCCTGGAGCCAGCAGGGTTTTGACCTGAAGGGTGATTCGGGTGCCACCTGCACTGAGCCACGTGCCTGGCAGAGCTGCTGCTTTGAACTGTACAATAGAGACATTCTGAAAATGAGACAATTTCAGATCTTAAAATCATAGAAGATTATAGTGGGAAGCACATGGGAGTGCAATGCTTTTTTTTTCTTAACATCAGAGAGTATATGTTTAATACATTAATTAGCAAGGGCCTCATCTACTGCTCACTTAAGTCAATGAGATTGGATCCTTCAGCTCCCACGAGCTTTAAACTGAGCCCTGATTAATTATTAATGCATCTCACAAGACCTTCAGCAAATAAGTTTAAAATTTACTGAAAAGTTTGGCCATCGTCTGAGAGACAGACAGAGGCTGCTTGCACAGCCTGCTGCTGCTTCTCTGCCTGCCTATGGCTGCACCAGGGCAGCAGTAATGGAAGAGCCCCACTCCATTTACAGGAGCATTTCTGCATATGTGATTAAAAGCAAGAATAACATCAGAGTATGTCCCACAAAATATGCCCTTGCTACTGAGTGGAAATCAATCATGAAGTAGACAGATGGGGGATGAAGTAGGATGTTAGTGTTAGAATGAAGCTGTTCTTCCTAGCTCCAGCCCAGTCTCCTGTCTGCTGTACTGGCAAAGGTTTGGTGCCCGTGGCTGATTTGAATGGGAAACAGCTGTACCAGGAGACGTTCATGTGCTACTGAGCACCACACATCAGGCAGGACACAGTCAGAGCAACTCTATGATTCTATGAGGTGCTGACTGCAGCTGGAAGGATTGCAGTAACTCACTCAGAATCATGGAATCACAAAATGACAATCGCAGAAGGGTAAGGTAGGAAGGGACCTCTGGAAGTCACCTGGCACAATCCATGCTCATGTAGATGTACTTCAAGAGATGCACATGTAGTTCTCATGCAAGGAGAAATTACTTTGGAAAATGTTCTAAATGAACTTTTCCTCTGAGATGTTTACATTGTCTGCTAAGGCTCAGACACAGATCCTTCTCAGTCACAGAATCATAGAATTGCTCAGGTTGGAAAAGACCTTAAAGATCAAGTCCAACCACAACCTGACCATACAACCCTAACAACAAAGATGGGCTGGAGCTACAATACGTCCTTCCTCCATCACCTGTTGCTCTGGCACTTTGCAGAACAAGAGGAATGACACCATCAGGCTCAGCTTGCACACAAAACTAAAGGGGCACGGCGACTGAAAGTGGAATAACTGTCAGTCACTTTTTAAGCACAAAGGACAACAGGTGCAAGGACAGCTCTTCATGTGAATAAAAGATAAAGAAATACTTACGTAGGTGTGGATTTACTGGAGCTGAAAGAGAGAGCAAAAATAAAATTAGCACTAAGGGAAAAACTTAACAAAACCAACACACAGATGATCCTAAATTGCCCACTGATCATTCTTCCCCTTCCTGAGGACCCTGATTATGGGTCCCACATTAACACAGTCATCAAAACTGATGCTGTCCTTTCTGAACAAGTTTTGCAGCTTCCTGACAAGCCAAAGGCAATGGCTTCCATGAGAAAAGCCTCTTCCACTCATTACATGTGCTCCATCATTACCACATGCAGCCTGGGGAATGAGATGCTGTAATTAAGCATCAAAGCTAGATTACTGGCACAGACCCTGGACAGAAGAGGACAGCTGCACAGCAAAACTTCAGGGTGATGCCTTCATGCAGAAATCCAACATAAGACACAGGAAGGATGTATTCATCTGAAGCACAGGTTCTGCATTATGCTTTACTCAACTGTTGGTCTTATCAGTGTTCATGGATATTTAATGTAACAAACTATTCTTCTATTATTCTTCAGTTTGTGAATGGATAGCACTTGCATTCTTCCCAGAAATCACAATTTTTCTTTTTAAGCAGCAGGAAACAAAAGCACAGCGAGTTGGAGAGAAGAGGTTTGATCCCATTAGGCCAAGAGACACAATCAAGCAAAAATAAAACCTAAAAACCAACAAAATCTGCAAGCCTGCTGCATAAATCCTCTTCTAAGGGGAAACGTTTTAAAGACATTCTAGAAGACAAAGAAAGGTGAGGTGTGCTCTCCCCAGGGCTGCCAGCACTGCAGCACCCATGTCCATTGGATGCTGCTTTCCTGGGCTGTGTTCCTGGAGATGGAGAAGCGACAAAGCAGTTCTGCCCTCCCCTATGCATCCACCTCTGCTCATTCCCTGCCCCATGGCAGGGACAGGTGATGACCACTCCTCCCCTCTTGGGAGGCATCAAAACCAAATTTCCACCACTGCAAAGAGGTTTTGAGATTACTTTGCTGAAAAATATTATTTCTGTCTCTTCTCTGGGTCTGTGCAACACCCTTTGTGATTGAGCATGATGACTGGTGCTGGGCATCCTTGGCACAGGTTCTTGTTTAACAGAACCTCAGCAAAATCACAAAAAGCTCTAAATCCCTAATTCTTTAATACTGAGGTTCACCTGTCAGCCAGAGGATGGAACAGGATGAAAGTCAAACCTTAGTCATGCTTACAGATATCTTAGCCATGGGATGGGTTACCCAAGTTTACACCCAGACTGACCTGAACAATGCTAAACATTGGAAATTTGGTCTGAGGGAGAAACGAAAGTCTTCATTTCTGTGCTATTTGTAGAAGGGTATATGTGAGGATGGGAGACTTAGGAAACACAGCCCTTCTAGAAGCCCTTACGCATGTGAGAAACAGAAGGATGCTGAGCCCACCATTAGAACTGTATGCAGATGCTGTGTCCGTCTGGTAACCCCTGATTTCCATCTAAGTGTTGCTCCATGTCTTGCTGCCGTTCCCAAGCTATGTTCAGAGACATGAACTCCTGGTTTCTGACCTCAGCCACAGTTTCTACTTAGCTCTAACCTCGACCTGAAGTTTTTAAAACAGGTCTAATTTAGTGACTCTGCCATCTGATCTTTCTTTGCTGAAACAAATGAACAGTGACTTGCCCCTGTGCAATTTTAAGGAACTTAGTCATTACATTATATGAGACAAACTCATAGCTTTTACCAACAAATTACCTTTCCTTCTCCAAGAAACATTCATTCTGCGAGCTTCTTGAGTGACTGAACTTGGAATTAGCTGAAATTGCTGGAAACTACGTTTAGTGATGCTTGCTTTGTAACTAAACGTGCAGGCTTTTATGGAAACTATCATCAGTGCATAACCTTGAGTAATGCTACTCAGATTGTTCACACAGCAAAGCAAAAAAGGCTTCTTGCCAAGCGGTTCAAACTGATGGACAAAATCAGAAAAGCAAGTTGAAGAAGTTAGGCTGTACTTATCTAACAAAATAAACGAGAAAAATAAAATAAAATTGAAAATAAAGCAACCCAGAAAGCTCACTCTCCGAAGTGGTGAACTAAGCTGCCATGTGATGAAGTGTGACAGCTCCAGGTCTCACTGCTGAAAGATGAGGCTGCTGTGTGCACAATGTGAGGGCAGCTCATTCAATTAGCCATGAAGATAAACCAATGGATGACTGGTGGAGCAACTCCTAAGGCTGAGCTGGGAACATCTGGAAAGGCTTTGTGCCTATGAGGGTTCTTGCTGCTCTGCTCTGCTGGCCTGGCTTAATGCTAGGGAATCTCAGGAGGAGAACCAAGCATCAGGAAGGATGTGAGCTCGGGTAGAGCTGAGGCGGATCATCCCTTAATCTCTCTGCCTTTTCTCCAGCATGCAGGGAGTAAAGCCCACTGGAATTTCAGCTTGTCGGACAACTTCACTTTTCACTGATCTGTATATGTGCAGGTGATGGCAGAAAAATGTGGGCAGAATGTTTGTTGTCAGTCCCTGCCCTTGTAACTGCATTTATACAGTGATGTCTCCCAGAGATCCTCCCTGATACAGACACTTGTTCAGGAACTTGTACAGGCACTGAGACATTGCTCCCCAAAGCTGCAAACTGACCGAGAAACATCAATCTAGAGGTAAGTATGCTGGGTATTCAGCTGCTCTGTTTTCTACTACTGGAAACTGCTGTCTACTTACAGTAATTACAACCAGAATCTAAAAGCTTTAATGAGGGATCAGGAGTCCAAACCTTTAAAAGCACTTGGTTTGCATAGTGGAAAGCAGTCTTCATTGTAGATATTGATTCTCTATGCAAGGCTTTCTTGTTCCCATAATGGTAACTCTGCATACTACTTATAAAACAGTCTCATACTTACATCTGTGTATACTTATAAATCCTATAATTTATGCTTTATTTGATACCTTTTTTTTTCTTGTGGGGCCCAGAAATATAATAGTAATAATAACAAATGGAACAATTACATACACTTCTTCCATACAGGATCTGGGAAGTTCCTAACCTGTATAAGAATCCACAGGCAGGGCCATTAAGTGATTGGCAGCCTCATCTACCTGCCATGTCACAGAGGGCTGATTCTACATACAATAGATACAATGCTAGGGTTTGGGCTTCATTCACAAAAATGAAATTAACTTGCTTGTTTACCACTGGTTAGAAATATTTAACCATAAGTCCATATCTGAAATAGTGCTAATTGGAATAGCTGGAGGATGTTATTGCTTGTTTGCATCATGGAGGCTGACACAGATTTATGTAAAGTGATGGAGATTACATTGAACCTGTTACTAAAAGACTTATCTGTTTTGTACCAGCCTTCAAAACACTTATTAGTGCTACTTAAACTGCCCTGGTAGTATTTACTTGCCAGACTGTGATCACTAGCAGAGTAACATATGCACCTACCAAAGAATTTGTCAAGTGATGTTTGGCTGTAATTACAATGTCACTCCTACTGTGATGACTGTCCTTTTCTCCCACTCCTTCTGTGCGTGGAGGAGAAAATAACTCATGGCAGGCAAGGAATTTCCCTATGAAGTGCTTCCACCAGGTGTGAGGTTTTGATCTGTGGGCTTGGATAGCAAGGAGGTTTTGTCTTGTATGCACGGCTCCAGCTTAGGATGGCAGGGCGTACTGTAAAGAGCTCATAAATAAGGCTTCTCCTGCTTTGATAGTACTGTAGTAGCCTTGTCATTTTGGACATTCAGATGGCTACCAGCAGGCTAGCCCACTGGAAGCTATTATTTATATATGAGCATTTTTCCCATTAAACTCCAGTTGTGGATTTTAATTTAAAATGCAATGTGCTCTGCAGCACAACTCAACAAAAATGACTGCACAGGCAGGAGTAACGTGACTTAACTTCAATGACTGGTAAATCAGACACCTCATCTAAGAGTGCCCCTAAAGTCACACAGAGATATGGGCATTTCTGAAGGGTCTCAGAGCCATCCACTGAGAGAAATGTGGAGAAACCTCCTCCTCTCTGGAAAGGCAGCAAACACAACCCATGCGCTAGGAATGTCAAGTTGATTCTCACACACTTTAAGACTAGTTCTGAAGAATCATTTTTGGGCAGCACCAACCCGAGGTTGTCATGCTACAAATGACAACTTTAAGCTGTCAAAATAACTCCTATAGGCCATGGTCTGTCTGTTCCCTACTTGCACCAGGCTGAAACTCAAGGGTCAAGGGGAATGTATTCACTAAAGGCAAAAGACACTGCTCCATTTTTAGCAACTCTTATCGTGCATCTGATCTGCTTTTCATGCTGGCTGCATTTCTTTAAAATGGGGTGAAATCTTTTTAATCTGCTTACAATATGGAAAAACACGTTTTCAGTGGGAATCCTTACCAGCAATACAAACAAAAGCACAAATTTTAAACATCAGAATCACAGAATCACCATGGTTAGGAAAGACCTACAAGTCCATCCAGTCCAACCATCCACCCATCACCAATAGCTCTCACTAAACCACGTCCCTCAACACAAAATCCAAACGTTCCTTGAACACCTCCAGGGTCGGTGACTCCACCACCTCCCTGGGCAGCCCATTCCAGTGCCTGACCACTCTTTCTGAAAAGCAGTATTTCCTAACATCCAGCTTAAATCTCCCCTGGCGCAGCTTGAAGCCATTCCCTCCAGTCCTATCACCAGTTGCATGAGAGAAGAGGCCGACCCCCAGCTCACTACAACCTCTCTTCAGATAGTTATAGAGAGAGTTATAGAGAAAAAAGCTCATCTACACTAATAAAGGTGGCAAACACTGGGATAGGGTGCCCAGAGAGGTGGTGCAGTCTCCATCCTTGCAGACAGTTAGGACCCAACTGCATGTGGCCCTGGGCAGCCTGCTCTGAGTAGCTTGGATGAGATGACCTCCAGCAGCACCTCCAATCTCAACAACCCAGTGATACTGCAAGGTATTCAACTGTTGTAAGTCCCCAAAAAAGTATTTCTGAAGCCATGGGGTGAGAAGTGTGGAGTGATGTGGCTGAAGTCCAGTGTGCCTGCAGGGTATCGATCAAAACTGCACACACATACAGGATGAAACTATATTCAAAATGTGAAGACCCAACTGTGGATGGGCTATTTGTGTGTGTGTGAGTGTGCTTAAGGTCTCAACAAATGTAATGGGGAGAAATCTATTAAAAATTATCTTCTCCATTTAAGAAACATTCGCACGATGTCTTATTTTCTGGATAATGTTTGTTATTACTTCTACTTCAATTCTGGTCTGCTGCTGTGCATGCTGCTAGCCCATTAGCTGCTTTTCTAAGATTCTAGCATTTCAGATTATAACTATTAGATTTGCACCATAATAACGTATGCAGTATCATTATTTTTTAGCTGGAGTTATAACACACTTAAAATTAGCCTGGTAATAGCTAGCTGACACTACAGCGCTTGGACAAATGTTGAGATAAAATGTGTATCTGAAGCACACAAAACCTCAGCAATTCTGGAACCCCACTTCAAAGAGAAGTCACTCTGGGTTTACCCTATTGATTAGCACCTGGCTCACCATTTCTTAAACTGTGTTTGTTGACACCTGAGTGATGGCACTGAGCACCCCTGCAGGAGCATCCTTCCACCTGGGGCACAAAATGGTGGCTCCATCTCTCCTGGGCAGCTGGATTATGCTTGGTGTCCAATCAGCATGTTTGAAATGGGATGTCATTCACCTCTGTGCTAATGGCAGATTCTAGCAGAAGAAATTTGCTGTAGTCCAAATATATCTTTTAATGTTGCACTGGAATGTTTTCCTTGGCAGCTTGGGGCAACTTGGGGCAAGAAATGCAAATTACATGATGTTTCATTAATGGCTCAAGCTTGGTGTGGTTGTGAACCACAGCTGAGAACTGAGTCAGCTTCCTGAGACCTGCCAGAGCACAAACACCACTACACTGCAGCAAAGAAGAAATAAAAAAAGTTAACTCAGTTACTCTTTACATTAATACCCTCAGGAAGGTATTTTGAGTTCTTTTCAGAGCTCTAGGGATTAATTTTTGGTAATGCTGTGAGACTGAATGGAAGGTTGTAGAAATACTTTCTCTTTTCTGGTCAAGTAGACAAATCCTTGTCATGGCAAACTTTTGCAGGAGTATATACAATCATTCTTTCTCACTTGCATAGGATTAGGAATAGTCAGGGTTATTTTGATCACTCATAATTAAACAGAAACTTCTCAAAGCATCCTGATTCTGACGAAAAAAATGATGACAACAAAATAGTGATTTAACACCTCCATAATATTACTTGGGAGGGCAGCGAGTTTTGAAGAAAACTTCACAAAACAAGAATTCAAGGCAAGAATTAACTCTTGGAAACAAAGATAGCACTGATTTATGAAGACTAATTCATGCAGATAACATTAATTCATTGTATTTTTACCCTTATAACACAGAAACTGCTCTGGTTTGGGGTCTGGGCAGCTCACTGCTGGACTGGCAGTCAGTTCACATCATGCAACATAAAACAACTGTAACCCATACAGCAGACCCAATTGTGCAGAAGGTGCCACAATGCATTTCTTTGTACTTGAAGGTCTTACCACTATACTTGATGACCCGAATAGTGGAGTCTCCTTCTCCAAATCTGGTGATGGGTGTCAGACGGACTTCGTACGCCTCTGGCTTGATCAGCTCAGTTAGATTGTAGGTAATTAATTCTCCCTTTTGAATGTTTCCATTCACTGTAATTTCTTGTTCCCACCAACGCTGCTGTCCAGCCTAAAAGAAAAAGAAGAATGCAAATGTCAGAGCTTTTGGGGCAGATACTGTCTGCACCTCAGGAGTGAAGGGGAACACATACAAACCTGTGTTGGGCCATGAGTTCCCTTAAAAAAAGTTTGATTTCAGTTCATTTTATCACCTCCTGGAGGCTGACCATCCTGTCTTAGAGCCCATGCTATCCCCTCATATCTAACAACCCAGGTAAATTGGCTCCCCACATCCAGCAGCGTTCTTCCCTCCATTATTTTCCTCCCTACAGGTGCCCAACCTCTCCCTCTTGCAGGCAATAAGGTTTCACAGCTGTCATTTAGGATGTCATTTGGAGCTAATGAGAGCATACTGGAGAACTGAGATGCAGTTTGGTCTCCAAGCACTTTTGTTGATGAGTGAGAAAGAAATAGGCTGGCTCTTAATGGCCTTAGTGTACAATTAACAGCAGTCCTTGTAGTTTCCAAGATGGATGGATTTCACAGAACAATGAAAGTCAATAGGAGCAAACAAGAGGATGTTTTGTTAAGAGAAAAAAACAAAACAAAACAACAAAGCATAGATTTTAGTGCTTTATAGACTGCAGTGTTTTCAACATCCAAATCTATAGTTTCTGTTATATATATGCTTTACCAAGAAAATAAAAAAAAATCCAATTAAGAAGGAGGCATCATGAGTAGAGAGTGCCACACTGTCCCTACAAAGTCTGATTGCTTATGGACTAACAGAAATTATATATTTTGGGCAGCACAGTGACTTGGCATTGCAATATTACTTGTAGGTACTTGGGCTTATTAAAGACTCTATCTCCAGGAAACAAAGGAAAAATCATTAAATATTTACCATGCTTCTCAAGATAACAGTACAGGTGCAGTACTACTAAAATGAGATGTTCCACTAAGCACACCAGAGTTGTGAGTGCACCAAAATTCTCAGTTATTCCATGCAGAGCTTCATGGTTATTGAAAGCAGAGAATGTTTTATTCTAGAACTTCAATTTGCTGATGCAAAATAAAAAGTCATCCACTGAAATCAATAAAATACTGCACTAAATCAAGGAATCCTAGAATGGCCTGGGTTACAAAGGAGCACAATGCTCATCCAGTTCCAACCCCCTGCTGTGTGCAGGTCACCAACCAGCAGCCCAGGCTGCCCAGAGCCACATCCAGCCTGGCCTTGAATGCCTGCAGGGATGGGGCATCCACAGCCTCCTTGGGCAACCTGTGCCAGTGCCTCACCACCCTCTGGCTGAAAAACTTCCTCCTCATATCCAACCTAAACCTCCCCTGTCTCAGTTTAAGACCATTCCCCCTTTTCCTCTCACTGTCCACCCTCATAAACAGCCGTTCCCCCTCCTGTTTATGTGCTCAGTGGTTTTCCCACAGCATTTAGTTTTCATGCCAGCAGGCTGGCTGCCAATTGCATTTGTGAATACTGCACTAGGAACATTGTGCTACAGGTTGCATGAGCTCACGCTGCCTTCTTGCAGCTGCCTCAAGCTGGCCAGCTGTTGCACAAAGGTATTTCTGGGTCCTTGTGGAGAGCTACTAAAAACATGCTCCCATTGCACCCAGCCTTCAGATAAAGAAAAACTGGAACACTTACTTCAGCAAATGCTTTTCATAGTTAATCATGCACGTTTACAGTTTTGATTACTATAAGTAGTCATGAGCGTCCTCACATTCAGCTGCTGCTTTGGATTATCACCCTTTTCTTCAATGACCCACAAAAGCAGATGAAGCAACTACAATATTTCACTCATTCTGAAAGAAATACTGTTTCATTTTTCATTTTGGTATTATGCACCTGAAGCTAGTCCTGGATATTGGTGTTTCTCCATAGGAAGCAACACACATTTTTTAGCTTTGCAATCAACACCAGCTCTGTTCTAATTCTTATTTTTACCATGGAAACCATAAAAAAACAATCCACAAACATCTCAAAACTGTCTCTATGGGTTTGGAATGAAACTTCCCCATGCCTGATTTTTCAGCTCAGCTGCTGAACAGATGAAGTATACTGGTACACCACAATGCTCAACTCACAGCCTGCCCTTCTCTGGGCAGAGGGAGCTGCCAGGAGGGCTGCAGCCCCTTCCCAAGTCCCAAGGCAAAGAGCAGTGGTGCCCAGGGCTGGGCAGTCATGAAATATTAACATCCAACAGTGTTGAAAATGAGTGTGGAGCTCATCAGCTTGCCAATGTGAGCAGCTAGTACCAACATGAAGCAGAGCTCCTTTTCCTTTGAGACACTAAGGACCTATCAATACGGAACTGGAGAGCTATGCAACCAGCTAGGGAAACACAGATTGTCTATCCAGGGTCCCAGCCAGCCTGGCTTTGAGCATCTCCAAATTCAGCACTCATGCTTCAAAGGGAGAACGCAGAAGAAAACGTCACCGTAAAGCTTCAGCCCTTGTGCCAATGTGTGTGTCTGGAGCTTTAAATTTAGGGAGAACCAGGGTTTGGTGGAAAGAGCATTTATTAAAACCTGTAATTAATTCAGCAGAGCATACCCACATTCAGTCAATCCGGAGCACAGTGGGCTTCACAGGGACTCTTCACTTCTCTCCATTACCTTTGAATACCTGGAGATCCTTGTTCCCTAACACTAACAGAAAAGCAAAACGCCTTTCCCTGACATCACAGAAAGGGAAAAAAGTAGAAGTGTGACAGCATTTTATCACAGCAGGCTGAAACCATCTCCTCTGAGCTGTCAGTGAAAGCACATTTATTCCCCATCTCCTGTTGCAAAATCAGCCAACATGATGTGAGCAATGAGACCCGAACACATAGATTTCCTGAGAAATTAATCCAATGGGATGATTAAATATTGACTGCCCATACGCACAATTATGCTTATAAAAAATAAACACATTTGTAGTCCATTGTACTTGGCCTATTGATTCCAGCTGTAAATTTCTTCATTGACTCAAAAAGTCAGACAAGAATCTCTTTAATTAATGACAATAGAATGCCATGTATATTAATCTACTGCATACTCCTATAAAAAAAAAACACGTGGCAGTCTTTAAAGTGATTTCTTTACAATTTATAACCACGATGACAATTGATTTTCCTTAAGAAAAAAAATGAGTATTCTTTAGCAGTTACATCTATAAAACAGCATGGGGAAATACTTGGGCCACGGGCAAATCTTTCTCCTATCTGCACAGTGCAGAGGGAGCACGTCTGTGCAATGCCCACCTCTTTGCTGCTGCACAACTGCAGTGGTTGCTCCCCTCTAATAAGTTTACCCAGCAGCGTGATCAGAGCTCTCTCATTTTCAACACAAGCCTTATCAGGTAGGTGGCAACTGTGTCAGCTTCATTTCAAAGGCTACTTACGGCCCTGAAATGACCCGCAGTGACAAATACCTATAACTCAGGCAAAAATAACAAGGCCAGCTGCAGTGCATGCTCTGCCATGCTCATCATCAGTTTATTTTGCACGCTGCATCATGTAATATTGCTATTGATGACATCTCTTCTTTCATAGTTTCACACGCAGTCACGGAAGCATCAAGGCACTGCATTTGTTTTTGCACTCAACCTGTGCCTGCTCCCTGCTCCCTGCACACAGGACAAAGCAAGGGCAGCACCACTGGGTCTCAGTGCCATGGACCTAACTGCTACCCCACAAAAATCTACCAGAAATAAGCCTTCTTTACATGACCTTCCATCCCCACTCTATATACCACTTGCCATTTGTTGGTGTTAGCAGCGTTGTGTAATCGGTTTTATGTGGGACATGGAAAATTATCACCCTCCTTTTCCTTCTTTTAAGCAGCTAGCAGTCTCTAAGTTGCCATTAAATAGGAACTCAGCGTCCAAAGATGCAGAACGCTTTTATGGGCAACAAAACTGATGGATGAGTGGTCAGGATGCCAGAAACAGCTGTCCATGATCCAAAACTATAGGCTCATATTTGCAGGGGAAACAAATGGGAACAATTTAAGGAGAGATGGCACAAGAGATCTGGAAGCTACATGAAACGACAATTAAGTTCTCTTTAATTACTACCACATTTGAAGTTTCAAAGACAAGTTAACCTGGGAAATGGGAGATGTTGTTTCATCAGAGGAAAAGCAAAACACAGCACAAATAGCTATGAAACGTGTTAACTACACTGCCTTCTGTTTTAATGTATTTTTTTTCCATACAAATGAATGATAATGAAAAAGTCTTTTAAAATTTGAATTAGGACACTTCAGTCCACTGGCTACATAACCTGCAATGTAGGCTATTCATCCCTGGAAGGTCTTTCTCAGCATTTCTTTGCTTTTGATAACCTGATATGCAGGGACAAAGAGAAAACTCTGTATTTGCAATAGGCACACCCTTCTTTAATAAGAAAGGTGATAAAATTTATCTCTATTCACTTTCTTTATGACAAAACAAATCTGTACCAGTACATGGATTGATATAGGAACTTGCTAGGGCATGGACACAAAATCATACACTCCATTTTGCAACCAGTGTCAATGCAGCCTTCAACTGAATCCCCCTTTCCAAGCACATAATGCTTGTTCCAGGCAGATAACACTCTCTGCTGTGTAGAAACTGAGCAGTTTTCACAGTTAGTTTGGATGCACTTTGAAAACATACAAAACATACAGGAAATTCAACATGTAGGGCTTCATGGCCTTTTAGCACAAAACTCTGAATTTGTCTCTGCTCCTAACATGACACAATAACATGGCTCTATGACTGCTGATTTATTCCATGACCTTCAGATTTACCCTGTTATTGAAGTCTGTGTTTAATGGAAGCAACTACCAGGGCACTGGCTGCCTCTGAAGGCTGACCAGAGACAGCATGGCGTGCCTTGAGATACAAACACCAAAATCTAGGTCACTAATTCCAATGCCAAATCCAAAGCTGAAACACATGAATGTCAGAATATTCTCCTGAGAGCTATTAATGAGATGCAAAAATGCTCCTTGTGTGCAGACAATGTCTTGGCAGTCCTCAGCACTTTCAGAAGCAACTGGAGGGTGACCGAAAAACCATGCAGTCACCATGGTGAATGACACCCAAGGTTGCACTCATGCTTTGGTTCAAGTGCTGAGTGGGACAGTTACAAATGATGGGCTGTGTGCAACAGTGACTGAGAAATGGAAATTCCTTCATGCATCCAGTCACAGTGACAAAAGGGCCTCATGGGCTGCACCCAACACTGGCTGTATTCTCCACTGATGCTGCAGGACTAGAAATGGTTTACTCTCAGACCACAGCACTCCAGTGTCACTCTTCCATGCAGATGAGTGGTTCTGCTCCAGCCATGGGGAGGATCAAAGCTCAGCTGAGCAGTGCAGTAAATCTCATGTGTTCTGATGGTGTATAAAGCAACAAAGCTGGTAACAGGGCTAGAAGGTATGCCAACATTGGGTTGTTCAGTGCAGAGAAAATGAAGCCAAGAAGCAACTTTACCCTTCCCTTCCCTTCCCTTCCCTTCCCTTCCCTTCCCTTCCCTTCCCTTCCCTTCTCCTTTTTCCACTTCCATTCCATTCCATTCCACTCCACTCCACTCCACTCCACTCCACTCCATCCCACCCCACCCCACCCCATCCCATCCCACCCCAACCCACCCCACCCCACCCCACCCCATCCCTATTCAATGAAGAGAAATTAATACCAATTGTTTGCCTGGGCTATTGTTTTCCCTACTGTTTCAGAATGGCAGTGTTACATGACTGCACACATTAAAGACTCTCCTGGGGATGCCAGTAAATGCACTGCATCTCTCTCATGTACAGGATCTATCCTCCATGCCTTCTCAGTAAAGGCAGAATTTCACAGTTTAATGAAAAGAGCTGAAGCACCTGTAGATTGGGAGCAGGCTGCATCATTTTGCTCTCAGCGAAAGGTCACCACGTGGACTTCTCTACTGTTTGGGCTCAGATCAGTCATAACCCTGAATGTGATGCATTCATGACTGCATTCAAATATATCTTTCTCTTAAAGACTAAAATGTGATGTAAATCAGCAGAATCCATGTTAAGACTTCAGAACTGGTAAGTCCCAGATGAATTCACACAGCTCTTCAGGATTAAACAAGAGCTGCCCCGTTCCTCGCCCCAGTTGCACAGGCTTCCCTGCTCCTTCACTACTGCCAGACATCTCCTAAACAAAGCTTTCAATTTTTAATCTCTATTTTGTTATGCATTCACAAAAGGTGGGTTCATTATTAAACCTTGGTAAGGATGGTTTTAGGAGAAAGCTTTCTCATTTCAATGACATAGCAAACCTGAGGTTCATATGCTAGAAAGCTGCTGCCCACTCAGCAAAGTTTAGGGCATGGTGAGCTGGGCACTGCCAGAAGTGCAACTGCCAGCAGCACTGCTTTGGGTGTGCATGCAGAGCACTGATGTGGATCATCATGCAAAGCACTGATGTAGATCTGCATGCAAAACAGTGCTGTGAGTTACATGCAAAGCACTGCTGTGGGTCTGCGTGTTTGTTAAACACAGACATGGCTCTGCATGTCAAACAGGAGCTTCATCTGCAGGAGATAACCCACTGTTTTCATCAGGGCAACAAGAGGTACAGTTATCAAAGTGGCATCAACTTAAGTTTATATTAAACACTTTACACCTTCATAACAACAACGACACTCCCATGATCAGGAAAGTATCCCAAAAGAAAAAGTGCCTCTGTCAGTGCAGGGCCTGAGCTGAGCTCACTCAATGCTACAACCTGCAATGAGCGGACCTGGAACAGCATGCAGGAAGCTCCTGTCACTACTGAACTAATCCATTTCTTGTCATTTCCAAAAGGTATTTATGAACTTTTTTTTTTTCCTTTTCTTTTCTTTTAGTGATAACAACTACACAGTAACAAATCAATGAATGAAGCTGCAATTGGGACAAGAAACTCAACCTGTGCAGGAGCTTTGCTGTATAGCGAACGCAGAGAACGAGCTTTGTTGTCTGGGTAAATGAATTGGAAAACCAAGACTGCATTTTAAGCAACCTACGTGAGTTTCTGCACAAATAGATCAAGGAGTAATAATGCAAGGAGATAAGTGCATGCTGCCAACGTGCATTTCTGAGGAAAGTGAACGTGCTGATATTGCTTGAGTTTTTAAGCAAGTTTGGGTTTTTTTTTGCCAAAAAATAACAGCTCAACTGTCAGATGTGAGTGTTTCAACAAAGCATCTCTTAAATACTTAAGACAATCACTGCATGAGAGGAAAGGAAATAGTCTCTAGATTTTTAATGAAGTTCACAAAATGGAACTTTGATGTTTTAAATCAGCTCCAAAACACAGATGCACTGCAGTAGGGCGCTGATTTGCTTATGGAATGGCAATACAGCTTGTATTCAATTTAAACATATGTATGTTTCAGACGAAAAAAGGATTCTCCAGTAGCATAAGAAGGGAAGAAGCAGTTGTCTTCAGGGACTGATTGCTCATCCCAGCAGCTTTAATTTCTGTAATGCACATTCTTGGAGCATGCACTTGGTATAAACACAGCTAACATGCAGTGATTTCACTACTCATCTAGGGGCAAGCACAGTCTAAAGAATTGCCCATTTAATCACCGTTTTTCAGAAATGTCTTTTAACATCTCTTTTCTCCAAATTGCAAATGAAATTTACACAGGGCTTTTATAAATAAGGAAATCCTTCCCGGCCTCGGCTGTACCAAGAGAATCATAGAATCACCAAGGTTGGAAAAGACCTAAAAGATCATCCAGTCCAACCGTTCACCTATTCCCAATAACTCCCACTAAACCATGTTCCTCAACACAACATCCAGCCTTTCCTTGAACACCCCCAGGGTCGGTGACTCCACCACCTCTCTTGGCATCCATTAGCAAGCAATTAGAAGCAATACATCACAGCCAATGGGTTTGAGTTCCGTGCTGGGGCCACTTCTGTACCAGCAGCACCTGATGGGGTGAAGTCTCAGTTTTGATAACTGGGAAACTGGTAATTAATCTCATTTTGAGCTCTGTGGTGCTCATTTTGTAAATGCGCTCATTAACAGTGCTGGGGAAAATATAGACAGACCTCAAACAGGTTTAACTGCAATATGCTGTCTTTATGCGTGGTCATATATGCAACCTGATTGCCCTTTGCAGCCTGTCAGCCTGTCAGCAGACAGACATTCTTCTCACATCACCAGAATTGCTCATTGCAGTGCAGAAGGAAATGTTGAAGGACACTCAGCTTTCTTGGCCATGCAAGAGCACTTCCATTTGTTAGCAAAGACCAGAAACCTTGTGAGGCCCCATCTGGAGTCCAGGCCTGGCGACCCCAACACAAAGAAAGACATAGAGCTCTTGGAATGAGTCCAAAGGAGGACCACTGAGATTGTCAGAGGGATCAGAGGTTGAGGGAACTTGGATAGTTCTGCTCGGAGAAGAGAAGGCTCCAGGGAGACCTCACTGTGGCCTCCCAGTACTTGCAGGGAGCGGATAAACAGGAGGGGGAATGGCTGTTTGTAAGGGTGGATGGTGATGGGACAAGGTGGAATGGCTTTAAAGTGAGACAGAGGAGGTTTAGGTTGGATATGAGGAGGAAGTTTTTCAGCCAGAGGGTGGTGAGGCACTGGCACAGGTTGCCCAAGGAGGCTGTGGATGCCCCATCCCTGCAGGCATTCAAGGCCAGGCTGGATGTGGCTCTGGGCAGCCTGGGCTGCTGGTTGGCGACCTGCACACAGCAGGGGGTTGGAGCTGGGTGAGCACTGTGCTCCTTTGTAACCCAGGCCATGCTAGGATTCCGTGATTTTATGATTCTATGATTTAAATATTCAGCACTTGGCCAACTGGAAAAAAAGCAGTAAGTGTGCTTTTTTTCATTGTGAAGTGGCAGCAGGAGGGCAGAATAGGGAACATGGTGCAGGAAAGCCCAGTGTGAGGTCCGAGTCTGCTGGTGGTGACATGGGACATCCAGGTCTCAGGCTGCTGATGCAGATCTGGGGAAGCACCTCTAAGAGTAAATTGCAATGCTGCCCTAAATATGCAGAGGTGAAAACACCTTTCTCAGAGCAAGCTCTACAAGCAGGGTGTATTCCTGTCCATTATCTGTGTTTGCTTCCTAAACTCATCTTGCAGAAAAGCTGCCAATAAGTTCACGGCATGAAGTCTATTCGATGAAACATGGACTGTTGAGATGCGTCCTACGGACACAGGAAGAACGCAGCTTCTCTGTCCTTGGAAATGGTCTTAGATGTGGGAGAGAAAGACTAGAACACCTAATGAGTGGGTGAGGGAGCAGGGGTGGGTCAATGTGGAGATGAGGAGGCTCAGGGGAGACCTCACTGCTCTCTACAGCTCCCTGACAGGAGGTGGTGGTGAGGTGGAGGTCGGCCTCTGCTCCCAGGATAAAAGGCAATGGCCCAAGTTGTGCCAGGGGATGTTCAGGTTGGATATTAGGAAACATTTCTTCTCCAAAGGAGTGGTGATGCACTGGCACATACCGTCCAGAGAGTGCGAGGTCAATGTCCTTGGGGGCTGTCTGAAATCCTCTGATATTTTCAATATTAATATTTTCATTATATGAAGTCAAAACTAACAAGAAAACCATTGGTGCCATTTACAGACAGAGGCTTTGAAAGGCCCACACCTTAGTCAACAACTTCCATGCCACTCAACCCCCCGAGTTCCTTCTGCACCGCTCAGAGCTGTGCTGGGCTGTGTGCAGGAGCACAGCAGCAAAGGGAGCCTCAGCGCTACCAAAAGTGTTTAAATGTAGTTGAAAACTGAGTTATCTACAAAAATAAATTCCTCTAGCTTGAGTAATTTTTCTCGCTAAATTGCTCTTCAATTCACTCCATTCTCTTCTGCATCCTTCCTAAAGTTAGACTGATACGCCGCATTCTCAGCAGTAATCAATTCATATTGCAGATGATTCTGCTGAGAAAGAGCAAGTGAGAATGGAGTGCAACAGCCATGCTCTGGCCAATGTGCCACTGACTCTGTTACTGTCACCCCTTCAAACACAGGAGCATGGTGATCTCCTCCTTCCCATGCAGGATTTTAGGAACTGTCTGGCCAAGGTCAGGAAGGAGACTTGGCCATGGAGACCTCTGGCTTTTTCAGGTTGTAATATACAGGGGGGGCAGTATGGATATGCTTGAGTCATCCTGAAGAGAAGGGTGAGAGGTTGGCCAAGAACACAAGGTATCCACTAAGCTTCCTACAAAGTCAGAGGATTCATGCAATCTGCCCCTTGTACAAGGCTTTTTTTTTTTTACCTTTGTTTTTGTTTTTAATTAATGTAATGCCTTTCAATATTTTCCATAATTGCACCTCCTCGTTTGCTACAGCTCCGTTCCCCACTGATGTGACCCAACATGAAGAGCTGTGCTCAGACCCCACTGGAAGTGCCTGCAGGACAGGCAGACAGATGGGCAGGACAGTATCCTGCGCCTCATTGCATTAAGATTAAGCCAAAAGATAATATATTAATATAAAAATATATTAAATATACCAAATATAATATTAAAATATAAAAGATAAAAGATAAAATATAAAAATGCCTTGCTTGGACTTCCTAAAGGAAACGAGAGCTGCGAAGAAAACTTCAGGACAGCTTATTTCCTCATTTCTTCTGGAGAAGAATGTTTCAAATATTTCATGAAAACAACACTAGAAATATTCCAATATACATTTCAATTCGCCTTTTCAGCTCTCCCACTTCCTCCCCTAAAATTAATTGCCACAGATTTGAGTACATACATTCAAACAGCTCTGAATCACATTTTCATATACATACTGATGTACAGCTACTGTAAATTTTCTGTAGCATAACAAAAGGAGACACCATGCTTCAAAATGCCTTTCTCTTTGCAGTAGGCTGACTTGTGTGATGACAGCACCATGATCTTGATAGAGCTAACGTATGCAAATTGATTACCCGTCAGGTGGAGCCCAGAGTGTGCTAACATACATACATTCCTCCTAAGTGGCTTTCATTCTAAGTATGTTGCTTTAGTACAGTTCTTTCCATTCATCTGTTCCTATTTTCACTCTGTAGGCAGAAAAATGACCCTTCTCTCTCCTCTGATTGTCTCTTCCCGTAACAGCACCCTTTTGCCTTCATTCTGTGCTTAGCACCACTGCTTAAGAAGCACAGCCCCTGTCTTCATTTCCAAGTGACACAGCGCTGAGACAGTGGCCCCTTGGTGCTGGTGTTCCTTGGTGCTGAGGGCACTGACCAAGCACAGCCACCAAGCAGTGTGCACACCTCTGCTGCTCCTCCTTGAACACCAGCAAGGAGCTGGTCACTAACAACTCCTGGGGCTCCAATCCAATGGCCGCAGAGGTACTTGGTGAGTGCATCTAAGACCTGCTGCTTGTGTGCTTTTATAGAATGGCCCGGGTTGGAAGGGCCCTTAAGGATCATGAAGCTCCAACCCCCCGCCACAGGCAGGGCCACCAACCTCTACATTTCACAGCAGCCCAGGCTGCCCAGGGCCCCATCCAACCTGGCCTTGAACACCTCCAGGGACGGATGGGGCATCACAGCCTCTCTGGGCAGCTGTTCCAGCACCTCACCACTCTCATAGCAAAGAACTTTTATAGGCCAGACAGTCCTCACGCACCTGTGGCCAGTGACCAGGTAGCTGTACAGCTCTGTAACATGCATCCAGTCCCAGGCCCTACAAAATCCCACATGTATTCCCAACCTACTGCCTTTTATTCTTCCTTCAGCTAAGCAGCAATATACAGGCTGGGTAAAGAGGAACAGGTACTGGAGCTCAGGTCTCAGCAGTCTGAATGCAAAACCAGTTTACCTGTCAAAGATAATGCTGTACTTCTAACCACAAGCAGCCACCAGAACACTGACCCAATCCACCTAGCAGTGTTTTGCAACATATTATAAAAGAACACTGCTAAGTAAACGATCCAAACACCATCATTTCAGAGGGCAGCGTGCTAGCAATGAGTAATAGAGTGTGCAAAGGGAAGGAAGGATGTTAATTATTGCCCATGTTTCAGGGGAATTACTGCAGTGATGGGTGAGTGTGTCCGGATGGTTTGCTAGATTCTAAATCACTCTCATTTTAAATGTGACTTCAGACAGAGGAATAAAACTTGTTTTGATTGACCTGATGGAAGGGTTCTTGAGGTAATTACAGTAAAGTCACTACTAATTTTAAGCACACAAAATTGATAATTAAAAGTAAGTTAAAATGGAATGGGGGGGGGAAAAAAAGCAGCAGAAACACCTAATGCCACTAATTTCATTACATATTATTTTGCTTCAGCAAATTCTTTTTTAAAATTTAATAATTTCTCTTGGGTACCAGGAGGAACAGAAGTGATTGGTTGCAAATGACACAAACATTTATTAAAAGTCACTGATTTTCACTGAGACAACAAAATACCTCCTGTCCTCCACTCTGCACTCTGCACCTTCAGGAATTGGTCTTGAACCCTGATTTCTAGCCTCCCTGCACAGACTCTTATTTCAGCCATTGAGTAACCAAACACCTCCTTGTGCCATCAATTCAGATACAATTTAAGGAAGGCCAGCTCAACAGCAGATTGAAAAACAAGCCCCAAACAGCATCAGGTATATTCTCCCATGTTGGCAGTGGAACATCTTAATTTCATGGCAGCAGGTCCAGGCTCGGAGCAGGAGTTCAGGGCCCAAAGTTGGCAGCCAGTAAGTCCAATATGACCCAGAGGTGACCATGGTAGCCAAAGAGGAGCTCACACCAAGCATCATCATTTCCAAACCAGGCATTTTTCCCTCGAGAATGCCCAGAATTGCAAAAAATCAAGCTGGCAATATCAGTCTTTGCACATCCGTAACATTTGGCAGGGACATATTCTGAACAGAACCACAGGCAAATGGTGTGGCACAAACACTTTCTGCCTTCAGAAGACATACTTGTGATTTTTTTGGTATTGATTTAGCTGGTGGAGAGTTCAAAAGCAAACTAACATTAATTTTACCCCATGAAGTGGAGTAAAGAGAGGTGTTCTCATTTAATCAATTTAAGCAATGCACAAATTGGTTCTCTAATTGGCTTTTAAAACTCAGGCTTTGTAATGATCACATCAAAAGAAGACAGATGATATTTTTAAAATTGCAAAGGGGTGAATGAATGGTGATGGCTATCAATTCCTCTGCAAGAGAGCCAAGCCCCATTGATAAGTTCTTGGTGAATCTCCAAAGACCCATACAAGCTCAACTTCAGTGCAGTTAGGGAAGATGGCTCTGTTCTCAAGGGTAACTAAATGTTTCTGAAGGAAAGCTACATCTGCTCCTATAGTTACCTATTTACACAGAAGATCATATAAAAGATATATAGATACATAAAGAGTTTAATTTCATTGAAAACTTCTTTTATGTAGCCTTTCTAATGTGCTTCGAGCTGCAGCCTCTGCAAACCCTCTGAGGAGCAGCTCTTTTAATCTCTGTTTCACACTGGAAATGTGCAAATTAGCTTCCAGGATCTGCACACAGCAGAGGACCACACCTGCAAGATGACAGCAAACCTTCTGGAAGGAGGAGAGACCACTCCAATTCACAGAACAAGGAAAGAGGGAGGAAAACAAACAACACAGAGCGAAATAAAGTAAAATAACACAAATAAAAAAGAACAAATAAGGCCGGGCAGCCCTGGCAGAGGTCAGCAAACCAACAGGCAGCTCCTGCATGAAGGAGCTTCTCCCCTCACCTGCCTAATCCCCAGGCGGTAGGCGAGGATGCGGTCCACGGCGTTGGGGTTCATCTGGGTCCACTGCAGGCTGTAGGAGTACACGCGGGGCCGGTTCTGCCACAGCGGGTTGTAAGTGTCATAGTAGAACTCCGGGGCGTAGGCCTTGCCTGCAGGAGACAGCAACAAAAAAGGGAAAACAAGGACAGCAGGATGGTCAGAGAGGCGGTTGTGGAGCCAAGCGTTGCTACCCAGCCTGCGACCACCCCCAGCTCACTGTCATTCTGTTATGCATCTTCTCTGCATCTTCTTCCAGAGGCACATTTTAGGATTAACTGCCTCTATCCTTTTTCAAGGGATTCAAGGCAACAGTTTGTCGCTGACTCACTCCTCAAAGCCATCCTGGGCCCAGGTGTGGGCAGGAAAGGGGAAAAATTCCCTGAGCTCCTGACAGGGCCAAACTGGAGCGATGCAACGGATCTCGGCGCTCATTCCTCATGGCCCAGCTGACTAGAATAGAGATATCAAAACAAGCTGCACTGCACTGAGCAGGGAAAGGCTCAGCAACAGCTGCTGTACCTGGCACAAATAATACGGAATGACATCTGTACACACAATGGATATTTCCAGTGACTGCTGCCTTCACTGCATCTTCTCCTTTCCTACTTCCCAAGCAAAAGTGCACAGAAGCTGTCTTTTGCAGGACTGCAGATGTGTAGATTTACAGCACTGTGTATGGTATTTAGCTGAACACACTAATCTTGCACAGGAGATACAGAGGGGAAATGCCATTTCAGTGCATCCTGGGCCATGAGCTATTCACCAGAATGGTGTTACACCCTACTTTCTTCCTAAATGGGAAAAACGTAAGTGTGATGGTCCCAAACATGACAAAACATGACTTAAATCATTAGATTTGAGTTTCCTTTAATTTAAACCTGTGAAGACCAGTGACACTTTGTTACAGGGTAAATTACACGAAGGTGAATTACCTTTGTGGCCTCAGAAGTGTCCCACCAAGAGTGATTTGTGTGTAATGGCAAAAATGACACCAAGTGCCCAACATGGTTGCTCATCCATAGGCATGTAGTGGGGTAGCTGAGCCTCTAAAGAGAGGGGCAGATGTGACAGAGGAGCTCTCAAATATACAAAATACATACGTATCATCTTTGTGCACCATCCTAGAGCATCCTGTGTACCCCAGCCCTGCTGTGCAGGCTCAGAAGTTGAGTTCCTGAAAGACTACCACAAGATGTGATACAGACGGGTCACCTGCAATCAGAGCTGCCCAGTATCCTTGGGGGAACAGTGCTGCCTTAGAAAACAATTCCAGCATACCTCCAAAATCTCTGTGGATTTGTCCTTAGGAACTACGTGTTTCAGAATTGAATGAGCACGTATAAGCCAAAAAGACACATATTGGCTTTCCATTTTTAAGTCACTTTTCATTGATCTTTCGTTAGCTCACCATACCACCACAGTGTTCCTTCACTTTGTCACAGTTTAAAAAAAAAAAAAAATAATAAAAATATCTGGATTGACTTGAAACATGTTTTAACAGCTGGATTTGTAGCAAGCATTGCTAACCACAAGTTTCTGACAGATGCAATAGGAAAAAACAAGAGGCCAACAATGACTGTCAGTCATGGCACAGGTCCATCCTTGCCCTGCACCCATCTCTCTGCTTTCTGTGGAATTTCTGTACTTTGAGAATGACACTGCTGGGTGCAGAACGTGGCAAACGCAAATCAGGCACTGCGGTGCAAAATGCTGCACACTGTCACCTGAATTATGCAAAAACCAAACAGGAGAAACCAAAACATTTGCTGATGTTATCTTCCCATGAAGGTCTAAAAGAGATGGAGCATCAGATACAACAGGTGAAGTCCTTCCACAAAGCTCATACCTCTGTCCTTTGCCAGTGGAAGTAACCACAAAATGCAATGAAAGACCCATGGTAGGCTGATGGGAAGTTGGGATTTGCCTGCTCATGTTGACCTAGCAGAGGGGTAGGCAATCACCACTCTCATCCTTTAACTCCGATATCAGGAGTGTGCGCCAAAATGCACGAGGTATTTATAGAGATGGATGGGGAGCCCTAGATGAGAACTTCAGTCATCAGAAAGATTTGAGAAAAGGGGAATTAAGTAAAAAAAAAAAAAAAGGAAAAAAAGAGAAAGGAAAAAGATGGCGAATATCTTGCAGTTAGTGAGTAAGCTTTTACCTTTGGCCATGCCATCCCCTCCAGCCTTGCTTTTGTTTCCACAGGATGAGAAACCTGTTTAGTCAAGTTAGGTTGGCCATACTGCCCACTGATGCCACACATTGAATTAGGTAAGAGAAAACAGGTTAGTGCTGAAGTAGCAAGCAATAGTCAGAGGAAAAGAATCAAAGCAAAACTGCATTTTCAGAAATGAAATGTAAGAATGGAAAGAGGATCAGTGGTCGATTTGTTTTCCTTATTTATGTGCGGTGCAAACAATGGAAAGAAGCTCATGCTGAATGCAAATGATAATCTTCTCCCTTTTACTGCAGGTGGACATAATGGCATCTCTGGGGGTCTACAAAAAGGATCCATAATTAGATGCTTGTCACAATACAGGCACTTGAACAACACAGTCACCTTTTGAGAAATAATGAGGGCTCATGAAGAGTTGCATTATTCTAAAACCCTCCTAACAGAAGAGATTTCTGGTGCTACTGAAGATGCTGAGAAGATAACAACACAGTATTAAGTCCTTAACTTGCACACTTCAGAAATACACAAAAACTGGGTAGTTTTAAAGTAGGCTGAACTCAGACATTTCCTTTGATGGTGCAAGAGCTATGAGACACGTGGACAGTCTGCCAGGCTGTAGAAGAGCTAGCATGTCACTAACACCTGCCACCATCCTACTGCTTCATTTCCAGAGAGGACACTCCCTCATTATGGAAACAGATGATGAAGGGTACAACACACAAATCTGCGATAAATAAACCACCAGAATTTGTTGAATCACAGCATGGTTGAGTTGGAAGGGACCATAAAGCTCCCCCAGCTCCACCCCTGCTGTGGGTGCCCGCCAAGCTCAGGCTGCCCAGGGCCCATCCATGGCCTCAGCCACAGAATCACAGAAGTTGGAAGGGAACTCAAGGACCATGAATCTCCAACCCCCCTGCCACATACAGGGCCATCAACCTCCACGTTAACGATAAACCAGGCTGCCCAGGGCCACATCCAACCTGGCCTTGAACACCTCCAGGGATGGACGGGGCATCACAGCCTCTCTGGGCAGCTGTTCCAGTACCTCACCACTCTCTGGGTAAAGAATTTTCCCCTGATGTCCGACCTAAATCTCCCCTCCCTCAACTTAAAACCATTTCCCCTCATCCTACACATACCAACCCTTTCAAAGAGTTGATTCACCTCCCCTCTGTAGGCTCCCTTTAGGTATTGAAAGGCTGCAATGAGGTCACCCTGCAGCCTTCTTTTCTCCAGGCTGAACAAGCCCAGCTCCCTCAGCCTGTCCTCACAGGGGAGGTGCTCCAGTCCCCTGATCATCCTAGTGGCCCTCCTTTGGACCCTCTCCAACAGCTCCCTGTCTTTTTTGTACTGCGGGCTCCACACTTGGACACAGTATTCCAGATGGGGCCTCACAAGAGCAGAGTAGAGGGGGACAATCACATCCCTGTCCCTGCTGGCCACCCCTCTTTTGAGGGACCCCAGGATACCATTTGCCCTCTGAGCCGCAACACTGTTGGCTCATATTAAGTTTTCCATCTATCAGGACCCCCAGGTCCTTCTCCACAGGCTGCTTTCAAGGACCGCTCCTCCAGCCTGTACGGATGCCTGGGATTCCTCCGGCCCAAGTGCCAAACCTTGCACTTTGCCATGTTGAACCTCATCAGGTTCACCCGGGCCCACCTTTCTAGCCTCTCGAGGTCCCTCTGAATGGCATCCCTTCCTTCAACCATGTTGACCGCACCGCTCAGCTGGGTGTCATCAGCAAACTTGCTGAGGGTGCACTCGATTCCTACATCGATGTCATTGATAAAGATGTTGAAGAGCACCGGTCCCAAGACAGACCCCTGGGGGACGCCACTCATTACCAGCCTCCACCTGACACAGAGCCATTGATGACCACCCTCTGTCTGCGGCCTTTCAACCAGTTTCTTATCCATTGAGTGGTCCACCCATCAAAACCACATCCCTCCACTTTGGAGATGAGGATGTGGTGGGGGACCATGTCAAAGGCCTTGCTCAAGTCCAGCTAAATGACATCGGTCACCTTTCCCTTATCCGCCGATGCCATCACTCCATCATAGAAGGCCACCAGATTGGTCAAGCATGACCTTCCTCTGATGAAGCCGTGCTGACTGTCACGGATGACACGTCCATCCCTCACGTGGTCGAGCATGTCATCCAGGATGATCTGTTCCATGATCTTCCCAGGCACAGAGGTGAGACTCACCGGCCTGTAGTTCCTGGGGTCCTCCTTGCTCCCTTTCTTGTAAATGGGAGTGATGTGACCCTTCCTCCAATCATCCGGGACCTCACCTGACAGCCATGACGTTTCAAAAATGATGGAGAGTGGCTCGGCAACCACCTCAGCCAGCTCGTTCAGAACCCTGGGATGCAGCCATCCTGCCCCATAGACTTACACACATTCAGTCTCATGAGGCGGTCTTGGACCTGCTCTGTCCTCACAGCAGGGGGGATTTGTCACCCCGGTCCCCACCTAGAGGTTTAGGGATGCAGGGCTCAGGAACGTGAGAAGTTCTGGAATCTTGTCCACCAGTGAAGACTGAGGCAAAGGACTCGTTCAGTACCTCAGCCTTCTCACTGTCCGCTGAAGCGAGTTCTCCTTTTCCATTTACCAAAGGAGGTACACTCACTTTGGCACATCTCTTGTGGCCAATGTACCTGTAGAACTTCTTCCTGTTGCTTTTCATGTCCCTCGCCAAGTTCAGTTCCGCCTGTGCCTTGGCTTTCCTGATCGCACTTCTGCAAGCCCGGACGGCATCCCTGTACTCTTCCCAGGTGACATGGCCTTGTTTCCAGAGCCTGTATACACCTTTCTTCACCCTCAGCACACCCAGCAGGTCCTTACTGAGCCACACCGGCTCCCCACCTCCTCTGCCCGCTTTCTTCTTCAGAAGGATGGAGAGTTCTTGTGCTCTCAGGAAGGCATCCTTGAAGAATAGCCAGCTCTCCTCAACGTCTTTGTTTTGTAAGACAGCATCCCAGGGGATCTCAGCCAGCAGTCCACTGACCAGCTTAAAGTTCACGGTCCTGACACCACTTTTTGCCAGACCCACATCCCTCGAGAACCACAAACTCGACCAGGGCATGGTTGCTACAACCCAGGCTGCCTCCAGCCTTAACACCATTAATGATTTCCTCCGCACTGGTGAGCAGCAGGTCCAGCAACGCTTCACCTCTGGTTGGTCTGTCCAACAGCTGGACCAGAAAGTTATTGTCAACACATTCCAGAAGCCTCCTAGACCTCTTGCAACTTGCCGTGTGGTCTTTCCAAGAGATATCCGGATGGTTGAAGTCCCCCATCAGCACAAGAGCCCGTGAGTATGAAGCCTCCCACATCTGAAGCAAGAAAGCCTCATCAACAGTCTCCCCTTGATCAGGCGGCCTGTAGTATACTCCTATCACCAGTTGACCTTTGTTAGACCCATCCCTAATCTAACTCACAGGCTCTCAACCTGTTCCTGACCATTTCTCTGAGGGAGTTCCTCACAGTCTATCCACTCTTCAACATAGAGGGCAACTCCCCCACCCTTCCTACCTAGCCTATCTCTTCTAAACAGCTGATAGCCCTCAACGGTGGTGTTCCAGTTATGGGATTCATCCCACCACGTTTCCGTGATGGCAACAAGGTCATACTTTTCCAAGCGCATCACAGTTTCCAACTCATCCTGCTTGTTTCCCAGGCTGCGTGCGTTGGTATAAAGGCACTTCAGCTAGGCTTTCCGTCTTACCACCATTATAGAGGATCTAGGCTTCCCTGGAACAGTAGCACCCCCAACACCCCCCTGCCCCAGTCCATCACTTTGTACCTCACCGTCATCGCCTATCAAGTTCGGTACGAGCCCTCAAATGACCCACACAACCCCAGTTCTAGTTTTGTCCCCTTCCCCCTTCATACCTAGTTTAAAGACCTATCAATGAGTCCTGCTAGTTCCTCAGCTAAGATCCTCCTCCCTCTCAGAGACAGGCTACATCCATCTGCTGCCATCATACCAGGCACCAAGTAAGTTAAACCATGGTCAAAAAAAACACACAACAAAATTCCTGCATTTGCACCAACTTTTAAGCCATTTATTTATGAGGTGGGTTTTTTGGTACCACTCAGCATCCTGCCCTGCCACTGAAGGTATGGAGGAAAACACCACCTGCACACCCGCTCCCTCGACTACCCACCCCAGTCCCCTGAAGTCTTTCTTGATAGCCCTGAGACTTTTCCCAGAGACTTCATCACTGCCAGCGTGGACTATCAAGACTATCAATAGCAGGTAATAATCGGAAGGGCGGATCAGACCAGGAAGTCTCCTAGAAATGTCCCTGACCCGTGCCCCAGGAAGGCAGCACACCTCCCTACGGGCAGGGTCAGGTCGACATATAGGGACTTTGGTTGCTCTCAGCAGGAAGTCTCCCACAACCACCACCTTTCTGTCCTTCTGGGTGGAAGCAGTCTTGAGGCGCGGGGTTGACCGCTGTACCCAAGGCAACCTCACGGGTTGACCTTCCTCCACATCCCCAGGCTCCTCTCCCTCAGGCTCCAGGGCCTCAAACCTGCGGGGCTAAGGACAGTCAGGATGGGGGACGCCTGCTTCGTTGAGCCGCTACCTGTTCCCACTCCTCCCCCTTCCTCAAATTGCTCAAAGGTGGAGGACAGGAGGCTCACTGCAACACTGTCAGCCTGCTGTTTCCCCTCTCTCACCTGTTTACGAGGCTGCGGGGGGTGAGATGCTCCACGTAGTGCCTCAGTTACGCTCCCAGATCTTGGAGCCGATAGGGACTGGCACCACCAGTCAATCTCCTTCTCACACTCCTTTACGGTCCTCAGCCTCTCTACCTCCTACTTTAGGCTGTCCACCAGGCTGAAGTCCTGTAGTTGGTCACATCTTATACAACTACCACTCATCTGGCACTTCAAAGGCCAGGCTCTGGCACTCATGACAGCCAGTGACCTGCGTACTAGCATCTCGTGTTGGGGCCTCAGTCTGAGTCTCCACACTCGTCCTTGCACCGGCTATCCTTTCAGGCATGCACAGGACCTCCGTCTGGGTCTCCACATTCTTCTTGGCTGCAGTCATTTTTCTGCCTGAGCATGGGATTGCTGTCTGGGTCTCCGTAATTTTTGCGGCATTAGCCTTCCACCGGGGTGCAGCCATCGCAGACCAGCAGGCATAAACGCTACTAAATAGCCTTAATGAGGTGCGCCTCATCAGCCTCGCCCTGCTGCCAGCAGTGCTGGCTCTGCCCTCGCCCCGTTGCCGGCTCGTTAACAGGAGCCCCCACACTTTCACTCACCCGAGGGCGGCAACAGCCGCCCTTGAGGGGGAGTCCCGTGTAGGAGTGGCTTACTGTTTCTCCTCGATAAATCAACCCCGGTGTTTCTCACACCTTCTGTATTGGGCAGCGAACGGTTGCAGCCCTCCCTGAGGCTATTTCTAGGCAAGGGGGCGGGGGGATGAAGGAAGGTGGGGGGGGGGGGGGGTGCAGAGCCGTTGCACTTGCAACGCCCCCACCGCGTCGGCCGCTCTCGCGAGAGCTGCCCGGCCGACAGCAGCCCGGCCGCTCTGTTCTCTCGGGGATCCCTGAGCGAAGGAACCGACCGAAACCTCCTGCACCTCGCGGTCAGTCGCTGCGCTTCAGGATGGAGCAGCTCTGAAGCAGCGATCCTCGGCAATCAAGAAAACTCAGGGATGGGCGCCCACAGCACCTCGAGCCTCCTCTTCTCCACGCTGACCCACCCAGCTCCCTCAGCCGTGTGCTCCAGAGCCCTCCCAGCTCCATTCCCCTCACTGCACACATTCCAGGGCTGAGGGATTTGGCCTCTTCTCCCAGGCAACAAGCAGGACACGGGGTAATGGCCGCAAGTTGTATCAGAGGAAGTTTAGTTAGATTAGACATAAGGAAGAACTATTTCTCTCAGAGAGTGGTCAGGCTCTGGAATGGCTGCTCAGAGAGGTGGTGGAGTCGCCGTCCCTGGCAGTGTTCAAGAGGCGTCTGGATGACGTGCTGCGAGATATGGTTTAGTGCTGGTGGTGGCAGTGGTGATGAGGAGATGGTTGGACTCGATGATCTGGTAGGTCGTTTCCAACCTTGTGATTCTATGATTCTATGATCATGCTCCCATCCTACAGGGCCATCTCCTTAGCTGCCAGAGCACTCGATGCCTACGGGGCTGCCTTGGTTCAGCGCTCACAGGCTCCCAGCCCAGCCTTTCTCTGTTAGCCTTCGAGAAATATTCCTGCCTCGTGCACGTGTGATTCTGTAACATGGAGCAGACGCTGCTCAGTGGGCAGCGGCAGTTGCTCCTACATATTTTCTCTACAGCAACACCTCACCCAAAGGAGCCAGAGCCCGTGCAGCTGCAGAGGCCGCTGCACACAGGGGCATCCTAATATTCATTGTCAGAGCCCTTCTAGCAGCCCGGCTCGAGCCAGCCAGCCTTTGGCTCAGAGCACCTTCAGACCACCGGAGGCTGAGGGAGCAGTCAGCAAAGGGCCGCGTGACGTCAGGTGCGCAGATCTTGACACGACTGTCACCAGCCTTCAGCTTTGCTCCCTCTGTGGCATATCAGCACTAAGATGAGTTTTGTGCATAGTTTGAAAATTCTTACGTTTCCTGAGGAGTGACAGGACTCCAAATGAATTTCAAGGGACTGTGTATTTGGAACGTAACCAGGGGTGTCACATGAGGAGCACAGCATCCATGCAACGTGTCACCTGATTTTCTTTTTGAGAAAGGCCTAGCAATGCAACTCAGACATCTTCCTGAGCAGCCAGAACACAGAGGCCGGCTTTACGCCCAGCACCACATGGCCGCAGAGCTGTGCTGTGGCGGAAATGAAGTACTTCCAGTACTTGCTCAAGAAGGCTGGAGAGAACAGCGTCATCCAGAGCTGCCTGAGGTTCTTAGCCCACACCCTGGTGGGCATGGGCTTTTCCAACTATGTCCTCAAGACTCTCGTCTTCCACCTCGTGAACATCATCCCTTTGGGGAACTGGCAAAGGAGGAATTTCCTCAGTCGGCTGGAGAGTATCCTGCAGTACCTGCACTTCTGCCTGAAGTACAAACGCCTGGTCCACTTCTTCATTGGCAATAAGATGATGCCCGACGAGGTTATCCTGCCGCACAGCTTCCGGACAGCCACCCCGCTCAACCTCTTCCAGCACCTGGAGGACGACCCGGACGCCGAGTCCAGGGCACTGCGTGACTTCAGGGTGCAGAGAGATCGCCTCCTCAGACTGCTGCTGTTTGGACGCTGAGAGAGTCCTTTGGCTGAACTCTTCTCTCTTTTTGGCTCTAAGCTCACATGCTGTGAGCAATAAGACTCTGGCCTGTCTAGGAGGCCAGAGGTGGGTGTTGCCATGTGGCAGTCAGCACCAGTTTGTGGACAGAAGCTGTCATTCCAACGACAGCTGACTCGACCTCTTGGGACTTGACTTCTAAGTTTGTACTGTCATCGGAAAAAGTCGTTGCTGTGGTCGTCGTCATCACCCGAACAACAACCTCCGACGGCCCATCTCTACTGAGGATCAACATCTGAGCTACGAGTTACGCTGGAGACCCAGTGGTGACTCACTGTCTCTGTCTCTTGCTATCTACAGAGACTCCTTGCTTTTATTTCCAATCTCTTTTCCATCGCCCGACCTACCTTCCCATCTCCCTAGGCAACTAGGATTCGCAATAAACGGGTTGGGCCAACATTTGACCTGTTGTGTCTTAATTTTGCCGTCGTGTGCACAGATATTAAAAGAACCTCCTAAATCTCCCTCCTATAAATTGGAGCAAGACAGCCTTCGTGTGCAGAGCTCTGCTTGCCGGGAGCACCGCACACGGCAGCCGTTCCCTGCTACCACACCGTGAGGAGCCGGACCCCGTGCAGCTGAAGAGGTGTCTGCACAGAGCTTCTAACAGAGACTCCTGTTACAGCTGGGCAGGGACCGCCCGGCCTCTCCGAGAGCCGCGTCCCTTTTGTTCCGGGAGCTTTGGCCTCTGCACAAAAGCCAAGAAATGCCTTGCTCAACTCAGAGCTGTGTTTGAGTGTGACCTGTGCAAGGAGGGACTGCAGCGTCAGCTGCACAGTGCCGTGGTGAGACGGCTTCAGAATACTGCCATGACGGGAGAGTCCACCGTCCCCTGGGGCAGTGAGATCTGTGCTCGGTCACCTCAATTTCAGAGGATGCTCTGTGATGTTCAACCAGCCTCGTGTGTCCTTTTAGGGAGGCCGAATGCCATTCTGTTTTGTCAGAACCTCTATCAGCTGGGGCAGGCATGTAAGTTCAGAGGAAAATCACAGAATTAATCAGAAAAAAAGCTTTCATGCTTGGTTCCTCCCTTCCCACTCTGGGAATTGAAGCCCTTGACGCCTTCCCTGCCCTGGCAGTTACGCTGACCGTTACAACGGCCCTCCTGGCCCCGCGCACTCTGCCTCAGCGCTGCCTCTCCTCAGAGGGGATGGGAGGGCACCTGGGGCCTCCTCTCCCTCCTGCCTTTGGACTCGGCAGTTTTGGCCGCAGTTTGGCCCGTCAGGGAAAGGGCCGGCAGCCAGCGCAGGGAGACGGGGAGCCACAAAGCTTAGGATCCTAGAATCACTCAGGCCAGAAAGAGAATTGAGATCCCCGAGTGCAACCGCACCCCACCATGCCCACTGCCCACCTCCCTCAGTGCCACATCTCCAAGGCTCTGCAACACCTCCAGGCAGGTGACCCCACCGCTCCTGGGCAGCTGTGCCTGTGCTAACTGCTCCTTCTGACGAGGTCTTTCCTAACATCGAACCTGAACTTCCCCTGGCCCTACTCAGGGACACCCCTCTCATCCTGTGGCTGTTACCCAGGAGCAGACGCCGATCCCTCCCTCACCCCCGGCTCCTGTCAGGGAGCTGTAGAGAGCAGCAAGGGCTCCCCTGAGCCTCCTCTTCTCCACGCTGACCCACCCAGCTCCCTCAGCCCTGTGCTCCAGAGCCCTCCCAGCTCCATTCCCCTCACTGCACACGTTCCAGGGCTTCAATGTCCAGCTGGCAGTGAGGGGCCAGCACTGAACGCAGCGCTCAAGGTGCAGCCTCACAGTGCTGAGTGCAGAGGGACATTGCCCTTCTGCTGCTGACCGCACTGCTGCTGACACAAGCCAGGAATGCCGCTGACTTTCCTGGCCACCTGAGCACACTGTTGGCTCGTGTTCAGCGGCTGTTGCCCACCACCCCCAGGACTTTTTTCCTCTATGCAGCTCCCAGCCACTCAGCCCCAATCTGCGGTACATCTTGGGGTTGGTGTGAGCAAAGCGCACGACCCGACCCTTTATTCTGCTGGATTACTGGAAGCTCTGCTTCTGTACTGGACTGTTCTTCTTGCTCTTTTGGAACACGTGGCAGTCCCTAAAATGGAACCAGCATGAACCAACTCGGACATCTTCCTGAGCAGCCAGAACACAGAGGCCGGCTTTACGCCCAGCACCACATGGCCGCAGAGCTGTGCTGTGGGGTTTTTGTAGGGCTTTTGTACCACCACACTTCCTAACAACTTGCTGGCATGTGAAATCTCATTGAGAGTACTCTCAAATGCTATGCAGTTTGGGATGGGATCAGGAATAGGTAGTGACATGGATACGCCAGCACTGTTCTGCTCTTGGCAGGCATACCAATGTGCTAGCAGTGGGCAGGCTGTTGTACAGTTTCTCCAGTGAGGAAGAATCTGTTCAGCAGATAGCAAAGTGGTGACAGCCCAAAGGAAAGTGTATCCATTAAACAATATTTTATGGTTTTTTTTGCTGGTGACAAGTTGCATTTTGTGCTGGGTGCACCCAGGATAGAGCTGCGCTGATGCATTTATCCATGTTTCTAAATTACCATCATCTGTTCAATCAATTTGCAACAGCTGCACTACTACATGCTGACCAAACCATTAGCAGACATGAACGTTATACTGATGTGTGAATGAGATGTCAGCAGCTCACCAGTATTAAAGCAGCTGTTGTTGCAGACATTGTTGAAACATCATTATTTTCTGAAGGATAACACTCATCAAGGTACACACATAGTTTCAGTCACAGCTTATTTCGTAATAAATCCAAGAGTGAGCCAGGGGGAGTGGCAAGCATCACTTGTGTCACCAGTCCCAGCGCTGCAGAATGAATGCAAAGCCCTTCTGCTGCAGCAGCCCTCGCTTGGAGCCCCCTGCATGCAATGTGCTGCTTGCTGCACACAGCATCCCAGCTCCTCCAGGCACTACATCTAAAATATTAGCTACCGACTCCTTGCTAGCACATGGCCAAAAATAGCATGAAAGGCAGCAGGGAACTGATTCATAGAAAACAAACAAGCAAAAGAGAAAGCCCCTTAGATAGCCTGCTGCTGATTTGTGCGTCCTCTCTGCATCTCTTGAGATCTCAGCAAAAGCCAAAGTGCTCTCCTGAGCAGAAGGGAACTGATGAAGTCACTCATATGGCTCCTGGGCTGTCACCTTGACCAGGAACTTTTCTTTTCACCTCACTCAATCATTTATCCTTCAGAAAAATGAAATAATCTCCAAAATAATTGTTTTACTTCAGCTGCCATTGCACGCGTTCCAACAGAACATAAGAAATGGAGAACATGCATTGCAAATTCGAACGCTAATGAGTGCAAACACAACCCACTGATTTCCAGCAACGCCAATAAAATGAACAACGCCGTTCTCTCCCTAATTATAGCAGCTGACTGCGTACCCAGATGGAGCCTGCGAGTGCCGGGTGAGTGTTGATGCTGCTTGTCATGCAGAAACAAACAGGAGTAACCGTGCAGGCAAAGCACCAGGAAGTGACAGCTTTGGTAGACATGCAGACACAGCACTGAAGGATCCATTTCCCTGCGTTGTCTGTTTATGTTCCCCCTATCTTCAAATCTATTTCTGCTAATTCGCTCGGCGTCAGGATGTTTGCAAAGGCAGCATCTTCGCTGTCTCAGATCCATATTGGTAGCACATATGCACTTTAACTTAACATGACAAGGAGTTCGGCGTAAGCAATGATCGGGGCGTCTCGCACTCTGTAACAGCAGCCATAAATGTTGAAGGAAAGATAAAATCAGAGATTTACAAACGCTACCCCTTCTGGCAAACCCAGTTCCAGACCTTTCTATCTTTAAAATGCATGAAGAGGATAAATCCTAAACAAAGCAATATATTTAACGGTGTAAAATACTGGGAGACACAAAGTTTATGAAAAATGCTGCCCATTACTGTGCTCTGTTTTATTGCAGGATATATATTTTATGAAGGATTTTCAATAAGAAAGCGGAGATGCTTTGTTCCCTATTTGCATGTCTGAAAGTGAACATCCATTAGTGAGGCACTGCACAGGCTGCCCAGAGAGGCGGTGGTGCCTCATCCCTGCAGACACCCACGGTCAGGGGATGGGCTCTGAGCACTGATGGAGCTGGGGGTATCCCTGCGCACTGTGGGGCGGTTGGACCAGAGGGTCTTTAAGAGTCCTTTCCAACTCAAACCATTCTGTGGTTCTATGGCTCTGTGGTATCCTCGACCTATTCTGGACTTCCCACCACCTGCCTCATCCCACCGCTGCCGGACGCACAAGCAGTTTGGGATGCATGGCACAAGGAGTGCATTTCATCATTTGGAAAAGTATCTCTCAGACTTTTTTTTTTTTGCCAAAACTGCTCTTAGAAGCATAAAATCATTTTCCAACAGCCTTAGTCCATTCAGAAACTCCTCCAGCTCAGGTGCCAAAGCCTGAAATCCACACTGCTCCTCCCCAGCTTTCAGAACAGCTCTCACATTACGAATGTCCTCCCTCCTGCGGCTCACCCTGCTGCACAGCCCCATCCTGTGTGCTGCTCTGCTCTGCTACACCACATGTAGGCTCCATCTGCAGCCGTCTCCTGCCTTCTGGATCTCGAGTGCGACCCGCTCCATACCAAAGCCATGAGAGCTGCTCACACTGCTCTCATCCATGGCAATCTGTCTCTCATGAAACTACAGTCTGAAACTGAAGCTAAAAATGAAAGGCTTGGCTTATTCCTTTCTCCCACAATGCAGCTACAGATGCCCTCATTCCTGCTTGCAATCATCATCACCCCTCACACCACTTTCTTGTTGGCAGTGCAAAACCTTAAACCTTTTCAAGTACAGCACTACACTGTGGGTTTTATCTGTGCAACATCTCTAAGATACTGGCAGGAGAAAACTAGAGGACAGGCAAAGAGCACAGACGTGGCCCTCCTGAAGAGCAACTTCTAGGATGGGTAATGCTTGGAGACAGATACAGAGCCTGAGAGTCTCAGCACCACAGACTGTCCCTGCAGCCCCAGCTGTCAGACCCAGATGGATATTGAGATGGGAATTTGTCAGCAGTGGGTCAAGGGGGTCAGGCAAAGGCTGTGCCCCGTAGGGCACACAAAGCAAAGCAAAGCCTCCGTTTGTGGTGCAGGCTGCAATTTTTCTGTCACTGATGTGAGCTCTGCAGAAATCCACCGGAAATTGCTGGCATGGAAGGGGAAACGGTGTCACTTGCCAGTAAGTGCTAAAGACCCGATAAAGGAAGGAGCAGTATGGGAAGGGACATGGTGATGTGGACAGCAGGATGCTGGTGGGAAACTGCAAACAGCAACATGTCACTGCATGCACAGAAAGCAAATAGGGTGGGTTGGGAAGTGCTGACAGCACCCGATAAAAACCACAGCTTGGGATCAGAGAGCAACACTGAATTATGGGAGGAGCATTTGTGGAAGGGATTCTGCATGGCTTCGTGCAGAGCAATTCATGAGCACGAGGCTGCTGCTGGACCGGCACCATCCCATAGCCATGGCATCACCCCACAGCCACTCTGCATTGGTGCTGGTGCCACGAACATCCTCCAAGCATCCCCAGGCATCCCGTGCTGCTGGGTCCCATGGCTGCTCCTTGGCCAAGCCCACTGGCTCCTGCTCCACTTCTGTCGCTGGGCCAAGCTTCTGCAGTAGCTTTATAGGCTGCTGTAAGCTCTCCCCTCTTGGTATGCAGAGTTAAACATTCATATTCCCTTTATCTCTTTCTTACCTCCCCAGTTCCTGGTAAATACAAGCACCTGTGGCTGCTCTGATCACCCCAGAGCCAATGCCATGCCCTCACACCACACAAGCAAACATGCTTGTCAGTGCAGTCAGGGCTCTCCAATGCAAATGTTGCTCCATTCTACTGCATTATAGCTGCTGCACAAAGCATCCTGTGGTCAGCGCTGGGGATTCTTTGGTTTGCTCATATCAGCTTCACTGCACAGCACAGCATGAAGAAGGCTGGCTCCTTCCGCAGCCTTCAGGACACAGCCCCCAGCAACACAGCTAAACCCAAGCAGCATGTGCCAGCAGAGGTTTCCCACAGCCACATCCCCCATCCTTGCCTTTCCTGGCTGACTCACTCTGTTTTCTACTGTTTTCCCAAGGTTCAAAAATAAATCGATCCGCATCACTGTGAAAACCTCAGACAGAATCACAGAATTGTTAAGGTTGGAAAAGACCTCCGAGATCCCCAAGCCCAGCCCACCCCACCATGCCCACTGCCCACGTCCTTCAGTGCCACATCTCCACCACCTTGAACACCTCCAGGGTCAGTGGCTGCCCTGGGCAGCCTGTGCCACTGCATCACTGCTCTTTGGAAGGGAATTTTTTCCTAACCCATTCCTGCACTCTTCAAATGAGACTCTTTGGCCTTAAGCTGTAATCAGTTATAACTTCATCTTTCTCCTCTTTCTTGTTGACAGGAAAGGCATGGCTGAGATGCCCACCTGGACACCTTTGGTCACACTGGGCAGTGAGGGCTACACTGATTCCCTGCCAGAAACAAATACTCCAAGTTGTCAAGCAGACAGCTGTTGGCTCAGCTCCTTCTGGTGCACGTCCCACACCAGTGGGAAGCACAGCACCAAACGTCTGTGTGCTGTGGAGATTGCCTTTCCTGCTGGATGCTTTCAGGAGGCACTCTGGGCTCAGGAGCACTTATCCTCTCTATGGTCTCCACGGTCTTTAATTAAAGTCAAATACCTGCTGTGCCCAGCTGACGAATGAGAAATAATTTTCTTAAATGGTAGTGATGCTTCAGGAGGAATTTCAAGACCACACAGATGAGAATATACAGTGACATATGGTCTTCAGCTGTCTCCTGAAGCTCCCGGCCACCCATGGCTGTTCCTAAGCAGGAGAACAGACATTGCTGGAAAATGCAGACTGGATGGGAACAGAAATTAAGTTTCTGACTGTTAGAGTGAGATGTGGAACTGGAATACAAGACTATTGCAGCCAGTGGCACAGGAAGAAATGCTCTCCCGTCCTTGAGAAAGATATAAATGTTACTGCAACCATCATTAGGCTTTACATGAAAGATTATAACTTATATAGTGAGTTTATAGCCTGTAACATTCATTTAGACTTACTGGAAAGCTAATAACTTATAGTCAGCTTGTAATCAAATCTTCCTTAGAGAAACAGTGCTGCAGACAGTGAGGATTTAGAGGTAGTTTGTACAGATGTCTTCACAAAGGAATAAATTAATTTAGCAGTAAGCCAATCCACTCACTCTGCTGACACATAACAGCTGATGGAGCTCAGCTGGTCCTGCCCTGACCTCAGCCTCGTGTTTGCCCACTGAACCTCAGAGCCTTTCCACCCAGCTGGAAGGATCCTGTCTGTGACACGGCTCTGTGCTGAGAAAAGGGAAAACTGATGTTTGCCTAAGGGGGATGGAAGCTGCTCCCTGCTTCTGTGCTGCTGGAATATGTACCTCTGACCTTCCTCATTGCTGCCCTGCATATCTCTGCTGTATCCAGGCATGTAAAGCTTTCCTGTAAGCAGTCCTGGCAAATTATGGGCCATTTGCATGCAGGAAAAATCCTCTGTATAATAGCAGTCGTGAACAAGTCCACACACAGAGGAAGCAAAAAAGGAAGAAAATACAAATAGTGCAACGGCTTGCATATGTGATCTGGCATCAGCTACTAAACATTCCTCTCTTGGCTAGCTATTACTGCTGATCCCAGTGATACAACCACGGCAGATCCATCTGACACTGGGAAAGCAAAGCAGAGTTGTATGAGGTGGATTAAGTTAGCTCCAGATGTGGTTTTGGACTCTAATGTCTGAATTCCTTCTACAAAGGACCAGTCTAAAAGAGCAGCTGGAGCCACGTTTGCCACCTCCGAAAGAAAAACATGGCTGTGGGGATGTGCACCCAGGGCAGCCCCTCACCTTAATAGGTAATTACACTATTAATGCCCCTTCAGACCTAAATGAGTCTGTTTTAATGCCATGGCTAAATCACTAGCTGAGATTTGGCAGCACTGAGTGATGGATGCAGTGCAGTGCAGCTCAGGTGCTTCAGTCCCTCTGAGTTCCAATGCAGTCCCAGAAATCAGAAATCAGACGCAGCACTGATTAAATTGTTTGGAATTATAGCACAGCCATCTTAGTAGCCAATTAGCACAAGATAATTTCTGTGCACATGGAAGAAGTCTCACAAATGGAAATTGTGCTCATAAAGCAGAAATACATTGCAAAATCATTGATTCTGCTCTGCAAAAGCGCAAAGTGGGAAATGAAAGTGGCAGAATGTGGGGGGACAGTTTTAGCTTTAAAACTAAAGGAATGGAGATGAAGTTAGACATTGAGGGAATCATGGAATCACAGAATAGCCTGGGTTGCACAGGAGCACAGTGCTCATCCAGCTCCAACCCCCTGCTGTATGCAGGTCACCAACCAGCAGCCCAGGCTGCCCAGAGCCACATCCAGCCTGGCCTTGAATGCCTACAGGGATGGGGCATCCACAGCCTCCTTGGGCAACCTGTGCCAGTGCCTCACCACCCTCTGGCTGAAACAGCCAGCCCTCCAGCACGGATCCTCAGATAGGGGTTCTATTCAGCTGAACCCATGGCTCATGCCTGGGAATGAAGGAAAGCCTGTACCTGGTGCCAGGATGCACTGTGCTCAAGCATCAGAGCTCCAAAAGAAGGTGGTTAATGCTCCAATGCTGTGCTCCAGGTGGTGGGCAGGAGTACGTTGCTGAGATCACAGCTCCAACCCTTCCATGATGCTGTGGGAATGGTCTGAGTCAGAAGGGACCCTTAAATGCCCTCTGGTCCCACCTCCTGCAGTGCACAGGGACACCCACAGCTCCACCAGTGCTCAGAGCCCATCCCCTGACCTTGGCTGTCTGCAGGGATGGGGCAGCACCACCTCTCTGCACAACCTGTGTCGCTCTGAGCCCTTCCTGTTTCCACAGTGTAAAACTGGGTTTGAACTGCTTAGGCTTTAAAGCTGTTTAATGATTTTTGGCAATGTTTTAAGCACCAGCACTGCTCATTTAGCCAATTCTGCTGTGTAAGAAATGCATACATAATTCTATAATCTTATACATATTTTTAAAATAATTCTCCATTTCTAATAGCGAAAGATAGCCTGAAAGTTTAGGAAGAGACATAAAAGACTTCTATTTGGACAGAAAATAGCCCCAGTAGCAATGCTTGCCCTTGCAACTTGTCTGCATGGAGAGAAGCTCAGGTTTGTGGGTGTTTTATCAGTACCTTCTCAGTGCCAACAAAGTTCTGCTCTATGATGACAATCTCTTACATCAGTTGATCATAATCTGTCAGAGGTATGGAATGGCTTTACACGACACTTTTCTTAGACTGGGGGAAGAAACTTATACTGTATCTTTACCATCACTTTTTTTTTTCTGGTGATGAGAAGGAGGAAAGCTCAGCTTGGATCTTTTGAACAGCTTTGTTTCCTTTTTGGCCCAATTCTGTAATGAGATGGGCCATGACCCACCAGGACACCACTGAAAGGATACCAACAGGAGCCAAAGCACAAGATGCAACAAGGAAACAGGTTTATGTAAGAGAGGTGCACATAATTATAAAGATGAAGTGAATATCTCATTGCTGATTACAACTTTAATGTAAAATGGAAAACAAGTTCTGATTGGCATCAAACAAAAACCGATGATTCCCCAGCTTTTGCTCTTAAACAAAAGCTAGGATGAGGGTGGTTTTATTTTCTCCTTTGTATTGGAGTGCTTAACTTTTGTCTATCACTGGTTTGCATCCTGCAGCAGGAGTCACAGCCATGGCCACACCACCCCTGCAGGGAAGCAGTCAGCCTGCTGACAGCCCTGGATCTATCTGGTCTCTATTTTATTCAGCTGCTTTTTACCCTTTGGCACAATTCAGGCTGAATTAACAAGTTGAGCCACTCCAGGAAGTGCGTTCCTGTGCCTGGAGCACACGTGTATTCGTACTGCTCTCAAAACTGATCGAAGGAAAAAGTATAATCAGGTGTCAAAAGATACGAAGGGGCCTAATTTCTGGAGACACATGAACTATTTAGATGAGTGCAGACATGGATCCTGCAGTTGGGGAAAAAAGCCTCAGTGTTTTCCTGCACTAAAGAAGCCCTTGGATGTTGGATTAGATTTACTCAAAAAACATATTCCGTGTTACCGGGTTTAATCTCTTTTGACTTCATTTCTGAAGGTTCCCATCTCTTCCTCATTCCATCACAAAGACCTTTTGGCCCCTACACAAGGTGCTCATCTATGTGCCCAGGGCAGAACAGCCTGTGGGTATCTCCAGCCCAGTGTTATCTCCTATGAGTCCCAATGTACCAGCAGCACGCTCCTGGTGCTCCCACTGAAGGCAATGGGCTCTGCTGACAACCAGGAAAATGAGACAGCTGTCTTGCTGGCATTGAAATGTTAAGAAAAGGAAAAAAAGGAAAAAAGCGATGTTCTCTACTTCTGCGTGGTTTAAAAGCAATTTTCAGAAACAGACATCACCACGATAGCATCTTTGTTCGGGCTGTAAATCAGCAGCGAGGAGATGAAAATTCAGTCCAAGGCTTTCAATAACACCACCGAAGAGAAGATAAAGAGCAAAGGGAATCAGACCTCAGCCTCAGCCCTGCACTCTGGCAGATTTCTAAAGGATAACCATCAGAAAATTGCCCATTAAAGCAAAGTATCTGAGTGCCTCCTGACAGACGGGAACACGTCGCTGAGAGACCCAGGGCCAAACCTGCAGAAGTATCTGTGTGGTTTGGGAAATGTCACGGCTAATCTCAAGGCAGATGAAGTGTCTAAAAGCAGTAAGTAGGGTGGTGCCCCATGTTCCTCAGCCAGGAGGAATCCAACCTGAGCATGCTGGGGGACAGGAGCCCAAGGAGAGCTTTGTTTTCAGAGATGCCCCCAGGCAACATGTGCAAGCTCCAAGATGATACGAAATGCAGGTTAGATATTAGGAGAAGTTTTTGAGCCAGAGGGTGGTGAGGCACTGGCACAGGTTGCCCAAGGAGGCTGTGGATGCCCCATCCCTGCAGGCATTCAAGGCCAGGCTGGATGTGGCTCTGGGCAGCCTGGGCTGCTGGTTGGTGACTCTCCACATAGCAGGGGGCTGAAACTAGATGAGCATTGTGGACCTTTGCAACCCATGCCATTCTAGGATACTATGATTCTACAAAATTGTCGTCTTCAAATTAACATCTACAAAGTGATAATGAATTAGTAAAGTAAGTAATTTGTCTAACAGACTAATAGGACAAAACTTTGGGGTAGGGAGGAGGTGGAGCACAGAACAGCAAGGGAGTACAGGAAGGAAAGGACCATCCACAGACCTGACAGCCTAGGTGTGCTGTCGTAAAAGAATTTCTGAGTGTGCTGCTGATGCATTCATCTGGACATCTCTGACCCCACATGACTTGTTTTCCCTGCTCTGGAGCCGGGCTGGGCTGCATGGCAGGCAGTGAGGTGGGGGCTGAGGCTGAGCTCCCACAACCCTCCCGTCCTCCCCACTCTGTGTCTCTCAAGAGCTGCACTCAGTGTAAGCTGGAAGAGGCTATGAAGAGCAGAACAAATGCTCTAAGGGTGAGAAAAGGCTGTAGTGCAGCTGCTGATGCTGGCTGGAGAGCACTGCGCTGTCTCTGCAAAGATGCCCTGTGCTGCAGCAGGGAGAGGGCACGACAAAAAAACAAACTTAGAAACAAAGAAACAAACAAAAAACTGGAAACAAACAAACAGAAGTAACAACACTAATGGGAGCATCGTTAGATTAAAAATTAATGGCAGCTTGCTAACAGGCACTCACACACTGCTGCAGGGCTCCTGCGTTCCCATGCGGGGATTTCCTCGAGCAGAGGGGATGCAGAGGACTGATACAAGAAGGCATTAGGGAAATACTGCAGGATTAGAGCAGCAGAGAGCATAAACAGGGGAGATTCAGACTTATAAAAACAACAAGCCCTCAGGCTCTCTGCTGCTGAGTCTATAGGCAGACAAATTCTGTATTCACCAAACTGGATTGGTTTCCTTCAGACTGCAGTCACACCAGGGTTACATGCTGCCAAAAGTAACAGCACTGAACGGGCTGGAGGAATGGTGTCCCATGTTAAAGAAGAGATAAATATTTCAAAGAACAAAGCAAATGTAAGCTCTCAATTCTCAGTGAGAGAAATGACTATAAGAGAATGGGAAGGGTACCTACCAAGGTGAATACTTGTTCTAACATAAGAACACGTCTCTATTTCCAGCATAGTGCCTTTCCCAAGCTTCCTAGAGACCATCAGCTATCCCACTAACATGCCTGTGAGCATCACTTATCATCCTACCATCATTTTTTAAAATTAAAGGGACACCACCAATGGAAAGCACAGTTTTTATCCAAGTAGCTGTTAGTGTTGCTAAGATGAAAAAATATTGAGCAGTGTTAGATTAGAAAAAGAAAACAGAAGAATGTTCTTCCAGTTTTCATTTGTCATTCGTGGGGAACACGGCTCCATCACAGGACTCAGCCTCGCAAGGCTCACTGTGAGCATCAGGGGGCTCTCCAGAGAAAGAAGTAGAGTGTTGCATCCAATTATCACTCCCCATGTGCATGTTCTGGAGGTGAAGGGGTTGGTTTGGCAAAGGCGGTGGCACGGTGGGGTGGAATGGCAGCACGGTGGTGCTGATGGGGAGCAACGGGTTCCATGCATTTGCTTTTGTTCTGTCCATGTTTTTGTTTACAAGTGAGGATAAAAAGGACGGCACGTGCCTCAAGTGGAGCAAAACCATACTTTCTGATATTTCTGCAGCTGGTGTTGCAGGTGAGACAGGCTGGTCTCCTAAAACATTGGAATTTATACAGAAATATGGGAAGCTACAAACAACAGACACTGCTGTCCCTTAGCTCGGCGCAGAGGCTCTTCTGAACAAGAAAGGATCATAGAATCATAGAATCATAGAATCACCAAGGTTGGAAAAGACCTAAAAGATCATCCAGTCCAACCGTTCACCTATTCCCAATGGCTCCCACTAAACCATGTCCCTCAACACAACATCCAGCCTTTCCTTGAACACCCCCAGGGTCGGTGACTCCACCACCTCCCTGGGCAGTCCATTCCATGAATGAATGAAGCCACAAAACTTTACACAGTAGAACTGCTTAATGCAGCTAACAGGGCAATGGAAAATAACCCAACATCCTGCAATTTCCAGTGCCTGCCATCTGTGGATGATGTTTGTGGTACAGTGTTTGCAAAAGTTGAAGGCAGTGCTGCTGTCAACTCAGCTTGATGATGCACAGACCAGAGGGATCATGTGCTGGCAGCCAACAGTTCTTCCCTATGGTAGAACTATGGTCAACCCTACGGTGGTGACTATGGATTGACATCAGACTCAATCCAGAAGCATTGAGACTCTGTCAGAAGACTGGATAAGTGAATGATTAATGACTGGCTCATTAATTAATGTGACATTTTAAGGAGAAAAGAAACAAACAAACAATAGTCACCAAAATGACGACGCAAAACAAGTATCCGAAACTCTCCTCCCAAACATGAGTCTGGTGGGCTTCCCTGTGCAAAAATCAGTTGATAGAAGTATCACCACCAGTGTGCTGTCACTGCTGCCCAGCATTATGATTATTAATTTGAATAGCATCACACCACCCATACACAGCACCATCAATCCCAGCTACAGACAACAGACCTCGTGCTGTAACCTGAGCGCAGTGTCACGCCTGATGCCACGATGCCTTCCTGGCCCTTTCAAACACACCGAGCTGCAGCTCAACAGCTGCAATAATTCAGCATGGACCTAACAACACGTTGTTCCCTTAGATGTCACTCTTTGGACAACAGCTTTTGTACACAGCTCAGCCCGAGGCAGGCAGCAGTGCGACCAAGACTTCAGAGTTCTGCTCTGATCAAATGGGTGGAAAGAGTGCATACAGCTTTAAATCATGGAATCATATCATAGAATAAATCCCCAAACGTGCCTCTTCCCACACTCCTCTCCCCACGGACGCGGCTCCTGTGCCCACAGTGATGCCCAGCATGCGCTGCCTCTGCCCTGCACGCAGTCCTTCCTCCACACACATGAAGCCCTATGAATAGACACTGCCATTCATGACATTTTCTGCATCTGAGCCTTTTTATTTTTTCTTTTCAGTTTGCTTCCACTCTTGGCAGGGTTTTAATCACCGCTGTCTGAAATGTTCTTTCCGTCTCTCTTTGGGCATTATGTGCGCCATCAACCACTGAATAAAATACATAGATTGTGAAGCTGGGAGCAGTGTGAACTCATCCTTGCTTTCCCACAATTTTGCTTGTACGTTCTCATTTATTTTTAAGACAGTAGCAGGTTAAATCTGCCTCAGGTTGGCCCGTCTGATATAAATCAACCCTCTTTTGCACATGTGATTTATTTCACTCGCACCTTCTCAAATTTGGCACAGAACCCAAGTGCAATAAAAACGGGTTTTGCGAATTCTAGGGCCAGCATAAATCTTTTCACGCAGGCATTTTCAGTTCAGTACTGAAAAGCCTTCTCTTAGCATACCAATGCCTCTCTGCAGCCCTTGCAACATAAGCATTGCAGCATTCTGCTCCGACATGAAACCCTGGAAATAAAACCAACTGAAAATGGGCTATGACAACTCCTATGGTCGCAACCCAAAGCCAGGCTCCTGCCATGGGTTATTTATTTGTTGCTTTTTTTCAGTGTGTGTGTGTCAAGGAATGAGCTATTTTTTTTCCTGTAATCACAGCTTCCTTTCTACATTTCATCATTTTTCTTCTACACTCGCTCCAGTGCTTCTACATTTCCCAGTGCTTTAATTTCATCTGTCCTCATGGGACTTGGGAGCAGAATACATTTGCTGCTGTTTTCTAGGAGCAGTGTCAGCAACTCCACGTGTCAGCAAATAAATTTACTAAATACGAGCATGTGGGTTTTAACCTGAAAGGACTGAGGAAAACACAAAGTCATAACCTGAAGGGTTACTCTCAGCATCTTTAATGCAGCCATACAGTATAAATTCGCATAATGGGATGGACTAAAAATGAGCAAGGCGCACAGAGGGATGCGAGACAGAGTGCATCATAAAACCATTTTAGTACTAATTTTCAGTTATGTGCTTTGCTTTGGCATGGTAATAAATCACAGAAAGCCACTCAGATTGCCCCAATCTTGGCAAAATAATTGCCTCAGAATAGGTTTCTACAGTTTTGGGTCCAAAGAGTGATGAAGAGTAAATTGAACTGCATTTACGCATTTGAGGAAAAAGACTTTTTCTCTGGTTTTCTTCAGAGTCACCTTCTGGATAAAACTGCAAAGAGCTGGTGAAGTCAGCAGCTGTGAAAGCAGCTCTCTGTGTCGACTCAGAATGATCATTCAGCCAAAGGCTTCATTACATTTAGGAAGAGGTAGAGCCAGCAGTCATTGGGAACTCGCTGCATTCCCACCACGGTTGTGCTGCGTGCTGCTGGCCCCAGTGGAATCCCTGCCAACATGATGCCAACCAACTACATCCAAAGGATAAAGAAAGGATCCATCAGGCTCGTAAGTATTTTTTTCCAATAAAACCAATATGGGTTTTAAAAAAATAGCGGGGAGCTGAATCAAAAAATGATGGATGTATACAGAGGTTCTACACTGACATCCAGGACATGAGCAGTGCAAGGTCCCAGAGAGCATTTGGTGAGACTACAGGGCTAAGGAGCTGAACAGCTCTGTGGGACATTGGTTAAACCCATGCTCTCTCTGCTGCTAGCAGTGCAACTGATAATAACAACCACTTTCTTACACAAGGACAAGGCTTGGAGCTGTGCTTTGATCTGGTTGTAGCTGGAACAAGGTCAGTAAACATGAATAAAATCCTAGCTGAGATGGATATCAGTTCTTCTAGGAGAGCTCTACGTTGCATGTTCTGAAGTCATTGTTTACTGGTTTTCTTCTCCTACTGCTCCTTCCAAGAAGCTAACAGGAAGCATTTTAAGCTGCAACAAGACTACTGCTCTGGCACCCTTAGGGAGTCCAGGGCTGTCCATTCTGACCACCAGAGAGGGCCCATGCAGGGCACTGCCTGGCAGTGAACAGGGAGTCTCTGGTCCACCTCAGACCTTGGGAAGAGTTGGGTCACTTCACAGAGATGCTTCATTTCCTCCTGAGTTGTTAGACTAAGTCTGAAGAAGCACAGAGGGATGGAGAACCTAATGCTGACCTCAGCCTGGGCACAGTGTCTGCAGCATGCAGGGGTGCTTGCAGGATTAGGCAGCTGAGTTGACAACTCCTATCAGCTAACATCCTACAGAAGAACCAAGACTTGTGTCTCTAAAATCCCTATTAAACATTTAGATCCAATAGGGGATGCTGAAGATAAATGACATATAAAGTATGTCTAAATCCAGGGCACGGTAAAATCATGGCAGGGGTTGCACATCTGCAACTGCAACATCTGAGTCTGTGATTTTGTGTATTAGGTGACCTTAATACATTTTGCCTCTTCAGAAAAGGAACACATTTCCACAACACTGTACATAGACTGCTTGCAGTTGCTTGAGACAGCAGTCTCCCTGTCCTGGTTTCTGAGCTTGCTGAGCGTACCAACAGAGAAGAGGAAATTCAAGCCTTATTGCAAACTTCGAAAGGAAGAAATTTGCTACCTGATGTCTTTCTCAATGACTCTTTCAAAAGCATACGGACAGCTGTGAGTGGAGGAAGGACGTTTGCATTTTGCACGTAAAAAACTTTATCCTTAAGCCACTGAACGAAGCTGAATCTCCTGTTTTGTCACCAGCCTCCCCGCAACCCAAACCTTTACGCTTTAAGCCATAAACCTGCTTTGAAAGACATATCTTGGCCAACACTCCACATGAGGCAGCAGCAGCATCACCTGACGACACCCGAAGCCGCAGCATCCGTCACATCCCCGCGCTCCGAGATGCCGCCAAGGCCTACCTGTGACCAGGAAGCTGCAGCGGCCAGCTCCCGCTTCATTGATGATGTTGCAGTTGTAGACACCATAGCTGTCACGGGAGAGGCTGCTGACGGTGTACTCGGTTGAGTCCTGCAGGTCAAACTGGCCTGTGCGCAGCACCTTGCTGCCCAGCCGCCACTCGTAGGTCAGCACCCGCGTCGGGTAGGCCCGCAGCACCCGGCAGCTCATGGTGATGCTCCGGCCTTGGCCCTGCCGGATCTCCAGGAAGGTCGGCTCCACGGTGGGGGGGTCTGCAGGGGAGAAAGCAGGGGCTGTGTCACAGAATGGCCTGGGTTGCAAAGGAGCACAATGCTCATCCAGCTCCAACCCCCTGCTGCGTGCAGGTCACCAACCAGCAGCCCAGGCTGCCCAGAGGCACATCCAGCCTGGCCTTGAATGCCTGCAGGGATGGGGCATCCACAGCCTCCTTGGGCAACCTGTGCCAGTGCCTCACCACCCTCTGGGGGAAAAACTTCCTCCAAGTCAACGCATTCTGCTTATTGACGCTTTCTACAGAATACCTAAAGAGAAACCAAAGCCAACCCCCAGGCTCAGTTGCTTCCTTTGGGACAGAGACGTGCAGCCCAGGAGGCTCAGCCTTCTGCCTCACAGAGGAGCCCCAAACTCTACCAAGCTACATGAGGAAGAGGTAGAAAACAAGGGAGAAGCCTTCATATGGTAGAGACAAAACACACAAGGTAACAACCTTGGTGTGGGGTCCCAGGCAGCAGATCTGTGCTCAGTGACAGACCCAACTTTGTCACTGGGTCCATGGAGAAGCTCAGTACCCCAGCAGCTGCCCATAGGCTCCAGCAAAGCCATATAATCATATTATTTATCTACTCAGGTAGTAGGTTTGGTATTGCAGTAAGCATTGAATGGGTCAACTTCTCCTGACTTGAATTAAACTGCACTTTAAATAATTCAGATTTTCAGACTTCAGATTCCAGGAAAATACACAAATATGGACAACATGCAGTGTATGCAAAAGCCTAACTTCATTCTCATTTACCTTTGGGTAACTTAATCACTGCAAAAGAGCAATCTGCACAGACTGATGTTGGCACAACTATTTAGAAACGTAACACACACAAGAATTGTGCTCATGTTTGCAACCGGATGCCAAACACTGACAAAACATTCAGCCTCTCTAAAAAACACAGCCTACTTCCAGCCCTTTAGAAACAAGAAAACCTCAAAGCATCCCAGGCCAGTAAAGTACATGGGATCTTTGCATCCATGTTAAAAGGTCTTAGAAGCATAACATCTAAAATTCCCCATGAGAATGGTTTGCACGTAGTCCATGCTGTGCTCCCTCCAGAAAGAGCTCTCTTATGGTTATCTCTCCAAGAGCATCGTGTCCTCAGGTTTTTTGTTGATTGGTATCTCCACCAGAGATACCAATAACCTTCAGCCTCTTGATATTTAATTCCCCGCATAATGGAAGCTGTAAACAGATTCTCTCAGCTCATGTAATTGAGAAACCACACTCGTACGTGTACTGCTGCTCATCGACTCTTGCTTACAGAAGACATCCAGATAAATACAGAAATAAAGCTGAACTTTGGAGACTGCCATTTCAGACAGCATTGCTTACAGGTCGTGGCCTCCCACTACCATGTTTGCAGCTCATCACAGCAATCATCACTGATCCTGTGACATCATCTAAAGCTGCATATGGAATGAGCGTGAGGGGACTACCAAGATTTGGGAGCACAGCAAGCAGAGAGGCAGAAGTGGTAACATCAGCCAGCACACAGGGCCTGATGGCATGTGGTGAAGAAGTGGCAGATTAACCTCTCTGATGGCAATTACCCCAATTCAGACTCCGCAGACCAATGAAGAAGACAGTGATGTGGAAACCACCAATTCACAATCTCATCAACGCCAGCCTGACCTGACACTTCTTTTTACATCAAATATCACAGAATCACAGAATCTCAGAATTGTAGGGGTTGGAAGGGACCTCCAGAGATCATCGAGACCAACCCCCTGCCAAAGCAGGTTCCTACAGCAGGTTGCACAGGTAGGCATCCAGGCAGGTCTTGAACATCTCCAGAGAAGGAGACTCCACAACCTCCAGAAGCTTACCTGGTACATGGGCTGCATTACAGATATAGACAGCAGCATACAGAAGACCACAAACTGCAAACCTTCAGTACTGCAAGCTTTCTATCCATTGATAATATCCCCCAATTTTGTGTCATCAGAAAATTTCATCGGAGAGTGACTATTCTTTGTGTCCAGGCACAGAATGAAGAATACGAAAGAAAATCAGTTTGTCAGAAATGCCATTACTCTCTCTCTCCAGCCTGATACCTGCCATTTCAGCACGACCCAACAGTATCTTCATCTGTCCTCACTATACAACTCCTGCACCTTATCCAGCTTCACTAATAGTCTCCCACAGAAGTAGCTTTGCAGGGAATTGTTGGCTTAAAGATAAGAGCTACTTTAGAAGCAGAAGATGTGACAGCTCTCAACTTCCTTGTAAGGGAGAGCTATTCGGCTACTCAAGCCTCATCTGCCTTTCACAGCTTTCCTTGTATTTTCCTCTAACTGACCTGCCTTATAATTTTTCCAGATATCTTTCAGATATCTTCTAAATCTTGACACATTACAGATCTCAGAGAGATTGCTGTTCAAATTTGCTAATATTTACAATTGCCCAGCCATTTCTCCTCATGGAGAATTCTGTTCTTCAAGTTTTTTTTCCCAATTAGCACTAATGATACTGATTTCAAAATCCATCATCTCTTCAGACCTATTAACTTTATACTCATAGCCAACACCATGGTATTCTCATCAAAATAGGTACAATTTTCATCAACCTCAAGCCAGACACAAATTAGGCTATAAAAAAACACACAGCATAAAGGTGGTGGAAGAATCCTAGAATGGCCTGGGTTGAAAAGGAGCACAGTGCTCATCCAGTTCCAACCCCCTGCTGTGTGCAGGTCGCCAACCAGCAGCCCAGGCTGCCCAGAGCCACATCCAGCCTGGCCTTGAATGCCTGCAGGGATGGGGCATCCACAGCCTCCTTGGGCAACCTGTGCCAGTGCCTCACCACCCTCTGGCTGAAAAACTTCCTCCTCATATCCAACCCAAACCTCCCCTGTCTCACTTTAAAACCATTCCCCTTGTCTCATCACCATCCACCTCACAAACAGCCGTTCCCCCTCCTGTTTATCCGCTCCCTTCAAGTATTGGAAGGCCACCATGAGGCCTCCCCAGAGCCTTCTCCAAATTCTTCTCTCTCCATTCTTTGGTCACAATCTCTGATCAAAGACCTCCTCCTGCCTCAGCATCCCCAGCTGAGCCTGGTGGGGACAGAGAGAAGCTCACAGAAGGCACTGGAGAGCTGGAGGCAGGAACTGCATGCGTGTGATGTGTGAAGTACATTTTAACGGATAATTTGGCCATCATTTTCTCCTTTTGCTTTTGGAACTTGTTTCACGTTTAAACATTCAAGATTTGCCCACAACTCTTCATAAGCCAACTCCTTTTGCTTCTTATGCCACTGGATGTACCTTATTCAATGAACAGTTATTCTGTTCACCTGTCCGTGGCAGCTCTGCTCTAATGACTTTCATCATATTGGCATTCAGCTCTCTCCCTCTCTTTTCTCCTGGTTTATTTACTCATAAGATACTTTACCCTTATAAAAAGCTTTTAAACAAAGTTTCCCCTGCCTTTAAGGTCAAAACAGTCTTTAAAATCCAGACTCTCCATCTATTCCAGAACAGATGACACCCAGTGACAGAAAAAGAAAATTAACTTTGTTTATTCATTTCAGAGGTACATTTTTACAGGTAATAACTTTAATGGAAAAGGAAAGGAATGGTAAAAACTACAATATATGACAGTAGCCTGTGCTAATAGTTTATATTTATGGTTTTTCTGGTTTTATAAGATGGTGAGTTTGCAGCTAGCAAAGGTGGAAGTGTCCTGGGCATCTCCCAACAACAACAATGCTCAGAAGGAAACTTATTCTGTCGCTGTTTGGAGCTTGTATGTTGTTCAATTCATTTGCATTAGCTCTTCCCCAAGGCTTCAGCATTTTTATTTAATTTACTTTGCTGTACTTATCCCTATCTTTCATAATTCCAGTATTAGTTTGTGAAAAACATACAGAAAAGCTGCATGGGGAGCACACTTCATTTTCTCAAACAATTATCTTTGGGAAGCAAACAGTCTGAAGTTAAAACGGGCTTTATAAAAGTTTAATGAATTTTTTAGCCTAAGTAGTTTGAAGTCTTAAGGATTACAAAATGGAAAACGGAGGCTCCCCAGCTATCAAGAGACGTGGCACAAGGATGCTGGTTTGCCTTTAACTGGACAGCTGCCCTTCACAGTGTGCACTGAGCTGCGGTGTATGCAGCAAGATTTGTTCAGGAGCAAACATACCATTCTGCTTCTCATATAGTGGATAAATACCAGCCAGCACGTGCTCATGGAGTCACAGGAGCTGGAAGGGACCTGTGAAGGCCATCTAGCCCAACTCCCCTGCAATGAGCGGGGACATCATGGTGATGAAGATGAACGGTTCAGCTCAGACTCCACCTGGCCCATGTCCTACATTGCCAGGCAGCCCAGCCAGGGCAGAGACTGAAACGCCTGCAGAGCTGAGACAATTTAAGGAAGTGCCATTTCCAGTTTCTGATTGAAACATACTGTCATCTACTTTACTCCCTGAGGGATGTGCGACACAAAATGAGAATCGCTGTGGCCTAAAAATGCAGCCCTTTCCCTTCCTTCTTCTCTTCAGTTATTGATAGCATTTGCATCCTGCCCAGTAAGGACAGCTGAGCTAAGCAGTCAATCTCTTTTTATTTATTGCCATTTTGTCTCTATCTCTGCTTGTGTTTTGACATATTATTCCCAGGCTCTGAAGATTACTCTCAGGAAAAGTCTGGCATTTTTTTGACTTCCAACAGAGGCAGAGTTCTGTCTTCTAGGCCACGTCAGCAAGTATTTTACAGATTACAAAGTAGATGCTACACATTGTGCTGTTGGCAATGGGGTTTTACTGCTTTTACCAAAAAAAAAAGATTCACTAATACATGTGTGTAAATATATCAGCACAAGACACATGGAAGTCTGCTAACTGAAACCTGCTTATATAGACAAAGAGAGCTGGTACATCACAGATAATGGCTAGCCAGATGGTTGCAAGGCTTTTACCTTTCTCCAACAGCATTTGTTCTGAAGCTAAGCATAGAGGAAGTCTGCACACTCACGTTAGATTTACAGCTCTGCAGACCTCCAGGGCAGAGCTGTGCTCCTGCAGGCTCTGCAGGCTGGAAGGCACTGCAAACTCATCTGATGCTCTGTTTTGTTAAGCGTGCGAGTTGGAATCACACCTACTCACAAAAGGGATGCTTTCCAAAGAAAGCCTGCTCAGGAGAACAGTGCCACGTGGAGTAAATTGGTAATAGCAGACATGTAATGGGAAGCCCATCGTTCACACAGGAAAAAGTTTTTAATGAAGTCAATCTAACGGAGGCTCAGGAAGGAGATTCTGGAGCCATTGTGGGCATTTCTCTGCAAACAGCTCAGGGTTCGTTAGTGCTCCAACTGAACGGCAGCGTTAGGAGCCAACACAAAGAAAGAGCCCCAGCACAGCACTGGAGCTTTAGGACGAGTAGCAAGAACTATTCCTTCAAACACTGCACCTGAGCACTGCAGCCCTTTGGGCAACCCGCTGCCACGCTCAGCACTGGAGGGCAGAGGCACGAGCGGAGTCAGCACAGGAGCAGAGCCAGCAGGGCCGAGCCACAGCCTCCAGCACGTGGCTGGATGCAGAGACATGCTGGGGAAAGATCGCTCTATTCATCTGCACTGCAGGGCTCATTACGATGCTGGCACAGCCTTACACAATTTCCACCCCCCCCCCTGCAACCGTTATTCCCACATCTCTCCATCCTCCAGCTGTTCTTTATGGGAGCCTCTAGCTGTTCCGAGGATTATTTTCATATGCAATTGAAAGCTGAAATGAAATGGTGCTTTAAGCTTTCCAGGTCCCAACTTGGTTTTATTTAACACGGTAGAAAACAAAACAATACCGAAAAATAAATTCAACTCAGTCTCATGACCACCACGGAGAAGCAGTCGGTCTTGGTGGCAAGGGCACGAGAGCAAACCTGCTCCAGCAGAGCTCCCTTCTAAGAGGTTTATGTAGGTGTATGCACTCAGCTGGGACCACCAAGTTGCTCTTGACACAGCTCTGCTAAAACTGTCCTCTGAACTCCCTGATGGCAGGGCATGCGTCAAGAAGAATGGCTGGAGGGCAGCTCTGCCTGCAGGGCTTTTCCCAATGGAGAAGCCAGCAAGCCCCCCAATGGAGAAACCACCAAATCCCCCAGTGGAGAAGCCACCAAATCCCCCAATGGAGAAGCCACCAAATCCCCAATGGAGAAGTCACCAAATCCCCAATGGAGAAGCCACCAAATCCCCAATGGAGAAGCCACCAAATCCCCCAATGGAGAAGCCACCAAATCCCCAATGGAGAAGCCACCAAATCCCCAATGGAGAAGCCACCAAATCCCCAATGGAGAAGCCACCAAATCCCCCAATGGAGAAGCCACCAAATCCCCCAATGGAGAAGCCACCAAATCCCCAATGGAGAAGCCACCAAATCCCCCAGTGGAGAAGCCACCAAATCCCAAGGCTGGTTTAACAGGAAGCAGGGGAAGAAGCAGCACCAGCTCTGTTAGGAGTCTTGCAGCACTATCTTTGCCATGGGTCCTGCAAAGCCCACACAAGCCAATGCACTCGTGTCCTTTCCAGCCTTCAGACATCTCAGTCTTTCCTTGGTAGCGTGCAAAAATGCTCTCAGATATGAGAATGGTGGAAGCACTCTGCAAGACTAGACAGGTAAATTATTCAGCCTTTATAGCTCGTAAGTGATTTACAGCTGTTGTTATCCCTTTAAACAGGCAGGGCATCATTTCCATGAAAATGCCTCCAACAACTTCCAGAAGCAGCTGAATAATGGAACAACTCGAACCCAGTGTGTAACTTTTATAAGCTAAACTAACGCTGTCTTTTTCTGGGTAGATACAAATCAAATATGAACCCAGTTGGAAAAAAAAAAAGATAATACCTATAAACAACAAATAGCCTTAGAGTTTAAAGCAAACCAGTGCGGAGCAGAATTGAGATTATTTGCCATAATATTCCCTTTGTTTCCACACAGGCCTGCAGGAAGCAAGTGCACATATACCCAGATAAATGAAGAAATGAAGTGTGGGCTGTATTTTGTAAAGATGAGATCCTAAAAATGCTGACAAGATGGATGAAAAATGAAAACACTTCATTGATGCAATGGAAAACTTCTTACAGCGCGGGTCTGCCAGACTGCAGTTTGCCCATTAATCAGGCAGAACACTGGGATGAATTGGATCAGAATTAATATATTCCTGGAATATTTCCTATAGTCAACACTGTGGTTTTACTTAGCTGTGGAGTTCGATGTGGATGTGATGGAGTGAAACCTGATGGCACAGACACTGAGAAGGGCAGGCTGGATGGTCAGAGAGCTTTAGGGCACGCAGGTACACAATGGTTGCAATCCCAGTGAAAAAGGCAATGGTAGTTTTCTAGCCAAATCTAGGAGATGGATATTACAACCTCAGGTAATGGATTTCTTCCAGTGAAATGAAACTGTTATGTCTGGAAATAGAAACAAAAAATAATCATTTGCACTCCTACATAAATGGAAGCAGGACTGCAAAACCTGGAGCTGTGCATTCAGCAACCAGCTCTGCACAGGCACTGACCCACGGCATGCTGAGGGAGGCACCATTTGCACAGAAATTTGCTTTCCAGACGTGGCACCATCTAAGTTTTCCAAGCCACGTGGCCCAAGGGACAAGCTCTGAGACTGCTGCCAAGGGGCAGAGGCAGCTCTGCTTTGGGAACAGAGTGCAGGACTGCACCCAGCACTGCCCCTGGTGTGTGCTGGCACCGAGAATGGATGCTCAGCAAAGCCCAATTGGCAATGCACTGCACTCACCATCAGCAGCTGCCACAACCCAAACTTCCAGACTAAACAAAGAGGACTCCTCTGTCCCAGCAAGGCAAGGTATTTTTACCTTGGGACTGCTGCAGTCATGCAGAACAGTGCTAATGAGGTGTCTTTCCAAATCACATTTCTGATAATCAGGGCTAATTAGGACAGGCAGCACCTTTCCTACACCAGCAAACCTCCAGAAAAAAAAACAACAAAAAAACAACCCACCTCCCTTGTTTCTTTATCATTTCTTTACAGCACACCACTGGCATCTGAAAAAAAAAACCAAACCCAACCCTTAACCTAATGGCACTTTAAGAATCCACACCTATTGCAGTTGCTGTATCAAAATAGCTCCCTAGAAAGACATTCCTTCCATAGGAAGCACCTCCAGCTTCCGATGCCAGCTAAGGATCTGCCCAGGACTCTTGCTGAACTTCTGTTTCCGTCCCAGAAACCTGTTTGAAGCTGCTTTCAGAAATCCTTTCCTTGCTGTCAGACTACCCTAAAACATCAATATTTATTTGAAAGCAAAACGGACAAGAGAAAGGAACAACCACTGTCTGTGGCAGAACGACTTCAGCATTATTATTCCCCTGCAAGGATTTGGACCAATGACCATTAACAGTCCCTCAAAATGATTCTATGATTCCATTCTGTGATCCTCTGCTTACTTTACCAGAGCATCTGAATAAGGACACGGTCAGTGGGCATGGAGGGGGTGGGATGAAGGCTGTCCTGGGTGATCATACAGGTCTTTTCCAGCCTTAAAGACTCTATGATTCTATCTGTAATATCAGAAAATAGGTACATTTTAAAATAAGAAAACCATCAACATTCAAACTTGGAAAAAAAGTTAACAAATGCATAAGGAAACAAAACAAGGAGCTGAAATGCTGCATACACTGAGCCAATGCCCAGGTTCCTTCCCCACTGCCAACGATTTGGGGCAGGATGAGTAAACTGCACCTGTTTATTTCAGGTTATACTGAAATAATATGCTACATTTATCAGCCCTACCCACGGACAAACGGTCAGACCAATCAAACCTGCTGGGGAAACTCTTGAACTGCCCTCCTTGCAGAGAAATGAGCTGGTGCCATGTATCACCAGGCTTCTTTTTCTGTTGTAAGATGAATGTTACACAGCAGTTTCATTTGGCAACGGTCAACAAAAACACGAATCTGAATGGAAAATTGACTTTCCTTAAAGAAAGTTAGAGCTCATCAGTTTTTAAACAGTTTTTAGCTGATTTTAGTTAAAAACAACAGCAGTTTTCTTTAGAAAAAAAAGCAGTAAGTGCTTGAACACTGAGTGTGGAAGGTCTAACAGGTCCTCACAGCAAAATATCTGCAGTTTTTCTGCTCCAGGACACCTGACAGCAGACAGCAGATGATGCACACTGAGCTGGCATTCGGTGACTGCTGCAGAGGTGATGGGAGGCACAAAGCACATGCAGGCACTGTTCTGTACTCCTTTCAGCACAGTAAAACTGAGCCTGGTGAGAAGCTGCACTGATACCACCGTGTCACAAGAATCCTGCCTGACATGCTATGTTACCCTATGTAACAGGGTAAAATCAGCAATGAAACGGAGTGTTCAGATTGCCCATGCTTGGCTTGTCTTCCAGCCAGAGGTGTGGGGATGCATCTTGGGGATGCACAGCACAGCTGAGCTGTGGGATTTGGTGAGCCACGACTCCCCTGAGGCATCAGGGAACCCAAAGCAAATGCCAAGGAGATGCTGGATGGAAAGGAACTGTGTTAATGGCACTCCACCACAGGGGGAGGAACGCTAGCAAAGCTTGGTAAACGTGGGAGCAGCATTTGTTACAGTGCTCTAGAGAGCCAGGAGGCTGAAAACCCACTCTGTGCCTGGGGATAGGATCAGACAGGGCAGAAAATCCAGCAGAGGGCTGAGGTCTTCCACTGGCTTGTAACAGAGGTGGGAGTCAAAGCCATGTTACCATTCAGCACCATTCTCACAGTATCACAGAATGGCTTTGGGTAAGAAGGGAACACAAAGACAGATGGATTTGGCATGTTTTGGTGTAGACTTTATCTTTTTTTCTTATTGCACTAGATGCAGCAGTGCATGTTAGTGAATGGCTTGCATGATTTACATCTGTGGAAGCCCTCATCACTCACAGGAATCTGATAGATCTGGTTTTGCAGTTCAAATTGCATCTGCTGGTTGCAGGCAGTTGCTGGGATTCTCCGGCCGATGCCTCTGTCCTGGTTTGGCTCCTTGACAGCACAATACATTTTCAGAGCAAGCAGCAAGTATTGCATGACAGCTCTACAAGATCCAATATTTGTGCTAAAACACGTGGAACTTTTGCAAGTGAAAAATATTCAAATGAGTAAACAAACAAGAAATAACTCAGGAGTTAAGCTGCAACATTAATCTGCCCACATATCTGCACATCATTTTTTTTCTTTTTTTTCCCTTTGCTTTAATTGACTAGCTCTAGCGAGAACGGGAATGCTGAATAATGATGAGTTTCTTTAAAAAGCCCAGGAGCTGTTATAATGCACAACCTTTCAACAGAATCGACTCTGCCGATGATCTTTTATGGGCTATGCTGCTATTCCTTATATCTTAGGAAATAAAAATGGTAATATGTCTGAAAAAATAAATCCTGAAGAATGGTACAACAACCTTTTTCACTGTCTGAGGCTGCACGAAGGAAGCACCTACCAAGGGTCCCACAGCCTCACTAAAAGGCACAGGCTCCACAATTTCCTTGGCAGCTCCTCTACTCACCTCTCCTATGTGTGCCTCTCCTATGTTAGGTTACAGAAGGTCACAGAATCATAGAACAGCCTGGGTTGCACAGGAGCACAGTGCTCATCCAGCTCCAACCCCCTGCTGTGTGCAGGTCACCAACCAGCAGCCCAGGCTGCCCAGAGCCACATCCAGCCTGGCCTTGAATGCCTGCAGGGATGGGGCATCCACAGCCTCCTTGGGCAACCTGTGCCAGTGCCTCACCACCCTCTGGCTGAAAAACTTCCTCCTCATATCCAACCCAAACCTCCCCTGTCTCACTTTAAAACCATTCCCTCTTGTCCTATCACCATCCACCCCTGTAAAAGTCGTACCCCCTCCTGTAAGTACACTCCCTTCAAGTACTGGAAGGAATGAGATGGAGACCAACCCAAGACAAGACCAGAAAGGAACCCGATCAGAACAGCTCTGTGGCATTTCGGTGTGGTCTTGTCACATCTCATTCCACCAGACCAACCCTACCCAAACTGTGGTTGATAAAATCCCCTTCCCTGCTGCTAAAGCTATATTGTTTCCCTGCTCCAATCTCTTCATGGACTCCTGGATGTGTAATCAGCGAACACAAACTCCTCAGCTGGGGAGAAACTTGAGATTACATGTGACTTTACAGAAAATGGAAACATAACTACCTGATTAAACACTGGAACTGCTATTATTTCAGTGCCAGCCTCAGAGCCTCTCTTCATTTCCTGCACTATTTGCTTATTTTCTGTTGATTTTCAGTCCAACTCCCTCCCTGCCCCTGCATGAGCCTTACAGCAGAGCAGTTCATGGCTCCTTCGTTGTAACAGAACTCCTGCCCATGAGCACACTTCTGCCCACTCTGCTCTCTGGCAGGAATGTCAGTAACAGACAAAAAGTCATAGAACCACAGAATGGCCTGGGTTGCAAAGAAGCACAGTGATTTCAAAATCCATCATCTCTTCAGACCTATTAACTTTATACTCATAGCCAACACCATGGTATTCTCATCAAAATAGGCACAATTTTCATCAACTTCAAGCCAGACACAAATTAAGCTATAAAAAAACATGTAGCATAAAGGTGGTGGAAGAATCTAGAATGGCAAACCCTGGCAGTGAATAAATGGAAATCTTTCATTCTTTAGCAGAGGGCAGGTCATTCTGTGCCACAGGAGACCGACATGCCATAGACGCCTGGGCAGGGAATGGGATGGATGAAGAAGGAAGGCAGGAGATGCTGAAAGAATCTCTATTAGTTCCACCCGGTCAAAACCTCTGGCATGAGCTGCAGCTGTACCAGCTTCTCATGTGCATGCAAACAACAACCAGCCAACCTCCAGCAGGATGCACAGTCACCCTTTTGGCTATAGAATCATAGAATGGCCTGGGTTGCAAAGGAGCACAGTGCTCATCCAGCTCCAACCCCCTGCTGTGTGCAGGTCGCCAACCAGCAGCCCAGGCTGCCCAGAGCCACATCCAGCCTGGCCTTGAATGCCTGCAGGGATGGGGCATCCACAAAAAGTCCCTGCCAGACCATGCTTTGGCATAAAAGATGCATGGATGTCACCACTTCACCTTCATACTAGTAAATGAAGGGAGAGGAAGGAAATGCGATTATCTGCTACATATAATAAATTAGCTAGAGACCAGAAATCATAGAATTACTAACATTAGAAAAGACCACTAAAATCGTCAAGCCCAAATGTCCATCCACATGTGTGGCCAGTAACCATCACTGGGAAGAGGCCACATGTGAAGGACCACTGCATCCCATAGACTGGAAGAATCCTGATCAACTTCTAGGAGACAGGAAGGGGAGGCTGCAGAGCCAGAGGCTCTGCAAGATGCACTGATGAGGCAACACTACAGTGTGCCAAGACATGCTCTCCTCTTTAGCAGAGCACAAGAAGTTTATGCTTTCCAAAAAGAAGATAACTCACTGCAACACCCACAGCGGGATCGTCAGTCTGCACTAAAGACAACTTAGCCAAAAATACTGCTTTCAAAGCAACATCTAAGGGAGTTTCTGCTTGTGCACTTAGTTCTTGCTATTTCACTCAGAGAGCCATGGAATGAATTCCTCTTGGTGCAGAAAACACTGCTTCATGATATAAGGAACAGTAAAGTAAAAATGAAAAGCCATTCTACTAACAGAACAGAATGCTTTGGTAGAGAAAGAAAAAGCTGGTAGTGCAAAGCAAGAAACGTTACTCTCCAAAAACCCCCGGTATGGCAAAGCAGCAGTCCTGCTGCAAGCCTGCAGCTTGCTTAGCAGCCCTTGGCCTGGCTGCCTATATACTCCGAGGGATTGAATTTTGGGCAAGGAGCAGCGAACTCCAGCTGACACCAACAGCATGACTCTGTGTAGGATGCTGTGGTGGAGAGAAGCCTAGGGAAGCTTCTGTTGCAGTGAGAGAATTGGACTCTGGGCTGACACAGCACATGGGTGCTATGCAAGGAAACAAATCCAGGCAAGGGACAGTGCAGCACTGGGTTATTTCTGTTCTATTTATGGTTGGACGGGATGATCCTGAATGTCTTTTCCAACCTTGGTGATTCTGTGATTAAATACCCCCAACAGCTTGGAGCAGGGAAGCGATGCTGGCTCTGGAACAGGCCATAGAGCAGGAAAAATGACTCCTGCACATTGGATAAGCCCCCAAAATACAAAGCTGCCTCTGAGAGGTACCCGAGTGATTCTGCATTCAGTTATCAGAAGGATGGCTGCAGCTCGCTGGGGTTGGCACACTGAGCAAAGCCTCCACATTTCCGTGCAGCTCACCAGCCACAGGTTCACTTGATGGCACACAGTGGAATAGTTTTTAAAACAAGATTTGTCGAGTGAACTTTTATGCAGATGGTGATGAAGGTTGTTTTTTTTTCCAGCCTTAACAACCCATGAATATAAACTCTTCCCGTTGGAATTATCATCACATTTCAGAACTCGCCCTCACAGGAGCTACACTGAAGCACTGATATTGCTCCCTTAAAGCCAGTAATGCTGCAGTGCTTCAAACAGCTGAGGAAAAGCTCCACGAATGCACCTCTGCTTTGTGTTTACTGGGAACACTATGCAGCTTTAATACAAGATCTGAATGCATCTCAACAAATGCCTTCTGGAAAGGGCCTCACGCCCGGCTCTTGGATAAAAGGAAAAGATTTGAAAGGTCAAGTAAGACAACTAAATAACTTCTCCTTAAAGTCACAAAGGCGAAGTTCTGCCATTGTCCTTCAAGCACCAGCATACAAACAAAAGTTTGGGACTAAAGCAGCAAATCCTTCGCAACAAGCAGCATGTACTTTATAATGAAAACTTACAGAGCAATTTGCTGGTAATTTATGTCACATAGCAGCCAGAATCAACCCTTTCTGTTTAACATCCAACAAATTAGAATCGTCCAGGGCAGTGATTCTGCCTGCAAAGTGAACCCTTTTAATGTCAGACATCCATGGAGGCATTACAATCCAGTTCCCACAGAAACCCCATGGCAGCGGTAGGATTTTTATTTGTGCTTTGGCTAACAGATCCTCCTCAGTGAATGATGCACCAGCTTTTATCATTGTGAAGACACATTACAAGAATTAAAATGCAATACCTGCATGAAAATTAAACGAGGTACAAAAATAGCTGCGATGGGGTCTTTCTAATGACTTCTATGACAGATGTAGGCATGATTAATGACGATGCAATAATGCCTGAGCTGAAGTTAATCACGAACACATCACTTAATATTGACAAAGAGGAAATGAATGATACAGAGGCACCTACACCCAAGAACAGGGCATGTGTTAACTTCCTGGTGAGGCTCAGGCAGAGGTGATGCTCCATTCGTAAAGCTGGATCCAAGTCATCTGTGTGAGAAGGTGTGAGACCTTTTACAAGGCATGGGCCTGGCCATGTATCAAAGGCATAGAGTACATTAAGACCCCTTGAGTCTACAGAATAACTGGAGATGCTTAAATCCCATGGCTCACTCAACAGAATTGGCAATTAGAAGAAGCTGCCATGCATCTTCATGACTTCAGAAGTGAACTCCAGCATTTTGGTGTGAAGCCTGTAACTCAGTTCTGGGTTGGAAGACACAGACTTTTTCAGAAGACACCTCAGCTCAATTTAAAGATTTCTGGCAGCAAACTTGTCTTCATAATCATAATTCAGTTGCTCACGTGACTAAAAGAAAACCATTTCATTAGAAGATCATCTACCTGCTTTTGGAAATTAACTATTCAAAAAGTGACATGCACAGTACGTCCAATTTGTGCATTTTATTTTCTTGACTAAATTAGAAAGGATGAGCAATTCAAGTCTCCTATGGCAGGCCGGTAGAAAGCAGAGATTCCTTGTTAGATGTGTAGCCTAACCCTGCATAGCACTGCAGTTAGAACTCACACAGCTGGTGGGCACATCTGGACCAAGAAGGGATGGCACCAGCAGTCATGGCTCATCTGGGCCAGCAGCAGCAGCTTTACCAGCACTATTTGTCTCTGAAAAGCACAGATCACATTGAGGAAATGGAGATATTGTCACACACCAGCAGCTCACTGTGAGCTCCCAGAGTGGGAAAGAGGTGAGTGTAGAACTGAGCTGGCACACACTGCTGCTGCCTATGTGTTTAGAAGGCTGTTGGAAAAGTGGAAAGTCAGAAAACAATCTGATCAAGGAAGCAGCCTACCAGAAGGAGAAAGACAGCTTCTCAAAGCAAAGATAAAGCAGTGACTGGATTGCACTTGATAAACATGTCCTCAGTGTCAAAGTGCCACATCCTGTAAGGGTGCTCAAATACACCTGGAAGGAAGCAGAAGTGGAAAGAAACAGAATAGATATGGATGTGGGCAAATTCAAGGTAGGTGGAAGACAGACTTTAACAGGAGGACTAGTAGGAACAAATATATGCTTACTACAGAAAGGAAACAATGGATTCAGTTTTCCTTAGCATCAGACCGAATTACTGACATAAGTCACTGACACAGTCGGCGACACTGAGGGCAGCAGTGCACAGGAACCCTGACTGAAAGATTCAGCTGTGCATTTCAAACACCGTGCTGCATCCCTCCAGCTGCTCCCGGAGCTCTCTGCAGTTTTCCCAGCTTGAGGCATGAGAGCCAGAGCCCACCAAAGCCAGCCAGCTGCGGATGCGGTGTTCCCATGGCTACAGCCACACCACCAGGCACATCCACACTGAGGCAGCTCAGCTCCCCCAGGGTCACCTCCATCCCCATGGAGCGTGGGAGCACGAGCTCCCTGGTGATGCTGCTGCCTGTCCAGCACTGCCATCCCACATCTTCAGGGCTGGAGTTTCCCCAAGAAGCACAGAGGCTGCTGCTGCCGCCTCAGATACAAAGCACAATGGGGATGAATCTGAAAAACACATAAGGAGAAGAGGCAGAGAGCAGACACAGCAAGTGAGGAGCAGAGTACATCCAGGAACACCCGGGGGAGATTTCTGCACAATGTTTTGCAATAAAAAGGATTTTTCATCCGGACGGGGGAGGTAAATAGATGTACTGGGGAGAGCAGAAAATATAGGAATGTGAACATAAAACAAGTGTATGGACTTAAAATAACCCAGAGAAAAATTTTTACTGCTGCTCTGGACAACGTTTGCAACAACCTTTATTTGGCCTGAAACAGGTATCAGTTTTTCCATCCGTGTATTTTATTTCTCTTGTGAGCAAGGTCACTATATAATCAAGCGGGGTTTTGTGCGGTTGATCTGTAGCAAAGAATTACCAGGAAGAATACAAATTCATTTATTTCTACATCATGGCTGCCTCCATCCCTGGAGCCTTTGGACCAACCCATGGGCGAATGCCCCAGCACTCAGCCACTGCACATTGGTACCTTGGGGCCTCCATCTCCTGCAGTGGCTGAGACATAAGACAAACCACAGCTGCAATGAAGCTGACCCAACTGGCCCTTACACAGCCAAGGTCACCACTTGAAATGCAGAGGTCAGGGATTTAAGTTCTGCAGCTGGCTCAGCCTTGGACACTGTTAAAGCCATGAAAAACAAGAGGGAACAGGCCCTGAACTGCAGGGCACGTGCCTTGCAGGCTGCTAAGACAAATTCTAGCAAGCTAAAAAGAATACGTAAGAAAATAAGCAGGTGAAACACTGGTGCCAGAAGAGAACAGCTCATAGACAGCCCTGCAGGATGAGCTCCAAAAGGGAATTTATTAGAGCAGAGCTTGTTTGCTAAAGAAAACCTGTTCTCAATCAAGACAGCTGCCTCTCCCTCAGAACATCCTTCAGGGCTGATGAAGAACACAGGAGCAGAAGATGCTCTCTGCAACACTGCAACCAGTCTTGGGTGCATCTAATCTGAATCACTTGCCCTATGTTTTGTAAATCTCGGATGGCAGCACACAAATTGGAAGTGGTGAAGAAATAATGGGTTTGGTGCCTATAGCTCATGGGAAAGAAGCTTCAGCCTGCTCTCAGCAGGAATTGCACTGCTGAGCACTGAAGATATTTGACTGCAGCAGCACATGTTAGGGACACAGCAAATGAATCACTCCCCAGCTCTGGTTAACAAAACTCCTTGAAAATTGGCCTGGTGGCACCCTGGACCCTTCATACTGGTAGAAATCCAGAGAAGGGCCACTAAGATGGTCAGAGGGCTGGAGCACCTCTCCTATGAGGAAAGGCTGAGGCTTGTTCAGCTTGGAGAAGAGGAGGCTCTGGGGAGACCTCATGGTGGCCTTCCAGTACTTGAAGGGAGTGGATAAACAGGAGGGGGAACGGCTGTTTGTGAGGGTGGATGATGATAGGACAAGGGGAATGGTTTTAAACGGCGACAGGAGAGGTTTGGGTTGGATATGAGGAGGAAGTTTTTCAGCCAGAGGGTGGTGAGGCACTGGCACAGGTTGCCAAGGAGGCTGTGGATGCCCCATCCCTGCAGGCATTCAAGGCCAGGCTGGATGTGGCTCTGGGCAGCCTGGGCTGCTGGTTGGCGACCTGCACACAGCAGGGGGTTGGAGCTGGATGAGCACTGTGCTCCTGTGCAACCCAGGCCATGCTGTGATTCTCTGATATCTCACTTGCAACAATACCATTCCTATCTCCTCAACTTTCTATTTACAGCTTTCACAGTTTCAAACAGTAATTTCTACCTGGGATGTTTCAAATGGATGAAAACTCCAAGGACTTGCCTTTCATCACATGCACGCGTTACCAAAAACACACCAAAATCATCATGTGAATTAGGGAGAGAGACAAATTATTCACATGGCTAAATAACCTCAGCAAATACTCAAGTATGTTTGGACCCTCCTGTTTCAGGATACTTCGATGATCCCTTCACCTCCTGCCATGCTAAGAGCACGCAGGCTGTGCTAACCATGGCACGTGCTGCGTGCCGATGCTCTCAACCTCTTCCCTTTATGCCACTTCACTTTGTATTCAATGAGTCCCTGCTACAGACTAATTCTGGCCTGATATTCAGGATGCTGCCCAAGATGTACCATACCTGGGTCTCAGCAGTTACACAGAGCTTATTTATACAGTGAAACACTTCAGAAGAAGACAAGTCCTCCTTCACACCTGCCAAAGTACCCAGATGCCATCTGCTGTACTAATTGTACTTGGAGATACGCAACAGGCAGAAAACCTTGGATAGGAGAGAAAATGGCATTACAAATGAAGGCCTCTGACATGGTTTTATAAGATGAAAGAGAAAAACCACTTCCTCCCACAGGCATGCTGATTTAGTCCAAATTTCAGTTTCTTAATTTTTTTATTTTTTTATTTTTTTAGCTGAGGCAAAGTTGTTTGGTGCCTTCACTGAAAATTCAGGACTCACTTCTACTTCCAGCCTCAGGGAAATATTAATACTTTCAATTTTCATTTTTCCAGATGCAATTACATCTCTGCTGACCCCATCCAAACCCTTCACTCGGTAACACCTGGGTGATTGCTGCCAATGGTGCTCTGGCATCATGCAATGGGGACATGCAGGATATTATGGAGCTCCTGGAGCATCCCCATTAAAACAGGGTCCTGCAAATAGGAGAGGCTGATGGAGATGGCGGAGCACTGGGAAATGATGGAGGACTCTGGACAGGAGCAACCGAGGGTGTCTCACGTAACAAGAGCCAAATCAGCCCAGCAGATGCTTCTGATTGTGATTTAATGACCTATCCTGTACACTGCAGGGCACCTCCATCAGAACAGTCCATGTGCTGGTCTCCACCCCAGTGCTTTGCAGCTTTGGCAGCTGAATACCAAAACAATTGCTTAACGGCAGCCCAGAATATTGATATGCTGAAAGAAAAAGAAAAAAGCAGAAGGGACAAGAGAGGCTGAAGGCATTTCCCAGCCCAAAAACAAACATTCAAGTCCAAGCTCAGCCAGACAGAGCAGAGCTACAGCTCCTGCTCTACACACAGCCCAGCTTCTATCTCTGCTGCTCTCCCAAACCTCTGTTTCCCAATTGCAGCTCCTTAGTCCATTCATCTATGGTGACACAGAGCAGATTCAGCCTCATCAACGTCCTGCCCCAGCTCCCCTCCCCAAGGTTAGATTAGGTTCGCATGGAATAGTTCAATTATCTCCATAACTCCTGGAATGTCCCCCCGCTAATTAATTCTTACCACCGTGGCATTTACAGAAAGGGAAGAAATCATCACCTCGAGATTTCACTGCTGTTTAACTCCTCAAAGCAATTTCTTAATGTAATTGCATTTTCTTAAGGACAAAGAAAACTTTGTGACGCCACTTAGCTGGCTTTCTGAGAGGCTGCAGTGAAGGCTGCTGTAACTTGGAGATAGCACCTAATTAATGGGCCTGCCCAGAAGACAACAGCTCCCATCCAAGAAAATGCCGAGCTTTGAGGCCAGTCTTTGCTCTATGTCAGAATGAAAAACGATAGAGAACAGTGGCCTTTTAATATTTTAAAGATTATAATGGAAAGAAACAAATAAAACAACCACCTTACCTCTCCCCCTCCCGAAATGCTTTAAGGATGTTTTAATACCCACACGTTGAGTCAGAGAGAAATGCATATATTTCTGAAAATTAGGTTTAGAAGATGTCAGTAAGTTGCTTTCCATCTCTGGTAAATGGAGTTTGAACAGCTCTCTTTGTTTAGAAAGAATCTTATCAAAACTCCCACTTTGGCTCAGGCACTGCCCAGCTGTGTGCACTGGGTAGTGAAGCCTATAGGCTCAGCAGGCTGCTGGGCTTAGATACCAACCTAGGAGCTGCTCCTCTTGCTTGTATAAACACACACATATCTACGTGAATAAACAGCACCCAGGAGATGTGTCCCAGCAACAAGGACTTCAGCAGAAGATCAAATGCTCTCTAAATTGAGCAAAATGTGGACTTACAGGTATCAGTCATTGCCATTAGCCCATGGCTTGGCATGGGTCTTTCTGGAACGCTCTCAAAAAAACAAACAAACCAACCACAACAACATAACATAATAAAGTAAAACAAAGCCAGCACAGAAATCACTTTCTAAAGCTTCCGTGACACTTTAATTCACAGACAGCCTCAGCTTTGATAAGATAGCCCGCTGAAAACATCACATTAGATCATCTAACGAGCTGGGGGCTATGACAGCTCCGCTTGTGATTTTGAACATACCATAATTCAATTGAGAAACAAAACACAACATGCACCGCAGAAAATGTTTCTGCTGCCCTCTCTAATGAAATGTGAGGCTCTCTAAAAATAAAACAAAGCAAATGCCGCCACAATACGTACCCTGGACAGTCCTAAAAATTGCAGTATCCATTAAAGATCACTACCACCAAGAGGAAAATAAGTCAGCCCTGAGCAGTGTATACAACAGGTCTGCCCAACAAAGAGCCATTTGCTGGATTTGAGTCGTTGCTTTTGACCTGTGGACAAATTTTGGAACATAGAGACACCAGAGAAAGAAGCAATGCAACAACAAAACTCCTGAAGTGCTCCCTCCCATCATTCACCCCAGGCATGCAAAGGGGAACAAACTATTTCCAAGTAACAAACATAGCCTGAGAGTCCAGGCAGTGGAGGGAGCAATCCCAGCCATGAGCTACCAGTGATGCTGGGCAGCAAAGTGCCACCACAGCTGGTGTGTGCAGCCCCTGCTCTCCCAATGGACTCAGTGCAATCACTTGCAGCCCCTCATATGCAAGTCGGGTTCCACGAGGTCTGTCCTGCATCCGAAAGAAACCAAGCAGAATAAATTCTGTGGGCTAAGATCTGTATCAGCACCCACTGTATCTCTGATCCAAAGACTGATTCATAGGCTTGCAACAATTCTGCACATTTGTTCTCCAAAATCCTTTGCCGCAGCCTGCACGATGCGGAGCTGTTAGCAGCAGTCAGCCTCACAGTGGCTCTGCCTTCCCTCCTGCGTGAGACAAGGGAGCCCCTTTGGGTTCATTTATTTTGTTGCTGTCTCTGATAGCAAATGCCCTTGCACAGAGCTGAGGTTTGCAGGAGCTGTCTCCAGCCCAGCCAGCGAGCGTGACCCAAGAAGAAAGGAGATTCCTCCTTCCACCCACCTTCAGATGTCAGGGATGCTGAGCTGTGAAGAGATAGGCACAGATCAGATGCCCAGGAGAAACAACAACACAAACACCGTCCCAACCCAAATAAGAGCACAGCTTTTTATGAGTCACACATCCTCCTCCTCCAGTACCTGCCCAGCACATCCCCAGCTTGCACTTCTTCTGCAGGGATGACTCGAAGGACCTGGTGGCTGCAGTGCTGCAAGGGCAGAACATGAATACCCCAACCCCTGTATTAAAACGAGATGCAGCAGAAGGGCTAAGACCTCTCCGCCTGATGCCCCCAAACAAATCCCACATAGGGAACATGTGCAAGAGATCCTGTAGATCAGTGAGCACACTGCACCTCACATCTTAGGACTAGAGGGAATGGCTTCAAGCTGCACCAGAGGAGATTCAGGCTGGATGTTAGGAAATACTGCTTCCCTGAAAGAGTGGTCAGGCACTGGAATGGGCTGCCCAGGGAGGTGGTGGAGTCACCGACCCTGGAGGTGTTCAAGGAACGTTTGGATTTTGTGTTGAGGGACGTGGTTTAGTGAGAGCTATTGGTGATGGGTGGATAGTTGGACTGGGTGATCTTGAAGGTCTTGTCCAACCTTGGTGATTCTGTGATCTCAGCAAGGCCAAGTGACTCTGAGCTCAAACAGCCAGTGGTAAAGCAGCCATATGTCCTGAAACGCAACCAGCACAAGCACATAATAGGAATGGCCTGGGTTGCACAGGAGCACAGTGCTCATCCAGCTCCAACCCCCTGCTGTGTGCAGGTCACCAACCAGCAGCCCAGGCTGCCCGGAGCCACATCCAGCCTGGCCTTGAATGCCTGCAGGGATGGGGCATCCACAGCCTCCTTGGGCAACCTGTGCCAGTGCCTCACCACCCTCTGGCTGGAAAACTTCCTCCTCATATCCAACCTACACCTCCCCTGTCTCACTTTAAAGCCATTCTCCTTGTCCTGTCACTATCTACCCTCACAAACAGCCATTTCCCCTCCTGTTTATACTCTCCCTTCAAGTATTGGAAGGCCAACAATGAGGTCTCCCTGGAGCCTTCTCTTCTCCAAAAGATCTGCACTAACACAACAGCACGAGAACTGTCTGTAATAGTTCATTTGTATTTTCCCAGGGATGATTGCTGTGAGTAATTTAATCCTGATCAGGAAGACTGCTAATAAGACAGAGCCTACTGAACGAAATGGGCTCTGCTTGTGAAGCTTGGGCCAGAATTTGTATTCTGATTCCGCTGTGAACAGATGAACAAATGCACAGATAAACAAACAAATGCAAAAGCATTCCTGAGGTTGTGTTTTGGACAGCCAGATTGGTTTTTGTGTCCAGCAGTTTTATACAGAAGGAGTAAAGTACAACACTTAATTGTTTCCTTCCTCCCCTAGGGTTCCATAACATTTTATGTTATTTCTTCCAAGATTTTTTTTTGCTGATGTTTTACACATAATTGCCTTTTTGTTTTCAGTAAACCTATATATTTCTATTTCCTTTCTTCCAGCTGTTTCTTCTACTGTTGTAGTTTGTCTAGCCTTTCACCCAATTTTATCAAGCTCTTTTTTATCTCCAAAATTGAATTTTCAAGGTTATTGAAGAAACATGTTTTTCTCTATTTCCATTTCCTTTCTGAACTGCACCACAGCTTGTGTTCGATGTAGTCTGGAGCTCAGCATAGTTAGGGGTGTTCTGGGTTTGTTGTGCCTCATCACTGTGATAAATGTGCAAGTACCCAGTGCAATGTCCTTCCTGAACGCTTCGTGGTTTCCCCTTTTCTTGATCGTAAGATGAGAACTGACTTTTAATCAAACGTCTTCATTACGTTTAAATGATTTGAACAATATTTACAGAAACCTACCAGGTCAGTCCAGTGCTTGATTCTCTATGACTGAGATCATAAGCATGACAGGGTCATAGGAAGGGACCAGCAGTTTTTGCTGCTCCAGCAAGATGCTCATAAACGTATAGGATCTGATGGGATTAATTCCATGATGCTCAAAGAGCTGCCTGATAGCACCATGAGACCTCTCTCAATTGCTTTTCCATAGATTTGGGCATCTGGAGAGGTCCCAGTCAACCTCTGGCAAAAGGCTGTTCCAATTAACGAGGGCAAACCAAAAGATGCTGGTAATTACAAGCCTGCCAGCTTTGGTGATAGGCAAAATTATGGGGATTGTCCTGGGAATTACTGAAAAACATTTCAAGACAACGCATAGGGAAAGCCCCATTTAACACAATTTCCTTTAGTGACACAGTTAACCATCTAGGGGACAATTCTCTGTGACAGCAACAGGGCCTGAGGGAACACATGGAGCTGTGTCGGGGGGGGTGAGAACAAGGCTGTGCCCCAGAAGGCAGTGGGCATGGCACAGCTGCAGGGCAGTGGGCACAGCCCCCAGTGCTGGAGCTCAGGGAACGCTGGGCACGGCTCTGACATTGGGTTTGGGTGGTGCTGTGTGGGGCCAGGGGTTGGATTTGATGATCCTCGTGGGTCCCTTCCAGCATGAGGTATTCTATGATCCTATAATTTATTTTATATGCATTTTACACAACACAAACGCGATGCACAACTGCAGAAACCAGAGGAACCAGGCATTTGCTATTTCTGATCATTTCTGTAGAAAGCTTCACACACAACTCCAGCAGCCCTTTCTGATTGTAACAACTTGTCCAATTAATGAGAATTTCACGTGCTTCTCAGGCACTGCACCCAGGAACACAAGAATACCCTGTATGACAGACCTGCTGACCAGCTATCAGTCCAGTAAGCATAAGCCTTCTGATAAATCTTGATGCCATCATCACTAAAAATCTACATGCATTTACAGTTAATAGGTAGACATCTACATATTCTTTCATGACATTATTTTTCAGAGCTTCTTTCCTCCTCTGTGACAGCCCCAGTATCTACTTCCAGAAAGCAATTGCATCTCTTGGTATTTCCTCATAACTTTTCATCTTGTCATGCACCATCAAGCCCTACTTTACCTGTGCTCTTTTTCAAATCCAATCATCATGAACACGCACTCAAATGCACAGATGAGCTCCATGCTGTCTTACAAGAAGGTTTGGAGAAATAATTATCTTTCCATTCAGCTTTCTATGCCAGCAATACATTGGTGGTATCTCTATTACCTACTGCAGCCTGGCAGACCCCTCCCTGTATCCATCCCAGACACAACCAATCGCCATAAGCAATACATCTGCTTTCTTCTCCAAGCACAGTAGCTTCATTTTAACCTAAAGAAAAACTTTCTTCCATCTCTAAAATCACTGAGGTCTTTTCTGTATGATAACTCTAATTTCCTCTATATGAGCAATACCTCCCAGGCAGACTTCTGCTAAAGCAGAACGATGCACATTTGGCATTTGTCTGCTGGTGGGCTTTGATTGAGTTTACTGTCGAAAATGAGAAGCAAAAGCCTGGACAAAGTGCACCAGCAGTGCAGGTGAAATGTTCCTGGCAACCACAGGACAGATTCACTGAGTACCTGCAAGCGCCCTGTGGCGCACAGCTCACAGTGGACAGCATGAGCAGTGTCCACCAAATCACACCCATCTTTGGTGCCAGCCCATCACCGAGACATTAAGCACGGCTGTCCCCTGCTCTGCCTTTGAGGAGCTCCTCTCTTCAGAGCGACACTTCTCTCTCAAACACCATTGCTGCTTCTGAGCCAGTCACGTCAGGTGCTTGCTAGATGTACCCAAACACGCTGCTTCTGTGACATAAAACACAGTTTTGCAGAGCAAAAAATGGACACTGCACATCCCCCTTAGCTCAAAATTCATACTACTTTATTGTTTCCTACCAATTCTTCTAACACCATCGGTATTCATCAAGCTGCAGTTAGCCCTACCGTTTCTTTCACTTTGTCACTTAAGCTAGTCCTGTTCCTTTGAGACCTGGTACTTTTTGCACAAACTTGGTTTCTTGTTCTGGCCTGGACTGTACTTATTTCACCTAATTGTTAACACAGTAAAAGCCTCCTTCATTCCTGCCTGTGACTCAAAGAGAAAGAAAACTTTACTGCATGACCTGAAACAGCATGAAACAGTTAAGAAAGAAACACAGACAACTCAAGTCCTCATCCAAGCAAAATTCAACACCTGAAGTACGGTTTCACAAGTTATGTGCTGGTAATTTCTATTTTCATATTCTTCCTGACCTCACCCATCCCATAACTACTGACACGCTTCTGGACACCACAGAATCACAGAGGTCCACCACCACCAGCATGGACTCAGTTCATTTGCTTACAGTGGAAAGGCCAAACTGCTCCACACCCCTTGAGAATTTGACTTCAGCCTAATAATCCCCTAATGAAGCAAGTCATTGTAGAAGCAGCAGAACTAATTGTAATGCAGTGGAAAACACAGCAATGACAGCAGAGTAGCAGAGTCCTAGGCTGCAGCAAATGAGGATTTACTCAAATACAACAACCATGCGCACAAAAACAAAAGAAAGAAGCAGCTTACCTTCAGAAGGCCTCAGGCATGAAGGGATCTCTAGTGCCAACCCTTAAATGAGGGCTGGGAAGTGCAGTGCATGCACCTGAGCTCCCCTGGGTTGGCCCTGCCTTCAACCAGGTGCTCAATCACTGCTTCAAGCCATGACTTAGCATTTCTGCTACACTAATGAACTGCTGTCTTGTGCTTTCCTCTCCTCTTTTCCACATAGATTCTCTAATCTTTAAGTGGCTTCTGCACTGGTTTTGAAATGGGGAAACGGGTGAAGTCTCTGTATTCTATGCAGCCATTTATGGTAATACAGTACGTGTGCCTGTGCTTCTTGGTGTTCTGCTGCTAGCAATAATTAGCTAAAATTACTGACCAGAGAAAATTTTTTTCGTACAGAGAGAAAAGCGAGCACACAGAGATATACAGCAACCAGGCACAAAAGAATACATATAAAAATACATAAATGGTATCCTGGGCTCCATCAGCAGAGGGGTGGCCAGCAGGGACAGGAGGTGATTGTCCCCCTCTGCTCTGCTTTTGTGAGGCCCCATCTGCAGTGCTGTGTGCAGGTCTGGAACCCCCGGTACAGGAAAGGCAGGGAGCTGTTGGAGAGGGTCCAGAGGAGCCACAAAGATGAGCAGGGGGCTGCAGCACCTCCACTACAAAGACAGGCTGAGGGAGCTGGGCTTGTTCAGCATGGAGAAAAGAAGGCTGCGGGGTGACCTCAGTGCAGCCTGCAGTACCTAAAGGGAGCCTGCAGACAGGAGGGGAGTGAGCTCTTGGAAAGGGGAGATGACAGCAGGACAAGGGGAAATGGTTTGGAGTTGAGGGAGGGCAGATGGAGGTTGGATGTCAGGGGGAAGTTGTGTGCTGTGAGTGTGGTGAGGTGCTGGAACAGCTGCCCAGAGAGGCTGTGATGCCCCGTCCATCCCTGGAGGTGTTGAAGGCCAGGTTGGATGGGGCCCTGGGCAGCCTGGGCTGCTATGAAATGTGGAGGTTGGTGGCCCTGCATTGGTGGGGGGTTGGAGCTTCGTGATCCTTGAGGTCCCTTCCAACCCGGGCCGTTCTGTGATTCTGTGATATGCATGTGTATTAATTTTTTGTAATGAGAAAGAAGAAATTAGATTGCATATGTGGCATTCACAAATGAAATCACAGAATAGGATTCTAGAATGGCCTGGGTTGAAAAGGACCACAATGCTCATCTAGTTTCAACTCTCCTGCCACGTGCAGGGTCACATGCAGGGGCATCCACAAGATGTGCTACAAGAGCATACATGCATTGGCATACAAAGACCTGAGATGACTGGGAGCAGGGCACATTTTTGAGTTAGATGTAATCAGCAAGTATACACTGTTGAATTCCAATCTGACAGAAACTGATTACATATCAGACAGAGATAATATTTTTTTCTTCTGTGAAACCCTTCTTGATTTGAAAAGAAAATCAAGAAGGTCCTTACAGTAGCCATAAACTGCTAATTTCCTCCTTCAGCAAAAGGGAAAAAAATGCAACTATCAAAATTTCTTTTCAAGGAGGCATTAAGAAGCATCAGCCCCACACTAAGTGATATCCCAACGACCACGAAGTTTCAAGATGGGTTGTGGCAATCATCCTCGATAATATGGTGAAAAGGAACAAGCTGCTAATTACCAATTTTCAGAAACAAAGCTGTCTGAACTTCTGGGAAAGAGCATGAATAGAAGATTAGCAAAGTGTGGCTGGATATGTTCTGTGCGACTGTCTCACATGGCACCAACTCCATAACCAGGGAAGATGTTTCTCATTCATTTCTCTGGATCTTAGGACACGAATGTTCCTATTTCAGTTGGTGCTTCCACAGTCTTGATGTCTACATGCTGTCTACACACCCTTGTTTTGATCCAGAATAAAATTCCTCTGGGTTACATGGAGCGTGTCAAAGAGAAAAGGTGAGTATGAGCGATGCAAAGGTCTTAGACTCAAAGCTCCATAAGGTTCACCAATTACTAGTGTATACAAGAGGAGCACTGCACATGAGAGGGCCAGTAGTCTTTATAGAGAATCTCCATCTTCTAAACACCATGTCCTGATGGCAAGAAGTAGAGCAAAGAGAAGCCGAAACTGATTTGTTACTATTTGTTATCCCCCTGCTGTGTGCAGGTCGCCAACCAGCAGCCCAGGCTGCCCAGAGCCACATCCAGCCTGGCCTTGAATGCCTGCAGGGATGGGGCATCCACAGCCTCCTTGGGCAACCTGTGCCAGTGCCTCACCACCCTCTGGCTGGAAAACTTCCTCCTCATATCCAACCTAAACCTCCCCTGTCTCAGTTTAAAGCCATTCCCCTTGTTCTATCACTATTCACCCTCATAAACAGGCATAGACTGGGGCAACAAAAGCACACCTGAACTCGATTTTTTGGTGATTCTCACTTTCCTGGTGGTACTACATAACACCCAACACTTCCTTTTCAGTTAATTAGAGATCATATATTTTGCTCGGGGTTTACGACTCAACCAATTTGTCAAATGAATAATATTTTGTGCATAAGAGACAAACTCTTTAATTCCTTTGGTGCACCATAATCCATAATTGACCAGAAGGCCTGACCCTCCCTCAGATGTCAGAAGTAATTCACACCAGTAGGAATAACTGAGCTTAGAAGAATATACATGTGTTCATACTGGAGGGGCCTGAATAAGCTTGAGCCTGAAAGAGCCACTGAAACATCAGAGAAAAGTGCTGGGGAATCAGGTACAAGAAAGCTGTGCAATGAAAATCCAATCTGTGCCTTGAGAACAGGGGATGGGAGGAGGAGCTGGAAAGGTACGGCCCAGACAGCTTAATTTCCCAGAGAGGCTTTGCAACAAGCAGTCTGCTAATTCATGAGTGCCTGCAAGATAACACCGAGATGAATAACTGTCATTAGGGATTTGTCAACAGCAAATCATGTCAAAAATAATCTAATTACTTTCTTTGAGAGTGTAAAAGATGCGTTGTTGGGGAGAAGCTGTTGACGTCCGGCATCTTGGCCAAAGCTTGGCGTCTGATGCTGTTAAGATAACACGCCACACACCAGCCAGAGAAATGCCACTCATAGTGGGGGAACACGAGCACAGGGTGACTGTAAAACTCATCACATGTTCACTGAGTCCTCATCAATGGTTCGTGACCAGACGTGAAGGCCATGTTGCAGATTTGCATCTGGCTCTATCCAGGCTGGATGCTGAGACAAGGAAAAAGAGCTGGACAAAGACAGCATGGAGAACTGAGGGGTGGGAAGGTGATCTGCAAAATAACACCTCAGCTTTGCACCAGATTACAGCTGAACAGGAATCTGTTCCAATACAGGTCAGAGAAGAAACTGCACCTGTTGACCTTTGCAGTGCTGACCAGGACCTCCAAAACAACAACCACCCATCCCTCGCTGCAGGCTTCAGTCCTGTCCATCACTTCAGCTATGGGCAGCATTCCTTGTGTCCCTGCTCTGTGTGTCCATCCTGCAAACAGGGAAATGAGGACAGGCACAGTGCATTCATTGTCACGGAGTAAAGAGGAGAAACTGTACCAATAATGTGTATGAGTGATGAAATAAACCTGAATAAGCTGCCTCACCTTGAGAGAAACAGTCAATTAAAATAGGGGAGTATCAAAATGGCTTTATTGATAAGAAACTCTATTAATGGACTGAGAAACTACAAAGAAACTGGAAAAGTGTGAAATATGTATCAATTGAGAATGGTCTGAGTGTGTTCTCGAGGTCCTAGACTACCCAGAAATAATAACTCCTCTAAAAATAGGGAGGATATGCCTCCTTTTTGTTTATTCGCCAGACGTTACCAGCTCAATAACAAATGAAAGGTGTGAAATCTCCCTTTCATTAGGTGGAAAGCTTCTGAATATGAGAAGGGGAGCATGAGAAATCCCGTTACCGGGAATTTTCTGCCATAAACTTTCCTCATCTTGAGCAGCATTCTAATGCTGCCAGCCCCCAGAGCAGGTGACTGCGGGCCCCACAGGGAGAAACTGAGCTCAGAGCAGTGTGTGCATGGCTGCCTTTTGGTGCAAGTGAAACCTGCCTGCACTGAGCAGAGTGGGGCTTCCTGGGAAGGCAGTGAAGCAGGGAAGCATGAGGGTAAGGCCCACAGTGTTGACAAAGATGCCCAGCCTAGAGGTCCCATATTGTTTGGCAGAACTTCCATTATTCTCAGCAATTTCACAGAATCACAGCATGGCCTGGGTTGCAAAGGAGCACAGTGCTCATCCAGCTCCAACCCCCTGCTGTGTGCAGGTCACCAACCAGCAGCCCAGGCTGCCCAGAGCCACATCCAGCCTGGCCTTGAATGCCTGCAGGGATGGGGCATCCACAGCCTCCTTGGGCAACCTGTGCCAGTGCCTCACCACCCTCTGGCTGAAAAACTTCCTCCTCATATCCAACCTAAACCTCCCCTGTCTCACTTTAAAACCATTCCCCCTTGTCCTATCACCATCCACCCTCGTAAACAGTCGTACCCCCTCCTGATCTGATTCATAATATGTATTGGATTTTTTTTTGATGGGAGGAGAAGAGGGAAGGTCTCATGCAAAATGGTCAACATAGGTTTTTCCAAAGCCTGATGGGAATGACCTAAAGAAAGAAGGCTCTTTGAAAAAGCATCACTGTCCCAGAGCAACAAAGAGCCTGTTGGCTTTCACGGCATCTTGGTGTCTGCTGTAATGAGTCCAGCATCTCTTGGACTGATTCCATCAGAAAAAAACCCTGATTATGTACCAGCACAATCGAGGTCTAATTTTGTTCCTGCTGTTGAGTGAAAGGAATGTGCCTGCTGACACCATTTTTTTCTCCACAGGCAAAATGATTTGCAAAAGTTCAACTTAGCAGCAGTGGACAAAATGACTGAATAATAATAATTAAAAAAATCTGCTAGAATAGAGCACAGAGAAAGCAGTAATCATTCTCTGAACACACAGATTGCCTTAAAAGATTTTGCTTCATGAGATTGTTAAATTCAAAAACACTCAAAAGCTAAGATAGAGTTATTTACTCAGCAAAGGAGACAATCACGTAATCAAACACTTGATACATTAATTGTGGAGACGGTCTCTCTTTCATCATATTACAAAAGAGCTTCTTCAAACCAGACCTGGCCAGCTCTTCCCTCTCCTGTTACCTATGATCAGGTCTCCACATGGTTGAGTGCCTACAGCAGGAACCAGCTGCCTGCCTGCAAGCTGAAGAACCACCACCTGCCTCCTTGAGCACACGGCCTGCTTAGGCAGCACCTGCCCTGCTGTACAGCTGGGAAGGGAGCTTCCATTTTGTGTGTCCTCATAGGAACTGTGCAAGCAACACCCTACAAACCGGAGCGGTGAGGGCAGCGCTGCAGCTGCACTGTGCAGTGGGAAGGAGCACTGCTTTGACCCCAAAGCTCTTCACCTTCACCCAAAGAAGCTCTGCATATGAGACAGCTGTGGGATAGCTGAGCATCCCAGACCTGCAGTAGATTCGGGGCTATTTGCTGCTATTCTTCCCTTTGGGATTCCTAAAAAGAAAAGATACATCTCAGGAGGTTCTCCGAGTGACTACAGCTTTAAGATCAAATAAGAAAAAAATCACGTGATCTCATCTGCAATTATAATTTTCATGTTGCCAGTTTCTGCATGTTCATTATCACTCCAGGTCACCAGACATGCGTTGCCTTTGACCTTGTGAAATGTCAAAAAGCTCCCAGTATTTTACTTTGCTGATCAAACCATCCTTTATTTCCATACATTTTTCTTCCCTTGCCACGTTCAGATAAATTACGTACAAAGCCCTAATTGCTCACGTGCTATGCTGAAATGGCTCTCTATCTAAACCTGCATGGAGAAACAAGAGAGCAGAGCCTGGTCTGGTGGTTGGCAACCCTGCAAATAGCAGGGGGGTTGAAACTAGATGATCACTGTGGTCCTTTTCAACCCAGGCCATTCCATGATTCTATGAAAAGCTACCCACAAGAGAGACAAGCAGTACCTGGACATTTGTCACTGCAGGTGAGGGAATCCTGAGGCTCAGACAGGCACTGTGCTGCCCAGAGAGGCTGTGATGCCCCGTCCATCCCTGGAGGTGTTGAAGGCCAGGTTGGATGGGGCCCTGGGCAGCCTGGGCTGCTATGAAATGTGGAGGTTGGTGGCCCTGCATGGCACAGGGGGGTTGGAGCTTCGTGATCCTTGAGTCCCTTCCAACCCAGGCTGTTCTGTGATTCTGTGAGAGCCTGGTGAAAGCCTGCAGCCCAGGGACTGAGCTCCTCCAGCACAGGGTGCCAGGATGGCGACAGACACTTCAGAGAGCAAGCTAATGTGATAAAGGCAAATGGCAGCAACGTGTATTTTGAAGTTTTGAAGTTGTTTAGGCCAATTATTAATTCCCACACTTGAAAACAAAATTCAAAATGCACAGAAATAGATAAGCAGTAAAGTCCAATTGTAGCTCTCCTTTTGCATGATCTCTCTCCACCAAAACCAAACCCCACCTATGGAGAACGGTGACTAGCCAGTGACCTACAAAGGAGGTACTTCTGAAAGTAATAAACCAAGCAGTCTGGGGATGTATTGGATTACATGGAAGTTGCTCTGAATATTAATCAGCTTCTCCAACTATATTGAACACTTATTACAGAAGGAAAAAAGAAAAAGAATGTTAATAGCATCTATCTGAAAAGTAAGATTCAGATCTCCTTTATCATTTCGACATGCATAAACACAGGACTCAATAGTTAACTAAAAATAAAGACATTTTCCCCACTCAGCTGCTCTTCTCCCTACAAGTTTCCCAGACAAACCCTTTTATAATACATTACCATAGTTAAAAATCTTTAGGCTGATTTAAAAATCCAGTGGGTTTCACCTGAAGTTGAAAAGCTGAAAAGCACCACGACTCAGAGCCATAGGCCTCCTGAGACAGCAGTCTTTAGCTTCTTGTCATTCCTTTCCTAATTCTCTATTTCTCTCCATGAGATTTCAGTTTGTTGTTTCTAGTTCAGTGTAGGATGGAGAACACTTCATTATTACATATATATATATATATATATTTGCTCTATTAAGATACATTTACATATACATATTTCACCAGGCACGTATTTAGACAGTCACAGATATGGCAAATTTTGAGCTGCCAAACTGCTCCTAAAGCACAAAAGATTATTATGTTTCCCATCTTCACCTGCAAATGACATCTACAGTCACAACAAGGAGAACCCCATTCTGAGCTGTCTCCTGCTGATGTAAAACCAGAACAACTGATTTATGCCCCACCGATTCACTCCAGCTTTGGAATGATGCACCTGAGATCATAATTCAGCCTCATATTTCTTGCTAATTAGCTCTGTTCCAGTTCAGATTTAATCCCTGAAGGACATTCCCTTTCAGCACGATTTCACTTGTTGTTTACAATCTATTACTGAGTAGGACTGACATACACAGACCAGAACCCCCATTGAAAGGAAATTTCAGAGCACCACAGCGTGGCTGAGTGCCCTGCCAGCCAGGTTACCATGAAATATGTTTGATGTTTTAAGAGCCTTTAAAAGTACTCGGAGACCAATGCATTTGGAAAACAGTTTATGTTACAAACAATATTTTATACAGCGCCGAAGTAGAACTGCAATATATGAAACACGAGCCCAAGGTGCAGCAGTGTCCACTGTGACAAATGATTGTGTCCTTCCTGCTATCATCACTTGATAAGGTACACGATGTAAACATTTGATTATATTGTACTCGATGGCATTTTTATTTCCAGAGCCTTCTCTTCCAGCAGCAGAAATGGTGCATTTAAATTACGACTGGACAGCACCCAGTGGGTGTTTGTTTATTTTATTTACCAACATTTGCACACCAGACGGGTGTCAGCGCTGTGGGCAGCACTTCTTGCTCGAGTTCCTCAGCTCTCTTCTCCTGGGAGCAGCTTCCTTCAAGAGCATGTGTTGAGAGCAGCCCTCCCATGCAGCCCTTGATGCTCCAAGGGCTTTTCCACCTGAAGCAGCTCCTGGCACTGCTGTGCACTCCCAGTCCCACAGCACCAAACCATACCTGGGAGATGCTTTAGTTAGGTGCTGGCACTGCTGCTTGGCAGGATTCATTTAGCATGGGTAGCCCAGTCCATGATACACTCACATCATTTAAACCTGCCTAAACGTGGCAGGAAGATGCAGAAGAGCAACAAGAAATTGGCACAAGCACTTTACATTACAGCCTCACTCACAGAATCGTTCAGGTTGGAAAAGATCTCTAAGGCCCCCAAGCCCAACCCCAGCCCACCCCACCATGTCTGCTGCCCACGTCCCTCAGTGCCACATCTCCATGGCTCTTGGACACCTCTAGGGACTGGCACTCCACCACCTCACGGGCAGCTGGGCCACTGCATTACCGCTCTTTTGGAAAAGAAATGTTTCCTAATATTCAACATGAACAACTTATGGCCGTTACCTCTCATTCTATCACTAGTTCCTAACCAATCTCTCAGAGAAACACCAGCAGGACTCTCCAAATCTATCAAACACTGAAGATCAAAATCAGTAAACCTTACAGCTTGAGGTCAGTGCCAGCATAGCCAAGAGAAAGCAGCATAGGATGGCAAAAACACCAATAACCAGTAGTGTAACATATCGTAATAACCAAAGGAGACAAGATTTACTGATCAAATCAGACGCTTTCTTTATTGCAGCATCCTCAAAATCTCATCTCTAATACCTCTAGGGTAGGAAAACCTTATCTCTATTTCATAGGTAGAGGAGTTGGGACAAAGGACAACCATCCCAGACTCTTTCTTTGGGACAGACTGCTGCCTCCTGCAGGTGTTTCACCCCCCAATGCCACGCAGGACACACTGGTACCTTACAGCTGGATCGTTCAGATTCTCAATTACATTCCTCTCACGAGCCTATTCAATTAGTCCTCAAAATGAGTATCTTCTTGTCTGTATTTTACCATTTAGCAACCACTTTGTGACAAAGAGCGCATGGCTACTGAAGCGTGCTGCAAAGCACCCTGAGCACAGCCTACATCAACACCTTGTCCAACAGACCGGGGCCCAGGGTGCTGAGTCTTCCTTCACTTCTTGTTTCTCATGATGCTTTTACTTTTCTCTAATACAAGTATTAAAATTTGAGGGGAAATGGGAAACAGCTGATGTTTTAAGCATGACTTGAAGCCAAACTGTGGAAAAGCAGAGAAAGCAGCTATTCTTTCTAGACATCACAGTCTGGGAAGCCAATGCTACCGAGTGTGGGGATCAAGGGAAGGCAGGGAAAGAGAGAGGAGCAAAAAAGAGTGAAAAAAGTAAAACTCTGCCCTCTGAAAGTGGAAGGACAAACTGAGAGTCGGTCAAATTAAGAAAACGTCTTTACCTTTGTGTTAATTCTTAGCAACAGTCCTGAAATTTGAATTGAGGAATGCTGAAAGATTTGCCCTCTGGAACAGCACAGAGTAGCACAGCACTGTGGTGAGACACTGAAGGAAGGACAGAAGGTCCTCCCACAGCAGAAACTCTGCTTGAGAACGGGGCTGCATGCAGCTGCAATGTTCCACAGACATATCACATACCCACGCACCATACACAAACCAAAAGCAGTGAGCTAATACATAAACAAGGGCTTCAATACATATCTTTCCCTTTTGTAACCGATAGGAGGGTATAAAATAAATACTATAAAATTAGTGAAAGGAACTGATTTTTATGACAATTGAATAAATGCTACCCTGGATGCGGAAACAACACTGAAGCCAATGTGGACACGCACTTTCCTCCCACAAGAAAAATAATCAAAGCGTTACAGAGCATCTGCTTTGTCCATTCAGCTCCAAATTGTCACTCACTGGGATCTGAATAAAGTACGTGGGAATCTAAATCACGACAGATTAAGGAAAATTCTTCTGCTCTATTCCTGTTCATTACAACCGTTTTCAAGTTGTCTTTCTCATCTCCATCAGAATACATGAATTGCTGCATCGAATGCGGTGCTAAAAATACATAAGAAAGAGCTTTCTCCTCCATAAAATACAGTAAAATAACAGCAATGCAAGCACTGCACACACCAGGTAATGGATGCTGTTGGAAGCCAGCAGGAGTTCCTCCATGGGTCCACCAAGGACTGGCTCAGTGCAACATTCCCCACAACCCACAGTCACCCATCCCTTCCTCTCATGTGAAATGCGTGACTGCCTCCCTGCTGCAGCAAATCATAGCACTTGCTTACAGGCACTGGAGCAGAGACCAGGATAAATAACTAGATTAACAGAAGACTGTCCATGAATTTCCGTGACTTGAAATGGTCTTTATGGTTTGATTTTTGGGTGATCCTATGTGGAGCAAGGAGTTGGACTCCTACATCCTTATAGGTCCCTTCCAACCTCAGATAGTCTGTGATTCCACGACATCAAGTCTTCCAAAGCAAAACATGGCACACGTGTTATACAGAGCCATGTCAAGAGTGCTTCTGAATACTTGTTCTTCAGTTTTCCCCACTGAATTGAGCTTCTGAGGATTCCAAGTGAAAACAAAAGGAAAAAAAAAAGCAAAGCTGGAAATTTTTTTAGCTGAGGACACATGAAACAGGGCTTCTCAGGACTCACAGTGCTCCTAGGGACTGAGAGAAGAAAGTCTTGGTGTCTCATGGGAGAGGCAAAGGGTGGCATTGGGGCAGTGCAGCCAGCTTGTCCCAGCTGGGAATGCTAGAGCAGCTTTACCTCCAGAGCTGCACTCCGCACAGATAAATTGAAAAGAGGACACACTGACAAAAAGAGGATATAAACTGAATGGCAATGATGGAAGCTATCCAAGCTATCTGAAACTCGTGCACATTATTATGTTTCTCAGCCATCGCTGTTGCTCTTTAAGGAACCTCAGTCTCAGTTCTATCAGCAACCCTGCTGCTGTCCTCCTGAGCTCTCCCAGCCCATCCTTTCAGGAACAGTGGGCTGGTGAGAATCACAGCAAATTTTTACAGGTCTGATTTTCTTTAAAGTACAGCTGTAGTGAATGATCTGTTCTTGTGTTTTTAACGTTTGCAATGAATGGCACAGAAATGTCCCAGCAAAGCTGTGATAGCTTAAATATAGCACACCCAGCCCCAGACACACACCTGATAAACTCCAGCCACCGAGAAGCCCCACAGTGGTTCTGTGCTGCTGCTCCCTGCATTCCCCCAGCAGTGACTGCTATTCTAACACACCATCCATGCCATGGGGATGCAGGGCATGGCACTGCCATCTCTGTCACCCTCGAACCACCTGTGCCCTGGGGACACATCCATTCACAGTACAGTCTTCATATCCTATCCTCTGCTCCTTCATATGTCTTATTCATTCCACCTTTTCATTCTGTTTACTTTCTGTTAATCAGCTTTTTTATGTGGCTAGAATCAAACAGATATAATGACCGCTTGTTTCAGGAGATCAGAAAGAGAAACTGCATGTCATCAGCAGCAGCCCTGGTGATAATAACTGCAAAAGCAATCACGAGAAAAACCATCTCAGTAATAATGATAAGAGTAAAAATTATTGTGCCACCAAGGGCTCCCTGGTGCTGCCACAGCTCTGGATTAAGGCATAGTGGCTGGAGGCTGGCCCAGCCTGTGAATACAGGAGCCAGTCCTCCCTTCTACAAGGCATTTGCTATAGTAGTGCCACGGTTAGGGCACAACCCTCCCTGCAGTGCTTTTATACTCAGAAGGGAAAGACAGAGCTTGTCGTGGGGTATTTAAGATCCACACCATTCCCTGCCACCTCAAGGCAGGGAGACACATCAGTGCAGCTGAGGTGATGAACAAAACTTAATGAACCCATCACGGCTCTGGGGAAGTCCACCAACTGCTGCAGGCTCTGCTCTCTGCAGACAGGGGCAGAAGCACACAGCAACAAAAAGTTGTGCTACCGCACCAGGAAGCAGCACTGATGGAAGCACAGCAGATACAACATGTCATCAAGGGCAGGAATGATTTGCTACAACACAAACCTTGAAAAAATCAGATTAGTTGACTCTTAGTAATCACTATGAATATTGCCTGTCTCATCACTGAAGGTCTCAAATGAGGTCAGCTGAGCTGTTAAAAAGGGAATGTGCCCTTACACTTGGGTATCTGAAACTGGAACAGGTGCAGGCTGCACAAGTCACTTTATAAGCAGGTGAACACAAACACAATTCAACAAATGAAGTAAATATCTTTATCAGACCTGCAGCCATAAAAAACACCTCCTTGACCCCCACAAGCATCGTCAAACCAGACTTTCCATTTTCCAGTAATAAACACTAAGTGTTGCCAAATTTACTGATCTCCCCTTGTGTCTTCCCTCCCATTCCTGATGCTGACTGTGAGAAGTAGATTGTGTTTTTGTAGTACAACAGTCCTAATGCTAAGGAATTGAATTTTGCTAAACTTTCTTTTAAAATGGCTGCAGGGGTTGTTCATAAAGAATCACTGGGGCATGGCTTAGTACAAGGTAGAGTAAGTTTGCCAAGTAGCTTGGTTGTCAGAGTACCTAGACCAGGGCAAGGCAATAAGGAGGGAGAGTCTAGCATGCATTGTCCTCCTGTCCCCCATGAAAAACATGGAAGGCCTGGTATGCACTGTTCACTTGTTCCCCATTGAAAAATGAAAGAACAACAGATGGGGGATAAACTGATATAGAAAAATGTTTTAGCAAACACACTGGGAAGATTGTGAGCTTGATACACTTAACCAATGAGCGACAGGAGAGATCACCCATATTGGACAGAGGGTATTCAGTGGAGGGGAACTCAGTGATAAGCTGTGCCACTTCTCCCTGCCATAAGGGGGTATTATGCCCATTACTGCAATAATAAATATATTTGCTGCTTTGCAAAGATCTTTGCCTGATGAGGAATTACTGATTCTCACGTGACAGTTCACTTTCAGTGCCAGAAGAGGCCACACAGACCTGCACGCAGATCAGCTGAGAAGGAGCAGCTCTTGCTCTCATTTTTTCTTTCTTGTTTTACATTCTCAACAAATGAGATCAGTATCAGATCTGTATTTATAGAAATACACCCTCCTACCTCATATGCTTGTTTCTGTGTCAAGAAATTCAGAGCTAAGCAGTGGGAAAATGATCATGGCCCTGCACATCTTTTTAAAGCACAGATGGGACTTCCACACCATTTTTATTTCTATATTTACGTTGAAACTATGAATTCAAGGAGCTGCAGAGCCAAACAACACAGAATCTAAAATGTAACAACTGTTAAGACTCTCACTGCTGCTTATTTAAGGGAGAAATCAACTTCTTTTTCTCAACAAAACCGCAAGAAAAGAAACTAAGGATCTACTCACACTGTACGATGAGCTGCACCAAAGCTTCTCTGGGCTTCACATTGAACCCGTTGTACTGGCTGGTCTGGCACCTGTAGGTGCCTGTCATCTCCCGGGACACGTTCACTATCCTCAGGATGCCATCGTAGCTCTCCATCTGCATCGTTCCATCTGGCATCGCCACCTCCTTGTCGGCGCGGGACCACAGGATGATGGGCTTGGGCTTCCCCGTCACCTGGCACTGCAGCTCGATCGTGTCTCCTTCCCGTGTGACCAGGGGGGACTTTTCTTGAGGAACAGTCAGATTGGGTGGGACTTCAAAGGAGAAGGAGAGTTTGACAGTTAGCATTACAGAAACATTAAGTAGCTTTCTTGCTTATATGGTTCTAATTATATATCAAGAAATATAGAGCAATGCATATTGATTGCATGTATCAGGAGTCTGTGAGACACTACTTTATTTACAGGGCAAAAAGGCTCAGCTGCTTGAGTTAAAAATAAGATTTAACAGCCCCAGACAAGGAACTTGCTCATCACCCTGCAGACACCCAATGTGCCAAATGCCATACTGGTGTCTATCAGCACACTGGGACCAACTCTTGCAGCTAGCCCTTTATCACCATGAATCACAGCTTTCCTCTGTATGGGTATTTGCAACTAAAACCTTTTTTTATTTTCTTTCCCAACAGACTAGCTGCTGATTTTATCCATCTCAAAGGCCACGCAGAGGAAGGATCAGGCCAATCAGAAAGCAGCTCAGAACTGGAAGGAAAACACAGTTGGCGCGTACATAGCACAGGAGGCTCATTGAAGCTGCGCTTCTTCAGATATCTCTGCCTTAACAAACATGGAAGGAATAGGTGAAGAACTGCAGCCAACAGAATGAAGGCAACTCTGTGGGCCGGAATAATTGGCACGGCTGTGCTTATCCCTCCTGCTCTCTGTAGCCTTGCAAGTGCAAGACCACCTAACTGCAGAATCACACAACCAAAGGGGATGGAAGGAACCTCAAGAGATGACTGAGTCCAATCCCCAATTGCTACCAAGTGCATTACAATCACAGACCAACCCGAGCAGGGAGACACCCTTAAGGATCATTGAATCTGACTCCTAGCAATGCTTATCTCAGCAGAGACACTGCAGGGTCTTTGATCAGAAAATCGTGTGTCACCACTTGCAAAGCCAGCAGAGTTCATGCGCCATGCAGCCACTGAGCACCCATGGCCATCCTCCTGGTGGAGGCAGCCCCTCTGCTGTGGTGGCTGCATTTGATAATTACAAACTGCTGCAAGCCCTACAGGCCTGATGAAAGCAGTTTTGCTACCTCCAATTAGCGTCACCATCTCCTCATACCTTTATCAGATTTATATCCAATTTCCTACTTCTTTCTTAGCACGAGGCAAATAAAAGAATCATCTCTGAGGTCACTTCAGATCACACACCTCGCCTTTGGCTCTGAATGTGTTAGGATGGGGCTGAAGATATGAAAAGCTTGATTTAAAAACCCAGTTTCCCTTTGTGCCTTATTAAATGTTGGCTGCACTTGCAGGCCTTCCGCCCAGAAATGAAGTTACAGAGCCCCTTGTTTAACACCAGTCACTTACAGACCTTCCCTGCACAACAACATCTGAATGCCAATGCTGACAAAGTACAGCTCAAATAATTTCATTTCTGCCCCTACAGACTGCTGCTGTTTGGACGCTGAGAGGGGCCTTCACACACAGAGCTCTGCTTGCCGGGAGCACCGCACACGGCAGCCGTTCCCTGCTACCACACCGTGAGGAGCCGGACCCCGTGCAGCTGAAGAGGTGTCTGCACAGAGCTTCTAACAGAGACTCCTGTTACAGCTGGGCAGGGACCGCCCGGCCTCTCCGAGAGCCGCGTCCCTTTTGTTCCGGGAGCTTTGGCCTCTGCACAAAAGCCAAGAAATGCCTTGCTCAACTCAGAGCTGTGTTTGAGTGTGACCTGTGCAAGGAGGGACTGCAGCGTCAGCTGCACAGTGCCGTGGTGAGACGGCTTCAGAATACTGCCATGACGGGAGAGTCCACCGTCCCCTGGGGCAGTGAGATCTGTGCTCGGTCACCTCAATTTCAGAGGATGCTCTGTGATGTTCAACCAGCCTCGTGTGTCCTTTTAGGGAGGCCGAATGCCATTCTGTTTTGTCAGAACCTCTATCAGCTGGGGAAGGCATATGAGTTGAGAGGAAACCTTCCATGCTTTGTTCGCTCCATTTTAGTTCTTTGGGAAGAACAGGAAGGCAACAAACTGCCGCTGTACTGCACTATGATTTTGGTGTAGGGTTTTATCCCAGCAGGCAGCTCCAAACGCACTGCTCTCTACTCACTGTTCCCTCTGTGGAACTGGGAGAGAATCAGAACAAAGGTGAAACTTGTGAGTCAAGAAAAGCCAGTTTAGTAGGACAGAAAATGGAGGAATAATGAGTGAAGAATCATCCGAAGTGTCCAGGGCAGGGGTAGAGCTGCCTGGAACGTGATTGCAGCTCTGCTTTGTGACCGTGGCTGACAGTGCCTGTGGATGAGCTCTGTGGCTGCCCTCTTCCCCCCAGGGCTGTATCTCCAAGTCACTGTGTGGCATGTTGATGTGCTTCTTGAATCTTCAGTTATGAAGGGGTTTGGTATATTTTTCATCACCAGATCCATCTGTATATTTTCACAAACTTGCAGCTACTTAATTACCTCTTGTATCTTAATTCTGCTGTCAAATTTGGCTTGAATTATCAGCAGTCCAAATGCTGCAACAGTGCACAATTCTGGCCTGTCAACTGACATGCACAGAAAGCATGATGACACAGGATTTGTTTCCACAAGCGTTATAGGTAAGGAAAAGCCTTCATAGAAACTTAAATCATTGCAATACCCACGGACAGAAGGAAGGGAGAATTAAAAAACAAAAACAAAAATGAACAAACAAACAAAACAACAGGCTTGAGGAGAAAATAATCATTTGACATTTTGTTCCCTATCAACAACATAGGACTGAAGAGCAGGGGGGAGGCAGCTGAGCCAGCAGGGGTTGCACAAGCGAGGCGTGGGAGCAAAGATGCAGGAGGAAGGTCGTGTGAGCAAGGGCCTGCGAGCAGGCAGAGGTGCTCCTGGGTGAGCATGATTGAGCAGAGTGCCCCCCGCTGTGCCAGGTGCCACCAGCTGTGCCAGGTGCCACCAGCTCTGCAGCTGCAACCAGTTGTGACAGGAGCTGCCAGCTGTGTTGGGTGCCATCTGCTTGCCAGGTGCCACCAGCTGTGCCAGCCTTCGTCTCCCGGCAGGTGCTGCTGTGGCACAAGCAGAGTCTGGAAGGGACTCAGCCCTCTGCTAAGGCATCTGCACGTCTCTTGCAGCACCAGCTAGAGTCTGCTGCAAATAAAGGTCAATTCTGTTCCTGCTTGTGAAGAATAATAAATTGGCTATACGCTATACCTGAAACAACAAGCATCACCTTATTTACGCTACAATTGGCTTGAAAAATAAGGGAATACTCTTAGTGCTTAAACCCGTTTCCCAAAGCAGAGTCTTATCACTCAAGAAACGAAAGTGTTAGTTACACTGAAGAAGCACCTAGTTTAAAAACACATATTGTTATCCTTTGGAACTGGCAGATCTGAGAGCTACTGCTGATTTATGTCCACTCCTGGCTTTTAAACAAAACTGTCTCAGACAGCCTTTGCCTCCAAAAGCCACCAACTCACCAAAGGTCAGATGGCAGAAGGTATCACTGTATTTTTCTCTACAGGAGAAGGCGTACGGAACCAAAATAGATTGCTCAAAGTCAACATGTATATGCTTTATTATGTTTATGCACTGAGTATTCTGTGTAAACATAAACTAGTCGTAGTCTAGTCTAGATCTTGGAAATCCTGATGAGTCCTAGAATAATAGAATCATATAATCACAGAATGGCTTGGGTTGGAAGGGGCCTCAAGGATCATGAAGCTCCAACCCCTATGCTACATACAGGGCCACCAATCTCCATATCTAATACTAGAGCAGGCTGCCCAGAGCCCCATCCAACCTAGCCTTGAACACCTCCAGCAATGGGAGTCCACTTACTGTACCTACTTTAAACCTTCAAAGAGCTTAATTAACTGCCCTGTGATTGCACAAAGAAGGGAGGGCAGATGCATGAACCTGCTCACACAGAAATCATTTGACTGGGCAGAAGACAAGCAACATGAGAAGGCCTTAGAAGTGTTGGCGCAAAGGCAAGCTTGAGGGAGAACAGGTCCTCACTGCGTGTTTCATTGGGGATTACAGGGGGCACAGAGAATGGATGTGGAGGTGACTGTCAGTTTTGGGCTCAGTGCCTCCAAAGGACACCCTGAAGCCATGACTGCCAGCCTAAGCAGTGACAAGGAGGTGGTGGCTATAGGAGTTGTGAGTTAGAGTGACCTGACTGACTGAAATGATCTAATGGTAATAGCTTGTAATTGCAGGATAAAGGAAAGCAAAGCATGTTTGAGCTGCATATCAAGAAATACTGGAAAAAGTATGGAGATGGCTCAGAAATAAACTGAAAAGAGATTATCACATTGTTTTGAGTAATTTGAATTTGCAGTAATTTGCATTTTAATCATCCTGGACAGCCAAGACTGAAGAATGTACGCTGTACTGGCTAGGAGGCATAAGTGAGATTATTTGCCTATCCCCCTGCTCTAATATTTATAAATGTGAAGGTCTGAATCTCTAATCCTCATAATCCTCAGCAAGACACAACTATTTCAGTCCCTGTTCCTGATTCGTCCATTATGTGACTGTGGTGGGAGTTGCAAGATGGCTAAGAAGGGCAGATTGAACTTTAGAATCAGAAGCCAACCTGGAGTACAAGATGCACTAGAATGAGATCATTTAGCCTGTGCAAGGCAGCAAGGGACAGTTATTAAGGTCCTCAAGACATCTCTGTAGACAGGGAATAAAACTGTTCAGTCTGCCTTTAAAGTGCATTTCTTTAAAAAGTGTGAAAACCAGGAAGAACTGCTGAAAGGTTCTGCAGAGGTGGGCAGGGCAAGCAGCCCAGGACAGGGAACTTCCTTCAACCTTCCCATGGCCCTTCATCACCAGGAAAGAGGATCTACCGAGTTCCTCCTCTGGAAGACAAATTGAGTGAGCAAATCGTGCCTTGATTTGAGTGAAATCACTTTCTCTGACTGTGTGCTGTCCCCACAGGCCATGTTTCCTTGAGCATCAGCCCAAAGTGAAGACACGAGCAGCAACCACTGATCTCATGGGAGCGCTTGTGCAGAAGATCTGTTCAGACAGCAAAGTAATTCCAGAATCAACACTCAGCTCATCACATTCCTACTGCCTTAAAACGCCACCTTAGTCTGCAGTCAGACTCTGAAGAGGCACATTTTAAACCCAGGACATACAGAGCCAGCAGCAAATTAGCCAAATTAGCTCGCAGCAACCTCAAAGGAGCCATGCTGAGGAGCTCCACGTGCCATATGCAAAGCAAGTTGCCAAGCCGAACACCGCAGCCCTCCAGAGAAGAGCAAAGAGATGCAGCCCTGCATGCTGCTGAGGAGGGAGCGTGTGCTTGGGCTGCTGGACCTCAGGGGATGAGCACAGCGCAGAGGATGCAGTCCTGGTGGGGCTGAAAGCATGGAGATGCCAACAGAGGCAGGCAGGCTGCAGGAGCACATGGGCAGCCCTGCTGCAAGCGGTGCAACGGGAAGGGACCACGGTTCCCAGCGATAAAATTAAAAAGAAAAATCTGTGCACATTAAGTGCTCTAAAATAGAGCTATAAAAGAAAAGCTTTTTAACAAAATATGGCATTTATCTGTCCCTCCTGTTCACCTATTCCCTTCAAAGATAAACTCTGAAGATAATGGCCCACAAAAAAAAGTCATCAATTTGCTGCAATAGTGAATAGTCTGTCTGTTTTCTGGTAGTACCCCTGAAGTGTCTCAGGGCTGCCCGTGAACGATCACTCTGGACAGTGCTTAAGGTTTACAAACATTTCTATTAGATCACTAATTATCTCACAGAAAGCATTTTTTCATTATGCTAAAAGGCTGTGCTGTGATTATAATAAACATTTAGAAGTACAATGAAGTTCTCTTTTATGTATCATCAAAGGAGGAGAAAGGTGACCAGAGGACACACACTTCACAAACAGATTGAGGCCACATGTTATAATACATGTCTGGGCATTTAATTAATTCACTATTTAATAACTAATTACTTTAACAGGGAAACCCTCCCATCACACTGCAGGGTAGACATGTGGCCTCACAGAAGCATTCAGATCAGAAAAGACCTCCAAGATGCCCAAGCCCAAACCCACCCCACCATGCCCACTGCCCACAGACCTCAGTGCCACATCTCCATGGCTCTGAAACACCTCCAGGGATGGCGACCTCACCACTCCATGGGCAGATGTGCCAGTGCCTGATCACTCTTTCACAGAAGAAATGCTTCCTAACACCCAGCCTGAACCTCTCCTAGTGCAGCTTGAGGCCACGATCTCTCATCACATACAGTAGTTCTTCAGGAATTACTTTGCCTGTCTCTGCACTCATGCAAATCAATTTATTGGCATGACTGCCTAGGTGGTGCACACTCAACACAGCTTCAGGTTCACCCAGGCATGCAGAATTGAGATGACTTACTTACCACGTAGAGTATCTAATTGTACCCACTCTGGGCTGAAACAGTAGAAAGAGCTCTCTTAGTTAAAGAAAGGTCACCACTACCTGCCGCCCGGAGCATCAGCCACTTCACCCAGCCCTTCTGACAGCAATTCAGGGCAGTGCATCCAGAGAGAGCAGTTAAAATAACCCCCTTGAAAGCACCACACATTTCAGTGCACAATGCGGCCTCCAGGGGGAAGATGAGAAGAGAAAAAGCCAGAAGTGACAGATGTTACGTCTCCTGCAGTACTGACACTGATTTTAGAGACAGAGTAAGAACCCACACTGAGCGCAGCAGAACAGATGTGACCTAAAGCCTTATTTTTCCTTCTCTGAATATGATATTTAAGCAGAGAAAACGATCATGAAGAAAGACAAACACACTTCTCTGATCCACCTCTTTCTGGGTTACCTTGAGCCCATTTTGCTGTTTTTGTTTTTTGTTTTTTTTTTTTGCTGTATTCACTTCTCTTGCCTTCAGATCCCCCACAACACACACACACAGAAAAGCCGTCTTGTCACTCAGCATTTGCCCAGGGTTGGTTTTATGGCTGGCAGGGCTTTTAGAGGACAAAGACGCAAGCTTTGAGTCTCTATTTCCACAATTCAGTGACCTACTTATAGAGATGTAGTGGGGAGGCTGCAAGGGGATTATTTCAGGTCCATTTAGACAAGGTACTCACACGCCTTTCCTGCTGAAAGTACAAAACGTCAAGGGAAAAAACATTCCCGCTGGAGCGTGACACTGAGCATGCCAGCAGGCTGGCACACCATGCCTGGGTGTCCCTGCCCAGCCTGCTGCTACTGGAGACCCAGCCATCCCCTGCCTCCTTTGGGAAGATGCAGCTTCCCCTGCCCGACTTTGTGGTTCCACGAGGAGCCTGCTGTGCTCCAGGAGGAGCTGAGCTGTGTTGAGTGTGCACCACCTAGGTAGTCATGCCAATAAATGTTCCCTGCAGGAACAGGGAGCAATCCCAGAGCCCACGAAGCAGCACCCAGCACAACTTGGTGCCTCCAACGCCAGTTCTGGCATTTGGAAAAAAACACGTTTGCGCTCAGGCCTTATGTTCACAATTACCACGGCACTAATGATTCTTGATGAATCAGTAACGACCTTCAAATGTGCGCTGAAACTATTTCAGCTTCCACTTAATCAGGTAATGAAATCACACAAATACGCAGAATTTAGAGATGCTGAACGAGGTCGATTCCAAGCGCAAGACTTTTTTCCCAGCTCTGATCTTCCTGAGCATTGCAGGGCAGTGTCTGTAAGAGCTGACATAATCCATCACCCCTGGTGGGGCTCTGATGGGGTTACAGGTACAGCCATCTACCGGGTGCTTCCAATCCATCCAACGAATCCCCAGTGAGTACAGATAATACAGTGGGCACTTCTGCCAGGTGGAAATGCATGATTGCACAGACATCACTGTCTGCTTCACCCTAGCAAGCAGGCAACAAAATTTGCAAACATCATACAATCACAGAATGGCTTGGGTTGGAAGGGACCTCAACCATCATCAAGCTCCAATTCCCATCATGCAAACTTGGCACTTACTCCATAACAATCCTCTGTTTGCAATGGAATGTGTGTTTTTTTCCTCCCATCTTGCAAGGTTTATATATATGTATGTGTTATATTTCAGGGTGGAAATACTGCAGAGGTGAACTGCATCAGCACTGACTGCCTGTTCACTTACACGGATGCAAAATTTGGCTTTGCATCAGTGACCACAATTCCTTGCATCTCATTTTTACAACATGAGTTATAGTTCATCCTACCTCTGCAAACTAGACTCCAGTTATCTACGAAGAAGCTACAAAATCTGCTGTCAAGATTTTGCTGAAGGCAAGGCTGACAGCTTCCCCTCTCTTCCCTTGCCCACACCCCCAGGTTTCCATCCCAGCAGGCAGCCAGGTTGGGCCAGGCACAATTTGCTCCCTGACTGTCACAGGGACTGAGGTGGGGCTGGGCAGCCTGGGCTTCCTTACATCTTCTTGCCTTTTTAGAAGAAAGGCTGAAGTCTGCATGTTTCCAGTCTTCATCGTTAGGTCACTGTGAACTTTCAGAGACGATCAAGTGGCCCTGAATTGGCCCTGGTCAGCTCCCTTAGAAATCTCCTATCCAGACTCACAGAGTTACCTGAGTTCATTTTGTTTATTTGTTCCCTATGTTCATTACAGGTCAAAACACCTCCATATTCATCTCTCTGTCACTGATAAAACATGTGCAACACAATTGTAACCTACAGGTCAACTTGGGAGGAACCAAGGAAATGAGGTCTCCTGAGCTGTCTGCTCAGGACCAAACCAGGACAGTTTGCCAACACAGAACTGCATTGGTCCCAAGGAAGCCCTGCATGCTCCAGTTCTTTCAGCTCTTTGCTGAAATGCAACACCAGCAAGCAAAATCACTCTCCTATTGGCACCACTGTCTTACTGAGGATGGACGGCGGGTTCAAGATTACAGCCTAAGCAATAATTTATCATGACAGCTGTGAGATTGTTTAGACATGATATGTGTTGTGAAACAAAAACAATATTAGAAGAGTTAAATAATAGAAATATGGATGTATCTGATGCAACAGAGTGCAATTAATCTCTCTGAAAAAGTAGAAAGCAATTTCTTGAATGTTTTCGGTAAAAGGGTCAGAAGATGTCTGTTAAACATTTTCTTTCCATGCTACAAAAATAGTTTTCAATTTGTTCTTTGTTGTCTCATGTCTAAACAGCGTGCACTGCATGCCTTACCCCAGTCAATGACATGCACAGTCTGAGGGAAGCACTGCAGAGCTTCACATAAAAGACAACAAGGAGAGCAGTTGTAATTCTGACACTCTTTGTCTCCGTGTTCTAACATTAAATAGTGTTCTGAAAACAGAAGTGTTCGTTGCTTTGTTTCTGTTTGCTGTTTTATTTCTGTAGAAATCAACTGCCAACCCTTATTTTTGGCTTTAGCTGATTTTTCAGGAGGAAAAAGTCCTGCATTCAGAATGCTCTCTAGTTTATGATATTAACATGGGCTACCTCAGGTATTGAACTCCACTACTGGGGGAAAAAGCCTGAGAAACGTGTTGGTTATAAGCAAGCTATTAGCAAAGAGATAAAGAAAAGCTGAGAATTAATGTTGTGTTATACGGTCCTACTCCACAACCACAACAAGGCACTTATTATCAGTCAAGGTAATAGCCAAGGTTTTAGCTCATCCAAAAGAGAGACATTTCAGTCACTGATCTGGAAATATGCATAATAGGCATCTCAAACTTCTTCCCTGTTGGGAATCTCATGATCCACCAACAAGCAGTGTATAATCCTTAAGAAAAAAGAGAGCTCCTTCCGCTGTTCTTGGGACTCGCTGTTTATTGAGAGCAGCTGGATGGGTTCAGTCTGGTTAACAAAACCACCCGCCTACTTTTCTGTGTCATTTCCTACCAGCTATTTTTTGATGACTCCAGACAGCCTGTAAGTCCAAAATAAAGGCCGAAATCCTTTTTCAGAAGCAATAACTTTCCTGACAATAAAAGCAGGCATATCTGAATAAATGAGACCTTCGTGTGCTCTTGGAAGAGAGCATCACGTGCCACTTACTCTTTTAATCAGAGCAACTCAGCTCACGATTAATATCCTGCTAGGATATCCCAGTGTTGAGAAGCACTCTGCGTATTCACCTCTTTTTCCCAGGAGTCGAGGAAAGCTATGAGCTGGCTACAACAGATGCAAAACTGAAACCAGAGAAAGCCTCCTTACCTGTGCTGCTGGAGATGTTGACATCAATGCTGATGTCCGATATGCCACCTCCTTTCAGAGACGCGACACACGTGTACGTCCCAAAGTCTGTGAATTTCAAGTCAATGATGTCCAGGTTGGTGGTGCCAGGCGACACGTCGGGGTCGGTCTGTGTGATGACCATCCTTTCAGAGCTTCGCAAGGGCCGCCCATTTTTAAACCAGCTGAAGGTGAGCTCCTCCGAAGGGACAGCTTCCACCTGGCAGGAGATTTTCACCTCTCGCCCAATCTGGATGTTGTCATCTTTGTGATATGGATCAGGAGTGATCCAGAAACGTCCTTTTTTTAAGGCTGAAATGTGTAAAAAAGAAAAAAAAAACAACAACTGTTTAGTCTAACAAAGCACCAATTTTGCATCTTCAGACTTTATGAAAACTTTGGTTCATTCTTCCTTTTCTCTGTCATACTGTGGTTGGGAAGTCACTGGAACTTCCCATGCAAACACTTGGCACATCTTTGTAAGATGAGATCTTATTCAAATACCATCAGAGAACATTCACTGATAAAAGATTTGTTATTTCCAAAATGAAAAATAGGGATTCGTAGTGTCTAAATTATGCAAAGCTGCTGACAGCTGAAGAGTAACCAAAATAATTCATAAATTTTTGTTATCTGTTTCTGGAGGTCCTTACAATCCCTTCCTCAGTCCCGTGCTATGGGAGCACTGAGAGAAAACAGAGACATCAATCTGACATCACGAATAGAACCAGTAGTGTCACCAGCAATCTACCTGGAAACAAACATGGACATGCAAAACAGTTTTGTGCCAGCTGGTTCAATGGGAAGAGATGAGACGTGCCCAGGGCTACAGACTGCCCTGGTTTACAGCTCTGCTCTTCCCTGAGGCAGCATGGAGGCTTCTCCCAATCCTGCACAGCCCAGAGGCAGGCTGCCTGCTGCCACCTCCTGTAGGCAGCAGGGCTGAAAGGACATCATTATCAGGCCCTAGCTAACAGTTGCTCTTCTGAGATATAACCCTGTGAGAGAGCTCACTGTGAGTACGATGGTTGCATTTCCACAGCAAGGATCCCAGGGATGTGTTTACATTCAAGGTGATTCAAGCTAGCAGTAGACATTTAATTAATTCTCTAGCCCCCAGTAAGGCAGACACAAGGCAGTCTGACCACTTCAGATGGGAACTGTAGAGCAGGTAAGTCAGTGGCCACCCCAGGGGCAGGCTTAGCGCTCAGGAGGGCTTCCTGCCAACCTGAGGATCACCATTCCTCACCATCTTCCTGGAAAGACAAGCATCTGTAACTCATGTTTTCTGATCAGCCTACTGTACGAGAGCAAAATAACACTGCAAGTCACTAATTTGAATTTTCTTGTCACTCTTTTAATGAGCATGAAGCAATCCAGAACTGCAACCATTTACGGCAGCAAATTGGTTGCTATAAAACAGTCTTGGTTCGATAGTTATTTTTGGACAAGTGCTTCAGAATCAGCCATTAAGTTCTTCAAATACAAATATATTTTCACGTACCGAATACAAAATACCACTTATACAATCTCAAGATCCCCATCCCTCTATATATGTCTGCCTAAGTGCATATGCATATAGGTGCATTTATATATCCTATCTCCACCTAGAATCCCTTGCAAGGAGAACATCAGCTAGAAAATACCAGTTACAAGCAAACAGTGAGGCTGAAGACAAGCACTGGAAGACAGCAAGCACTGGAAGACAGCCTTTCTATCTGACATTTCTCTTCTTTGTGCTGGCTTCCTGGTGAAGTGAAATGTTTTCCAGGCTGCCCTGGGTTGTCTCCTGCTCTCTCTGCCCTCCCACTCCATGAAGAGCACCCGGGTGAGAAGCATCTGAGAACAGGATGTATTAGCAGCACTCTCCTGCCTAGCCTCCTGTATTTACACACATACAGCCCATGAAGTGTGATGCTGTTACAAATGGCCAAGGCTGTGAGTTGGAAATTCCTGTGTCTGCATCCCATACTTTGGGTAACCCATGGTTTGCACTTCCTGCATACAGTAAGCATAACAACATCAAATACAAAGACCTAAATGAGGCACCAAGGATGGGCAGAGAGCCCAACAGGTTGGACTGTCACATCTCTGCAAGTGGTGAAAATGCCCATTCAGACTCAGTTTTGTTAGCTCAGTAGCTCCTTGAACAAAACATCTCTTTGGAGCTTACAAATGCTTTGCTGAATTTGCACTTCCATGACTCTGAGGATAATTAACATTTAATTAATTAGTTGTTGGTTGGTTTTCTTTTTTCTACTTTATCCAGTGCAGGAAAGAAGCATAAAATCTGTTGACCTGTGGGCATCCCCTTGCACATGGCATGAGAAACCCTTCCTGCTGAGGATGCCAGTCCTCTTAACCAGCAAATGAAGACTTGGTGTTCGCTGTGCTGCTCAGCTATGGCACGCAGGGTGCTGTCACTGAAAGGTAACCACACATTAAAAAATCCAAGCAGTTGATAAGATTTTAAGAATTTGTGGAGTTTGAAAATGGCCCCCATTCAACATCTATCATTCCCTTTTAAAAGCTGCAGCCAGTTCCCTAGGAGGCAGAATTAACACAAGCTTTGATTCCGGAGTCTGAACCATACATTGTATGACAGTTAGGAACTATCAGAGTAAATAAGTTGGGAACGCAAAGTGAACTTTTTTGTTTGAAAACAGAAGAACAAAGAACGCTTGCATCAACAAAAAATCAGCAAATATATTATGCACATAATTTGCAGACGGGGAAAAAGAAACAACAAACTCATAATAGGCATGATGAGCAGCACATTTCGACCAAAAATATTTGCTAATAACTTCAATCAACTATTTTTATTTCTGATTTTCTTTTTTCTTGGTAGCTTTGACTGCTCATGCACTAATTACAGCAGCTTCTCTTTGCTATAAAGGAATAACAAAGTCTGATAGAAAAGTCATATTAATGCTTGCCCATCCTTCATTAACTCTAAGTGCCAAGGAGTGTACACCTAATCTGAATATTTTTCTGTACATCTAAATACAAGGAATTCAGAGGGTGGTGAGGCACTGGCACAGGTTGCCCAAGGAGGCTGTGGATGCCCCATCCCTGCAGGCATTCAAGGCCAGGCTGGATGTGGCTCTGGGCAGCCTGGGCTGCTGGTTGGTGACCTGCACACAGCAGGGGGTTGGAGCTGGATGGGCACTGTGCTCCTTTGTAACCCAGGCCATTCTGTGACTCCATGATCTTGTGCAGATCTGAGACTCTACATGCTGCAGCTTTGTATTCTCTAGACTGCTGGAGGCGGTGACTCTGGAGAGGTCTGCTGACCCCATGTCCTTTGTCCAAAGGCAACCCTGTGTGCTCTGGGTCTGAGTCTAGCTTGATGGGACCCTTCATTGCTATGACAACTTCTCATTCAAGGGCCTGAGCTGGGTCACCTCAGCCCCTTCTGTCTCTGCCAGCCAAGAGTACCCTACGCTCTGACTCACACAGCCCTCTTCTCCATAAGTGTGACTGAGAGTGGTTCATCTCTTCAGGTTTTCTGACACTTTAAGTCAGGAAGCTTCCAGTGTTTGAAGTGGAGTCTCATCGGCCTGGAGCAGGATATCTAAGTTCAATTTCCCCTTCCTAAAAAAGAGCTCTAGAGATGGAGATGGAGATGGAGATGGAGATGGAGATGGAGATGGAGAGGGTTGGAGAAGCATGTCTGCCCCATGCTCCTCCTGCCCTCCAGCTCCACGTGAGTACAGCTGTCAGAGGCTGTGGGCACCTGGTGTTAGTTTCTCAAGGATGCCTTCCAGATACAGATAGTGATTTTCACTTACTTTGATGCCACATTAGAAGCTCCAAGGAACACAGGTTAATGGTGTTTATTCTGTCACTGTGTTTATTCTGGTGGTGATGGAGAGCAGTGATTCCTGGTTGTAGGTTGTTAATGATGCTGCTTAACTCGATAAAGCTACTACATTGTAAAGACAAATTTTCTGTGGATTTTGATGGCCAAAGACAGTGCTGATGGCTGTGCAGGTTGTGGAGGTTGTGAAGGTTGTGAAGCCTTGGACAGTGGGATTAGAGAAACAGGACGCTGACTTAAGCTATGGATTGTAGTTAAACAGCTGTTGGATGCTTTATGTGAAGAGTTCATGGCTGTTAGTGATGGATGTAGGGTGTCTGTTGACACTGCTTCTGAGATTGTTCCATCCCTTCAGAATTTCTCAAAGTTCACTTTATCTGTGCAGTACTATGAGACATGACAATTATAGAATCATAGCATCATAGAATGGCCTGGGTTGCAAAGGACCACAATGCTCATCTTGTTTCAACCCTCTGCTGTGTGCAGGGTCACCAACCAACAGCCCAGGCTGCCCAGAGCCACATCCAGCCTGACCTTGAATGCCTGCAGGGATGGGGCATCCACAGCCTCCTTGGGCAACCTGTGCCAGTGCCTCACCACCCTCTGAGGGTGAAAAAGAAGATGAACATGCCTTCCAAGAAGACTTCAGACCTCACTCATGTGCTGTGCTCTATTCAGACTTCTTGGGATCACCTGGGCTGAGGCTGGTACAAATCCAGCAGGCATGGATTCTGCACAGCTGTTTGCACTCGTAGTCAATTCCCATAAAGCAGCGGTTTGGACTTTCCTCATTTGTAGGTTCTTGGACCACAACTGGCAGGCATTTGCCTATTGATGTCAGGTGTGTTAGAACAAACAGTGGATTCTGATTCTGTTTCTTCACTGCGCTGTTGGTTATTTTTGAAGCACTGCTGAAAGTCTTCCATCACAAAGATGGGGTGAGACACAGTGAACAAGAGATACAGGGTCACCGGGCAAAATGTGAGAGGTGGTGCTGCAGCTAACCACAGCTGTATCCCAGCAGAGATTTCAGGACATAATCAGCTCACAGGGCTGGAAAATATTAGCCAATGTGCAAATAAGTCTGTAACTATACTCTGAGACTCAGAACATGCCCAAGGAAGTGCCAGTCTTTCTCAAAGCGGCCCCAAAGATGTGATCAAATAAAAAAAGATGAAACAATTTCCATCCACAAACTCTTCAATGTCTGCTCTCCCTCATTAATTACATTTCAAAGTAATAGAACGCATTTCAGTATCTAAACGAAGGCTGATTTGCATTCATCAGGTTAAGTCATATCCTCCCACCCCCACTCGGATCAACCCAAGATGCTCCTTTAATCCATCAAAATGTTCGTATCTCAGAAACGCACATTTCATGATATATGAACAGCATCAAACACCGTAATTGAATTCATTAGCTGCTGCACTGTTTGCAGGCTTTGACATAATAGTTATTGGCCACTGACTGCTTCCTAAGCTGGCACGGGGCGTTGGGGAGCGCTCAGCTTTGTGTTTGCTGATGTGTGTGGCTGTGTGCAGCCTGCGGCTGGAGCAGTACTGAGCAGAACTGTGAAAATCACTGATTTTAACCTTGACTGAGCAGTTGGGTTCCACATGAGCTTCAATCTTGATGCGCCAATCAGAAACGGCTTCGACTAATTTTCATTGTTCCCCTTTGTGTTTTCTTTAGGCTGGCAAGCAGTTCTGCTCTGAATTCTTCCCAGTGAACAAGAAGGGTATGTCACCTGATAATGTACAAAGTAAATGTGAGGACCTGTGTGTGTCCTGGAGCACCATGGGCACATTCTGGATGCTTACTGAGCTCAGTATGCCTCTTGTTTCTGAGCACCCAGAACCTGCATTTTGTTAAATGCCACTACCTTCATCTCCAGATCCTGCTCATTTCCAAGATGCTTTTGCAGTGGGTTCTGCATTTCACCTGCATCCCTGGGTCAGGCAATGCAGTCGTCCTTTCCTGATGCTCAGATGTTACTGACTCTTCTACATTTCCCTCTCACGTGACAGAAAAGTGTTTGTGCTACTTGGAAAGATTCTCGACTTTATTTTTAAGGCTAGCTATCTGATCCAAAGTTCACCATTGGGAATGATGCTCACTTCCAAGGCTCCTGTGTGTACTGGGTTAAGTCGTTTGCCTTGGCTTCTTCTTCCCGGCAAAGGTTAAGAAAACACAAAGAGCACCATGGGAACAACTTGTTTGGAAAGTGAGCTGCCAGCCCAGCTTCATTCTCCCGAAACTCCGGTCTCTTAATCCAGACACTGGCTGTTTGCTTTAAAAGGCTGAGCTGTATCTCTCCAAGCTACTGCTGCGATCTTTGTACCAAAGGATGATTACTGGGATGATTCATTGGTCCTTGAAAAAAAGACGTGAGGCAGACAGCAGGTAAAGAAAGCCAACCCTTATCATCAGCTCTTGCTTCAATCACACTGGGCTCCTCGTCTCCTTAGAGCCCTATAGATGGGAAAAGCAATCCTGCTTTCACACGCAATTCAAAAGATTCACAACCTTATGACAAAGATTTTAGATAGTCCCTAAAAGACTTTTGAAGCGCATTGGTAAACTTAAACCTTTTTCCAAATCTGTCAAGGCACCCTGAGAAGCCAACTTCTCTCATTGCACGCTGCTGCTTGTATTTTTAGTCCCTGCTGGCTCCCAGATTTTGTAGAGGAAAATAAAAACTCAACTCCCATCCTCTCAAATAGAAACTCAGTTTGATTTTGATTGCAGCTGTGGCAGTGTCAGACACAGCCCATGTGCACCGACTTCATGGCAATGGCCTTTCCATACACAATTTCAGACACTGATACAGTAGTTGGCTAAATACAATGGTTCAGCTTTCAAAACTAATGCATTTCATAAACATGGTGTAAGCATCAGGGACATGATTTAGCAGAGGGCTGTTAGTTAGGGCAGTATGGTTAGGTTGTGGTTGGACTCGATGATCTTCAAGGTCTTTTCCAGCCTGAGCATCCTGTCACCGGTATCCGGATTAATGGATTTAACAGTAAACACATGATCTTCATGAATGTGGAAGCATCCCACCATCAGGAAATAAGGAAAAACAGAAGAACTCGACTCACTGTTAAGGCATGTTAAAGGCATGCAGCAATGTACTGCAGTAAATTCACTGCTATCAATTTAAAACTTCTCCAGGTCTACCCTTGGAAACCACAGTGCAGTCTGTAAGTCCTTTTCTAAGGGGAATGCCCAGCATAAATGGATTTCTACTAACTAGAAAGTCATTCCCACAGAGGAAAGGAAATCCTTCTCTGATGTTCCTTCTTCATTAACAAGTCTACCTCCACCAAATCAATACAAGTAAAAGACAGATGCTTCTATAATCTCTGAAGAAGCACAAAGTCCTTCTGCTTTTCTGGCTGAGGGCAGCGTGGCTGCAGGTTCTTCAGCATTCTACAGCATGCTGTTGCCTTCAGTTGTATTTTAAAATAGCTAAGCTGAGCAGAGACAGTTCAACAACTGTCCAAAAGCTGCTTCTCATTGGTGAATATCACAATGTAATCTGCTGAACTTCCTTCTGTCACATTAACATGTATTTTCAAATTACTTTGTGCACAAGGAACGCCAAAAACATGAATTTGTTGTGTTGTTTTTCTGCTCAAACATCATTTTTTAAAGCAATCTCAAGTTTGCCTCAAAACATAGAAAGGAAAGCATTCAGAATTGTGGTCTTGCAGCCTAATGCTAAGATACCAGAATATTCTAGGGAAAAAAGCACATTCCATATTACCAAGTTTGCAGATATCAGCTCTCCATAATGAAAGTTTATCTGATTTGCGGCATCAGTACAGTCTGCACATCAGTTCTGGAGGTGGAGGAGCCTATTCTGAAGTGTCTCATGAATAATCATTGCCACTTCTTTCTGATGAATGACCATCATCTATCATAATCAGCACCGTGCTGGGAAGGAGCTCCATACAACAAATCTCAATAACAAATAGGAGATGACATTTGCAAACTGAATCATCTTGAAGACCACGCTATTCTGCAGTGATCATCACAGCCACACCTACACCTGGAGCAAAGCACTGTCTCAGTGTAGCCCCAAGTCCAAACAAACCTAAGACTTAACCTGAGCACGTGCTTCATGCCATGCTGCAAGGATGGCTTTGAGCAAGCAGCTGGGCCAGGGGCTGAAAGATCTGGTTTGCTGAAATGGACCTCACAGTGTTGGTGTGTCTGCTTTTGGAGCAGAATATGAGTTTTGGACAATAAAGAACTGGAACCTTTACTGGCAGGCTTTGGTTATTGAAACTGTAAGCTTGTTGGACAACACCTTGGTGTCCAGCTGGTGCTTTAAGAAGTCAATTTTCCAAAAAGCAAAGAGAATAAGATTAATGGATTTGGAGCAATAACAGAAGCAGACAAATACGTAAGTCCAAATTTTTGAGTTACGTAATGAAGAATTGTATAACGTGGTTAAAAAGCCACTGTTTTGAAAACAAAAAATGGGAGTTAGCTTCTTTGGTCTGTAAAAAAAAGGAAAGATCCCAGGATGTTGGTGTCTGGAGGCACTGCTGGGTCCATCTGGACACCCAGAGATGAAACAAAGCCCCAAATCCAGGCAGCTTTTGTGGTTCTCCAAGCAAGGAGATCCCACAACCTAAAATTTTAAAAGCCTGAGCTGTAACAAATGGGCAAGGTGGCAGTAATGAACAATTCATGGCTCTATATGAGTGGTTAAATACTCAGATATGTGCTGGTAACCAAATACAGTGGGTTAAGAAAAGAAAAAAAGCAGTTCACAGGCCCAAATGTAGTTCCTCATTGTCACTGTGCACTGAGCACTTCATGAACTGGGCTTGTTTAGCTTGGAGAAGAGAAGGCTGCAGGGAAACCTCACTGTGCCCCGCCAGTGCTTGAAGGGAGCGTATCAACAGGAGGGGGTACATCTATTTACGAGGGTGGATAGTGATACGACAAGGGGAATGGTTTTAAAGTGAGACAGGGGAGGTTTGGGTTGGATATGAGGAGGAAGTTTTTCACCCAGAGGTGGTGAGGCACTGGCACAGGTTGCCCAAGGAGGCTGTGGATGCCCCATCCCTGCAGGCATTCAAGGCCAGGCTGGATGTGGCTCTGGGCAGCCTGGGCTGCTGGTTGGCGACCTGCACACAGCAGGGGGTTGGAGCTGGATGAGCACTGTGCTCCTTTGCAACCCAGGCCATTCTGTGATTCTATGATTCTATGAGCTCAAGGAGCAGCTTTGGCTGCTGTACTGGAGCTCTTCCCTCTGGATACGCCAAGATTTCCGCCATTCCTATTTCCTCTTTTCACTTTTCACCTTTGATTTCTTGTGCTTCTTCACCATTCAGTCACTGTAATCACACTCTTTCGTGTTGTTGCTTTGTTTTAAAATCAAAGCCACCTCTTCCCCCCACCCTTTGCTTCTTGTCTCTGAACCATCTCTCACACCATCCTTCAGGGGAACTGAAGAGCCCCCCTCTCTCCAGAGGGTTCAATAAGCCATGGCAGATGTGGCCTGGCCTTGCAAAAGCTGCAAGACCCCTCCTCACTTAAACGACCTTCAGGAAGAACCATCACCCTCCCTGGTCATTCTTGAAACCAAACCAAGTACTAACACCTACCCCTCCTACTGCTCAAGAAAGTAGAGATCTATGAACATGTGCTTTATCTTTTGCCATTTCACAGGACCTTGACATTTGAAGATTCATCACCTTGCATCCAGCCATGGGCTTCACCTTTTTCTCCTACAGATGAACTGAACTGGGTGGAAAGAAAGGGGATGGGCCAGATCCCTCAGCATCTTCTCTGGAGTAGCAGCCTGCAGCATTTTTAGCAGCAACATGCTCAAAGCCTTGCCAGCTTGCCTCCACAGCAGTTGTGTGTGTTTTGTACTCCATTATTCATATTCATTCTTGGCCAATGGGGGACCATCAGGTCTGCCAAGGTCAGCATCATGCTGCTGGCTTATTTTTCCTCTAGCAGGGAAAGCTGTCTTACTCTCATGGTTCGTCTGCACAGCTCTGCTACTGCCCGGTTCATTGCTGAGACACGGAAACTTTCTTATTCTGAACAGAGATCTGAGCATTTCACTCTGAATTTTAAAACGTCAGCCTAATATCAAATCAAATCAGACATTAGCACTGCACAGAGCCAGGCTCCTGCATTAGCAGCAAGGAATGCTGTTCCATGGTTTCACACAGGAGAGCTCTCTCCAGGTGAAACCACTCCTGCTGAGTGTGCAGGCAGGGTGCATCTTGCTTGGCTCATAAGGAGAACATTAAAAAACAGCACTAAAAGAGCTCTTACAGAGAGCGTGCATCAGTGTTGACCTCTCTTCTCAAAATTCAGATTTCTCATATAGGATATTTTGGAAGATCTGCAAGATTTTCCAGACAAAATTATGCTGCCTAAATGTTCTCTATACTCACCTTCCTATACTATGGAAAACTGGAGTCTTGATTAAAAAAACACAACACAAATTCTCAGCCTTTTACCAACAGAGGCTCATTTTGTCTCTGTCAACATGGTCTTGGCTTAAAGAGTTTTTAAAACGTTAACTTTCAGTAGTTATCAGAACAATTAAGTTGTCAAGCATCTTCTAGAGCATCTCCAAACTTTTTAATATCAAGTAATTATTTGGCACTTACAAAACCAGATGCATTCACATTTCCAATTTAAATGCAAATACTGTGGAGAAATCTCAGGTTTTGTCTCTATTTTTATAAATGCTTTTAGTTTTTAAAAGGAAAGGACTGATTATTTTGGAGATGCCACGTCGCACATGTCTGTTTTTATCTGTGGTCATGTTGATTAGCTCGATTTCTTTTACTGCCTTTCCTTCCTGAAAGGAGAGGAGATGCATACCTCTCTGTAACGAAGGAGATTTCAACTTACCAGCTGGAATCATAGAATCATCAAGGTTGGAAAAAACCTCCAACCAGTCCAACCGTCCACTTACCACCAATATTTCCCACTAAACCACATCCCTTGGTACCACATCTAAATGGTGCTTGCACATCTCCAGGGGTGGTGGTCCAACCACTCTCCAGGCAGCCCTTTCCAGAGCCTGACCGCTCTTTCACAGAAGGAATTTTTCCTGACATTTGAGCTGAATCTCCCCTGGTACATCTTGAGGCCATTAAGGCCTGATGTTAATCAGTGTATGATCCTTTAAATGAGGAAGCCAAGATCAAAGTATGTGGAACACAGCATGGATTCTCTTTTAACTGCTTTTAGAAGGAAATATCTAAGAAAAATGAGCCTCAGCAGAGGAGAAAAGCCATACAGGCCTACAGGTGAGGAGGCAAGTCCTGAGGTCTTCCGCCCAGCTCCTGCTCAAAGCATGGCCAGAGGTGAGCTCAGAGCTTGGAGATCTCCAAGCACTGCTGAGAAACTGCCATTCAACCAGCTTTGAAACCCCAAGAAGAAGCAAGGGAGACAAAGCCAAAGCACTCCCATGATGAGAAAGCCACTGCCACTGCAGCTAGTTGAGCAGCAGCCCCATAACCAAGGCCATCCCCAACCACTGACCGCCCAGCTCACAGCACATGGGAATGCCACAGGACTCCTCGCAAGCCAGACAAGAACTGGCATATAAATTAAACAGCTCAGACAAGCTGACACAATCCCCAGTGGGCTGCACACTTGCCAAACAAATTATAAACCCTCCAAACATTACAGCTGGGTGTTTTCCAGGGCCAATGCCTTCATAAAGTTCAGTTCTTGTGCCAAAGCTGTCAAAAAAAAAGAAAGAAAAAAAAAGGCCTTGCTGAGCCTTCCTGAATGCCAAAAAGCAAAACATTGTGAATCTTCACTCTTCTCTTTGCCCACAGCACACTCGGAGATCAGCGCTCAGGACCTTTCCTGTGCAGCCATAGCAAATTGTGCTTCCCAAAGTTTCCACCACTGCATTGCCCACAGCTCCTCTTGTTTGAGAGGGTCCAGAGGAGAGCCACAAAGATGATCAGAGGGCTGGAGCACCTCCCGTATGAAGACAGGCTGAGGGAGCTGGGCTTGTTCAGCCTGGAGAAAAGAGAAAAGGCTGCGGGGTGACCTCAGTGCAGCCTGCAGTACCTAAAGGGAGCCTGCAGACAGGAGGGGAGTCAGCTCTTGGAAAGGGGAGATGACAGCAGGACAAGGGGAAATGGTTTGAAGTTGAGGGAGGGCAGATGGAGGTTGGATGTCAGGGGGAATTTCTTTGCTGTGAGTGGTGAGGTGCTGGAACAGCTGCCCAAGGAGGTTGTGGATGCCCCATCCCTGCAGGCATTCAAGGCCAGGCTGGATGTGGCTCTGGGCAGCCTGGGCTGCTGGTTGATGACCCTACACATAGCAGGAAGTGAAACCAGATGATCATTGTGGTCCTTTTCAACTCAGGCCATTCTATGACAATACAATATTAAACTACAGCACTGCTCTGGTGACAAAAAATGGCCATGTATCAGTAGTTCATATTGCTAGTATTGCTAGCCATGCCAGAGTGAAGATAACTTTTTTTCCCTTGCCCTCTATTGTAGAAATAACGTCAATATGTGAAGTAACCACACAGCAATGGTCAGAGGGAGAGATACCCAATGAGTATCACCTCAAGGCTTTCACAGACATGTGGAGTGTGTCAGGCTCATGGCAGAGCAAACTTATTTAAAAATAAGATTTTTGTACACAAAGGCTCTGAGAAGTCCTAATGAAATGGGAGAAGAATCAATAAACCATCTCCGTTTTTATATGGAACCATTTTATGAACTCATCCACAGCTCTGCCCAGCCTGGGAGAGCACACATGCCTGAGAGTACTATGGCAGCTAATAAAAATAAATGGACTTATTAAACTCTGAAGCTCGACTTTTTCACACATTCATTCTCAGAGCTGTAAACTTTAAGATAGCACACCGGGAACTTATGACTGTAGCAATGTGCTGACTGTGCCACGAGATCAGCTTTTCTAGGCAGAATCTTGTCTCAATCCAAGCCTCAGTGAATGCCTGTATTGCTGGATCCTGTCAGCAAGCTGGGAGGAATATGTGGAGGAGCATCAGCACAAGGGCTATTCCTTATATCTTCGCCCACCATAGGGGGCTCTCCTCAACCCTTCTGCAAGCAGCTCTGCAAGGTCCATTTAAAACTCAAGGAGAATGTGGTTTAAACGTGTCCATCAAGGCACAAGAGAAACTAAGCAAGCTGGTGACTGCTGGCTGGTAGTACACAGCATTAAGCAAATTGTTTAAGGTGGTGGGGGAAAAAAAGACCAAATAAAATGAAAAAAAATGACAAAACCACCATACAGTGGCACAGTCCCAGGCCCTGATGGGGTGGAGGCATCCAGGCCCTGTAGTGGTACAGTGGAGGTAAAGCACAGCCTTTCATCCATGTCAGCCCATCATTCCCTGCTGTCAATCCATGGCAAAGCTTTCAAGGGATGGCAAACACACCCCAGGCACTCCTGTGCTGACAATGAGAGAAGATTTTAGTGTCTGAGCAGTGAGATATGGGGGGAGGCTCCTGGGGTGAGCTGAGAGGGCACTGGAAGAAAGTTACTGAAATTGGAGCTAGTCATGTTGTCGACAAAGAATGATGCAAGAGACAAAATAAGGCAAGATGGATGTTTGGGATAAAGGTGTCTGGATTCTATGATCCAGGAGGGCTCATATTCTTGAATATGAATTTCAAACCTTGGCACCAATAAATTACTCTTCTTTTAATCAGCCCTCAAGCAAGCCCTCTCCTCTCCTCTCCTCTCCTCTCCTCTCCTCTCCTCTCCTCTCCTCTCCTCTCCTCTCCTCTCCTCTCCTCTCCTCTCCTCTCCTCTCCTCTCCTCTCCTCTCCTCTCCTCTCCTCTCCTCTCCTCTCCTCTCCTCTCCTCTCCTCTCCTCTCCTCTCCTCTCCTCTCCTCTCCTCTCCCCTCCCCTATCAATACCAGCTAAGGATCAAGCACATCAGATGGACACAGCACTCCTCTGCTGGCCAGCACCCAACAGCTGCCATGGGCACTGACTCTCCAGTGCACTCCCAGAAGCCAAATCTCACCTCTTGCACCTATCTGTGAGCCACAGCTCTATTCTGGCACTTGGCCACCAGCCCTACTCACATTTCCATTATTAACAACACTGGAGGGTCTCTCAGGACTGACAGCAAAGATGCTGATGTACACAGAGACATCATTGTAGACTTTAGGTCATGCAGTCACTCTAAGCCAACAAGGGAAATTCCAGAGAAGCTATAAGAAGGATAAATAGAGCCACAGTGGGAAAGCCAGGAGTGCAAGAGTGCACATCAGAAATGCCAGATTTCAATATTATTTTTATTTTTAATCTAACACAAAAGTAACAGAAATATAATTTATTTCTCAATCTTGGTCTTTTTTTTTTCCTTTCTACTTTCCTTTTAGCAATCGCTATTACATAGTTCATGTATAGTTTTTAAAGGCATAATGGGATTGGTACTTCCAGCAATCTCAGCCTTAAATTGCATTTCTCCAGAGTGCTTTTTGTTCAGCAAAAGCTTTTGTGCTAATGTAGAGCACAGGTTATTTAAAATTATCATTTTATATTTAAACTGGCAGGGAATCCCACCCCTTTGAAAAATTAACTCTAGACATTATGTTTCCACTTCAAAGAAAGGAAAAGTCACAGACTCAGAGTCAAATGGCACTAAAATAATGCTGCAGTTGCAATGAAGGAGACAATGGAATCTGTTTAAAGAAGGTAAAGGGAGAACTTGCTGAAGAGGCAAAAGAATTGAGCTCGTGTATGTTAACATCCTTCCCAACAATATCAGTGCTACATGTTTGATGACCTGTAAAACATTGCTCTACCACTTTCCCATTGTGATGCACAGATGTTTTTTTAAGATGTGACCCAGCAGTTCTGCTCTCTTATTGGATGGAAGAGCCACCCTACACCCCTTGTTACCAAATCCCTTCTTCTTCAGTGACATCCTGGTATCTACAGAGAGATTCTTTTGTCACTTTCTTCTTCACTGCATTTTTGGAATATTTTTATTTCCATGTTCTCATAACTTGAGTACCAGTTTGTGTCATGATGAAGACATCTTGATTTTCTAGGAGGCACAGGCATATCACAGAATCACAGAATTGTAGGGGTTGGAAGGGACTTCCAGAGATCATCGAGTCCAACCCCCCTGCCAAAGCAGGTTCCCTACACCAGGTTATACACCACATAACTACTTTGATCCTTTTCTCTTTTGACACCCAAACTGTCACCCAGTTGTCACCCAAAGACAGAATGGCACTGTGACGATGATGTTCCTATGCAGTATCTTGACGTTTACAAGGTCAATATTACTTTTTCACTACTCTAATACCTTGTGGTACCTTCTCCAGACAAACACAGAAGGATCTTAAGGAGTGAAATACCTCCAAGAGCAAAGTCCAAGAAACTCTCAGGCCAGAAATGCTTCCTGGGACACAGGAGAAGCCAGATGTCCAAGATCCCATGCCTGAGCACGGGGAGGAACTGAGTGTGGGGCCATATCAGAAACAAGGCCTTTAACTGCTGAGCTCCTGACAATAACCTGAAGCCTTTCTGCAGTGCCGTGAACGTGAAGGACATCAGGAAGTAGCCATGTCACCACGTGTGCTGGTCCAAGGGTGGTGAAACACCAATGGCTGACTTAAAAAACATGCATTAAGAAGACTAACCGTAATTTACTTTGAATTGCAACCAACAAAGGTGCATCGTGACAAATTCATGATGAAAGTGATCCAACACAGGTATTTAGGGTTGGAAAGTGCCCTGAAAGAAGTACATCAGACTTCCATCTCCCTGGCCTTCATCATGAATGACTTCTCCTACGTCAGAAAAATAGCATTAGAGGGGAAAAGTCAGAAGAACAGAACATCACCCAAGCAGGAGGAGCAACAGATCTGTACATCAGACTGGAAGGTCGATGGGAGCTCTGTTTGTCCAGAAGGGGTGGCATGTGATTGGCTACCTGAGGCTTTTTATTTTTTTAAAAAGAGAAGGAGAAAAACTTCAAGTCTTAATCAAATGAGAGGAATCAAGATTCCCTTAGAGCTTCCTCTGCTTTCGAATGGCTTTGTCTAGAAATACATTAAGGGAAGCTACTCTGCTCATCAGCCTGAGAGCAGGAAGTGGAGATGCCACTGATGAGAACACCCAACAACACTCAAACGCTGGCAGCCTTGCAATCATTTAAAGAACTCACTAATCTAAAGAAAATACTCCAAAAGAAACTTTCATAATTAGAATTGGTGAGCAGCCAGCTCTGCTGAAATGAGATAGCACTCCCTCTATCTCTGCTTTATCCCAGACACCTTGACAGATGACAATTCCTTTGGTGCAGTGAAGCATTTTGCAATAATTTTGGGTAGAGCTAAACTGATAATGACGTTCTTCACAAAAGCTGCATTTCACTGCATTTCCCACTAAATGGTGGCTCCACCAGTTAAATGGCACGTGGCCTTGTTATAGAGGCATCTGTGCCAGCTGGAAAAGCATTGTTCTCTGAATCTTTTACTTATCTCCTGCTTAAAGCATACAGGGCAAAGGAGAGAAAAAACAACACCCAAAGATGGTTATGACTAAATGGGTTCTTTGTTGCAATGCCAGCTTTGGTCCATCCAGTTTAGAAAAATCTTCCATGCCATGCTCATTGGGAGGGCAGGAAAATGAGTGCTAGCAAAAAACCAGAACACATCTAAATGCACATGAACATTGGAAAGCTGCAGGTCCGTCCTGGGAGCTGACAGAAATCAGTGCACCAAAATCATTAGTGGCATCTGCTACCCCTCTGCTGCTTGTGCACCTCACAGCAGTCCCAGGAGCCAATTACTTACACCCTGGACATTCAGGTACTTATTCTTTCTTTTTGAATGACTCTCTCTGATTTTAGGTTGCTTTTTTTTTAATTGTGTGGCAGTCATGTGGCATCATTCACAATGGATTCAAAGGAAGGTGTGAGGGGCATTTATGAATTTGGGCAGTTACAAAGACAGGAAAATGCCAAAAGCTTCCTGAAGATAAGCTGGCATCAATGGGATGAAGCACACACACAAAAAAGAAACGTTCAGATAAAAGCATGGCGAAAGTTAGTGAATTTTAACAGGAACAAATTTAATCCAAGCCCTGATGGCACTTTTTACATCTTTACATTTCTATCTACGTAAGATTGGGGGATTACTGTCTATTCCTGGGCTCAGCAGTCCAACCTGAGAGATGCTGCAAACTCCAATTATCAAATGCTTCTCCTGCAAGGCTCAGTTGCCATGTCAAGTTAATACTCCTTTCTCCTCAGCTGCGGTGTGAAAATTCTGATAAACAACAACAAAAAAAAGAGATGAAAGAGAGAGCAGCAATGAGCTGCAGGGAAAGTGCTGAGGAACAAAATCCAGCCTTGGATACAAATTCCTCTCGTATTTTGCTACTTTTCTCAATGTTCCTTTTAATACATATAAATATAAGACCAGAATTAAAAAGAGTGTTTTTTAACGACAGTCCTTTCCTTGATCAGAAATAATAGCGAAGGGGAAAATCCTAGCAGCAGTGTTCTGGGATGCTGCACTGCAGGACTGGATGGGGGAGTGTTCCTTGTGCTGCTTCCTTCTCAGATTTAACATCCGTACAGCAGAGAAGAAGAAAAAAACCCTTCCTCAAATGTTTTAATGATATTTTGTTCAACATTTTGCAGCTCCTAGGCATCTCATAGGCATGGGCTTCTATAAATAAAAATGTGAGGGCATATCATTATTATGCTATGACTCATGAAATTTGTATCTGCAGGGAGCTAGGGACTTGGTTTCTCCTCTGGGCTCCCCGGTGCTGTCTGCTGGGTCAATTAAAATGCTCAGATTTCTTTTCACACAAAGCCTTTCCTCTCCCTTTGCTTATTCCAAGCGAGTGCTTCACTCCCACCTTCCCTTCCCAACCTCATCACCGTTGTAAATCACAGCAAATTAATGTCGATGCTGTGTTCTTGAAACAACACTGCTTTTGCCTCTTGACAACAAACCCCCTAAGCCAAATGTCAAAAACTTCAAATGGAAATACCGTATTACAAATAAATCTGTGGACTTCTCCTGATAAACTCCTGCAGACCGAGGCTGATGCGACGCTCTCTCCCTGACCCCCTGAACAGAAATAGCTTCCAATTCACCATCCTGCTGTAGAGTGTAATATGTTGGGCAACACGAAGAGAACAGGGGTTATGGCTCTCATAAAATACTCACACCACTGGCTCCTTATATAGCAGTTTCTCCTAAGTATGATTAATCACATGGCATTATTTAAAGTTCCCATAAGGTGTTTCAGTAGCATTCATAGATTAGATTATAGAAAATTAGTTTCAGATGAACTGCTCGCTTCAGGTACATTAATCCACTCAGGTGATGCCCACCAGCCAAGTGAACTCTTCCTTCAAACCAACTGGCCACATCCCTGGGGTTATCCAGAAAGCAATAAACAAGTGGGGAGAGTTTCTTTCCACCTCGCAGTAATTGCTCTGCAAGCACTCCTCTTTTCTTTTTATCTAAGACAGACATTTATCCTACTATTTTGCATAATTAAAGCATAGATACTAATCTAAAGCTCCTACCCAGGGAGCAGTCATCTGATGGCAGCAGACTCACAGCGTGCACAACAGCCTTCATTTCTGTATCACACTCAGCTGATGAGGAGGAAGAAAAGGGTGAAGTAGGAAATGACACCTCCTGGATCTCATGGCCACTAGGAGAGATACTCTGCCGTGGCTCTTGCCTGGAAGGCACTGCTGAAAGGGGGTGTGCAGAGGATGGCCAAGTCTTCCCATCACACGCAATGCACATCGTGGCCTTTGGCAAGCGTTCATCTCTGGTTTGAGTAGAACTGCTGCATCATTGTGGTGCAAAGGGGTTCCACTGCACCCTTGGTCCAACTATGGGCTTTGGACCTACCACAAGAGCCACTGGCTATCTTAAGTCAGCACCAATTAATCTCACGCATCATTAGAAATGACCAGAAATGTGTTTAGAAAGATAGGACACCCCTTCGTGCACACAGCTGTCCTGCCAGATTACGGTTCAATTTGAAGTCCAAAGTAAAGGCTGCTGGTTTCCCAGCTCAGCTTACCTCTGACGATGATGTTGGTGGATTTTTTTGCAGGATTTCCAACGTTGTTATTGGCGACGCAGCTGTAGGTGCCAGCATCCTCCGATGCGATGGCAGGTATGGTCAGTGTTCCACCATTGAGGACGGTCTTCTCAGGCAGGCCGCCAGCAGACCTCACCCATGTCAGGCTGGGGGCTGGCTCCCCTCCTGTCGTCACACAAACCAGGGTGACCGCTTCTCCAGGGTTCACCACTATCGGGTCATCCACCAGGAGTTTAATAGAAGGGGATGCTGCAAGACACAAGGGGAAGAGGAAGGTGTAGCGGAGTGATGTCTGTGTTGTCACTCAGTCCTGCCAAGCACAGTCAGATCCACTGACCTCTTAGCAAACCCTGTGGGAGGGCTGGTTCCCCATCTTCCTGCTTCTGTGCCTATGCTCCTCACCCTGCCCTGCTCCCTGCTGTGTAGGCATCTCCTTTCCCTTACTGTCAAACCGCAGGTGGGGCTTTTTGCTAACAGCAACCCTGTGACTGTGCTTGGGAAGGAATGCATGTTGTATGGGACGTGTGCCAGCACACAGGATTTTCAGCCTTGGAAGAAAAGCATTAGGAAGAATTTCCTTTGGCACAGAAAACGTGTTGCTCTCTTCCAGTGAGATCCTCCCTGCTGAAAACCAGCCCTCTTAATCCTCCCGCCTCCTGATGAACATCCTGGGACTTGGCTGAAAACAAAGAGGAATCTCTAGTTTGAGCTGTGTCTGCTGAGTCGGGACGAGCCACCTCTGTGGGGACAACATCATAGAATCAAAGAATCATAGAATGACCTGGGTTGCAAAGGAGCACAGTGCTCATCCAGTTCCAACCCCCTGCCATGTGCAGGTCGCCAACCAGCAGCCCAGGCTGCCCAGAGCCACATCCAGCCTGGCCCTGAATCCCCATCCAGGGATGTGGCATCCACAGCCTCCTTGGGCAACCTGTTCCACTGCCTCACCAACCTCTGGTGAAAAATGTCCTCCTAACATCCAACCTAAACCTCCCCTGTCTCAGTTCCCCCCTGTCCTATCACTATCCACCCTTGTAAATAGCCGTTCCCCCTCCTGTCTATATGTTCCATTGAAATACTGGCAAGTGTTGCACTTCCATGATTTTTTGTTGTCAGTCTTCCACATCAGAACATCACGTGGACCAGCGGGAGTTAACGAGTTAATGTTCTGGTTCCCTTTACTGTTGAGGACTCTTTCAGTAACCTGATGGGAGGGGAGGGGGCGGCACCCCCGGAGGACCTGGCCGGCAGAGGCTGGAGCTGCGGACAGGAGGCGGAGCGGCTGCCTCTCTCCGTGCGGCCCGGCTCAGCCGTCTCAGCTCGCCGCGTGCTTTGCCACTATCGCGGTTTGACTCTCATTTTTTTATACTCTTGTCTCTCTCGTTTTGTTTGATTTAGTTAAATTCAGTACATGACCCTTCCATCTCAGATCGTTGCCGTTGTGTTTTCTCTTTGTTAAAACCACCGGACAGCTCTCTGCCCTTTCCCCTCTCCCGCCGCGCACGTGGCCCGGGGCCGGCCGGGTAGTGCCAAACCGGTCCCTTTTTTTTTCCCTCTTCTTTCCGGATCCTGTGCCCCCTCACGGACTTTTATTAAGGATAACCCAGTAACAGAAGGCCACCATGAGGTCTCCCCGGTGCCTTCTTTTGTCCAAACTGAACAAGCCCACTTCCCACAACCTTTCCTCATAGCAGAGCTGCTCCAGCCCTCTGCTCATCTCAGTGCCCTCCTCTGGACCCGCTCCAAGAGCTCCACGTCCTTCCTATACTGGTGGCACCAGGCCTGGACGCAGTGCTGCAGATGGGGCTTCACAAGAGGGGAACAATCACCTCCCTGACCAGGTCTTCCACAGGGTGGAAGGTGACAGTTTTCATTCTCCTGTTCCACCTGTTCCACCTGTTCTACCTGTTCCTCTTCCTCATGCTTACCCCTTACCTCCTCCTCCTTGCTGTCCTCCTCACTGCTGCTATCATTGTGCTGGTTCCTTTTTAGGGACTGCCACATGTTCCAAAAGAGCAAGAAGAACAGTCCGGTACAGAAGCAGAGCTTCCAGTAATCCAGCAGAATAAAGGGTCGGGTCGTGTGCTTCACTCACACCAACCCCAAGACGTACCGCAGATTGGGGCTGAGTGGCTGGGAGCTGCATAGAGGAAAAAAGTCCTGGGGGTGGTGGGCAACAGCCGCTGAACACGAGCCAACAGTGTGCTCAGGTGGCCAGGAAAGTCAGCGGCATTCCTGGCTTGTGTCAGCAGCAGTGCGGTCAGCAGCAGAAGGGCAATGTCCCTCTGCACTCAGCACTGTGAGGCTGCACCTCGAGCGCTGCGTTCAGTGCTGGCCCCTCACTGCCAGCTGGACATTGAAGCCCTGGAACGTGTGCAGAGAGGGGAATGGAGCTGGGAGGGCTCTGGAGCACAGGGCTGAGGGAGCTGGGTGGGTCAGCATGGAGAAGAGGAGGCTCAGGGGAGCCCTTGCTGCTCTCTACAGCTCCCTGACAGGAGCTGGGAGCGAGGGAGGGATCGGCATCTGCTCCTGGGTAACAGCCACAGGATGAGAGGGGTGTCCCTGAGTAGGGCCAGGGGAAGTTCAGGTTCGATGTTAGGAAAGACCTCGTCAGAAGGAGCAGTTAGCACAGGCACAGCTGCCCAGGAGCGGTGGGGTCACCTGCCTGGAGGTGTTGCAGAGCCTTGGAGATGTGGCACTGAGGGAGGTGGGCAGTGGGCATGGTGGGGTGCGGTTGCACTCGGGGATCTCAATTCTCTTTCTGGCCTGAGTGATTCTAGGATCCTAAGCTTTGTGGCTCCCCGTCTCCCTGCGCAGGCTGCCGGCCCTTTCCCTGACGGGCCAAACTGCAGCCAAAACTGCCGAGTCCAAAGGCAGGAGGGAGAGGAGGCCCCAGGTGCCCTCCCCTCCCCTCTGAGGAGAGGCAGCGCTGAGGCAGAGTACGCGGGGCCCGGAGGGCCGTTGTAACGGTCAGCGTAACTGCCAGGGCAGGGAAGGCGTCAAGGGCTTCAATTCCCAGAGTGGGAAGGGAGGAACCAAGCATGAAAGCTTTTTTTCTGATAAAAAGGACACCTTTTTCTCCCTAAAAGGACACACGAGGCTGGTTGAACATCACAGAGCATCCTCTGAAATTGAGGTGACCGAGCACAGATCTCACTGCCCCAGGGGACGGTGGACTCTCCCGTCATGGCAGTATTCTGAAGCCGTCTCACCACGGCACTGTGCAGCTGACGCTGCAGTCCCTCCTTGCACAGGTCACACTCAAACACAGCTCTGAGTTGAGCAAGGCATTTCTTGGCTTTTGTGCAGAGGCCAAAGCTCCCGGAACAAAAGGGACGCGGCTCTCGGAGAGGCCGGGCGGTCCCTGCCCAGCTGTAACAGGAGTCTCTGTTAGAAGCTCTGTGCAGACACCTCTTCAGCTGCACGGGGTCCGGCTCCTCACGGTGTGGTAGCAGGGAACGGCTGCCGTGTGCGGTGCTCCCGGCAAGCAGAGCTCTGCACACGAAGGCTGTCTTGCTCCAATTTATAGGAGGGAGATTTAGGAGGTTCTTTTAATATCTGTGCACACGACGGCAAAATTAAGACACAACAGGTCAAATGTTGGCCCGACCAGTTTATTGCGAATCCTAGTTGCCTAGGGAGATGGAAAGGTAGGTCGGGCGATGGAAAAGAGATTGGAAATAAAAGCAAGGAGTCTCTGTAGATAGCAAGAGACAGAGACAATGAGTCACCACTGGGTCTCCAGCGTAACTCGTAGCTCAGATGTTGATCCTCAGTAGCGATGGGCCGTCGGAGGTTGTTGTTCGGGTGATGACGACGACCACAGCAACGACTTTTTCCAATGACAGTACAAACTTAGAAGTCAAGTCCCAAGAGGTCGAGTCAGCTGTCGTTGGAATGACAGCTTTTGTCCACAAACTGGTGCTGACTGCCACATGGCAACACCCACCTCTGGCCTCCTAGACAGGCCAGAGTCTTATTGCTCACAGCATGTGAGCTTAGAGCCAAAAAGAGAGAAGAGTTCAGCCAAAGGACTCTCTCAGCGTCCAAACAGCAGCAGTCTGAGGAGGCGATCTCTCAGCACCCTGAAGTCACGCAGTGCCCTGGACTCGGCGTCCGGGTCGTCCTCCAGGTGCTGGAAGAGGTTGAGCGGGGTGGCTGTCCGGAAGCTGTGCGGCAGGATAACCTCGTCGGGCATCATCTTATTGCCAATGAAGAAGTGGACCAGGCGTTTGTACTTCAGGCAGAAGTGCAGGTACTGCAGGATACTCTCCAGCCGACTGAGGAAATTCCTCCTTTGCCAGTTCCCCAAAGGGATGATGTTCACGAGGTGGAAGACGAGAGTCTTGAGGACATAGTTGGAAAAGCCCATGCCCACCAGGGTGTGGGCTAAGAACCTCAGGCAGCTCTGGATGACGCTGTTCTCTCCAGCCTTCTGGAGCAAGTACTGGAAGTACTTCATTTCCGCCACAGCACAGCTCTGCGGCCATGTGGTGCTGGGCGTAAAGCCGGCCTCTGTGTTCTGGCTGCTCAGGAAGATGTCCGAGTTGCCTTGCTGCACCCCGAACAGCAGCTCAACCAGGATTTTTTCCCCGCTGGAGGCGTTTGTCAGCTGGAGCTTACAGGAGCGTCTGGAGGGCAGCACCTTTAGGTTGTAGGCGTCTGCCTGAAGGGTGGTGTTCCAGATTGTTGCCACCTGTACCCTGAACCAGGTGACGATTTTCTCCACATCCAGGTAGGCGTCAGTGCAGAGGGTCTGTAGGAGGCTGGGGTCCTGATTTTGGACCAGGTCTTCCACAGGGTGGTGGAGGAAGCACAGCAGGTCCCCCAGCTGCTGCTCCCTCTCGCACATGCACTTCAGTTCCACGCGGATGCGGGGGTTCCTTGCCAGCTCGTCCTCTTCATCATACAGCTCCAGGTGGAAGATGTGCCCGCGGGGGGCCTCCACAGGCACGAGCAGGCGGTACACAGTGTCCTCCTCCCGGGGACTCCAGCCTTCAAAGGCGCTGCCCACCCCGATGGCAGACCGCAGGATTGGATAGAAACTGTTTGACCAGACAAATCTGCAGGCCAGCAGGAGGTCGCTCATCAGCTCCTCCACGAGCTGGCATCTGGACGGCCTTCCTTGTGCCTTTAGAAGAGCACGCTCTGCAATAAATCTGGTCCAGGGTATTCTGTAGAAGTCCACCTCGTCCTGTTGTTCCTGTTCCTCCTGTTCCACCTTTTCCTCCTGTTTCTCCTTTTCCTTCTGCTCCAGCTTTTCCTTCTGCTCCAGCTTTTCCTTCTGCTCCACCTTTTTCTCCTGTTCCACCTTTTCCACCTGTTCCACCTGTTTCTCCTGTTCCTCTTCCTTTTGCTCTGCCCCCGCTGCCTCCTCCTTGCTGCTGGAGCTGTCCTCTTCACTGCTGCTATCATGGTGCTGGTTCATTTTTTCGGACTCCCACATGTTCCAAAAGAGCAGGAAAAACAGTCCCATACAGAACCAGATCCTCCAGTAATTCAGCACAGTAAAGAGCAGAGCTGGCACGTCCACCCATCTCTGCTCCACATTCCATTGCTCTGTCTCGTGCTGCAGTTGTGTCATCTGCTCTCGCAGATTGACCTCCTGCTGCTGCACGCCCTCGAGCATGACCGCATTGTCACTAAGAGCCCTCACCAACAAGGCGAGAATAAGGACGAAAGCCATGATCTGCAAGAGATGGGAGAGAGGGGCTCAGTGGGACTGGGAAGGAGCGGGGCCAGCAGCTGCATGGCCCTGTGCTTGGGGAGGAGCAGTGGGTACGAGGGAGCTGGGTGGCAGCAGGGAGCGAGGCCAGGGCTGGCGGGGACGGTTCCAAGCACTGCCCGTGGCACTTCCACAGGGGCCGGCGTTTGCACCACTTCCCTCATCCAGCCCGACCTTCCCCTGCTGCTGCACTCACCAATGGCCTAGGTCAAACTGCAGCCGCGCTGCCTGACAGCGGCCCTAAAGCCATCCCCTGCATTGTGATGCTATGCATTCCATGTGATGTCACAAACGGGCAGCGCGACCCCACCCTTTGGCCCTTCTCCCTCAGCTGCCCTGGGCGGCCACAGCCATGGCTCATGGGGATACCCTGTACAGAGCAGGCAGGAGCCCCCCAGGCCTTTCTCAAAAAGAAAATCGGGTGACACGTTACATGGATGCTGTGCTCCTCATGTGACACCACTGGTTACGTTCCAAATACACAGTCCCTTGAAATTCATTTGGAGTCCTGTCACTCCTCAGGAAACGTAAGAATTTTCAAACTATGCACAAAACTCATCTTAGTGCTGATATGCCACAGAGGGAGCAAAGCTGAAGGCTGGTGACAGTCGTGTCAAGATCTGCGCACCTGATGTCACGCGGCCCTTTGCTGACTGCTCCCTCAGCCTCTGGTGGTCTGAAGGTGCTCTGAGCCAAAGGCTGGCTGGCTCGAGCCGGGCTGCTAGAAGGGCTCTGACAATGAATATTAGGATGCCCCTGTGTGCAGCGGCCTCTGCAGCTGCACGGGCTCTGGCTCCTTTGGGTGAGGTGTTGCTGTAGAGAAAATATGTAGGAGCAACTGCCGCTGCCCACTGAGCAGCGTCTGCTCCATGTTACAGAATCACACGTGCACGAGGCAGGAATATTTCTCGAAGGCTAACAGAGAAAGGCTGGGCTGGGAGCCTGTGAGCGCTGAACCAAGGCAGCCCCATAGGCATTGAGTGCTCTGGCAGCTAAGGAGATGGCCCTGTAGGATGGGAGCATGATCATAGAATCATAGAATCACAAGGTTGGAAACGACCTACCAGATCATCGAGTCCAACCATCTCCTCATCACCACTGCCACCACCAGCACTAAAACATATCACGCAGCACATCATCCAGACGCCTCTTGAACACTGCCAGGGACGGCGACTCCACCACCTCTCTGAGCAGCCATTCCAGAGCCTGACCACTCTCTGAGAGAAATAGTTCTTCCTTATGTCTAATCTAAACCTCCTCTGATACAACTTGTGGCCACTGCCCCGTGTCCTGCTCGTTGCCTGGGAGAAGAGGCCAAATCCCTCTTCACCACAACCTCCCTTCAGGAGGTTGTAGAGTGCTGTGAGGTCTCCGCTGAGCCTCCTCCACATTAAGCAATCCCAGCTCCCTCAGCCGTTCCTCATAAGCCTTGTCCTCCTGACCCCTCACCAGTTTCGTTGCCCTTCTCTGCACACACTCCAGGACCTGAACATCTTTCCTGTAGTGAGGAGCCCAAAACTGAACACAGTACTCGAGGTGCGGACTCACCAGTGCTGAATGATGGCAGCTGTCAGACCAACTGTGCTTCACCTGCATACCTTGCTGCATGCAGCACAAGGCTCCCAGCCATGGGTGTGAAGACTACAGCAACGTAAGGCCTGAGGCACCTCCCCGAAGGCAGGGGAGATCCTGGATCGTCAGGGCTAGAAGTCATTTGTACCTCAGGACATCCCCTAGACCAAACTCCCTGCTACAGCAGGTTCCCTAGCATAGGATGTGTAATAAAGGTACTGCAGGAGGGTTTTGAATGACTCCAGAGAAGACACTCTCTCTCCTTCTCTGTTTCCGGTAACAAGGATATTAATAAATATTAATAACTGACAGAAGCTGTGTGACCCAGTGAAGCAGAGCTTATTCTTTCCTGGACGCTTCCTCAGCATTCAGATTTCCGAATTTCACCAGTCCCTGGTTGCCTGATGATTTCCTGCATTTGGCAGGGCCCTGCAGCCAGAGCTCCAGGCTGGTGCCTTTCAGAGCCACGCAGCGCAACAACAAGGGAGGCAACTGGGAAGCCAGTCATCATGATAATACTGGAGCACTTCTGACCTCCTCCTCTCCAGATCCACCTCTCAGGCATGCTAAACTTGACTGTACGTTTATCTCAGGTCACTGTGCTTAGCAAAGGCCTTTACCAAAACGGAGTGCTGGAAATGTCCAGGAAGCAGCTCCTCAACCAGTTTGTATCCTGTTCCCGTTCTGCGATTTGGTCAGCTTCCACATGTGAGGCACTGCTGTTGCTGCTCAGAGAATCACTGATGCAGGTTGCTCTGTAGGCAGTCCAGTCAAAGCTCCTTGCATTATGCATCTATCCAGTGCACCTCGATGACAGCAAGTTGTTAGGAAGTGTTGATATGCTTGAGAGTATGGAAGCCCTACAGAGGGACCAGGACAGGCCAGTCAATGGGCTGAGGCCAATGGGATGAGGTTCAGCAAGACCAAGTGCCAGAGTTACCACCCTCTGAAAAATTTTGCATGCTTGGAAGAGGCAGAACACAGCAAAGATCCTTTTCTCCTTTATTCTTGCGATCTGAGATATACTTTTTTTTTGAGGAATCCACCTTTGCTGGATTAGGACTTTTCTTGAAGGCATTCTCTAAACTACATAAAGGATGAGCCAATGTCTAAATCCATATTGCTAGGACAGAAAAAGCAGCAGTGCTAAATAAACATGGGCTTATATTTCCATCGGTTGGAAATTCTGGGCAAAATCTGAGGATAGAAAACTAAAAAAGGTGAGACTAAAAATGAAAGGAAATAAAAACGCTCCATCCAAAAATGACATTTCACTGTCACCATTACTAGAGATATATTTTTATGTGCTCTGCTTTATATACGAATCTTATTTCAATATTAAAAGAATATCATGAGGGCAAGTATGAGACTCGGCTACAAACTAAGAGTTTTCTTTGGCACTCGCCCACCAGGATCCGGCTCTGTCTGCGTTCAGAGGGCAAGCAGAGAACATGCAATGGCCCAGCCAGGGAAACCCCTAAGAGCACAGAACAACACGTACAGCCTCCTGCTCCATTCCTGCACGCTCCAGGCCCTGGAGGCACTCCCCAGAGTAAATGACTGAGCTCAGGAAGCCGGCGTGATGGTGGCAAGGCTGGGTGCTTGGCTAGAAGTGCAGGCAGAAACTGGCAGCACTGCCTATTGACTGTGTCAGTGTCTCTTTGCTAAGTCCCCTGATGTCAATTTCATCAACTAGTGGATGGAGTCATGTTCTGGGATTAGAGGTATGAAACCAAGCGGCATGTTGCATTTCATTCTTAAGGTGCATTTGTTTGGGTGAAAGCAGCAGAAGCAGGGATCCAGGCACCCTCTATGCAGCCCGAACTGAGCTCCAGACCTGTAGGGACATCCCCAACCTCGGGGATGGCTATGGAAGCACTCAGCTGGCCCCTCCCCACCCTGCATTAATGACTTTTGCTGAACAACTCCAACAAGAAGCTGCTCTTCCCTGCTCTCACTAAACATCAAGTCACGAAGCAGGGAACAAGAGAACCACAAAGAATGCTTCAAAACTTCCAAGAAAAGATGAAAGCTCCAACAATGTCAACCCAAGCAGGTGCTGCTGTTTACCATAATGGCTTCATAATCCTCCAGATGAAAGGGGCCCTTTGCCACCCTTCAGGTAGTGAGACAGAGAGAGCAGCTGACGTGATAAAAATGCTGTGATACATCCCTTTCATCAGCACTCCAAACAGTAAGTACATGAAAATTATGGTTTGCATACAGCAATCTCTCTTTGCTTACACCATGCATTTCACTTAACTACAACCTATCCCACACACAAACAGGTAAACACAAACAAAAATCCAGCAGCGCAGTCACTGACTCCCATTAAAAGCCTGATTCAAACCACAGAAAAATCATTTAGAAGAGAGATGAAGGTTTCCAGCAAACGAAGCTCAACGTAGCAAATAAGGGGTCAAATATCTGTTGTGAACACAGTATAAAACTATGGGAGCTCTGACTTACTATTTTGGTATTTCTTTGCCTATATGCAATCAGCGCCACCCGGCAATGCTCCTATAACACAAAGCCTCTTTCTTTCAGCTTTGTGGTGCCACCAGTGATGGGATTTGCTCTGACTGAATGTCACATGTGTGCTGCTGAACTCTGGCCTGGAGATGAGACCCCCCCTGGAATCCATCCCTCCATGCTGGTTGCTGCCAGCCCAACACATGGGCATTTGTGAGAGCACATCTCTGCTCTCAGTGCACTCTCAGTGCATGCTGATTTCCCCTCTTCAGCCAAAGACAGGAAAGGTGGGACTCAACTGGCAGCTGCTTGTGTGCCACATCAGAACATGGCAAAGAACAGGGCTAAAACATGAGTTTAGTCACATGCTGGGAGACCAGGTAATTAACTTGGGCTAATTATCAACACATAGACCTTCTGCAGTCTTCTTTGCTGGGTCCATTCAGAAATGCTAAGCACAGGAATACCTCTGCATTAAAAAAAGGAAGGCCAGCAGGGAGAGGGGGGTGATTGTCCCTCTCTACTCAGCTCGTGTGGCCCCATCTGCAGTACTGCAGTACAGGCTGGATGTGGCTCTGGGCAGCCTAGTCTGCTGGTTAGTGACCTGCACATAGCAGGGGGTTGAAACTGGATGAGCATTGTGCTCCTTTGCAACCCAGGCCATTCTGTGTTTCTATGATTCTATGATTCTCTAACTGCTCCTCAGTGATGCTGCAGCAATGCAGCATCCCAAAGATTAGCACAGAAAGGAGTAATGAGAGCAAAAAACCTCCAGGTAACAGCATGGACAGGAAACACTGAATTGGACTCTCTCTTCTAAATGGTCCAAAACAATAGCTGTTAGAAGGCTTAGCACCAGCTCGGGTTTGATATGAGGAAGTGGAGCTCACTATCATATGAAATCTCTCCTTGTTCTGGTTTCAAATTGCCAGAAGGCAATTCATCTTATCTGCCACCTACCTTCAGCTATACCCTGGCAAGTCCCCCTCCATGTGGGATTGCTCTGTCCTGGGGGGAAGACTGCAGACAGAGCCCAGAGATATGTTCCATCTGCACAAGTAATATTCATGTGGCAGGAGATGTGCAAGCCTCATCCACCTTTAGGACAAGGATTTACAAATCCTTCAGGAGCCCATGGACGTTAAAGGGCAGAAAGTGCCATTTGTAACAACATACCTGTGCCAACCTCTCACTGATCCCAGAGTTCCATAATACCTCTCAGATCACTTTAGCTTCAGGAAACTGAAATTTTGGCCTAATCCTCTCTCTAAATTGGATTTTTCATGTCTCTTATTTACTGGTAAACTTCCAGGGCTAAGCACACATATAGCACAAAACAGACCTGTGTAATGCATTGCCACACTATATTTTTGGTCCAACATAATGAAAAAATGGAGCAGACATTTATAAAGATGACAAGATGATCCAGAGCAATTATAGTAGTTGATGATTATATCAAAACATTATTGAAGGACTATTAAAACCCGTGCTTCAGGGTATAAAACAATATATATATTTTTGTCAAACAGGTGGACAGAGTAATACATATCTGTCCACTGTGCTGCTTTTATACCCTTTTGAAAGGTCTCCTGCTGGTTCTTGCCTAAAGGAACTACGCAGGAGTTTATGCATCATTTGCATTCGTAAAGCATCTACCAGGATTGGACCCCAAACAGGACACCCATGGGGCAGCCCCAGCCTGAGCTGCAGTATTTCGTTAAGAGCAGCAAATCATGTAACTGAGTCAGAAGGAAGAGGAGATAAAGACCTCTCCAGAAGATCTGACTCATATGAAAATGACACTATTGAAAAAGCCATCACTTTTTCAGCAAAACACTGCATATGTCACCGTGTATTCCTGGCAGAAGTCTGCTAGGCGCTGTGTGTGCTGGATCAGCCTCTGACTTCCAAGTGGTTTCACTCAGTGGCTCCCACACCACCCATGACAGCAAGCACCGTGTAAGCCAAGCTCCCTTCTGCTTTACAGCCCAGCCTGCTTTCCTGAAACAAAGCAGGAGCCACGCCTGACACTGTGCCTCTCACTTTTTAATGGACAAAGCAGAGGTAAGCTGAGCATTTTGAGGCTCATGAAGACCCTCACATCCTCACCAAACAGTGTTCACATGGTTTCAGCTCAGGTCACCTGAAAAGAAGCATACTGCAGTGACACTAAGCCAATGACTTATGGCCCCAATCATAGAATCACAGAATCATAAAATGGCCTGGGTTGCAAAGGAGCACAATGCTGATCCAGTTCCTGCTCATTCCACCCCCTGCTGTGTGCAGGTCACCAACCAGCAGCCCAGGCTGCCCAGAGCCACATCCAGCCTGGCCTTGAGTGCCTGCAGGGATGGGGCATCCACAGCCTCCTTGGGCAACCTGTGCCAGTGCCTCACCTCCTTCTGAGTGAAAACCTTCCTCCTAAGGAATCAATCTTGATTTCATTATTAAACAAGACCAGCACAGGGCCATGCAGGTTGGACCAGCAAAGCATCCTCACCCAGGAGCCTTCCCCCCAGCACCCGCGAGCTCAGCCAGGCAACCTGCCCAGTAGAAACCTTCAGCTATCTGATGGGAAAAATAAACTGTTAGAAAAAATAGCAAGCTTTGGTAAATATTTCCATGGGTGAGCGCGTGGAACAAGCTTTCCAAACATCCTATTTGGACACTGTAATGAGAACAGCCTCCATTTTCAAAAGAGCTCTGCATCTTTGCCGCCCTTTAGCAGCAGGGGTTTCCGTGTGCCAGCCCCACATTTTGGAGCCCTGGTTGGGTTGCTGGGGCACAAAGGGAGCTGCAGAGCCGCTGCGAGCCCTGCCCTGAACCAAACAAGGCCCTACTCATGGAGAGGGAAGCCGGCAGGGCTCCCATTCAGACTGCAGCTGCATCCTTTTTAAAGGGACCTCAGTTCAGAGGTTTTTGCTTGCAAGCATCACTCATGCACCAGTGTGTTCCAGAGGGCTGCAGAGCCTGGCTGCGAGGTCCTGGTGGAGCTGTGACAGTGCAGTGCTGAGTGCAGCAGGGCAGAATGCAGGCACATCCAGGCACCACGGAGAAATCCGAATGGAACCAGTCTGTTTTCAGTATTAACATGTGCACACAAGATGGGTTAGACGCTGTTGGCATACAGACGGAGATTAACTATAAAATGAGTCTACAACCTATACCTGTCCTCACCAATAGCAGCATACAACAAGCTGATTAATGACTGGAGCATAAGCTTGCCAGATCCAGCACGAAGTCATTAAGTGATCATCAGCACCCTAAAATACATGCTTAACAGCACCAGCATACCAAGAGCCTCCAGTGTGACAACCTGGCTCTACAACAGAATGGTTCCCGTTCAGACAGAGCTGCCTTGGAGTCACTGGCAGAGAGAATGGGAACATCTCCTGATCAAAGGTCTGACACTGACGTTCAATGGATGTGAAAGCAGCAGTCTTCCTGCTGTCTGGGATGGGTATCTGAGGCTGGTAGTGCACCAGTAGGAGACTGATATTTGAAAGTGATGTAGGATACAGAAAAAAAATCTGATTCTGAAGCGTGTTATAATTACAGGACAAATATATGCATTTAGGGTGGGTGTGCAGAATTGAGAAAATGTCACAATTGGCTTTAGGGATTACTGGAAAGGCAAGAGAAATCTAACGCTTTAATAGACATATCAAAGCAGAGCAAAAGTCATATCCTTGACAACTGACTCTTCTATGATGAATAAAAGTGAAAAGACAATTTCCTCCAGTTTTGTGAATTACTTCATATGTAGAACTGAAGTAATAGAGCATAATTGGATTTTACTTTCTCATATATATATATGTGTGTGTGTGTGAGCACGCATCCATTTGATTTACTGGGATGATTTCCTGCAGGAATACAATGCATATACTCCTAACTACGCACATTATGAACAGTCTCATTCAAGTCAGAGTAAAAAGAGACAACATTTGAGGTCCCTGCAGGGCTAGGAGCATCATTTCAGCACTTACTTACCCAGTACAGTTCAAAAAACGAATAGATTACAACTCCCAGCTGAGGTCCAGATTTTAAATTATTGGGTAAAAAGAAACCTGCTATTGACCACACTTGTCACAGCCCGCTGCAGTAGAGGAGGTTCTTTCCTTTCATCAGTACTCTCTCAGAAAAAACAACCCAAACCACTTTTATGCCCCCATCCTCTCTGCTTTTATCCTCCTGCTGCTGCTGACAGAGCTGTAATCTTCTGGCTGCTGTCTGACAGTCCAATAGCTGGTCTCCCCAAAGAGAGAAATCTCCTGGGCAGCAAGTGCCAGCGTATACTGAAGCAGCCAAAATAAGATACTCCAGTGGGCAAAACAGTCAAGCAAGCACCCACTTCTGTGTGCCAGCAGCTCATGTAGCCACTCAGGAGGTACAAACTTTGCTGCAGGCTGCTGGGAAGAGGCAAGGCTTCCCTGGGCAGGTTCCCTGTTGGTTTGGCAATGTGATCTCCAGCAAAGCCAAGGGGAAAAATCAATAGGCAGAGATCCTTAAGTCTGAGCTCTCTGCAGAAGGATGTTATTTGCTACTTTTCCCATTTCATCATTCCCCTTACATTTCTAGCACTTGCAAAAGAAGAGAAAATGAAGCCAAAGGGGGGTTAAATCCCAATTATTTCAGGTATCCATTCTTTTGCCTTGGTATGTCCAATTGCAGACATACCATCAAGAACAGAAAACAACAAAGTTTCAGGGGAAGCAGGAAGGAGCGTTACGGGAGAGAAACAGAGCAAAGAATGAGATTATCTTTAGCCAGGTCCATTTTCCACACAGCCTTTGTGCTGTGTAACACCACTGCTCACCCAGACCTGTGCACAGCAGCCAGCTCAGAGCGTCGGCCTGGGCAAGCAGCAGGTAACCCTGCTCTCTCCCTCCATCCTAAATAGCTTTATTTTTCCTCCTCCAACTTTTATTTTTTTGGAAAATCCTCTGTTTTTCAGCCAATGGGGACGCTGCTTTGATGACTCATCTTCTTTATGCCATGTGCCTGGCTGCCTTTCATCCCGCAGCAGCAGCACTTTGATGACTCGAGCTCTGCTCGTGCTGCTGTTCACGCACAGATGTGGCATTGATAGCTGCATTGGGAGGAAGGGAGGCGGATCCGTTTGCTATTCAGAGCACTTCCTCGGTGGTTACGCTCGGGAGCCAACTACAATAGCTCACAGCTCCCACACTGTATGAACTATTCATTCTGTGGACATTTTATCAGGAGGGTATGAAGGGAAGGCAGGATTCTCCCGTTAGAAGCAGAGCAGTGTTAAATCAGCTTAACTCACTCGTGCAACTGTCCCCTTCTTCACTATATTTAGATGCAAGCCTACCTTTAAGCAATGTAGGCTTAAATTCATCTCTGCTAATTTCAACCACTGGAAAGTCAGGCGTGCAATCCGAGGTCACGGATCTTGATGAGATGTAAGCATCCCCAAAGCCCAATTCCTGCTCTCTGAAAATAGATGGCATAAACTGCTCTTTGGAGATGCCTCTCTCCACTGAGAACAGCGCTCCCTGAACAACAGTGCACTACAGATAGCAAAGCTTTCAGCATGTTAGGCAAGACAAATCCTCTCTTTCAGCAGTGACCGTCAACTCACACAATTAGTGGATTACAAATGACTGGCTAACGAGGAGATGGAGACAAAGGACCCTCCGGGTTATGGCAGATGGCAGTCTGAACCCAAGCAAAAATCAGCAGTATGCATTTGCTAACATGCAGCACAGTACTCAGCACGCCCTGAAGCATTGAAATCCTCCAAGGAGGTGCACAGAGACCAAAGGGAACCGTGTGAGGTACACAGGATGTGATTCCTGGGGGAAAAAAATAAGGATCTAGGTTCACTATTCAACAGAAGTGACGGGACAAGAAAAACACCTTCAACACACAGAACACTGCTGCAAAGATAAAGGATAATCTCTTCTCCACATCACAGTGGATAGGACCAGAGCCCAGAAGGGCTCTAGTTACAGAAAGGAAGACTTGGGTGGGCCATCAGATCACACTGTCAGAAGTTGGGACAGATAAGCATGGGGCCAGATCATGGTTTGGATCCAGTGCATTCTGCCATGAAAAATGAGACTATGTGACTTCTTGGAGTCCTTACAAGCCTTATGTTGTATTATTCCTTCTTACTGTAGCACTAATCTCATCTACCTTTAGTAGTCAGCTCTGAGTACAGCTGGCTATATCATTTATCAGAGCACTTGAGGCCTTGGTAGTGCAGGACCGTGTATCGCTGCCACGTTCTTTAGAATGCCAGAGGACACCGAGAGGAATAATTCTTGAAGTCAGATAATTCTCTTAAAGATGTGTTGTCTGAATGAAGAGAAACAGACTGCTGTTTAAAGAAGAGATTAGAACCAAGCCTGTCTCAGTTCCATTCCCATGACATCCCAGACAGAGTGCAATAAGAATGAACTATGTCACAAAGATGAAAAATCACACATCAAAATACTCATCTTTCCTGGTAAAAAAGTTACTGTTGGGGCATATTTCTGTGTTAACAGCTGCCAGAAACCAACTCTAATATTATGCATTAATAATATCACCTGCACTAAGCAGCCTTAACTGGCTAATTCAAACTAATACACATTTTCAAATAAATCAATGCCACTGAAAATGCTTTGTAGACAAAGACTGCTGTATTTGCTTTTACACAATCATATTAGAAGAAACATAAAAGGAAGCCCAGAATTTAAATACTGCAAGCTGCCTACTTATTTCAACTCTTTTTGAATCCTAATGATGTTTGAAATAAACCTTTCAAAAAGGAAGATGTTTGGTTTGATGGGTAAGCATCACGCTTTGTCTCTGACACTTGGAAACAGTCACGCTTTTAAAGGATCCATTCATATTTACTATATACATTTGATCATCAAGATGTGAGATTCAGCATAAGTTGTATTTGAAGTCACCTTTCCCTGCTCTAAATATTAAACACTGAGTCACACGCAAGCTGCAGACAGATTTTAATATCATCTGTCAATAATTCATGCTTGATACAGAGCATAATTAGAGCTTGGAATAATATGAGCGCTGCGTTTCTACAGGAGGTTGTGCTCACTCCTGCTGGGCGACTTCACATTTCCTCCTGACCCTGCAGAGCCCAGGCTAAGGGGGCAAGTCCTCGGGATCTCATCAGTTCCTACACACACAGACACGTCCTGGGGAGAGAAGATAATACCGAATTCAAAGCACAACTTCCCCAGGACCGTTCTTCCTTTCAGCGTGCTTGTTCCACTCGGAGAACCATCGATCATTTCCATCGGGAGGGATCTCTGGAGGGATCTCTGGAGGCCTCTGGCCCAATGTCAGCTTCAAGTAGTGGCCATTGCTTCAGGTCACGTGGGCCTTACAGGGGCAAATTTTTAGCATCTTCCCAAAGCCAAACAAACCCAGCTCCTCCAGTGTCCCCCTGTGTGTGATATTCTCAAGCCCCAGACTGATTTGTAGCATCCACTGGACTTGTTCCATGTCTTTCTTGTGTCAGGAAGCCCTAAAATGGACAGGGCAGCCCAGACGCAGCCTCAGGAGAGCAGAACAGAAGGGATGGATCCCATTCCTGGCCTGTTGGCAGTGGGCCTGACTCACAGCCCAGCCTGCTGTGCGCCTTTTTGGCAAAGCCCATTGCTGGCTCGTGTTCAACTTGCTTGCCAGGTTCCCAGCTCTCTTCCTGAAGAGCTGCTTTCTACCCAGTTGGGCCCCATGTCCTCATGCCTTGGGCCTGTTTCTCCCAAGGGGAAGGCATTTCCCTCATGGGGCTGCTGCGTGCCTTCCCAAATTTGGCCCCAAATGCACCCGTTCCCGTTGTTTTTGTCATTAGGAAAGATGTTGAGCAGCACTTTTTCTGATTTTGATGTCTGAGGGATGACTCAAATAAATGGCCACCTGTTGGACATCCTGCTGCCCCTTCAAACACAAAGACAGTTTTCCTCCAGTCAGCCACACGTCACCAATCTGGCTGTAAGGACAGTATGGAGATCATGGCCAGGTTTTATCCAAACAAAAGGCAAGGGGAAGAAAAGGCAGACAAAGGAGTGCTTCCAAGACACTTGTAAGTAAGAGCAGATAGGAGCCATTCCTACGAGAAGAAAGAACCCATATGGTGTGCTTCACCCACCCCAGAAGCATTTGCTGCTAGTGCAGTCTTGTGTGCTTCAGCTGCTTCCAGCTGTGAGGACTGTTTGGAGGGAAAATGCCACCAGGCTGAGGAATATAAATACATCAAGAGCTTTAAGAGGGTGAAAAACTTGAATGGGGAGAACGTGTGAATGCCATGCAATGATTCTCCATGGCCTCAAGAAAAGAGATGGGGCAGTAGCACCCTCAAGAAAAACCCAAAGGGTAGAGTAGGAGCCAGAATCTGAGCAACCAGCTTCTCTTCCTGGGTACAGCGTGTACATGGAGATACAACAAAATCTGGCAGCGTAGACAGAAAGTATGGAGGTCGTGACTCACTGTGACACCCACTTGCAGCTGCTCCTCTTCCAACAGCCCGGATTCAAGCACATATACTGAGAAAATTGTTAGGGTTCCTCCTCCTTGTCAGAATTACCCCTTGATTTTCTTGCAAAGCAGCTGCATTTGTTTTATTACAACTCCCGCTTGCATTAACTTCCCCAAATTAACTTCTGTGTGCTGATTTTAAAGGGACTTAGTCTACTAAAAACAAATGAGAGTTGCAAAATTAGTCCCTTTGCTGTTCTTCTTCACATCCTGACTTCTATTTCTGCTCCTGCCACTCAAGAGCAATCTGACAGCAGGTGAAACATTTCACAGTGCTTCTGCTTCCCTTCAGATTTCTCATTTAGGTACTACATTTGCAGAGTAATGGCTGTCTTGAGGTACAAAGTGGGTCTACGCTTGACAAGTGCCTCTGTACATGCTGCTGTACAATAGTAATGCTAATTGTCATATTTGGCTTCAGCATATGCACAGTCACATGCTTCTGAGATGATCTCAGTTTCTCTCATTACAAAATCTTTTTTATTTTTGTATTTTAAACTAGCCTGCACTGGAACAAAGAAATACGCATGTCTGGAAAGCAGTGCCAATGCAGTCCAGCTCCTGAAGTACCTACAGACATAGATGATGGTAGGTCTAAGGCTTCACATATTCGTGCAGAACCAATGTAATGAAGACACTGTGGTTGAACGAAGGTGGTGTGAGTGTACCTAATCACACCTATGTGCAACACTTTAAACTTACATCTTGTCCAAAGTATACTGATAAATACATGTTCATCTCATGGCATCAGCTTAATGATTTCCCTAATTGTTCACAAACTAGGCAGGAAGTTTCCTTGCAATTGGTTTTATCGTTGTAATTGATTGTTCTGGTGATGCCATGATACACGATCAAATAATGAGCACGATGGAGTGAGCACAGAGAACAGAAAGGTGACAGGCCACACTGAGCAGAAGCCCAATCTGCTCACCTAGAGACAGGCCTGGTGCTCCTCAAATTAGTCTCTTTATTCCTGTGCATGCACCAGGATGCAGAGGTATGAAAGACCCTGTGGCTCAAATGGTAACAGGGGAAGGTGGGAGACCTGAGTGCTTCCAAGAAACAGGGAAAAACTGGTGATGCATCTCTGACACTGTACTCTCTTAGAGTAACAGGAGATGATCTAGCAGAAGGTTTAACAGGTGACCCAACTGTCATTGTGGAGACCTCAGGGCCTGTGAAGCACTGTGGGCAGTGCAGCAGGATGCCACAGAGCACTATTGGTTCCAGGGGATACAGCAATTGCTGCACTGGTTTGGTTTCACACCTGCTGAGCACCAGTTCCTACCACTGCTTGCCATGGGTGACAGATGCTCCTGGCAGCATGCTAGCATCCTGCTGAGCATAAGCATGCCATGCAGATGGTCCACAAACCCTCATAGAGCCCATATGGCTGCTGAGACAGCTCATGGCCCTGAGCTGCCCAAACTGGTGTGCACATCTGTGGCAAGGAAAAGTATTCCCAACATCACCCTCAGGACAGTAAATCAAAAGGAGCCTGGCAAGCCACACAGTCCTGTCTCAGGTGATAAAAGCCTGAAGCCAGGCAGACAAACCCCAACTGGATCAAGGGGGAACCCACAGCTGCTGTAGGGCTTGGCTGTTCTCCTTGGTCATCTCTCAGCAGTAACTGCCAAGTAAAGTTCAACCAAAGCTTTCCAGTTCTGCTTATAGACCTGAGAAATGCAGAACAACCAATTGCCACCAGTTTTACACATAATAAGCAGAAAAAAACTTAAATTCACTTCTAGGCACTTCACATACCAGAAACACCATGCGTGTCTGCAAACCTCATAGACACTTCTGTTCGTCTCTCTATTGTCTCCATAGACTGACACAGCAGTAATGGGCATTCAGCCTTAGATTAAAAGCAGGCGGACAGGCTGGGATTGCTCTTTTAAAACACATCAAGTTCAGGTTCTGATTTGCATCCAGGTGGATTTATCCTGGATTCCCCTGCATTGATGATTTATGTAATTTCTATGAAGCCACACCAGGTGAAGTTCTACCAAATAGCTTTACCAGATGTCACATTAAATGAGAAAAGTTTTGTCCCAGAGTCATCAACACATCAGTCACTGTCCTTAAATTACTGTAGTAATTACTATACGTACTTAATCTTGCCCTTGATGACAACTATCACCAGGTTCTTCATGAGATAGTGTGAATCTTTATACATTTCCAGGTATGTTGTTTATATATTTCCAGATATATATTTATATATTTCCAGGTATATTGTTTACCTCAGCAGCTATTCTAGAAGAGCTGTTCCTGTTAATGTACCAACACAACCTCCTGGAGAAGGCACCTTTCTCCCCCAAAAAACAAAACATTAGTAAGGTGGAAATAATTCATTCCCGTTGCAGCATAGATCATGATCAGCTATGCTTAGATCAGAATAATCACACTATTTCAATTTTCTCATTACCACAGCATAAACAAACTTCTGGGTTTTGTTTTAATATAAAAGAAAGCCAAATGTCACATTTTGATTCATTTTTTTTTTCCCTGGCAAAATCAGTAAAAGAATAAAACAAGTGCTTCCAATACGTCTTGATGGATACCTCTGGGGCTGACTGTAACTGCCCTACTACCAGCAGCAGCTCCAGTGCTGGCCGTTTGCTCGGCAGTGTGCTGTGAAATGAAATGAGACATCCCATAGTTTCAAAGTCCCTGCCTACCAATCAGAAATTCTGAAAAAGCTGAAGGCAGCTCCTTGAAATAAAGCCAGGAGGGCAGAAATAATGTGAAATGTGCTGGTTCGCATAAAATTCACACCTCATCTTAGACAGCTCAGCATAGAATCAGAGAATGGTTTGAGTTGGAAGGGATCTTTAAGACCATTTAGTTCCAACTGCCTGCTACAGACAGGGACACCTCCCTCCAGAGCAGGTCGCTCACACCCCATTCCAGCCTGGCCTTGACATGTTAATGCTTCAGCTATTTTGTTCATTTGCTGCCTGTTTTCAGTGCTCCAAGGCATACACTTTTAAGGCAAAACTCCCATAATGTGAAGCCTTCAAATGTAGTGTTTCCTGCAGAACACTTCTCTGGAAAACACTTCTATAACCCTATGCCAAGGACTTTGCTCTTTAACCATAAGCCATGTAAGACACATCAGCTGTTGATCCTGGACATGGAACCCGTAAGGGAATCACAACCTATGATTTCCACCCTCTTGAAAACCAGCACACGTCAGCATGCTTGCACACCCTGAGATCAGGAGGCAGAGCAGTAAAAACTAAGGGCAAGATGCACAAGTGGTATCTGCACAGGGACAAGTCCAAAGAAAAGAGCAAAGGCACAAGAAACACCACAACATGAACAGAGCTTGGCCAAAGATGGATAAATGTCTGCTGCAGAGCACTGTGACCTGCCTTTTTTTTGCATATTTCCTTTTGAAGCAATGAAACTCTGAAAAAAAAAGGCTTATTTTTTCTTCTCTAAGTAAGAAATTGACATTTAATTCATCATGAGAACATCTCAAGTGCATCAATATATAAATCAATCATTTAAATTGATGTAAGAATACAAAAAGGCTGATTCTTTTCCTAAAATACTTTGTTGATTTAAAATAACTAGTTTCCAGCAAAGTGTTGAGTGAAGTATTTGAAAGTGTTTGGAGGACTGGAAGGGAATCTTCTCCTCTGTGCCCAGCCCTGGCTGAGTTGTGCTTTCCTTCTACCTCACTGCAATACTTGCTTTAAAATCAAGTCTATTCATACCAATGAAACTCTCCGACATGGGAGGAAAATGTGAATTGTGTTATAAAACCTAGAAAGTGATAAACATTGATAAATAAAATAATAGAATAATAGAATGGCTCGGGTTGGAAGGGACCTCAAGGATCAACTCTTCTTCAAATCCTACCTTTGGTGAGAAGAGGGAAAACAATTGCCAACAACGTGCTCCTAAATAATTCCTAGCACCGTTTGGTTGCACACACATAGGATCATAGAATTGCTCAGGTTGGGAAAGACCTCAGAGATCATCACATCCAACCATACTACCCTAACCATACTACCCTAACAACCCTCGTGGCACTGAGGGCCATGGTGGGATGGGTTGGTGATCTTACTGGTCTTTCCCAAGCTGAACAATCCTAACATTCTGTATGTTAAGTGGGAGAAGAACGCTGTGCAGCCCAACAGACATCAAACGAGCTGCTGGAGGCCCACCTGTTTTGTTGGAGAGTCGGAAGGACACCATCTTGTCAGGGATGCTGCAGACATTCCTCACTGAGGCGATGCAGCTGTAGTTGGCGTAGTCCTGAGGTCGGAGGTTCTTCAGCTTCAGGATCTTCGTTTCCCCCTGCATGAGCAAGAAAGAGCGTTAGGAAAACCTGTGGAGGGGGAGCCAGGAAGACTTATTATTTTAATGATTATTTTAGACCTTGCTTTTGTTTTGTTATAAGTTACTTCAGAATTGCTTAGAACTTATCTTTTTAAATAGCAGGAAAAAAAACAATGACTGGCATAGCCTGACATCATAGCCCACCTTACATATATCGAAAGTGAGAAAAAAAGAGGGGGAAATTGTGTTGGCAGCCTTAGAAGTCACAGAATTATTCTGGATATCGTATCGCAAGGTACAATCTGCTTGATGAAAAAAGCTACAGAAATCTTGCTGGCTTTCCTTTGAAAATGAGCTCCTGATGGGTTTTATTTTTAGCCAGTTAAAACGATGGAAACGACAATCCAGGGGCCTGAGTGGGATGCGAATGAAGGAGTTCCTTCTGACACAGTCGAGTGAAAACTGCAGTTTTCTACAAGATTTCCACTGCCATCTCCTCCTTCTGCTGCCCACTTCCAAGTCTTTGCCTCTGTTTATTCCAAGAAGCATCAAGGTTGGGAATGGCAGAGCACCCCGGGAGGCCAACAGTGACCCACAGCTCATAGATCAGCCAAAAGCAAACTGAATAATGCCCATTGTCCTGTGTCTTGCTCAAGCTGCTACAACTTTTGATTTCCATATGCCTTGGGAAGCATCTTCAGTGTTTTTAGTAACATCATGTGCATCACCTGCCTGGGTGTATCTAGGGGAGAATGTAGTTTGTGTAGCTGTAGTGTGTGAAACGAATGTAAAGAAATCACACAAAAAAAAAGCAGTAGAGGAGAAGATACAGATAGCAAGAAAAGAAAAGAGGCTGGGAAAGAGACTGTCATTAAATCAAGCTCAGTCAGTGTTTGGAGCATGGGAACTGAAGTGCTTTGTATGTACAATCAGTCCCACAGAAACGATGTGATTAAAATCAGGCTCACACTGATTCAGTCTTTGCACGATCCAAGCCTGGAATGGCTGATCCTGAGGGTAAAGGTCCTGCTTTGAGAAGGGTTTTATCTGGACTAGAGAAGGGCCTGATCCAGGGCAGTGGGAACAACATTACCCAAGTTATTATGTTCTGGATTGGACCCAAAGAGCAGCAGCTCAGTCCTTAGCTGCAGACTCCAAGTTGAACTGGTGGGTTGAACTCACGATGGTATTCTGGATCATGTCCCTAGATTGTAGAGATTGGTAAAAATATATATATTTTCTCCACTGGTTCGTATAATTAGTCTAATTACGTCTAATTGCGTAATTATTGTAAATACAGCAAATTCAATCTTGTTCTGAGGCTGTGCAATTACAATGTGCAACGAGGAGGATGCAAACTCTTTGGAAACAAATCTGCATCAAGATTTCCATTTTGAAAAGTTCCGTATTTCAGCACTGCCACAGATGAGAACACACACGTTGGCTTTTATTGCATTTGGGTTGGCTTTTTTTCCCATGGCAGCTGAAAGAAGTAGTTGACATTACCTGACTCATCACAAAATCGGTGCTTAAAGTTCAAGAATTCCCTCTTATTTGCTCTGTTTTCAAAGGGTCTCCTATGATTTCATACAGTAAGGAATCCATTAGAAATAAAATGCCCTTTTTGGGTACTGTGTTTCCAAAAATTGAATTGTTACCCTTTGCTTTCATTTACCTCTCCTTGGATTTTCAGATTGATAACCCAGCTTCAGAGCAATCAACAAACAAATGCCATCTCCAGTTCACGTCTTTCAGAACTCTGCAGTTAAATCTCCTCCACCTCACAGAATCACAGAACGGCCCAGGTTGGAAGAGACCTCAAGGATCACGAAGCTCCAACCCCCCTGTGCCATGCAGGGCCACCAACCTCCACATTTCACAGCAGCCCAGGCTGCCCAGGGCCCCATCCAACCTGGCCTTCAACACCTCCAGGGATGGACGGGGCATCACAGCCTCTCTGGGCAGCTGTTCCAGCACCTCACCACTCCCATAAAGCACCTCTCTTCCCACCAGCCCTTACTGGTTGTTACCTCATCATATACAGAACCAATTATGCAGAGACGTGTGGTGGACATTTATGACCTTTAAACCTTTAATTACATCCTTTCCCTTTATAAACATATATCAAATCTTGTAGGCATACAGACGAGGCACACTAATTCAACTAGACCTCCAATAAATATAAAAACATTGTGGATAAGCTTTGGACTATCAACACAACCATGTGATTTATTCATTACTTCATCCCAGACAGAAGTTCTAGAGTGAATGCCTCCACTAACCTGACGATCTTTTTTGATTCTAATTTCATGTGACACATTTTATTTGATCCTTTCTTGCATGATGATAGGAAAGGTATTCACTGGCATTTCCATACTGAGATATAAGGCAAAAAGGAACCCCTTAAAAGACACTCTCACTTTCTAATTAAATCGTAAAAATACACTCATTTACACACTTGAGTCCAAAGAAACAAGAAACATTTGCTAAACTGAACCTGCACGCATTAAATTAAAAATAATTTCATCACTTTTAGGAGACCAGTAACTTGACTGCGTAATCTAATTCTCATCTCTGCAAGGTTCCAGGCTACGCATTTCTCAGTAGAATACCAAGCCATGGTAGCAATATAAAGCTGTCAAGCATAATAGGAAGAAAAAATGAAGGTGCTTTCAAATCATTAGCTGAAAATTATTTATGAAATTTGCAGCATGCTTTCTGTTCTGAAGACCAAATTAATGGGCAGTTTTCACTTGTCTTTACTCGTTGTTGCTTGAGACTTTACAAAATAACATTGTTTTTTGGCGTTGCTTTTTTTTTTTGCAAGCACCACTGCACACAATTCTCCCCAGACACTGGGATGTGCCACCTTCTTATTTTGAGACTGTGTAAGTGTGCTAACAATAAATTAAGCTGATCTAACTTGACAGACCCTTTTGTTGGCCCTGTCTGCTTTCGTGGCCCTAAGCGATGGTGGGAAGATGTACAAAAAGCACTGCCTGCCATTTTTGCCACATCATCCTTCAAGAGTGCAAGTCTGGAACAAAATAACTTGTATTCAAAGCAGAGAAAGGTAGAATAACAGTAATAAAATAATTTAAGAATCCAAAAATTGGTTGACCACAGAGTTTAGCCTACTGAAATGCTTTAGAGGCTGCACCTTCAGAACAGAATGTACGAATAGGAAATAGCAGTCAAGTCTGAGGACTGGGCTTGCAAGCCCAAGCAAAATGACTTAGGGACTCCTGCAGATCTCACTCCCTGTGCGTCTTCCTGCAGCCTCCTGCCTCCTCATTTCCTTACCAGCAATTAAAAAATATCTTTTCCATGAGCAAGCTGTGAATCAACTCAGGGTGAAGGTGCCAGGCTGTGCCCACCAGCAGGGATGTGCAGACAGAACTGCTGCACGTCCAGCCTCAAAGCCTCTGTGCAAGGAGGGACGGAGCGCAGCCCCACGGCTCCTACCTGTGTGAAGAAGGGCTCGTAGATCTCAACTCCCTTATCAGAGCCCTGCAGCAGCACCTCCTGGCCACGTCTCCAGCTGTAGCGGACGGGCGGGTTGGAGTTGGCCACGCACCTGAGGAACACAGTCCTCTCATAGTAAAACTGCTCTTTTGCTTCACCGATGCTCTGGTGGACTGTCACTATCGGGTCATCCAGATCTGGAAAGGCAGAACAGAGAACCGAGGTCAGGTCATTGCTGCAGCCTGCAAAATAGACACGATACAATGGTAGCATCCATCATTTCTGATACGTTTCCACTAATATTTAGGTTTCACTTGGTTTTCATCTTCACTGCTTATTTCATACATATGATTTCAATTTAAGCATCTCTTCGACAAAATAGTTTATCAAGCTTTGGTAATAAATAGTCAGATTCATTTGCATCCTAATGGCAGGATCCAGTAGAATGCTGATCATGCTCATGCATCCATTTTCCTTTAAAGCAGCAATTTAATACAGCAGTTTAATGCATATTTCCTTATTTTGGTCGTACGCATTAAACTTCAAGCAGGTAAATTCATTCAGGCTTTACAACACACTTCTCTTGATTAAAATACAGATATCATATAATTACTCCCACCACATCATGGCAGAGAAAATTAATTCCCCAGAACAGAGTTTGTTCATTTTAAATTCAGAAGAAATAGAGATAGCCATTGGAATGTAAATACACCTAATGAATTACATGTGGGCTTTATTCCACCAGGAACAAGTAGACCCCTGTCAGTGGGGGTTTGCTATAGTTCATTACCAGCAAGGACAGCAACGGCTGCTGCTACTCATTCCTAGATAAAAGCATTCAACCTCCAAGCAACGTGGTCAGCAGTTCTGCATTGAGCTTTAGGGAAGAACTCTGCTGCCCAACAAGCTGGCAGCCAACGTGGGTTGCTGCCCAGTGGTTACAGCACATACACCACAGGGTGTGGGAGCAACTGGCCCCATTAGACCCACACTGATCCTGTTTGTCTGCACACAAATATGGCACGTTTCCATGTGCATCTCAGCTTTGCCTGGAATAACTGCAGAATGTTGTTAGCAGCGCTTTTTTTTTTCTCCTTAAAATAAAATATAAATAACATGTCAGGTAGTGCTTAATTATTTACCCAGAAATACAACCATACCATCGCAAAGGCTTACTACACATCAGTGCCTATCCAAATAGAATGCATCACACCCCAGGCCATGAATCAGCAACACACAGAACCCTGAGCTCAAACCTCATCCCAGCCAGCAGTGCCAAAGGGAATGGCGCTGTGTCCAAAGGCACCCACACCTCTGTTCCTCTTCACAGAATCATATGGCCTGGGTTTGAAAAGGACCTCAATGCTCATCCAGTTTCAACCCCCCTGCTGTGTGCAGGGTCGCCAACCAGCAGACCAGGCTGCCCAGAGCCACGTCCAGCCTTCAGCACTGGGTTGGGTGCTTCGGTGGAAGCATCACTTGCATTTTGCTCCCCCAGGTGCCAGCTGGATGCCACCGCACAGGACTCTGCAAGATGGATGGACCTCAGCATAGCAGTTCTTAAAACATTTCCATTTTTGTTAGTGTAGAAATTTAGAGAATCAAAAGATTAATAAGTGAAGCCCGTCATTAACAATCTGATAGATCACCATACTGAAAAACAGACTGCACTTATTCTGTAGAAGCTTATACTTGCATTTGTGCAACAAGAAAAAAGCTTGAATGTCTCGATCAATTATAAACAAAACATGTTCCAAAATTTGGAATAATTCAAGCAATAATACTTTGCAATGGTGTATGAATTTTAAGTAAATGTTATCTTCTCCCTACTCTACAAAACATTTTTGTGAATATCACAGAAACAAATTGTGAATCTGTTGTTCCAGATTAGGATGGCATTTTCTAATGAGATCTCATTTTTGTTTTAAAGGTTATTTTAAATCACAGCAGCGCTTGAAAAGGGATGGGATTGCGGAAACGCCATCTTCTACTCACGCAATAGGAAATAAAAGGAAGAAAATTAGACTGCTTCAGTTTGTAGCCCATACACCTGCAGAGATCCAAGCCCTGGGCCATGATCCGGACTAAAATGTCATTTTGAGGAAGTTGCTCAGGCCTACACACACTGCATGGCTTAAAGCCTGAACACGGGGCTAAAGATGAATAACAGAAGTGCTGAGGTTGGAAGGGACCTTAAAGATCAACAATATGTGAAGCCTATGGGCGTAATGTCCAAGCCGTGGCAGGATGAGGCTGGCTGGACATGGAACTGCTTGCATGAGAGGCCTGGAAGTCTTGGTGGAAAAGCTGAATGCTCAACCCTACATCTATGAAGGCTGGTCACATCCCAGCCTGCAGCAGCAAGAGTGCAGCACATACAGGGCACATACAGGATCTCCCCTCCATCCACACCTCTGAGACATCCTGAGCTCCATGCCAGCGCTGATCTGTCTCCATTCCTCAAAGAGGAAGCCATGGATGTGCTGGAGTGAGCACAGAAGGCACCAAGAAACAGAGGGCTGAAGCAGGGGACATACATACAGGTGGGGACTGGAGGGGCTCATTTGGCCAGTCTGGGGTAGAAGGTGTGGAAGGGTGACCCAACATCTTTCTCTGACTGACTACAGTCTTCTGTAGAGAAGATAAAGGTCAACTCTTCCTAGCATTACAGAGGAAAAAAATCATGAACCAACAGGTATATGCAGCACCCAGAGAAATCATTCCTGGCTGAAGGTGAGAAATTCCTCATGAGATCAGACTAGTGCCTGGCCAGGGTCCTAGAGAGACTGTGGGATACCTGTCCTTGTTGGTGTTCAAAGCTTGACATGCTGTGATTAGAACACGGGGTTGGATTAGCTTTACCCTGTGATACTAAGAGTGATGCCATCCCTTGCTCGTGCTGCCTGCCCTCTAGCAGTGGGTCTGTGTGCTCTAACCCCAGCAACAACCAGCTCTCCTCTGCAACAGAGAGAAGCACGTGCCCTCTGTCCACATAGCCCTGATGTGGGATGGATTCTGATAAGAGTTAAAGAAACCTCAGAGAAATCTAAGTTGGGAACAGAAACGCAGCAAAGCTTCTGCCAAAGCATTTCGTAATGGTTAATGAATACAAAATTGGCACTGCTGATTTTTCCATCAGCAGTTGGGAAGATCTCAACACCTGCATCACAGCAAAAGAAGAAGCACTAATAGGAGACAAAATAATGCTTGCAATTGTTGTCAGATTTCACCAAACAACTGCCTGCCCTGCTGCGGTGCAGGGTTAGACAAATGTTTCATTTTTGCTGCCTTGTTATATAAGGCTGCATTTTGCTCAGACAGTGTGAGAGCTGCAGACATAATACAAAATACATTTCTTATAATACTGCCAAGGTATTCTGCAGAGCTATTACAGTGGAGGCAGGCCAGTGCCAAATTGATAACCTCTGGGCTATTTTAAAGCCACCTGATCAGTATGGCACTGATGCCCACTTATCAGACATCTCCTGAACTCCAGTTTTGATGTTTAATTGAATCGTCACTAATATTTAAATTTTAAAATAGACCAAAAAGAAAAGACAAAAAAAAAAAAAAGGACATTTAAAGCTTGGTGCATATGTTTAAGTATCTGTGGGAGACTTTCTTCCATAGCAGCATGTGAACGGCCAAGGCTCCCAGCCTCTCAGCCCTGGGAGGAAGCCATTGACTTCAGCTATTGCACACCATTAACCATCTCAACAAGATGCATTTCTGACTTGCCTGATGAGGGAAAAAAAAAAAAGAAATTCTAGAAGTTTCATTTCCAGGTTGATCAAATTATGAAGAACTAACAGAATAATCAGTCTCCGTATTAAAATGAAGTCGTGAGTGTTGCTATGTAGTTGAAGTCTATAATTAAAATGAAAATAATTACAGAAGTATGTTTTCCACAGAGGTTTATGCCATCATTAGGTTCAATTTTTCAGTCTTTAATCTTTGAATTGAACCAAACACTTTGTGAAGCCCAGATGGCACAGGCATGTTCAACACCGCATTGGAAAAATTCCCTTCGTACATCCCGGTGTTCTCAAGCAATCCCAGCATGAACAGTTCCAAATGGGTCTGATCTAAACAGGTCGGGAATTGCAGTGCTGTGGTTGGGGATGTCGGTGTAGGAGGTGTACAGAAGAATGGCAGATAATGAATATCCTCTGTATGCTGAATGGCAAAGCACTGGAGAGCCCACTGGCTGTGGGCTGGGAACACGGACGGCGTGCTGCAGCCCTCAGCTGAGCTCCAGGGAGTTTCATGTGGGCACTGTGAAAGTGGGACCACGGTCTGCATTTGCTATATCGTGTTTTTCCAGCTGCTGGGACTGCACAGCTTGCTGATTTCATTTGTTAATTAGCTGCCTTTGTCTTCAGATGCTCAAAGCGAGCGATGTTTGGAAGTCAGGATAATAATAAATAAACCACGCATCTGGTAGACGGATTGAAACTGCCTCATCAAGACACCCACAGAGGAGGCAGCAGTGATGCATGCATTCAGCCTGCCTAACTTCATTCTTACATTGCAAAACACAAGGTTCTTCCCACAGTTTTCCTCACTTTAGCCTTCTTGGCCTAACCTAAGCTATCAATACGTAGGCAGGTTTTAGGTGTTCGTGGTACGATGTGATAGAAAGCAGTTGCACTTGATTTAGAAAATGGATAAAAATCCAACAAATGTGTATTCCTGCATACCTGCAGGAAGGATAACAAACTATCCTGTCTGCCATCCATTAGCACGTAGCAGTGCTCCAAACAAGCTGGCTGGAGGCCAGGAACAGGGGAGCCAAGATTCTTGCAGCTCCACACGAGATAACTCTTATTTTTCCTTCCGCAGTGCCTTGTAAGAGATTCGTAATGCATATGCAGTGCTGCCCTACATGTGCAGCACAGATAGAACCCCAGAAAGTACACATCATTTACAAGGGCAGAGCCCCTAAGGCGGCCAGGCCTCCTTGTGAGCTCCAACAAGACCAGCACTGTGACCTTGGCAGATCCCCGATGAGCTTATAGAGACCTCCAATAGCATTTTGCAAGGATCAGACATGTGCTAGAAGGCTGGAGGGGTGCTAACATCCACAAACAGACATCAGTCCCTGTACAGACCCTTCTGCTTGCTTTGCTCTGCAGAGGGCTGGAATCTATCAGCAAAGAGTCAGAGAAAAGAAAAATATGTGATGTAGTCTTATAGAGAAAATGTTTTAGTCTCCTGATGAGATTATAAGTGTACCTTGATGAAACGTGTGCAAGCTGCACCCGCTGGATGAAGTGCTCCCAGCAGTGTGTGCTAATGTCACTGCTGTACAGCCCTGAAGGAAGGTAGCAGCAGTTTTGTTTAGCCAAGGACCACAAATGCAGTCCACGTTCATTATGCATGAGAGCAAATTAGCACTGGATCCCTGAGACAGCAGATACATCAGCACTGAGGGGTTTGCATTCATAGCACAAACAGCAGAAAATGGCAACCCTTACAGTACTGAACTTCGATGTGCATGTGTGGACACAAAGCAAAGACTGGTGGATTTTGCAAATCATAGTCACAGGATGGCCTGCATTGTAAAGGAGCACAGTGCTCATCCAGCTCCAACCCCCTGCTGTGTGCAGGTCGCCAACCAGCAGCCCAGGCTGCCCAGAGCCACATCCAGCCTGGCCTTGAATGCCTGCAGGGATGGGGCATCACATCATGGAGCCATCCTGGAGGCTAACAGTGCTAAAAATGCCCCCTGCGTGGTCTGAGAGAGGAATCCTACCCGCTAAAGGCACGCGCTCAGCACTGTGCTGAGACACGGCCGGGCTCACTGCTGGCAGTAAGATGGAGTAACACAATTTTCTTCTGTACATAGAACTGGTGACCTGAGTACAGGATCCTAATGGTGTGTCAGCCACTGCTATGGAAACATTCAGAAATAAAAGGGCAAACAGAAAAGCAATGGAAAAGTACCTATGTACTGGAGAAAGTACTTATGACTTTACTTGCAGGAAAAGATACAAAGAGACAAATGCATTTATCAGAATCAAGAGTGAACTGTAATTTCATTATAGGATGCAAGCATCTCTTGGTGGGAAAACAGCGGGGACAAAAGAGCTCTTTTGGCTCCTGGTAAGATATACAGCAAGCAGCAATAGCTGTAAACAGAAGGAAGCCCAAGGATGCTGATGGCTATATCCACATACAAGGCGTGTGAGAAAGAAGAGTGAAAGCCACTCTGCAAGGACAGGCAGAGAACAGGAGGGCAGTTATGAAAGCAGCCCTAAGGTACAATTCTGCTGCAGGGTTTTCACTTGCCAAAGATTTATCTTCCTTTTCTGAACTGAGGTGCAGCTGCACACATATGGGAGATGGACACTTCAATCCAAGAGACAAGCAGTCCAAGTCCAAGAGCATGCAAACATTTTGCTATGCCAACAAATATAAATATCTGATGGCTCATAGCTATATAGCAGAGCTACATTATATAATACGCTTTATATATAATATATAAAGTCCTATATAATAGCACTCTATTCTTTTCCCTGCTGTATATTTCTCTTCATTTTCTACCACGAAACTCTTTATCATCCAAAATGTCAGTACAGAATCTTACCAGTGCTCTGCATACATTCTTGCAACCTCTACTCTTAAAGATGACACTATTTCTTATCCATACAATGCATACAAGTGCATACAAAGCACACGCTTTAGAAGAGAAATAAAAAAGAAAACGAGACTGGTGTAAATACAGTGGGGAGCGAATGAAGAGAAAAGAAGATGCAGGAAGGTATTATCAGCAAATGTATAGCAGAGGGGAAGAGGGAAAGGAATCCCCCATCTTGCACCCCATCCCAGGCAAGCAGAGTCTTTCTACTGACTTGAAGGCCAGTTTGTAATGGGAGTGCATGCTTAAATCCCACTCACCTTGCAAGAGACTTGGGAGATCTGCTAGTTCACATCTTGCTTCTCTCCATCCTGATGATGCAGTTAATTTTGCATCATCATCAAACATTAATACCAACAAATTTTTACAGCAAGGAAATGCAGCTGAATCCCAAAGAGGGGCTCAGATTTGTTTCCTTAGTTAATTGCACTTGGCTGCCCATCTGCCACACCCCCATTCCCCAATACCTTCTGAGCTTTCTTGAGTCTCTCAGCAAATTTTCAAGGGGGGATTGAGATCCCAGAGACACTAAACCTCTGCCATGTTTTATGATACCAGTGCATTTGCGTGGGGAGATGCCAGCACAAGAGCAAGGCTTGAGCCAGCTGAGAAACATCCCCCCTGCACACAGAATCACAGAATCATAGATTGCCCGGGTTGGAAGGGGCCTCAAAGATCACGAAGCTCCAACCCCCCTGTGCCATGCACGGCCACCAACCTCCACATTTCACAGCAGCCCAGGCTGCCCAGGGCCCCATCCAACCTGGCCTTCAACACCTCCAGGGATGGATGGGGCATCACAGCCTCTCTGGGCAGCTGTTCCAGCACCTCACCACTCTCACAGCACACAACTTCCCCCAGACATCCAACCTCCATCTGCCCTCCCTCAACTTCAAACCATTTCCCTACTGCCTACTTTCCTTCTGCAACTCACCCTGCACAAGCTGACTCCCACTTGTGAGCCTTCCTGCACAGCTTTTGCCGCTTAGATAAAGAAAACAAAGCAAAGGAGCCCGTAATGCAGCAAACCATACAGGGCTTCTCTAGAGCAGCACCAAAACCTCACCTTCTAGAGGAGCTTACAAAGATGCCCACACATCAGGGAAGTTTCCAGACATAGAGCTGGCAGAGGGGAAGTGCTTCCAGATAGCAACAGCAAATGTGAAAGACTCTGTAAGCCATCAACTCAGTGCTTTGTATAATCTCGGCCTATTTCTATTAAGTCTCCGATCAGATTCCTGCAAACAGACTGAATGTTCAAGCCATTAACGTGGTCTATCTTTCCACTCTGGGGATATTTACAGCATCAATTATCTCAAACCTCATCTGACACGTACTTATCTCAGACTGATCTAACTACAGCTATTACCATGTGTTAGAGACAGTTTTAATTTAGAAAAGGAATAGCGTAAAAGGCATTCAAATAACCTTACAGCGCTCACTACATCTTTCCAAGGATGAAAATAAAACAAAATCTGCATACGCAGCCCAGGTAATGCTAGGGAATTAATACTCTAATTAACTGTAAGACTTTTTTTTCCTGTGATTCAAAAATACCGATGCCAGGATTATTATATTGAACAAATTCTGCAAGGTATTTCTTCAGCAGCCATTCAGGGCTAATTAAACATCACCAAAATGAGCTCAACATGAAAATATAAATCTTCCTCGGCTGATCCTAATATAAATTTTGCATTTCCATTCCTGCACGCATGATTATTTAATCTCCACTTCTTAATTTTCACGAGCAAGGCTGTCAGTATGCATTAGTAGCCTTAATGGTGTGTTTACTGTAAGAGGTCTGCAGGCACACAGGCATTGCAATGCAGCCACTCCTGCTCCCACCTAACCTGCACTGCTCCCAGGATTCACTCTTTTCCATTTGCCTCCTATCAATTATCCCTTCCTTAATGAGAGCTGTCAGTGCTCTGTGTTAACGTGTGCCCTAACTGAATAGCTGTGCTACTGCAACAGAAGGAAAATTTATTATTCCCATGACAACACTCGCCAGTAACCGGCACAACCGTATGCACGCATGCATGCATTTAACCTCACTGAAAAAGAGTCACCCAGCACCATCCCTGGTTGAGGGGCTCTCCATGGTGTGAGATTTACATCCTTCAGTCAGTGCAGTGTCTCCCAAGCCCCATTCCCACCTCCAGCTCACATTTACTAATGCCATAAACAACGCTCTTATCCCAAACCAGCTCCACTGCCTTCCACACCCCTTGTAAGCATCAGTCATTAATGCTTCCTGAGAAACTCCATTATTAAAAGCAGGGCCCAAGAGCCCCCAGATACTTCTAGGCTCCAACACTGGCCATTCCCAATGAACCACAGAATCACAGAATGGCCCGGGTTGGAAGAGACCTCAAGGATCACAAAGCTCCAACCCCCCACCACAGGCTGGGCCACCAACCTCCACATTTCATAGCAGCCCAGGCTGCCCAGGGCCCCATCCAACCTGGCCTTCAACACCTCCAGGGATGGACGGGGCATCACAGCCTCTCTGGGCAGCTGTTCCAGCACCTCACCACTCTCACAGCACACAACTTCCCCCTGACATCCAACCTCCATCTGCCCTCCCTCAACTTCAAACCATTTCCCCTTGTCCTGCTGCCATCTCCCCTTTCCAAGAGCTGACTCCCCTCCTGTCTGCAGGCTCCCTTTAGGTACTGCAGGCTGCACTGAGGTCACCCCGCAGCCTTCTTTTCTCCATGCTGAACAAGCCCAGCTCCCTCAGCCTGTCTTTGTAGTGGAGGTGCTGCAGCCCCCTGCTCATCTCTGTGGCTCCTCTGGACCCTCTCCAACAGCTCCCTGCCTTTCCTGTACTGGGGGCTCCAGACCTGCACACAGCACTGCAGACGGGGCCTCACAAGAGCAGAGGGGGACAATCACCTCCTGTCCCTGCTGGCCACCCCAAACCCTGATGGTTTGATGTGTTGTGACAGTAGCGTGTTGCTTCCCCTTCGAGGTGGCTGCACATCCATGCTAGTGCTCGGGTCTCTGCTAGAGGCCCACATAAAGCTTTTGACCTGCCACTGAGCCACCATAACCTTTTTAATTGGTGAGGTTTATCTGAATTTCTGTAGCAAACATGCACTGGCCCCGTGCTTACAGAAACATAAATAAACAGCCCATGATAAATTTGCTATTTTCTGCAGAGCAAAAAAAGGTATCAGGGACACGCTGAGATATAATCAGACTAATAGAAAACATTAGTATGAGAGTTTGAGACTCTTTGTGGAGCCAAAGGCTCCGTCCTGCATTTCCTTCATGCTAGACTTGATTTCACTGAAATTGCTGCAATTTTAATAAAATGACTGGATCATTTTGAATGTCTGTTCTTACTGCTTCCTGGTTTTTGCCTTCTGATACCCTTCACATTGGAAGGAACAAGCAGACACAAAAGGAACAGCTCGCAATTCTGGATAACAAGCATGCCGTGCTCAGGTGATATTTTAAGACTGCAAACCCCAGATGCAAAAAGAGACTCGTATTTACTGCCAAGTCCCATGATGAGAAGCAGAATGACTACAAATGAAAACATTTCATGTGTGATGGAAGGGTCTGTCCCTTACACTGAGGTTCATTTCCCTGGAGCGTGAGAGAAGGGAAACAAGTTGGAAGGTTGCAGTGGTGCAATGTGCATCAATTGGAGCAGCTGAGCTAAATCAATTCAAACATAACCAATTATCCATGAGCTTTTGGAGGGGCTTTTCAGGGGTACCATTCCCAACTCATCCTGGTCCAAGAGAAGCTCACTTTAGAGCTCCTCAGTTGCTGTCTGCATGCCTTCTGGCCCTTTATCCTATTATTCTACAGGTTCACAGGGAGAATAAAATATCAGGTGGTTCTTCACTACAAAACTGCTGTGAAACAGTTAATGCCCAATAGAAATAAGAGACACGTTTAAAGCAAAGCAGATCAGAACATGGAGAATTAAACTGAGGAGAAACTTAGATTCCCATCAGGCCCTTATTCTGACGTATCTGACTGCTAGACTGGTCATAAGTTGATAAATTTTAAGTTTAACCATTCTTTCTTAGTTCACAACAACGAGAACTGTTTACTGAACAGTTTCCCAAAAACGATAATCCTTTCAAAACGCATTTACAGCTCAATGAAAGGGGGAAAATGGGATAAGTCCACACTAAGACATGAGCAGCTCCGGCTATACTGGGCTGTTAACACAGAGTTAATCAATATTAATCAAAGATCCTTTGGAAAATGAGTTTTTCCCTGCGAGCCTTGAGAAACCAAAGGGAATGGTCTTGCAGTTGACAAATGACTCCACCAAAGTAGAAGAAAAAAGAGATCTGTTTTTAATGCTCTCCTTTCAGATATTATCATTGCTAACAACACCATCTGACATCAGACTCTATATGCAGAACTATCAGTGCTCTACCAGCCCCGTAATTAACACTCACTTTCCTCCTTTCCCAACAGCTGCCCCAAGGCACAGCTTGCCCACTCCACTCTCAGTTTAGCAACCTCTGCCCCCTAACAGCTTTCCAAACCACCAGGATAGCTGCAGCTGTGCATCTGAAAGTGGGGGAACCTGTCAGCAAAAACAGTTTTATCAACACCCAGCAAAGCAGCTGGAAGCATCAAGAGACCTGTAAGGTGCCTGAGGCCATGGATGGGCCCTGGGCAGCCTGAGCCGGGGGGCACCCAGCCCACATCACAGCTGAGGGGCTGCAAGGTCCCATGCAACTCAACCGTGCTGTGATTCCACGGTTCTGTGAAGACAGCTGTGTTGCTGAATGCTTCTGGATAAATCTACCCATCTGTAGCAATGGCTGGGACAGCACGGTCAGCCCATGCACAGGCCAGGAGCTCCTGAGTGCCAGGCCGGGCCAGAAACAGGCAAATCAACACAACCATAGAGTTGAATTGATGAGTCTGATGAACAGAATCTGACTCCTGCCTTTGAACACACTCACCAACATTTTTCACATGGCAAGAGCTCACTTTAATGTTGAGATCTGCACAACCAGCCTCTTGTTACCTTGACAGACGTGCTGCCCTCATTTATCTTTCTCTGTGCCATCTCCCTAGCAGGGATACGATACCAGCTGCAGCATCCTCAGCTTTTCTCTGCCTTGCTTGTGTATTAGCCAGGCTTACAGGAAGGAGCCTCTGCTTCACGTGGTGGCTCTCAGAGGGCCCGACAGGGAAGTATGGTAAACAGAAGAGGTTCAAGAGCAGAGTTCATCGACCTCCTTCTATTTACTCTCCAATCAATGACAAATTTTCATCTGAATGCCCAGTATCTGCGGGTCCAGGATGGGAGAGACACATGCATTTCACTTCTTTTTTCCACCTATTCCACGTACAAGATGAAAAGCCAGTGCAGACAACAGACACACTGCACAGTTACATGGTGGGGAAGATGGAAAGATGCAGTGCCAGTTCCTATCACCTCCGTGACTGACCCAAAGACAGACCTTCTCTCTCTGAATAGTTTACATCAGGATTTCACCAACGCTGCAGGTTGCAAGACGGATTCCCTTTGATGCTGTGCAAAAAATGAGGGAATCCAGTCCATCAGTTGCTTAATAGATGATCAGCTGATGTTACTGTATGCAAGACATGTGAGATAGGAGGTTATATATAACCTCTTTGATCTCCTGTGATTAACTTTTTTTTTTTTTTTGACAATTCACAGGTTGAGAGCTGGGGTTGGATTTCATTGTTCTTCTCTGCCATTTCGTTTTCCTCCCATTCAAGGAAATCGAAGAGATCAGAGCAAACGGTGAAGATAAAGACCTGGGAAAGCTTTTTGATCCAGCATAAAAGCAGCAACAAGATCTTTGCATCACGTGGCATCATTTTAAACCTCTGAAGATAACTCACATTCTTTTCCATCTACAATTTAGTCTGGTTTATAGTGTGAGATGGCAGCACAGGCTTAGCACCAGGGCATCACTAACAGCTGAGGCTGAAGGCAGCTCTGGTGGTCACCTTGTTCAACCCCCTGCCCACAGCTGGCTCAGCTTCCTAGGGTGCCCAGCTTTCTAGGGCACCATCTGCAAGAGAGCCTTGAAAATCAACAAAAACGCACTCACGCTTTTTCAGTAACGGATCACCTAATGATGGAATTAATCAAGTGGTCTGTAATTTCCATCTATTAAAAGGGAAAAATCGCTCAACAGGCAGCACTCAGAGCTACCACTGGAGGCCTTTTAATACTGGGTTAATTCACATGCACAGCCAGCTGAACGGCTCCAGAGTTTACTTTCAAGATCTCTATAACCAGTGTTACAAAAGCAGCTCTATGAACACAGAGTGCTTTTGACTAGTATCGACTTTCCTCAAGGTGACTTTGCTTGCACTGAGTTCCTCCATAATTAAGTTATGGAAATAAATACAATTACAGTACAAGCATGTGGCTAGTATTTTTCATATATGCCATTTAACAAAATCAGAAATGTTGATAAAATGCAAATAACGTTCCCTTTTTTTTTTATTATCTTTCAAGCAAAGACAGAGAACAAGTGATCATGCAGACAAAGCTAATGTTTCCCGTACAATACTCATAGTGTAACATCTTTAATATTCTAGACCAGTCTTCCAAAGAAGGGAAGTTATTTTAAGAAGCCTTCTGTATTTTGCCTGTTTCCCCATCCCCGTAGAAAAGCAGTAAGGAAGGTCGCTGCTTGGTTCCAGAAGATCCCAGTGAACTGATTAACCCTCAACACATCATCACTTTCTGCTTCTGTTATCATCTGCGCTGCCCGTACCTAATGCATAATGGCTCATTTAAAAAGCTAAATTCAATGACGGACTAGCCCAGAAAATAATGACTGTACTTGTAGAAATCAGGTCATCACCAAATCACCCGTATCACTAGCAGATGTGAATTAGGTGTGGTTGAACGCTCCTGATTGGCCTCCAAGCCCTTCTGTGATCAACACACCAAGGGCAGCGTCAAGTAGGTCATTAACGCTGCCACATTTGCCATCCTGCAATGAGTGGTGTGCTGGAGTAAGGAAGTAGATAATGTGGATAACAGCACACACTGCAGGGGAGAGGCATGGCGGGATGGAGCCTGAATTTCAGATGGTACCCGCTGCAGAATTATCAGGATGTATTTTGTGATTTCCATATTTAAAAGGGGCAGTATTCTGACAGCCCCAGACCTGTCCTTCTTTCAGAAAAGGAATAAAAATACCCCACTTCCCCCCTTTTAGGAAGTGATTTCCTTGACATGTCGACATGTCAGTGCTGCTCTCAGTGTCTCCCAAGCCCTATTTTAAGCAAAGATTTCAGTAAGGGAGCGGTGCAGTGACAGCAACAGGGCCTGAGGGAGCACATGGAGCTGCCTCAGGGGAGGGCACATCTCTCTGATGTCACAGCAGTGATGCTGTAGTGACACTGCTTGACTAAACCCTCTGGAGGACACAAGCCACGTAGCAGCACTGTGCAGATTGCTCACAAACAGCTGTTTTGCTTCTAAATACACCGCACAAGCATAAGTGCTGTGAATTACTCCTCTTCTTACACCCAGGGGTCTAATTGTTAGGTATTAAGAGCTAGCATAGGCTTACTAAAAAAGCAAGGAAATGGCATCCTCTGCACCTGCCTTTACGTTTCAGGAGGCGATGCAGAGTTTTCTGAGGCAGTGCTTGCAGGTGGGCATGGGCTGGGAACAACAGCTGGGTATGGCAGGTGAGTGTGATGCTCCACACCATGCTTCCTTCTGGCATGTGGATGCATTCCTTGCACTTGCAAAGTGCCCGAGCCTTCCATCTGATGCTAAAAGGAGTTTGGACATGAAGTCAGGACATGCACATGAGATGTGTATCCCACCCAATGATCACTGCAGTTACACTCCCAGGAGAACTGCTTGCCCTCCTGACCCTATTAATGGAAATGAAACACACAGCACGTGAACAGCAGCATCCCAAACTGTCTTTAAGACTCGTTTTACAAATATGCATGTTTATCATGGGTAAATTCCAAAAGTTCTTCTGTGACCCAAGAAGTTAAATGCTACCATACCTTAGAAGAGCATCCTGTTTCACTGAATTAAGAAGGCCCAAATATTTGATCCAAGACTTCCCTTGGACTCTCCTTGGCTTGCAGAGCCTAAACCTGAGTCAGACCCCTGGTCCTGATGCTTCCCATCTGAAGTCCAAGAGGCAGCTCAGGGAAGGGCTCACCATGGGCAGCCCTTCTGGGATGGTTCTCTCAGCACCAGCACTGCCAATGCCACCTCCTGTAAGCCGTGCCAGGGGACAGCACCAAAAGCAACACATCAGCTATCTAATACTTGGTGCTGAGCACAGTTGTACACCAAGGACAGCAGCCTATGATGCTCCTCCTCCAGATCTGCATGACTGTGCGTGCCAGAAAATACCAGATATCCATTGATCCATGGAGAGATGGGGGGCACAGGCTTAAGCCTCAGCCAGCCTTTTTGGATGCAGGATTGAAGGCATATGGGTATTCATTTTCCCCATCAGCACAGCATCCAAATATAGTTTAGAAAAACACATTTGGAAGAAAACTTCCCAAAGGCTTTCTGGAAATTGTATATTTCTTTTGGGGGGCAAATTACTGTTGCAGAAAAAGCAGTACCAACAAACTCCCCGAGGCTCAGCCCCGTGCATGCAGTGTGCAGCAGAATTCAGGGGGACAACAGACACAGGACAACTCCTGGCCAGTAAAACCATCCACATCCTCCAGATCAAGGATTTTCCCATTGAACTCTTCAGTGCAGCCACCAGCCCCTGCACCAGAGGAGAGGAGGGCAGTGCTCAGCAGCTGGCCTAAGCTTATTTTAAAATTGTCTGTTCTTCAAATTTTTATTAGTTTTAAGACAAAAGGGAGATAAAATGAATGCATGGCGCTAGCTTATACTGACACTTCAGTTCAGCCAAGGGTACAGCCTGGATGTGTTACCCTTTCTGAAGCTCAGCCTGCTTTGCTACTGTCCGTATCGTTGATTCAAATGTTTCCGCTTCAATGTCCCTTAATTAAAATGTTAGTGGTCAATATTTCCTCAAAAGCATCTCGAGAAGCTGTTTTATTCACATGTAATTGCTTCGCAGATAATGCCAGAGGAAAACAATCAAACAGCTGGCAAATCAGCCCTCTGTCGGTGCCTTTTAACACATTTCATCTTCATCTGTTCCATTTAAAATCAGCCAGTGCCACTCAGAGCCTTGCAGCCGGCACTGGAGTTGGGCTGGTTCAGACAAAGAGGGCCCAATTCTGGTGTAACTTATTTCACACCTATGAGGAAAGGTTGAAGGAACTGGGCTTGTTTAGCTTGCAGAAGGGAAGGCTGATGGGAGACCTCATGGTGGCCTTCCAGTACTTGAAGGGAGCAGATAAACAGGAGGGGAATGGCTGTGTGTGAGGGTGGATGGTGACAGGACAAGGGGAATGGCTTTAAACTGAGACAGGGGAGGTTTAGGTTGGATATGAGGAGGAAGTTTTTCATCCAGAGGGTGGTGAGGCACTGGCACAGGTTGCCCAAGGAGGCTGTGGATGCCCCATCCCTGCAGGCATTCAAGGCCAGGCTGGATGTGGCTCTGGGCAGCCTGGACTGCTGGTTGGTGATCTGCTGAGCATTGTGCTCCTTTGCAACCCAGGCCATTCTAGGATTCTGTGATGATTCTACGAGTAGATCTCCCCAGTCTGGCAAGAACATAACCAGCATTGTATGATGGGAACTCAAGTCCAAGCTTCAATAACATGCACAGAATCCTCTCAGTGTTGGTGCATTTATACAAACACAAACACTGACCCCGCTCTGGTTTCTGCTTTGAAAAGCAACTACTTCACTGACAGAAATGAAGAACACTAACAGCCTATTCACAACTCTTTTGAGATACATTCTTTAGAAGCACAATACTCAACACAATGCAATATGGTGGGCAATGCCTTAATGAAGCTCTGGATGTTCAACAGGACTTGCTGAGCTTCTCCTGCCTGCAGATGCATCACCTCACACTGTGAAGGTCACCTAAGGAAACCACATCATAGCTCTGCTCAGGACTGATGCGGGCAGCAGAACCTTGGGGCAAAAGGACCAGAAAACAGCTCCCCAGCACTGCACCCCTCTCCTACAGCCAGGGCACCACAAGTTCTGCCAGATGTTCCTCCAGGGAGCAACCTGCAAGAGATGCTCCTCACCGCCAGCTGCCCCGTGTCCGTTTCTGCCCATCTCTGCCACCACACAGCTTTTCCTGCTTTCCAGCCTAGCTCTCTCTGCAATTTAAGCCCATCACTGCCAGTCAAATCCCCAGCGGAGCTTTTAGGAAAAAACCTCCCCTTTCTTAGATGCCCATCTGAAGACTAAATGCACTTGCCCTGCTCCTCATTCTTCTCTCCTTCACTCTGAGCAATCCTCATGAATTATTTCACAGCTGCAACAGACACCTTTCCTGCTCCCCCGTCACTCCTCTGCCCTTTCCCACAGGTTCCTCCTTGCTTCCCCCCTGCAGCATGGACGTCACCCCACCTCCTGCAACACTGCTGCTTCGTGGAACAGCGTGGCACAGTCACAGCCCCATCAATGCACCTACAGACTAGCAAAAAAAAAAAGGCAAAAGATGGCTTTACAGTGTGGAAACTCAGAGAAAGACAGTACTGCAAGGGTGGGAGGCAGTATCCAGGCCACCACAAGAGGCAATGGGAGGCCATTTGAGACTGGCTGTTATGCAAAGCTTCAGCTTTTTCCTAATTACTAGCAGTTTAATGAGAAGTGCCTCCGGCACAATGGAGTGAGATAAAACAGAGCACATTAAATTCGGACAAATGCTCTTTCTACCCATGAACCTATTTCCCATTAGAAGTCCTGGGTCGCTCCCACTTCCCATCTATAGCATTAGGGCATGCAGCACAGTATGGCACAGTCTCAGGTAAATGCAATGTGGACACTTCTAACAAAAGGAATCTTTTTTTTCCCTGGAAATTCACATGGAACAGAATTTTCTACCCGTTGTACTCCAGTAACCAACCCAATACTTGACTGTGGAAACTGAAAATAGAGAAGAAAAAGCATGCCCCCTGTATCCTGTAGGCAAATGACAAAGTACTTAAAACCTGGGACATATGCTTACATACAGCTGCTCCCTACCCTCACTCCACTTTATGTCCAGGAGAGGGTTAATTAAAGATGTTTCTTCTAAAACCAGTTACTTTGACAGGGGTCACTGTCAGTGCAGGCTGCAGTGGAGCTCAATGGAGTAATGAAGGCAGAAAACAGGGGAGAGTGAAAAGGAAGAGGCACGAGTAGATATCCTGCAGATCAGGAGGTAACCAGGCTCCTATGTTACTGCAAAATGCAGATTACAGGAACGCCTGCCTTAATGCTGGAAGGCTATTTAAAAATCCATCAGAAACTCTAAAATATGCTATTAGGGACTCTGCAGTCCCAACACCTACTGCATAAAAATCCCGAGCTATTAAGCAAACCAACATCACTTCAGGTCAGCCATCAGCAGGCTGCCAAGCCTTAAAATAGCAGCAGTATTTAGGATGCTTTTCAAACAAGGGAAGAGGGAAATTCGGCTGTGCAAAACTCAGCCCTCAGCCTGCAAAAATGCAGCTCATCCCCCAGGTGCAGCCAAGTGCAGCAGATGTGAGCACTGCTCTTGCTTGCTCTGCATTGCCTCAACACCCACAAAAACTCTGTCTTCTTTTATTGACATGGGATGCAGACACTGACTGCCACATTGCTGCTGCTTCTGACTCCCAGCTCCTGCTCCTTTGATTCCCTTGCTCTTATAAACCAGGCAAGGGCAGCAAGCAGGAGACTGATGGATGCCTCTGTTCTTGAGCTGTATTATTCATCCACTGTCCCAGCTCAGAAAATGGGGGAAGGCTCCTCTCCTCCTGTGCCCATTTTCTCTCCAACCCTGCTAATAAGCTCTGCCTTCCCTGCAGAGCAGCACACAGACACACTGGCCTCGGTGAGATCAGAAAGAGCAGAAGGGGGCAATGAGACATCAAATGCAAGCAGTGTGTACAAACTGCACAAGCCTGCTGTGCCAGCGTGAGGTGTTCACAACAAATTCCAGCCCTGGGAAGCATCCAGGCAGCATCCACGTTAGCATCCAATGAGAAATCTCCATTTCAACCTATAGCATTTGAAGCCTTTGTTTTCAACTGCCTATTTGAAATAGGAAAGATAAGATATGCAAACGTTGCAAAATGCAACATGCAGACTAACCTGAATGATGCCTCATTCTGGATAACCAGGTCTTCTTACAGCTTTCTATCAAGGCCCCGAAGGAAAGCACTTGTAGAAAACAAGCAGCAACTCAGGAAGGGTGAAAGGCATCCAAGGCCAGGCTGGATGTGGCTCTGGGCAGCCTGGGCTGCTGGTTGGTGACCCTGCACATAGCAGGGGGTTGGAACTGGATGAGCATTGTGCTCCTTTGCAACCCAAGCCATTCTATGATTCACAGGACAAACATCTCCCTCAATTCCTCTCTGGGACCCCACTCAGACACCCCCAAATTTGCAGTGCCAGGGCAGCAGCCAACAGCAGCCAGCTGTTGGGCTGGCCAAAGAAAAAGCTAACCAGCACTTCCCTTCCCTGCAGCCTACCAGAGGTATTCCAAAACAGCAAGGCTTGAAACAGCATTGTCTTTGCAAAGGGGAATCCAAGGCTCACTCCTCTTCTACCATGTGGTGCAGTTGAAGCTGCTCAGCCCCAGCAGCTCCCCAGGGCACCTTCCTGAGCCGAATTAACCCACAGAATCACAGAATGGCCTGGGTTGAGAAGGACCACAATGATCATCTAGGGATGCTCACCAGGAAAAGTTTGATCAAAGTGTACCATGAACCAGGAATCCTGCAGAACTGTGAAGCGTGCAAAACATGTTATCATTGTAGCTCAATTCTGAACGTGCCAGTGTTTTGTCGGCGTTTTACAAGCATTAAATACAACCTTTCATCAGCGTGAACAACATCAGGCTTTTTTCTTTTCTTTTGCTCGCACAAAGCTTTTCACAGTAAGAAAATAAAAATGCACGGAAGCTAGTGAGGCACTGATAACATTGAACAGCCACTGCAAAGCTATTTAATGCAGTCTGAATAGTGTGACAGCTGGGGGTGCAAAAAGGTATTGAAGTTACTGTAAGTGCTCACATTTGCATTAATATTTTATGGCACAGCTGCCTTGCCACAATACACAGTTATGTCCTTCCGTGCTGCTGCCGTGCACCGCTGTGGTCAACACTGCCCATGCACACTGTGCTGTGTTTTGCTTAACCTTTTTAAACCACAGGATCACAGAATCACCAAGGTTGGAAAAGACCTCCAAGATCATCCAGTCCCACTGCCCACCTGCCATCAGTATTTCCCCACTAAACCACGTCCTTCAGTACCACATCTAAACAGTTCTCGGACAGCTGCAGGGATGATGACCCCATCACTCTGCTCCATGCTCCAGCCAACTATTGGGAGGATCTCATCTCATCTGCCAAATTGAGAGGGACAGGAGGGTTCTCCAAGGGGAAAATACAGGCACACGTCCTGGCCAAAGTGATGACAGTGAAAAGAACTCTACCCCACCTCCATTTGTTTCAAGGTAAGTCCCAGAGCAGAGGTCTGTACAATATCTCGTCTCAAAGTGTCTTCTTTATTGTACCATAAAAAAAAGAAGTGATGAAAGATTAATACATCTGCTTTCTTGATATGCTGCTACTTATGCTTTTGGTTTATATTAATTTTCCACTTTTTATTTTCTTTTAAAACTTGCACTGGTTATTTCTGGTCTTTCATCCTGTCATGTACGTGAGGATTTAGGCTTCTAATAAACGAAAGGCCAGAAAGGAAGATCAAATAAGATAACAATGAATATTGCTAGATAACAGAGATGGACATTAAAAGTGTCGTTGCAATAGGAACGTATCATTCATCGTAGCCAGAACAAAGCAAACACAAGCCAGAGAGGTGACACAGAAACTAATGAAGCAGTTGAAGTATATTTTCATTCCCCGCATTTAATTCAAATTGCCATGGTAAGGAGTATGATATAAACATCTGCAGAGAAGAGTACAGGAAAGGTGCTTCACAGCTGCATGGGGCCAAAGTGCAACCCAAGCCCAAGCTGGTAACTTCCCCCTGAGCAGGCTGAGAGCTGAGCAGAGAGGAACCTGATGGGGTTCATCAAGGACAAGTGCACAGTCCTGCACCTGGGGAGGAATAACCACAGGCATCGGTACAGGTTGGGGCTGAGGTGCTGGAAAAGAGCTCTGCAGAGAAGGATCTGGGTGTTCTGGTGGCCAGCAGTGTGCCCTGGTGGTCAAGAAGGCCAATGGAATCCTGAAAGGCACTGCAGAGAGCACGGCCAGCAGTGCAGGGAGGTGCTCCTCCCCTCTGCTCTGCCCCAGGGAGGCACATCTGGAGTGCTGTGCCTAACATGGGGCTCCTCAGCTCCAGGCAGATGGGGGACTGCTGCAGAGAGCCCAAGGAGGGTTTGGAGATGGCAGTGGCCTGGAGCAGCTCCCAATGGGGACAGGCTGAGAGCCCCATGGCTGTGCAGCTGGAGAACAGAAGGCTGAGGGGATCTGAGCAGTGCTCAGTGCTTACAAATATCCAAAAGGAGTGGAGTCAAGTGGCTGGGGCTGGGCTCTGTTCAGTGGTGCACAGCACCGGGACAAGGGGCACGGGATACAGACTGGAGCCCAGAGAGTTCTGCGTGGACATGAAGAAGAACTTCTGTGCTGTGAAGGTGGCAGAGCCCTGGCACTGAACCCAGAGAGGTGGGGGAATCTCATCCCTGGAGAGATCCAAATATGCCTGCATGTGTTGTGTGCAGCTGCTCAGGGAATTGCTTTAGCAGGAGGCTGGACCACATCTCCAGAGGTCCCTCTTAATTCCTACAGTTCTGATTCTGTGGTTGCAAACCCTGACAGGAGCCCCAGGTGTGCATGCACAGCTGCAGCCAGCTGCTTGCACTAATCCAGCACAGGGAGCACAGCGCCCTGAAGCGTGCATGAGATCAATCTGCCCATGGTAGCACCAAGCACACAGGGAACATCTTCACAGCTGAACCACATCCATGGCCAGTAACAGCTCTTCCAGAAGAGTCCCAAATGAAAACTAGTTGGGAACCTATAGATCCTGGAGCACGGGCACAGCCCTGCAGCTGGACAGGACTTTGGCTGGCAGTGTGATCTCTCTCTGCTAGCACCCATGATAGGCCTGACAACCCAATCACAGCCACTCACAGAACACAGCAGCCACATTTTAAAGCTCTCAAAACTCCCGAGACAACTGCACATGCTTTACAAAGTCTTTGAGAGTTGCACGCATGACTGTTATTTTGCAGGAGACATGATCTCTGGCCTTTGGGAATTTGCTGTGCATTACAAGCACAATTCTGCACATTTCAAAGAATCACAGAACAGCCTGGGTTGCAAAGGAGCACAGTGCTCATCCAGCTCCAACCCCCTGCTGTGTGCAGGGCGCCAACCAGCAGCCCAGGCTGCCCAGAGCCACATCCAGCCTGGCCTGGAATGCCTGCAGGGATGGGGCATCCACAGCCTCCTTGGGCAACCTGTGCCAGTGCCTCACCACCCTCTGAATGGAAATTTAAAGCATTCTAGCAGCAACAATGACACGTGAAGCCAAAGAACTGGTGCTGACAGTGGCTGTTATCTAAAATCTGGAGTTTATCCAGGATGGAGAAAGCAGAGAGGCTCAAGGTTTTGAAAGCAACCTTTTTAACAAGTTCATGCAATGGAAAGTGGAGAACGTGTGGTGTTGAAAGACAAACATGGCAATTATCTAAGGACATCAAGACTCACCAGAAAGCACTATCTTCACTTTTACCACGGATGATGCTGTATGCCACAGACTGTCCTTCACAACAAATCCTCCCTGCAAACTGATGCACTCTCAGCTTCAGCAGAATTACTGTCAGAGAGCTCACTGCTGAATATCTTTCCACATCTGTTTCCCCAGGTTCTCTCCTTCCTGGTGCCAAGTGGACTTAAGACACACACCACTGGCGCAGCAAGAGGGAATCACAGGGCAGCCTCCTTATAATTCAACAAGAGCACATCATTATCTCATCCAGAGCAAAAATAGCACTCTGGCAGAAAGCATCGCCTTCTCCTCGTCTCATGTAATTTAAATACAGTTCCTCTGCCTTCTCAGGGTGGTGATCTGGGAAGGGAGAGGAGGACAGCACACCAAGGAGCAATGGCAGTGCCAGCTCAACACCTTCCCTGCTCCCAGCCCTGCATCTTCCTTAGTTCCTCGTGACCTCCATCATCTTGGTTACCTTCATCACACCCACTTCTCTGACCCCCCGACACTGCAGACAACCTCACAAGAATAAACTGGACTTCAATGTCTATTCTGCCCTATGTAAGTAAGCAGATCATAGAGGCTCATGTGTGCCTGTCTACGTGCCATTAAGGAAGAGACAAAGTAAAGCAATGCCTTCCCAGCAACACATCTGTAACACTACGGCAGTGTCCTGCTGGAGCATGACACACTGCATGTTTACAGTGGCCCAACAGTAAAACTTTTGGAATCTAAATATGATTGACATCATGTTTGATTCTGCATTCTAACCACAGGGGTGAGCTTGGACTGCTGCACATGGGGACCAAGTGAATGGCCAGCAGGGACAGGGAGGTGATTGTCCCCCTCTACTCAGTTCTTGTGAGGCCCCATCTGCAGTACTGCATCCAGGTCTGGAGCCCCCAGTACAGGAAGGACGTGGAGCTCTTGGGCGGGTCCAGAGGAGGACAAGGGGGAATGGTTTTAAAGTGAGACAGGAGAGGTTTAGGTTGGATATGAGGAGGAAGTTTTTCAGCCAGAGGGTGGTGAGGCACTGGAACAGGTTGCCCAAGGAGGCTGTGGATGCCCCATCCCTGCAGGCATTCAAGGCCAGGCTGGATGTGGCTCTGGGCAGCCTGGGCTGCTGGTTGGCGACCTGCACACAGCAGGGGTTGGAGCTGGATGAGCGTTGTGCTCCTTTGCAATCCAGGCCATGCTAGGATTCTGTGACTGCCATTAACATTCATAAACATTCATACAAAGAGCATTGTAACTGTATTTCCCTGCACAATGCTCAGTATTTCCCTTCCACACCTTCTCCCTGGCTGAGATGGAAATCAGCAGCCAGATCTCTGAATTGCAGACCCAGTGCTGCCTCTGAACAACACTTCTCTGGCAGATTCGTGATTGCACATGCCACTAGCAGCCACACTCGAAGGCTGAAGATTAGCAGTTTGATATCTTTGCCATTTGACACATCTTATCAGCAGCATCCTGTGTCATCCCCAAGTCAGGAAAGCTGTGATGCTCTCTGTTTGTTGAAATAATCTATCAACACCAAGCACGTTTCAGGCAATCCCACATCTCAGAGCACAGAGGTTCCACTGCTGAGCACGGAGCCATGAGGACAGATACAGCTGTTGGAGGTGCTCTGCCAGGCAGATCACTGCTCTGAGACAACTACTGCTGAGGTCACCTCTGCAAAGAGCTCTTTTCAGACTAAAATCCCTTTTAAGAAGGGCATCCAACATGGGTCTGGAGTTGGGTCCAAAGCCAGGTCTTGCTTTCATCCCTTTCCCATTGCCATCAGAGGATTAGGAGATAACCCTAGGCACCCTCAGGCCTTGCTCACAACAGCCTTCAATTTCCAGGTTATGGTCCCTAGGGCTGCTGTTTACCATAAAAACTCCCTCAGAGCAGTGGAGATGATGGACAGCTAAAGCACCCCAAGAACCATCAGGGAAGCACACAGCATCTGAGTAAACCATAAAAGAGTGACATGAGAGATTAAAACCTGAAAGGGGATGAGCTGGGCAAACCCCTGAGATGGTACTCCCATATATTTTAAGCACACTGAGCATAAACATAGGCATAAACACATACTTAGGAACAGGATGAAGCTTCACAAGCTGCTCCATTCTGTCTCTGCACTGACATTGCACAGAGGGCTGGGATCAGTGCAGGGCAGCTTCTACTACAGGGCAAACTGCACCAGGCTGCACCAAAACCCAACGCACACAGAGTCAGATGATGATGGGTGAAGTTAACAGAATGCTTCATGTAAACAGAATACCCCAAGGTGAATCTAACTAATCTTGTGTAAAGGGGCGGGCTCTGGAAATAGAGCTGCAAGCCAAGATTTATGAGGATCTCTGAACAAAAGAAAGGGTTGTTCCCCCTAAAGCCTCAGCTCAGCCTCTTAATCCTAGAATTACACAACTTTCCCAACAAGCTGCACAAGGTATAGTTCTTAGATACCACACAATGTAATCTTAACCTATCTGTGCTCTAAATCTGTCTGAAAAGCATTTTTCATCCTGACTTCAAATTCATTTCAGAAATGTTTTCACCAGTAAAAAATTCACTCTGATTTGTTTCACTGTGTAGCCTGGCATCCATAAGGATCCATGATGCAAGGGGGATTAAAAAGTTATTTTCAATGAAACAATTAGCACTTTTTTGTTTGTTTGTTGGAAGTTTGGTAAATTGTCCTTCAGGAACAAGCCCTTACAGCCCTCTGCTTCTTTAAACCAAATGACAATTTATACAGTAAGCTTCCCTCCTTAGGAAAGGGGAAAGTGTCCTCCAAAACTCAAGCAAAATATTTCCTAGGAGTCAAGTACAAAAGCTTTTTCTTCAAAGCGGAAAGATATGATGTACTTTAAAGGGATGCTTCCAGAGGAAGAAGAGAGAGTTCAACAGCAGGGTGAGCACAGCTCGGACGCATGTGGCAGTTCTCCTCCTGGTGGCTGAACAGAAGGCAACCTCCCCCCGAGGGTGGGATGCAGAGGGGACTGAGTGCCCTTGTTTCATCCTGAGGTGAGAGAAGAGGATCTTCAACCAAAGACAGCACAGCCATCTTCATAGAAAAAGCAAGCAAAGAAACCCAGGGAGGTGAGGGGCTGAGAATCACAGCATGGCCTGGGTTGCACAGGAGCACAGTGCTCATCCAGCTCCAACCCCCTGCTGTGTGCAGGTCACCAACCAGCAGCCCAGGCTGCCCAGAGCCACATCCAGCCTGGCCTTGAATGCCTGCAGGGATGGGGCATCCACAGCCTCCTTGGGCAACCTGTGCCACTGCCTCACCACCCTCTGGCTGAAAAACTTCCTCCTCATATCCAACCTATATCCCCATATCCAACCATATCTGCCCAGGAACAGACCCCGACTCCTCTCCCTTTCCAAGGACAACCACAAATGAAACAAGAACTTTGGCAGCACCGGATCATTGTATTTCATCCACTGTTAAATATCCAAGCATTCTGACACCGGACCAAACAGGACAGATATTTCTGAAGGTTTGACTTAGATCTGTATATGTTAAAGAAAGGGGTCATGGCCTTGTTTAGTGTTATCCTTGATAGCTGTAAATCATGTAGGTACAGTTCCAACATCACCACTTGCAGAAGCGCCCGGAGAATTCCCTCCTCTCCTCCGTACATCACTAAAAGCAGCATAACAACCAAGTGCACCTTGATGGCAATGCTGCAACTGAGAGATTTTCCTGGAGCTCCAAGGTTCAGTAATCTAGCCAGCATGTCAGATGTGAACCAAGTAAACTAGCCCATGGGGGCACTCAGTTACCTGCCAGGCCATAAACAGCATCAGCTCCTCATCCTCCACAGAGCAGCTGTTTCCCTTCGGTCCAGCTTTTACCCCTGGCCACTTTCTGAATGATTGCACATGTTTATTTCAACTCCTTAGTTGTGTTCCTTACCTGAGAATGTAGTTAGCAAATGTCTGGGGGTTTTGTTTCTTGTTTTTAACTACTTGGCAAAAAAAACAGTGTGTCCTCAAGCAGCATTTAATTCAGAGCAATAGCTAGAGAGTTATTTAAAAGCAGTAAATCAGAATGATGGCAAAACCAACTAAAGGATTTCCTTCTAAATTCTAACCTAAATCTCCCCCTTTTTTAGTTTAAAGCCATCCCCCCCCTGTTTATCACCACCTGCACATGAAGAAAGCTGTTCTCCCCACGGTTATGCACTCCCTTTAGGGCAATGAGGTCTCCCACAGCCACACTCTCCACCTGCAGTTCCATCCATGCACAGCTGCCCCAGTGCTCAGATTTGGTCAGAGCCATCTGAGATCATGGGAAACGGATCAGATAAGAGGCTCTCCTAATGGATAAACCACCTGGCATTTGCAGATCTGTGTGCAGCACCTGGCAGAATTCCGATGGCACAAACAGCAAAGCATTTGCAAGAAGTCCAAAAAATCAAGCAACCCTCCACTCAATACACACAAACCCAGGCCAGGCTTTGCCACCCCTTCCACAACCAGCTCCTGCAGCAGCACTGATCAAGGTTCCAAGTGCTGCCAAACACCACAGCTAAGTGGAAAATGAAGAACAGGAAATTATCAGAGAGTGCTATTTTCCTTCCAAGTGTTGATGTTAACATCTCTCATTCAGCCAGCAAGATGGTAATGGAGATGAATGAGGAGGCAAAGATTTTTTGTGTTGGATTTTTTTTCTTTTTTTCAGGCTATGCAAGCACAGTGCCATTTCAAACTTTACATTTGAGGCTGAAGGCTTAAATCAGCTCTTCAAAAGCGTTCTTGGATCCAAAACCAATGTGGAACACAATGCTAATATCATTTTCCTGCTTCAGCTTTACAAGCCAAGATGCTTCTGAAGTAATGTATCCAGGCTGGATGTGGCTCTGGGCAGCCTGGTCTGCTGTTTGGTGACCCTGTGCATAGCAGGGGGGTTGAAACTGGTTGAGCATTGTGGTCCTTTTCAACCCAGGCCATTCTATGATTCTGTGGTGATATTTCAGTGATGCATTTTTTTCAGAAATATATATATTCTACTTGTTTACTTAAACCGATTTGGGGGCTTCATCACAAAACTAAAAACATTTTTTATTGCAGTGCTTCTGTGTCCTATGAGCCTCAACCTGCCTGACCTCTGTGGGGCACAGTCTTTTCAGTCCCATCTTGTTCACAGCTAGATCCAATCTGCACTGGTATCGAGCTTTGCACACCAGTCTGCCCACACGTATTTGACCAATAACAGATGACAATACCCAGTGAAATATCTGCCTGCCTATGATGGGCAATCACCTGGGATTTAATCACAGCTGGAACCTGAAGTTTGTCACGGTCCAGAAATACATCTGTATTAGAGGTGTATTGAGAAGCAGCATGTGATGTTAAATAAATAAGTAAATAAAATAAAACCGTAATGAATCCCAGACAACAAATTCAAGAACACAGGCAAATAGCTAAATAAAGCACGATGGGAGGAAAAGGCTTCTGCCAGAAGGAACTCACTCTCCAAGCTGAAAAAGAAACAGCATGTCAGAGCAACCTTTCATAACTCTCCCTGCTCAGACAACACAGCATCACAACCTCCAGACAACACATCCTGCCAGCAGCAGTTTCACAGCCACACCTGACATGAACAATTAAGGAGAATCTAACAAGTGGGTGCTGGGGCAAAAGAGATTTGCTTCAATGCCATCCAGAAAGGCTCGCTTAAATAAGCCAACCTCATAGCAAGCACTGAGTGTTGTCTACTCATTGGACTTCAACAAATGAATGAGCAATTACTTACTAATTCAATTATTGTTTATAAAGGAGGTAGAATTTTGGCACTGGTTATAAGTTATGGCTAGTTAAGCAAATCATGAAGGTAAGTGCACTCATTGGGAACATCCTGAAATCTTCTGTGAGGCAAAAAAATCCCCCAGGAGGGAATTCCACCATCCCATAAGGGAAGCACAGAAATCCCCAGCTCTTGGGTCCCTGAAGTAGCAAATATCTTGAGGTTCAACTGACAGACAGAGGGTACTTTTGGGGAAACAAAAGCTCAGTGCTTATAAAGTCACAAGACAGGCTTCTTTTTGAAGGGCTCAGTTTAACTATTTATGTGCATGTAAACACACTTGTTTGCATGACACTGCTTGCATCAGAAGAGTCTCCAAAATGTGTATTGCGAAGATTTTCCATCCTTGAAGTACTTCAAAGAGATTTTTGACTGTTCTCCTTAACCTGAAGTGTGCACAACAGCTGTGTGGAGCACTCCGATCTCTTTCCAACAGCTGAACCCAATCACATAATTTATAGAGTTAAACACAAAGTTTGTCATTAAACCTAGAGTGATAAACTACCCGATTACAAACGAGCTTCATTGCCTCACCCGATCCTGCCGTATGTACAAGTCAGATAGGGATTTTTTTTCAGTTTTATCCCCTTTTTTGCAAGCACATTGGATACACCCTTCATGCTTTCACTTGTCTCCTCTTTTCCTGCCAGCCCAGGTGACCAACGGCACCACAATCTCCATGCTTTCACCACTTTCACCGCCCAGCATTTCAAGGGTAGCTTTTAAAACAGTTCCATGGGAACGTGAAGAGATTGCCACCGAAATCAAAAACCCACCGATCTGAGCAGCAATTAAAGCAAAATAAGACAAAATCACCTGCATTTCCTCTTTCATCACTTCTGACAGGAACAAGAGTCAAAACGCACTGAATTAAGGGCTCCGTACTACATAAGCATGCTGCTGACAAACCAGGCTGAGATGGACTTTTATTGTGAATTTTTTTTTTTTTTTAATTATTGTTTTTAAGATATGTCCATAGAAGAGCAGCTCCACCTGACCTCAGCCAGAGCAGCCACAGGACTTCCGAGCATAACTACTCCCAAAGATGTACAACGTGCCCTGAACTCCCATGGTTTCATGGTGGCTGTGGGGTTGACAGTATGTTAAGAAGCCCTGCAAATCAGCCCCTTCTCTCTAGGGGAGTGCAGGAAGAACCTCCCTGCCATTACTTACAGTACACATCCACTCGTATGGACTTGATGGCCGGTGAGCCCAGGCCGTTCTCAGCCTTGCAGTAGTAGCGGCCTCCCTGGTGGCGCTGGATGTTGGCTATCCGCAGCGTTTCATTGAAGACACTTGAGTCTTGAAATCTGTCAGACGCACTTCCCGCTGTTTTGGTCCACCTGATCTGAGCAAGCATCAAAAAAAAAAAGACCGTTACTTGAAGCTGCAGGTTGGAGATCTCACCAGCGGCCGGAGAGCCAGGAGCGTGGCAGAGATGTGGGGAATAACTCCAAGCCCCCGCTGGTGACACAGAGCTGAAATGGCTGCAGAAGAACTCCCTGTTAACAGGCATCTCACTGGGAGCACGTGCTGTGAATGCAAACCATTCTTTCTGAAATCGCTTTCATCAAAGGCGAGGAAGTACTTTCAGAACAGCTACCACCAAATCTGATGTTAAGCATTTGCCTGAAACTGCAAATGATGAACACCTATTCCTTCTTTGTTTTTTTTTAAATGCCTTTTGCATTTTACTCTAGCAATTATTTTCCCAATGTACAGACTTTCTGAAGTGAACTGTTCAATTTCAAAGTCATCAAACTGCCCATAGCACCCAACAGCTGCCAGGGTCAGGAGTCTTGGGCCCAGCAAGGAAACAAAGCTCCTATGGTGCGGACTCAATAAAACCCATATAGCCCACTGAATAAAGCAAACCTCAGCCATTCCAGAAAGTGGCAAGAGACAAAATGTGCCATGAAGAAACTGCACCACCATCCGATGTGGGAATCCATTGCTCCCAGCAGCAATGTGGGCTGACCAGCAGTCACTGCAAAAGGCTTTTGCATTTAATACCCAATGGGAATGCAAACCCTCCATGAAAATTAGGCATCAGTAACTTGTAAAGTTAACCAGCAAACAAGCCAGCAAGGAGAAAGTCCTTGGAACTGAGTTATTCCTCCTCCTTTGCCCTTTGAGGCTCAGACAACCATCACCCTACTGCTGCAGAAGGAACTTTCTTTTAGGAAGCTAGAATAGAAGAAAAGCCAGGGTCACCAGTCATAAGGAAAAGCAACTGAATCACAGAATCAATAAGGTTAGAAAAGATCTCAAAGATCATCAAGCCAAACCATCAACCCATCCCCACCATACCCACTAACCATGTCCCTAAATTCATGATGGTTGCAGCTTACATAAATTCTATTCCCCTTGAAACAAGTGCAGGTGCGGCTTCCGAGGCTGAAATCACAGTAAGAAATATTTCATAACATTTTTCACCTCTTTCTGGCTTGTTAAAATCATAAGGCTGAGTGGCTTTGCCCTCTTGCCAGGTGACCTGTATAACTCTTGCATGGTTTTGCTGCTTTGGAATAAAGCAAATATGCCAAACTCCACATCTACAACATTCAGACACTATTAGTGCTGCTATATTTACCAGCCTCAATCTGTCTGTACTTCTATTATAAACTCTTGGCTCTCGGGCTTTTAAATCATCCATATAAATGTGCTGCAGGATAATTTTGGAACACACAGTGTTCACATGCTGCAGAATACAATTTCATCATATATATATTTCAAATGCTTACAAACGATCTCAAAATAGTATTTAAGATACTTACTGAGACTCTCATACGTTTTATTTCCCTCTGTGTAATCGTAACTATCAAAACAGTTGTGTTTGATTCTTAGATGGAAAAAAGGTGATGGCAAGATTTTGCTCTTCTTCCTATTCCTCTCACTCAAAGTGTTTCAAGTGATGAAATACAGCCTCTCCTAGTAAAGAACATGTAATCTAAATAATGTGTTGCAGGTATTAACAGCATCTAGATAATTCTATGTAATTTATATCAAAAATTACAGTAGCATTTCTATGGAAGATGCCACTTTTGCCTTTTATAATTGCAAACGCCTTCCAACCCTGAGCCTTAATCTGGATGTACCAATCTTCTCCTCGTTATGAAGTGTTTCAACAAGAATGTGTCTGGCTGTAAACAGACACAGACAGCTTTAAACATGAAGATATATATATATGTTTCAGGGGCAAGAGGCATGATTTCAACTAAGTAAATAATTTTGTAGTGTGTGTGGAGACTCCTGAAGAATGAAAGGAGTAGTTGATCATCTCTTAAAAGATATTCAGCAATGTCAGTGGTCTGATTTCACTTCAGGTCATTATTTACCTTAGCTTTAACTCAACATACACAAGAAAACACTCTGATCAATACTGCACTGTAATTTATTGAATGAACTCAGAAGAATGGTGATTCTGAGACACGATGTGAATGCATTAATCAAGAAACCGGGCATCAGAATGCCAGATGTCTGAGCCTCAACAGCTTTTTTCATCGAGGTCCTCCACGGCTTCACTCAGTGCAAGCTGTTGGGGTTACCTCTTAATCCATCCTTGGGTATGCAAGCTCTCCTCAATGTTTAACACAACGACCTTCATGGCATTGCTGTCACACAACCAGCATCATTGCTGTCACAACCAACATCATGCTGCTTTCAGGGTGGGGAGGGGTGGGAAAATGGGGACCATTGGGTTCATGGGACACCATGGCAAGTACTGGCCTCAAAACCCAAACAAGCATCTCTGCTTCTCTACTGCAGGGGATTCTAAATAAAGAAATATTATATAAATATATATATATACATAAAATTATAATAAATAATCTATTTTGAAATATTTTTAAAGCAGATTAAGTGAGTATGCATGTAGTTCAGATACTGCATTTTTCCCCATTACTTGGCACAAAGCAACCCTTCAACCAGATGTACCTATCAGATAGAGCTGTCAGCTTCGGCTGTGCATAACCTTCTTTCCTGCTTAGAACCCTGTTTCTAACGCAGAAGTAACACAGCACACCCTGCGTGCTATCCACACAGCGTGCATAATGCAGGAAGGAAATAAATTCTGTTTCATCAAGAGGTCAGAGCCATCTCTAGTCATAACACAAACTTTTTTAATTACAGAGCTACACCTGCACATCATAGCATGCACAAACTGAACTAACAGATGTTAATCCATCACACAGATACGCGCTCACTTGCTTCTGAGGACACAATTTCCAAAGCACTCACTGTTACCACTGCATATTGGGAAATCTCACCCACACACCATCACTGCTCTGCCATAGTTCTGGTCTTTAGTTAACAAATCACTCTTTCCTTTTCTTCTTATAAAACATGTGTATGTCAAAGACAACTTATGAACAATTCATTCACAATAATTCAGTCTTTATGAATGACTTTGTTCTAACCCATCTGGCCACAACATGACTTAAATGGTTGTACCTACTTATGGTCAGCCTCTTCTCCCTCACAACTAGCAATAGGACGAGAAGGAGTGGCCTCGTGTTGCACCAAGGGAGATTCAGGCTGATGTTAGGAAAAACTTATTCTCCAAAAGAGTGGTAATTCCCTGGGATGGGCTGCACATGGAGTGGTGGAGTCACCGTCCCTGGAGGTGTTCAAGAAACATTTAGATGTGGTACTGAGGGACGTGGTTTAGTGGGGAAATATTGGTGATACGTGGATGGTTGGACTGGATGAGCTTGGAGGTCTCTTCCAACCTTGGCGATTCTATGATTCTATATTCCTACATTTTCCTCTGATTTATGTATGCATGACTGTTCCCTGAACCATCAACACCCTTGGCAGCACTGGATTGGCTGAAGTGGATGCCCTGGTACACACAACCATATTTCACTCTACAGCTTCAGTGCCCTCAGGCAGCATTCCTGCAACTGCAGACTTTACCTTTTTATAACTAAAAATGTAGGTGAGAAGAACTGCAAGAATACTTCGCCTGATTTTTCTCAGATTCTACCAACTAATCCTGCCCAGACAAAGCAGCAGATAAAAAAAAAATTAAGTTTTCAATAACATCTGCCAAAGATTGTATTACTGTCTATATATTTTCCCGAAGGGAGGTTGTAGTGAGCTGGGGGTCGGCCTCTTCTCTCGTGCCATTAGTGATAGGACCAGAGGGAATGGTTTCAAGCTACGGCAGGGGAGATTCAGGCTGGACATTAGGAAGTATTACTTTTCAGAAAGGGTGGTCAGGCACTGGAATGGATGCACAGGGAGGTGGTGGAGTCACCAACCCTGGAGGTGTTCAAGGAAAGGCTGGATGTTGTGTTGAGGGACATGGTTTAGTAGGAGCTATTGGGAATAGGTGAACGGTTGGACTGGATGATCTTTTAGGTCTTTTCCAACCTTGCTGATTCTATGATTCTATGTATTAAAATAGTAAATATCAGCAAACTTTAAAATATCTTTAAAATCATACAATCTGAATTCTTATTTCTACAAAAACCAAACCAAATCAACAATAAAAACAAACCATGCCATCGATGGATTTTCTGAAAAATGCGTTGATTTAGGGTTTGGGTTGCAATCTGCTTTGGGTCAGTGCTTTCATCAGCTGGAGACAGGAGCTGAGAGGGGAGCATCAGCTCCAAGGAAACATCCTTCTCTAAATATTTCACCAGGTAGGATGGACGGTACAAGGGTGGATGGTGATAGGACAAGGGGAATGGTTTTAAAGTGAGACGGGAGGTTTGGGTTGGATATGAGGAGGAAGTTTTTCAGCCAGAGGGTGGTGAGGCACTGGCACAGGTTGCCCAAGGAGGCTGTGGATGCCCCATCCCTGCAGGCATTCAAGGCCAGGCTGGATGTGGCTCTGGGCAGCCTGGGCTGCTGGTTGGTGACCTGCACACAGCAGGGGTTGGAGCTGGATGAGCACTGTGCTCCTGTGCAACCCAGGCCATTCTATGAGTCTATGATTTTCTGAAGGAGAGGTCCAGCACTGGCACAGGGTGCCCAGGGAGTGGTGGGGTCACCACTCAATATTTTCAATAGATTAAGCACAGGATATTTTCATTCTTCCCTTGGAAACAGCTGATAGAAAACAAAGTTCTGACAGTTTGTTTCGTACACTGCAGCACTGATATCGAACACAGTAAATACATGCCTTAAAATAGATACACCTCATGCTGGGCTGGGATCGTATGGCATCTCACTGCCACCAATTGAGCTGCTGCCCTCTGATATGGCTAAGGAAACAAGGATGTGGAGTCTCTCCTGACCACTGCTAAAATCCCCACCTGAGATTAAAGTCTTCCTTTGCATGTCAGCAGGTGTGACAGAGCTCTTTGCACAGCTTCACTGGGATGTGCTACATTTCTTTATGCATAAAGACACAAACCTTCAGAAAAATCCATCTTAAAGTATGACCAAAGAAGAGGAAAAAAAGTCCCTTGTATTTGTTTTTCTTCCAGATTAGTTTTATTCTCGTGAAAGCAATGACTGGCGCAGCAGCTACCAAAAGCAAAAGCACTCACCTTCATGATAAACACAGAAGACACAGTGCAAAATACTGAATTATGATGGGGCTCACAATGATCACTGAGCCCAACTCCTAAGAGCTGCACTATTTTGGATGGGGATGGAAAGCTGCCATCAGTGAGCAAACAAATGTAGAACCTGGGAATCTCTGATTTCCAAATATATTTCTTCCATCTCCTGATTCTTCATAAGCAGGAATTTTTTGAAACATTTAAGGAGGTTTTTTTTTCCCCCTCTCTTCTACCCTATGTCTTAAACAATGGGCTGTACTGATTTCTGGTTATTGTGCACAAACATCTCCATTTTATGCTTTATGTGTTTACACCAACATCGAGTGGAAGAGACAGTATTTCTGGGCTGTCCAACCCTCAGGTTTCTGCACAGAGATGGTCAGTGTCCTTGGCATGGAGATCCCCACCAGCAGCACCCCATCTGTGTCCTTCCCTTCTATGGGGCCTTGCAGCACTGATCTGAACCCTGCTGGCCAGCACAACTCTGCACTGTGCTCACTTTGCAAGCTCACATTGACTCCAGCAATTCTTCCAGGCGTTCACCAGTTCAGCCTCACCATATGTAAAAGGAGAACATTCACGTCTCTAAGTTACAGGATTAGTTACATGTATGGATTAAAAAAGGCAGAAAGGTGTTGAGTTTCGATGGCTTTTATAGTAAAGCAGGGCCACAGGATGCAGCATGCCCAGTGGCACAGAGGGTACAAAACGTCCAGATTCATTTGACTAGATATTGCTTTGGGCTATCGGGATGCTGCAGTGGTATACGAGATTCTCCTCCTATTTATTAGATACAGCACGGTCTGAAATACTGCTGTATTGAATAAAAACAGCTTCTAGTAAAAGTGGTGTTGATTGCACACAATTTGTTGTGTGAAATATCAAGACTGGCATAGCAGCCAATCCCAAGCAAACCCTTCTTAATGCCAAAAATGAAAATCCTCCATCTTCAACAGGGCTACTAAGCTGCTGTCAGTGAGAAACCAAATGCAGAATGGGAGACTCTTCCACTTCCAAATCTATTTCAGGTCTGCAGCAGCTGAGGTGCCACTCTGAACATCAAGTACCAGCCCTGCTCTAACTTCACAGCAACACAGAGACAAGGCTGAGCAATGTCCACAGAAAACAGGCACATGGCCAGTGCCCCTGACTTTCATGGGACAACTCAGGTGCTCACATTTACACACAAACTAATGCTTCAGTGGGTTGATGCAGAAAAGCACAGGTTTTTTACTTATCTAAAACTGATCAAAGACAGCAAGTGTTAACACGCAGCACGTGATCCGTTCTGATTCAGTGCCACAGACCTCACAATTTGCTTTCCAGTTCGACTGGTGTAACACAAGGAAAAGCAGGGAAAATAAACCGATGGGCAGGAAGAATAACTGAAGACATTAGCATCTGATATAGACCTGAGCTACCTATCCCTTCATTTCTGAAACTTCTGTGCTACTGCAAGACAGACGTTTCCATTCTCAACTTAAAGCCAAGTCACCCAACAGCTAGCCAAGCCCCAGCAGCACAAGCCAGGATTTCTGTATGAACTGACCTTCTGCATGCACAAATCTCACAGATATGCTGAGCAAAATGCAGCTTCTCCCCACAGCACAGCAACTCCAACTCCTCGTAGCACTGAGAAATGTTTACAGCACTCCTTGAGGCATCACCTCTTCCCATCCCTTTGCCAAGCAGCTCACTGTGTGACAGCAGGGCACCAACTGACCCTGAGGTGACACTGGAGAAAATGGTGGATGGAATGCCACTGCTAGGTCTGAAGACAGACCTGATGTATTATCATTACTCGTTATAGACACGGTATAATTAACAATGGGATAATACACCTCGTAAGCAGCCCAAATTCATTTTTAAATCCCTATTAACATTACCAGGAAACACCCAGATATGGAGGAATAGAATGGCCAGGCAACAAAACCCAAAGCCATCAGCAAACAGAAGTTTTCCTCCAGACAATTCTCCTGTTACATTTGCTGTATGTTTCCCCTCAGAGAACACATTGATTTATTTCCTATAAATGCTGAGAAGGCATTTGCAGAGCTCCACCAGAGCACAACTCAGCACCCAGGAAATGATGGAGAAGGGTTATGGCAGGGGGCTGCGCATCCCCACCTGCACAGAGGAGTAAGATGAGGGAAGCACATGCTTTCTCTAACGAGCTTTTTTCAAAGAGAACTACATGTTTAACACAACTGCAGCTTGCAAGGCAGAAAAGCTGACTTTGTTATTTTGAAGTAGTTTGGGTCTAAGCTGGCAAACACACACTGCCATCAAAGAACAAGTTAGGCATCACACATGGCTAAACTGCCTGAACACCAATATGAAGAATTTCCTCCATTTTTCAGGGGAAGGAGGAAGGATTTCTTTCATTTGAAGGTTGAAAATCTAAAGGTGGACTACACACAAATGAAGAAATTTTAAGTGACCTGAACAATGTAGGAAGAAATTAACGAGCAAATCATTACAACTGTGGGGTGAATAGTTGCCCCAGGGGAGGCTCAGGTTGGTTATTAGGAAAAATTTATTCTCCCAAAGGGTGGTCAGGCAATGGAATGGGCTGCCCAGGGAGGTGGTGGGTCACTGTCCCTGAAGGTGCCCAAGAAACATTCAGATGTAGTACTGAGGGACTTGGTTTAGTGGGCAATACTGTTGGTAGGTGAACAGTTGAACTAGATGATCTTAGAGGTCTTCTCCAACCTTGGTGATTCTATGACTCTATGATTCTAAGCTGGTAAAACAACTTGCTTTCAATTGCAAAAAAGATTCTGTTAGATAAGTAAAGCAACTTCTTGCGTTAAGATAAGCAGGATCCTATAACAGCCTGGTTTTCCTTATCAAAAGGGGGTGTCTGGGGAAACATCCATAGATATCTTCTCAAAACATCTTTTTATAACCTGCTAAATAATTAATTGCAGTAGTTTATCCTCCTTTGACTATAATGATTTTCCTTATGACTTTAAGAAGTTTCACTGCTTCAAAAAATTTGCGCTTTCCTACTGATTAATCAATATACGTTTTACTGTCAATATTTCACTGAAGGATGGAGTCTTTTTCCATCTCGTATAGCAGCTGAACTTCTCAGCATCAACTGAAAAGGACTGAGTTCCATTAATTTCACGGAGCCCTACTTCCACCCACGTCAATATAACCTCAACAACGTCAACAGTTGCAAGACATACAATGCCTTGCACAGTTAGGCATTCCTGATGGGAAATTATTCACTGACCATCAAATAAATTATTCAGTGAGCTTTGTGAAACGATCCGAAGACCTGTGAACGATATGGTTTTTATTATTCTCTGAGGATTTGCATTCAGAAGCATTAACTTGCTTCAAAATGAAATACAACTTCACCCTCATGATAAAGAACATGATCTAAGGGCAGAATGACAGAGGAACAGCACTGCTTGAATTCTCAGTTACTAATTTTTATGCTGGCCTTCCAACGCTGGTATATACTATGCTAAAACACTGGAGTCATAAATACATCCTCATAACTTAAAATGCATGGAAATGCATTCACTATAGTTCTTAAATGGTTTGAAGGCAAATAAATACAAGACACTTGTTTAAATTTTCACCATTGCAAGGAGACTTTTGTATAACCAAAGTCACATGAGTTACAGCAGCGATGCTGTGATGAGAAAGCTGAGAATCTGGTGGCCACTGGAAAGTGTTCACAGTGAGGATGAGCTGCTGGGAAGGCCCCATCCTGACTTAGAAGCTATAAGGACTGAGGATGAAGCTGGAACCACAGCTAGCCCCATGCTCCTTGCCAGCTCCATCGCTGCTCTGAGCTGTTGGATCAAAACACTGAGAGGTTTTCTGGTGGTAGCAAACAGAAATTAATCAGATGGAATAAAATCTAAGGCAACGGTCCCACTCTGATGGTTATACAAACCACTGCAGAATGGTACAGAGAAAGCCACCATGTTCATTAAATTCATAGAAACGTGGCATATAAGCTCTGCAACTTTGGAATACTGACTGAAGAGGTAGAGCAGTAACACTTTTAGAACAAGGGATTAGCAGTTGATAGAAGATCATTTTTCAACAGAAGAGGCCAAAGAAAGGCAATGACAGAACAGATTAGGCACGGCTTTCCCCAGCCACTCCAACCTAAGATGCTTATACAAAGGATCCTTCATCCTCAGTGCTTCCTTAAATCACAGTCAGCAGTGCCAAAGAACCTCTCCAGGAGCACTGGGGGTCAGCACAGAACCATGGATACAAACTCTGTGTCCTCCAGTGCAGGAACCACCTTCATGGCCCCAAAGCAGCCACCTTCCCTTTGCTGGGTTTCCATCGCCCAGTTCCCCTGCACAACTGCAGCCTGCTGGAACCCACACCATCCTCACAGGATTCCAAGACATCAAGATCTCCCCTTACCCTGAACAGCTATTTTAGCTCCCAAGCAAGGAGATCCAAACACTAAATGGCTGCAGAACCTTTTGAAGCCCAGTGTCTGGCTTCCCCCAGGGCTGACAAAGGCAGTGACAGATCCCACACTCCTGGTGTCCAGAGGCCATATCTCCTTCCAGCCTGGGGACAGGGATGTGCAGGACAGAACTCTGGGGAGCAGCAGCGCAACCAGAGCACAAGAAGTAGGAAGCCAAAAGCCATCAGCTCCTCTGTTCCCAGAGCTGCTTGTTTCCCTTGAGAGCAGAAAGGCATAAAAACATGCTTCTGTTGTTAAACTCAGAAGACTGAAGTCTAAACAGAGAAAGGAAAAGCTCTCTGCTAAACAGCATTTTTTTTTAACTTTAAAGTCAGTTTTCATAATAAAACTGCATTTCAAAGTGACAAAGGCATCCTGAAATGTAGGCAGTGTAAAACTGATGCTTTTATTTTTTTCCTATTGTAGCATTCCTTAAGGCAGCAGAGCTTCTGCTGCTGCGCTCTGCCCGTTCCCTTTCTCTGCAAGACCCCTGGGAGCAGCCAAGTGCTCAAGAGGGCCAGAGCACATCTAGACACTTAAACTGAGGAAGACAGAAGGAAACATCCCTCTTCTCATCTTTCCTAACACAAACCCTGACTGCTGCTTGCACTGGAAAGCAGGAAGGCCATGCTGGATGCTTCAACAAGGCCAGGCTGGATGTGGCTCTGGGCAGCCTGGTCTGCTGGTTGGCGACCCTGCACATAGCAGGGGGGTTGAAACTAGATGAGCATTGTGCTCCTTTATAACCCAGGCCGTTCTATGAGGATGTTTCTGAGCAGATGTGCAGCCTCCCAACTGACTGACAAGCGTCACAAATAAATACGCCTGTAAACAAGAAAACAAAAGCAGCAGCGGCTGACGCCAGCATGGCGTAGCTAAAATAGGATCACAGGGGAAAGCTATTTCAGTGCAGATGGCGAATGCTATGAGATGGAGACCTGCACAGTGCTGGGGCTGCAGGGCCAAAGCACCACCACCCGCACTGGGCATCGCCACGCTGAGCTGGCACACCTCTGCTCGAGCACATTAAATCCCCTTAACGGAGCATCGCAAACCGCCGGGTTTAAATGGCTCTTTTCCCACTGCGTTGTCTTCTGCAAATAGCACCAGGCTTATCGATTTCCTGCGATGCAATATCAGTCTGTTTATTTAAACTAGTTCCCATTTTAAAAACTTCATAAGGTGTAATCCGGGAGAATCGTGCTTTATTTCAAACACTGCTGATAAGCAGCCCTGCTGCACGCAGAGGAAAATCCCTTCCAAATAGTGAGCTCTGGTGACCACTGGGTGCTGCCTTCACATCCTCACTGGACACTGCCAGCAACTCCTGAGCCCTCCCTGCATGGCATCCTGCAAAGCATGAGGCAAACACCCCCTTCAATCCCAGACCACCTCCTGAATCAATGCACAATCTCTGGAATCCATTAGCATTAACTGAGCTGTATGAGCTGCTGAGCTGCTGAGGTGCACTTTGTAAACTGATAGAGCCAAATAGGAGAGTGTGATCCTGACATTTACCCTATTTAGCTGTGATGGCAATGGATGGAAACAACATCAATTTTTGCTTGAAAGGTGGCAGAACTGGGGAGGTGGGTAGAAGACAGAAAAGGGAATCCAGAAGTAATCTTGAAGCTGTAACTCAGTACAAAATCCTATCAGCAGAGCTAAAACCAGAAAAGATCAACAGCTGCTAAGCAAAAACCATGGACTGCACCAACCCCACTAGTTCTCATTAGAAATCAGAGGGAACAACTGAAATTATCAAACACAATTATCAAATTATTTCTATTAACATTACAAAAAAAAAATCCACATCCAAAATATAACCTTGCTGCATGGCTAACAGTAAAAAACTATTGCCATGATGAAAGGAAGGCCAAGGATGCAAACTGATTCAAAAAGAACCACAGATTCACAGAATGGCTTGGGTTGCAAAGGACCTCAAAGATCATCCAGCTCCAACCCCCTGCTGTGTGCAGGTCGCCAACCAGCAGCCCAGGCTGCCCAGAGCCACATCCAGCCTGGCCTTGAATGCCTGCAGGGATGGGGCATCCACAGCCTCCTTGGGCAACCTGTGCCAGTGCCTCACCACCCTCTGGATGAAAAACTTCCTCCTCATATCCAACCCAAACCTCCCCTGTCTCACTTTAAAACCATTCCCCCTTGTCCTATCACCATCCACCCTCACAAAAGTCGTAAAAAGCACAATATTTGCAAAAGGAAAACAAATGCAGCACGTGTTTGAGTCTTCCCAACTTTGAGACGAGAGCTTATTTTCAAATTAGAACACAAGAAGAAGAAAATAGATCAGAAATTCAATAATCACCAGTAGCATCATTCATGTCTTGTTGAGCTTTCTTGGCATACCTTTATATGACTCCCACCAAGTGCCAAGGAAAGGGAGCAGGGAACAGCTGCCACATATCAAGAGAACAGCAAACAGAAACTAATTAAGAAAAAGAACCTGGTTCAGCACGCAATGAAAAATAAAGGACAGGGCTAAGGGAGCAGAATGTAGAGCAAAGGCTGTGGTAAACATCCTATTATCAAACAAGAGTGAGCAGAGATTTCCAAAGGAAAGACGTACACTAATCAGCAAATGTTTAAAACTTGTGAAGTTGACAGTCACTGCAGTCATTTATTTGGCACTGCCCAGCACATGGTAATGATCTACAGGGGTGGATGGTGACAGGACAAGGGGAATGGTTTTAAAGTGAGACAGGGGAGGTTTAGGTTGGATATGAGGAGGAAGTTTTTCAGCCAGAGGGTGGTGAGGCACTGGCACAGGTTGCCCAAGGAGGCTGTGGATGCCCCATCCCTGCAGGCATTCAAGGCCAGGCTGGATGTGGCTCTGGGCAGCCTGGGCTGCTGGTTGGCGACCTGCACACAGCAGGGGGTTGGAGCTGGATGAGCACTGTGCTCCTGTGCAACCCAGGCCATTCTGTGATTCTGTGATCTGCACCTAAGGGCTCTTCTGCTCTGGGGATACTACTGAGGCTCTGGGCATCTCTCTCCATTTCCACTGTCAGACCCACAGGGTTACTACTTGTTGTTTATTGTGATTTTCCTTCCTTTGGATGGCGTACAAATTTCCTCGATTTTACCAGAGATGTTTAGTTAATTATGTATTTACCTAGTTAGCATAATTGTCTTCAATTATGTAATTAGTGTTCATATGTGTAATCATTTGAACATGTAATTATATCTAATTACACCATTAAAATGTGCAAGTCATAAATATCTTTATCATTTTGATTGATAGACATACAGGGAGAAAAAGATTCTCGCTTGTTATTTTTGTCTCCTGGATCCCAAAAATGTGCAGGAGAGGACTCAGCCTGTAACGATGCAGTAACTGCTCACAAGGACCCACCAGGACTACAGCAGGGCTGTACCTTTGTAAGCAGAGGTAGTCACACCACTCAAAAAGAAGGAGCAGTCACACAGCACAGCGGAGTTCCTCTCTAATGAAACTGCTATCAAGAATAATTGGAGTCATACTTTTTTTGGTGTCTAATTATGAACTTATTGCTATGCAAAACAACTGCAGCCCACACAGAAGACAACAGCGCAGAACAAAACACACAGAAGTTGTCTCCCATGCAAGCACGAAGAAACACTTCTGCATCCCAGAAAGGAATTTCCAAGCTCTCATCCCTTAGGCAACCCCTACAGTCACGCTTAGCAGATCGATGACATTTTGAGCTGTTTTTTTTCCCCACTGGCTGCCACTTTTTATGGAGTACAGTAATAGCGCATACCAAATGAGCTGGGACAGACAGCTGAGTCTTCTTTTCAATCGCTTTTGGCTGAAAAGGCAAACATTTACATGTAGATTAAACAGTTCCACTTATTTACAGATCAGCTTCTCCTCTTCAGATTCAGATTTCTTTCCTTTGCTAACATACAGAGCAATCTATTAAAAAAACAAAACGAAGCAAAACAGCAAAGACTGCACGTGCCTAAGCTGCCTAGGGAGTCTCCAGGAGGGAAAACAAGCCTAAAAACACTCTGATAACAGAGTGGGAGCAAGCCTTGGTTACAGAGCACCCTCCAGATGATCTACCACAACAGCCAGGTAGGTGCACAGGGAATGAAGCAGCACAGAGAGATCACAGAGTGGTAATGTAATGGTCACACCAGGAACAACCCAATTTGCTCCCATTCTATCCGTGAGCCATTCACACACACACAAGTCAATAATTCAGGGGAGTAAAAAAAAAACCACTTCTGTTGCTATGGATCAACATAACCCCAATCAGCCCACTTTGTGGGAATCCAAATACCGATCATGAGCAGGTTGGATGGGGCCCTGGGCAGCCTGGGCTGCTATGAAATGTGGAGGTTGGTGGCCCTGCATTTGACAGGAGCTTTATGATCCTTGAGGTCCCTTCCAACCCTGGCCATTCTGTTATTCTGTGATTCTGTAAAGCTACATGCAAGGGGATGCAGTGGTCTGCAGCAAGGAAGTTGGTTGGTGAGTCAATGTGCTGTAACCTGAGGGAGGTCAAAAGTGTCAGGACAGAAATCTAAAGACTTACAGCTGCAGGAGCTGGGAAATGATGGGATGGCATCTCTGGTCCTGGCTAACTTATCATAGAATCACTGAGGTTAGAAAACACTCTAAGATCATCATCTGACCATCAGCCATTACCATCACGTGCCATGCAGAAGGTCTCAGCTCCCTATGCTTTGAGTCTTCTTCCCCCTGAATTTGGTGGGTTTTAAGAAAAAGGCTCTGAGGAGCAATTACACCTCTCATGCTCAGTCAGGGAACCAGTCATGAAAGCACACACTGGGCTTAAATAAATCCCCCCCTGGGAGGGCATCAGCTCTACGGCCAAATGGTGGATTAAAGCAGAGGAGGCACCAGCATCAAACTTGGAATCATCCCACTCCTTCCCAAAGGAACTACTACACATCTGGACTTTGGGATCTAACAGATTTAGTTACTGGAAATGATACAGCAGCAAAACTAACCGTGTACATCTACAAACACTTCCTGCTGCTATGGGAGAAGACACCAGGAGCTCACTGGTTTTATTCTCAGATTCAGAGCACATCTTATACAATATCCAAAGAAATGGGAATGACTCCTCCCTTCTGCTCCAGAAAAAATCATTTTCAAGTATTTCCTTAGGAATTATCCACTCACAAACCACAGAACTTGCTTCTGCTTCAGCCACAGCAGATCTGCGTGCTCTGCGGGACTCCCTGGGTTACTAAATTCTCTCTTTATTCATCAAATTCTTCCTCTGCTTTGCAATGAGCAAGACCTCTCAAAAACACACCTCCTTACAAAACCACCCATCTCACCTTTGACAATGAAGCTACTACACTTAATGGCCATGGAAAAACAGCCACTTCTGCAGCTCTCCAGACCAGTGGTCCATCCTATCAGCCCAACTTCCACCTTGGGTTAAGACACATTTAGAACAAGGAAAACAAAAACTGACAATAAGTGGTATGTTGACTGGATGATCTTGGAGGTCCTTTCCAACCCTGGTGATTCTGTGATTCTACGAACAGATATCCTGTCAGGGGGGAAGATCCAAGGGAAGGGGAGAAGAAAGAGGAGATCCATCCAGAGGAGAAAGATCCACATTTCAGGAAGCTAAAGAATTTCAGTCGTATTCTGATGGTTGGAGATTCATGCTCTGCGTTCTTCAGAAACTTCCTGTAGAGGATTTTTGGCAGCTTTTAAGCTTCCATAAGGGTCAATGTGAAGCTGGTATGGTAAAAATCACCCACCTGGATATCATTTCCAACTCTGCATGATTCTCTGACAGTCTCATTTCAGTGATTGCTGGCAATTTAGCAGCTGCAAGCTCAATATTCTCATCTGAGAGGGTGACTGAATTTTGTGTGACTATCTTTCACTTGCCCTGATGGATTTATCTTGACTTAAAGCATAGGTGTCCAACCTTTGGGCTTGCCTTGGTTGCACTGAGTGAAGAAAAATTGTCTTGGGCTGCATATATAATATAATGCAGCTAATGTACGTACATAACAATTCTATATATATGCAAATATTTCATTAAAACATAAAAAGAGAGCAACAAAAATATAAAAACCAGTGGGATACGTGACCTCATTTTTGTGAAACTGATGCATCAGTCTGGTTCAATGGCACTGGCTGCAATTCTTACTGAGTTCTCATTGTGTCCATCAACGATTTTCGATGAAACCTCTTGTGCTTCATCCTTGACAATATCTCTTTGCAAATATACATACTGCCAAGAAGCAATGACGTGAATGAGGTGTGATTGTGGAGCAAGGGATATCTTACTCTGTTAAGGGAGGTCTTAGAAAAGTCTGGTAAAGAGTCAGGACCAAACTTCTGAGTTGAATATCTGATTGCAGCTCTATGCATTCCATGTGAAAATTCACAGCGAATGCATGTAGGCTCATTGAAAACACAGTTGCAAGCACACAAAAAATTGGTGATTTTTTTCAACAATCTTGAAGCTTGTTCTCAAAATCTTTTATCAGAATGGAAAGCAAGGTGAATATTTTTTGCTGTTCACAGGACTGTGTTTAATCCATGTACCACAATGCGTACAGTCATCAGCCATCACTTGAGTCAGCACTGCCCTGCAGTGCACATCTCCCAGAACCAGGAGAAACTGCAAGATACAAATGCCTATATTATTCAGAATAAAATAAACAAGGAGCACACTGAGCATAAAGAATGCTGCACGTCTTTCTTGTTACAACTGCCCCAAAATATCTTGCACTCCAGGATGCGGTGGAGAGGAGGCACAGCTCACACAACTAAGACAACTCCAGCCAATTCTGTTTCTGTACAATTCCCCATCTATAGGCACTAGCAGGAGTCAGCAAATACTAGAGAACATTTCAGAGTGGTGAGGCACTACAACAGGCTGCACAAAGAAGCTGTGGATGCTCCACCCTTGGGGGTGTACAATGCCAGGTTGGATGGGATCCTGGGCAGCCAGCCCATGGCAAGGAGTTGGAATGCTCCCTTCAAGTACTGTGGCCTTCCAGTACATCAAGGGAGCATATAAGCAGGAGGGGGAACGGCTGTTTGTGAGGGTGGATGGTGATAGGACAAGGGGGAATGGTTTTAAACTGAGACAGGGGAGGTTTAGGTTGGATATGAGGAGGAAGTTTTTTCACCCAGGGGGTGGTGAGGCACTGGCACAGGTTGCCCAAGGAGGCTGTGGATGCCCCATCCCTGCAGGCATTCAAGGCCAGGCTGGATGTGGCTCTGGGCAGCCTGGGCTGCTGGTTGGCGACCTGCACACAGCAGGGGGTTGGAGCTGGGTGAGCACTGTGCTCCTGTGCAACCCAGGCTATTCTAGGACTCTGTGATCTTTAAGGTCCCTTCCAATGTAAGCTATTCTATGAAGACATATTGGGGGTGAAGTATTGTTTGCAATGGGTTGAGTTTTCTCTCAGGTTGCTTATTAGGAAGGCTAAACCTTCCTAATAAAACCACAGTTAAAGGAATGGCTAGGTAAGCTCCTTCCTTTCTCACTTACTGCCTGCCCTTACTTCAACATGCTCATCTTCAAGACTTTCCTCTCACAGCTGAGCCTTTCTAAGATCTGCCACTGAGACAACATCCAAATATCAGCAAACGAGGTTTAGAAGCAAGCAAAGGCAACTCTTGAACTTCCCCTTGTAGATGGGGAGAACGCTGCACACTGACAGGCAGCAGATGCACCACGCAGTGCTTCCAGCTCCAGCAAAGAGCTTCCCACCGAGCAGCCAGCACAGCACTGCACTGCATCACAGAGCTCCTTCGTTATTTAAAGCACGTGCCATATTAAATACTTGGTACACAACCTTACCTTTACCCAGAGTGCAAAGGAAGAATTAACATGTTCTGGCACTCCGTCCATTAAAACGTAAGGAGCGGCGTTTCAGAACAAACAAACAGGAAAAAAAACCAACAACCCACGTGGAGTTGGCTTTGATCAGCTGCAAGTGAAACATAAAAGGCTCCTTTGAAGCAAACTGGATGCTACATCTTCTGCTTTAATTGGAAGGCATTCTTATTAACTGCTGATGTAGCCAAATAAAGTAATTTATGGGGAGGGGGCTATTTGCTGTGGAACAGCTGCTTTCCTATTGCCCTCTGCATATCGTTATTACAGTAATTGTACTCTTGTTAGGGAAATGGATGATGATTTCATGCGACACTCCTCAGTTCACAGAAAGATTTTACAAATGTTCAGTGAGCACCTGACAAAATCCAGCCTGACTCATGACTAAATTAGCCTGCTTTTTATGCTGAGAACCCCTTTGTAAATGTTTGACTCGATAAAGCTCACATTTCTTGGTGAAGGGCAAGTATTTCTATCATTCTTCAGCACTAAAAGAAACCTGATTAAAATTTACATGCCATTTTTGCCGCTGATGCTACGAGCAGTTAATTTGACATTTTCTTCCTCAAGTACTGCACCTGAATTCACACCTCTGCAAAGCACTGCACATGCATTCACTACGCACTACAGCATTTCCCTGCCCTGACAAGAGAAATAAACACTGGGGACAGAAATCACAGCATCCCCCTAGAGGGGCTACACTGGAGGACAAGCAAGAAGGACACCTTTGGAGTTGTAGCAGGCTTCCTGGGACAGAGATGCTCATGCATCTGAGCGCATCACTAAACTGAGTGCACAACACGCTCTGACCGCAGCTGACAGCACTGCTTTGTGTAAAGAAGTGCAGTGACCCACTCTGCAGAGATGCTGGGACCAACTGAAAAGCTTTGGGTTTTTTTTCGTTTTGGGATGCAAGGAGCAATGCGTGATCTGCAAGGAAAATATTCAGCCTTTGGAGGAAGGAATAAAAACAAGACAGTTGTAAAAACTTGGCTTATTCCTAACATTCAATTAAGAGGGAAAAATGATTCCTCGTAAATGCCAACGAGACCCTCATATCCCTTTGTCTTTTAGAACTTTTGCTTCTGCAACGTTGCTTCTAAGTGCTAAATCACACAGGCTGCAGAGCTGGGCCCCATCTTGGACTGCAGGGCACTGGATGGCAGTCCCATCTCCTTCTGCACTATATCTCTGATCTCTAAGAGCAGCTGAGCTAGCCCTTTACCCACCCCTCTGTTCCAGCCATTGATCCTTCTCTCTAATTGTTGATCTGTGCTACTTCATTGCTTCCCACATCTCCAAAGCCACTCTGCACCACATCACAAGGGAAGGTGCAGTGTGCAAGCAGGGTGCCATTTCTCTCTCCTTGGCCAAGCCATTAGGTTCACTGCACACTTCCTATGGAAAGAAAAATGAATGAAGGCCAACATGAGGTACCCAAGGTGTCTCCCACTGCCACCCTTGTAATACATCTGGTTTCCCAACTTCTCTATTGCTTCCTTCAGTGCTTTACTCATTCAAGCCCCACTGTACTGTTCAGTATCAGATGACAATTAAAGATTTTTTTTTCTTTTCCTCCTGCAGTACAAATCTGCAATAAAAACCCTGCCACATCACACACGGAAAATGGCTGCAACAATACAGATGCAAAACGGGTCAGTCCTGTAAGTCCAGCCAGTCCAGACATGGCTCAATCTCTGGGGCCTCAAACATGGTACATGAGTACATCCCCTACCAGGGACCATTTCTGTTCCTGGCCACACACAGCATCACCCAAACCCAAGCAATCCCCGCTCTTCCCACTGGCACTACTGGGCCTGGTGCACCCCAGGGCACAGACAGCTCTTTAAGCTCCAGAGTGCAGTGCTGGCTCACACCCAGCTGCTGTCCCACACCTCAAAGGAGCTGCACCCCTGCACAACCTGAGCATGGGAAGCCTCTTTGCAAGCAACCAGGAGTAAACACATAGCTTAGCCCTGTGACTTAATAGAAATTAAGAGGCATAGGCTGGGAGCGCTGCCCAGAAATGGCAGGAGAAGAATGTGAGAGGGAGATTCTGACTGGATTCTGCAGAAGGAATCCTCAGTGCACACTAGCACATGTTACAACCCAGAACAGGCAGACTCCCACAGCTCTTTGGGGGTAGAGCATGCATACCTGTCTTGAAGGACCATACTATGTGTTGCACACAAGGTGCTAGGCTGAATTTATCCCAAAGCCATGAGTGGTTTCTACCCATTTCCAAGCTTACCTTCCCTTCTGTGGCAGGACTACATCAGTGGATGCAGGCGGATGGAAGGTCAGGACAGGCAGAAACACTTGTGGCCATGAGATCACGTAGGGCATCACTCACTAAGAAACTCAACCCCAGCAGAGCAGACATAACATTCCCACCCACCTAGGTGCAAGGCAAGGGAACAGCCATGGGGGCCTGCCACCCACTGGAGGACACCGGGCCACACCGATGGGCTCCACACAGCACATCTTGCTTCACAGAAGGTGACAGGATGATGTAAGCCGAGGTTTGACAGCACACAGACCTAAAATATGTGGAAAAGAATCACTGACAATGAGTGCCAAAATAACCCCGATGTAGGCGAAGGTCTGCCAACACAGCCTCTGTCTCAGCCTTTAGCAGGCAATGGGCAATGCAGGCAGCCCCTGCTCTGTCACCTACCAGCTGCATAAAGCAGCAAGTAAGGTACCCATACCACAGGTCTCAGCCACCTCCATGCTGCCTTAGATGCCACTAGGAGAGCAGATGGACACAGCGCTGGCATTCTAGGGCCACACCTAGGAAGACACACAGACACACAGCAGCATCATCTGCCGTGCTCCCATTACCAGACAGGAAGGGAAATGATGAATTCTGTTCATTAAAAAAAGAAAAAAAACCATGCCCACCATTGGGCAACATCTGGAAAATGATAATTTATGAGTAATGGCTGCATCTGCCCACCCACCGTTAGCCTCACCTGAGCGTGGAATTTTGGCATTTTAAAGAACTTCATCAAGAAAAATTAGTTTCTATGGCAACTAATGGTGCATTTAATAGATCAAGTGATGAGTGCCATGTATAAGAATCGTGCAAATCATGAATAGCAGTAATAGCTCCAATGCTACACAGTCACTGCACAGCTGTTGTGCTGAGGTGCTCCGAGCCTTCTGCACAATTAGGAGCCAAGCTATGTTTTGGGGAAGCACTGTGTACAAGCATTTCCAACTCTCTCCCTTTGCAGCACTGACTGCAGCTTTTCTTATTTCCTCCAGTGGACTTATTGATATTGATCAGACCACAAAAAATTTTTACACAGTTTCAAAACCACTTCCACTTTGCAGGTGCCACCACTGCACTGAATACATGTTTCCATCTCTCTGCCTGCCTTTACAGAGAGCTCTGCAGGTGGGAAAACAGAATAAAGCCAAAGATGTATTTTCCAAAGAGAGGCCCCTACAAAGCAGCATCCCTGCAACACAACTCAGAGCAGATCACAGACTGAGGCACACCCATGTCTGTGACAGAGATACATCAATTGATCAAGAAGTTAAAGGCAACGCCTGGAAAGACAAAAAGGAATAAATGTTCACTTTGGTAAAGCACACAGGAGCACTGACATGAGGGAGAACAAAACTATTTCTTCTCCCAGGGTCCCAGCTTTGGTACATCCTTTCATGAGTGACCCATGAGCAGCACTTTCTCACTGCCTTTTTCTCTCTTGATGTATCCAGAAGGAAGTGCAATATGATGGAAAGGAAAACTAGGCAGACAATGTGCCAGTAACAGTAATGCAACAGTGTGCAGGAGGCTGGAACACAGCATCATCAAGGTCTGCTGCCCTTGGGGATGATCCATGGGATGGGGCATTGAGAAGGATGGTCAGCCCTGGGGACGGCAGAACACAAAGCCTCTGAAGACCCCAAGTGTTACCAGCAGCTTACAGCAGTGGTCTGAAGCTCACACATCATCATCATGCTCCTTTCAGCCCAAGAGGAAGGCAACAAGCAGACAAACATCAGAGAAGACCTGATGGCTCTGCAGTCAGGCTGGCTCCTGCTGACCTCCCTGAGCTCAGTGCCTTGACATGACCCAGCCAGCAGTGCCAGCACCCTCTCCAGCCAGTTGCGAGCTCTGACACCTGCCTGCTTGGCTGCCATCTGGCTGAGATCTCAAGGGGACCCATAGCAAGAAACTTCACACATTTTCCTCCACTACTTTCCTTCTTCTATCCTCTACCATTAGCTACTTGGCTTCTAATCTGCCTCTCCACAGCTGGGGAGACCTACTGTGAGCTAAGTATCAGGAAAGCAGGTGAGTGCAGCTAATTGGCCCCAGTAACAAGAAAAAAAAGTGTTTGTTAAGCAGTGTGCATGATTTTAAAGTCTCTTCTTTTGCAGGTGTAATTAACTGTCGCTCCAAACCCCTGGATTTTAAGATGCTCAATTACAAACTCAGCTCGCATATCAGGAACAGAACCTGATTTCAGACAAGAAGTCCTCACAGTCCTTATCCCACCACCTCTCATGAATGTTGACCATCCTCCCAGCAGCACACTGTCCACCTCAGCACCTTCACAAGCTGCACCTGACTTGCTGTGTTTCCTCTTGCACTGATCCTGTGCAGCAACCTTATATCTGCTGCTTGTAGGAACCATCTAAAATCGTACAATCACAGCATGGCCTGGGTTGCAAAGGAGCACAGTGCTCATCCAGTTCCAACTCCCTGCTGTGTGCAGGTCACCAACCAGCAGCCCAGGCTGCTCAGAGCCACATCCAGCCTGGCCTTGAATGCCTGCAGGGATGGGGCATCCACAGCTCCTTCTGTGCAATAATCACAAAAATATTCAAGCAGTGAATTACCTTAGAATGTGGGTGGAAGGCAGATCTCCCCTAAAGGACCAGGCAGGATGCATCCAACCAGCAGTATGAAAAAAACACCTTGTGCTGTATTTAAAACACCCTGCTTGTATTTAAAACACCCAGGAGTAATTATTGACTGGTAAGAGAAGTTTTATGGCAATTGCTAACAGCAAGCCACAGCTTGCTGATTTTACATCCATCTCGATCTCCTGTCTGAGCTCGATGCCTGCTTTTCCCCAGTAGTCCCACTGACAAAAGAACACTGCTGAGATTCATCACAGCCTTGCTTAAGAGAAGGCAGATTTTATGGGCACAGAGTCCAAGGGAATGGAATCCAGGGGTCTGCAGCTCCCATAGACAAGGCATGCTGAAGTTTAAACACAGCAACGCAAAAAAACTAACAACAGCAACAAAAAGTCTCAGCCTCATCTTTGGGGTGGGAAAGAGGGCTGTAAAAACTGAATGGAAATTTAATAGGAAGGGGATAAAAAGGCAAACGTTCAAATGTAGCCCTGCCAAGCCTCCTGTGTTCTGCTGCAGAATCACCCATCTGAGGCCACCACAGCTATCCCCACCCCTGAGGCAATTAATCTGAACATAAAGTATGGCAAATCTTTGAGAGCTGTAGCACGAAAGTGAGTGCAAGGGTGCAGACGGAGGTGCCGGATGACAAAGAAAATCTATAAACAGGTAAAACAAAGAGAAATCAATTTTCTATCCTGAATCTCAGATGAGAGCAGAGATTTTTTGAGAAGGCAAAAAGGAAGCCATGTGGTCGCTCTCTTGATAAGAAGCTTAGGTTGTACAGTGGCTTTTTTTTTTTCCTTTTGATTCAGCAGCATCATAAGCTTTGTGACTGCTTAACACAGCACCATTCATAGCCAAAGCATTTGCAGGCAGATAACAGCATGCTGCCTCTTGGGTTGGGGAAGGCTCTTGCTCTTTGATTCCTGCAGCTTTGCACCAAGCACATGTGAGCCCTGTTGGAGGAGGTGGGTTGGGAAACATTCTCCCAGGGAGCACACTTGAAGTATCAACTTATCTTTATTCTTTCCTGCTTGCACATTAAGGTGCTATTTATTTCCATCCAAAAGCAGTTGCTTTGCATCTAAAAAAGATGTGAAATAAGGCTGGATAAGGAAAGGTTGGGGGGGTTGAAGGAATGCAAGAAAAGCAGCAGGCAGTGGAACATTAATTAGTTTCAGAGAGGTGGCCACATTCCTCCCTCCCTGAGCTTGGGACAGATCCTACCCTGCCCATTGCTCTACACCTCGCCCCTGGAAAGAGTCATTTTCATCTGCAGTAGTTCAGATATTTCAGTATTTGCATGAAAGTCTGTCACAGAGTGGCTCTGAAGGGAGACAGAAAAGAACCAAAAGCTCTTAAGGAAGAAAACAAAGAACGTGAATCAGTTGCATACATGGGTAAGTGTAGAGGTGATGGTTTCATGTTCCATCCACCAGGGGAGGTTCAGGTTGAATATCAGGAAACATTTCTTCTGCAAAAGAGCAGTCAGGCACTGCACAGACTGCCCAGCATTGGTGGGATCACCATCCCTGGAGGTGTTCCTGAGCCGTGGAGATGTGGCACTGAGGGATGTGGGCAGTGGGCATGGTGGGGTGGGGTTGGGATCTTCTGGAAAAGAAATGTTTTCCAACCTCAATGATCCTGTGATTCCATGTAAAAGAACTTCACAAGGTGCACATGGAGAAGGGATGGTGATGGGGATACCAGGCAGCTCCAGCACAGACCGACCAGATTATCTTTGAATAAATGCTCTAAAATAATAGAGCCAGACCTGGAAAAGGATAATTTCCTTCAGGTTAACCTCAGTTTCCTGCAGGATCTCAATGCCATGGTTCATGCCATGCTCATGGCCAGGATATGGGAGCTCAGTGAGGCCCCCCCCCCAGCTCAGCCCGTTTACTCTGATGCGCACCACCCCCCTTCAGCACTCCCTACCTACACTTGTATTTCCTTCTGCCAACCTCTGCAGCCCCACATCACACCACAACATTCCCAGATAACCATTCACTCAAAACCCATCATTTTCTGTGCCGATGATGCTCCTTCTGCGGCACTCCAGCACCGAACCCACAAAAGCCCTGACGAATCCTCCAACGGATCCTGACGCATCAACCTCTAACCCCCTGCAGCAGAGCAGCAGATGAAGCTGTCCCAAAGAGTTGGGTGGGGGCTCACCTGTGGTCGGGGATGGCCGGTGACCAGGCAGGTCAGCTCCAGCGTCTCACCCTCACGGATGGTGTAGACCCTCTCCGAGTAGCGCTCCTCCTCGATGTTGCACGCCAGGCCTGAGTGCACGATACGCACGGTGGGGGGGGCTGCAAGGTGCAAACAGACAGCAGTGAGCACAGCACCTGGCCATCCCTGCCCTCCCCAGCAGCAGACCCACATTGGGTGCCAAGAGATGGCCCGCGGTGCTCGGCCCCATCTCACGGTCCCCAGGGTGCAGCCTTCACGAGCTCCTCTGCTTTCTGGTTATTTTGGGCTCCATTCCTAAATGAGCTCTCTCTTATTGTTCTCGTCATTATACATCTTTCTAAACTTATTATCGCGTGCATTATGCAAATGAGGCGCCTTAATTAAACCATTAAAATTAAGCAGGAGAAACGGCGGGGCCGATGCTGCTCCTTCTCAATATTAATACTGAAATCCTGTTGCTGCAAAGGGATCAGGGCTTGGAGCTGAACAAACCCTCACCTTAATTTTCTTGTAAATTCAGTCCGAGCTGCAGGACGTGACCATGTTCTACACACTGTACATGTAGGAAAACAGCAACGTTGTTCCTGATACCAAATGTACAAATTACAGCTCTGTTTTAGCAATTCTCCCGTGGATGTTCCCGGCTGTATCTTTATTTCTGCAGCATGAAATTCACAACTATTAAAATTTTCAGACAGTGAATCAATAGGAGAAGAAAGTGGAGCTCCAGTTATAACCCCGCTGCCAAATGAAATAACAAAAGCTGAAGAGATAAATGGTAATTCTGGTGGGGCTCAAACACCCAGCAGTTTGCCCTCTCTGCTCATCAGCGTGCTGCTCCAATGGTGGACAGATGCTTTAGTCCTAACTGAAGCCTTAAATGATCGAGAAAGCCAGAAAGTGGAAGAAAAATAGAGCCCAGAAGGACTTGATCGTGCTCCCACCACAGAACCTGCATGCTTTTACACTGCTGCTCATTGCCTTTTGCTCAGCCCACCTACAGTGTGCAGCAGTTCCTGCAGATCTGCATGCAGCTTTAGGCACCACCTGCTGCACAGCACCTGGATCTCATACAAATACTGCCCTTAATTTCAATTCTGGCCCTCGTTCTCTGAAGGCTGAAGAAAATGAGGTTCAAGGAAAGGACCTGAGCAGGACAGTGCCGGGTCAGGTACAGGAGCAGGAGGAGAATAATTATGTCAGGCTGCAATGGCTAAGCCTGATACTCCTCACTACCATGCACTGCTCCCATCCATCTCAGTCTACTATATTTAGATCATTTCTCAATGTGCTCGGCTTAGGTTAATCCCTTCAGCAAGCATTTCAGAAACCTGTCCTCCCTGCAGAGACCAGCGTGGGAGGAAGAGCTTTTGCAAGCAATAGATGCTTCCCACATCACAGTGTGCCCCCAGCCTGATGGCACGAGGCGATCGGCTCCAGAAGGGACCAGAGAGCAGCACAGAACAGCTTGCTGGCACTGCTCAAACCCAACAGCATTGCAAAAAGCTTCCCCACCAGGCTGCAGCCAGACAAGCACGCCTGCTTGGTCCGCTTTGCCTTCCTCTTGCTCAGAACTGCCTTGTGCCCTCCCCACAGCCCTGCAGAGCTGCTCCCTGTAGGGATGGAGACCCTGTTTGCTCTCTTAGAGGAAACAAACAGGACCTCTAAACCACTGGGCTGCTCTTCACTGCCCCTCTGCCATGCCAGAAATGTCAGAGAATCACAAAGCGGCCCAGATTGCAAGGGACCTCAAGGACCACAGGCATCTATTCCTTGTTCTGCCACACACAGCCATGGTATGATGAGCTCCACCCCACGGCTGGGTACCATCTCCCACAACACAAAGCATAAACTGCTGACATGCAGAAGCAGTTCAGCACAGATGAGGAGACCAGATAAAATTAGGAGAGTCAGCAACATTACACTGACATCCTGCTGCCTTTTACATTCATATTATATTAATATGACATTTTAATTCATATTGTATTCATATTATTTCAAATTATGCTTGAAGCATCCTTTGATATAGTGTCTGTGCCACGGCTCCACATCTGTTACATTTGAAATGGCAACACAGAAAAGAAAAAACAACTCCTTCTGTATTAGTATAAGTATATACTGCTTTAAGAAAGACTAAAATGAATGCAGGAAAATTAAAAATATTCTTCCTCCTTTAATTTTAATGTTCTATGGTTCAGAAGACATTGTGTAATTACAAAACGTCACCTCCTTCTCTTCACCAGGAATATTCATTACAGCTACTTCTGAAATATGCCTCCAAGGATTTAATGGCAGACAAGGCATGGAAGTAATATATCCTTGGCATTTATTTTGTTTGTGGCACTTCAGAAGTATTTGTCTTGTGATTACGCCCAGTAAATACCACATGCAGGAATCCATCACCTGCCGTCCTGGCATCACGCAGGCGCAGTGCACACAAAGCTCAGTGTGAGGTCAGACAGAGCTGCGACAACAAAACCGACAACAAACCCCCCCGTGATGCAAATACACCAAGAGAGTCCTTTCCTATGAAGAATGGTGCCACGCTGACCTTTCTCTGTGTCTCATTATGTGTTGATGTAAGATAAGTCCCCGTTGTTGGCTGCTCTTTTCCAGCAATTTCAATTCATCTCCCCCTCTCCTGTACACACACAAGTCTACGCAAGCAAAAAGGCTTCAACTTGCCACAAGCTCCCCAGATGGCACAGATCCCAAAGATCCGGGGGTGAAAAGAGTGTCATAAAATTTCTGATAAGGCAAAATTAGAAATGCCCAAAGTTGAATCACAGAATCACAGAATTGTAGGGGTTGGAAGGGACCTCTAGAAATCATTGAGACCAACCCCCTTGCCAAAGCAGGTTTCCTAAACCAGGTTGCACAGGTCGGCATCCAGGCAAGACTTGAACATCTCCAAAGAAGGAGACTCCACCACCTCCCTGGGCAGCCTGTTCCAGTGCTCCGTCACCTCACTGTAAAGAAGTTCTTGTGCACATTTGTGCGAATATGGATGCAGGTATCCAGACGCATTTAATAAAGACACAAAGAGCAGAGCAGATGCCATGATGAATGTGAGCACAGCCACTCTCCATCAAACCTGCAGAATAACATTTGTTTTCTGAACAAGTGCCAAAGTAGAGAAGAGTTTTTCTAAGTAAGCTGGCCACCCAAGAAAGTAAACAAACTCAGAGTCACAGAATCACAGAATGGCTTGGGTTGGAAGGGACCTCAAGGATCCTGAGCCTCCAACCTCCCCTGCCACAGGCAGGGCCACCAACCTCCCCATTTCATAGCAGCCCAGGCTGCCCAGGGCCCCATCCAACCTGGCCTTGAACACCTCCAAGGATGGACGGGGCATCCACAGCCTCTCTGGGCAGCTGTTCCAGCACCTCACCACTCTCTGTAAACAACCAGCATGCAACCTTTGCAAGAGTTTGCCCTCGTCTTTCCCCAACCCAAAGCTTGGTCACTGGGTGGCCTCAAACTGCACCAGCAACACAACAGGCCATATCTGCTCACGGCATGCAACACATTATTATTGGATCTGGTGTCTGGTGCAGTGCATGGCAATCTTGCTCAGGGCAGAGGGTTGGAACGAGGTGATCTTTAAAGTCCCTTCCAACCCAATCCGTTCTCTGATGCTACGATTGACTCTGCTACTATTATTCCAAAACATTTCAAATAAGAAAGAAACGTTCAACAGAATCAGGGGTCTTCATGTCTGGCGAATTACAACGGCCTTTTTCTCATCCAGAACATACCTACTGTTTCAGGAACAGATACCAACAGACACAGACCATATGTCATAGATCGTAACTTTTTAATACTTGCCCAGCAGGAAGGACAATAAACAGACAGCGTAACGAGTTGTAAGGGGGTAAGAAATCTGCCTGTTCCTAGAAGCAGCATTACAGTTCCTATAACTCAATAGATACTCTACTGATAAGCTTTGTAGTGCCAAAATTAGGTCAGCCTGTGACAGCAGCGTTGGGAAGCGGCAGTGTGATTTAATTGGCACGGTGGCTCCTCATGTTGGTGCTATCGATCAAGAAGGCTTCCTGAGCTCTGGAAATGCAGTTTAAGCCACAGAGATACAGGCAAGCATTAAGCAACGTGGCAAAAACAGTCCAATCAATGCAAGGAAAAAAATGCTCTTCGTCCTTCTCTTGTGAGACTGGGAGGCAAGGACAGCCATGGACAGCTCAACAACGGAACGAGGGTTATTTATGCTGCTGGGCATGTAGAGTGAGAGCAGATAGGAAGTATTTCATGCTGATAGATCTTTTTACACTACAGAACTCGCCCTGCTATCACTTGTCTGCTAAGGCTGCTGAAGGTAACGTACAGTCATAAAGCTATGAAAACAGAAAAAGCAAAGGCTCCCTGCGTTGGATGCCTGGCTTTTGTTCCACATGGGACCCGAAAATGAAGATGTTAATTGAGACTCTCAATATTTATATAATGAAATGTCCTTGTGTAATGTTTCCCATCCTCACTCCCCACCAAGAGTACTACGCTTTCTAAAAACAGAAATAAACTGGCCTAATAACACATTTATCAGCTAACCTCCAGCTGGTGTCCAACCCCACGTTCCCCACAGTAAAACACTCCAAGCTCTGTAGTGATGAGAGCTGCTGTGCCAGGGCAGTGCATTCATCACAGTAATACCACCGAGATCCCCGGTCACTTCATATGCAATTAGCAGAATTAAGAGCTGATAGGAGTACGGGAAAACTCATTTTTGAGAGTTGCAAACACGTACACACTTACTTTAGGTCTTCACGTTCTTAAAAAAAAAAAAGAGAGAGAGAAAAGATTATTTCCTCCTTATTACACTGCAGAATTGCACAGAACTCACTGGGGACTTCACTCTTGCTGATTGGTTTTACACAGAGGAGCTCACAATGAAAAGCACCACTGAAACAAATGAAACAAATGGGAGGATAACAGAATTACACGTGGGCACAGCCAGGGCTGGTGCCTTGCATTGGGAAGGCAGCTAATGCTCTAATGCAAGGGGGCAGTGCTGGTCCCAGTGCTTTTAGGGGCGCCTGGCTGTGCAGGAGGACATCACAGCCCTGTGCACACACAGTGACCATGTAGTGTCCAAAGTCTGGAGCACACCCAGTTTTCCAGAAAGTTCTTCATACACACACAAGGATCTGTCTGCACGGACCCTGCCGTGGGACTGGGAGAAATGTTTTCCTGCAGGAGGTAAAGCATGTTACTCATAATAAATACACACTTCTAACACAATCATTATGGGTTTCCTATTTCACATACATCATTTTTAATTACGTTTTAAGTAATTCTGCAAGGTCCACAAATCACTAGGATCTTCTCACGGCTCAGATTGAAGTAAATAATTAAAAGCAACTGATTAATGAATTTGAGTTCTGACACTGCTCAGAGTTGAACATTGCTCTCCAACAAGACTTCAACCAAAGCTCTGTGTGAGTGAATTCTCACCAGCAAATAACTGCAACCAGAGAGAATTGCATTTGAGAAGAACTGCAGCACTGAGTTTCTCCTTGCCTGGCAGCAGCCCCACAGCAGATTTCCAGTCTCACTGGTGCTGCTTTGGCCTTTGGGATCACGAAGCTCCAACCCCCTGCCACATGCAGGGCCACCAACCTCCCCATTTCACAGCAGCCCAGGCTGCCCAGGGCCCCATCCAACCTGGCCTTCAACACCTCCAGGGATGGACGGGGCATCACAGCCTCTCTGGGCAGCTGTTCCAGCACCTCACCACTCTCACAGCACACAACTTCCCCTGACATCCAACCTCAATCTGCCCTCCCTCAACTTCAAACCATTTCCCCTTGTCCTGCTGTCATCTACCCTTTCAAAGGCTCGATTCCTCTGATGTGCTGTTTCCTACTTCTTACTTCTTCTAGACATCTTTAAATGGGCAATTAAAACTTATCCCAGCAGTCATGTCTTACTGTGTCACATTTGACTCTTTCTGTGTTCACGTTGCAGCCCCCCACAATTGGTTTCCCAGTCTCTTATTCCAGCAGTTTAGAGAAGGATGCTGTCACAATGTCTCAACACATCAAGTGGACATGACCTTATGGCATCTTCCTATGGTCACACAGAGCTGGGATAATTGGGAAGACAAGTGTATAGGGGAATCTTTCTACACTGCATCTTCCTCCCTAATTGCTCCTTGAGCAGTCTGCAACAGATTTCAAGCAGTGGCTTCTATGAAGCTTCCAAAAGAAGTGATCTACAATTGACAGGATTAATTGAAGCAACCCTTTGTTGTTCCTGGAATCACAATACAGATGATATTGCCAGACCTGTTTCAGCAGTGTTAGAGTTCAGCAGTAAACATATCTTGGTTATTACCACAGGCTCAGGAAAAACGACATGTTGACTTTCCCCAACTTGAATAGCATACAGACACGAAAATCAAAAGTATGAAAAATCACTCATTAAAAATGAATCCTGAATTCTTAACCATTACCTCTATTTGCACACTTTGACAAAACACCTTTCAGAAATGTATTTTTAACAAAGAAAACTATGGAAGCACCGTTGGTGACAAAGAGCACCGCAAAGGTAGATTCAATCCTAAAGAAACTGCACACATATATAATGCTGCAGAAACCAACCACAGGTCCCAAAATGGCATGGGACAGTCTAGGAAACCTCGAGTTCCATTAAACTGAGGTTGTGACCATCACAGATCTCCTTGCAGGTTGAGGGGACTGAGATCAGAGGCTGGAATCCTGGGCAGGCTCTAAAGTCCTGCATGCATTCAATCCATAGTTTTATGGTTTGGTTGATCTCATGGGTATTTGTTTTTTTGTTTTTCTTTTTAATGTTATAATTAAAAATATTTTAAAAATCAAAGCTTTGTTATTCATATACATTAAATGTATTATATGTTTTATATGCAACTCAAGACAATTCCTCCCTACTCCATGAGGCCCAGGAAATCCAAAAGATTGGACACCCATTCTAGACCTTGCTCAGGACCAAAAACGCTCTGAGCAGGTCCACTCTGGACCTCTTTCCCCTGGTCCATGCTCTCTTCCCATCCTGCTCAAAAAGCATCATCTCCTCCTGGCACAAGCCGGCCTCTACCTCCCATCCCCTCTGCAGCCAAGCAGAGCAGCAAGTGAAGCGAGATCCAGGCACTCTGGGGCACAGAGATGCCCAGACCTATTAATCTTAGTGCCACACATAACAATATATTGCTCAAAGCCACGTCAAGGTCCATAACATGGCACATCTGTAATAGGGCGCTCACTGATGAACTGATGGAGCGCAACCACGCAGAACACAGTTGGGGCTTGCATCCAATAAGAACTTTAAAGTGGCTTTTCCCTGGGTTTGTACTTTCACTTAATGCTAGGACTTAGCAAACCAAAATTCTCTGGCTCCTCCATAGATCTACCTGGACCCCAGGATGAGGTTGGTGGAAATGTTGGTGGAAAGTCCTGGCTTCTCTGGAGCCAGCCCCATTCTGGCCAGCAACACAAGGAAGAACATTGCCTGAACGACTGGGCACAAAGAAAATCTGTGCTCCAGCATTTGGATCACGGCCTTGAGGGTGGAAGTGTTCAAATGGACACAGGACAGCTTAAAAGCAGGACTGTGCTGTAGAGGAGCCACCAGGTGTGGGAGAATAGACTTCTCATCTGAAAGCCAGGTGTGGTGTGTGATATTCCATCAAACTGGGCAAAAGGAATAGAAATACAGCTTATGAAGATGTCCCACTGAAGGTACCACCGAATCTACGTGACTGCCAAGAGCAGTGATCACACTGTCCCAAAAAGGACAGTTCTGGTTCAGCTCAGCTCTGCACTCAGGATTAAGGTTTCCCTAATTGCAATGCAGCTCAGCAAGGCTGTCACTGACTGCAGACAGACAGTTTAACATTAAAGAGGAATTTCAAAATACGCAACCTTACATGAATGAAAAAAAAAAAAAGGCTGCTCTATGGTGTTAAGCAAGAATAAACAGCTTTTTAAATAACAATTTGCATTTCTTGTGAGATAGCACAAATCTGTGCCAGTGATCAGCAAGTACCAAGGAAACAAACCTCCTTTTAGGAGGAAAATATGATTTCTTGAATTAAAATTGTGTTTCCCATACTTCAGTGTCTCACACCTAGTTTTCACATCTTTGTTTTGAAATGTTGGATGTGGGAGTAACCATAACCACTGAACGACTGGAATATGTTCCATTATATAAAGCAAGAAAATCATTACACCGCATTTTATACGTTCCAGGCACTATCAAAACTTGTGTCACTCCTTTTAGCTTCAGTAGGAAAAGAAAAACGTAGCTTAAAGAATAAAAAACACAGGTGGCAGTAGTGCCAAGAAAATGACTCACTTTCCCATTACATCCTGTATTCCAGGAGTTTTCCCCCAGTCCTTGGCACGCTGGATGGGAGGGAGCCTGCACACCCCGAGCTGCAGAGAACTGACTTGTTTCAATGAAATGTCTGAATTAAATGCTAAGCTTTTGGTTCATTTGTGCTGGGAGTTGCTGGGTTCTTCTGACTAAGCTCAGTCATCCCGTAGTTTTAAACTAACAGAAGAAGATTTGGATGAGATATAAGAAGTCTTCTCATGATAACTTTAGTATAACTTTATACTAAGCAAAAATCATTGTTACAATGATAATGACTTTCAGGAAAGCTGCATACATGGAGCTTAACGGCCCCCGGTTCACCTTATGGACTGCCTGTATGCCTTTTTGGGGGCCTGTGACCTCATTCACATCCACTGAGCAGCAGGAGCAGGTGCCAGACTGCCTGCCCAGGAGCAGGCTGTCCCCAAGGCGCTGTAAGCATCAGCAAGGAGTTAGCCTGGAGGAACAAAGCATAATGTCATTCTAGACTGACCTACTCTTTCATCTTCACTGGGAGAGGGAGGCAGTTTCCCCAAGGAGGAATGGGGAATTCAGTGTTCCCATCCACCATTCAGTAACAACCACACACACCATTTCAAAGCTGGCAGCAGCCATTTCCATCGCTTCATTTTCCAGAAGCACTGGCATGGCAAGCAGAACTGGGGCTCCATCAGCCCTCAGCCTTTCCTTCCTCGAAAAAAAAAACATCTGGAGCCTGAAGCTGTGACTGCTCAGAAGTCCTTCCAGGCAGCCTGGGGAAAATCCTGGTTCTTCACAGCATAAATTAACACATCTCCAAATTTCAGCCAAAGCACGATGCCATCAGCCCAGATAAGCAGCAGCACGAGTGCATCTTGCTCTCTTTCCCTTTGGAAACTATGGGCTGTGCCGGTATAAGCTGGCCTAACACTGACTGGGATGTGGATTTAAAGGCAGAGCAGCAGAACCAGAGATCACCTCCCCCAAGATCTCCTTCCCTTGTGAAACTCAACTAATAGCTCCTGACTAATGTGCCACTGAACATGTAATTTGTCCTCAGAATTAAGTCAGTATTTCGGTGTCAACAGTTTGATTTATTTCAATAAATGTCAATGAACGATCAACAGATCAATAAAAATTAATGAAGAAAATTATTAGACTCCCACCTTGGTACTCACACAACATTAGGCTGTGTATTATTGTTTATATGATTTACCAGTCCTTTTTCAGCGGCTGATGACATCTCCAATTTTATTAACAGAGTGCAATTAGCCATTAAGTTTCATTATGGAGCTGCTCCTTTCGTGCAAAATTTGCGTAAGCCCTGTTAAAGCAGTTAAGAGTGGGAAATGTATCTCATTTCTCCCAGCCGAAATTAATCACCAGCACTAAGCTTCTCAGAGTGCTACAGAACCCTGCAGTTCAGCAGCAGCACTGGCACAGCCATGACCAATCCCCACGACAGCCAGCTTGCAGGGGGCTGCCATCAGCTGAGAGCCCCCCAGCCACACACGCAAGCAAAATGTTATCAGGCAGCAGAAATTGGCTTATTTTAGTCACCGCATGCTTGGTTCAATAAGGACAGCATCAGGGCTGAGGCTATAAGAATAGAAGCAGGCAGATAAGGGAAAATATGAACATTTCCTTGCAGCCTCTGTGTTGAAAATAATCATAGAATCACAAAATGGCCTGGGTTGCAAAGGAGCACAGTGCTCATCCAGCTCCAACCTCCTGCTGTGTGCAGGTCGCCAACCAGCAGCCCAGGCTGCCCAGAGCCACATCCAGCCTGGCCTTGAATGTCTGCAGGGATGGGGCACCCACAACCACCAGTAATACCTTCCTCCACACTGGATATATGCCTTTCCTGCATTTAACACACTCAAATGTAATCTCTCAGGTTTTTTCAACCTTATATTCTTCTGCAAACCCATTACTGCAGAGGTTCCCTCCCCAGGGCATATGCCAGCCAGTCACACCAACTTCTTTGTACCCCATCTACCTGGCTCTTGTGAGGCCCCATCTGCAGCACTGCGTCCAGGTCTGGAGCCTCCAGAACAAGAAAGACAGAGAGCTCTTGGAACTATCCAGAGGAGGACCACTAAGATGGTCAGAGCTGTGGGTGCCCCATCCCCAGAGATGCCCAAGGCCATGGACGGGACCCTGGGCAGCCTGAGCTGATGGGCACCCAGCCCACAGCTGGGGGGACTGGGAGGATTGTCCTTTCCAACCCAACCACGCTGTGATCCTGTGATTGTAAGATGCTCAAAAATAATCATTTCAAAATGGAAAGGGTTTTGGTTGTTTGTTGCATTCATTTTTCCTGCTGTGGTTTGAACATTTTATAATGTTCAATAGGAGGACAATAAGAGTTGAGAGCCACAAGCCCTCATACTTTGACGGTCTGACTGAGTAGTTGCCAATGCTGTGTCAAAGCACATGATACCTACTCAGCATTACAACACTGAAGAACAAGATTTTCCCCCAGCATTGAAAGTAAAAGCTCTTTTAGATGCTAAAATATGCGTTGTTTATATAGGTGGCAGAAATCCAACCTGGTGCTGCTGCAGGAGACACTACACCTAAAGAGCCTGGCTCAAGAAAGCTTGGATTATTTGCAAAAGGCATCTGAAGAATAAAGAAATCTTAGAATTAGTAGCAAGACTTACTTTTCAACTCTTATTTACCAAAGCATGGTGACAAACTCAAACACCTACCCTGCAGCAAAATCCCAATTCACGGCTTTGCTCATTCCTGCTCTTTAAAAGAAGAAAAGCAAAAAAAAAAAGTTTACAAACTCTTCTAGCTGAGCTCTGCTAAGCAGGATGAGGCACAGCCATTGTTCTTTATGAGCACAGTGTCAGCCATCAGCCCAGAGTTAATCTGCAAATCCTGCGAGCAGCCTGCTCCCCATCCCCACTGCAATTCCTATGAAAAAAACAGGACCTTTTTTAATTCCTTTCATGAGGTTGTCTACTCGCAGCACCAGATGTCCGATAGATGCAGCCCAAGCAGAATGACAGATCCTGTAAAGGGTGAAGCCGAGTAACTTATCCGTGCCTCCCGGGCGCAGGTTTCTTAAGAGAAAAAGATATCTGCTCCATATGCTCAGCCAGTCAGCGTGCAGCCGCGCTTATTCTGCTTTAAAAATCTTCCTAGCATTTGCTCTGCGACAAGTTTAGAAGCAGAAAGCAAGAAGTGAAACTGAGATGCAGAACTTGGGGATTCTGAGGACGGGATTTCAGCTGTTCCCAATGAAGAGGATGGAGCTGAGGATGGAGCTGAGGATGGAGCTGAGGATGGAGCTGAGGATGGAGCTGAGGATGGAGATAGGTCCACTGGGCTGGCTGGCTGCCTGCAGACCCCCATTCCTCCTCCTCCTCTGAGCAAATCATTACTGAAAAGCACATCAAACAGCACTAGCAGAGAAAAGCAAAAAGCTTTTTAGATTCTTCTTCATCAAAAGAAATTTTCTGAATTCGTTTTGAAATCCAAAGCACTGATTAACCTTCTATTTTGTTAGCTGACTGAGGCGTTTTCTTCCCTTCTGATATTCCATCAAAATGTTTTCTGCTTTTTAATCAGAATTGAAAACTTTAGCAACAAATGAGTTATGGGTATCAGCAGCACCTCCTTACTGGGATTCCTGTGCAGACAGAAGCTGGAGATAACAGCAAGGCAGAGAATCCAGCTGAGGACAGCAGCACTGCAACAGCTGCAGGGAAAATCTGATGACTTTTCCAGACCTCTAGCCAGGCCCCTTCTGTGTCCATCAAAGTACAGAAGGCATCCCACTACGGCTTGATACCAGTGAGGATCTTAGTATAAAATAATTTCTAGAATAAAGTAAGAATTGGCATTTCCATGTGAAACTTGCCAAAGGAAATAGATTCTGGCGATACGCAAAGTATTTTCAACCTTATTTCCTTTCTTCTATCTATCACAAAGCGTATTTTAACGTGAACAAATGTTGGTTAAAATGTTTTCTTTCTTTTTTTCACGTTTTGCCAGTCAAAGCAGCCAGCTTCTGGTGGCAGAAGTGACTCCAATGAACAGGAGGTGGCAAAACATCATGGGAGAAGGATGAAGTCACAGCAGATGAGCTGATGAGGGCTTTGGGTGCTGTATCCTCAGCTGAAGGCATTCAGCAGCACTGATGCACCATCACTTGGAGTACTTTGATTTACAGCAGCTGACAGTCCTGGCCTTAGACTGTTGCTGTAATCTCAGAAAACAAAATGCTTAAGAAATAAGAGATGAAAATGGGAAAAAAGTATAAGTGGATTCCTTCAAAACTATTAGATGATTGGCTCTTTAGATGCAGTCCTAATTAGTGTATCACAAGCCGTCCTTAATACATTTCTCAGCACAGCAAACTGTCAGATTATATGGACTCCCAGAATCTGAAATTAATTGGAAAAGCTAAAGATAGCAGCTCTCAGTAATGGAAGTATCCACATATGCTTTAAAATGTTTGTAATGAAGATAATGACTGCATGCATTCTTCTAACTTAAAATATACATACACACGGCAACCTAATGTCCTCCTCATTACCTAGTCTCTCATAAGTCATGAACATGTTTCAGTTTTATATCTTAAATTATAGTTGATTTCAAAAGCATTCTTAATACTAAGCATACATGATCTGAAAGGCTTAACACCTCCCGGCACATGAGCACCAAACCTCCACAGATGGATGGAAAGGCACAGAAAGGTTGAAGACTGATCAAGTGATACTAAACTGGGTGAGAAATAATACATCAAACAAGGCTGCAACTGCCCAATGTGGAAATGGCACTGTGGGGGTGCCCCAGTCCCCAGGTCATCACCAGCACAAGGATGCTGCATCCCAGGATAGGTTGCTCCATGCATGGGGTTCTGGTTTTTGTTTCCTTTAGAAGTGGTGCCATGGGGCTCTGAAGATGTAAGGGCTGGGGTGAGTTGTGGGTAAGGAACCCTGCTGCATGAATCTGGGGGCTTTCATATCCCACCTTTGGGAACTGAGACCTTAAGAACTAAAATACCTTTGGTTGCGTTGATAAGAAACCCAGAAACAATACCTATGGTAAAGGCCTCTGTCACCTCCCTGGAGTAATTTTGGCAACAGGAGAGAGGTGAGAGCCTTTGGCAGGGCCTGTTTAGGGGGCAGGAAGGTTCAAGCAGGGTAGGAGATCCTGCTGTGACACAGCTGGACACCTCCACAACATATGCACTCCAATCACAGAGTAAGAGAATCAGAAAAGCAAAATGCACCAAAACAAGATCCACAGAGGGCACAATGCATTCTTGTTCCTGTATCTCCTCTCCACTATTGCTTTCCTTCATGTGTCACCATTGGTGACTATTTTACTCCTCATAAAACCAAGGGATCCTCAAGAAACCAAATACATACCCATTCCCACACACTGTATATGTCAGTAAGAAATGATTCCTCCTTGTCTGAATGCCTTGGCTCGAGATCCATGGAAACACAGAGAAACTGAAAGCAACAGACACTTCCCTTTTCTTCTGCTAGAACTTTGAGGGACATGGTCAGTGGGCATGGTGGGGAGGGGTTCACAGAATCACAGAATCATAGAATTGACTTGGGTTGGATGGGACCTCAAGGATCACGAAGCTCCAACCCCCCTGTGCCATGCAGGGCCACCAACCTCCACATTTCACAGCAGCCCAGGCTGCCCAGGACCCCATCCAACCTGGCCTTGAACACCTCCAGGGATGGACGGGGCATCACAGCCTCTCTGGGCAGCTGTTCCAGCACCTCACCACTCTCATAGCAAAGAATTGGGTTGGGGCTGGACTTCATCTTAGAGCTCTTTTCCAACATGGACGATCCTATGAGTCTATGAACTTGGCAGAACCAAACCTTGGGACAATGCAGCTCTGAGACCTCAGCTCTCAACAGATGGTTCTACATCAATGGAACCCAGAATGGAAATGAAGCAGCAGGGAAGCACGAAGCAAGCCTGCCCTGTCTGCACTGCCTGACATGCACACACCGATTGGGCTCAGCTACGGTGATTTCCCATTTAGCAAAATTTTATACCAACATTAATGCCAAAGTATCAAGATTCCTATGCTTTGTGATGTCTGTTTGATTTTTTTCTCTTTTTGAAAAAGGAAAAATGACTCCTGATCATTTCATTTTATTTCTACACACAAACGCTCAGAGCAGGGGATGGAGCAACAGTTCAGAATTACTGTTAGGGTCAGACAATACAACTGCCTGTATTTTATATTACCCAGTAATAGAGGACTTGCTCTTTCATAATTTACAACTGAAATAAATGTCAATGAAATAAAACTGACATAAACAGGAAGAAAATACAGCCTCGGACGTGCACAGTATGGACATAAAGAGAAAGTTCCCATTCCACCACACAACTACACTGCACTGCACACTACTACACAACAGCACTAAGTTCTCAGCTCACAAGCATAGGAAACTCAGTCTTACCCCCTTTTGCTCCCTCCCTAGGACCTCACAGGTTGATTTAGGCTGAACATTATACAAAGGAAGGCTTTGTGATGCTATTCAGGTCAAAGGAAGGAGAAGGAAAGAAAAGAGGTGGCAACTTTTAGCTGTATGAAGCAACTGCGGGGCCATAACTATGCTTCAAGTTTATCTGAAGTTCACACAATCAATTAAGGTAAACAAAATGAGGTTATTCTTAAATTAAATTAAAAAAAAAGTTGTCCAGACTGACATCTGCTGTTTAGAAAAGCAACTCAAATCCAGAAAGATGCATTTCTGAGGCAGAAACTTCCTGCATAGCGTAATACTGTTACATAAGAGAGATTTCCCAGCTCAAACAAGCAATACCAAGGCAGCTCAGACGACAAAGAACAGCTGGAACTGCCAGCCTGGGCATCCAGACAAATCACATCGGTCCCACTCTGCATCTCTCTGGAGGGATTGCCCTTCCATGGACTTTGACCTGGGGCAACTTATCCACAGCTCTCTATGTTATAAGGCAGCACAGATTTTCCAGCAACGGTAAACAACTGAATATGGTGATCAAGTGTGATCCCAGCATGTGTTTGCCTCTGTTTCTTCCCAGAAAGGAATCCTGCCTGGCATTTGCCATAACGATGCCATTCAGAAAGCTCTCAAAAGAGCAATCACCATCCACTGAACTATTAATGCACCAGCACTTGGGGCTGGCAGGCATGCTGTCCCAGCACAGTTCAGGAATGCCCATCCGTAACAGGGCAGTCTTGCTGGTAGCACAGACAGCAACCCACCGAGCAGCACATTCAGCATCTTGTCCTGGCTCCATCAGTATGCTTATCCATGTGCCAAGACAGTAGTGGACTTTAGAAGAAGCTCAGTAGCAATAAGAGAGGCTTTCCATCCTTCCAGCATAGGATCAGATCTTCACAACAGAGAAAAGTCACATCTTCTCAGACTTTGAATTTTTCATCTGTATTTTTTCTATTCTTTCAAGCATTACAGCATCTTGAAGAGCTGTACCCTGCTCTGCTGGGAACATGCCTCATGACTTCAACCCAAGCAAGACACACATTCTTCAAGGCACAATTCAGATCTCCTGCTTAACAAACGTGCCAACACAGTGTCAACCTGATCCTAGCTTGTGATCTGCTCCCACTCCTGCCTTTCCTCTTTTTTAGCTCTCTTGGTTTATTGAGGCCAAAGAACAATTTAAACACATGATGTAAGACACAAACATAGACCCCTCCAGTACTGGAAACATAAGTATTAGGTGTTAATACAGAGAATCCTTGAGATCACAGAATCATAGAATGGCCTGGGTTGAAATGGATCATAATGACCATCAAGTTTCAACCCCTTGTCATGGGCAGGATCGCCAACCACCAGACCAGGCTACCCAATGCCACATCCAGCCCTGAATGATTCTCAGATCAGTGTTTCTGCTTAGACATATTGACAGCAGAAATCTGTACTTTCTGTTTTTGTTAAAATATCGTAACCATTTGAGCCTGTTGCCTTTCTCACAACATTTCAGCCACGTTTCATCCTTTCACCTCTCACCCTGCCATGCTGCCCTGCAGTGCTTGCTCTCTGGTTGACCACATTTTCCACTCTCAATCTGCTGCAGTCATCCATGCACGTGCTGCTGTGTCTCTCAGCAACATTTAAGTTCTTTGCTATGAGAGTGGTGAGGTGCTGGAACAGCTGCCCAGAGAGGCTGTGATGCCCCGTCCATCCCTGGAGGTGTTGAAGGCCAGGTTGGATGGGGCCCTGGGCAGCCTGGGCTGCTGTGAAATGTGGAGGTTGGTGGCCCTGCATTGGTGGGGGGTTGGAGCTTTGTGATCCTTGAGGTCCCATCCAACCCGGGCCACTCTGTGACTCTGTGATTTCAGCCACTTTAACTGCACCTGAACATCATGTGTTGTAGGCTTCTCTTCTGGCAATCTACAAGACTTACTTAGGAAACAATTCTGCATATCCGGAACCTGTCTTCCCCCCAGCTCAGATACCTAAATGCTTAAAAAGTCACTGCTGAAATCTACTGAACTTCTTAAAGACACAGCTCCAAAACCCTGAATCATAGAAATGTCAATAGCAAATACATATTTTATAAGATGATGCACAAGGATACACACATTTGCATCAGCAAGATCAATCTGGAAGGTTTTTTGCCCAAATTTTCCAGTATGAGCTGAAGCCAGATGACACAAAACCCCTCAGAGCTGCGTAACTTCAGTCCATTGCTGTCTGAAGGTGTGCTAAACAAATTTACAGGAGTGCAACTCTCTGTGCCCACCAAGAGCTGCCAAATGGCTGTTACCTACAATGGCCACCAGCCTTGACTACAAAGTCAATGGCAGAGCTTCCCTTGTCCCAGCCTTGACTACAAAGTCAGTGGCAGAGCTTCCCTTGTCGCTGCACATCAACAGAGCACTCTTTCAGATCAGTCACACCTCCCAGCAACATGGCATCAATATTTGAGTGCCTGCCAGTCTTCAAATGCCTATGGCCCACAAAATACTTACTTGAATAGGATAAAACAGAATCCTCAGCGTTGCGTGCTTGCTCCGCATCACTTTGAACTTGAAAACGGGAAGCCAAAAGCATGGTTTGATATCAGAATAATGCTACAATCACGTAGACATGCATATCAATAAATATTTAAATTCTTTACTAAGTTAAAAGAAAAAAAGCCTTGAACTAGATTGCCTGCTCCTCACTCACGTTACAGGGACCAGGAGCCTCACTCTCTGCTCCACAATGCTCATTGCCTGATACTGTAGGATAACTGTTAGTGGTTGGTAATGTTGCAGCTTGTTTCAAATACAAAGCCTACAATTGCTCTGCACACTCACTGCTTAAGCACCCACAGCCAGCCATTACCAAGAGATACATGGACAGGAATGAGCTTTAATCACACTCAGCAGTGTGGGTCAAGGTTTCCCATGAGCATTGCCATGAACACCAGGTGAACAATGATGCTCACAGCTGCTCCAGTCAGTCAGGATTTGGGAGCAGAACACAGGTGCAAGCTGCAAATTTGAGCGAATGAAATTGTCTGCTTTCAATGCTGAACGCCCTGCATGCTTGAATTACCAAAATTAATCTGCAGATAATTCTAAATAAACAAACTCAAGATGACCGAAAGCTGTTTACATACAATTAGCAATCAGAAAAAGAAGAGCAAGCAGAACAGCTCTCATTAACTTCAATAAGCTTTAGACCAGGCCTCGTGAATGAGCTGGTTATTACAAAGTTAACTGGAAGAATTATTCACCCGGCTCTATCAGCTGTCAGACAACATGCTGATAACCCTCTCTTAGCATCATTAGAAGCATGGGAGACACAATGGGTACTCAGAACACCTCCAGCAGCTCCACAGCCTCTGTCCCCCATGAGCATCTTCCACTGGGGACGCAGCACTCAAACCTCACTGTTACATCCAGAGAGGTTCCACCAGACAGCTTCAGTTGCTCCAGATGTGGATGCCCCATCCCTGCAGGCATTCAAGGCCAGGCTGGATGTGGCTCTGGGCAGCCTGGGCTGCTGGTTGGACCCTGCACATAGCAGGGGGGTTGAAACTAAATGAGCATTGTGCTCCTTTGCAACCCAGGCCATTCTATGATTCTATGACTCCACTGAAACCAGGGCTTGTGTTGCATCTGCTGTGACTTTCATCCAGAAAGTCCAGGGGGACTCAAGGAGGAGAAGCAATCAGCTGTGTATGAAAGAGTGTAGGATTTATGAATGGAGCCTTCAGTCTGTACTATTGAAGCTGTCACAAATGAAGTGTGCTCCATAGTCCAATCACCTGCCACCGTGACAAAATGTGACATCTGTGAGAGCTCAGCTGGAGCTTATTAGACAAGAAACCTCAAGTGAGGTTGAGGAACACAAATCTAACTCATCTTCCTTAATTTATTTTCTCAGAAGATAACCACGAACAGAAAGTGGAGGCACCAAGTTTCCAACCACCCCTGTTCCCTGAAGTCCCTACGTTCATCTCTTGCTACACGCAGGAATGATACTTCGCTAAGCCCTTCGTAAGGGAAGCCAACCATCAAAGTGGCTGCAAAATTTATTCCTTCAGATGAGCACCTTCCCCCCAACACAAAGATTATCCCACAAAATAAATAAATAAAAAGGGAAGCAAAAAATCCAAAGCTACAGATAATGATTTCCCTAAAACAAAGAAACTTCTCTTTAAGCAACTGAAAATATATTGACTTAGAAAAATGGAAGCTTCTTTTTCTGGAAAAATCATTAACTTCTTGTTCATGAAATAATAGAAGTAGCATAAGCTCATCTTACTTTAGTAAGTTAGGTTATTCAACTTAGGTTGAATAATATTATGAATTCCCTATACAGCTCCACACTGATACAGGTGCTGTAGAAACTGACATGGGGTGAGGTAGGGGGAGATGGCATCAAACCATGCAGAATTACTGACATATCTCAGTATTTTCTCTGCACCAACCTACTCTGACAAAGACTAAAGTGCTAAGTGCTTTGAAATATCATCACATGCATGGTTATTTGATTCACCACCACTCTATCTCACAAAGGAAGACATCATACAGAACTCAGACCGCCATGCCCAATCAGTAACACCTTATTCTGCTTCCACAAGAACCCTGAAACACGTTTCACTTTGGTTCAATTACTTCAGTGCTTGGATTCAACAATCCTTACACTGACACAGATGTTGCGATACAGTGATGGAGATAGGGATTATAATCCAATTGCTGTGAATTTTCCACGTCCCTTTAGCAGTGTAATGACTGAGCTAGGTAGAAGTCTGCAGTGTTTGTAGCAAATACCACCAGAGGTCAACGTGTTCTTGAGCTTGCCTTTATCCTTCAAGATAAACAACTTAGAATGACCAAACTGAGGGTTATAATTTAGGTACTAAATACGCATCGAGGATGATCAAGAAAAGAGCTGCAACTTGCTGAGGCAGCAAAGCGAGAGTTGACCACGGATGGGATTTCTGTCTATGAATACAAGAGATGAACACTGAAAGGAATCCCGTTTTCTAAGAGTAAACTACATCAACTGGCTAGAAGTCAGCTTACGATGCAAAATGGGAAGTTCTGCATTCATCACAGAAGACCCAGGAATATCATCCCAAGGGAAATAATGGGAACGGGCACAACAGATAGGAGAGTAACAGCAATAAGTAACTTCTACAAGCCCGAAGTTCAGCCCATTCAGGAACTCAATTAACTGCTTGGAATACCAAGACAATAGATTTGGTAGCTCAGAACAACCACTGTCCCCCTTAGTTATAAACTGTTGGCCATAGCACAGAGTTCAGAGCAGCTTCCCAGGCTCCTTGTGCTCCCACCAGCACAGTGAGCCCTGCCAGCACTGCCAGCCCTCTCTCGGCGCTCACTCCCCTGCATGGCACTGACTCCACCAGCTTGGCTCTCACACCTTTGGAGTCTCTCCCAGCTTGCCTCCAGGTTACCCTAAATCAGATTTGCTGTTGTTGCTCTAATGGTCTTATTATCCATCACGGCAAGCTGAAATGTATTTTGTCGCCCTTCCAAAGGTAATTCTTTTTCAGCAGCAAAATTTACATCTCTTTAAAGAAGTAAAGGAATAAAAGGAGAAAAAAAAAAAAAGAAAAGCAAACATCTAAGATGGCTGATTACATTCAGTTGGCAGCACAGAAGAGAAACACTGCTTTGACTTTTATAAGATGTCATTTTTTTTTTGCTCCCTCATACATAAAACTTTCATTTCCAAAGTGTAGCGCAGCTCTTACTTATCCTGGAGGAAATTTTCACTCCCATACCAAACCTGGACCCCGCTGTGCAATTACTTAACAGAGTTTAATCCCACTTCTTGTCATAATCCAAACAAAATTTATCTGCGCACATGCATAAAGCTCAGAGATAATTCATCCTGGTGATCTGTCGTGAGAAAAGATGAGAACGCTCTGAATATATTACTGAAGCATAAATTCAAATTAATCACCAGGATGTTTGCTTGTATGCTTAAACACAATGCATACAATTAATTTCTCTTTAAGAATTACCGAGCCGGGTTCTCTCAGAGTAAATCAGGAGTAATTCCATTGGCTTGCAGCCTGCTCTCAGTAGCTCGATGCTGTCTTGTAGTTACACACACATGTAAGTCAATCTTACCTTTACTAGAGAGGTACATCATCTAAGATTTGAGATTGTAGCGCCCGCTTTTAATCTAATACTTCATTATTTACAACAAATACATCCAATGGGTACAAAAAATGTAATAATGCAATGCTGAACATCACGATTCTGCCTCAGCCAAGCTCTAGCATTAGCCAGCAGGTCAGCAGTGTGCCAGCTCCCACCCGGCTGTACACACAGAAAAGCTCTGCTCACAGCAGAGCCCCGGCAGCGCTGACTTCCAGCCCACTGGGATCCAACCTCCATTTACTACTCAGCCTGAGAGGGACAACTGTCAGCACGCATTTAGAAGAAAACCTCGCATTGCTTCTCTCTGGACATTCCACGTTGCTCTGCCAGCAGCCTCAGAAGGGGGCACTGCTCCCATTTAAATGGCACTTGCTCCAGAAAGGTGCCACTGCTAATGGGATTATCCATCTCAGCCCGTTTCAAATAGCAAGAAGCAATTATTAACAACTGAGCAACTTCTAGAGCATCAGCTTAGCCTAAGAACATTTCTCAAGCTGAACATGTTTAAATTAAACATGACTGAAAAGCTGGGTATTTTGATTATTTTTAAACAGCTCCCCTAGTATCTGCACAGGTACTTAAAATATCTGAGCTTTATCAGAGATGGTTTGGCTTTGCTTTTTCCATATGAGATTATTTAGAGGAAACACAAATTCGTTAAGCATTTGAGGCTTGAAGTCAACGGGAGTATGTCTGATTTAATTAAGCAATGGCTCTGATTTTTCTGTTATTATTCTATCTTTCAAAGCAATTCCAGAGTCTGGAGCTCTTCCTGCAGGACATGCCATGCTGACAGCTTCTCCATGTACACCCAAAGTGGGTGAACAATCCTGTAGAGCAGCATTTATGCATTCCCCACCCTTTTCCCCCCAAACCATTTTAATGCACTGAGGTCTAGATTGAAGACCTTGGTGGAAGCAAACATTTTCCACCTCTCATGAACTGAAACAGCCTCTGAAGAGGACCCTGCCTTTGCCCTAACCCAATACAACAGCAGCTGCAAGGGATCACACTTCCTGCCCCTTCTGCTCTGGATGCACCAAAAAAAGCCTTAGATCCTCCCTCCCCCTTATATAAATGTTAATGATAATCCATTTATTTTACAGACACCACCGCAGACTACATCAGAGGAGATAAAAAAGGAGAAAACGGGGATTAAAAGGCCTGGCCCAAGATATACCCTAAACTCCAGTAACTGCTGACAAATACGAGAATACTATCTGACATGTCGCTGTTATAAAACCACCTAAAATTGGCAGTCTGTGTCAGAATGTCCTGCAAGAAACCGTTACATGAAATGAGTGCTAGGTTTATTGTAAATCTGTAAGGTTTTCTATATAAATATATATAAAAATAAGTGTGCGTTTATATATATATATATATATATAATAAATTTGAAAGATAACCCTTAATACTCCAGTGATTAACCACTGCTCAAGACAAACTTGTGACAGAAATAACCTTCAGTTTCACCTCGAGTAAAAAAAAAATCATTCTATACCTTATCTTATTGCATGGATGCAGTTCTAACACAGCTCGGTGCTGCACAGCCAAACCAGAGAGGCTTAGGAGGGAAGGGAGCTCAAGAGGTCCCCTGTCCCACCAAAGCAGCCATCCTGGCTCTGTCTGGACACAAAGCTGGCACTCTGCACTGTCTGGATCTGCCTCTGAAGTGCTGCTGGCCCAGCCCTTGGATCCAACGCTGAGCTGCACAGCTCACGGTCGCACCGTGGGTTCGCCCACTCAGCACCAAGGGGAGGTGGCAAACATGGCGTAACGTTCCCTTCCCCACCTGGTGCTGGACCTTTGGGGGCTCTACCGAGGCCTGCCCACAGCAGGGAATAACAGGTGCTGCTGCAGAGGAAGGAAGGAAGGAAAGGCTTCACTTTTCCGAGGCCACAATGAGCAAATTATCTGCGCTACCTCCTGAGGAGCTCATTGATGTTGGCTGGAGAGGCAGCTGCTCACCCATCTCCACGCATTAAGAAAGGCCTTGGGCTGGAGCCATGAAAACGTGTGACGCAGTGGGAAAAATCCAGCAAAGGAATAAAGGCAGGACTGTTTCCAACCATCCACGAGAAATAGCTTAACAAGGAGGGCCCTGTTCCTCTGAGTAGCCCAACCACCGCTTCAGCAATCCACAGCGAGGGACTGATGACAGCAAGGTGAAAGCGGGCTCAGGGGACGCTTCTGTGCCTCATGGACACAAGGGCTGCACTGGTTCCACTGAGACCCCACAGCCAGCAAAGGAAGGGCAGCCTCCACGAAGGACACCTTCAATACCGATTCCGTCCATCTCTTCTGCTGGCTCTGAAGAAATTCCTCTCGTGTAGAACAACTCTTGTATGTCATACCTGGAATGAATACCAAGTGCTCCTTTACTAATATATTTGCCTTTTGCTAGAAGAAAATGAAAAGTCACTATGTGCTGCTGTCAGAAACTGTGGAAAAACAACTGCCCTGTATGTAATGAGATGCCTATTTGTGAAGTCCCACATCCAGGCCGAGTATATAATAAGCCTGTACTTAAACGTATGCTATATCAACGTTATTTGAAAAGAAATTACAGACAACTAAAAGTGAAAATGTTAGGGTAAACATACAGCTTCTCATTTAATTTTCTTGAGGTCTTAGAAAAGAACTTCACTGTACTCCAAAGTCAGGTTTGTGGCACGCTGCAATTACATAAAACAAAGCCTAGTCAGCACATTTGTTTCTAGACCAATGAATCTGGAGACTTCCATTTGCTCCACTAGAACTTTCTAATCTGCCTATCACAGCACCTTTTGCACTTTGGCCAGTTTTAACCACTCAGCACAGGCAGAACAATGATAGCACTTACTGAGCATGGCCAAAGAGCCAGCTCCTACCCCAGCAGCCTCCATGGGTGACTGGGTCACCCCTAGCCCACCCTACACAGCTGTATTCAGGATGCAGACCACTGACACACTTTGAATCTCTAAATCTTGCATATACAGAGCATTTGCTATGCTCAATGACTTCCATGACTTCATCAAATACCCATTTAATATACAAACAACCAAAGCCACGTGGAAACAGTCAGACTGGTGCAGGTCTCACCGTCAAAGCACCAGGCCATCATCATCTCACTCCTTTCATACCACTGCAACGTTGCCTTGGAAGTTCAGTGCAGGTACAGACATGGGATGTGATGGTGAACTCAGTCACTTACATACAGCCTTTGTCACTGTGTTTGGGTTGTTCATCCTAGAGAAGAGAAGGCTTTGGAAAGACCTCACTGTGGCTTTCCAATACATGAGGAGAGCTTATGAACAGGAGGTAGAGTGACTTTTTACATGGTCTGATAGTGACGGGACAAGGGGGGTTGATTTTAAACAAAAAGAGTGTAGATTTAGATTAGATGCAATGGGGAAATTCTTTCCTCTGAGGGAGATGAGGTCCTGGCGCTGCCCAGAGCTGCGCGTGCCCCATCCCTGGAGGTGCCTGAGGCCATGGGCAGCCCTAGGCAGTCTGAGCTGGTGGGCACCCAGCCCACAGCAGGGGTTGGGGGCAGCAAGGCCCCTTCCAACCCAACCATGATGCAATAAGCATATTTCCCATCAGCAGCACTCCCCATAAAGCAGTAAGGCTTGTGAGAGCTGCCAGTCCTTAAGCCTTTTAGTATGTCAGATTCTGACAGGCTGCAGGGATCAGTTTTAATTAGAGTGATATTTAGTTCTAGGTCAAATGACTTCTAATAATCTGAGTTCGGCGTCTCAGTGAATTTAGCTTGCCAGTTAAACTTACAACCCTGCATAAGAAGGAAATTAGGTCTGCGTGACAGGACTGCTTCTCTGTGGCCAAGAAAGCGCTGTGGATAGTGCTCCTAACCAATACAGCTGCACAGTGAAGCTCACACTGGACCTACATGTACAAACTTTGATTTCATCTTCCAAAATCAGTATTTTCCAAGAAACGCAGGATTCTGTGAATAAATTACTCCTAGTGTTTCATAAGAAATATTTGTAGAATGAAAGCAAACTGAGAAAATGGTTTTTTTAAAGGAAATAGAGTCATTATTACGCTGTTGCAAACCAATGGATTTATGAACTGCTTTCGCTCTGTGCAACATTATGCAAAGGCGTTCATCTCCACCCTGTCCATACTCATGGCCTTGCAGCAGGAAGAGCTTGTGTTTGTTTGTTGTTTTTTTTTTTTGTCTGAAAATATGTCAGTATTAGAAAACTCATCTTGAGATAAATTTTTCCTGGTTTATTAATTTCTAGGTTAAAACCACTGTGCCCTGCTTCCACCCCCTGTTGTCAGCAATGCCTTAGCCAAGCTCTTTGCTGATGCAGCAGAGAGCCCTGCTCACAGGCTGCTCTTCTGATGAACAAGGAAGAGGAAGATGGTGACATGCTTTGTGATGCTGGAGGGTAAGCTGGGATGTGGGGTGTTCATATGGATTCAGACAGACTGACAGAGAAGCCATTGCTCTGGTTGGTTTGGTAGTGCCAAAACAGCTTGTGCATCTAAGGATAAAGCAATATATTCCACATGAGACACAGAAAGGAAGAAGAATAAAGAAATAAATGGAACTAAAAAGAAAAAATTTGAAAAATTGCCCCTTTCTGGTCACAACACCATTGGTTGCATGCAGTAGGGAGAAAGCTGCCCATATGCATGCTCTGCTGGCGCTCCGAGCTGCAGGTATTGCTTTTTGGAGCTCAGAGGCATTCCACTGAGACTAAAAACCTCTTCAGAATCTTATCTGCCCACTCGGAAGAGCTAAGAAAGCAGTGGTTCTCTAACCAGTGGCTCAGAACCGGAGATATTTTTGTGTTTGTGCACAGATACGAGTTCATGCTCTATTTTACGTATAAATGATGCGCAAGTATTTATAGACTCACTCACAGCCATGAGCCCACACTGCTTTCAATAGTTATGCACCATCAGAAAACGGTATTTCAAACCATGCATTTTCAATGAAACCTGCAGGCCAGGCTCAGACCTTTGGACCTTCACAGCAGAGCCTCAGGCATTGCCCACTTCTCCAGAGAGGAGGAGTTGGATGGATACCATAAATACCAGGGACTGTTGGTTCCTTAAGCTGAATCATTTTCCTCAATAACTTGTTGCAGTACAACTTATTTCTCTATGGAGAAACCACGCATGTATGATACGAGGTGGTGATGGACTGGCAGTTGGACCAGATGGTCTGAGTGGACTTCCCCAGTTTTAATGATTCTGTGCAAGTTATTACTGACATCGTTTCCTGAGGGATGAGATATTAAACACTGCCTTATAGGTAAGCTAATTTCTTTATTAAACTCCTGATACTAGGGCAGTAGTAACATACCAGGAAAACATTTCTTACAGTTTTCTTCCCATTGCTTCCAATTACTTCCAAGTACTTCCTAGCTAAGATTCAGGTCAGACTCCTTTCTTTTACTCTCCCATTAAGATCTGTTAAACATTTCCTATGCATTTTCCATAACACATACAGGACTTAGAGGCTGCACACGTCTTGTAAAGAGTGTGCTGCCTATGAATTCAAGTCTAGCAGTTGCCTGTGCCTGAAAATGTCCTGATGGCTGGAGACAGAGGAAGGTGTACAGAGCAGTTTTAACACCGAACCCATGGCCAGTGTCACTGTATGCCATGTGTAGAACGTCACATCAGTTGCACTGCCATAAACATTCACCTGCTTAGTGTGTCAGCAGAAGGAAGAACCTGCTTTCCTCACCAAATCTGTTAATTTGAGAAAGGCAAAATTATTCAGCAGGTAAAAAAAAATAGATGTATACACAGATTTTCAGCTCTTCCATCCCATGCATCTGTCATGTAATTGCAAATAATCCTCCAAGGATTTAATGCACAGTACAATAGAGGAAGGACTTTAGATGATAAATACCTGGGGGTAAAAACATAACATAGGGAGAAGTGGGTCAAATTTAATCTCTGGATTAAATTATCAGCACCAGAAAATGATTTTCTCCCAGGCGTCCAAAAGACCATCTTTTCTACTCAACATCCATGAGAAACTGAAGGGTAAACAAGTCATTCAGACATTTCAACTGTTAATGCTCTTCCTCGGTAGATTAATTGCAGAAAATTACTATCCTCCTATTTTAGATGGTCTTCGAGACTTGGGCTTCAAGAGGAAAAATTAATTTATTTCACAGTTTGTTTTCAGCTTCTAAAGCACCAAGGTTAGCACTCCTGCACAGGAGAGGGGCACAGACTGCCAGAAGAGAGAACAACAAGCAGTCATGCTGCATTTCAAAACCTCTCCTCTGCAAACATAGAATATCCCTGTTCCTTAAATCCTACAAAACCACACCAGAGCTGTGCAGATTGTCCAGATGTGCACGACAGAGGACATGCTGATACAAGAAAAGGCTCAATTCTGTGCTAATTAAATGTTCTATGTGCCTGTGAACAGTGAATTGCAAGAGGCTTCCTGCAGTCAATCTTTGCTCGCTGGAGCAAGGCATTCCTGGCTACCCCCCTCACCACAGCCAGTTTTGGGGATGCTACCCCTGCCTTAATGATTAAACAGTGCTGCAGTTTGGCTCCTCATCTGCCCTCAGAAGGTGACAAATCTCCAGGCTGTCCCTACTCCATCCTGCTCTGGTTGGTGCAGCCGCTCATGGGCAGCTCCAGGGGCTTCCCAGCACCTCTGCTGCTTGCTGCCATGACAGCCATCACCATTAGGTTTACCTCAGTACTCACACATCCTGAACAGCATCATTAGCTATCATTTGATAATTTAGTGGCTTCAAACAAACAAACAGAAAGAAAAAAGATGGCTTTCTCATTTCTGTGAAATTGAGAAACTCTCTCCTCTTACATGGAAGCACTCCCAGAGTAACAATTCCCTGCACAGGCACTGCCTACACCCGCTCCTCACAAAGAAGAAAAGGCTACAGCTCCTGCTGCCCCCAGCACTAGCATTCAGTTGCAGCCTGGGCGAATAATAGGACAAGGGGAATGGTTTTAAACTGAGACAGAGGAGGTTTAGGTTGGATATGAGGAGGAAGTTTTTCCCCCAGAGGGTGGTGAGGCACTGGCACAGGTTGCCCAAGGAGGCTGTGGATGCCCCATCCCTGCAGGCATTCAAGGCCAGGCTGGATGTGGCTCTGGGCAGCCTGGGCTGCTGGTTGGTGACCTGCACACAGCAGGGGTTGGAGCTGGATGAGCATTGTGCTCCTTTGCAACCCAGGCCGTTCTAGGATTCAGCAAGTGGAAAACTCCAAGAGGGAAACATAGACTGGGTGCATGGTCAGCAGCTGGAAACCTCTGTGAAGAAGTTACCTCCTGGACACCACTCACTAAGCTAACAGTGACTGGAAGCCTTTGGAATCAACTCATCAGCAACACGGTTCGTCTTCAGCGGGAGTATGAGAACAGCCCAGGACCACTGTTACCACTCGGTGATGAGGGCTCTTTGAGCACACTTCAACACTAAGCACAAATTGCTTATTTCCAGAAAATGTGGGACTTCAGATAAATAGATGGAGAGAGAAGGAACAAACCACAGGAACAGTATCATGATGTAACCGTCAGCTTCTCGCAATGCTCAGCTTCCCATCAGCTACCGACCCACTGCCAAATATCTGATTTTACATTTTAAGGGATACTTTTTCTGCTAGATCGAGCAGAGACGTCTGCTTGTGATTTGCCCTTTATTTCTGCACCTCCTCCTAACCCTGAATAAGGTACAAACTCCACCGCCTCAGCAGCATGCCTGAATTTCCTTCCACATCCTCGCTCCCCTTCACCAGCAATTCTCCAAACACCACAACTTCCCCCTCCGATTTTTTTTCTTTTTCCCCTGTGTCTTTTCAATTTTGGATAAACAGAACTAAAACGGCTCAGACCTGTGCAAATAACACACAGCAACGAGGAGAAGTCAGCACCGATTTTCCACGCTCGTCTCCTGGAGGAGTCACGGAAGGCAGCATGCACCCACCCCTATTTTTAGCCCTGCTCTGCAGGTATGGTTTCCAGGAGGACTAATGCACCGTGACACCCAAAGGGGCTGCAGGGCACTCATCTCACAACTTATTTCACTTCAAACGTCTCGGGTGAGGAGAAGAGCATATGAAAAACAGGTCCTGGTTTCCTCTTGAGGTGTTGGAGTGGACGGATAGCACGGGCCTAACTGAGGTCAGCAGAGATGTTACCACTCACATCACCCTTTCAGACATCTAAAACACAGGTCTCTGTAAAGACAGTAATTCATTTCAAACATAACTAAGCGTTGTGTCTAATAGCATTTCATAGAGTAATACAAAAGGAGCACAATGCTCATCCAGTTCCAACCCCATGCTGTGTGCAGGGTCTCCAACCACCAGATCAGGCTGCCCAGAGCCACATCGCTTTTCTACATTGGTAGAAAAGAAATGAGAAGAGAAATAATTAAGGAATAAAATGAATGCTCGATTAACAGCTGTTTGGAAAGTCACTGTACCATGTGGAGCTCTCCCACATTTCAGATAAGATTTTTAATTATTTCACTCGAGCTGTGAGTAATTGTGCACTTCACACATGTGACTTCAAACATTTGGCCATTATTACGTTTTGTAAAGTTCAGCCCTGACTTAAATTCACATGGACATATAAAAACCCAGCAGCACCACAGATGCTGAATAAAGCCAAAGGTAAGCAAGGAAGAGAATGCCATTGAAGCTTACATAACCTTTATTTATGGATGTTCTTTTCTAAAGACTTCTAATTTTGCTGCACATAAAATGACCAAAACTTCTCCATGCTGTAGCACATTTCCATGTGGCACTGGCACCAATGCTGGGTTTTACACAGCATTATGAGTTCCCCCAGAACATGTTCTGGGGCAGAGTCACCCCAATTTTCATTAAAACTGACACGGGGTGGGCAGCCCCTGAGTATCTGAGATGAGCAAGCACACCTGGAGATGTCATAAAGCCATCTGCTTTTAGAAGCTCATAAGGACTCATGATTGATGGGCTTATTTACTCATGTTGATATTTCTGATATAACCCCCCAAAATTTATAGCACACTCTTTGGGAGAGGAGATAAGAACTGTAGAGAAATCCAACTATGGAGAACAAACCTACCTTTGTGCTGGTCTACAGGATTCTTGTTCAGTAAGTCAAACCATCCCCATCCTTAGGAAGGACAGACAGAAGGAAGGGGAAGGAAGAGGGAGGAAGGGGAAAGAAAGGGAAGGGAGGGAAAGGAAGGGGAAGGAAGGGGAAAGAACTGAACAAAAAAGGCTTGAAAGCAGCTGCGCCCTGCCAGCAGAACAGAAGCAACTCCCTCCAGCTAGCAGAAGTCACTGCCCCCTCTGCCACCCCTCACATCTCCAAACACAAACACAAGTGCCAGGGATCTGTTTATTCCTGCTCTGTGTCTCAGGCTTTCTCTACCCATGTGCTTAGAGCTGCAGAAAGGTCAAATGGCTCAGAGAGGTACAATCATAGCTAGAAACCACCCTGCACTCATCAGGGCTCTCTTCTGAAGCATTCACCAGGGAAGGCTGCAGAAAGCAGATCCAGGCCCAGAAGGAGCCTGCTTGTGTGCACAGCTCAGCCTGCATAGAAAATTTAGTGCAAACTCTGGTAAAAGCTCTGCACTTTTGCTGGGGGTTCACAGGACACAGCAAAGAGAATCATAGGGTTAGGAAGGGGACCTCTAAATCCTAGAATGGCCTGGGTTGCAAAAGGAGCACAATGCTCATCCAGTTCCAACCCCCTGCTGTGTGCAGGTCGCCAACCAGCAGCCCAGGCTGCCCAGAGCCACATCCAGCCTGGCCTTGAATGCCTGCAGGGATGGGGCATCCACAGCCTCCTTGGGCAACCTGTGCCAGTGCCTCACCACCCTGTGGCTGAAAAACTTCCTCCTCAATTTTTGCATGCAGCAGCTGCTGTGAGATGGATGCACATGGCTGCAGGGTGAAGCCTAGGGTGCTCCTACTGCCTTTCCCCCCACCCAAAGCTGCCTTTGCAAATGTGGCAGCCTGGCTCCACCATCAGAAGACTGTCCAAAAGTTCTCAGCAATGAGTTTTCTGCAGTAACTTCCTCTTTAGAAACTTCTTTCAAGTGCTTTTTCAAAACAGAAAAACAAAACAAAACAAAAAAAAAAAAACAACAACAAAAACAACCCAATCTATTTTGAGTCATTTCTCTGTGAATCAGTGTACATGACCATGAAGCAGCACAAAGTTAACATGTTTGTTTATTGTGTTCCATTCCTCTTTCCTCCTTACATCTTGGCTTCTTCCGCAATGCCAAGTAATTTCTTTCTGGCTGGGCACACTGCAGCCAACTGTTAGCATTGCTTCCAAATGGAAATGCCTTCAGAAGAGTCAGTTCTGCCAAGCAGGAAAACAGAAGCTTTAGGGCTCAAAGCTTGACTCAAAAAACCAGAAATTACCATTGAGTAGAACTCTGCAAACTGAGATTTACTTTCACTGTGCTTAGCAAAGGAAGGTGAGCAGATGACGATGAAAGGAGATTGAACTAACACAAGATTCAAGACAGTGCTGGAGTTTTCTTCTGCTGGATCTTAAAGGGCTGTTCTATCTGGCACAGACTGCCAGCTGCCTTTAATTGGTTTACATCCTACTCCAAAGCAGGGTGGTGTTACACCTGCAATTGTGTGGGAGTTACATTGAGAGCCGCAGGAAGATCATAAAATATTTGGGACTTCAGGGCATGCTTTCAACCTGCCCTCAGAAGCAGGGAGCTGCAGCAATCAGTGTTAACACCACTGTGCCCTAAGCTGAAAGGCTTTGGTCCTCCGCTCCAGGAAAAGACCTCAGTGTGAGTGCAGAGCTCCACAGGAACACCACGGACCCACAGCCACTCATCCCGATGATTTTAGAGTGGTGGTGAAAGTGTGAAAGCTGTAACTGGGCTGCCTCTCATCCTGTTCTCTTCTTACAAGGCAAAGCAAATGATCAGCTACCCAAAAATCTAACAGCTTCACACTTTCCAAGGGGCTTGAATTCACACAGTATTTTTTCCTAACACAGTATTGTGCTTGCTGGCATGCAGTATGTGTTTTCATCTACATTTAATTGCTTATTTTTGTCTCCTAATTTATATTGTACCACTAAAAGAAAAATTGGATAAAGCCACTCAATTTTTTTCTCGTGTTCATGCAGCCTTGGCAACCCACTTGGCATGGGCACATGCTTTGTTTCTTTATGCTGGTATCTTCTTTGTGTCAATTACTCCAATAGCGTCTCTCAGTGGGACCCTTTCCAGCATGTAATGAAAGTGCTTCCCAGCTTGGGTGGCAGTGATGTAGCAGGATGGAAGGAGGCCAAGAAGGTAGATGGAAACGAAGGAGACTACACAGCTCTAGTCCTTCCCTTTCCTTTCTGCTGCAGTGCGTATAAGCCACTGAGCCACGTAAGGGTGAGGCTGGAAGCATCTCTGAAGGTCATCTTGTCCACCTTCCAGCTCCAAAAAGCAAGCTAGCTACAGCACCTTGCTACAGGCTGGCTCTGGACAGTTTCTGGGACCTCAAGGATCACGAAGCTCCAACTCCCCTCCAATGCAGGGCCACCAACCTCCACATTTCACAGCAGCCCAGGCTGCTCAGGGCCCCATCCAACCTGGCCTTGAACACCTCCAGGGATGGACGGGGCATCACAGCCTCTCTGGGCAGCTGTTCCAGCACCTCACCACTCTCACAGCAGAAGTCCTGCTTTCATTAAGAGACCTGAGAAGTCCTGCAGGAAAGCAAGAAACCAAATTCACCAAGCAATATTTTCCAGTGCAGAAACACTTTCTCAGAAAGTTCTCAGTGACAGAACAGAACTATCTCTGGTTTCCTGGAAACCTTCCTTTAGCTTTAAGCCATCATTCAAGTACCATATGCCTGAGATTTTTTTTCCTCTCATTTTTATTCTTAAGATTCACTTATCCCACTGCTGCCTTCAAAATGCATTCTGTCTCATGCAGTTCAGTTCAGACTCAATTTACACGCATGTTGAAATGCCACCCACATGTGGCTGAGACATTTGTTCTTGCTTGCTTTCCTACCCTAGGGCCTAAGGTGACTAGCAAGTAGCTCAAAACCAGGCAGTGACAATGCTCCCAACAAAAGGCACAGTCTGTAGTCACTACATTCATTGTGATGTCCCCAAAAACATAAATCAGCCATAGAAAGTGGGCAAATAAACAGCAGTGAGACTGTCTTGCTATGGGCTATGGTAAGGTGAAAGGCAAGGAACTCATCCATCACTCAGGAGTTGCTCCATCTGTTCTACACCTTCACACTTAAACTGACTGACATTTTTCTCCTGCTAATTGCCTTTTCCAGCTGGGGTCCGTGCCATCTCGGTCATGTCCCACATAACGTAGGTGGAGGATGGCAAAGTACAGCTCTCAGAGGGCTGTAGATCTGTTCCCTAGGGATTCACAGGCTTTGGCACAAGAACAGACTGGGAACTCTGGGAGAGGTGATGTGTATCAGCCCTGGAGAGCAGGCAGCCTGGTGTATCTGCTCCAGCATCAGTCCTTCACAAGAACTGCTGCTGGGTACAGGTTTAAGAGCCTTTGGACAAAGCTGCAGTGCTCTGCCCATGTTGTTCTTTGCAATCCTACAACCAATCCTGACCTCATCAAGCTTTCTAAACCTGCAAAAGGGTGAGAGTGGCAGAGTGAGAAGTCAGATGAGACAGATGAGAGGTGCAGAGCCCACGCATCTCATACAGCTCCCACTGACTTTAGTCAGGGCTTCTCTGAAAATGACTGTCCTCGTTTTCATCCCACTTCAGAGGAAAAAAGGAGCATGGGGGAGGGGGGATTTGCAAGGATTGCAAATTCTGCCTGTAAGATAGAGTCATACCATACAAACAACCACTTTCAGCTTTACTGGGGAACTCAGGACTTGTCCTTAGCTCCAGACACTTCACAGATGCTGCAAATACTATTCCACATTCACTCACCGCAACCTTCAGGTCCTCTGAATGTCTTAGGCAAAGAAACCTTAAATTCCAACTCATCTTAAACTCAGAATTAAAGACAACATATAAACCTCTAAAAATACAAAACCTTTGCGCCACCTTTTTGACAGCCATGCACAAATAGCCCAGACGTGTTCCAGCATGGGAACTGCCTTCAGTCCTTTGCAACCAGCAAACTCACACGTGTGCAGGCGTGTAAACTCATTTGTAAACTGTGCTGTTCCTAAGTTAGCCCTCTCAGCACATTCTCAAAGCAATAAATGATAGACTGCAGACTTTTCACTACGAGAAAAACCTCTACAATAGAAGTGGGAACACCAAGGCTGCTGTGGACCTTCCCATTTGTTTTTATCTCCATAGGCAGACGAGATAGCTTATATTCTTTTTAACAGAGCTTCAATAAGCAAAGTAGTATGTGAAATTAGACCACCCCCCATGAGGCTCCATTAGCATGCCCTTAAAACCTCCAGGCAACTTAAGCCAAAATGACCTCTACTGCAAATAAAGCAGGAGCCCCGAGAGTGTTTGGAATGGTGATGTCAAAGAGAAGCAGCAGCCTGGAAACTGCTGAGAGCAAAGGAACGGCACAGTAGGGAGCAATTGGTGTTTTAGGAGAAATATCTGCACTACTTTCTGGTTTGCTAAGCAAACCCTGAGCTAGCAGCCATGGGCTGCAACCCTGCAGCCCGCCAGCCAGCACACCACCCTGCTGCACACTCGTGATGTTTTTGGCAGCACACACACTGCTTCAGTGGCTTCGTCACAGATGTCAACAGATGCCACTTTGGGAAGCAGCAGGGTTACAGCTACTTTCTGGTGTAGAAAAAAGCAGGTGATTACAAGCCTGTTGCTAAGGCCAGCTAATGACACAGGAGGCAAAATATCCAATGTTTTTCTCAGCCTCTTCAGCTCATCTCCTAACTTTAAGATCCCACTCTCAGGGAAAAGAGAATGAGACTAATTTAGGGGCTCATTCGAGTAGAGAAACAGGTTGGAGGCTGTATACAATGTACAAACAAAAGTAAATCTACCCTACAGCAGAGATTAAAGCTAATGCCAGGAGATGCTATTTGGAATGTAATGGACTCTGAGATGTGCATTAGCAGCAGGTAACCGGGAGGTACAGATGTACCTCTCCGAGGTCAGGTTTTCATGTCCTGATTTGAACAGGAAGCTCTAGAAATGCAGTCTGACTTGTGTTTGCCTCCAGTCAGGTAAACCCTTTCCTCCCAGGAATAAGCCAGTTCTCATTAAAAATAGCATACTCATCCTCCTGCACTGTTGCACTGGTTTCATTTCTTACCAGCAGAACTTCACACTTTTCCACAGGAAGAATTGGATAAAAGAACATAGTCACACACTGAGCAGTGGGAATCCAGACAGGTTTTCTAAACCAATTTAAGCTGAGGGCATATAACAGGGATAGGGTTTGCCTTTACATCTACAAACAGTACCACAGCATCCCTTCCCTGGAGAACAGGAGAGCTTAAGGATTTCCCAGTGCAAGCAGGCTCGGTGCATTCGAGCTGGAAAATGAGATGGAAGATTTCATTAGTAGTATTTTAAGTCAGTAGTAGGAAGTTATCCACAAGATTTAGGGCTGCACCAAGTTACCTAAGTGACAGAATTATGACTGGTCAGTACTAGTGCAGAAACAAAGCAAGAACAGGGAGTTAGTAGTATTTCAGTTGTGATGCATGAGCACAGAAAGATGAAAGTTGATGCACGCATACAGAAATCTTCTATAAAGAGATAATCTCTGTGATATTAGCTGACCCAAAGGAACTGGGGTGTACATCCAGCCCAAGCAATGCTGTGCCTGCACCCAGCAGCACCTGCATAGAGCTGAGGGAGCAAACAGCAGCCTCCACCTCTGCAGGCTGTACAGTAGGTACCAGAGTCCAAAAAGCCACCTACAGGTAGAAGCTAGGACTCACTGTGCTTACTACTACTTACTCAAATCAGATACAAATATATGTGGGCTATTTGATCACAGACACCAAAACAAAAGAGATAATAGCACTTAGGAACATAGCCAGGAAGGCTGTCCCAACCTTCCAGCAGTTTAGGCTACAGGGAAGATTGGGGCCAAGCTGTTGGAAGGTCGGTCAACAGAGAAGACTGGGCCCAACCTTCCACCAGTTTAGCCTAAAGGTGTAACTGAAGGCCATGCAGCCCCAAGGCTCCCCAGGCACCCAAGCTGCATGCTGACAGCAGCAGGAGCAGCCCCTGCATGCAAATATACATCTCTTAGCCAGCTGTCCACATCCCATCCATCACAGCAGATAGTTCCCATCCAAACTTCCCTTCAGGAAGGCTGCCAGTGGGGGGGTTGCAGGATAACCAGAGGTATCTGTGATAATTGCACCATTTCCTGCATTAGTGAACTTTAATAATGACTGATAAGCTTTTCATTGAGTGTGTCCTTCTTTATGCTGTTAGGAGCTTCAGCATATTTCTACATTAGCACATGCATTAGCTTGCTCCACAGAAAGACAAGTGACTTAAATAAGCAGAGAAAGCTCCAACCCTGCTATGAATAACAAAGAGATGGTTTCAGCTCTCCCTCCAGTGCTTGCCATGCAAGACGAAAGCTGTGTTCACTTATCAGAGGACGAGAATGTAAATGATAGTGTCACCTCCAGACCTCAGCCCTGAATGCCAAACCTCTCTGCAGCTCTCACTCCCCAGGTGTCACAAGAGCCAGCACAGGGCTGCAGCCCTTCCTCTCCGTGTCACTGAGCAGCTAGACTTCAAAAGATAAAAGCACACTTTATGGAGAAACAGCAATGCAAGCTTGAGATTTCAGTCTCTAATAAAGCAATGCTCCCTCATTCCTGTAAGGAAGCAGCAGAGGAGGATTCACACTGAATATTACTGACACTAACCATTAAAGTGCTGTTTTCTCTAAAGTAGTATCTAATTCAGATACGAGCAAAAGAAAGACACTGCTATTTTTACTGAGCAAACAGCAAATACAGAGATTAAGCAAGCACCTGGGCAACTGTGCTGCAGAATGAACTTTCATCCAAAAAGCTGACAGCACTGCATAGATCAAGGCATGATCCTGCCTTCATCATTTGCAGCCAAGTGCTGACAGACAGAAGGATGCACACGTGCCCAGCACCTATAGGTGTCTCTCAAACCTAACTGGTGTCAGCAGGTCAGCTCTGAGAGCTTCTCTCCATACCCTCCTCTCAGTGCTGCATTTTTGGGGCTCTGATCACACTTCCCACCACTGTATGACAGTGCATCCCCTGCCACCAAGCTGAAGCACTGATGCCTGAACAGTTGGCTTCGAACCGAAGTTGACCTCTAGATGAAACTCACAACCAAACGTTACATATCATCAGTATCCAGTCAGTGAAACATTTATCATGGGCAAAATGTCTCATTAGCAAGAGATGCAGCTTAGAAAAAGCGTTATGAGAATGTGTTAACCTGCCCTTGTTCAGAAGCATAGTGTCAAGGCCCACGAGTACACAAATGTCCTCTATTCCTCCTTGAGCCCTGGCCAAGATGCCTCAGCCTAACAGTCACATAAACTTGTTTATTCAACAACATAAAAGCTGGATCCTCTCGTAGTGAAGTTGGAGACCTTACCTAGGAGTGGACACACTGTGCAGAGCCTCCCAATTGCCAGGGAAAATCCTCACTGCAAACTGAGCTCCAAACAACTGCGGGTCTGGATGATGGTAAAGTATCTTAATCACTACTGCTCATGCTCATAGAATCATGGGATCCTAGAATGGCCTGGGTTGCAAAGGAGCACAATGCTTATCCAGTCCCAACCCCCTGCTGTGTGCAGGTCGCCAACCAGCAGCCCAGGCTGCCCAGAGCCACATCCAGCCTGGCCTTGAATGCCTGCAGGGATGGGGCATCCACAGCCTCCTTGGGCAACCTGTTCCAATGTGTGAAGTAACAGTTAGGTGCACTGCCTTGTTCTGTTTTATTCTTGCTGTATTATTTCACTTACTATCTCATTGCTTTAAACGTATGTAAAGACAAAGGCACTTATTTGCCTTGGTGTCTGTGACCTTTGTGCTGACTCAGTCTGCTAGCAAAACATGAGCACTCAGCCAGACAGACCTGGGCTGCTACCTTCATAGAGCTCTAAAGCACCAGTCCTTCCTTCATGTCCATGTCTCTCACAGTTCTGGTTCACAGAACTCAGGGAATGGAGGCATACACAGCAGCTCACCTTGCAGCCTGCTTTCTAGAGTAACTTACCCGTTCTTCAGATCCCCCCGAGTGCAACACCTCTGCTAATACAACCTGAGTGGTGTAGGTCATGTTTTAATTATTTCTTTTCTTTCCCAAAGACACGTCATGGTAATGAGCGATAGACAGCAACATCTGACAGCGACTGCACTGCTACGGGGATAACAGCCTGCAGACTGACATCACACACAGCTTCCAACAGAGATGCCGTGTCACCCCAGCCATCCCTCAGGTCTTGCAGGAATTCACACTCAGCTGCGCTTTCATGCTGTCACTCCTAAAATAATGGCATCTGTCACTGCTTTGAGAATTTACCTGTCTTCTTCCCTAACAGGGACTCGTTCATCATCCAGCCTTCCCTTCATCCCCATCCTTCACACTCACAACCCCAGCTCTGCAACATCTTGCACCAAAATGCCAAGGCAGGCAGGAACCCAGACGGTTCCTCTAAGTACACATATCCACAAGTTGCTACACTTAAGAACTGACCTACTTTAGTGGCTGTTTCATTTAGAATTCTTTCCCTTCAGCAATTATTCTGCTTTTTTTCTTCCAAAACCCCTTTTTGCCATTTAAAATAAATCTAAATAAGAGCAAACAGGCACACTTCTCCAATTACAGCAGTTTTCTTACTGGATTAAGTGCAAACAATTATATCTGCGGCATGACAAGTATTATAACTATTTACTGTAGATAAATACATTTGCCTTAAATTGAAAACTAACTTCTAATGAAATGGCCTGTATGCGTTTTGCAATAAAAGACAGAGAAGCCATAAGAACTGTTGCATATATTTCTCCCTCAGACCTATCCAAATCCAGCTAGGCTGAGCAGTGTAAGCACACACATCCCAAGCATTTGTATAAACCTGCAACACTGCTGTATTTTACAGCACAAAGTTCCTTCTCCCTCTGAGCACAAGACTTCTGTCCTACACAGCATTTCAATGCTGAGCACAACAGGACACCAGGCGGGCACCCACAGCCCTCACTGCACCTTGAGTAAACGCAGACTGATGTCTCATCAAGCACTCCTCTGGTGTTTGGTGTCAGATTGTCCAAGACTCTTGGAAATGCATCTTGTATAAGTTCACAACAGCACGTGATTAATAACGGAATTGCTCCTTCTGCTCTATTTTCCCTGAAAGCATGCACTCAGCCTCAGCACTAAGAGGAACTGCATCCCTGTGTGTATGCACCTGCAGTGCTGACTCCACACGCACTGGCAATTACTCCAGGAGAGTTTATTCTGTTCAGCTGATTGCTTTGCAAGAAGAAAGTGGTTTAACCCCAGTTTCCAGCTATGGCCCGAGGAGACAAAGACTGTCAGCATATTCTCTGTGGGCACCTGCACTTCCTTGGATGGGAAAATAAACACCAAACTTGTGGAACCAAAGTCCTGACTCAACTCCTCTCGATAATGCTGGCTGAGTCTTTATCAGATATCCCAGCAGCCATAGGAAGCTCTTGGCTAACAGCCTGTGTCTGCAACAGGCAGTGAAATGGGTTGGTGTGTTATCTGAGTCAAGATTGGGCTTAATTAAAACTGAAAGGGACGTCAATCACATTGATTTTTGAGCAAGTTTCCTTAAAAGCTATGATTGCACTTTTGTATTAACAAAACTTATCCAAGCTTCACGCCTTCTTCAAATTAAATCACAGGTTGACCTGCTGAGCGCACCTGGAATGTACACAACTGCATGCAGCTTGTGAAGGTAACAGTCAGGTGTGTAACAATAAGAAGGCATCAGGTATGGGCAAGGAATGAGGCTGGAAGGCTCACTCTGCAAGAGAAAAGCACAGTGCTCAACAGGTTTTCTTTTGTTCTGACTTATTTTCTTCTTATTAGCTGTGGGCAACATCCAGCCTAAGGCAGCAAGGTGCAGCACGCTGCGCCTGCACAATTGCTCTGTGCTTCAAGGCAGCACCACACTCATCCTGCCCTGAGGTCATCAAAACACTGCTCAGATCATCAATTACCACTTCAAGGGAGAAAACCGTGCAAATGAGAAATGAGAAAAAACAACTATGAGAGAGAGGGGAGAGGAGGAACAAACAGATCTGTAAAGGTCTTCCAGATACGTTAATTAACAAGTGAATGTTCCTGCAGGTAAGCAGCAGCTATATTGCAGTTTTCACAGTGTTTAAAGTGCAGGAGTGTTAGTTAATGGGCTGCTATGTAATTAGTCTTAGGTGTAGGTACTTGAAGCCTTGGTAGAAACAGTAATTAAAAGAAAAGTAGAAAAGTATCTGGAATGTGTAATTAAGCAAATTTGATATAGGCAGTGTGGGTACCACACAGGCAAACTGCATGCAGAGCCCTCTGCTGTTCCAGCCTGCAGTCCTGTTGCCCCATACTTTATTCATCTCTCCTACATCCCACCATGCGTCCAGGACACCAGCATCACCTGCACATCCAACATCACCTCCGCATGCAGCATCTAGCACCGAACAGCCCTCGCTCATCATGAGGGATATCACCAGAATGTAAACTACTAAGAAGAAGTGCTGGAGCAGACAACACACCGACTGCAGTAATCCCAACAACCTCGAGGAGCAGCTGATGTGTTACGGCTCCGACTGTGTCAGCTCCTCAGTCTGCAGCCTGTATTCTGTATTGACCAACATCCAGGTATTCTGTTGACCAACATCCAGATGGATAAATCATCTGAACAGGATCAGCACGGCCCAAGCCTGAACACAACCCAGTGTTGTTCAGGGGGAGCTGCCACCTCTGAGCTGATCCATCACGGCATGCCTCCTCTTCTGAGCTCATTAACACTAACGTGTTGTTTTCCTTCTTTTTCACAATGCTATCCCAAGGTTTGTTTACTCTCAGCCTGAATTTGTACCTGGGTTTTGGTCATTCATTTCTCAGACGCATCCCACAGAAGTGGGCAAAAATAACGCTACCTATTTTAAGACAAAATCCAAAATGAGCACGTTATGAGCATTACACATTGAGCATTATGCAAGAACTAGGCTCTCCCTGTTGCTGGGGATGACTATGACAAGAATCCCCAATCACATGCCCACGTGCTGCTCTTCCACAAGCATGCCCTCATTCAGAGAATGACACTTAGTGCACCTTTCTCCATATTTCCTTCGTGCACTTGTGCCCTAGCTGGTGCTGCCACTCCATGCCCACACTTTACACAGAGGTTATATATAACCCCTCTGTTTTCCTGAGATAGTCTCATTGTGATAGATTAAAGCTGAACATTTAAAGGCATATAAAGGCACAGATACTTATCTAGATGCATCCAAGTAACCGATTTCCCACTGAAATCAATAAAGATTAGACAACTAAGTGCTTCTGAAAATCCCATCTGCGCATCTCCTTTGGGCCCAAGTCCAGGAAGAAAGCCATGTTTTGCAGTACCCAATTAATAGATATAACAGGAACCTTGCTCCAAATGTCCTCAGTCCTCAGAACCACAAAGGCCCCTGTGTAGGGCTATAAACCCAGCACCCTCAGCAATTAGAGAGGGCCGTGCCTCATCTACCAGTCCTCATCCTCCATCCCTCTCTTGGCTTCCTCTCAGGTCCTCCCACCCTGCTCTTCATCCCCAGTGAGCTCAGCACGGCTCTTACAACACTTGTTCTCTTTGGTTTTGAATGAGAAAAAGCTCTCATAAGTCTCCACTGATCACACACTGAGATTTTCAGACACTTGTACCATGGTTGAATATGAGCATCTTGTACAAGACAAGCATGTTCCACATGTGCTTCCATTAACCACCAAGGTACTGCTCTGAAGTCTGAGGGTAGAAGAGCTGTCTCAGGAAAATATCTTTGAAGATAAAGAAAATGACATCATTTTCCTCTCTCTTGTTTTATTGAATGGCTGAAACGTATTAGCTGAAACATTACTCTAAACTTGAGTCCTTGGAGGACTCTTTAAAGGCAAAATTGAAGCCTGAAGAGTTGAAAATGTCACTCAGTTACATGCTATCAAAACCCAGATGTTGTAATGGGATCTATCAGGCAAACTCAACCACCTGAGCCATTATAAAGCAGTCAAGCAATTGGTCTGGAGCACACGCCACATTGGTCCAGCGTTATTTCAGGGGAACCACTTGGACTTAGCCAAGCTGTGCAGTCAGGGATGGAAAATCATAGAACCACAGCATGGCTGGCTTGGATGGGACCTCACAGCTCCTGCTGTGGCTGGGTGCCCCCCAGCTGCCCATCCACAGCCTCAAGCACATCCAGGAATGGGGTACCCACAGCTCTGGGCAATGCCACAGCCTCACCACACAAGATCACTGAACATGTAGTGCAGTAGGCACATGGGAATAACAGGCATTACCCAAAGAGGACAATCGCCAATAGTGGAAGATAGAGCTTCTATTTTCCTGTGTCATTCCTCTTGCAAAGCCATGTTTGTTTGTTTTAGAAACCATCAATGATACTGAAACCTTCCAGAATATGGCTTAATGAAGGGATGTTACACTGCAAAGAGAGCTTCAGCGACTGCCTGGGCTCTGCAAATGCCTTATTCTTCCCACAGGACGTGGATTTAATCATCATAAAGCTGCAGGGCGACCTCACTGCAGCCTTCCAGTAGCTAAAGTGGACACTTAGCACCTTAAGCTCCTCAACTGGTAGAGCTGAAGAATAACCTGACTTTCAGATCAGTTCCTCACATCAAGAAGTGTGAGGTTTCAGTTCTCATCAAAGCTCTCACAGTACTTGTGCCCCTTTTCCAGGAAAATATGCCCACTCCACATATGCCAACCAAATCTTTCTAGATGACTAATTTTCACGTTGAATTGTCTTGATAAATAGACTGACTCACTGCAGAATTTAGCTATGCATTAGGTCCTATTAGTGAATTAGGCCTTTTTGTTTTGCTCCAGAGTGCTGTCAAGAGCTGTAACAGCTTTCCTGATTAATGAAGAGAGAAGTTATTTCAAAGACAAGGGCAGACTGGATTTCTTTTCTTTCTTTCTTTCTTTTTTGTTTTTGTTTTTGTAACTTTAGAAAGATGAAGTGTTAAATCAGTAAAAACATCATAAGATGCTGCAGGCTTTGGCATCGGCCACAGATGCAGGACAGAGGGGAATGAGCCACCTCTGCTGCTTGCTTCCCATCCACCCCAAGTCCTTGAGCTGTGAGCCATACAGTGGCAGGTACTATCTCCCAAGGACACAGGAACTAACATTTACCACACCTCTGCTTTGTAACACCAGGTAGTTGTGCTATCTGCTTGCAAACTCACACCATTACGCACAGCACCGTAAGCAAAGAGCATTTGTTTTCCTATGGACGCCATTAAGAAGCAACAGCACATCTAAGAGACTGCACAAAATGGTTTCACAAAATGAACACTGCATTGATCTTCAGGGCTCTCTGTATTGAAGAAACTTCATCAGCTTCATCGGTGGTTTCTTTACATTGGTTTTTAATGTTTCTTTAATTGATCTAATACTGAATCAATGAAGGTTACATTCTCTGGGACATATCTTTGAGAAAGGAAGAGGTTTTGAACTTGAACCATTCCCTGCAAATAGCAGGGGGGTTGAAACGAGATGATCACTGTGGTCCCTCTCAACCCAGGCCATTCTGATTCTATGAACGTGACCGTATATGCAGTGGTTGTTTCCCCAGGCATCCATCTCCATCCCTTGCTCCCTGGTGGCACGTTCAAGAAGGAAGTAGTGAAACTCAAAACCAACACACATGGCCGAAGCTAAGCCACACAGCAACTAGGCAATACTGCAGCTTTCTGGCCCAATTAAACCCACTGGGGTATCTCCCCAGAGCCCATGGCTGAGGTCATGGGGCAGCACCTCAGAAGGTCTTGGCACAAACCTACCCATGGCCTGTATGGTCAATCTGTATGCATGCCAATGCTGCTCCATTGCATGAATTGCTCTTCAGTATGCTCTCGTATATTGACAGTGATATACTTGCAGACATCAGATGCATCCTTCCGTGCCTAATGGTCAGAGGCTAATTCAGAAATCCCTCATCTCTCACCACACAAATCCTAACCTAAAGGCCTACAGACCGAATCAAAGCCTTAAATAACGATCTTCTGACAAGTCTTACTTAAAAGCAGAAAGTCTCAAAGTGTGCCTACATTGCCCTTCTCTTGCTTCGGGAAAAACAGCACCTTGTTTTTCCCCTGTATATCCTGCTGCCTATCTACATTCTCCCTGCCTATTTTGTGTAAGATCTAACCTGTCTTTTCATTTGTGCTCAAAAGTGCCAGGCACAGCTCTGGAGCTACATAAATAATAGATAACAGCATGACACCAAGGAAAGCAGTTTAAGAAATGCTGCTGACAGATTTTTCTCCCTTGGTGTTTTTATTATGAATTCCTTTGCCTTCATCATATGACTTAATGGCATTGCAAAACTATAAAACTATGAGTATTCTTCAGTTTCCATTAAGATACAAGCCTGATGCTTCACCAGAATAACACCAAAGGGAGGAGGAGGTGAGTCAGGAAAAAGACAGGAAAAGCGTTCAGAGTCAGGGTGGTTCCTTGTAGGTGGCTCTAACAGCAAGCAAACAGATGGGAGCAGCAGAGATGGGAAAGAAATTCTATTTCTCAATCCTGCAACAGGAAGGTGCATGATAAATAGAAGGGAAAGAGCAGATGAACAGGCTGCTGGTATGTCGAGAGGATGTGATACAGACAGGAGACTTAATTTGTTATGCCTTGTGTGAAACAAAGGGGAATTCTCACTTGGTTCAAGCGTAATCACATTTAAGTTATTCCTAATTATCTCAAGACCGAGAAGTGATCTTTCAGCTTTCAGGACTTGAGGTAAAACTGCTTACTTTGACCTACACAACTTGCACATCTCCAGTTCTCACATTCCCATTTGCTGTCCTCTTCTTTCTGTGAACAAAGATCACTTTGACTGTTATTCCACCGCAACTTGGATCCCAAAGGCTGCGGGGTGACCTCAGTGCAGCCTGCAGTACCTAAAGGGAGCCTACAAACAGGAGGGGAATCAACTCTTGGAAAGGGGAGATGACAGCAGGACAAAGGGAAATGGTTTGAAGTTGAGGGAGGGCAGGTGGAGGTTGGATGTCAGGGGGAAGTTGTGTGCTGTGAGAGTGGTGAGGTGCTGGAACAGCTGCCCAGAGAGGCTGTGATGCCCCGTCCATCCCTGGAGGTGTTCAAGGCCAGGTTGGATGGGGCCCTGGGCAGCCTGGGCTGCTGTGAAATGTGGAGGTTGGTGGCCCTGCCTGTGGTGGGGGGTTGGAGCTTCGTGACCCTTGAGGTCCCTTCCAACCCAGGCCATTCTGTCATTCTGTGAGTAACATGGATCTCATGACTTCTGACTGACCCACAGATGGTGGGGTTGGCAGGGATCTCTGCGTTCCCTCTGCTCCCACCTCCGCCCCAGCCAGGACCCCCAGAGCTGCACACAGGTGGGTTTGGAAATCCCAAAGGAGGAGATCCCACACCTTTGCCACTCTCACCAAAAACCTCCCCTTATCTTTTTACCACTCCCCACATGACAGAATGCTGCTTCCCTCATTTTTGAGCAAACTCCTGATCACTTAACTCTGCTTCCACAACACTAAGGGCGAAACCCACTGCCAATGCAGCTTCAGTTGATCCTCTGTCTGGAAGGACAAGCGACTTCGACAGAACATTTGCTTAGCAGTGCTGTTAATTTGCTCTTCTCCAATTAACACAATACAGAATAACCAATCAATAAATGAAACCCCAACTGATCATGCACTTCCCAAGTTCTCAAGTATCCACATAAATGCTGAGCTCCCCGCATCAGTGCTGTGAAACTACACAGTGTGTTCTCTGTAATCTAATCTTATTGTCGAGGCTTTACCCTTCATACCTGGACAAACACACAACTGAAGGTGCTGGAAATCTCACCCGAATACAAGATAGGACTCAAGGGAGATCTGCTCGCTGCTAAAGAGAATAAAAGGACCTAACTATTGCAATAAGAGCAACATAAAGGAAAAATACAGTATGCTCAGCAGAAGAACAACATCTAGCTCTTCCCCTTTGTCCAGGTGGCACTGATTGCCTACAAGGCACAAAGGTCCCAATTCAGTCTCTCTGGACTAAATGGTGTTTCCCCAGTCACGTGTCTCTGTGATTTCTGATGCCACAAATACGGCACAAAGGGGCCAATATAGGGCACTGAGACCCCAACTTCCTTCAATTTAATTCACATCCCATGTTCTGGTTCTGAATGCCTTTACAAGTCTTGCTTGTTATGGAGCAGCAGCTCACATCTTCCTTCCAACCTTATAAACTGTTTTCTAAAAGGAACAGGCAGCAAGTGAGCAGGCAATCCCTTCTGCAGGTCAGGGAGATCTTTCCTGGTATGCTGCTGTAATTACATGATTCCAACAGTCCTGAGTAAGCTGCAATCACAGAGCAGGTCACTAAGTACGAAACAGCAGCGTTAGCATCAAGCCTGGCTTTTCATCATCTTTTAAAGAAGTAACTTCCTGTATCTTCTGCAGAGCCATGCCCAATTATTCTCTGAGGAAAAAGAATAAACTAATTTGTCTGCATCTAGATATATATATATTTTTTTTTCTTCTGCTGCTGTTTCTTATAGTTGCACCTGCATCTCCATGGGCTCCTTGTTTCCTTTCTTTGATGCAGAGCTGTATCAGATAACGTAAATGTGCTGAGGTACAGCAGTGGGTGGCTGGTCAGGAACACTTGCTATCTATTTATCTGTATCTAGATACCCTATGTGGCTTTCAGAGATAGAAAAAGGTCTCATGGGTGGAGTTCAATATTCTGTCTTTACAGCACTGGGTTTTTCTGGATCTGTTTAAATTTCTTGCCCCACAGCTCAAGCTGTTTGTTCCTTGAAGATCTTAGCATCACTTACTAAAATCTGTTATCTGTTTACCTAGCATTACCCACAATGAAGTTGTTAACAAATGTATTTTCCCTTCCCTCCCCACCCCCCATCTTAGTCCTGACACTTATTGGATGCTTTATGATTTATTTATTTTAAGCTTGCATGTAAATTTTGTATTCCTATGTTTCCAGAATAATTTGACTTCTAAATCTGAGTGCAGCGCATTATATTGAGGGATTCACTCACATCTATTGCCAAAACTCTTTTTACTTAAATTTCAGTGCAATCTCATTTATCTTCCACTGAAGATTTCCTGTTTTCTGGCTTATCTCCTGGAGCACCTGAAGATATAATGCCAACAAGCAGCACGCCAAGACAACTGCAGTCCTCAGGGATAACCAAGTTCTTAAGAACCAGAGCATTATTAGCTGTGCTGGCAGGAACCTTCTGGCTTGATGGGTCTTGTCTCAGCATCCTCAAAGGAAACAGCAGAACTGTCCTCTCTGGTCAAGCTTCTCAAATTCCTTCAGAACCTAAGCAGACCACAAGAATTTGGTCCATTTCTAAGGCAGAGCACTCTTCAATGTGCTCATGTCTAGCTGAGGCACATCTCATGCCCTCAAACATCAGTAACGTCAGCTCTTATTGCAAGAAGCAAGAACAAGAATTGCTCTTCGTGCAGAAAATTTGTTTTGCTATCCATAGCTTCTGCACTGTTACTTAGGGTACCTGCATTTAATCTTTCTCCACGTACTTTATTTCTTTTATCTCATGAGCAAACTCTCCCATCCTTTCGCATTTGGTCTAAAGTTTCAATTGTAAATGCTTGCTTTATTTACTAGAGGCAAGTTTTCTGTTCTCCACATCTATTAGAAGCAAAAAGCCCAGCACAAGCATAATGCCTTATATACATTACAAGATAGCAGAACCACAGGGCTACTACCATTACTTTAACTGATGTTAAGCTAAGCAGGGAGAAAACATGGTTTATGCCACTTACAGCTCATTAATCCAAGAGGGGAGAACACTCAGCAAAGGACGTAAGGACTGAGGGGAGGATACTCCACAGTGGGACACAGCTCAGTGGGCATGGTGGTGATGGGTTGATGTTGGACTTAGTGATCTGAGTGGTCTTTTCCTACTTTAATCATTCTATGATAATCTTATTTGGGGTGTTTGCCCTCAACAGGCTGTGCAGAACAATAGGTAACAGGGGACAGAAGTGCAGCTGCTGGATGTGCCCTGGTCCAGCTCCAGGGCAGCAAGCAGCAGCGCAAACAGCACAGGAAAGCAGGGTTCTGTTCTGCTGGAGAGAACGAGAACGGATTGGGATTACTGATGGAGTTCTAAATGCTCATTAGGGGGTGGATTTTCCCAGTACCACTTTTGCAGGCAAGGGGCAGCTGCAACTAAAGGGTGGTACAGACAGCACTTCTGCAGCAGGCATCGCTCCTGACCCTGTCCTGCAGGGACCTGGCAGGGCTGGGAGCACCACTGCATGGGAGAACCACTGCATGGGAGAAGAACATTTTGCCTGCTCAGATAGCAGACGGTATCTTTAACAACCACATCCTGAATAGAAAGCAGAGAGCAAAGAGGTCAGATATCAGTCCGGACAGTCAAAGGCAAAAACCAATAAGAGATGTGAAAGCTCCTTTAAGAGAGGGAACTTGAACCCAAAAATAACACAGAAGAGCTTAAGTAAGCCTTGCAATCAGAACAGAACCAGAAGAAATTGCTGCAATGTAAATCCTTGGGGGTATGCTCTGTCCTGAGGGAAGCAGCCTCTGGCTGTGCTTTGCAAAAACCTCCAGGTCCCAGGAACACCTGCAAATAGCGAATGCAGGTTCCAGCACAGTAAGCAGCAAAGCAAGCTGACAGCCTCAACATGCAAAATAGAGACCTCAACTCTGCACAGAAGCTGTAGCATGCTCCTACTCACACAGTGGAAATGGCATCGTTGCCTTTCAAAGCCAGCAATTTTGTCAGGCAGTATTTTCTTGGCGATTGCTACAGAGGTGGATAATAACCCCACACCAATAACACCAACTGCAGAAGCGCCTGTGCTTGAGCAGAGCTGGTTTTTATAGTTTGGGGAGCTCTAAAAATAGCAGCACCTCAGACACTGCACACAGTGCATGCTGCAGACTGGTGCCTTGCTGGCACAGCTGACTTCAGCCCCAAGCACCGGATGGGAGGACCTGTGCCATGACCCCCCAACTGGTGCCATGCTGGAACAAAGCAGGGATGTGAAAGCTGGAGCTTTTTCAACCCTTTCTTCACAGTACATTAGGAAACGTTCCTTCTCAGAAAGAGGAGCAATGCATTGAAACAGGGAGGTGGTGGAGTGACCATCCTTGCATGGGATGCTTTCAGGAACTGCAGATGTGGCACTGAGGTCCATGCGCATGGTGGGCACCTTAGGCAGCTTTTCAAACCTTCATGATATTATCAATTTCTTTTATTCCAGTCTCCCTAATTGCTACTGCTCTCCTGAAGCCCTCTGCACCAGGAAGATGCTCAGTGTGTTCTGGCTGTGCCGGCAGCAGCATCCCAGCACCCTGCCCAGTGCTGGGTTTCATGCTGCACCTCAGGCCAACCCCACGCTCTCCTCACCACTCCCAAAGACAAAACATAGCACTGAGCTTTCAGAGGGTGCTCTCTGTTGTGCCAGCTCCCCCTGCAGAAGTGTTGTGGCTCCAATTGCTGAAGCATTGCAGTTGCTAAGGTAACTAATTTTTTTTTTTTTTTTTGCAAATACATCTCACACCCCTATGATAAATCCAGGCTTTGTAAGATTTGCTCCAGCAAAGAAGCAATTTTCAGTGGAAATAGAGGGTTCCAAGCTTTCCGGAGCAAATTGCTGTATGTATAATATACCTCCAAAATCAATCATTTTCAAGAAGCAGATCACAAAGGTCAAGCAGCAGCATCTCCATGCATAATTAGTATTTGTTTTGATGCAGTCACAACTGGCTGTTTGGTTAATAAACTTTGGGACTAACTATTAACCCTGACATCCAGCTCCTTTAACTCACAACTAGCAGCGGCTGCTTTAATTTAATAATTGTGTTAAAATAGAAACTGTGTCAGCCACAGATCAACTTTGAAGGTCTCGAGGGGCTAAAAATAATGAACTAATCTACATTTACTGAGAGAGCACATTCGAGATTATTACACCCTTTTTCAGGATGCAAGAAAAGAGATGTCTGAACATCAGATTCCACCTTTCCATGTCATTGGGTTTGCACTCGATTGCAATGGGCCAAACTGAAGCATCCCACCTGTGATGACACAGCAGGGCCAGCAGCAGCACACAGCTACCTGCCACGAAGGATGAGGAATTCACCCATTTCAGGCTGCCAGCTCCAAATGCAGCTTTCAAAAAGCTGAAGCTGCAGGCAGGATGCTTGCTGAAGAGATGGCTGCACGCTGCAGAATGATTTGCAGCCTTCCACTCAATTTATAGCCTGTTAAGTCATTCCAACTATTTTTTCCTTACAATCAATCCCACCATTACGTCAACCAAAAGCGAGCCACTGGGGGTGGAGCCCTCATAGAGAATATGCAGATCCACCCCTGTGCCTGCAGCTTCCGTGCTGAGATAAACCACTGGTTAAGGGCACCTACAGTGCTTCTGAAGAGGGAAAGTACAGAAGCAGCCTCTGTAGAAGAGACTCTGGAGAAGAGGTTGCTATCAGAACAGCCATGCAGACATGTCCCTAGCCCCACTGGACCCTGTTGGGCTTCCAGAGCACTTTCAGACACATAGAACACAAACCTTTGCTGCTAAGACAAGAGGTCATGGCCTCAAGTTGCACCAGGGGAGGGTCAGGTTGGATATCAGGAAACATTACTTCTCCAAAACAACAGTGCTGCACTGACACAGCTGCCCAGGTAGTGGGGGGATATCAGCCCCTGGAGGTGCTCAAGAACCACAGAGATGTGGCACTGAGGGACACAGGCAGTGGGCACGGTGAGAGTGAGCTGGGGATCTGAAGCAGTTTTTCAACCTTAATGACTCTATGATTCTATCAACAGATGTTGATCACAACAGCAATACAAAAATAAAGCATGTGCACCGAGACAGCATTATTTCTTAGCTCTTATTTCAGTTCCTGCCTTCCCAGAAGCAAGCAGTACTCAGGATCTCATCCCTGGCCATGACCTGGGATAGCTCCAGCTGGGTCCTCCACTCAGCAGAGCACTCAGCATCCCCAAGGGACTGACCCAGGACACATGTGCTGCTCTTGCAGCCTAACCAGGAACACCCACATGTAACTGCACGTTCTCTCATGCCCCCTGAAATCTGTAAACCACACTCAAAGGAGACAGAAACCCAGCAGCAGTTTTCTGCCATAGCTTTGAAGAGAAGACTGCTAGTCTTCTCTTCTAGTCCCTGCACCAAATCCACAGCAAACAAGGCAGCGGGGTGACAGCAGTGAGAACAAAAGCGCAGGCGGCCCATTACTTCCCCCATTAAATTTCAACCAGGCTTCACCTAAAGGGAGCTCTGCCAGAATCATCTCACCCCAAACACTTGCTCTCTTTCAGAGTTGAAAGAAAGGAGTTATTTGCAGAGGACTGATCAATTCAACCTACAACCTTTTTCCTGGACATCAAAGCAGAGGTGCTGGGTACAAAATTCCCACTCCAGCAATTCCCTTACTTGCCTTTTCCAGAGCTGCTCCACACCCTTCCACCTTCCACAGGTTGGAAATGCAAAGCAGATGCCTGCAGCTTACCCTGTGCTGCATTTCAGCTTGTTATCACCTTCCTACACAAGAGACATCCTTGGCATAGCGGCTTTACTGAATGGCAGCAGAACAGATGTGTGGAAGGAACAATGGTACAGATCTTTCTTTCCATAGTCAACCATACAGGGAGGGCCAACAAGGAAAAGCACAGATATGTCACAAAGATATTCCTCTGCTAAGCAGTAACTCTTTAGTAAGCATAGCAAGTTTAAAACAGGCCTTCAAGACTACGCTAGGTTCTGCAGGCATGAACACAGGTCTGGCTGCCAAGAGGTGAGCAGTCAGTGGGACAGCAGACAGACTGCTGGAAATCCCTGCTGAATCAGGCACTTACAAAGGGCTGTCTCTGGTGCCTGTCCAGCATACAAACCTGCAGGAAATGCCACTGCTGCTTCAGCCAAATGATGCCACATCTCATCTCTTTGGCTTCTGTCAGTGCTTTCCCCTTTCCCAGGGAGATCTAGCTGAAGGATGCTGCACCCACAGCACACATCCACTTAGGAACCTGAGCTGCTGAAACTTAGGATCGCAGCGTAGTCGAGTTAGAACTGATTTCCCAGCTCCCCAACCCCATCCCTACCATAAACTGGGTGCTCCCATCAGCTCAGGCTGCCCAGGGCCCCACACATGCCTCCGGGCACCTCCAGAGAGCAGAGTGAAATGTTAAGGGGAAAGGCAATGGCTGGCCTTCACCAGAGTCAGCAGGGGCTGGAATCTAAATCCTGCTGAAACACATAAGAAAGCAGTACAAAAATTTACTACCTGCTGGTTGTTTTTTTTTTTTTTTAGGTTATTAAAAGAAACAGATAAAATCTTTAGCTCTTCACTGAGAGGCTAATTAAACCAACTCAAGGCCACCCTGGATGCCTCCTGAGATGCACTTTCCCAGAGTAATTCAAGCTGTACCAGCAGCTAGAATTGTCCTGGCATTTTCTCAGGACCAGGAGCACTTGGTGACATGCTGCATTTTCAGAGGGCAGAGGGGACTGCCCTGTGCCTCAGCTATTGGAATTCAAACAGTCATTTCTGCAATTACCTCATTTTGGTGCAATGACTGCTACCACACAGAGGAAGGTTCTTTGATCTTCTAATACTTATTGCATTTTTATCTTGCAGTGATTCAGCAAATTATGGTTCACACAGAGGCGCTTCTGGCCAGACTCTGCGCACTGCTCATCACCAGGACCCCTAAACTGGGACATGAGGTTGATCACAGCCTGAATGAGAACATGGCAAAACCTTTCCAAAAGTATTACTCTTGCACATCAGTCTCCATTGTACAACATCCATCACTGGTAACTAGCAATTGACTAAACGAATTATAGACTCCTGGAAGGTGGAGAAGGCAAAGCCCTAGGACGGGAACCTCTGCCTTTCTCCTTTAACAGCTATGCCAGCATTAGATGGCCACGTGATGGAGCATCTGGTGCTTCATTTTTTGCTGTTAATATCTGCTAATCTCACATCCTATACTGGTGTAGGGCCTATCTGGACACAGGTTTTGTGCAGAAAGTTGGTAGTGTCACCATCTCTGGAGATGTTCAAGACCTGCCTGGATGCCTACCTGTGCGACCTGGTGTAGGGAACCTGCTTTGGCAGGGGGTTGGACTTAGTGATCTCTGGAGGTCCCTTCCAACCCCTACAGTTCTGTGATTCTGTGTGATTCTGTGAAATGTTTAGAGGTGGTACTGAGAGTCATGGTTTCGTAGGGAAGTACTGGTGATAAGTGGATGGTTGGACTGGATCATCTTGGAGGTCTTTTCCAACCCTGGTGATCCTATGATTTAACAGATAATATTTAAGCTCTACAGCATCCTGCTCATGGCCAAAGTTAATTCACATCCCCACAGAGTATTTCATGACAACCAATCATTTAATTAAGGTTTCCTGTAGTCTTAAAAGGACAGTTTGAATCTGCCTGTCACTAGTGCATTACATGATGCCACTCCCCTTAGGAGAGAGGGGTTGGGGGAGGATCCAGGCAGTCTATTAGAAAAATAGATTTCTATTAGAAAAATAGATCCAAGTGTACAAAGACAAGACATTAAGCAGTCAGTAGAAATTACTGTTCCCACAGATGCATGAATAGTCATGAAAGACTCTGCTTTCCTACTAAGAAAGTTGGGAGACATTTTGCAGTTTGCAACAGCAATTGATCACATGTGCTAAGTGGTCACATCATAGGTGCTACAGAGTCTTCTACACCACCAGGCCAGCAGCTGTCTGTCCTGTGCAGGCTATGATGCTCCAGATGCACTGCATGCTCACACAGTGCAGTACTGCATCTCAAGGAGCTTCACAGAGTCTCAAAGACTCAAGACCCACTGGAAAAAAAATCAATTTTGTTTGTTTGAAGATATATAGCATATCAGGGGACAGTCATCTGCCCTGTGTGATGTCAGTAGAGAAACTTGCAGGTTTAACAGAGCTTTCCAGTATTATTTTGCTCCCATCCACAAGACCAGCAGCCTTCAGGACTCCATGCTTGCCAGGAAGATAAGCCACCAGCACACTGCAGATGCTGACACCCAACATTTACTTGTTGCTGTAATACTAAAGTTCTCCTTTCTCTCCCAGAAAGAGCACAAAAAACACAATGGGAGCTTGGAAAGCAGCAAAGCTACCAAAGCCATGCTCTCTAGGTGACCCCAGGCTTGCCAGACTTGATGCCACCTATGTCACTGCATCTCTGGGACAGCAGCACATCCATCATTTGGCTGCTGCCATGGTTGCTCTTGATACAACAGTGGATTGTACCAGAAGTCCTTATTAACCTTGAGATAACTTTTCCTCTTGGTTACAACTGGTCTTTGGGTTCAAAAGGTTTTTGCGTGGGATGGCAAGACGACAGATGGACACATGGAGAGCAGGCCAACTGCCTCGCCACCTCTGAGCCAGGCAACAGCGAGACTGTGCCTTAATATAGGCCCCATCTGCCACTGTCTAACATTGTACACCTAGGTTGAAAACAATCCTTTAGCATTTACAGGAGACTATTTCAGAGTCTTCTTGGAACAACCTTATTTTAGGTATGTTAACCAAACTCCACTATTTCAAACTCATTTCCGCTGTGTTTGTTTACAAAACATCGATTTGGATAGAGATAAGTGGTGGGTTGGCAAAAGCCTTGTGAAAGACTCATGACTAATGTAGGCAATCAGGCTGGTGTCACCTACTTGTCATCACTTTAAGGTAATTTAGCTAATCAATGGTCTTTGAGTGAAGAAATAATGCCATTATTTTAATCTAAAAAGATCGAGCACAGGAAAATAAGCTTTTGGCATCTTACTAAAGAATACACTTAATGTACAAGCCCAGAATGACACCAGAGCAGAACTGAAGCAGTTTGTTTTGGATGCACAAGTTTAAATAGTCAAGTATTACTAACAAAATTGCCAAGTGGTAACAAACAGGCATTTCCATTTTTCTATGCTAAATAGTGCACAGTACTGTGAGAGCCTCTAAGTTCATTAAGATGGTTGGATGCCCCATCCCTGCAGGCATTCAAGGCCAGGCTGGATGTGACTCTGGGCAGTCTGGTCTGCTGGTTGGAGACCCTGCACATAGCAGGGGGTTGAAACTGGATGAGCATTGTGCTCCTTTGCAACCCAGGCCATTCCATGATTCTGTGATTCACTGGGGTCAACACAAACATAAAGTAGGTGCATGTACCACTGCAGGCCCTTGACACCCTGTGATACACTGCAAGGGTCATAAATTCAGCACAAACAAGCCCCCAGGACCCTTCTACATGAGCCTGCCCATTCCTGAGTCCCCACTGCCCAAAGCATCTCACCGAGAGACTGCAACAACCACACAAGGGAGCTCCAGCCAGCTTGCACAGTGCTAATCCTGGCACTTGTGATCTCAGGAAAAAGCTTTAAAAGAAGCATGCTGGAACAGCTGCCCAGAGAGGCTGTGATGCCCCGTCCATCCCTGGAGGTGTTCAAGGCCAGGTTGGATGGGGCCCTGGGCAGCCTGGGCTGCTGTGAAATGGGGAGGTTGGTGGCCCTGCATGGCACAGGGGGGTTGGAGCTTCGTGATCCTTGAGGTCCCTTCCAACCCAAGCCATTCTGTGAACAGACCTCACGTTCCAAAAAGCACACTTAAAGTCTCAGGACAGAGTAAATGAATGTTCCTCTCTGCGGAATAGTTAACAGTTCAAGGACTGCTTGGTGAAACAAGCACTGCCATATTTGAAGCCAAACACTAACGCTGCAGAAAGGCAGAACTTCTGCCTGTCACTCCTGCACACCTTCCTCAGCGCTACCATCCTGGCCCATAGCACATTCCTACAACTGCATCTTCTGTTTTTATATACTGGAGGAAGTGTTTAAAGGGTTTTTTTGAATTAACACAAAAATGGTTCACAAACCGAAGAGGTTTCTAGCAGGCCACATTCTGAAGGCTCATCTTTTTCACAAAGACCAGAAGAAAGGCATTATCAATAAACCAATAAAGATGTCTTTAAAATTAAATGGATGTGATTTAGCATGATGAGAAGTCCAATGCAATGAAGCAGAATTTCATCTGAGATTACAAGAAAACAAGTTGTCACATATTATAAATAATGGAGAACATGCATTGAACTGCTCAGTTCGGTCCTGGCTGACCCAGCATCAGGGCAGTACAAGACTGAATTGCTAATCACTGGAACAAAGTAGCTGGATAACTTTACATCCCCAAGTATTCTGGAGCAAGCCTCGTTCTTAGACGTCCTTCCTGGCTCAGTCTCAAACTGGCCACAACCCCACACATAACTGCCTCAGCTGTGACTCCACCAACAAAAACACAGCCAAAAAATGCAGCAAGGTATTCCCACCTGGATCTCAGAACCATCTCTGGGATATAAAAGCATCTCCTGTGTTCAAACAAAGCACTGTGGGACCCTGGAGCAAATGCTAAGATTTAACATGGTAAATGCAACATGCAAGGCCTCCTCTTGCTAAGCAAGAGAGGAATTGTCACATGTGTGAAAAACAGGAAGATTTAAAAGGAAAAAACAAACAGCCTGTGAGAGCAAAGGAGAAAGCAGCAAGAGAGAAGATGACCTTTGCTAGCAAGCTTCATCACCTGCTGCTGCAAAGAGCTACCAGGACAGCTGGGGCTTGCTTCAATCCACTGTCATGTGCAAAAAGCAGAGACACAGTAATGTGCTGCTCTGATTTTCTCAGCAAAAGAGAAACCTGTGGTAAAAACAGTTCCAGGCAAAATGAGATGTTAAGACAGCCCCACACTGAAACTGTTTTATTGTTGTTCCTGGGAACTCTCTTCTTCTTTATAAATAAGAACTCATTCTGCCATGAAAAATTAATGTGTTCCCCTTTGAAACAGAAACAAAATTTCACTTCTAATTGCCATGCTATTAACTTCCTTGTGCTGTTTGCCGAAAGTAGTCTGAAGTTATGAGTAATTTGTTTTGAGCCTCATACCGAAAACTCCTCGTGGGAAATTTTTCAGTTAAAAAAAATTACTCCTCATTAAGCGTACAGGATTTGTATCAGACAGGTATAAGGAAGAATTTGCCTGTGCTTTGAAAAGATATCAGAATGAATTGGTTTGATTTTCTGGGATCAAAGAGCGTGGAATTTCAGTTAGTTGAAGATTCCCTTGTTCAGCACAAGGTTGGGATCCATCTGCTGGTCCATGTTCTCCATAGCTGGTCCTGCTGTTATAGGCCACAACCCTCCTGCTCCCATCATAGAGTCCTTGACTCAATTAGGCTGAAACACAACTTTGACATCAAGTTCAGCCATCAGCCTGACTTATCCCACCACTAACCATATTCTCTAGTGTCACATCCATACATCTCCAGTACCTCCATGGATGGGGACTCAATCACTTCCCTGGGCAGCCCAATCCCAATGCTTCATCACATTCTCCACCAAGAAATTCTTCCTCGTGTGCAATCCAAACCTCCTCATCACCATGTGAGACCAATCCTTTGCATTCAGTCTCTTAAGAAAAGAAATGCAACATCCTTTCAGGTAGCTGTAAACAAGCAATGATATCTCTCCTTAGCTTTCTTTCCTCAGGACTGAAGTTCATTCAAACCAAGTCTCCTTTTCTGGTCTTTCCATCAGCTTCCTTGCTCTTCCCTGCACAGACTCAGCACAACATCACTGCTGGACACTGTATTCACAAATTGCAATCTTGATCTGCAAATTAAAGCTTTAAGTTCTTCACTCCTATGTGAGTTGGTCCCCAGAGCAATTCTGTCCCCAAGTTACAGGCAGCCTATCTCTCCCCACATCACTTCCTAGCCACGAAGGTCAGCCATCAGTGAGCATGGGCACACACCAGCAGATATTTAGTGGTCCTTAGTGTTCAGAGTAGACCCTTCCACTGCTAAGAGTGTGGAAAATGAAATGGTAGGAATCCACGTTAGACTGAACAAGAACCCAATGCCAAGACAACAGATTTCTAAGCCATTTCACGAGCAGAGATTCTGTCTTTGGAAAATACTTGATTTTTTCCTCTGACACCCCACAGTGAGGTCAGTTTTTGAAATCAATGGATGCTCAGAGCTATGTTAACTCAAGGAAGAGCTCTGAGCATCCCTTCCCTACACTCCAATGTGGAGGAGGAAAAAAAAAAAAAAAAGTAAAATAAAATTAAAGCTAATGATACAGAAAATTGCTGAGCCAGACAAGGTATACCACAGCCTTCCCATCAGCTCCAGCCCTGCCTTTTATTTTAGGGCATCAATACACACACGCTGCAGAGTGGGGTGCACAAGAGCAGCAGTTTCCTTGGCTATCAGGGAGTGCCACTGTTTATTAATATTGACTTATTCACGCTACGTGTACAAAGCAACATACAATAAATCCCTTTGGCATCTGCAATTCTTGGTGATTTGCAGCTGCTTCGCATCCAGCCGGGCCCCAGCAGAAGGGCTGCTGTCACACAGACTGATAGCTGTCTCCAGCGTGAAAAGGAAATTAAATAAAAAAACCTGTTAAATCCTTGTTAAGGCTTTAACTGCATCTGACAAAAACAAGGCAGCTCAGGTTCAAAGATGCTCTTCTGTCCTTCAGTCTCCTGCTCAGCATCACGTGGCACCCAGCATCCAAGCACATCTCTCTCACTAACTGGAGGCAGAGGCTGAGCAGAAAACCACAGTTACTTCTGGATTTCTTGCCTTTTGCCCACTTTGGAAGGCTTGCACAGCTCTTTTTGCCTTAGCATTTGAGGCAGCCAACAAGGAGTGATGCACCCTGCACTCCCAGCTGAGGAGGGCTCTGCCCAGGCATTGCCTAAAGCCTTCCATATTCCCCATTTTTTTCTAATTATATGGCCACGTTGTGGTACAGCTCAGTGAAGCCCATGTCATCAATACTTTGATAGAATCCCAGAATGGCCTGGGTTGCAAAGGAGCACAGTGCTCATCCAGCTCCAACCCCCTGCTGTGTGCAGGTCACCAACCAGCAGCTCAGGCTGCCCAGAGCCACATCCAGCCTGGCCTTGAATGCCTGCAGGGATGGGGCATCCACAGCCTCCTTGGGCAACCTGTGCCAGTGCCTCACCACCCTCTGGCTGAAAAACTTCCTCCTCACATCCAACCTAAACCTCCTCTGTCTCAGTTTCAAACCATTCCCCTTGACCTATCACTGTCCATCCTCATAAAAACCGTCCCATTTATAGGCCCCTCTCACTTTCAACACTTCTCCTCCCAAAAAGGCCTCCTCTAACATTTTATATCAGAAGCATCCCCATTCAACCACAACTGACCTTATTTCTTGTCTTCTATCTCCACAAGCCATTCTTCCCCGATGACAAAAAGCACACCCCTCCAAAAATAAATAAATAAATAAATAAATAAATAAAAACCAAAACCAACAGATTTTTCTTTGGGCATCCATCAGAAGAGCTGAGAGGGGAGCAAGGCATATCAAGTGTTTTCTCTCCAGCACTCAGTAGCACTTTTGTCAAAGTGACAACCCTGACCCCAATTGCTGTTGTCACCGCTCCTCCGCCAAATCTCGGTGGGAGGAGGGGGTGGGGATACGTCCTCATGCTCTCAATACAGAGAAGCAACAAATCTCAGAGCCACACCAACCTCACGGGCTTGCGAAGCCCCCAAGTGAAGTGCAGCCTTCTAAAATCACAGCAGTGCGTACAGCATAGCAGCAAGAGGAGCACGAAGAAAAGCTTGGAGGGAGAATCATCAATGCAAAGTGGAAAAGCTATGGAAGTTCTGAAGGGGGGAAAAATGGGCTGCAAAAGAAGAGGCTTTACTTGCAAACTCACTGGGTTTTCTTCTTTTTCAGTATCTAAACAGAGGCAGGTTATGAAGTAAAATCTCATTCCAGAGTGGCAAAGTCAAAATGTTTCCATTAGGAAATGTCAGAACGGAACAATCCATTAAAAACAGGTTTCTTTTTTCAGAGCTATTTTCTAAAATCAGCTGAGGAGTTCAGGATGAATGTTTAAATAATTCAAAGCGTATCATTGATTGAAATACTCTATTTCAGCCTCCTGACACCCCTAGGATTACAGGTGTAAACGCTGAGCTGGAGCCAGACTCTGATCTGATTTCACACAGCATCAGTGCAAGGTGAAGGGGGACATGGAGCTCAGCCTAGGAAAGACAAGAGCCCCAGGCACGGGGACAGCACCAGGAGAGAGCATCAAGAACACATCAAAATAGCACCCTACAATGTGACCTGAAGATGAAGGGGATCAAAAACAAAGCAGCATTCACAAAAACATAAATCCTATCTTCCTTGTTAAAGCCTACACCATTATGGGGAGCACGAGAGAGAGAGATGTAACCACACCACAAGACAACTGAATGCAGACACAGCAAAAGACATCCACTGTCATCCTCTGAAAGCTACCACCATCCTCTCCTGCTGCCATCCCCCTGCAGCCCCAGATAAGGGCTTGCTCATTATTTCCAGGCCTGATGTCCCACATGATGCAGACATGACCTGCACTCATCTACCTCTCAGCTCACTGTTTGGCTTCAAACAAGCTCAGATTGCTCTTCATGTGGGACAGGGAGTGCTCCTATGCCCCGTTTTGGTGACTGTCCCCCCCAGCAGTAACAGTCTTGGCAATGACACAACAGGGTTTGGAGACTGGACCCCAGTAAGCACAGACCTTGCTAACTGATACAGGAGAAGGACATCACATGTGGCCACGTACAGCCAATACTGACACAAAACGATCTAGAAATATCAATTCAACCAACAGCTTTACTTATTAAAGTGATTTCTACCTTTCAAGAACCAAATGGACAAAGTCAGCTTTGGAAGAGTTGCATAGCATTGTGGACCCAGCAAACCTGCCTCCATCCATATGGCAGCCTGTTTTTTGACAGTGTTTCAACTGAGGATGCCTATTCAAGTCCACAGCTCAGTGGGTCCCTCAAAAAGCGACAGCTGAATCCACTGATGTCTGTCACTGATAGAGGAGATTCACATAACGCACCATCTCACCAAATGCAAAGGAATGCACCACCTTCAAGCTGGTCAAAGAAATCAAGAAGTGAAATGAGTTTCATCACACTTTTCAAACATGCTCTGATTTCCCTCGGCCCACGCTGAGCACGTATGCAGATTTTTAACTCAAAACTTGAAAGGGCAATCATTCTCCCAGCAATGCCAATGAAAAATGCTAACGGTTAACTTACATTTAGGATGACTAAAGTGGAGCTATTTAAGGGTAACTCGGGAACATAATCAGGGATGAATGAGTCCCAGGCTGTCTTAAGTAGAAGGCATTTAGTGAAGAAAACAGCTCTAAAAGAGCTGTGAGTGGAAGTGCTTTCCTTCATTTGAATCGCCAAAGTCTCCCTTGCTCACCAGCAGCCTTGCTGCAGGTGCACCATAACCAACTCAGAGCACAGTACAGAACAGCTTCAGCCCCAGCTGATGGTTACTGCCTTGCAGATACTGGTGCACTCATACAGTGAGGACAGACTCCTTCAGGGATTGCACCTGGAGGAAATATCAGAGCTGCACATTCCTCACCCGCTTCTCAGCCACCCTGAAGGACATGGGACCACCGCAGCCTCACCCACAGTTCTGACCAGACAGCATAACTACAGCATCTGTCACAGCACCCCACAACACCCTTCTCTCCAAACTGGATGTGGATTTGATGGGTGGGCTGCTCAATGGACAAAGAACTGGCTGCAGGATCAAGTCCAGAGAGAGGCGGTCAATGGCTCAGTGTCTGGATGGAGATCAGTGACGAGCTGTCTAATCAAGGGTCAGAGCTGGGACCAATATTCTTTAATATCTTCATCAATGACATTGACAGTGGGGTCGAATGCAGCCTCAGCAAGTTTGTCAATGTCACCAAGTTGTGTGGTGTAGCAGAAAAGCTTGAGGGACCCAGGCAGGCTGAGTAGTGGGTCCAGGAGAACCTCATTAGGTTCAACAAACCCAAACACAAGGTCATGCACCTGGGTCAGAGCAACCCCCACTGCCAATACAGGCAGGGGTTCTGAGCACCTGATGGAGCTGTGGGCATCCCTGCTCACTGCAGGGAGTTGGGCTAGATACATTTTCAAAGTTCCCTCCAACTCTAAGGATTCTATATTAGCACCTCATTTGCTACATGCTATTTCTGTGAGCATCCAGCACATCTACACCCAGAGATTACCAGTTCACATTTAAGACCTTGTATTATTGATGTTAAATTTCCATGCCTGGTATCTGTGTGACACATAAAAGGTGCACTGTTGGCATCTGTGTTGTGACACATCCTCTGCAGTGATAATTACTGTACAGCAGGTGAGCCCAGGGTAGCCCACACCCAAACAGGACACAATTCAAACTCCATGACAGACAAACCTCAGTGTCTCTCCTGCCATCCCAGTTTAGTCCAGGTGAAATAAAATGCTAGGTGCTCCAAAAAGTTCCTTTCTCAAGTTCTATATAGCTGACACCATATCCTCTTCTCCACTTTGGTCAGAAAAAGGATCCTGATGTCATTCACCATAAGGGAAAAATCATCACGAGGAACCAGAGCAGAGCACGTTCACAACCAAAGCACTCATGATCTATCAGCACTGCTCAGATATCAACAGATAATCTTCAAACAACAGATATTTCCCTAGTGCGAGTCTGCTGACTACTTGTCAGACCAAGGAAACATCAAAGCTCCATTGCAATTCATTCGGAACAGGACTTAGAGTACATTGTGAGAACAGTCTAGAAAGGGTGGCTGTATGTGTGTGCCTATGTTTATATAATAATAGCTATATATATAAAAAAGCATGCCACTGAAAGCATGCCTGCAGCTGCATTTTACAGATAACAGAATGTGACTGGGATGTGGGAGTCAAACAGTCATCAAAACTGAGAGAAGTCAAGTAAAGAAACCACCTGGCAGATGCATAAGGAAATTATGACATGGAAACATCCCTCAGAGGATAGTGATGGGTGAAATTGTTTGAAGGTAAAGATGCAGGCATTCATTTTGTGGGGCTTTTTTAAGCCCTGTATATAATCCCAAAGCACAAGAGAAGCAGAAAAAGCGCCTCAAGACAGCAAAGGAAATGTAATGGAGAAGCCCAGGGGAGAGCTACAGTTATTTGGGGCAGACTTTATTCTATCAACTCCGAGGTACTGCTGCAATTAAACCACTTTCCTATATTTCATCCACACCGTTTTCCTGCAAAATATCTGTTGCAAGGGGACATTTTAGCAGACACAAGAATAACCACACATCCTCTGACTATTGGAGGTGGTGGCTCTCTGCTCCTCTGATTCTATCAGCAGTGTGCTAGCTGCCACTTACACCAAACCAGGTTTACGGTTTTAAAGCAGAAGGGCCTAAAACTACTTTTTCAGTTCAATGGGAGTTGGGTACTTATTGCCCCCAGTTGATGATTCTGAAATGTTCAACCAGCAACTGCTGGAACACCACCCTTCACACAATCACAGAATGGCCTGGGTTGGAAGGGACCCCAAGGATCACAAAGCTCCAACTCTCCGCCACAGGCAGGGCCACCAACCTCCACATTTCACAGCAGCCCAGGCTGCCCAGGGCCCCATCCAACCTGGCCTTGAACACCTCCAGGGATGGACGGGGCATCACAGCCTCTCTGGGCAGCTGTTCCAGCACCTCACCACTCTCACAGCACACAACTTCCCCCTGACATCCAACCTCCATCTGCCCTCCCTCAACTTCAAACCACTTCCCCTTGTTCAGGTTCCTCCAGGAGCTGCTCACCGCTTCCGTGGAAGTTTCTTGAGAAATGCTCCTCATTTTCCTTGACCAATTGTGCCAGAAATAGAACTAAAAATAACCAGGCTGGACTCCTTGCTAATTTTGTAGGGTATGTTTGTGGAGATGTAATAAAAAAGATCAGCAAGCAGAACAAATGTGTTTCACTCATGCTAATAACCAAGTAGAAAATTACAGAGAATGACAGTCATAAAATCATCCAACCACCTTTGTGCACCGAGCACACAGCCTGCTCTGTAGATAACATATCCATTTACAGCTCACAACATCCATTGCTACGCATGGTCCTTGCAAGAAATTGAAAGTCTTAATTCGTCAACATTACAGGAATTTCTCATGACTGGATCCAAATATACTTCCAGCAAGTGCTCCCTGTGCATTGTGTCCAGGGCCAGCTGCAGAATGCTGTACAGACAATACAGATGCTGTTTAACTACTGGTCTTTTTTCTTTTCTTCTTGAAACATTCAGTGCTTTATTGGAAAAAGTAATACAAGATTTCTTAGGACCTTTCATGCAGCACATCTCCAGACCCATGGCTCACCACAGTACAAGCAGGGCACCACCTGCAAAGCCCATGGACGCAGCTGGCTCCTCTTCAGCCAGGATCTACTCTCACCCCACTGAACTGCTTCTAGCTCAGAGCTGGCTCCTGTTCAAACTGCTCGGCCACCAAAGGGACCCTGAGCTCATCACAAAGTGACACTGGAAGTCCTTCAGACACCGGTTGGGAAGCAGCTCAACAACTTGCTGATCCTTAGCTGAAGCTGCCCCAGTCCTTGAGGTTTTAACCCATACTCGGACAGAATAGCCTGTTCTGTTTCCTTTTAATAGTCTTGATTTAGGAAAGGATGAACAAGCCAACACACACTAAGCAAGCACAGTTCCAAGCTAACTCGACAGGCCAGATTAATGACCAAATCATGGTCATAAGCAAGACAGAAAACAGAGAGTTTAAATAGCTCTGAATGATCAAATTAACATAACACAAACTGAGTTATGAGGTTGAATATGAAAAGAAGTCTCTTAGCACTGGTCTTGCTGTGGGGACATGCAAGAGGAAACAGATGTGTTCAGACCTGGCCAAAGGACTCCTCACAGCAGAAGGGGCTGTCATGGTTTCAGCATGCAATGGATTTGTGACAAGCTAAGATTATGCATTAAAATTTACCATTAGTTAAGCACTCTAAAAATGCATTTTTTCCATGGCAGTTCTTCAATTCACCCTAACGTATGCTTTAACTCCAAACTTAGATGTGTTAGATGGGCCTTCGTGGTTAAGCCATCATAGAATCACCAAGGTTGGAAGAGACCTCCAAGCTCATCCAGTCCAACCATCCACCTACCACCAATATTTCCCCACTAAACCACGTCCCTCAGTACCACATTAAATGATTCTTGCACATCTCCAGGGATGGTGACTCCACCACCCCATGGGCAGCCCATTACAGTGCCTGAACACTCTTTCAGAGAATAAATTTTTCCTAATAACCAATCTGAATCTCCCCGGCACAACTTGAGGCCATTCCCTCTCATGCTATCTCTAGCTATACAACATCAAGTTCAGCATGTTCTTTCTGCAGGAAAGCAATGAATAAGTTCGTTGCATCGACCCCAACCAGGCTAAAAAATGTCCCAAAATAAAGAAAAAATGATTTATAAAGGAAAAATTAGTAAAATGTTTAAATTTTTTTAAGAATAAAAGTAGACCAGCTTCCCAAGAAGCTGCAGCTCCTAATTCAGGTAAGATGTCTATGCCAGACTGAGGACTAACCCACTTTTATGTCCTTCATAGGGAATGACCTTGGCTAGGAGCAAAGCCAGCTCGGTCCCAGCCCCATCCTAGCTCTGACCTGCTGTTAGCCCTGGGCACACCTCCACCTCCATTTCTCCTCCAGCAAACTGGGAGAAGTGACTGATTTTCTTCTCTAAAACATTTTGAGATACACAAACGGAAGGTGCTGCAGCACCACAATACTGCTATATTTATCACCACGCTGGCTGCGTGCCATTCCTGAAATACTTCACCTTTCCCAGTGTAAGACAGCACTTCAGATGTCAGACAGACCCGAGCCTCAGCTCATGCACCCAGAAATACAGGCTGGCCTTTAAAACCAGCACGTTTGCTCATGTCAAGCACTGAGCTCCCTTGCAAAGAAGCAGCCCCCACTGTTAAAGCCCTATATATAAACCCAAAGCATCCTTTGTTCAGGACTCCAACTCATTACAGGCTGATCTGCTTGCAGTGCCATTAAACCTACCAAAGGTTACCTGCAGAACACATCTTTACGAGATGTCCACAGCAGCACACAAGAGGTTTAAACAATGAAAAAGAGGAGAGAAAACTCATTCTTGTGCTTAAAATACAGTATTACAAGGTAGAAATAAAGCTAATGAAAAAAGGTTAAAACATTTAAGTAGCCAAAAACCTCCCCATCGTGCTGTGGAGGAATGACTGCCATGGTGCAGCAGTGTGCAGTTGCACAAGCTCTACTAAAGGCAAAACATTTCTTCTTCACAGGTACAACGTGACACCAAACATCAGATACCAATTGCCTCTTGCAGATTCAGTTCAGCAACACAGATGAGAATAGGATTCCTCCCAAGAGGAATGAAAACTGCACACAGCTTCTCTGCGGCTCTAACTAACCCAGAGCAGCTCCCCTTCCCCTCCTGCTGCCCAACACCTCAATGAAATGGATTCCCCACACTCGGGGCAGCATCCCTGAGGATAAAGCCCATAAGCAGTTATGTGGTGCTTAAGGCATAAGGAATGCACCCAAACAGCAACATTTGCTCTTCACGTACAGCAATTTGTCATAGAATCCTAGAATCATAGGATGGCCTGGGTTGCAAAGGAGCACAGTGCTCATCCAGCTCCAACCCCCTGCTGTGTGCAGGTCACCAACCAGCAGCCCAGGCTGCCCAGAGCCACATCCAGCCTGGCCTTGAATGCCTGCAGGGATGGGGCATCCACAGCCTCCTTGGGCAACCTGTGCCAGTGCCTCACCACCCCTGGGTGAAAAAACTTCCTCCCAAATTTGTGTTCTTACCTTATCCTCCATCCTCACACACAGGCATAAAAAACACATCACTGCACAAAAGCTCAGGAAGCAACCAGTCAATGGAAACAGCACTTCCAAGTACTTTGTGTCCCCTGTCAGCTGCCAGGGGGTACATACAACAGCATTAGCTCTCACCTCAGTAGTGCTACCTGGATGCAATCAAACACACATTAGCTAAAAGGGATACTCGGGACATAATTAAAAATAACTCTTTGGATTAAATTTATTGCAAAATGCAATAATAGCAAACAGTTTCACAGCACACTGTGTACCCACTCGGAGCCAAAGCTGACTTCATCAACAAGCCCAGCATTATTTGCTCAAGCAGATCAGGACTAGGGCGTCCGCAAGACTTAGGACAACATCTTTGCTACACACATGCCCTTGTAAATTATGATTGATGAGCACCATCAAACTAAAAGCCAAACCCAAATAAAAGCCTGGATCATTCACTGATTTGCTGTTCAACGGAATCAAGTTGTGCTACATCATCCTGCTGCTTTAGCAAAGAACAGGGGGTTCTGAAGAAGCAACCCCACAATGACACAAAGCCCACACGTTCATTCCATCAGCCCTCTGGCATTTGTTTGATCCTCTTGTTGAAAAGCAGCAAATCCCAGTTCGTTTCTCAGACATCCATTAATCTTCTAGTGACTTTGCTCAACGGAACATGAAGAGATTAAAACCCAGGCGCCGCTCCTTCAAATACTGAGGTATCCCTTTCACCTGCCAAGGATGAACAGTTTGGCTGCCAGCTCAAGTCAAACAAAGCAACAGGAAGATTTGGAGGAGAAAGAATAGAACGATCCAACAGACCAAAACACAGCCAAACTACCAGAAGTGACCCCACTGGATTTGTGAATCACCATCAGTCTGCAGGACAGAGCTGATCTTCCAGGCTGCAGCAAAGCAGATGATGACACACAGCCTGCACTTCACTTCCACTTCCTCAGTGGCTCATGAAGCACTGCTCCAGGTGTGAACACCTACATTCCTCATCTAGGCACCAAAAACAGGGAGAAGGGACTCCAGATAGGGTCTCCAGTGGAATACCCCATTGGAGAGGTGACCTTCAGAGGCATCCCTTCACCAGCTGGGTGGCAGCATCTCCAGCTGGAGAAGGTTGCCTGCCAATTGTGTTGAATCTCTGTTTTTTCAGCTGCCCACAAAGCTCTTCGCTGTGATAGAATCACAGATGGAAGACTTACAGGCAGCAGGTCTCACCTGAGCATGGGGAAGGTACAGATCTGGATGACAGAACAAAGTCACTGAACATCCTGAGCTGGAAGGGACCCACAAGGATTTCATCACCATGCTAGATATCTTTTTATTACAGAATCACAGAATGGTTTGGGTTGGAAGGGACCTCAAGGATCATGAAGCTCCAACCCCCCTGTGCCATGCAGGGCCACCAACCTCCCCATTTCACAGCAGCCCAGGCTGCCCAGGGCCCCATCCAACCTGGCCTTGAACACCTCCAGGGATGGACGGGGCATCACAGCCTCTCTGGGCAGCTGTTCCAGCACCTCACCACTCTCACAGCAAAGAACTGTCAGTAAAGTAAAGAATTGTCATAGTAAAGTATTGTCAGCTAACAGTGTCAGTGAAGTTACAGGCTGACCAAGACAGCAGGTGTGAAAAGCCCTCTGGGTCTGCATTTCACACTTGGAGGTGCTGATGTGCTGGGCTGAGCATTCGACAAACCCTAGTTCTGCTCATACCAATGCTGCAGCCACAAATCATTGTGGTTTTAGTGCCGGACTGAAGCAGAGAGCCGTCCTCAGCCTCCTAACAACCCATTCCATTAGGAGCAGTCTTTTTTTTGGTTGTTTCATTTCCACAGCCAAGCAAAGCCCGCCCATTTCTTCCTTCAGCAGTTTACAAACTGAGAGGTGTATCAAATGGGAACATAATGCTGTCACCGAAACGTTTATTTCCCTGAAAACAATCTTCACACAGTGGAACTGACAATGTTTTTCTGTAACACCAGAGAGGACGAGTCAAGGACAGATAAAGAAAAGATGAAGCAGTTTAATTCTTGTTCCTTCGCCTCCAGTACAAAATAGTACTTTCAAATGTAAAATATCTACTTCACTAACTTCATTACACAAAGCATATTTGGGTAGAAGCATGGTTATTATCATTTCAAACCAGAGAGAAGTGCAAAGCTCTAAGCCTGGGTTATTAGAAGATGCAATCGAAGGTTTGCAAACCCTACAGCATAGAAAAACATTTTTACAGCAATTGCATAAGCTGCAAATGGCAAAGGCACGGAACGGTTAACACCCTGAATATATATATATATATATATATATATATATATATTTATATCCTACATATATATGCATATGACCTGAACAAGAAACACAAATCTTTATGACCCTCTGCCCAAAGGAACACCTGCTTCTACAGCTGCCTGCTGCTAACCAGGAGAATGAACGCCTACCACAGATGCTTCCAGTTGCAATTCCACATTTAGAGATGACCAAAGGCATCTGCATCTCCCATCTGTGGTTGTCAGAGTGCTGGTAAAAGGCCTGAAGAGATCAGCCACTGCATTTTGGGGCTACTGCATGCAGAGGGAGACAGGTTCAGCTTGCCATCAGTATATTTGCTCGTGATCAAAAAAGCTCAGCCACCCGTGGGCTTCAAAAGCAGCCCGATGCTCCTCCCAAAGGACAGAACAATCTTCACCTGGAGTAATAACCATAACCATGGCATTTCTGATGGCTCAACTCTACCTAAAGTTGCACCTCTTGCTCAAGGCATACAGCTTCTCTCCAGCCCGTCCTCTGCCAGTGTGCAAACGAGCATTCAATGCAATGTGCAGCCAACGGGTCAGAGTGGAAGGAGGGTGGACAACCAGAGCAGCCCTACTGCTGTAATTCAGGTCACAATGAGTTTCCTCTACTCCTCTTCTCCTGCACAAACACAGAAATACTCCTTCCATGATGCTCCCTCCTCCTGCACATGGCCAGGCTCACTCAAGCCATGTAGAGGAGCCACAGGACTCCCAATGACCCCAACAACCAACTCATCCCTCCATGCACACTGCTGCTGGCTGAACCAACGCCAGCTGTGCCACAGGCTGCAGCAATGCCACCACCAAGGAGATGCCACCAGGCAGCCTATGGTCACATCACGCTCAGCACACTGAGAGAATGAATATGGTTGTGATGGAAAAAGTTCCCACAAATGCATACAAGGCTTTACTTGGAGAAAGATACCCTCCCTGCAGACTTCTCAGACCCACAGGGCTGAGCCACCGCACAGCAGCACACCACATCGGTGCATAAATTCAGCACAGGCAGATGGCTGATTTGACTAAACCAGCCTTAGTTTACACTGGAGCTAATCCATCCATCCCGTGCCAGAGTTTTATGGCTCATGTCTAATTCAGCTTCACTACTTCATAAATTTCAGGAGATGGAATCTCAGGAGAGTAACCTTCACTTTTCAGCACGCTCCCTGTGCATGAGCAACGGCCAGAAGCACAGCATAGGGCCAGAAAGCAGTCGGGCAAAGGACAGCATGCAGAAGGCCATCACGGGTGGCAGGCTGAGGAGCTGCAGGCAACAAGAGTGCAATGCAACAAGGCAGGACCATGACTCAGCTGGTGCTGTTGAGATGTACACTGTATACTCACCAAGCTCAGGTTTTGCTTCTGCATCTGCCATTTGCAATTTAAATCGCAACACTCAGCTATGCAAATCCATATTTAAAATAGGCAGGAGATAAACAAGCGTTATGGAGACTCATAGAGCATCTTGAAGCCTTGATATTAAGTGTATGCAAATATGTAATAAGTGATGTGGTAAGTTTGCAAAGATAGGTGCATATGATGCATGCTTTGTTTGCACCTCCATTTTCACACTGTTTCACTGCCCAGCTTCTCTGTAACAGCTGTATAAAGGCATGGATGTATGGACATGTGCAAAACAGCTTTCAATGAACAGAGGGTTTTGGTTTCCCTGCTGTTTTGTTTCTTCATTTCTTTTGTTTCACAATTACCGCTTCAATGCATGATTCCAATGACACGCATCCAAGCAAGTCATTTCCATCAGCTGCTCCTTGCCCCAATTTCATTTCTTTTCCTAGAAGAAACGTGGTCTGCTGCTTTCAAAAATGACAGCAACACATGAAACACCAGTCTTGCTAAGGACAAACTTAACTTTCTCTGTACTTTTAAGCTTCCAGTGCACTACTGCTGCACCCAGCAGTGATGAGCTATCCCCAACCCTCAGACACACCTGGAAAGCTGCACATTGCATTGGTTGTGTACAGCGATGGGCTCCTGCAGCCTCCCAGACCCTGCCAGCACTCAGTGCACTAGCACATCACCTGTGTGGCAGTTAGCCCAAGAAAGATGAGGAAGCAGCCTCCTGCTTGTGTCTGAGTTACAGCTTAGGCATCATTTTGGGGTTTCTGGGTTATTTTATGACTGTGAGCTTCTACTAATCCCAGCTAGAAGCAACATCTGGACTAGCAAACAAGTCTGCGGGTTCAGTGCATTCACATGGATAGAGGGGCAAAACAATGTTATCCCTGCATTTAGAATTATGGAGCCTACTTATTAATCCAACATGGTCAGCATGAACAGGAGTGGTGAGACAACACAACAACTACAATCAGCCCTGCTTTGGCAAAAGCAAGATGGGCTCCCAGCTTCTCGGGGGACCATCAGTGTCACTGTGCTGGACCACACTGTGCAGTGAAACCACTTCTGATGGCATTTCATGTCCAAAACCTGCCTAGAAGAAAGATTCTGGAAAGCTGATTTCTGAGCTTTAAAATGCATTTCTGGCACTGATGTCATGGGCTGGAGCCAGCATCAACTGCAAAACCATAAAAACCCATACAAATTAATTTTCATCTCCAGAGGAAATCCCAACTTGGTGGCAGGCAGGGCAATCATTTCAATTCCAAGCATTCTGTACACGCAGAGATTAGATGAGATTACAGGGAGTGGCTGCGGATGTGCAGACAGATAACCTCAGGGGACATAGGAGCATCCGCTCACTCAGACATCAGACCAACAATTCTTGCTCAGACTGCAAGCACCAAAGCACACATTTGTGTACAGACCGCTGTTGGCTTATATAGCAGGTCTGTGCCCTCTGCAAGTGACAAAAAAGCCTTTTGCTGCATGCGTGGTTTGCCATGTATACTGAGAACTCAGTCTCACAGAAGTATAAGAGGAAGGGATAATATTTAGCAACTGTTATCACAGCCAAAAATAAAACAGAAACCTTGAAATCCCAGTATCTCTATGTGCAAGGACTCCAACTGCTAATTGCACACTGAATGCTAAGCAAGCATTCCCATCACCAGGCTCTGCCAAGCCAACATGAGAGAAGAGAACAGCTACAGGAGCCTCAAGCACTGTTTTAGGGCACCAAATCACCATCCCAACACACTGCAGTCAGCCAGAGGTTGCTGGGTTTCTGCTTTTTGCTTGTTTTATGAATGAGCAGCCGGATCCTATAGTGGTGAGGGCTGCAGAGATCAGTTCAGAGCAGCATCATGGTCCTGCAGCATCTGGGCAGTAAGGAACATCCTGTGGGTTCTGCCCCTCCTGGGTCACCATTTATTATGACATTTATTAAGGACATGATGGAACACACAGCCTGGAACAAGCACCTCCAGCATCCTGCTTAAGTTTAAATGAATAAGGGAGAAAATAGAATGAAGACAACATACTCAGCAATATCCCCGCTCTGTTGCAAAGAGTGGGATCTTGAGAAAATCTCTGCTTATTTAACTGAAGTGCTACAAATCAGAGGGACTGCTTCAGGGTTGCATGAACAGCCCTACTTCCAGCTCCTGAGCCTCATGCTGCACAGCTGGCTGAGGCAGCAGGGGATAGAGGGGCACATACACCCAGGTACCACCACACTGCAGGGATGCTCATACAGAACAGTGGTTTGATCACATGAAAGCAACCCCAGCAGCTGCAGCCTTCACTGACCATGAATTAAGTGCTGCCTGCACCAAGATCCTGCAAGGCATTGCCAATCCCTGGTCTTTACCTCTATTATCATAACCAAGCCACCAGCACAAAGGGTAATCATTTATTTTTGGTTTATTTCTTCCAGGCACTGAAGCTCCCAGTCTGCAAAGAGGAGGGATATGTGCTCAAGTAATAATAAGGGAAGTGGGTCTCTCTGATCCAGTTCTAGAGGTAGGCAAGTACTGGTTTTGACTGGGGCTGAGCTGAAGCACTATTTGTTGTCACCACTGATTCCCAGTTTGGCTGAAACATCACAATTTCAGATCATTCTACGCAGACCCAGAAATATCCATGTTGTTGTGCTCTGCTTTAATCCCTTCATTAAATATGAGAAAATCAAATAAAGGTATTGAGACACAACAAAAGCATTTTTAATAAGATATCAACAGAAGAGAGCATTTGCACTACTCTGGATTCCTCTCCCGTTCCTCAGCTGCAGCTACATTCAAGAGCAATTTTTATGTGAATATGTTATTTGTGTAGAATAAACCAAAATGAGAGCTCAACTCTGCTCTGACCCCCAGCTCCAAACCAACACAGTTTCTTGAATTCTTACTTTTCACCTGCAATTGACAGAATGGCTTGGGATTGAAGGGACTTTGAGGATCATGAAGCTCCAACCCCCCTGCTGCATGCAGGGCCACCAACCTCTACATTTCATAGCAGCCCAGGGCCACATCCAACCCAGCCTTGAACACCTCCAGGAATTCCTCTAGGTTTATAAACTATGTCATAGAATCAGGGCACAGTTTGGTTTGGAAGGGACCTTTAAGGTCATCTAGTTCCACCTGTTCCAGCATATCACCAGCTTTATAGTAAAGAATTTCTTCCTAATACCTATTCTACCCTCTTCCAATTTAAAACCATTTCCCCTCATCCTGTCTTTTAGTATATAAACTACATCAATACATAAAATGAGAGCTGCCCTTAGCCACAAGTTGGTAAACTAGCTGGGGCCCCAGTCTCAGCTAGCGCCTTTGAGATGACCACCATAAAGCAGCACCATGGCCATCCCAGTTCAGTGTTGTTGCAACCACCAACAGCCCATCAATGCACCAAGCATTTGTTTCAGTTTCCAGCAGTGCAAGACTCAAACCAACCAATGGGAACCTGTTGGTAACAGCTCATTATTGTGGCATCCATCTTCAAAGACAACTGCAGAATAATTAGCAATCCTTGCTTGCAAGCTCAGGACATCAGGCAAGTTGTGCAATTAAAGCACTGCCATTACACTCAAGGGGGAGGGTTTAATGAGTTTATGTGGTCAAACATTTGGTATTTTCTGAAGCAGATGTCAACACTTCTATTTCAAGTAAATCTCCTACATGATCATCAGTACATCTCCACTTACTGTGCATGCCAGGAGGCAAACCAGCATCCTTCTGAAAGAGATGGAAGGGATTTTAAAAGTGGAGATAGCGTGCTGGAAAATGGCATCAGAGCTCGACTACGTTGTCATATTCCAAAGAGCAGCTCTGGAAAACCACAGAAGCTTGAGGGTGGGAAAACAAGTTCTGTCACTGGTCATTTAATGTCATAATTACTTTTCATATCAATTGCTCTTTGGCACTAGCATTAGAGAAGCTAGGCAAAGCTGCCAGAGCATTCATAGCTCCTACTGTGTAATCATTTCCATGTCAAAAAACATGCAGAAGCCTGAAACTGCATTTTCTTCCTAAGGCCTCTAAAGCAAAACCATACTGAGCCTCACGGGCCCAGCCACAGCTAAATTGGGGTTCTCAGGTAAGGCTTCTGTTGCAGCACTGCATAGCTAACAGCTGGCATGGGTGCACCATCAGGAGCCCTCCCTTGGTCTGCATCTCTGTGCAGGTGGGTTGTTATCCACCCTGCTCCATGCCAGCAGCACTGCTGGGCACACCTAATCTAGGTGGGGATGCAGACTTGAAAACAGAAACAGCTGTGGGGTCCAAATGCTGTTAGGAAGGATCTGAGCACCTGATCTGGGGTAATGAATGCACTTGTGCAAGCCATCTTGACTCTGGAACAGGCTGCCCAGAGAAAGCAGTGGATGTCCCTACCAGGAAGCATTCAGAGCCAGGCAGGATGGGGCTGTGAGCAACCTGCTCAGAGAGGTGTCCCTGCCTATAGAAGGGGGTTGGAATAGAATGGGCTTAAAGGTCCCTTCCAACCCAAACCATTCCATGGTTCCATGATCTTCTTACACTGAGTTTTCCCTCCCACTGTCCTCAGAAGCTTCCTCATGGTTCCTCACACATGCCACCCTTTCCAAACACCATTTACCTCCAAGAAAGGCTCCAGCAACCCCTCTGCCTGAGCAGGGTCTCTGCTGTGCCTGCTTCTGCACTCTTCTGATTGGGCTCTTCACTCCTGCAATCATTACAATTTCCAATTTCCACCCCCAGTTATTTCCCTTGACCTCATGCTCTCACCACCTCCATCAAACCCAAGCTGACAGGTTTGGGGTCACACGACACACCACACTTCCAGGACAACATTCAACCCACAGGAAGCAGCAGTACATCAAGAGTTTTAACAGGAAATTTAAAGCTATTGCTTCTCAGACCCATGAGAGTCACATTGTTGAGCTCTTCTGTGCTATCAGGAGAACCATAAATTTCCTTTAAAAGCAACTGAAAGCTCAGATGCTATCTGTGCCACCATGGCGAGCCTCTCGAATGGAGCTGACAGGGTCTTGGGGAGAACAGAGAAATACTGCTCGTCCTTCAATAAATCCCTACACGTTATCAGCAGCTATAACTACTCTTTTTTTTTTTTTTTTCTGCCTAAGCTTCAAAGCACTTGGCAAATAACTCTGGAACTTGTGTTTGATAGGTAGGACATGCACAGACACCAAGCCTGGGAGCAGGTGGGAGCCTCCATCCATCTCTTCATTTGAAAAAACTGTAGCAACTAATTGGAAAGGCAAAAGAATCTTTGTGATCATTCAAAACCCAAAGAGTGCAAAAAAAAAACCACCAAAACAAATAAACCCTACAACTGGTTGAGAGAGCTTGCACTGCTTTCCAGAACACACAAGGACCAGGAGGCAGCAATGATGTCATGTGGCTGCTATTCCATGCCATGCAATGAAACCCTGCTGCTCGCTCTCAGAGAATATTTTAGACCCAAAATAGAACGAGTTTCAAAAGCAGTGCAAGAGATTGAAGGAGAAAAGACTCATTGAAGAGACTGAAAATGCACTGCTCTGGTTGCAGCATCAATTCCAGGAGACCCTCCAGAGGTGGCAGATGAAAGCACTGTTCCCAGGGCAGCTCTCATGCCTTGCCACCTGCTGTGAGCTCCCACAAAGGGGTGATGCTGGACATGGGGTCTGACCAAGGGAAGCCATTCTCACACACACAGAATCACAGAATGGCCCGGGTTGGAAGGGACCTCAAGGATCACGAAACTCCAACCCCCCACCACATGCAGGGCCACCAACCTCCGCATTTCACAGCAGCCCAGGCTGCCCAGGGCCCCATCCAACCTGGCCTTGAATAGTCATGGTTCTCACAGTCGTGCCCTTCAGTTAAGTCACAGAATGTGCCCATTGCACAGATGGGACCCCCAGCACAAGTCCAGTGTTGCTCTTTGTGACCAACAAGCATAGAAAGCAGTTGGAAGCCTGCTGACCTCAGCACTGCTCTGTACAATGCTGGGAGAGTTGCTAAAACAGCAGCCACACTAATGCTCAGCCATCCTCCCAGCCCAACCTCAAGATGGTAGCACCATATATTAACAGATTTAGACATCACCCATAGGTGAGGGCATCTGGTCCTGCTTTCAGAGACCAGAACCAACTTCCCAGAATGGATCAGGTACACATAAGGCTGCATGTGGAAGGCCAGGGGTCTGCAGAGCTCCAACCAACTGGTGATCTGAACCATTTTCCTGTAAAGTCTTGATTACGTTCTTTATTTAGCACTTATGTAACAGGATGGGAATTTTAATGTTCAGTCTTCCGAGTTCCACAGTGCTGCGCTCCATGCCGAGAAACAATGTGCCTTAAAATAATCTTCAATTTGACTTCTCTCCTTGCTGTCTCTCCCTGGAGACTTGAGAAAGGACTTCTCGGAACTGATTTACCTGAAATGTGTATGGATAAGAAACCTTCTGCTCACAGCTGCTCTAGTGAGCAAGATCCCATTCACGTGCTATAAAAAGCCAACGCGCTGAACTTGTGCAACTTTCCCCATTGCCATTTGTTTAAGAAGCATGATGTCATTCCTTGCATTTTTATTCAATTCACACAGAATGAAAGCTATTTCCCTGTGATAAAGGAGCGTGTCATAGCCAATTCAACAAGACCTACTGACTGCAGCAAGAAACGTAGGGGGAAAAATACCTCCAATCCTGGAGGTGTTCAAGGCAAGGCTGGGGATGGGGCCTTGGGCAGCCTGGTGTGATATTAGATGTGCAGGTTGGTGGCCCTGCCTGCAGCAAAAGGGTTGGAGCTTCATGATCCTTGAGGTCCTTTCCAACCCTGGCCATTCTGTGATTCTATGAACAAAACACAGTGATGCAGGTCTCCCTTCTTCCACAGCACATTTAGTAATGAAGCAGTGACTGATGGCACCTTAAGAGCACAGCAAAGTTCTCCAGACCCCAAAAGCAGAAGATAAGAGACAAGGCATAAAACTGCTGGCAGTGCTGGACCAGCAGGGAGGGCTGTGCTCTACCAATGGGTGCTGCCCCACACAGCTATCTCTGAAGGGGGTCCCATCCTTCAGCACAAAGCAGGGACTCAACCTTCCTAATGAATCATGGAATGAATTATAGGATGGCCTGGGTTGCAAAGGAGCACAGTGCTCATCCAGTTCCAAACCCCTGCTGTGTGCAGGTCACCAACCAGCAGCCCAGGCTGCCCAGAGCCACATCCAGCCTGGCCTTGAATGCCTGCAGGGATGGGGATCCACAGCCTCCTTGGGCAACCTGTTCCAGTGCCTCACCACCCTCTGAGTGGTGGATATTCCTCCTAACATCCAACCTAAACCTCCCATCTCAGTTGCATCTTCTGCAAAGCATCATAATCCCATGAACAGTCATTTGTTAGCCAGCATTTTAGACTGGAGAAGTTTCCCATTCATCCACCTAGCAAAGCAAACCATGCAGGACAGCAGCACCCCTCCCAGCAATACCATTACTCTGCAACAGACGCATGGCTTTCCTCCCACCTCAGCTCCTGAAGGAGGAGTAGGCTGTAAAAACCCAAATCTGAAGGCTGCAAGTGAAGAAAACATGTTTTCCAGGGTCACTGGATTAAATGAAGCCTTTCCAGGAGAGTCTGCTGCTGCTGCAGGGCTACACACCATGCACACAGTGCTCTGCCCTGACGGTACAGACAGCGCAGCATGTAAAGCCTCCACCTGCTTGCCACTTAATTTAATGTGCTGCTTCTGCAAGGTATAAAAGGCTGCTTTACCTTCAGGCAAGTGTTCAGGTTGGCG